>NC_088395.1:54282916-55597500 GCF_037993035.2 Macaca fascicularis
TTTTAGTCATCAAAATAATACTTGTTTTATGTAATTACTAACTTGGCTCAAGGTCACACAGGCTAAGTGTGAGTCCAGATTTGACTTTAAGTCTGATGATGAAGCCTCTGCTTTTTCCAATATACTAATATGCTATAAATCCTTTTCAATACTCCAATGCTCTTTGGTAATAGAACATATTTAAAGGCTGTACAAACAATAATCAGAATCCGAACTAAAATAGCTACTTCTATAGTGTTTTTAGCCTCATGTTTAAAAGCATGCCTAAGCTCTTATCTCAACAACAAAAAACCAAACAAGCCAATTAAAAATGGGCAAAAGAGTTGAATAGATATTTCTGCAAAGATATACAAATGGCCAATAATCCCATGAAAATTTCTACTAAGGATATATCACCTTTACTAATAATCATCAATAACGAAGTAAAAATCAAAAGACAAACCTACCAATTTAAAGTCAGCAACTGTCCAAAGCTGAAACTAAAGGGTGGCAGGCCGGATGCAGTGGTTCACACCTGTAATGACAGCACTTTGGGAGGCTGAGACGGGTGGATCACTTGAGGCCAGGAGTTGGAGACCAGCCTGGCCAAGACGGTAAAACCCCGTCTCTACTAAAAATACAAAAATTAGCCAGGTGTGATGGCATGAGCCTGCAATCCCAGCTACTCAGGAGGCTGAGGCAGGAGAATCGCTAGAACCTGGGAGGCAGAGGTTGCAGTGGGTCAAGATCGTACCACTACACTTCAGCCTGGGTAACAGAGTGATACTCCGTCTCAAAATAATAATAATAATAATAAATTAAAAATAAAATAAGAAATAAAACCTAAAGGGAGGCAAAAGCTAAGAGTAATGGGAGTTGTCTATAAGGCAAATTGTGACACAAATAAATGTGGAATACAATTTCTTGAATACATATTTCTTCTATCCATATTAGCTTTATCATTACCGTGACACTAAGGATATAGAATCAAATTTTTAAAACTTTGTCCACTCTCAACTGTTAGAAGCAAATTAACCCGTGGGGGCCTACTGACTGTTAAGCTGATGGCTGAAGGTGATGAAAGCTTGTCAAAGGCACACACACACACAAACACAACCCAAACGTCAGTTCAAGAAAAATTCAGCACATGATATCCAAGTCTAAAATGGTAAACAACATGCACTGACACAATTCAATCTAGAGTATGGTTTGGCTTCTACTCAAAAGTCAAACTCAGCATGACTGAAAGGTCAGAAAACGACCCAATGCAAGATAAGAGAAAAATGCATCTTTTAGTTATGTCATTTTGCTACAATTGCACCCACCTTTCAGATTTGTTTTGACGAATACATCCTTCAATGATTTCTTTGACTTCAGGATCAGTGACTTTATTGAAGCTGGCTGGTTTTATGCCCTAGGAGAAAAAAAATGGTTTCTAGTAACAAATGATGCAACTGAAAGCCCAAGTCAACATGACATTTATTAAACATTATTTTTATCACTAAACCATAGTCAAATTTTAAATGAAGTATTTGTAAATATATATGTATATATATAGAGAGAGAACATAAGTTTAATAACCTTTTGGCAAGGATGTTGTCTACAAATAACAGTAAAAAACTGTAAATAATCTAAACCTCTGACAACAGAGGCAAAGTTACACATATTATGTTATATATATACCATGTTTTTCAAATCTAGACCTGCAGGTATATATGACAATATACAGAAATTAAAAATGTTCTCAGAATAATTAATGACATGGAAATTATCATAATGTACTATTAAGTAGGGAAAAATAGGATCCCAAAATCTACATATAGTATAATCCCAATTAACAAAATATAATAAACAAGTTTATTATTATTATTTTTTTGAGATGGAGTCTCACTGTGTCACCCAGGATGGAGTGCAGCAGCGCGATCTTGGCTCACTGCAACTTCCCACCTCCCTGGTTCAAGCAATTCCCCTGTCTCAGCCTCCTGAGTAGCTGGGATTATAGGCGCACACAACCACGCCCGGCTAATTTTTCTGTATTTTTAGTAGAGATGGGGTTTCACCATGTTGGCCTGACTGGTCTTGAACTCCCGATCTCAGGCAATCCGCCTGCCTCAGCCTCCCAAAGTGCTGGGATTACAGGCGTAAGCCACCGCGCCCAGCCATAAACAAGTATTTTTTTGAAATCAGAAAATAATTAATGCTAGTTTTAAAAACTTTTGAAAATTCAAAATAAAGGCTTCTCTACATTCCAATTCTCTCTCTGTCTATATATATATATATATAATTGTTTGTTTGTTTTGTTTTTGAGACATATATTTTGTTTTGTTTTTGAGACAGAGTCTCACTCTGTCACCCAGGCTAGAGTGCAGTGGTACGATCTCAGCTCACTGCAACCACTGCCTCCTGGGTTCAAGCGATTCTCATGTTTCAGCCTCCCAAGTAGCTGGGATTACAGGCATGCGCCTCCATACCTGGCTAGTTTTTTTTTTTTTTTAATAAAGATGTGGTTTTGCCATGCTGGCCAGGCTGGTCTCAAACTCCTGACCTCAGGTGATCCGCCCACCTCGGCCTCCCAAGGTACTGGGATTACAGGTGTGGGCCACTGTGCCCAGCCTACCTTGGCTTTTAATGTAATCTAATTGCAAATTTTTATAATTTAGTTTTATTTTCAATGGCTATGTTTAACAATTGGATTGCAGAATTTCTGAAAACGTAATAGCATTTGTGAGCTGGTATGAGCCAGCTCATGCACATCCTACCCTATGGACCTTGTTTGGATCCTGATTTGAACAAACCAACTGTAAAAAGGCATCATTTAGACAATTTTGAAAATTTGAGTATGGACTGGGTTTCAGATATTTGATATTAAGGAATTATTCATGAGTATTTTAGGGGGGACGATTACATGATTTTTTTTTTTTGGAGACAGAGTTTGCTGTCACCCAGGCTTGAGTATAGTGGCACGATCTCGGCTCACTATAGCCTTGACTTCCTGGGCTCAGGCAATCCTCTCACCTCAGCCACCTTAGTAGCTGGGACCACAGGTACACACCACCACACCCAGCTATTTTTTTTTTTTTTTTTTTTGTATTTTTGTGTAGAGATGGGGTTTCACCATGTTGCCCAGACTGGTCTTGAACTACTGGGCTCAAGCAATCTGCCCACCTGGGGCTCCCAAAGTACTAGGATTACAGGCATGAGCCACCATGCCTGAGCTACATGATTTTTTTTTTTTTTTTAAAGGTTCTTATCTGTTAGAGATGTAAACTGGAAAATTCATGGGTGAAATGACATGATGCCTGAGATTTGCTTTAAAATATTCCAGGATACAATATGTATGGGGGCAGATAGCTGAAACAAGGTTGACAAAATGTTTGTTGTTGAAACTGGTGATGGTTACACGGGGCTTCATTATGCTATTCTACTTTCAAGTATGTTTGAAAATTTCTATAAGAGCTCAGAAAAAGAGATAAGGCTAGAATGTGTTTTTAGTTTTGGCCCATATTTTGGAAGGCCATAAATAGAAAAGAATTTTGTGTTAAGATTTTCTAAGTTACAGCTCCTGAACTGTTTTTACGTAGGAGCAGAGAAAGGCAATAATTTACCCAGAGCTGAGAAATGAATATACCAGTGGGAAGGTCAAAGAGGGCTTTTTCCATAGGTAGAATAACAGGTCAATTTTTTTTAATTTTTAAAATTTATTTATTTTTTAAAATTTATTTTTATTTTTAATTTTTTATTGTACTTTGAGTTGCTGTTTTAATACATCTATTTTTTGAATAGTGACTTTATTATTTTATATTAAAGTCATTAAAAATGCCATATCACAATTCAGATTTCCATCTGTCTTAAGCTTCTACATTTTAGGAACTAAATTAACTCCTAATTTCATCAGATTTATCTACCATGTAATATTGGGCTTTCTGATTCTGTGTCCTTTGAGGTAGCATGACAGGCGTAGAAGTATATGTTAGATTGCCTCATTCCATAACAATTATTCTTTCCATTGTATCTTTCTGCTTCCAGCTTAATTTGGAATTTTCTATTAAATGACTCCAATGATCTTACTTGGGTTATTTTTTAAATCTAAAATGCTTAAATAAAAGATAATAGAATATAAAATAAGCAGATTCAGAAAGCCAATATGTTGGCTTTTTATAATATGTTTATTATGAAAACATTTTGAGTTGTCTGGACTTCATTTATTTGTTATTGAATTCCTAGAACCTGATAATTAGCTTGAGGTACGTGCTCTCAGTATTTTATTATTGCTTAAGGATAAAAACAATACAGATTAATATATAGGTATATATGTTCATATATATACATATATACACATACATACACATATGTATCTACTGATTGCTCCTTGCTTCTAGCCATTCTAGAAGACTGAAATATATTGAATTGGGCTGGGTGCAGTGGCTCATGCCTATAATCCTAGCATTTTGGGAAGCTGAGGCAGGAGGACTGTTTGAGCCCAGGAATTCAAGACCAGACTGCGCAATACAGCAAGATCTTGTCTCTACAAAAAAAAAAAAAAAAAAAAAAATTAGCCGAGTTTGGTGGCACGTGCCTGTAGTCCCAGCTACTCTGGAGGCTGAGGTGGGAAGATCACTTGAGCCTGGGAGGTTGAGGCTGCAGTGAGCTGTGATCATGCCACTGCACTTCAGCCTGGGTGACAGAGTGAGACCCTGTCTTTAAAAAAAAAAAAAAGAAAGCAAAAAAAAAGCCAAAGTAATAAAAACTGAAAACATCACTCCCTAACTATTTTACTACAGTTTACTATTATTTATGCGTTTGCGGTTATTTAGTTACTCTATCTGCATGGTAGAAATAAACATACAATGAGTGCAACAGTGCATCTCTTCCCAACTCTTCATTCAGTGAGGTCACACTGGTAACTTGAAATCAGCCATGGTGGGAGTACTTATACCACAAAAATCAGCAAATACTAGAAGTCAGCATTCTTTCTTTCTTCAGAGAATCAGGTGTTAAACATTTACCAGCTCACCACTACTCTTAATTAAGTCTCTTGTATTCTATAAAAGCCTCCCTTCCTGTTTCTTTTATAAAATGTATTTGTTGGAGAAACTAGGTCATTTGTCCTATAGAATGTCCCACATTCTGGATTGTAGCCTTATTTCTTATTGTCTCCTTACACAAACTTCTAGAGTCAGACAGACTTGGGGTCAAAACCCACCATTATCAGTAGCTGCGGGAAGTTGGGCAAGGTACAACCTCTGATTCTCAGTTTCATCATCTGTAAACTGAGGATTGCACCTATCTCGTAGGGGATAAAGACTAAAGTATGTGGTGGCCAGGTGCAGTGGCTCACGCCTGTGATCCCAGAACTTTGGAGGCCAAGGTAGGCGGATCACGAGGTCAGGAGTTCAAGACCATCCTGGTCAACATGGTGAAACACTGTCTCTACTAAAGATACAAAAAATTAGCCAGGCGTGGTGGTGCGTGCCTGTAATCCCAGCTACTTGGGAGGCTGAGGCAGGAGAATCACTTGAACCCAGGAGATGGAGGATGCAGTGAGCCAAGATCGTGCCATTGCACTCCAGCCTAGGTGACAGGGTGAGATTCGGTCTCAAAAAATAAATAAATAAAGTATGTGGTAAACCGCATGCATTAAAAAACAGTATCTCCTCACATCTGTTAGAATGACTATTATCAAAAAGATGAAAGATAAGTGTTGGCGAGGATGCAGAGAAAAAGGAACGCTTGTACGTTGTTGATGGGAATATAAATGGTACAGCTGTTATGGAAAATGGTATGGAATTTCCTCAAGAAAACTAAAAATAGAACCACCATAGCAATTCTACTTCTTGGTAGATACCCAAAGGAATTGAAATTAGTATGTCAAACAGATACATGCACGCCTATGTTCATTGCGTCACTATACACAATAGCCAAGATATGGATGACCTAAATGTTCATCAGTGAATGAATAAAGAAAATATGGTATATATACACAATGGAATACGATTCAGCCTTAAAAAAGAAGAAAATTCTATCATTTGTGACAATGTGGATGAACCTAGAAGACATTATGTTAAGTGAAATAAAGCAGCACAGAAAGACAAATATAACATGATCTAATTTGCACATGGAACCTAAAAAAGATGAACTCATAGAAGAGTAGAACGATGGTTACCAGAGACTGGGAGTTGTGGGGGAGGAAATGGGGAGCTATCTATCGGTCAAAAGGTGTAAGTTGCAGTTAGGAGGAGTAAGTTTTGAGATCTACTGTACAGCAGGGTAACTACAGTTGATAATAATAACAATATACTGTAAATTTCAAAATAACTTAGTAAATTTCAAATGTCTTACCACATAAAATAATAAGTGGGGTGACAGATATGTTAATTAGCCTGATTTAATCATTCCACATTTGTGTGTGTGTGTCTGTGTATCTCAAAACATCACATGGTACCCCTTAAATGTGTACAATAACAATTTGTCAACTAAAAATGATATTAATTTTGGCTGGGCGCAGTGGCTCACACCTGTAATCCCAGCACTTTGGGAGGCTGAGGTGGGTAGTGGATCACAAGGTCAAGAGATAAAGACTATGCTGGCCAACATGGTGAAACCCTGTCTCAACTAAAAACACAAAATTAGCTGGGCATGGTGGTGCACGCCTGTAGTCCCAGCTACTTGGGAGGCTGAGGCAGGAGAATTGCTTGAACCGGGGAGGTGGAGGTTGCAGTGAGCCGAGATCCCGCCACTGCACTCCAGCCTGGTGACAGACTGTGTCTCAAAAAAAAAAAAAAAAAAAAAAAAAAAAGATATTAATTTTAAAAAAATTTTAAAAACTGGTACCTACTAATGTTAAGCTACCTAAACAATCTTTCACAGCCCGTCTTGAGCTGCCCAACTGGATATGAAGTAGTCCTCTTTTGAATAAGCATAACACTTTGCTTCTACCTTCCTTATGTCCCTTACTATACTCTCATCCTCTTATTTTATAGTCATTTGGGAATTTATATTATTCCCTTATTTAAAATGTAAGCTCTTTGAGGGTAGCAAACACTTCTTACTCATCTTTGCATTCCTTACAATTTCTAACACAAAAATTTACTCATAGCAGGACTCAAATACTGTATCTATTGAACTATATTTTGAATGCCCTTTCATAAAAGGGCTTTTAGACCTAGAAGAAACTATGTAGTCAGTTTCTATTATTCAGCTTTGAAAAATAAGATCCATCTAACAGATAACTAAAAATTCCTTATGAACAAATATATATAGATGATATACCTGTACGTTTTCCCAAAGACACTAATACAAAGCATTTTATATGACTCCAATGAAGCATAGTCATATGGTATAAATCTAAGGCTTGTTGCATTACAATTGTTAATTTTAATACTGTTACCTAGAGCTAAACCAAAATTAGTTTTGAGTAAGTCAAACTTAACTAATTTCAACATGAAATGTGGCAACAGATAAAGTAAAAAGAAAAAAGTTATACCTACACTAGTTACTTTCCGGTATATTTGAGCTGCATTCTGACACTCAGAATAAGGATACTCCGACGTGGCCATTTCCAGCATACACATTCCAAAAGCATAAACATCTACAGATTCATCATAGTGTTCTTCATACATCTCTGGAGCCATAAACTCAGGAGTTCCTACAAAATAACACCACCACCACATTTTTTATGAAAGAGAAAAAAGTATCCACCAAGATCACATCCCCTTTCCCATAAGGATTATCTGTGTTAATTTCTACTCCCCCAAAGCAAATTTCTTTTCTTTTTTTTTTTTGAGATGGAGTCTTGCTCTGTTGCCCAGGCTGGAGTACAGTGGTGCGATCTCAGCTCACTGCAACCTTTGCCTCCTGGGTTCAAGCAATTCTCCTGCCTTAGCCTCCCAGGTAGCTGGGATTGCAAGCGCCTGCCACCACGCCTGGCTAATTTTTGTATTTTTAGTAGAGACGGGGTTTCACCATGTTGGCCAGGCTGGTCTCGAACTCCTGACCTCGTTATCCACCCGCCTCAGGCTCCCAAAGTGCTGGGATTACAGGCGTGAGCCGCCGTGTCTGGCCGCAAATTTTTAAGTATACAATTTGTTGAATATTTGCTATATCTACATAAAGCACTGAAATAATGTATTTAATTTTCCATACTGATAGAGTATAATTTGTAATGCTCAAGATTAGGTAATGATTAATAAAATGTTTTTATTTCTATCCTTTTTACTTAAATTTTTCTGAATTAACTCAGTAAATTCTCTTACTTACGTCCTTAGAACCTTTCAATAATCCTAAATATAAATATAATCCCACAAAAAATACATTAGGATGTCTCTGAAATAAGCCAATATATAATAGGTATTTCAAAGCAAATTCAGTCTAAGCCCAGTGTTGGCAAACGTTTCTGTTAAGGGCCAGATAGTAAACTGTTTAGGCTTTGCAGTTTGTATGGTCTCTGTCACACAACTACTCAACTCTGTCACTTATAGGTGCAAAAGCAGCCCTAGACAATCTGTAAATGAGTGAGTGTGGCTGTGTTCTAATAAAATTTGATTTACAAAAACAGGCAGTGAGCCACATTCACCCCACTGGCCATAGCTGGCTGATCCCTTTTCTAGACCTATACAATTGAAAAATCTCTCTTTACCCAACCAGTAAACTTTAAAACATTAATCACCAATGACACTCTTAGCAAATGAGGTGCGCATTAAGGTGGCTAATCCTAGATCACCAATCTTCACAGATCCAGTGGGTCCCGTGATGAAAATATTGTCACACTTCAGATCCCGGTGAATAATAGGAGGAGTCCTAGTGTGCAAGAACTGCAACCCCTTTAAAATTTGCCTGCACCAGCTCCTTAAGACCTTTGGTTTCATGACTTTAAATCGTTTTAAGTACCTATACAAAGAAACAAAAGACCATGTGTAAACAAACATATCCAGCTTATTATATGAACACTATTAAGGTAAGTTACATAAGCAAACAACTTATGCACTATGATTTCCATCACTGAGTTGTTTTCTATTGTCTGTTATGGCAAAAAAAAGAGGTTTTTTTAATCTAATACTTCATTCTTAGATAAGACATCCTACCAAGCATAGCCTTTTTTTTTTTTTTTAAGATGAAGTCTCACTCTGTCTCCCAGGCTGGAGGGCAGTGGTGCAATCTCAGCGCACTGCAGCCTCCGCCCCCCAGGTTCATGTGATTCTCATGCCTCAGCCTCCCAAGTAACTGGGACTACAGGCGTGCACCACCATGCTGAGTTCATTTTTGTATTTTAGCATAGACAGGGTTTCACCATGTGGGCCAGGCTGGTCTTGAACTCCTCACCTCAGGTGATCTGCCTGTCTCGGCCTCCCAAAGTGCTAGGATTACAGGCATCAGCCACCACGCCTAGCCAAGTGTAGCATTTTTACTTCAAACTAAGAATCATTCCACAGTGGCCTTTTGTAGAATGGCAGCACAATTTTAAAAAGAAAGTCCTTCTCTACTACCTAATAACTGCTTATATAAAGTCACTAGAGGGTTAAACTATGTAAAATTTTAGTATATACACAAATGTTAGGAAACAAAAAGTTTACACCATATTTAATACTTGCAAGTGATTAAACCACATTTAATATTTACAAGTCATTATTCACCAAATGAATAATTATGGTTAGAAATAAAAGACCATAATAGTCTATAATACTATAATATTATACTATACAATACTACATATTATACTATATATTATAATACTATAATAATATACTATAATACTACAATACCATAATAGTATCGCTCACTAGATATTTGAACTTGACGAAGCCCTTTCAACCTTCCACTATCTTCTACAAAATAAAATTATGGCCGGGCATGGTGCCTCACCTATAACCCTAGCACTTTGGGAGGCTGAGGTAGGCAGATTGCTTTAGCCCAGGAATTCAAGACCACCCTGGGCAACATGGCGAAATTCCATCTCTACAAAAATTATTTTAAAAAATTAGCCAGGCAAGTTGCCGCATGCTTGTGGTTCCAGCTACTCAGGAGGCTGAGATGGGAGGGTCACTTGAGCCCAAGGAGGTCGAAGCTGCAGTTAGCCATGATCATGCCACTGCACCACTCCAGTCTGGGTGACAGAATGAGACCCTGTCCCAAGAAATAATAAAATAAAATAAAATAAAATAATATTCTCTACAATGATTTTTAATTCTAAAATTCTATAATATCCCACAAATATTAACTTCTCAGTACTGTATGTTTTAACAAACTTCATTAACATCTCAATTTTTTAACCTAACTTAAAACAGTCACTAGATTTGAATCTACAAATTCTCTTTTTTTTTTTGAGACAGGATCTGGTTTTGTCAACCAGGCTGGAATACAGTGGCACGATCATGGCTCACTGCAACCTCCACCTCCCAGGCTCAAGCCATCCTCCAACCTCAGCCTCCTGAGTAGCTGGGACTACAGGTGTGTGCTGCCACATCTGGCTAATTTTTTTATTTTTTTGGTAGAGACAAGGTTTCACCATGTTGCCCAGGCTAGTCTTGAGATCCACCCTCCTCAGTCTCCCAAAGTGCTGGGATTACAGGTATAGCCACTGCGCCTGGCCAGATTCTAAAAATTCTTTGAGTAGTTTTATTTTATAAAAAGTGTTATGACTCCTAAAAATTATTTCCAAATAAAACTACATTGGCACTATCAGGGTCAACTTACGTCTTTAAGGTTCCAGATGTCATTAGTTCAGTCACTAATACAATACATTTCTTTCCTTTTAATATAGATTCCCAGGAATCATAAAATCGAACTATATTGGGGTGCTGGAGACCCTTCAGCATCTCTGCTTCTTCCTTGAATCTTTGCTGCTCAGCTTTGGTTAACTTTCGGTCCTGAAAAGGAATAACAAGTTCCAAAATAAAGTCATGAAAATTCTCATGCACATTTCTAATACCACTCAACTGAATGCTTTATTGCATTTATGCATGTATGTGTATATTTATTTATTTTTGCCTGTCAATGCTTTTCTCAAGACTTGTATCATCACAGATATCCTTTATTAGTTACTTTGACTCCTCCAACATGGCAATGCAGCTACTGTTATATTTCATAAGTACATTATAAACCCACCTGGGTAATAAATCAGTATCTTGAAAAATAGTATCTCAAAATGCATTGAGAAAAAGCAATAAAGCAGACAGGAAAGTTTCCCTAAGAAATCCCTGAGTTTCCATATCTAAAACATCTGTAATGTCAGAACAGAAACAACCAAAATGTTAAACATCTAGACATTTAATCTAATTAAATTTCTGAATTGCCAAAATAAAAGTGCTCTAGGTTTCCATAGAGAAATATTAGGTTATGAACCAGTGAAAGACATTCAAATAGGCATTGGACCTCTGATCTGCTACATTAACTGCTAGAAGTCAAAGGAGCAATTTTACAGAATTCTGAGGGAGAACTATGGCCCTAAAATTCTGATCCCAGACAAGCTATCCATCAAGTTTAAAAGGGAAAAAATCCTACATTTCTAGACAACAGGGACACAGACAGTACACCACCCCGTACACTGTCTCTGACCATATCACTCAAAGAACTTCAATAAAAATGTGGCCATAAAAAGTTAGAAAAGGAAGGCATGGGCTGGGCACGGTGGTTCACACCTATAATCCTAGCACTTTGGGAGGCCAAGGTGGGATAACCAGCCTGGCTAACACAGTGAGATCCCCGTCTCTACAAAATAATAATAATAATAATAAACAGATGGGTGTGGTGGTGCATGTTTGTAGTCCCCAACTACTTGAGAGGGTAAGGTGGGAGGATTGTTTGAACCTGGGAGGCAGAGGTTGCAGTGGGCCAAGATCATGCCACTGCACTCCAACCTTGGTGACGGAGTAAGCCCCTGTCTCAAAAAAATTGTATTACAAAAATAAAATGTTGGAAAAATTTTGTTATCAAAGTTGTACATGACATCATCTTCTAATTTGTTTTATTCTTTTTCATAGCATGCTATGTTTTATTTCTCATTCCTTTTTTTCTAGACAAAGTCTCACTCTGTCACCCAGGCTGGAATGCAGTGGTGCGATCTCAGCTTACTGCAACCTCTGCTTCCCAGGATCAAGTGATTCTCCTGCCTCAGCCTCTTGAGTAGCTGGGATTACAGGTGTCCACCACCAGGCCCGGCTAATTTTTGTATTTTTAGTAGAGATGGGGTTTCACCATGTTGACCAGTCTGGTCTTGAACTCTTGGACCTGAAGTGATCCCCCTGCATCGGCCTCCCAAAGTGCTGGGATTACAGGCATGAGCTATCACGAACCTGGCCTTCTCATTCCTTTCCTTGTGTTATTTCTCCCCTATTTTCTTCACCAGTTTCCTTAATCATTTTGCAGAAAGCCCAAAATAATAAAATATAGTTATCCTATTTTTATGTACGTAAATTTTAAATTAATTTCAGTTTTTCTGAATTCCCTCTTCCTTTCTTTTAATGTTATTTTCCTAACTTCATAGCATGAGTACTAAATTCCTTTAGTTATTGTTCAATAATAATGAAGATATTTTAGGCTATAAATTTTCTAACAGGTATAACTTTTGCAGTGACCCACAGGTTTCGTTGTAATGTCTTCTCTTTTTTATTGCTTTCTAGTTTATAATCTCAGTTTTGATTTTCTCTGTGATTCAAAATTTATCTAGGAATGTGATTTCTGCTCTCTAATTAGTTAAGAATCTTTTGGTTATTTATTTCATTATTTATTTCCAATCTTATTGAGTAATGCAAGTACAAAATCTCTCTTCCTTAACTTAAGGTTTTCTGGGGGCCACATATAACAATGTATATTTCCTGTTTGAAAGATATAAAGTTCTATACATCCATCGAATAAAGTTTGTGGATTGTGGATTATATTATTCAACTCCTCTGTATTTTTTTATTTTTTTATTTTTTTGAGATGGAGTTCCGCTCTTGTTGCCCAGGCTGAAGTGCAATGGCGCAATCTTGGCTCACGACAACCTCTGTCTCCCAGGTCCAAGCTATTCTCCTGCCTCAGCCTCCCGAGTAGCTGGGATTACAGGCATGCGCCACCAGTCTGGCTAATTTTGTATTTTTAGTAGAGACGGGGTTTCTCCACGTTGGTCAGGCTGATCTTGAACTCCCGACCTCAGGTGATCCACCCACCTCGGCCTCCCAAAGTGCTGGGATTACAGGCCTGAGCCACGGTGCCCAGCACAACTCCTCTGTATTTACTCACTTTTTGTGTACTAGATGTCTCCTATTCTGAAAGAAATGAACATGAAATTTCCCACTACAAATACATGTTTGTCTTTTTTGAAAATGCTATTAGAGGTTATTCAGCCAAAATATTTTTGGTGTCTACAAGTTTTTCATACAATTTCTTAAACTATAAAGTATATAATTTCATAATATCCTGTCTAATGTTTCAACCTTGTTTTTCTCCTTTTCTGATGTACATTAACATTGCCACTTTGGGGACAGGCGTGGTGGCTCACGCCTGTAATCCCAACACTTTGGGAGGCCGAGGCAGGCAGATCACCTGAGGTCAGGAGCTCGAGACCAGCCTTGCTGACATGGCGAAACCACATCTCTACTAAAAACACAAAAAATTAGGCGGGTGTGGTGGCACGTGTGTGTAATCCCAGCTACCCGGGAGGCTGAGACATAAGAATCGCTTGAGCCCAAGAGGCAGAGGTTGCAGTGAGCCAAGACCATGCCACTGCACTCCAGCCTGGGAGACAGAGTGAGACTCTGTCTCAAAAAAACAAAAACAAACAAAACAAAACAAAAAACATTGCCACTCTTGCTTTCTCTTTGCTTGTTTATATCTTTACCTTTTCTTTATCACTGCTTTAAGTATTATTTTAGTAAACAACACATGTGAGTTTTGTCTTTTAACTCCACCTGACAGTCTGAGTTTCTTAATAAGCAAATGCAACATGTCCACATACTATACTTAATTTTACCAAATACTATACTTAATTTTACTCCTTCAATCTTATTTTATGTTATTTATTTATTTTACTTTATTGTTTTCTATTATTAACTAAGAGATGTATCAGGCCAGGCACAGTGGCTCACATTTGTAATCCCAACACTTTGGGAGGTCAAAGTGGGTGCATTGCTTAGGCTCAGGAGTTTAAGAGCAGCCTGAGCAACATGACGAAACCCTGTCTCTACAAAAAATACAAAAACTAGCCAGGCATTGTGGTGTATGTCTGTAGTCCCAGCTACTTAGGGGGCTGAGACTGGAGGATCGCTTGAACCCGGGAGGTCGAGACTATAGTGAGCCATGTTTGCACCACACTGCACTCTAACCTGAGTGACGAAGTGAGACTCTATCTCAAAAAACAAAGAGGTACATAACATTTTTCCTTTTTTACTAGTGGATAGCCTCCCTTTCCACTCTATATCAAACATATTTATCTGTTATAAGAAATTAAGTAACTCATCTACTCGTTCTCCCTACTTCACCTAGCCCCCACTCACCAAAAATAATCTAAAATACTAATACTTCCCCCCCTTTCTATCATACCACATAGACAATACATGTAGAAGACTTAATCACTGGTCAGGCACGATGGCTTATGCCTGTAATCTCAGTACTTTGGGAGGCTGAGGCAGGTGAATTGTTCAAGCTCAGGAGTTCGAAATCATCCTGGGCAACATGGCAAAACCTCGTCTCTACTAAAAATAAAAAAAATTAGTTGAGCATGGTGGCACATCCCAATAGCTGTAGTCCTAGCTACTTGGGAGGCTGAGGTGGGAGGATCACTTGAGCCTGGGAGGTGGAGGTTGCAGTGAGTCAAGATTCCGCTACTGCACTCCAGCCTGGGCAACAGAGGAAGACCTTGTCTCAAAAAACAAAACAAAACAAAACAAAACAAAACTTAATCACCCCTACACTGTCTACTCCTATATGATTGCCCCTCCCCCTCACAGACTTCTGTTCTAGCTGTAGAGTCTTTACTTAGCACTTTCATCAAATATTCCATTCATTCAATGTCAACATATGTTATTTTCACAGATCTAGCTTCATCTTTTTAACTATTACATAGTTTTCTGCACTATGGTCCATGAATATCTTTTTCACCCTGGGAGATGATATCTTAGCTGATTAGAGATTCTTGGATGATGTAGCCTTTTCCCCTTAATGGTCTACCATCTTTTAGCTTCTAGCATTGAAGATAAGAAGAAAGGTGCATGTAAGATTCTTTTTTCTTGGTTAGTCTAGTTATCTACCAGATTTTACCTAGATATCTACTTTTAGATACTACTACTTTTTGATTATCGAGACTACTAATTCAATCAGAAAAGTGATTCTTTTCCCCTCATATTCAATCCTCCTCTTCTGAGTCCTTGATTTACTCAGAGGGGCCCTGGGATACCTTATGTAGTCCCATGAGTGATGGAGCTATAGCAGTCTCTCCCCTGAGGGCTGCTCTGTAACAACTAACATCTTGTTAGACATCGAGGAAGTGTGTTTGCTCCTTATTTTCCTAGAATGCAAAAGCTAACTCTCTCTCCTACTCTGTAGATGATAAATGACCCCGTCTACCCTCTAGACCCTCAAGACTAAAAGACTGGTCAGCCCACTAGTCTTTTAGCTCTGCTCACACTTTTGAGGGGGCATAACTATACAAAGAGATCAGCAGATCTTCCCCTGTATTATAGGTGGAATGTTTGTGTCCTCTCTCCTCTGTCAAAATTTGTAAGTTAAAACCCCAACCCCCTATGTGACTGTATTTGGTGACAGGGCCTCATAAGGGTGGGTCCTTGATCCAATAGGATTAGTATTCTTATAAAAAGAGACAACAGAGGCGGGGCGCGGTGGCTCATGCCCGTAATCCCAGCACTTTGGAAGGCCGAGGTGGGTGGATCACCTGAGGTCAGGAGCTCACCAGCCTGTCCAACATGGTGAAACCCCGCCTCTACTAAAAATATAAAGAAGTAGCCAGGCGTGGTGGCGGGCACCTGTAATCCCAGCTACTCTGGAGGCTGAGGCAGGAGAATCGCTTGAACCCAGGAGGCGGAGGTTGCAGTGAGCTGAGATTACGCCACCACACTCCAGCCTGGGCAATAGAGCGAGACTCCATTTCAAAAAAAAAAAAAAAAGACAAGGAGTCAAGAGAAAGCTCACTGCCAACTCTCCTCACCAAGCCAGGAAGAGAGCCCTCACCAG
This sequence comes from Macaca fascicularis, assembly GCF_037993035.2. Lineage (NCBI taxonomy): Eukaryota > Metazoa > Chordata > Mammalia > Primates > Cercopithecidae > Macaca > Macaca fascicularis. The sequence goes on from NC_088395.1 coordinate 54,299,057, forward strand.
AAACCCACCAAGCTAGAACTTGATCTAGGACTTATAATCTCTACAACTTTGAGAAAAGATGCTCAATATCATTAGTTATCAGGGTAATGCAAACCAAAACCACAGTAAAATACCACTTCACACCCATTAGGATGGCTACTATCTAAGTAAATAAATATATAAATAATTAAGAAGTGTTGGCAAGTATATGGAGAAACCTTGCACATTGCTGGGGAATGTAAAATGGTATAGTCATTGTGGAAAGCAACATGATGGTTCCTCACCATATTAAACATAGAATTACCATACGCTGCAGCAATTCTACTTTTAGGTATTCTAGGTATATGCCCAAAAGAATTGAAAGCAGAGACACAAACAGACATTTGTAGAACCATGTTCATAGCAGCATTATTCACAACAGCCAAAACGCAGAAACAACTCAAATGCCCACCAACACATGAATAAACAAAATATGGTATATGGTATATACATACAATGGAATACTGTTTAGCCTTAAAGAGAAAGGAAATTCTGATACATGCTACAAAACATGGCTGAATCTTTTTTTTTTCCCCCCGAGACGGAGTCTTAATCTGTCACCCAGTCTTGAGTGCAGAGGCACAATCTCAGCTCACTGCAACCTCCGCCTGCCTGGTTCAAGCAATTCTCCTGCCTCAGCCTCCTGAGTAGCTAGGATTACAGGCACATGTCACCATGCCTAGCTAATTTTTGTATTCTTAGTAGAGACAGGGTTTCACCATGTTGGCCAGGCTGGTCTCGAACTCTTGACCTTGTGATCCGCCCACCTCGGCTTCCCAAAGTGCTGGGATTACAGGCGTGAGCCACCGCACCCGGCCAACATGGATGAATCTTGAAAACGTTATGGTAAGTGAAATAAACGAGACAGGAAAGACAAACATTGCTTGATTCCACTTATATAAGGTACCTACAATAGGCAAATTCATAGAGACAAAAAGTAGAATAGTAGTTAACAGGAGCTAGGCAGAATGGGAAATGGGAAGTTAAATTGTTTAATGAGTACAGAGTTTCTATTAGGAATGATAAAATACTGGAGATGGACACTGCTATGTACAATGATGTAAATATACTTAATGCCACTGAAAAATTGCACACTTAAAAATGGTTAAGATGGCTGGGCACAGTGGCTCACGCCTGTATTCCCAGCACTTTGGAGGCCAAGGCGGGTGGATAACTTGAGACCAGGAGTTCGAGACCAGCCTGGCCAACATGGTGAAACCCCATTCTCTACCAAAAATACAAAAATTAGTCGGATGTGGTGGCATGTGCCTGTGATCCCAGCAACTCGGGAGGCTGAGGCATGAGAATTGCTTGAACCCAGGAGGCAGGGGTTGCAGTGAGCTGATATCATGCCACTTCACTCCAGCCTGGACAACAGAGTGAGACTCTGTCTCAAACAAACAAACAAACAAAAAAAGATTAAGATGGTAACTCTTATGTTATATATTAGACATTTTGCCACAATAAAAACTATTTTTAGAAAGTTAAGGAAGTCAGCTGGGCACAGTGGTTCACATCTGTAAGTCTAGCACTTAGGGAGGCTAGGAAGGAGTTCAAGACCAGCTTGGGCAACAAAACAAGACCCCGTCTCTACAAAATAGCCGGACATGGAGGCACGCACCTATAGTCCTAGCTACTTGGGAGGTTGAGGCAGGAGGATCACTTGAGCCCAGGCATTTGAGGCTGCAGTGAACTATGGTCACGCCACTGCACTCCAGCCTGGGCAAGACAGCAAGACCTTGTCTTGAAAAAAAAAAAAATAAGGAACTCAGAGAACAAAAGCAAGGAAACAAGTAGAGTCTTTATGTTTTACTATCTGACCTGACTAATAAGTCTTTTCTTTTTTTTTTGAGATGGAGTCTTGCTCTGTCATCCAGGCTGGAGTGAGTGGTGCGATCTCGGCTCACTGCAACCTCCGCTTCCCTGGTTCAAGCAATTCTTGTGCCTCAGCCTCCCACAGTAGCTGGGATTACAGGTGCTCGCCATCACACCTGACTAATTTTTGTATTTTTAGTAGAGACGGGGTTTTGCCATGTTGGCCAGGCTGGTTTTGAACTCCTGACCTCAGGTGATCTGCCCACCTCGGCCTCCCAAAGTGCTGGGATTACAGGTGTGAGTCACTGCCCCCGGCCCAACATGACTAATACGTCTTTTTTTTTTTTTTTTTTTTTTTTTTTTTTTTTGAGACGGAGTCTCGCTTTGTCGCCCAGGCTGGAGTGCAGTGGCCGGATCTCAGCTCACTGCAAGCTCCGCCTCCCGGGTTTACGCCATTCTCCTGCCTCAGCCTCCCGAGTAGCTGGGACTACAGGCGCCCACCACCTCGCCCGGCTAGTTTTTTGTATTTTTAGTAGAGACGGGGTTTCACCATATTAGCCAGGATGGTCTCGATCTCCTGACCTCGTGATCCGCCCGTCTCGGCCTCCCAAAGTGCTGGGATTACAGGCTTGAGCCACCGCGCCCGGCCAACTAATACGTCTTAAATGCCCCTATAATTGGCTACAAGTCCTCTACTCACGATAGACAGCAGATCTACTCTGAAGTATAAAGAGTAATTCTTTTTTGAGACAGGGTGTCACTCAGTCACCTAGGCTGGAGTGCAGTGGCGCGATCTCAGCTCACTGCAACTTCCACCTCCCAGGTTCAAGCGATCCTCCCACCTCAGCCTACCGAGTAGCTGGGACTACAAGCACGTGCCACCACACCCAGCTGATTTTTGTATTTTTTGTAGAGATGGGATTTCACCATGTTGCCCAGGTTGGTCTCAAACTCCTGACCTCAAGTGATCCACCTGCCTTAGCCTCCCAAAGTGCTAGGATTATAGGCATGAGTCACCGTACCTGGCCAGAATAATGAATACACTTTGATGCCTTCTGATTAAATTAGCAGAATGCCAAGTCTTTCATGTGCCAGACTAAACTACCCTACTTCATCCTTTGATTCTACAGATTGAAAGTAGTCAGCATTAGGAATAAACAACTTTACAAAATTACAACTGTTTTCCCAGATATACTGCTGGAGGTGAAATCTACTAAAAATGTAGAACCACGATCTTCAAAACTCCACTTCAGATTTAGCAAGGGGAAAGTAAACCTGTTAAAGTAGCACCAAAATCCAGAGAGAAATACTTAGAGCTTTCAGCTACCACAGTAACATCCTTTAAACACACATACCCCTACGTGCATTGTTGTATTAATGACAACCACTTTGGTAGAGAAACTTTCACACATCATCAATAAGAATTCTTACACAAGAAAGGAATGATGAGCCACAAAAGACAAACTAGAGGCCGGGTGCGGTGGCTCAAGCCTGTAATCCCAGCACTTTGGGAGGCCGAGACGGGCGGATCACGAGGTCAAGATATCGAGACCATCCTGGCTAACACGGTGAAACCCCGTCTCTACTAAAAATACAAAAAACTAGCCGGGCGAGGTGGCAGGCGCCTGTAGTCCCAGCTACTCGGGAGGCTGAGGCAGGAGAATGGCGTAAACCCAGGAGGCGGAGCTTGCAGTGAGCTGAGATCCGGCCACTGCACTCCAGCCTGGGCGACAGAGCAAGACTCCGTCTCAAAAAAAAAAAAAAAAAGACAAACTAGAGAACAGCACTAGCTAATGAAGGTGACATAGTCAAATGCCGGGAAAATTCTAGTCTATGAAAATGATCCCTAAATCTTGCTGTCTCAAGGTAAGGACACCAAGAAGAAAGCATCAAATATCAATTTTATATCAAATATCAGTGTTATAAATGTTCATTTACATGGCTGGTAAATAGGAGTCAAATACAAATTTATCAAATAGATTTCAACTACTCCAGACTACTCTAAAAAGAAATATTATCCTTTTATAAATGCTAACTAAACATTCAATCTATTATAACATATGGAATGCTAAAAATGTACACAATACCTTTCCTGAGACATGGCACAATACCAGTATGACCAACCTGCATATATATTTATTCAAGATAAGAAGCATTTCATTTCCAAAAAGTAAACTATGTCCTTATCAGCTATGTCTCTTAATGCAAACACCAACAATGCTCTACAGAACCAAGTCAGAGGCTACATGGATCTGTTTCTGCAAATGTGAAAGGAGAAATTATTAACAATGATACAAAATCTATACTACAAAATAACCTAATCAAGTAAGGATGAATATTACAAAGGCTTCAAAATGATGCTTAGCTTATAAAGCACTCTATCAATGAATTATTTTTTTCTTTTCAGAGAGACAGGGTCTCACTCTGTGTTGCCCAGGCTGGAGTGCAGTGGCACGATCATAGTTCACTGCAGCCCTGAACTCCTGGGTTCACATGATCCTCTTGCCTCACTCTCCAAATACCCAAGACACTACTGGGACATGCCACTATGCCTATGCTCAGCTTTTTTTTTTTTTTTCTTTTGTGGAGATGAGGTCTTGCTATGTTGACCAGGCTGGTCTTGAATTCCTATCCTCAAGCTATTCTCCTGCCTCAGCTCGAACATTCTTGATAAACATGAGGTTGCTCAGTATTTTAACACTACCATTTATTGAACACTAAAATGTGTTACATTCTTTCCAAGTATTCTCTCTAATCATCAATGTTTTCTTTTCTTTTCTTTCTTTCTTTCTTTTTTTTTTTTTTTTTTGAGATGGAGTCTTGCTCTGTGGCCCAGGCTGGAGTGCAATGGCATGATCTGGGCTCCCTGCAACCTCTACCTCTTGGGTTCAAGCAATTCTCCTGCCTCAGCCTTCTGAGTAGCTGGGATTACAGGAACGCGCCACCATGCCCCGCTAATTTTTGTATTTTTCGTAGAGCAGGAGGTTCGCCATGTTGGCCAGGCTGGTCTCTAATGCCTGACCTCACGTGATCCACCCACCTCGGCCTCCCACAGTGCTGGGATTACAGGCGTGAGCCACCGTGCCCAGTCAATGTTTTATTTCTTAAACTGGGCAGTAGGTACACAGTTTCCATTACGTTACTCTTTATTCTTTTTGGTACATCCAAAGTATTTATCATATTTTTCTTTAAAAGAAAAGTAAAAAATTAAGATTCCAGTTAAGCTATCTGGCTTACCCAAGGTAACTAACTGGCACAGGCAACACTGGAACCCCGTACGTTGAATTCTGAATCCGAAGCACTTTCTAGTTCACTACTCTGCCTCTCAGAAATGGCAGTCATAGCAATGAGTGCAGATATCTCATTCACAAACCACTTTCCATGGAGAGATGGTGTTGTACCCCAGAACTCATGCTAAGAAATAAACAGACACTGAGGATAATGATAATTTGTAAATGGTGACATCAACGTATCAATTAAGAAATCACGGTATAATAGTCATAATCTGGCAATATTACCATACTAAAACTTTGAGATAGCAATGGTATTAATACCTAAAGAAAAGTGCTTGGCTGGGTATGGTGGCTCACACTTGTAATCCCAACACTTTGGGAGGCTGAAGCAGGTGGATCATCTGAGGTCAGGAGTTCGAGACCAGCCTGGCCAACATGGCAAAATCCCATCTCTACTAAAAACACAAAAATTAGCTGGGCGTGGCGGCACATGCCTATAATCCCAGCTACTCGGGAGGCTGAGGCAGGAGATTTGCTTGACCTGGGAGGCAGAGGTTGCAGTGAGCCGAAATCACGCCATTGCACTCCAGCCTGAGTGACAGAGCAAGACTCCATCTCAACAAAAAACAAAAAGAAAAAAGAAAATTGCTCACAAATGGTAGTCAAGGTAATAAATCAAAAGGCAATAAACCATGCACAGAATCAGGTTCACTTATCTTCCAGAACTGCTGATCAAAGATGTCCTCGTCCAATCAGAATGTGAGCATTCGGTTCATTTGGTCAGGCTCTTGCCTTAGCAGGAGGACATACAGGAACATCTAGATCCTTTGTTCCGACTCTATAAGCACCAAGCCAGCTTCTGATTATAATTTAGCTCCCCATGTATCTAGCCTAAAGACTACATAGAACATTTTACCTAACAACTATATTTCTCATTTTAAAATAATAAACTTGTGTCCTAGATTTAGGAGCTGGAGTGAACATAAGTCAGTCTTCCCAACCTCTGGACACTGACAAAAGGTGAAGGCCAGATACTGAACCATAACAATCTAATCATGAAACTATTCCTCAGGTGCCCTTCAATGACACCATTAACGGACATCCCTTGAGTTTCAGCAGTTCAAAGTTAAGAATCTTATTTTAAACAGGATCCATTTGAGAAATCATTTGTTCTAAAATGGTTAAAGACATAAAAGAATGATCTGCCCAAGTAACTAGTGAGTAGGAAATTATTCAATCATCTATGCAAATGTTTTATATATATACACATAATACACACACACACACACACACACACACATATATCATTGATGGAATATAAATCCTGACTCTGCTCCATTGGAAAAATTGGTTAATATATCTAAATTTCAGTTCCACCATCTGAAAACTAATAATCCTTATCTCATATACCTATTCTAAGGATTAAATAAAATATTCAAATTAAGTACCAGTATAAATGTTCCATTAATGTTACTTTTGATAAATGGAAAATATATGATAGCTGCTATTACTAACTATATCAAATATCTCAACCATAAATTCTCCTATTGTTGGGTTTCCAAAAACTTAACAGGTATACTGGGGAGAAATCACATAAAACTAACAGGTAATGCCAATTAATAAATGCAGAAGGAATGTGAGGAAAAAAATCATTAGAACACTACAGTTATAATGATGACATGCAAGATACACCAATGGATGCTAAAATCAGCGGGCAAAAGTTTAAAAGAAAACAGTATATTTGCATAGTCTCAAAGATCTACCCCCAAGATATTTACTAATATACAACAGGAAAAATAGTAACTTTATAGTAGAGAAAGCCTGGCAGATATCACCTTAATCAAGTGATCAAGATTATTATCACCAGTAATACAAAACAACACCATGTACCCCCAGTTATGATGCACCGAGGATGGTGCATCACTTCTGTGGTATTCCTGCCAAAAATGCATAGTCTAAATCTAATCATGAGAAAACATAAGACAAAGTCAAATTAAAGGGCAATCTAAAAAACAACTAAGGGCCAAGCAAGGTGGCTCACACCTGTAATCCCAGCACTTTGGAAGGCCGAGGCAGGAGGACTGCTTGAGGCCAGGAGTTAGAGATCAGCCTGTTCAGCACAGCAAGACCCCATCTCTACCAAAAATAAAAATACAAGATATTAACATAAAGGGAGTCTGGGTGATGGGTATACAGGAACTTTCTATACTCTTTTTGCAACTCTTCTGCGAGTAGAAAATATATCGAAATAAAAAGTTTTTAAGAAAGAAAACTATGTAATAAAGGAGTGATATCCCTGTTGCCCCCTACTCTCAACCCTACCATTTCCTTTAAACAAACTTATATTAAACAGCCCTTTCATCATTTCACTAACTACAATTTCTAAGCCTTCTTATAACTATAAACTCTTTCTACTGTAAGCTTTGTGAAAATGAGGCCTGTGTCTGCTTTTTATCCCCATTATGTACCTAGCATTTGGCATGTGTCTGGCACATTGCAGGTACTATTTATTTGTTGAATGAATGAACAAATGGCAGCTACAGTCTATTGTATTCATTTCCTATTGCTACTGTAACAAACTACAACAAACATAGTGGCTTAAAACAGAAATGTATTATCCGCTAGTTGTAGGGATCAAGAAATCCAAATTGAGTCTCTCTAGACTAAAATCAAGGTATCAGGAGGGCTGCATTCCTTCTGAAGGCTCTAGAGAAGAATGTTTCCTTACCTTTTCCAGCTTCAGGAGACTGTCCACATTCGTTGGGTCATTGTCAGCAACTGCATCACTCCAGCCTCTGCTTCCATCGTCATATCTCCTCCTCTGACTATGGCCATTCTGCCTCCCTCTTATAAGGACCCTTGTGATTACACTGGGTCTACCCAGATAATCCAGGGTAGTCTTCCAATCCCCAGATCTTTAAGTTAATCTCATCTTCAAAGTTCTTTTTGTAATGTAAGATGACATATTCACAGGTTCCAGGAATTAGGACATGGACATCTTTGGGGGGCTATTTTCAGCTTACCACTTGTATCAATTTTTTAAATCTATCAAGCAAATAATTAGCTCAAAACAAACTCACTCAACTAACCGGGGAAATTAATGCTATTTCCCAGACAAAGGCTATCTCCTGCTACTCCTACCCTTTGTCATTTTGTAAAAGCATTTGCCTTTGGTTTGTATTTAATAAAGTCCATGACTAGTTTTTAAACAGAGATGAGAACACGTATATTTAAGCAAGCTCTATCCCTCCTCCCTTCAATGTAATCACGCTTTGTCCATGAGTGAATTCTACTTTTAGGGCTGGATCTGATGAAGAGAGTGGGAAATCAAACTGAATCAGACTATTTGGCATGTGCCTATAATGTAATGAAGTACTTTGTGTACGGCTAAAAGGGAATCCAGAAACATTTCCAAGAGGGTCATAAAAATATTTTGGGAGCAAAATTAAGTGTCCCAGCGCGAATACTGTAAACAACTATATTCAGGAACAGAAATTCTAGCATCTATTTTTTAAATTACTTTTTCCTTTATTGGAAATTCAACTGTTTTCATATCTAATTCTAATTTCACAATCAAATGTAATAGGGCTGATGTCTCAAAATATAGTTTTCCCCAAAGTATACTTAGATGATGAATGAAAATAAAATAGAAGTAAGTTCTTCCACAATTTTGATAGATGCTTCAGGTGTGGAAGTATGGATTTTTAAGCTGTTACTTCCACTGCATTGCTTTGAGTATATTCATTATTATAATGAAAGTATATTAGAATGCTCACTCAACATGTCAACCTGCTATACTCTATTGTGCCATTTTTTTCCTTTTGGTATTTCTTTTCAGTGTCATGTTTGGTTCGGTTCACAGACTATAGCTCAAGTTGTTAGATATCTAAGTGCTATTCAAAGGTCTGTTTACCCTCCAAAGTACACAATCACCTATCTGACCACAGAGTGAGGCTTATTACAAGCACACTCAAATACATTTTAGAAAAAGTCAATAAAACATATTTCAGATATCTATGATGTTTCTATATTTAGAAAAAAGTTCCACTGGCTGGGCGTTGTGGCTCACGCCTGTAATCCCAGCACTTTGGAAGGCCGAGACGGGTGGATCACCTGAAGTCAGAAGTTCAAGACTAGCCTGGCCAACATGGTGAAACCCAGTCTCTACTAAAAACACAAAAATCAGCTGGACACGGTAGCACATGCCTGTAATCCTAGCTACTCAGGAGGTTGAGGCAGGAGAATCGCTTGAACCCAGGAGGCGGAGGTTGCAGTGAGCCAAGATCATGCCATTGCACTCCAGCCTGGGCAACAGAGTGAGACTCCCTCTCAAAAAAAAAAAAAAAAAGGAAATAGTTCCATTATATGAAGAAAACAAACGATAAATACACTGGTGTAAGTATTTTCCAACTCATCATAGAGCAAAAACTGGTTGTATTTCCATGTGTAAAAGCTAAGTGATGTTAATTTTCAAACTGTTAGTGGAGGAAGACACTATTACAAACTCCTGTGATTGATTCTTTCTGAGAGTTGCTAAACTGGTCTTTCAGTAACATGTGACCAAGTATTTCAACATCATAAACTAAAATACAGTCTTCTAAATAGCACTTATGACTGATAGCCCTCACTCACAGTAATTTACTAATTTATCAAGTAAATTACCAAGTAATTTACCAAAGTTTTTACAAAGAACAATAGGTCAAAGTCTTTCCATTAATTTTTGTTTGTTTGATTTCTTATTTTTATTTTTGAGATGGAGTCTCGCTCTGTCGCCCAGGCTAGAGTGCAGTGGCGCAATCTCGGCTCACTGCAAACTCCACCTCCTGGGTTCACGCCATTCTCCTGCCTCAGCCTCCCGAGCAGGTGGGGCTATAGGCGCCCGCCACTACACCCGGCTAGTTTTTTGTATTTTTAGTAGAGATGGGATTTCACCGTGTTAGCCAGGATGGTCTTGATCTCCTGACCTCGTGATCCGCCTGCCTCGGCCTCCCAAAGTGCTGGTATTAGAGGCGTGAGCCACCGCGCCAGGCCCCATTAATGTATTTTTTAAATCAAGTTATGGGGGCCAGGTACAGTGGCTCATGCCTGTAATCCTGGTGTTTTTGGAGGCCAAGGCAGGAGGATCACTTGAATCCAGGAGTTCAAGACTAGCCTGAGCAACATAGTAAAACGCCATCTCTACAAAAATTAAAGACTGGGTGCAGTGGCTCATGCCTGTAATTCCAGCACTTTGGGAGGCCAAGGCAGGAGAATCACTTGAGCCCAGGAGTTAGAGACCAGTCCGAGCTGAACATAGTGAGACCCTGCCTCTAAAAAAATAATAATAAAATTAAAATGAAAGAAATTATAGCTGGGTGCAGTGGCTCACACCCATAATCCCGTACTTTGAGAGGCTGAGGCAGGCAGATCACTTGAGGTCAGGAGTTTTAGACCAGCCTGGCCAACATGGTGAAACCCTGTCTCTACTAAAAATACAAAACTTAGGCCGGGTACAGTGGCTCACGCCTGTAATCCCAGCACTTTGGGGGGCCAAGGCAGGCAGATCACGAGCTCAGGAGATTGAGAACATCCTGGCTAATGCAGTGAAACCCCGTCTCTACTAAAAATACAAAAAATAAACTAGGTGTGGTGGCAGTTGCCTATAGTCCCGCTACTGGGGAGGCTGAGGCACGATAATCACTTGAACCCAGGAGGCAGAGGTTGCAGTGAGTCAAGATCGCACCACTGCATTCCAGCCTGATGACAGAACAAGACTCCGTCTCCCAAAAAAATTAGCTGGGCGTGGTGGTGTGCACCTGTAATCCCAGCTACTCGGGAGGCTGTGACAGGAGAATTGCTTGAACTCAGGAGGTGGAGGTTGCAGTGAGCCGAGACCATGCCACTAGGAAATCTGAGGGGGGAAGATTGCTAGAGCCTAGGAGTTTGAGGTTGCAGTGAGCTACGACATGCCATTGCATCCCAGCCTCGGCAACAGAGCAAGACCTTATCTCTTTAAAAAATCATGTTATATAAACCATAAAATATGAGAAACTTGAAGTGCAGGTGTTTATAGCCAAATCCTAAATCTGAGAGTTTGTTTTCAACATCCTCAAAGTCAAATATCAGCAGTAAAATTTATCACTCCCAGTTCTTTGCAGCACCATAAGGTCAATGTATTCTAAACAAATGGAGTGGGGCTGTTAAGAATTATTACACAATTTGCCTTTGCTTTGTTGGTGATAAAAAAGACAGAATTAGGTTGGGCATGGTGGCTCATGTCTATAATCTCAGCACTCTGAGAGGCAGAGACAGGAGGACCTCTAGAAGCCAGGAGTTCGAGACCAGCCTGGACAACATAATGAGACTGTCTCTACAAAAAGCAAACAAACAGAATTATTTCACAAGACTCAAATATCTACAATGGGGAAGAAGGGAATGCCATCAAGAGAAAAAGGTATTAAAACCTATTGTTGAGCTATAAATTTCAAATCAAACACGCAAAAATAAAATTTTAAAAAAAGAAATGTACCAGGTACAGTGGCTTGTGCCTGTAGTCCCAGCTACTTGGTTGGCCAAGGCAGGAGGATCACTTGAACCCAGGACTTGAAGACCAATCTGGGAGACAGAGTGAGACTCTGTCTCTAAAAATAAAAAGGCCAGGTGGTGGTGGTTCACGCCTGTAATCCCAGCACTTTGGGAGGCCAAGATGGGCGGATCACTTGAGGCCAGCCTGGGCAACATGGCAAAACCTCGTCTCTACAAAAAATACAAAAATTAGCCAGGCATGGTGACACATATCTGTGGTCCCAGCTACTAGGGAGGCTGAAGTGGGAGAATCAATTAAGCCCACAAGGTCAAGGCTACAGTAAGCTGTGATCATACCACTACACTCCAGCCTGGGTGACAGAGTGAGAACCTGTCTCAAAAAATAAAAAAGAAAAAAAAAGAAAAGAATTACCTAACATTAGGGGAGAAAACTAAGTAAGAGGTAGTGTCAATGCTATAGTTTACACATTTTAATAATGTGAATAAATAGAACATATATCAAATTGATAAGACAAAAGTATGGACATATCAATTATATATACATATTATAAATACAATCTCACACACATATAAAAAAACGAATGAAAAAGAATCTAGAATAATTTAGACATTTAAACTGCTCACTGGGGTCTTTTTCTACAGAATTGTTTAATTATATAATAAATAAGACTATAGAAGAAGAATGAGAAATTGTACATTACGAACGGCACTGTACTCAGGAAGCAATTCAAAGATGATGCCCCTTATTCTCCTGGGATTATAAATAAGCTAGTTTTTCTTAATTTCAAACATGCAGGCTGGGCACGGTGGCTCATGCCTGTAATCCCAGCACTTTGGGAGGCTAAGGCATCTCTACAAAATATTTCAAAAATAATAAAAAAAAATAGCTGGGGGTGGTGGCCTATGCCTGTAGTCCTGGCTATTCGGGAGGATCCTTTGAGCCCAGGCTTTCGAGGTTACAGTGAGCTATGATCACGCCACTGTACTCTAGCCTGGATAACAGAGCAAGACTTTGTCTTAAAAAAAAAAAATGCAGAAGATGAAGTAATATCCAAAAACTGATTAAATAAGTCCACTAATTTTGACATTCCTTTTATAACAGAAAATTAAAATTGTTGTTCTCTGTGTAAATTAAAATGTACTTTATATATTTATTACATTTCCTCCACATTAGAGATTCTCAAATCTGGCTATGTATCCAATCACCTGGGGAACTTTTTTTTGAGACAGGGTCTCATTCTATCACCCAGGGTGGAGTGCAGTGGGGCACAATCACGACTCACTGCAGCCTCAAACTCTGGGGCTCAAGTGACTCTCTTGCCTCAACCTTCTGAGTAGCTAGGACTATAGGTAAGCACCACCATGCCCGGCACCTTGGGAACTTTTAAACAGTAAGTTCCTGGAGCCCATCGCCTAAAGATTCCAATTTGAGAAGTCTGGACTGGAAGCCAGAAATCAGAATACATTATATAATATAATATAAAGTTAATGTTAGTGTATTAAAGGAATGCCTACTGTGATTCAGCTAGCTGTTGGGTTTGGTCCCATATTTCAAGTGCTTTCCAAACTCTACTTAACTGTGCATACAAATTACTTGGAGGTGTTACTAAAAGTCAGATTCTGATTCAGAAGGTCTGGAATGAGGCCTGGGAATATGCAGTTCTGACAACCTCCCAGGTGATGTCCATGCTGCTGGTCCAGGGACCACACTTCGAGTAGTAAGACCTTATGAGATTTTTAAACCTTTCCACAGGTGAATGATAGAAGTCAGTATCCTACAGCCAGGTGCGGTGGCTCATGCCTGTAATCTCAGCACTTTGGAAGGCCAAGACGGGCAGGTCACCTGAGGTCAGGAGTTCAAGACCAGCCTGGCCAGTATGTTGAAACCCTGCCTCTACTAAAAATATAAAAATTAGCCAGGCATGGTGGTGCATGCCTGTAATCTCAGCTACTTGGGAGGCTGAGGCAAGAGAATCACTTGAACACAGGAGGCTGGAACCCAGGAGGTTGCAGTGAGCCGAAATTACACCACAGCACTCAAGCCTGGGCAACAGAGTAAGACTGTCTCAAAAAAAAAAAAAAAAAAAAAAAAGGAAGTCAGTATTCTAGGCAGTTTCTCCCACTGAAATATTTTCAAGTTTTACCTAAACATCCTTTAACACAACTAGAGTATACAGCTTGCAGAATGATTGACTTATCTTTACTATGTACCCTACTACCAAGTGAATGGAAATTATTTCTCTCATTTACAGATGGTATCACGAAAAGTTGAGGGCTACTGATGTCAGAATGCAGAGATGAAGTTAAAATGTACATAACTTTCAATATTATACACAAGGATGTTCATCATAGCCATGGTTATAATAGTAAAATAGTAGAGAGAAAAACCTCGGCAGGCTACAGTGGCTCATGCCTATAATCCCAGCACTTTGAGAAGCCAAAGCAGAAGGAGCACTTGAGCCCAGTAGTGTGAGACCAGCTTGGGCAAAATAGTAAGACCTCATTTCTACAAAAAATAAAAACACAGCCAGGCGTGGTGGCTCACGCCTGTAATCCCAGCACTTTGGGAGGCCGAGGCGGGCAGATCACAAGGTCAGGAGTTCGAGACCAGCCTGGCCAATATGGTGAAACCCCCAACTCTACTAAAAATATAAAAATTAGCCAGGCGTGGTGGCGTGCACCTGTAGTCCCAGCTACTAGGGAGGCTGAGGCAGAATAATCGCTTGAACCTGGGAGGCAGAAGTTGCAGTGAGCCGAGATTGTGCCACTGCACTCTAGCCTGGGCAACAGAGCAAGACTCCATCTAAAACAAACAAACAAACACACAAACAAAAAACACTATTAGCTGAGTGTGGTGGCACACATCTGTAGTCCCAGCTACTAGGGAGGCTGAGGTGGGAGGATTGCTTGAGCCCAGGAGGTTAAGGCTTCAGTGAGCCAAGACAACGTCACTGCATTCCAGCCTAGATGACAGTGTGAGATTAGATTACATCTCCCCCTGAAAAAAAGGCCCTACATATCCAACAATAGGGGACTGCTTAAATAACCTAGAAGAACCTTATAATGAAATACTAAGCATCTATTTTTTAAAAATTATGTAGGCCAGGCAAAGTGGCTCACACCTGTAATCCCAGCACTGTGGAGGCCAAGGCAGGCAGATGGCTTGACCCCAGGAGTTTGAGACCAACTGGGGCAACATGGCAAAACCCCATCTCTACTAAAAATACAAAAACAAAATTAGTCAGGAGTGGTGGCACACACCTGTAGTCCCAGCTACTCGAGACGCTGAGGTGGGAGAACTGCTTCAGCCTGGGAGGCAGAGGTTACAATGAGCCGAGATCATGCCACTGCACTCCAGCCTGGGCAATAGAGTGAGACCCTGTCTCAAAAAATAAAATAAAATAAATTAATAAAATAAATAAAAAATTAAAAATGGGGGGGTGGTAGGAGGGAGAGCATCAGGAAGAACAGCTAATGGATGCTGGGCTAAAAACCTAGGTGATAGGATGATTTATGCAGCAAACCACCATGGCACATGTTTACCTATGTAACAAACTGGTACATTCTGCACGTGTACCTCTGAACTTAAAATAAAATTTGGAAATCAAAAAATAAAATTTAAAAAGAAAAACATTATGTAAATATATACTAACAAAAATAAATAAATAAATATACACTTACAGATAATGAAAAGACATTCAAGATAAGTGAAAATAAAGATTATAAAATTTTATAGAAAGATATGTGTGTGCATATATATATATATCAAAAAGATGTATATACTAAAACGTTTAAAACATTGTACTCAAAGTACTGGAATTTTAGATGATTCTGATGCTTGCTTGCCTGCATTATCTAATATTTCTACTACAATGTATACCATATAAAATTCTTACAGGGTAAAAAGCAGGTGAGAAGAAAACCAAGCAAACTCCACACATGCACATACGTTTCAAGACCCACTGGAATGGATCTGACTGATAAGTAACTTGCTTTCCAAAGAGTGTTCAAGGTACTCCCTAAATTAGAAGCACTTAGAAAGTTTTTAAAAATTGCAGTCTTGCACCCCAATCCAGATTTATTGAATCAGAATTTGTACCAATGGGCCCTAGAGTTTGCATATGAAGCAAATACTGACTCTTATAAACAGTAAAGTTTGGAAATCATGGCATTAAATAAAAAGCTTCCTAGAAATGCAGAAACCTGGACTAAATTCCAACCTATCTGAACAGCAACCTACGGCAAATTCAGAATGAGTGAAATAATGGTGTTTCCATACATATACACTTACACTCACAGAGACCACTGGAATTTAATCAACAGAAACCTGTTCTTAGCAACTGGCTTTATTCCATCTTAATCTTAAGCATCCCATGTGATCAATAACCATTTCCCATGGGCTGACAGAGGTCACAAAGGTTTTCCTTATATTTGACCCACATCTGTCTAAAACTTCTCATTATAACCCCTTCTATGATGTTCTGTCCCTATTTAGTTCTTCATTAATTAAAAGTACTACATGAACATTTATTATGGAACCAAATATGTAGGCAATTCAATCATTCTCCTGTTGCTTTCATTTCTCCTTTCTAAATACATTGTAGTTGAATAACTTCAATAGATTCTGGTGATTATTTCTTTCAGTGATACTCTCTGAGGTAAACTCAAAGGCTTCATGAGCTTCTATCAGTGAAGGTCCTCAAAGAATCAAGTAAAACCTTTCCTGTTGTGAAAAATACCACATGAACCCCTAAGATTTTGATGAAAGAAAAAGAGAAAAGGTATATGCCACACTGAATGTATTTCCCTATCAAGTACTTAGTATAATAATCAACTCATAAGTCATATATTTATGAAAAGTTTTCAAAAGGAGACATTAAGAGTTTGGGGACTTTCCTAAAGCTAACAAATTAAAACAATTTTTCCAAAAGAAAGTCATGATAGGCTGGGAGCCATGACTCACGCCTGTAATCCCAACACTTCGGGAGGCCGAGGCGGGAGGACCACCTGAGGTCAGGAGTTCAAGACCAGCCTGCTCAACATGGTGAAACCCTGTCTCTACTAAAAAACCAAAAAATCAGTGGGGCATATTGGCACGCGCCTGTAATCCCAGCTATTTGGGAGGCTGAGGCGGCGGAGGTTGCAGTGAGCTGAGATTGCGCCACTGCACTCCAGCCTGGGTGACAGATCAAGATTCCGCCTCAAAAAAAAAAAAAAAGAAAAGAAAAAAGAAAGAAAGCCATGATAGATTTTTTTCTTCCCCTTTAAAACAGAAAAGAAAACAACAGGAGGAAAAAAAAGTTTGGAGTGAGCTCCTAAGAGGACATAGGAAAGGACCATAATTTCTAGGATGTGGAGGACAAGCCCTTCATTTTATTTTAATCCATGATACATTTTAATCATGGATCACACAGAAGGCCAGGCCAGCTAAAACTTGAATTTATTATAACCAAGAAGATTATATACCTACCTGCAGCTCACACCAAGCAACCTCAACCCATGTTTCAGTGTCCAGTCCTTTATATACTGTTTTAAATGCTCCTCTTCCTAGTTCTATGTCAAATTTCAGGAATCTGCCACTAGGAGAAGTAGCTACAGCCTTCATTTCTGCTTCTTCTTCCATTTCCTTTTCATTTTTCTCCTTGAAACAATCTTTTGAGATTTCCGAGGTTGACTTTGAACACTGTTCATATTTAACTTCTTGTCCACCTCTCAGCACATTTGAAGGAAGTTTATCTACTCTTGGAATATTCGTTGCAGCCTTAATTCTCTCATCTTTGGGGGATGATTCGGCAACTTTGTCATCTTCCGTCATTTCAACACTCTTTCGGAAAAATCTCTTCCTTTCTACAGTTTCCCCAGAAGCAGAGAAGGTGCTGTTTTTCTCCTTTAGTCTAGCTTCTACTGTCAAAGTTGCAGCAACCTGGGGAACTCTGTTTTCAAATGAAATTCCATCAGGTTTCTCAGAATCTTCTGTGCTGGCTGGATCCCCTGAATCAGTGGCCATTGTAATTAAAGTTGGCACTAAAATTTTTCCTGTTTCTACTCTTCAGTCCAGTTACATCTCAGGTATCAGAATTATCAGAATGGACTTCCTTTTGCGTGGTCATGTATTTCCATGGCAACCTGAAGGAGGGGAAAGGATATTTTAAAATCACCCTACAAAGGAAATCATTAAGGAGAAAACAAATCACCTGATTTTTTAATCCCTTTTTCCTTAATAAGAAGTTTATTCTTTTTTCTGTCCAATCTTAGGAACCAGCAGACTCTAGGGACTGTGTCTTATCTTGTTTACCATTAGTCCTCAGTGCCTAGCAGACTACTTAGTATATGGCTCAATCTGTCTTCATATTGCATGAATATTGGTTAGAAACCTAGTTCTCAGCTCCATCTGTCAATCCATCAAACTCAAAACGAGTACCCAAACCCTGAGTTCACTTAGCCACAATGTGACAAACACAATAAGTAAAACAACCACATGGTTTCTAGGTGGTTTTTGTCTAAAATTCTGGAATTCATCAATAGTAGTTTCTTTTACTGTACTAAAATATACATAGTCAAATTTACCATTTTAACCATTTTTAAGTGTATAATTCAGTGGTGTTAAGTACATTCACAGTGTTCTGTAATCATCACTACTATCCACGCCCAGAGCTTTTTAATCATCCCAAATTGAAACTCTGTACCCATTAAACAATGATTCCCTATCAGCCCTCACCCACCCCTGGTAACTTCTATTCTACTTTCTGTCTCTATGAATTTGCTTATTCTAGGTAATTCATATAAATGGAATCAGACAACATTTGTCCTTTTGTGTCTGGCTTATTTCACTTAGTATAATATTTTCAAAGTCCACTGATGTTGTAGCGTGTATCAGAATTTCATTCCTTTTTAAGGCTGAATAATATTCCGTCATATATTATAGACCACATTTTGTTCGTCCCATTCATTTGCCAATGGATTGGACTGTTTCCACCTTTTGACTATTGTGAATGTTGCTGCTATAAACATCCAACAGTAATTTGAAATAATGCAAATATTTATAAGCTTGCCTTCAGATTTTAACAGAAACTATTGTCAAATATTAATATACTATCCTAAAACAATAGCAAGAAAGACTCAAAACCATGTATTCTTTTAAATTAGCAATTCTACTTATAGGAACTTGCCTTAGAAAATAGTCAAGAATCCGTGCAAAGATTTAACTATAAAGATGTTCATTCTAGCACTTATGGAAAAAACTAAACATAAGCCTAATTGGTGTTTAATTAAGTATCTCAAAATGAGGTAAGCCACAGCATTAAAAATAACACTGTAGGCTGGGCGCGGTGGCTCACACCTGTAATCCCAGCACTTTGGGAGGCCGAGGCAGGCGGATCACTTGAGGTCAGGAGTTTGAGACCAAACCAGCCTGGTTTAGTGAAACCCTGACTCTACTAAAAACACAAAAAAAATTAGCAGGGTGTGGTGGCGGGCGCCTGTAATCCCAGCTACTCAAGAGACTGAAGCAGGAGAATCACTCGAACCCGGAAGGCTGAGGTTGCGCCACTGCACTCCAGCCTGGGCGACAGAGACTCTGTCTCAAAAAACAAAACAACAACAACAAAACACTGTAGTCTTCAGTGAGATAAAAGATGTTCCCTATATATTATATGGTTAAATGTAAAAAGGAATACATACAAGCTTACAGAGGTAACTCTGAAATTATGGATTTTTCTTTCTGCTTTTTGGTATTTTCTAGAACTTTGCACAATAAACATGTGAAAATATGTGGGGTAAAGTTTTTCAAGTGAGTGGTCAAACCACCAATAAGAAAATGCTTCCCTTCTCACCACAATCACGCACCGCGAAGTTAAGCCTGTATACTTCTTACTATGTTAGGCACCTCGAAGGGCACAGTTTGTCACAAAGATTTGTTAAGAATTATGTCAAACCAAAAATGCACAGAAATATAAAATTTGAAAAACTGAAGGAAAAAAACCCTGAACTAAAATAAACAAAATAAAAATAAAAATAAACAAAATAGAGACAAATACTCCAAGTTGTTCTACACATTCAACTCACTTCATCAAAATTCCAGCTGGTTTCTTTGTGGAAAACATCAAGCTAATCCTAAAATGCATATAGAATTTCAAGGGACCCATAATAATTAAAGCTTATACAATCTTGAAAAAGAACAAATTTGGAGGATCCATACTTTTTGATTCAAAAACCTACTACAAAGGTACAGTATTAAGACAGTATAGTCCTGGCATAAGAATAGATGTATAGATAAATGGAATAAAAATTGAGTTCAGAAATAAAGCCATATTATTTATGGTTAATTGATTTTCAACCAGAATGGCGGTGGGCAGTGGCTCACGCCTGCAATCCTAGCACTTTGGGAGGCCAAGGTGGGAGCTCAGGAGTTCGAGACCATCCTGGGCAACATGCTGAGACCCCGTCTCTATAAAATACAACACATTAGCCAGGCGTGATGGCAGGTGCCTGTAGTCCCAGCTACTCGGGAGGCTGAGGCAGAAGAATCACTTGAACCTGGGCAGTGAAGGCTGTGAATCACTTAAACCTGGGAGGTGGAGGTTGCAGTGAGCCGAGATCTCACCACTGCACTCCAGCCTAGGTGACAGAGTGAGACTCTGTCTCACCCCCGCCCCACCCTCCCCACCCCCCAAAAAAACCCACAAGGTTGCCAAGAAAATTCAATGGGGGAAAGAATAGTTTTTCCAACAAATGGTGCTGGGACAACTGGATATCCACATGCAAAAGAATGAAGTCAGATCCTTTAGTAAGTTTTTCTGGAAAAAAAAAAAGGCTGAGTTGAGTCTCAAAGAAAGATAATTAGCTGTTGTTTCCTGGCTTTTTAATGATTGCCATTGGAGAAATAGGAACACTTTTACACTGTTGGTGTGACTGTAAACTAGTTCAACCATTGTGGAAAACAATGTGGCGATTCCTCAAGGATCTAGAACTAGAAATACCATTTGACCCAGCCATCCCATTACTGGGGATATACCCAAAGGATTATAAGTCATGCTGCTATAAAGACACATGCACACGTATGTTTATTGCGGCACTATTCACAATAGCAAAGACTTGGAATCAACCCAAATGTCCATCAGTGACAGACTGGATTAAGAAAATGTGGCACATATACACCATGGAATACTATGCAGCCATAAAAAAGGATGAGTTTGTGTCCTTTGTAGGGACATGGATGCAGTTGGAAACAGTCATTCTCAGCAAACTATCGCAAGAACAGAAAACCAAACACCGCATGTTCTCACTCATAGGTGGGAATTGAACAATGAGATCACTTGGACACAGGAAGGGGAACATCACACGTCGTGGCCTATTGTGGGGAGGGAGGATGGGGAGGGATAGCATTAGGAGATATACCTAATGTAAAAGATGAGCTAATGGGTGGAGCACACCAACATGCACATGTATACATATGTAACAAACCTGCACGTTGTGCACATGTACCCTACAACTTAAAGTATAATAAAAAAAAAAAGAAAGAAAGATAATTAGCTGATCCAGGCAGAGGGAAAATCACAAGCAAAGGCATTAAACAGTATGGAGTAAGTGTATGAGTGGTATCACGAGCAGTTGTTTACATGCATATTAGAAGAAGCAGGCAAATGAGGGCAGAGAGGCAGAGAGACACCAAGGACTTCTATGCCATACAATGTAAAACAAGGAGACCCATTAAAAAGCTACTGCAACAATCCAGAAGAGATGATGAGGTTTGAATGAAAATAGTGGCTGGAGGGATAGGTTCCCGACACATTAAGGAACTACTAAATGCAAGAAAATCTACTGTCTGAATGAATATGGCTGTGAGGGAAAAGAAAGAGTCTTACGGTGACTCACAGAAATTTGCCAGCCAGATGACATTACTAGGACATATCTATGTCAATACCAAAGCTAAGAATTGAACTCATGAAAGTCTCTATGAGGTTACACTGTCAAATCAATATACTTCCAAAGTCACTTAATAAGACTAGTGTTGCATGCAAGTAAAAAAAGACAACTAGTTTAACTCTTTATTTTGAAATAATTTTTGACTTGGGAAAAAAAAAAAAACCTACAACAGCATAAAAAGAATCCAGTATTCACCGACATTCCCCAAATGTTAAACATTTTAGGTGAGATTTTAAACCTCAAGAGCAAAACTCCACAAGTAACACAAAAAGACATCTAAGCAAGGAGCCAAAAATAGTTAAGTCAGATAATTTAAGTTGGAAAGCCTTCAAAATTTTTTACTACAGAACCTATTTTTCAAAAAATAAAATCTTTGGCTGGGTGCAGTGGCTCATGCCTGTAATCTCAGCACTTTGGGAGGCCGAGTCGGGTGGATCATGAAGTCAGGAGTTCCAAGACCAGCCTGGCCAAGATGGTGAAACCTCATCTCTACTAAAAATACAAAAATTAGCCGAGTGTGGTGGCGGGTGCCTGTAATCCCAGCTACTCAGAGGCTGAGGCAGAGAACTGCTTGAACCCAGGAGGCGGAGGATGCAGTGAGCCAAGATCACGCCACTGCACTCTAGCCTGGGCGACAGAGCAAGACTCGTCTCAAATAAATAAATAAATAAAATATTTGAGGCCAGGTGCAGTGGATTACGCCGGCAATCCCAGGTACTCAGGAGGCTGAGGCACAAGAATTTCTTGAACCCAGGAGGCAGAGGTTGTAGTGAGCCGAGATCACACCACTGTACTCCAGACTGGATGACAGAGTGAGACCTTGTCTCAAAAATAAATAAAATAAAATAAAATCTTTCGCCAGACACAGTAGTTCATGCATATAATCCCAGGAATTTGGGAGGCGAAGGAGGGAGGATCGCTTGAGCCCAGGAGTTTGAGACCAGCCTGGGCAACATGGCAAGACCCCATCTCTACAAAAAAAATTACAAAATTAGCTGGGTATGTTGGCATGTGCCTGTAGTCCAAACACCAGGAGGTTGAGGCAGGAGGATCCCTTGAGCCCAGGAGGACAAGATTGTAGTAAGACTGACAGAGCCACTGCACTCTAGCCTGGGTGACAGAGACCTTGTCTCAAAAACAAAAACAAAAACAAAACAAAACAAAACTTTGCCTTCAGGTCCATGATGTTGGGAAAATTTTTTTTTAATTTAAAAACAACTGGCTGGGCTGGGCATGGTGGCTCACACCTATAATCCCAGCATTTTGGGAGGCCAGGGCAGGCCGATTACCTGAGGTCAGGAGTTCCAGACCAGCCTGGCCAACATGGCGAAACCCCATTTCTACTGAAAAATACAAAAATTAGCCAGGTGTGGTTGCTCATGCCTGTAATCCCAACTACTTGGGAGGCTGAAGCTCAAGAATCACTTGAACCCAGAATGCAGAGGTTGCAGTGAGCCAAAATTACGTCACCGCATTCCAGCCTGGGCGACAGAGCAAGAACCCGTCTCAAAAAAAAAAAAAAAAAAACAAACAAAACTTAGCCAGGCATGGTGGCATGCACCTGTAGTCTTAGCTACTGGGGAGGCTGAGGTGGGAGGATCACCTGAGCCTGGGAGGTTGAGGCTGCAGTGAGCCACTACGGTCCAACCTGGGTGACAGAGTGAGACCCTGTCTCAAAAAATTTAATTAATTAAAATAAAAAACAAAATAAAACCTTATTCAGACCCCTAATATAATAGAGGAGTGGCAAGTACTGGTGCTCTGGTATAATAATTCTAACACCTGGCTTCCCAAAGTATAGGATAAGAAGCAAGTAAGAGCTGGGTGCTGTGGCTCACACTTGTAAACCCAGCACTTTGGGAGGTCAAGGTGGGTGGATCACCTGAGGTCAGGAGTTTGAGACCAGCCTGACCAACATGGTGAAACCCCATTTATATTAAAAATGCAAAAATTATCCAGGTGTGGTGGTACGTGCTTATAATCCCAGCTGCTCAGAGGCTGAGGCATGAGAATAGCTTGAACCTGGGAGGCAGAGGCTGGCAGTGAGCCAAGACCATGCCACTGCACTCCAGCCTGGGTGACAGAGAAAGACTCTGCCTCCAAAAAAAAAAAAAAAAAAAAAAAAAGCAAGTAAGAAGAATGAAGAAAGAAATCTTCCCTCAGTCTTAAAAACCAGTACCCTAAGACAAAAATGTGTCACTAGAGACAAGGAGGGGCATTTTACATGGATAAAAGAGTTAATTCATCAAGACAATATACCAAATACACATCTAACAACAGAGTCCCAAAATACATTTAATAAAAACGGACAAAATTGGAGAATAGATAATTCAATAATAGCAAAAGATTTCAATACCCCACTCTCAATAATGGAGAGAGTAACTAGACAGAAAACCAACAAGTATATGGAAAACTTGGTCAATACTATCAATCAACTTGACCTAAGTGACATCTACAGAACACTTCACCCAACAATAGCAAAATAGACATTCTTTTCAAGCACGCATAGAACATTCTCTGAAAAAACAAAATCATATGCTATGCAATAAAACAAATCTCAACAAATTTAAAGAGACTGAAATCATACAAAGCACGCTCTCCTACCAAAAATGAATAAATTAGAAATGAACAACAGGGTAAGGATAGACATATAGGTCAACGGAACTGAGAGTCTAGAAGCCCTAACATTTACAGTCAATTGATTTTCAATATGGAGGTCAAGACCATTCAATGGGAAAAGAAGAGTTATTTCAACAAAACTTGCTAGCACAACTGCAATCCACATGCAAAAGAATGAAGCTGGAACCCGACCTCATACGATACACAGAAATTTAAAAGTGGATCATAGTCCTAAATACAAAAGCTAAAACTATAAAACTTTTAGAAGAAAACATTAGAGTAAATCTCAGTGACTCGGGTCAGACAATGAATTCCCAGCCACAACACTAGAACCACAAGCATAAAAGAGAAAATTAAGAAGCTGCGCCTCAGCTGGGCACGGTGGCTCACGCCTCTAATCCCAGCACTTTGGGAAGCCAAGGCAGGTGGATCACTTGAGGTCAGGAGTTTGAGACCAGCCTGGCCAACATGGTGAAACCCAATCACTACTAAAAATACAAAAATTAGCCGGGCATGGTGGCATGTGCCCATAATCCCAGCTACTCAGGAGGCTGAGGCACGAGAATCACTTGAACCTGGGAAGCAGAGGTTACAGTGAGCCAAGATCACGCCTCTGCACTCCAGCCTGGGCAACAGAGTAAGACTCGGTCTCAAAAAAAAAAAAAAAACAAACCCAAAAAAACAGAGAAGCTTCACCTCATCAAAATTTTAAACTTTTGTGCTTCAAAGGATACCTTCAAGAAAGTGGTGAAGACAACCTACAGGGCAGAAGAAAGTATGTGCAAATCATATATGTGATAGGGGATGGTATCAAACTATATTAAGAACTCGATAATGGCCGGGCACAGTGGCTCACGCCTGTAATCCCAGCACTCTGGGAGGCCAAGGCGGGTGGATCATTTGAGATCAGGAGTTCAAGACCAGCCTGGCCAACGTGGTGAAACCCCATCTCTACTAAAAATGTAAAAATTAGCCAGGCGTGGTAGTGGGTACCTATAATCTCAGCTACTCAGGAGGCTGAGGCAGGAGAATTGCTTGAACCCAGGGGGCAGAGGTTGCAGTGAGCCAAGATGGAGCCACTTCACTCCAGCCTGGGCAAAAGAGTGAAGCTCCATCTCAAAAAAAAAAAAAAAAAGAATATTACTGGGCAATAAAAACGAATGGTGTCAGGTGTGGTGGCACACACCTATAATCTCAGTTACCCAGGAGGCTGAGGTGGCAGGATCACTTGAGCCCAGAAGTTCAAGGCTGCAGTGCGCTATGATCACACCCATGAATAGCCACTGCCTGCTAGCCTGCGTAACATAGCGAGGTCCCATCTCTAAAAAATTAAAAAAAAAAAAAAAGAATGGAGTATTGATATACGCTACAACAAGGATGAACCATGAAGACATTATGCTAAGTGAAAGACGTCAGAGGAAAAGACTGCATACTATATGATTTCATTTATATGAAATGTCCAGAAAATACAAAGCTACAGAAACAGAAAATAGATTGGTGGGTGGAGCTGGGGCACAGGAACAGGATCGACTGCAAATAAACACAAGCAATCTTTCGGGGATGATGGTAATGAACTAAAATTGAGTTGTAATCAAGATTTTACAACTCTATAAATTTACTGAAAAGCATTGACTTTTATATTATATTTGTAAATTCTGTTATATAAATTGTATCTCAATAAAATATGATGTCCTGGCCGGGGCCAGTGGCTAACACTTGTACTCCCAGTACTTGGGCGGGGAGGGGGGCCGAGGCAGAAGGATAGCTTGAGCCCAAGAGTTTGAGACCAGCCTGGGCAGCAGAGGGAGACCCTGTCTCTACAAAAAATAAAATTTAAAAATATAAGCTGAGCATGGTGGTCTACGCCTATAGTTCCAGCTACTAGGGAGGCAGAGGTGGGAGGATCACTTGATCCCAGGAGGCTACAGTGAGCCATGATTGCAACAGTGCACTCCAGCCTGGGCGACAGAGAGAGATTCTGCCTCCAAAAAAAATTTTTTTAAATATGGCTGGGTGCGGTGGTACATGCCTATAATCCCAGAACTCTGGGAGGCCAAGGTGGGTGATCACCTGTGGTCAGGAGTTCCAGACCAGCATAGCCAACATGGTGAAACCCTGTCTCTACTAAAAATACAAAAAATTAGCCGGGCATGGTGGCGGGCACCTGTAATCCCAGCTACTCGGGAGGCTGAGGCAGGAGAAGCACTTGAACCCGGGAGGCAGAGGTTGCAGTGAGCCAAGATCGTGCCATTGCACTCCAGCCTGGGTGACAAGAGTGAAACTCTGTCTCAAAAAAAAAAAAAATTCTGAAAGTAAAACATTTTGATGAAAATCAAAACCATCACATTATCAAATATGCCTATTAAAAACTATACTACCCTCCCACCCCTCATTGTGTCCACTCTTATCTTTAGCCTGGCCTCCTGGGTTAAGAATCCCAGGAGGAAAGTAAAGGCCTGACAACAATAAGATGTAATAGCTGGTGACCTAAAGGTAAACAACAAGTAAGAAAAACTAGGCCAAGAACTTCACTAAGTATAACGTATCTGGGGCCATCATGGATTCAATGGCTTTTTTTTTTTTTTTTTTTTTTTTTTTAGATAAGACCTCACTCTGTTACCCAGGATGGAGTGCAGCAGTGCAATCATGGCTCCCTGCAGCCTTGACCTCCCTAGGATCAAGTAATCCTCCCACCTCAGCCTCCCGAGTAGCTGGGACTACAGGCGTGAACCACCACACCTATCTAACTTGTATTTTTTTGTAGAGACAAGGTTTTGCCACGTTGCACAGGCTAGTCTCAAACTCCTGGGCTCAAGCAATCTGCCCTCATCAGCCTCCCAAAGTGCTGGGATTATAGGCATGAGCCACCATGCCAGGCCTCAATAGCTTCTTGACTATAGTATATGTGGGGCCATCGTGGATCTTGACCATAAAACAGTTTAAGAACATAGCTCAGCTGGGCGTGGTGGCTCATGCCTGTAATTCCAGCACTTTGGGAGGCCGAGCACTTGGATCACAAGGTCAGGAGTTCAAGACCAGCCTGGCCAAGATGATGAAACTCTGTCTTTACTAAAAATACAAAAATTAGCCGGGCATGGTGGCAGGAGCCTGTAATCCCAACTACTCGGGGGGCTGAGGCAGGTAATTGCTTGAACCCAGGAGGTGGAGGTTGCAGAGAGCCAAGATCACACCACTGCACTCCAGCCTGGGCAACAGAGCAAGACTCCGTCTCAAACAAAACAAAACAAAACAAAACTCAGGCTTGTGCTCGCTTTGGCAGCACATATACTAAAATTGGAACGATACAGAGAAGATTAGCACGGCCCCTGCACAAGGATGACATGCAAATTCGTGAAGCGTTCCATATTTTTAAATCCCAATATCCATTTTTTCTTTTTTTTTAGACTCTGTCGCCTAGGCTTAATTGCAGTGGTGTGATCACAGTTCACTGCAGCCTTGACCTCCCAGGCTCAAGCGATCCTCCGACTTCAGCCTTTCAAGTAGCTGGGATTACAGGCACATGCCACCAGACTCAGCTAATTTTAAACGTTTTTTGCAGACATGAGGTCAAGCCATGTTGCCCCGGCTGGTCTCAAACTCCTGGGCTCAAGAGATTCTCCCTCCTTGGCCTCCCAAAGTGCTGGGATGACAGTCGTGGGCCACCATGCCTGTCCCCAAAATCCATTTTTAAAGATAATTCCATTCCAGTTATCCAGCAACTTTGTAAATTAGACTAATTTAATTTAGCCTCGCAACTTAATAGAAACGACTTTGGGCTTCAACATAAAAATATAAGTATTTTCTCTGGCAAAGGTGGAAAAATTCACATTTTCCATGAAAAACTGAGGAAATAACATTAATTAAAACTGAATTCTGGGCGGGCGTGGTGGCTCACACCTGTATTCCCAGCACTTTGGGAGACTGAGGCAAGCGGATCACGAGGTCAGGAGGTCAAGACCATCCTGGCTAACACGATGAAACCCCGTCTCTACTAAAAATACAAAAAATTAGCCGGGCGTGGTGGCGGGCGCCTGTAGTCCCAGCTACTCTGGAGGCTGAAGCAGGAGAATGGCATGAACCCGGGAGGCAGAGCTTGCAGTGAGCCCAGATCGCGCCACTGCACTCCAGCCTGGGCCACAGACTGAGACTCCATCTCAAAAGAAAAAAAAAAAAAAAGCAAATTCCACTCCAAAGTCAGTATATTGACCATAGAAGATTCACATGTTCCTTTTGCAGTCTTTCAGCTTTGTGGTTCTGACCACAATCAATGATCACAAACATATGAATAACTCACTGCCTCACAGTAAAAAACTGAGTCTTGGTTCTCA
Organism: Macaca fascicularis; assembly: GCF_037993035.2. Lineage (NCBI taxonomy): Eukaryota > Metazoa > Chordata > Mammalia > Primates > Cercopithecidae > Macaca > Macaca fascicularis. Next base: position 54,327,519 of record NC_088395.1, read on the forward strand.
TAAACTAATATAAGACCTGACTGAACATAAAAATATTTGAGGCCGGGTGCGGTGGCTCATGCCTGTAATCCCAGCACTTTGGGAGGCCAAGGCGGGTGGATCACGAGGTCAGGAGATCGAGACCATCCTGGCTAACACAGTGAAATCCCGACTCTACTAAAAATACAAAAAATTAGCCGGGCATGGTGGTGGGCGCCTGTAGTCCCAGCTACTCTGGAGGCTGAGGCAGGAGAATGGCGTGAACCCGGGAGGCAGAGCTTGCAGTGAGCCGAGATGGCACCACTGCACTCCAGCCTGGGGAACAAAGCGAGGCTCCGTCTCAAAAAAATATATATATATAAAAAATATATAAACAATATATAAATATATATAAATATAAAAATATATATATAAATAAATATATTTGAGGGGATTCTTCAAAATCCATTCAATTTGGAGGACGTTAAAATATAAGAGTATTTAAATATATTTATCTAGAGTTATTAAAACACACTCGGAATGAGCTATTACCAAAGTGAATTTATATTTCCCGGAGTTTTAAAAATATTATTTTGGCAATTATAGGTACTGATGAGAAGAAATTAGAACCACAAAGAGGCGAGTCTAGAAACAGCATTTTTCTTCTCTTATTTCCTATCCCAGATCCTTAGGAGTTGAACTACCTTCATATGAACAGAAACCCCATCTCTACTAAAAATACAAAAATAAAAATTAGCCGGGCATGGTGGCACACGCCTGTAGTCCCAGCTACTTGGGAGGCTGAGGCACAAGAATTGCTTGAGCCCAGGTGGCAGAGGTTGCAATGAGCCGAGATCACGCCACCACACTCCAGCCTGGGCGACAGAATGAGACTCAGCATCAAAAAAAAAAAAAAAAAAAAAAAAAGAAAGAAAAGAAAAGAAAACAATGAGGGCTGAGCACCAAACCCAGATACGTGGCAATATAAAAATAGAGATCATCTCTTTCTTGAGGTTCAAAGAACTTTAGGTAGATGTTGGAACACAGATCGTCTTCTGTGCAAAATACTTCCAAGCCCTATAAATTCAGAAAGAAAAGAAAAAAATAAATAGCATTGTATTCATCTTGCAATCCCAATATAAGTATATAATTACAAAAACTTTCAGTTAAACCTTTGTTTTTTATTTTTATATCTTATATTCCTATTTTCTTTTTTTTTTTTTTTTGAGACGGAGTCTCGCTCTGTCGCCCAGGCTGGAGTGCAGTGGCCAGATCTCAGCTCACTGCAAGCTCCGCCTCCCGGGTTCCCACCATTCTCCTGCCTCAGCCTCCCGAGTAGCTGGGACCACAGGCGCCGCCACCTCGCCCGGCTAATTTTTTGTGTTTTTAGCAGAGACGGGGTTTCGCCGTGTTAGCCAGGATGGTCTCGATCTCCTGACCTTGCGATCCGCCCGTCTCGGCCTCCCAAAGTGCTGGGATTACAGGCTTGAGCCACCGCGCCCGGCCCCTATTTTCAATATATAAATTTAACTCAGTGATATATATATACATATATGTGTGTGTATATATATGTACGTTGTGTTTATAAATGTTCTGGGAACAAGATAGTATCTCAGCTAAACTTTGTAAATCACCTTGGGTATTGAATATTTTCATTAATAATAGCTTTTGTGAACTTATTTTGAAATTCAAAATTAGCTGATCCACAAAAAAAAAAAAAAAGAACACAAGCTTGGCTGGGAGCGGTGGCTCACGCCTGTAATAACCCCAACACCTGGGGAGACTGAGGCTGGCAGATTGCTTGAGCTCAGGAGTTCAAAACCAGCCTGGACAACATGGCAAAACCCTGCCTCTACAAAAAATAAAATATTAGCTGGTTGTGGTATTGTGCGCCTGTAGTCCTCGCTACTTGAGAGGCTGAGGTAGGGATGATCACCTGAGCCCAGGGAGATTGAGGCTGCAGTGAGCTGTGATCACACCGCTGTACTCCAGCCTGGATCACAGAGTGAGACTCTGTCTCAGAAAAAAAAAAAAAAAAAAAAAAAGGAACACATGCTCTGAAGTGGGAGAAATCTGGAATCAAATATTGGTTCTGCCTTTCAACCTTTGGAAGAGATTTCGGGCAAATTATTTAACCTCAATAATTCTTGATTGCATCTGTGAAATCTCACAGGACCAATATGAAAATACACATATAAAATATTTAGCACAGTGCCAGGCACAACATAATAATCAATAAATGCAAGCTTTTATTTTCTACGTCTCAATAACCCCTAGGGACAGCACTATATTAAAGTACTATTCAACAATACTCCAGAAAACATTAAATGATTTTCAGGAGACTCTGCTTAGGAAGGCAGAAAACCATATATTTTCTAAAGTTTTTCAGTAATGAACCATGTTGGCATTGCCAAAGGGATATGCTCCAGTGACCAGGATAGTATCTCTTCTACATTCAGCAATGTAGAAACATGGCCTAGTGAGAAAGTTTACAAAAATCAGGCCTCAAACCTGGAATCTCTTACTAAGTTCACAGTTACATATAATTACCTACATGTAGCCATTTTTCCTTCATAAAATGATAAATACACTTATCTAAGCTCTAGGAATATATATAAAGACAACTGTGGCTGGGCACAGTGGCTCACGCCTGTAATCCCAGCACTTTGGGAGGCCAAGGTAAGTGGATCACCTGAGGTCAAGTGTTCGACACCAGCCTGACCAACATGGCGAAACCTCGTCTCTACTAAAAATACAAAAATTAGCTAGGCATGGTGGCACGTGCCTGTGATCCCAGCTACTGAGGAGGCTGAGGCATGAGAACTGCTTGAACCCTGGAGGCAGAGGTTACAGTAAGCCAAGATCGCGCCACTGCACTCCAGCCTGGGCAATAGAGCGAGACTCCATCTCAAAAAAAAAAAAAAAAAAAAGCCAGGCATGTAGTATGTGCCTGTACTCCCAGCTACTTGGGAGGCTGAAGTAGGAGTTTGCTTAAGCCTGGGAGGTTGAGGCTGCAGTTAGTAGTGATTGTGCCACTACACTCCAGTCTGGGTGACTGAGACCCCGTCTCAAAAAAATAAAAGACATATATATACATATATAAAATACAATATATGTAATATATTTATATATATATACACACACATATACATACATATAATACAATCATATGGCTCAAATATCAAATAAAGAAGTTTATAAAGGGCAGGCTTATTCCCAACTCTATCTCCCTTCCATTCAATTCCATTCGCCCCACCAACAGGTAACCACTCAACAGATTCTTGTGTATTCCTCCAGAATCTCTTCAGGCAAATTAACAAATATATGTTCTCTCCTTCCCTATCTACACAAAAAGTAACACAGTACACACCAAGCTCTTTTTATAGTCATAGTAACTTAAGATACATGTTTTTCCTTTTCAGTACATATAAGTTTCTCATTCTTATTTTGTAGTATTCAATTGTTTGCTATTATAAATAACATTGTAGATTTCATTGTACATATGTGTGTGTGTATGTGTGTGTATCCCTGAACTAGAATTGCTAGATCAAAGGAAATTTTTTTTTTTTAAGACAGTCTCGCTCTGTCGCCCAGGCTGGAGTGCAGTGGTGCGATCTCAGCTTACTGCAACCTCCACCTTCCGGGTTCAAGCAATTCTCCTGCCTCGGCCTCCGTAGTAGCTGGGATTACAGGCGCACGCCACCATGCCTGGCTAATTTTTGTATTTTCAGTACAGACAAGGTTTCACCATGTTGGCCAGGCTGGTCTCGAACTCCTGGGCTCAGGTGATCTGCCCACCTCAGCCTCCCAAAGTGCTGGGATTACAGGTGTGAGCCACTGTGCCCTGTCAAGATCAAAGAAAATTTGCATATTTATTTTTTAAACTTTTATTTATTTAAGTATACTAATATATTCAGAATAACGTATGTAATACATGTGTATCTTTATATAATGCTGCCAAATTACCTTCCATGGGCAATGTACCAATTTAAACTCCTACCTCCAACGTGTGAGTGTCTCTTACCCCACAGTCTTGACAACAAAGAGTGTTATCAAACATTTTTATTTTTAACACTCTGATAAGTTTAAGCAAGGAATCTCAGTGTGGTTTCAATTAGCATTTATCCTACACACGAGGGCAAGCATCTTTCACATAAATAATCGTTAAAGTCAGGAATAAGCCAAGATTTCCTACTACCAACTGAGGAAATAAAACAAGACCTACAAATGTTAGAAAGTAGGAGACAAAACTCAAAACTTACAGACTACATGTTTATCTATCTAGAAAATCCAAGAAAATCAACTAAAAAACTATAACTAACAAGGAACTAACAAGAGCTCAGAAAACAGGCCAAAGACAAAATCAACATACAGAAATCTGCCATATATCTCAGTAATCATTACAAAATGTAATTTTAAAAAACGACTATCGACCAGGCGCAGTGGCTCATGCCTGTAATCCCAGCGCGCTGGGAGGCCCAGACGGGTGGATCACCTGAGGTCAGGAGTTCAAGGCCAGCCTGGCCAACATGGTGAAACCCCGTCTCTACTAAAAATACAAAAATTAGACGGGCGTGGTGCCGGTCGCCTGTAGTCCCAGCTACTGGGGAGGCTGAGGCAGGAGAATTGCGTGAACCCAGGAGGCGGAGCTTGCAATGAGCCGAGATTGTGCCACTGCACTCTGGCCTGGGTGACAGAGTGAGACTCTGTCTCAAAAAAAAAAAAAAAAAAGTAAGTACAAGTGGCCAATACATGTACGGTAAGGGGATTGCTCAAACTCATTAGTAAACACAGGGGTACAAACTCAAATGATTCAGTATCATTTTTCATCTATCAGGATGCAAAAAATAAAATATCTGTTAAATTTGAGAATTGTATAAGAAATTTGGTATTCCATGCACTGTTGGCAGCTAAACTGGAATAGCCTTTTCATAGGGCAAATTCCGAGTACCTAGTGCATAACTGTCACCCAGCAATTCCAATCCTTAGTAGTATCGCTTGAGAAATATTCCTGCATGTGAACAAATATGTAGGTACAGGGCTTTTTAAAACTGAAACATTGTTTTAAATAGCAAAACAAACAAACAAACAAAATCAACCTGAAAAGAACTTAAATATCCATCTATAGGAGAATGGTGAAATAAACATGGTACATCCATACTGTGAAATAATAAGCATCTGTTTAAAAAATTCAAGATGGATATATATATATACTGATATATAAAAATCTCCTACATATGTATACTATAAGGTGAGAAAAGTAAGTTGTAGTACAACACGTATATTACATCTACATACTATTTGTGTTAAAAAAAAAAACCACAAAACTGTATTTCTAAAGGTACTCACATATGGGTGAATGCATATAAAAAAGACTAGAAAGATATACTCTAAACTGATCCTACTAGTCAAAGCTAGAGAAGCACATAGGAAGAAATACTATGTATTAATCAAAAATAATGACGTGAACATATATATAAACACTGATACGAAAAGAGCCCTAAGTGACAATCTTTGGGAGAAAAATCATAAAATATATATCACATACTTGTTATTTGTATATGTACAAACATATGCATGTAAATACAGAGAAAAAAAGACTATATTCCACAACCAACTCTTTTTTTTTTTCTTTCATCCTTATTTTGGCAACCATGGAACCAACTCTTAACCAATGGTTATCTACGGGAGGGCAGGAAGTTTGGTTAAAAGGTGTTTTAATCTAATGCTGTATTACTTTAATTCTTTAAAGAAGAGTTGCCCATTAACAATCTGTACAAAAGAATCAGTTAAAAAGGCCAGGCGCGGTGGCTCATACCTGTAATCCCAACACTTTGGGAGGCTGAGGCAGGAGGATCGCTTGAGCTCAGGAGTTTGAGACCTGTTTGGGCAACATAGCAAAATCTCATCTCTATTTTTACAATAAAACAAAATACTGGCTGGATGCGGTGGCTCACACCTGTAATTCTAGCACTTTGGGAGGCCAAGGCGGGTGGATCATCTGAGGTCAGGAGTTCGAGACCAGCCTGGCTAACATGGCAAAACCCCACCTCTACCAAAAATACAAAAACTAGCTGGGCGTGGTGGCATGCACCTGTAGTCCCAGCAACTCGGGAGGCTGAGGCACAAGAATTGCCTGAACCTGGGAGGCAGATGTTGCAATGAGCTGAGATCTCACCACTGCACTCCAGCCTGGGTGACAGAGTGAGACTGCGTCTCAAAAACAAAACAAAACAAAACAAAACAATAAAATAAAGCAGAAAGACAACTCACGGAATGGAAGAAACTGTTTGCAAATCACATATCTGATTAGGGTCTAGTATCTAGACTATATATTTTTTAAAAAATTCTTACAACTCAACAATAAAAAGACAACCAACCACATTTTTTAATGGGCAAAGAACTTAAATAGACATCTCTCCAAAGAAGAAATACAAATAGTCGGCCGGGCGCGGTGGCTCAAGCCTGTAATACCAGCACTTTGGGAGGCTGAGACGGGCGGATCACGAGGTCAGGAGATCGAGACCATCCTGGCTAACACAGTGAAACCCCGTCTCTACTAAAAATACAAAAACTTAGCCGGGCGAGGTGGCAGGCGCCTGTAGTCCCAGCTACTCGGGAGGCTGAGGCAGGAGAATGGCGTAAATCCGGGAGGCGGAGCTTGCAGTGAGCTGAGATCCGGCCACTGCACTCCAGCCTGGGTGACAGAGCGAGACTCCGTCTCAAAAAAAAAAAAGAAGAAATACAAATAGTCAACAAGCCATGAGAAGCTGCCCAATATCATTAGGGAAATACAATTCAAAACCACAATGAGATACCAGTTCATACCCATTATGATGGCTATTTAGAAAGAAAAATAAATAAAAATATTTTTTTAAAAAACAAGTAAAAAACAGAAAGCAACAAGTAAGTGTTGGTGAGGATGTGGAGAAATGGAACCCTCATACATGGCTGATGGCAATGATAATTGGTGCAACTGTTATGGAAAACAGTTTGGTGGTTTCTCAACAAGTTAAACATAGGGCCGGGGACAGTGGTTCATGCCTGTAACCCCAGTATTTTGAGAGGCTAAGGCAGGAGGATCACTTGAGTTCAGTTTATGACCAGCCTGGGCAACGTAGGGAGACCTTGTCTCTACCAAAAGTAAAAAATTAGCCTGGTGTGGGGCATGGTGGCACACACCTATAGTCCCAGCTACTCAGGAGGCTGAGGTGGGAGGACTGCCTCAGCCTGGGTGGTTGAAACTGCACTAAGCCATGATCATGCCACTGTACTCCAGCCTGGGCAACAGAGCCCTGTCTCAAAACAAAACATAACATAGGATTACATAAGACCTAGCAGTTGTGCTCCTAGGTATACCCAAAATAAATGAAAACAGGTATTCAAACAAAAACTTGCAGGCAGATATTCATAGCAGCACTATTCATAAAAGCCAAAAGGTAGAAACATCCCAAATATCCATGAACTGATAAATGGATAAACAAAATATGATATATCCATAGAAAGGAATAATACTCAGCCATAAAAGGGAATAAAGTAATGCTACATGCCACAACACAGATGAATCTCAAAAACATGCTGAATGAAAGCCAGACACAAAAGGTCATATATTATATGATTCCATTTACGTGAAATATCCAGAATAGGCAAATATTAATGGTAACCTGGGACTTGGAGGAAGGGAGAATAGGGAGTGACTGCTTACTGGGTACAGAATTTCCTTTTGAGGTGGTGTTAGCTGCACAACATCATGAAGTTACCTAATGCCACTGTACAACTGTACACTTTAAAATGGTTAAAATGGGGCCAGGCACAGTGGCTCATGCCTGTAATCCCAGCTCTTTGGGAAGTCAAGACAGGCAGATCACCTGAGGTGAGGAGTTGGAGACCAGCCTGACCAACATGGAGAAACCCTGTCTCTACTAAAAATACAAAAATTAGCCAGGCGTGGTGGTGCATATCTGTAATCCCAGCTATTTGGGAGGCTGAGGCAGGAGAATCACTTGAACACAGGAGGCAGAGGTTGCAGTGAGCCAAGATCATGCCACTGCACTCCAGCCTGGGTGACAGAGAGAGACTCCGTCTCAAAATAAATAAAATAAAATAAAATAAAACGGTTAAAATGGTAAATTTATGTTACATTAATTTTATCACAATTTTTTAAAGTTACTATGCTAACAGCCTGGCTAACATTGTGAAACCCTGTCTCTTCTAAAAATACAAAAATTAGCCAGGTGTAGTGGCAGGCACCTGTAATCCCAAATACTCAGGAGGCTGAGGCAGGAGAATCGTTTGAACTCTGGAGGCAGAGGTTGCAGTGAGCTGAGATGGCACTATTGCACTCCAGCCTGGGTGACGGAGACTCCGTCTCAAAAAGAAAAGTCACCATGCTAAAACACAGAAAACAATGTACTTCATTTCTTTCGGCCGGGCACAGGGGCTCACGCTTGTAATCCCAGCACTTTGGGAGGCCAAGGAAGGTGGATCACAAGGTCAAGAGTTCGAGACCAGCCTGGCCAATATGATGAAACCCCGTCTATACTAAAAATACAAAAATTAGCCAGGCATGGTGGCATGCACCTATAATCCCAGCTCCTTGGGAGGCTGAGGCAGGAGAATAGCTTGAACCTGGGAGGCAGAGGTTGCAGTGAGCCGAGATCGCACCACTGCACTCCAGCCTGGGTGACAGAGCAAAACTGTCTCAAAAAAAAAAAAAAAAAAAAAGTTAATGAGAAAAATATATCCCTAAAAGGGCATTTAAACTCATTTCTGCAGTGAGTCAATCTCAACATTTGCCAAACCAAATCTCATAACAAGCTCTATCAAAACAATTAAAAATTGTATCAATTCTACTTTTGAAGCTTTAAAATTTCTGAATGAATGTCTTATAGATGTTTTTTAGTCATCAAATGTCTCCTAACGGCATCATAAATGTTATGATCTCAAACAAAGATGGAAAAGACCCACTCGTTTGAAAGAATTCTGGCTTTTGGCCAAGAGACAAAATCAAGTATATCTGTAAATAGAGCTCGTCTACTTATATTGAGAGACTGAGAAAGGAGGGTCTTTTTTTTTCTTATACACAATTCCTTCACCACAAAAACATACACAAAAATGTAAGCCCTCCAGGAACAACAGTTAACTGTGGCCTGTCGGGGAGGCGGAAGGAGGGGAGAGTACTAGGGAAAAGAGCCACCTCATGCTGGGCTTAATACCTGGGTGATGGGTTGATAGGTGCAGCAAACCACCATGGCACACGTTTATCTATGTAACAAACCTGCACATCCTGCACATGTACCCCAGAACTTAAAAAATAATAAAATAATTATTTTTTTAAAAATCAGTTAAATATACTAATAAGTATTATTTAAAAATAAAAAAAAATTAAGCCCTCTGTTAATTATTTTTATTTCAATTATCTGACTAGAAATCTGATAGCGGCCGGGCGCGGTGACTCATGCCTGTAATCCCAGCACTCTGAGAGGCTGAAGTGGGCGGATCACTTGAGGTCAGGAGTTTGAGACCAGTCTGGCCAACATGGGGAAACCCCATCTCTACTAAAAATACAAAAATAAGCCAGGCATGGTGGCACGTGCCTGTAATCCCAGCTACTAGGGAGGCTGAGGCAGGAGAATTGCTTGAACCTGGGAGGCGGGGGTTGCAGTAAGCCAAGATCACGCTGCTGCACTCCAGCCTGGGTGACAGAGCGAGACTCTCTCTAAAAAATAATAATAATAACCATTATTTTCCTTACTTCTGTCTACTCTGGTTCTTTGCAGCCACTGGCTTTATCATTTACTGGCTCAGCAATGAACAATACAGTAAAAACAGAAACTCTATGGAAGAAAGTTAAGTCAACGCTACAGAAATCTAACTCTTAAAACTATAATTATATAAGCAAACGTAAACCTGTGATATGAAGATCAACAATGGTCTAGAAGTCAGAATTCCGGGGCCCACCAGTTACTAGGGCAAGTCTTGTTTTTCTGGGCTTCATTTCTCTTTCAGATAGAAGGAGAAAAATGCCTTTCCTACCTGCCTCCCAACCGAAGTGCCGTAATAAAATTATGTACAAGGTATGACAGAACTCTAAAGAGGGAGACCTAACGTAGCTTGGTGGAGTTTTTGAAAAGGAAGAAAGGGAAACCAGGAAAGGCTTTCAGGAATAGCTGGTGACAGATGTTAAGTTTTAAAAGCATGAGTTCAAATTCAAGAGAAGGGGGAGAGAAAGCATTCCAGGTAGAGGGGGACATCAGAAGCAAAGGCAGAAACACCATAAATCTGTTTGTTATTCCCCTTCTTAAACAATCAAGAGTTCCTAATTCACCCCAGCCTCAACCTAAGATTCCAGCCTTATCTCATTCCATTCTCCAAATATACCATGCTTACACTTTCAAGACCCAAAATGTGAATGCCCTTCACTCTAGAAACATCGAGTTCAAAAAACTGGGAGATCGCCTTGCCTGGTTGAGTTAGTGCAACATTTCCAGGCTTTTATAGTGCCTTTATACTTCTACTGTACTATTTAATACATTAAGTATTCATCTCAATCTGAGAGACTATGAACAGAATATGACCTTCTGTATTCGAACTGTGGGTAGCCTAAACAAGGATTACACTCTTTCCAATATCAAAGCAGAATAAAAGAAAAACAGCATGGGAATGTTCTCAAGTTTGCAACATTTCCAAGAAAACTAAATATATATCAGTAAAATTTGTAAAAAATAATCACAAAACATTAAAATCCATAACCATTAATCTTGACCCAGAACAGAATGAGACCAGGACAAGACATCCTTATCAGAAGATAAGTATTCACAGAACAAAATGTTCACGTAATCTGTTGTAATTTAAACTCACACCAAAAAGCGAATGCCAATTTTCAAACAAGATAAATTCGGAATGACCAAAAAAATCATGTACAATTATTTTAGTTCAAAGTCAGCTTTAGTGGATTTTTTAAGACAGAGTCTCACTCTGTCGCCCAGGCTAGAGTGCAGTGGCACAATCTTGGCTAGCTGCAACCTCTGCCTCCCGGGTTCAACAGATTCTTCTGCCTCAGCCTCCCAAGTAGCTGGGATTACAGGCATGCTCCACCACGCCCGGCTAAGCTTTAGTGCATTTTTGCTATCCTTTAATGCAAGGTATCTTTCCCTTGAGCTGTCGAGTTTAAACAATTTTTAAACACATCAATCCAAAGGATAGAAACTCTAAAAGACACCTGCTGCTCTGTCACATACTAAGACCTCTTCAAAAGTTCTCTTGGTATTACAACTTACTATAGATGAAAAACAGACAACGATATCTCCAAAAATTGGATATAATCACTACTATGCAGAAGATTTTCACAACTCAAAGGCTGTTTTATTCATATAATTGTCTCAATCAACAGTAACTCTTAAGAAAAAATAGCCATACTACTCGCATCTGTTTTGAGGGTTCAGTCTCATTTTAACAAAGTCTCTCAACTCCCAAGATACGGAGATACACACGTGCAGGATTTCCACCCACACCTCATTATATAAATGTTTCACCACTCTTAACTAGTCAAACAAAACCTCTTTCAGTACAGTGAAGCCACCTCACCACTTTCATCCTCACCTATCATACCATCTCCTCCCCATCCCCAACCTGTCAGTCACACAACACACACTACCCCTTCCCAAATAACACCTCAGAATCTCCTTGAACCTAACACATTTACACAACAAGCCAGCAATATTCCTCACCCCATCCAGTCCCTCACACATTAGCTGAACCTCTTAATTAAATCTACTCTTTCCTTCATCCTATTCCCATCAATACAACTGAACTTCCCACACCCGAAGCGATCTTCCCTTTCAGTAGCTTCAATCTCACTTAAGTGATCACTCAGTCCTTTGTCAACCGTATCCTGGTCCCCCTCCTGTATCCTCCTCACCTTCCCCGTCCCCTGGTCTTCCATCAGCTCCCAAAGTTGTCACCCCTCAACAACAACCAAAAAAAAAAAAAATCAAAAACAAAAAACAAAACAAAACAAAAACCGCACCTCAGCCTCAAACCTGCCCTTCCCCACTTTCCCCCTTTTCATTTTCCTCTCCGCCTATTCAGCGGTTTCGACAGCCCCTTAGCCCCGAGCCCGACCTCGTCCGGTACCGACTGGTGAACGCACTCACCCTGCCTCGGTCAAGCCGCCCCCCGCTAGGGCGCTTACTCCTAACAGACTCTTGGCCGCCGCTGCCTCCCTCCATTCATCCCTGGCCCATTCATCTCTCAGCCCGATCCCAGACACGCCCCCCGGCCTCCTCCCTCTCTCCTAGCGCCCCGGCCGGCCCGGGACCCTCACCAGATTAGAGGCTCTCGCAGAGGAGGAGACTCTGACTCTTTTCGCTTCTCCCTCGCCCTCTCTTGAGCCTCCTCTCGCCCCACGACGAGCCACACCGTAGAACAGAAACATACACACACACCGCCTCCTCCTCGATCGCCTCCTCCGATGCTTCTTACTCCTCTCCTCGATGTCTCGAGCTCCGCTCCGCGTCGTGTGCGCTTGCGCGCGCGAGCGTCTCCCCGCAAGCCCACCGGGCCAGCTACGGCCGGTAGGTAAAGAGCGGGCGGAGAGAGGGGAGCAGGGTACGAGCCCAAGCTCGCGCTCGGCCCGGAGCTGAGCAGACGCACGCGTACTCCAGCCAGGGAATTCGGACGGGTAGGAGAGAGGGGCGGAGGGGGGCGGGGAAGGGAGGGGAGAACAGCAGAGGGGGAGGGGCGGAGAAAGCCAACGGAGCAGCCCCAACTCGGAACCGCCTCTATCGCGGCGAGGTGCCGAGTGGCCAGCCAACGAGTGCGCGCGCACGCCTCCCGCCCCCTCGGCGCCGCGGGAGACAGGGATGCGCGTCGAGGAGAAAGGCTTCTCCCCCTTGCAAAGAGAAAACCTCTTAGAGGAAGCACGCGCGACACCTCCTGTGTGTTCCGAAGCCCTCTCGCTCTCTCAGCTGCTCTACCCTCTCCCCTCAGAGAAGAAGAAGAAAAGTCCAAGCACACACTACTTCCTAGCCCCCCACTGCCCACCCTTGGGTCTTCGCGAGCCTCTGAATGCGGTAGCACCGCTGTTAGGAGGTGATACCCGCCGGCACCTTTTCGTCCGCCACCCCTAACTCCCTTTTTCCAACTCCCGGGCTTTCTCGCGAGACCCATACCTGCCGGCTTTGGGATTAGAAGTCGAAGCACAGATTTACAAATACTGGCCTCCCAGTTACGTTGCGGGGGCAACAGCCACGGCATGTTCCCCCCGACCCCCAGGACCGCAGTGCGCGCGCGGGGGGGCTGGGAAACGACCAAAGCAGGGATGAGAAAGGGAAGCTATGAAACTGATTTTTGACGGCATGTAACCGCTAGGCCTGGGCACGTGCCCTGCGCCTCGCAGGCCGGTGCGATGTACCCTGGGAATTGTAGTTTTTCTTCCCACCTATGGTCAGACTCCCACCCTCAGTTTTACTCAGGCCTCTGACCGGGAGGGGGATTACCGACGCCATTTTGCCCGGAACAATGGCCCTCGGCCCTGATGGTGGCAGGTGGGGGAGGGAGCAATGCTTTTAAGGGTTCGGTGAACCTCCCCGGCCCCTCGGTGCCATAGCAACCCCTTCAGAAACCTGGTCCCGCCCCCTCGCCGCCGCCAGGCTTCTAGACCGCGCGCATGCGGAAAGGCTGCCTCCAACTGAGACTGGCTCTCTCTGTCTCCCACCCGCCACCTCCTTGAAAAACTCACAGATCGTCTAGCTGGTAGTGAATGCTGCTTCCTTCGAGCTTTCGATACATGTTAGCCTCGGCGCAGCGGCTTCAAACTGCTTCCTGTGCTATGCCAGGAGCAGTATAGAATTGTTTCTGTCATTCTCCCATGAATAACCCCGGCCCGACAGAGGAGGAAACTGAGGCTCAGGAGGGGAAATGGACATGAATTGCTCAAGTTAATACTATTTGTGGAGTTAGAACTTGAACCTAGGTGTGCTCTTTCCAGAGCCGAGACATTTTTCAATCTCCCGGGAGTCATCTGGTGGCGCAGCTAAAGGGCAGGGCATTCTTTTTGAATGCCCCTCAAGCTGGGAGGCTGTGTGGGAAATATCAGACTAATGCTTTCAGCCCTCCAGCCTCGGCCCTATCACTGAGTTATCCCCTCTCCACTACCTATTTTTCTTTTCTTGCCGTAGGCCTCAGAAATCTCAGTCTTTTTCAGCTCTTTAAAACAGCACAATCAATAAATTTAACTCAGGTTTCCAAAGTCCAAATAAAGTGTAATGGTTTGACTTTGTAAGGGGGGGGCGGTGTTGAGTATAATGGTGGGAGGCCTTGTAGCCCTGTCTCTTGCCTCTGCCCCTTCCTTACTAATTTCAATATTGCCAGAACATGTAAGGAAACCGGACCATGCCCTTAATACATTTAAACTCCCATCTTTCCATTTTGACAATGAAGGGAGACGCTGAGGAAACAATAGGGCTATGGAGTCCAGCCACTAGACCGGTGGAGATCTTTCTTCCTGGCCGATTTGAAAGAGCAAGGTGTGGTTTCTCCAAATAGCTTCACCATTCTACCTTAAGGGTCTCTGAAGTCTCAATTAGCTGAAAAATGGATGGGGTCTCCCACGCTCCTTTCCTCACTGTCCCTGAAGATAGTCTCTTTTTCCTGTTGATTGGTTGACTAGTGTCAACCAAAAACAGAGGAAAGAGTAGCTGAACCACCACTAAGGGGCAGTTTCAAAGTTTCAAAGGTTACCAATTTATCCCAAGTCTTTGTAGGTCCTGACTCCCATGAGATGGCGACTAGAAACTTGTGGCCACCATTTGTATTTCTCAGTGTCACCCTATTCCCACCACTACCACACACATCACCTTTATGAAAAGCAAGGCATCTAGCTCAGTTGTGACCTGCTCCTCTTCTCTTGTCTCTGAGCCTGATGATGTAGGTACTGAATAAATTCAATACTTGGAAATGTTAGCCCTTCAATCTGCTTAGATGTTAATTCTTTTGAGCAGTACCTCTTTGATAGTTGAATACTTGTTAAAAAAAAAAAAAAAACTATTGAGTAGAGTGACTTTTATGACCTTTAGAAATCTGAAAATCAAAGAAGTCAGCTCCCCATCCAAATACAGGTCCTTCTCAATTTAGACCTTTTATTGACATATGTGCTTTTCTATTTGGGACAATCTGGTCTGTAACTCAGCACAAATGCCACTGTAGGCAGAAAGGGGAGCGGGCAATTCTAGCTAATCACCAAGGTATGACAGGGAACATTCCTTTCCTACCTACTGGTTTCCACTGACTCTCAAGTGACGTTTGCAATGTTCCTACTCATCAAACAGAAATTTTGATTTATATTAACTATTTGTAATTTGGTTTTACATTGTTCCAGGAAAGCATCCTTTCAATAATCTAATTCATTTTTTTCTAGAGGCTCTGGTGCCAATAAATTACAAAAGATTTCACTGGAATCTTTTTTAAACCCCGGAATCCCACAAGAGTGGGGGTAGGAGGCTAGTTTTATGGTCCTACTATCTGTTGGTCTCTTTCCTACCACACAGGATGGTAACTTTTGCAGTCAACAAGATGGAGCTGAAATGAACCTCAAAGTTTGTAGTTAGCTGACTACTGCAACCATGGGTAGAGTTGTGACTGTTTCTGGAACTTAATTTCTGACCCCGTGACCTCTTTTTAACCAGGTTATTGGGGCGGGGAGGTAAACAATGTCCATCATTCTTGATGTTCATTTCCCTTAACCCAAGTGATGCCACAGTTTGGGGATCTTAGGTAGTGCCCAGGCATGAGTGTAAGTGTAAGTGGAGTAAGGATATCTGCCTCTAGTTATTTAGATCCTGGCAGTTTGTGCTGAGCCCTCTGCCCACATGGGTCCTTTCCAGTGCTGTGGTCCTCTCCAATGTCTCTGCCACACTTGGGGCACAGAATTTTTCACGAAGTCCCAATAGGTATTGGGCCATCTACCTAGACATTCCACACAGCCCTTCCTCTCTTGAGTCTTCCCCATTATCTAGTTGTTGCTCCTGGGAAGCTGAGGCTAATCAATGCTGCTTGTGCTCTCACAGATATCTCTCTCTGCTCTTGTTGTCTCTTCCTCCCAAGGAGAGGGGAGTGAGGAAGAGAAGAATCATTTTTTAGGTTTGTGCAACTCTTTCTTCTAGTTTTCTGGTCCAGATACTTGGTCTCTGCCCCTACACCCTAATACCCCTTCCTTAAGGACTTATGTTTTGGGAACACAGAAACCAGAAAGAGTGACAGAGTATTTGTTTTCCTGCCTTGCCACCTCCCTCCCCTGAGGTACACCACAAAGCGATGTTATTTTGGGGGAAGGGACAGGTAGAGAAAAAGAAAAATACAGGAAAGAAAAAAAATCTATCTATATTATCTAAATAATACTGAGCCACATTCTCCCTCTATTAAATCTTAGCATCCCAGCAAGGGAAAGTGTACTTCTCATCCAGGTGCCTGTGTTCAAGGCAGTAATTCCCAGGGCTTGGATGTCTGGGTGATCTTTTCTCCAGGCAAGTCTTTCCACTAGGGGAATTTCTCACCAGGATCATCTTAGGGTTATTAATATCCTCCCAGAAGGTTCTCTTTCCTCCCAGAACAAGTTGGGTATCCCTTGAGTAAGGGCATACTCAGAAGTGAACAGCTATCTTTGTCTTAGTGACTGACTTAGAAACACTCCACATTTCAGGCTGGATAGTGCAATTTCTCCAGCCTTGCTATTAGTCTAGTCTCTTCTTCCTAGATGCAATCTTTCCACATGTGCCCAGAGCATATATCAGGGGGCAATCTTTTTTTTTTTTTTGAGACGGAGTCTTGCTCTATCGTCCAGGCTGGCGTTCAGTGGCGCAATCTTGGCTCACTGCAACTTCCGCCTCCTGGGTTCAAGCGATTCTCCTGCCTCAGCCTCCAGAGTAGCTGGGATTACAGGCACGCGCCACCACCCCCGGCTAAGTTTTGTATTAGTGGAGACGGGGTTTCACCTTGTTGGTCAGGCTGGTCTCAAATTCCTGACGATCTCGAACTGAGGCTGGGATTACAGGCTTGAGCCACCGCGCTGAGCCATCAGGGGGCAATCTTAAGGTAAATGCCTTTGCCTTGACAACTGACTCTCAGAATGCCTACAGATGACTAAGCCCACATCACTTCTCCAAAACTTGCAAAGTGTCCAAGATCTTAACTCCTCTGCAAAATTCCCATGTGGCCAGACTACAGAGCCTGAGTTGGGGTTGCTGTAACAGCCCCTCCCTCTCCAGAAGAAGATCAGTTCTTTAAGAAATGTACAATCTGACATAGTATATTCTTTTGAGAATCAGAAACTTCAGTCTGCTGGGCTAACTAACCAGGCTTCATTTGCTGACCTGCCTTTCTTCCTCTCTCCCTCTCTCCATTCCTTCTACGGACTCTCTGCATCTATTCCAATAGTCTGTAATAGTCTTTCAAAACAGTCTTGTCACAAATCCCTCATGTAGCAGGTATGAATTGTAGTCTACCCACTAAGGTGTATAATAATAATAATAGTAATAATAATAATAATGATGTCAGCTAATAATCCAATAGCATTTACTATGTGCTTTATACAAGCCCATTGAATCCTATGAGGTAAGTGCCATTATTAACATCAGTTTTCAAATTAGTAAACCAAGGCACAAAGAAATTAAATAACTTGCTCACAGTAACACAGCAAGTAAGTTTCAGAGCTAGAACTAAACCAGTTAGTTTAGTTCAGAGTCCATGCTCTTAAACATTTTTTGTTGCATCTTTCTTGTCTATGATTCCATTTAACTTTTGACTCCAATATCCCCGATTCCTTGGGGTTGGAAAATAACCTGTATTATTCTTGATGTTCCTCCATCTCAGGTTCAAGCCACGGTGCTAAGACCTGGGAACAGAGGTCCATTAAATCCTTAATCATAGCCAGGCACTGTGGCTCAAGCCTGTCATCTCAGCACTTTGAGAGGCTGAGGCAGGAGGATTGCTTGAGCTCAGGTGTTCAAGACCAGGCTGCGAAATGAAAAAAAAAAATTTTGGCTATGTGGCCACACAGGTTAGCAGTCAGAGGTTCATTGCCTTATCCCATAGTGTTCCTTTATGGTATGGCAGGCCCTTGTTACACTGGGTCCCTCCCAGTGGCTTGGGAATTTTTGTTAAAGTTGCCTAGAACAGCCTCTTTTCTCTCACGTTTTGCTGTCTACCCAGGGATGATGCCAGGAAGCAGGACACAGGTCCTTTCTACCTGGAACCCAAGGATCTCCCTGATAGCATTATATTATCCTCAGACCTAGCAGGTAGGAGGGGCTAGAATCTCTCTTTAGGGTGGATAAAATCATTCTCCCTTTATATTTTCTGGCCAAGACAATTTGACTACACACTAACCCTCTTCCCCTAAGGACTTGGGCTTTCGAAACACAAAAACAGAGATGGGCAAGTAAAATCTGCTCTTAGTCTCTTGCCACATCCCTTCCCCTAAAACAATAAAACCTGGGTTGGGGTTGGGGAAGAGGGTGAGGAAGATAGAGAAATTAAAAGCAATAGGCTGGGCACAGTGGTTCATGCCTGTAATCCTAGCAGTTTGGGAGGCCGAGGCGGGTGGATTACCTGAGGTTGGGAGTTCAAGACCAGCCTGGCCACCATGGTGAAACCCCGTCTCTACTAAATATACAAAAAATTAGCCAGGTGCAGTGGCACGCGGATGCGTGGCTGTAATCCCAGCTACTCAGGAGGCTGAGGCAGGAGAATTGCTTGAACCCGGGAGGCGGAGGTTGCAGTAAGCCGAGATCGCACCACTGCACTCCAGCCTGGGCTACAGAGTGACACTTCGTCAAAAAATAAATAAAAATAATAACTACAGAAAATATAAATAAATCTCAATTTCAATTATGTGCAAAAAGACAGCTTATTTAATAAATGGTGCTTTAAAAATTGGTTATCCAGCAAGAAGTAAGCAAAACTAGGTTCCTACCTTATACTATATACAAATTAAACTCCAGATGAGGCCAGGAACAGGAGTTCAAGACCAGCCTGGGTGACATACTGAGAACCCCATCTCTACAAAAAAAAAAAAAAAAAAAATTAGCTGGTTGTGGTGGTGCTTGGGTGGCTGAGGTGGAAGGATTGCTTGAGCCCAGGAGGTCGAGACTGCAGTGAGCTGTATTCATGTCACTGCACTCCAGCTTGGGCAACAGAGAGGGGGGCTCTGTCTCAAAAAAAAAAAAAAAAAAAAAAATCCTGATGAATGTCCATTTTCCTGCATGCATCCATTACTGCTAGGAGTATGAATCACTATTATCTTTTTTTGTTGTTTGCAAAGTAATCTGGAAGAATCTAATAAAATTTAAAATCTATAGTATTAGTTCAGAATGGTTTGGGCTGCAAGCAACAGAAAATCTGACTAATAGTAGCTTAAACAAATAGAGGTTTGTTTTCTTTCTCACATAATAAGAAATCTAGAGGGACATTCTATGTCCCAATGCTAACATTGGATCAGCTGTTCAACAAGTTCATTAAGAACCTGGGCTTCACAAGACAATCCTAAGCAAAAAGAACAAAGCTGGAGACATCATGCTACCTGACTTCAAACTGTACTATAAGGTTGGCTGGGTGTGGTGGCTCACACCTGTAATCCCAGCACTTTGGGAGGCCCCGGGGCATGCGGATCACCTGAGGTCAAGAGTTCAAGACCAGCATGGCCAATGTAGTGAAACCTTGTCTCTACTAAAAATACAAAAATTAGTCAGGCATGGTGGTGCATGCCTGTGGTCCCAACTACTCAGGAGGCAGAGGCAGAAGAATTGCTTCTGGGAGGCAGAAGAATTGCTTGAGGGAGGCGGAGGTTGCAGTGAGCCAAGATCTCACCATTGTACTCCAGCCTGGGCAACAGAGCAAGGCTCTGCCTTAAAAAAAAAAAAAAAAAAAAAACTATACTACAAGGCTACAGTACTACAGTAACCAAAACAGACATATAGACCAATGGAGCAGAACAGAGACCTCAGAAATAACACCACACATCTACAACCATCTTCAACAAGCCTGACAAAAACAAGCAATAGGGAAAGGATCTCCTATTTAGTCAATGCTGCTGGGAAAACTAGCTAGCCATATGCAGAAAACTGAAACTGGACCCCTTCCTTACACTTTACACAAAAATTAACTCAAGATGGGTTAAAGACTCAAATGTAAAACCCAAAACCATAGAACCCCTAGAAGAAAACCTAGACAATACCATTCAGGACATAGGCATGGGCAAAGACTTCATGACAAAAATGCCAAAAGCAGTTGCAACAAAAGCCAAAATTGACAAATGGGATCTAATTAAACTAAAGAGCTTCTGCACAGCAAAAGAAACCATTATGAGAATGAACAGGCAACCTATGGAATGGGAGAAAATGTTTGCAATCTACCCATCTGAGAAAAGGTCTAACATCCAGAATTTACAAGGCACATAAACACATTTACAAGAAAAGAACAAAAAACCGCATCAAAAAGTGGGCAAAGGATATGAATAGACACTTCTCAAAAGAAGACATTCACACAGCCAACAAACATATGAAAAAAACTCAACATCACTGATCATCAGAGAAATGCAAATCAAAACCACAATGAGATGCCATCTCACGCCAGTCAGAATGGCAATTATTAACAAGTCAGGAAACAATAGATGCTGGTGAGGCTGTGGAGAAATAGGAATGTTTTTACACTGTTGGTGGGAATGTAAATTGATTCAACCATTGTGGAAGACAGTATGGCGATTCCTCAAGGATCTAGAACCAGAAATACCATTTGACCCAGCAATCCCATTACTGGGTATATACCCAAAGGAATATAAATCATTGTACCATAAAGACACATGCATACCCAAAGGAATATAAGTCATTGTACTGTAAAGACACATGCCCTCGTATGTTTATTGCAGCACTATTTACAATAGCAAAGACATGGGACCAACCCAAATGCCTATCAGTGATAGACTGCATAAAGGAAATGTGGTACACACACACCATGGAATACTATGCAGCCATACAAAGGAATGAGATCATGTCCTTTGCAGGGACATGGATGAAGCTGGAAGCCATCATCCTCAGCAAACTAACACAGAAACAGAAAACCGAACACTGCATGTTCTCACTCATAAGTGGGAGTTGAACACTGAGAACACATGGACACAGAGAGGGGAACAACACACACCAGGGCCTGTTGCGGGGTAGGCAGTGAGGTGAGGGAACTTAGAGGACGGGTCAATAGGTGCGGCAAACCACCATGGCACACGTATACCTATGTAACAGACTTGCACGTTCTGCACATGTATCCCATTTTTAAAAATAAATAAATAAAAGAACCTAGGCTTCACCTCATACCTGTTAGAATGGCTATAATCAACAAAATGAAAGATAGCAAGTGTTGGAGAAGATGTAGAGAAAAGGAACCCTTTGCACACTGTTAGTGGAAATGTAAATTAGTACAGACATTATGGAAAATGGTAGGGAGGTTTCTCAAAAAATTAAAAATAGGGCCAAGCACAGTGGCTCATGCCTGTAATTCTAGCACTTTGGGAGGCCAAAGCAGGAAGACTGCTTGAGCCTAGGAGTACAAGACCAGCCTGGGCAACATAGCAAGACCCAATCTCTTATAGAGGCAAAAAAAAAAAATCTTTAAAAAGTTAAAAGCAGGATTATTATATGATTCTGTAATCCCATTACCAAGTATATATCCAAAGAAAATGAAATCAGTGTATCAAAGAGATATCTGCATTCCCATGTTCATTGCAGCATTATTTACAATAGTCAAGACATGGAATCAATCTAAGTGCCCATCAATGGATGAGTGGATAAAGAAAATGTAGTATATACACAATGGAATAGTATTCTTCCTTAAAAAAAACAGGAAACCCAGCCTGGTGTGGTGGCTCACGCCTGTAATCCCAGGACTTTGGGAGGCTGAGGCGGGAGGATCCCAGTTGTTCGGGTAACTGAGGCAGGAGAATCGCTTGAACCTGGTAGGCGGAGATTGCAGTGAGCTAAGATGGCACCACCGTACTCCAGCCTGGGTGACAGAGGGAGACTGTGTCAAAAAGGAAAAAAAAAGGGATATATAATTCAAAAGATACTGCCATATTACTAGAATCTCATTCAATCATTAATAGTCAGTCTAGTTCATCATATTGTATAAATATGTCTTCTAGGGTGAGCTCACTCAGGTTTGCAGGCTTCCATTCGATCTTGTTAGGTTCCAAAAGCAGGAGTGGTCTTGGCAAACATAACTGTTTCAGGCATCTGGGGTAAGTGAGCTAGGAGACAATGTCATCTCTTGTCCTTCAAAGTGCTAATGTATCTCTTTTTTGTTGTTGTTGGTCTTGTATGTGACAATCAAGGTGTCAAGGTGTTAATGTAGTATTGGATTTCCCTCATTATATAACCCATTTATTTATTCTTTTAGCCCCAGCTACTATTTATCTTTCTCTTCACTTATTCCCAAATTTTTCCACCTTTGTGTTTTTTCAGTTATTTTCTTTTTTCTTTCTTTCTTTTTTTTTGAGACAGAGTCTCTGTCACCCAGGCTGGAGTGCAGTGGCACGATCTTGGCCCACTGTAACCTCTGCCTCCCAAGTTCAAGCAATTCTCATGCCTCAGCCTCCCAAGTAGCTGGGATTATAGGCGTCTGCCACCACACCTGGCTAATTTTTTTGTATTCTTAGTAGAAATGGGGTTTCACCATGTTGGCCAGGCTGGTCTCTAACTCCTAACCTCAGGTGACCTGCCCGCCTCAGCCTCCCAAAGTGCTGGGATTACAGGCGTGAGCCACCATGCCCAGCCCAGCTATTTTCTTTTTACTTAATTTATTTTCTCGCTTCAGATCAACAACAGCTCATTTTTATTTATTTATTTTTGCATGACCATGGTTAATTGCAACCTCAAACTCCTGACCTCAAGTGATCCTCCTGCCTCAGCCTCCCAAAGTGCTGGGATTACAGGCATGAGCCACCATGCCTGGCCAAACATGAGGTTTCTTAGGAATCATCCCTACTTCTAGCATTTATAGTTGCAGACCTGGTCCTATGACCACTGCATCAAGGAGAGGAAATTTTTTTTTAAAGTTGAGGTGATATGCGGAAGAAAAAAAAATATATAGTTGTTATACCACTGTACTCCTCCCTTGGCAAGAATTGCATCGTCATACTGGGATCCTTTCCCATCCCCTCTTCCCCGGATCTACCAGAAAAACAGAAGAATCTCTAGTGCGGACACTCCTTTAGTTCCATTCATGCTGAGTGTGAGCACACACTCATGAAAGGCGTGTAAGTCAGCCCCTCATGCCTTTATCCCTCTCCCTTTTAGATAACCAATCTTTCGATTGCCAGTTCTCCATCTCTATGAAATTATTTTTTCTTCTAGTGACTTTGTTTTTGACTCTATCAAACTACTACTCAGAGGAGGGTGTCTCTGTGCCCATTGTTGGGCATTATGGGCTGTACAGTGTTCCTTGGGCTGAAGAAATGATGGATGGCCATCGAAATCCATGCAATACCTTCTGTCCTGGTTTTTCCATAGCACTCTGGGCATTTGCATATTCTACCAAGTAAGCAAAGTCCAACCTATCAGGATCCATTTGTAGCCCTCCAGGGCTACCAGCATTAGTCTGACTTGTCAACTATGTTCAGGGCCTTTTCACCAGGGAATCTGCCACATAGTCATTGGCAGTCTCTGTCTCTTTTGTGGCATACAGAACAGTTCTTAATTGGCATTATGTGCCTGAGAGGGTGCAAAAGGAATATGTCTCAATTCAGCCCATTTCTGCATTGCTATAGAATCCTGATATCCAATCATTTCTTGACCCAGGTGTTCGCCTTAAATGAGCACATAAGGATAGCTGCTTGATGATTCTAATCACGTTCCAAAACAAAAGGGAGTTATTGTGATGGCCATTGACATGTTCTACTTTTTAAAATCTTGTTTAAATTTAATTTAATTAATTTATTTTTTTAGACAGAGTCTCATTCTGTCGCCCAGGCTGGAGTGCAGTGGTGCGATCTCGGCTCACTACAACCTCCGCCTCCCAGGCTCAAGTGATTTTCATGCCTCAGCCTCTCAAGTAGCTGGAACTACAGGCGCCCAGTACCCCGCCCGGCTAATTTTTGTATTTTTAGTAGAGATGGGGTTTCATCATGTTGGCCAGGCGGGTCTCAAACTCCTGACCTCAAGTGATCTGCCCGCCTCAGCCTCCCAAAGTGCTGGGATTACAGGCATGAGTCACCACGCCTGGCGACATGTTCTACTTTAATGCACGCCTGGCGACATGTTCTACTTTAATGCACCCCTCAAATTTCCACAGGGCTGTGCCCCATGTGGGCATCCCCTTAATAGGCCACATTTCCATTGCCCTCCTGCCTGAGTATATAACCAGGCCATTGGACACTGCCCAGGAGTGAGTAAAAATCCAAACACAGGGGCTTTTATCAATGTTCAATTCTTCCATCACTGCTAGGAAAATAGCATGCAATTCAGCCCACATACTGGTTTGTTTTTACCTTCTTCGATCGTGGCATCCTCCCAAATAGGATGTTGTCTGTTCACCTTGGAACTGTCATCCACAAACCCAGCAGCTCTTTGTCAGTCAGTTGGGAGCTGTATATAGGGCACTGAAGAATCCATCTGCTTCTTACACAGTTCCAGAGTCTTCCCTAGGGGAAAAGAGGCTCCCTGCTCCTGAGTGTCTCCTCCTTGCATTCCCCAGGTAGCATCATCCTGTGTAAGCCATTTCCATTTCATTATGGAACTCTTCTGGATATTGCCATCCCCGTTACAGTGTTTCTTTGACTTCACTTAAGACACCGTGGATATTTTAGGCTTCAAGATTTATGAGTGATACAGATGAAGAGATGCATAGGGTGAGGTATCAGAAGGGGCCCAGAACTTCCATGCCCTCTCCCTTTGCCACCTTCCATGAAACTCCAAGTGCTGAAGCTGTCTGGAAGCTCTCTGAATCTAGTCCGGCATGTTGCCTTTTTGTCCTTAGGCTTTTTACTTTTTATTTTTTAAAGTCCTTTTCAGGGTACTTGTCCCTAGGCTTTTTGCTTCATGCTTGCAAGATGGGCTGCTGAATCTGGAGATCATAACCGCATTCAAAGGCAGTAAAGTGGGTGAAGGTATGGCAGTGGCCAGGGAAGCAAGAGAGATGCCACTCTCCTGTTTTCAGGGAAAGCCCTTTTTTCCAGGTATCCCTCAAGAAACTGGCCGGGTGCCGTGGCTCATGCCTATAATCCCAGCACTTTGGGAGGCCAAGACAGGTGGATAACCTGAGGTCAGGAGTTTGAGGCCAGCCTAGCCAACATGGTGAAACCCCGTCTCTACTAAAAATACAAAAATTAGCCAGACATGGTGGCACATGCCTGTAGTCCCAGCTACTCAGGGGACTGAGACTGGAGAATTGCTTAAACCCCGGAAGTGGAGGTTGTAGTGAGCCAAGATCGTGCCACTGCACTCTAGCCTGGGCAACAGAGTAAGAGTCTGTCAAAAAAAAAAAAAAAAGACACTTACCTATATATCTCCTTTGCCATAACTGATGACATTAGGCCAGGGAGTAAGACCACCTTTCTCAAGATCAGGGTTCTCTGCCTAATACCTGAACAAAATTAGCATTCTGTTAGCAGGAAAGGAGGGTGAGAATGCCAGCTGATTAGACAACCACTGTGTCTGCTACATATATTTACCCTCTGACTGAGCTGTTCGGAGTAAGGAATAAAAGTACTAAGAGGCCAGGCGTGGTGGCTCATGCCTGTGATCGCAGCACCTTGGGAGGCCGAGGCGCACGGATCACCTGAGGTCAGGAGTTCGAGACCAGTCTAGCCAAATGGTGAAACCCCGTCTCCACTAGAAATACAAAAATTAGCTGGGCGTGGTGGTGCATGCCTGTAGTCCCAGCTACTCAGGAGGCTGAAGCAGGAGAATTGCTTAAACCCAGGAGGTGGAGGTTGACGTGAGCTGAGATCATGCCACTGCATTCCAGCCTGGGCAACAGAGCAAGACTCCGTCTCAAAAAACAATAATAATAAAACAAAATGAAAAATAAAAGTACCAAGAAACCTGCATGCCCATCAAGAGGGAAATGGTTGAATAAATTGTGGTACATCCACATTAAAGCATATAAAATACGCTTAAAATTTTTTTAAATAGGCCAGGTGCGGTGGCTCACGCCTGTAATCCCAGCACTTTGGGAGGCTGAGGCAGGCAGATCACGATGTCAGGAGATCGAGACCATCTGGCTAACACAGTGAAACCCCGTCTCTACTAAAAATACAAAAAAATTAGTCGGGCGTGGTGGCGGGCACCTGTAGTCCCAGCTACTCAGGAAGCTGAGGCAGGAGAATGGCGTGAACCAGGGAAGTGGAGCTTGCAGTGAGCCGAGATGTTGCCACTGCACTCCAGCCTGGGCGACAGAGCAAGACTCCGTCTCAAAAAAAAAAATTTTTTTTTAATAATGAGTTATATTTATACCTGTTATACCTGTTGACCTGAGGAAAATTTTGAGAGTCCACAGAATAATTTAAATAATGGTTAACTCATGGTTTGCACATGTTACTTCTGTAGCAAAAATTTTACCTAGCCAAAATGGAAATGGCATAATGAAGTCTTTTACCATAATTTCTTGAGAGAAAATTGCTTTTGATTTG
Organism: Macaca fascicularis; assembly: GCF_037993035.2. Classification (NCBI taxonomy): domain Eukaryota; kingdom Metazoa; phylum Chordata; class Mammalia; order Primates; family Cercopithecidae; genus Macaca; species Macaca fascicularis. The sequence goes on from NC_088395.1 coordinate 54,354,148, forward strand.
CACGGTTTTAAGCCATGCATGCCTTTTCAAGAATACATCCTTGCATATGCCAAGGAATACGTGTACATTACCTCGGTAAACTATTTCTGTCAAGAATGCTGGTTAATGAGCTTCATGTTAGGGGTATGTTTAAAAAAAAAAAAAGAGTGCTGGTTAAGTAATACAGTTTTTAAAAAGTATTGAACTGAGAATCAGGAAACCTGGGCAAAATAATTATACTAATGCTGCTACTTATAAGAAAGAGAAGCACACAAGCTGGGCATGGTGGCTCACACCTGTAATCCCAGCCCTTTGGGAGGCTGAGGAAGGTGGATCACCTGAGGTCGGGAGCTCAAGACCAGCCTGACCAACATGGAGAAACCCCGTCTCTACCAAAAATACAAAAAAATTAGCTGGGTGTGGTGGCGTATTACTGTCATCCCAGCTACTCGGGAGGCTGAGGCAGGATAATCACTTGAACCTGGGAGGCAGAGGTTGCCATGAGCCGAGATTGTGGCATTGCACTCCAGCCTGGGCAACAAGAGCGAAACTCGGTGTCAAAAAAGAAAAAAGAGAGAGAGAGAGAGAGAGAGAGAGAAAGGAAGGAAGGAAGAAAGGAAGGAAGGAAGGAAGGAAGGAAAGAAAGAAAGAGAGAAGCACGCAATTACAGTTTATGCCTTTGGTGGACTTAGAATGCAGATAAAGAGATAAGGAACAAATAAGTGAATAATAAATCAAGAATGATCATAAGGTACTGAACATCTAATTATCACATGCATGTTGCTGACAGTAAGTGCTACAGGCACTCAGGAATTTATTCATTCATTCATAGGGTATTAGTGCATAAGCTAAGATGTTAGACCCAGGCAGGGTCTAATATCTTTGCATCCTCCTTTCTCAAAATTGGTGTCTAAAATTTATTTCTCATCTGGTTTCCCAGTTTTGGTGATCTACTGGCTTGTTATCATCTATATAATCTGTTCTATGCATTGAACTGTGGGCTCAGCCTTTCTCTTACCTGTCCCCCTCCTTCTCAGAGACCAGTCCTGAAATCTGTTCTGGAATTAGATGAGTTTGTGCTTCTTGCTGCCAGATCTCTATGATGTTGCTTACATAGATCTAAACCACACCATAAAAGCCGGGCACCGTGGCTCACACCTGTAATCCTGGCACTTTGGGAGACTGAGATGAGTGGATCACCTGAGGTCACAAGTTCGCCACCAGCCTGGCCAACACAGCGAAACCCTGTCTCCACTAAAAATAGAAAAATTAGCCGGGCCAGGCGTGGTGGCTCATGCCTATAATCCCAGCACTTTGGGAGGCCAGGGCGGGCAGATCACCTGAGGTCGGGAGTTCGAGACCAGCCTGACCAACATGGGGAAACCTTGTCTCTACTAAAAATACAAAATTAGCTGGATGTGGTGGCACATATCTGTAATCCCAGCTACTAGGGAGGCTGAGGCAGGAGAATCACTTGAACCTGGGAGATGGAGGTTGCGGTGAGTGGAGATTACACCATTGCACTCCAGCCTGAGCAACAAGAACGAAATTCCGTCTCAAAAAAAACAATTACCCAGACGTGGTGGCAAGCGCCTGTAATCCCAGCTACTCAGGAGGCTGAGGCAGGAGAATCGCTTCAACCCCGGAGGTGGAGGTTGCAGTGAGCCGAGATTGCGCCACTGCACTCCAGCCTGGGCAACAGGGTGAGACTTTGTCTCAAACAACAACAACAACAACAACTAAATAAATAAATAAACTACACCATAAGGCTTGAGTGCTGCTTTTTTTTTTTTTTTTTTTTTTTTTGAGATGGAGTCTTACCCTGTCGCCCAGGCTGGAGTGCAGTGGCACAATCTCAGCTCACTGCAACCTCTGCCTCTCGGGTTCAAACGATTCTCCTACCGTAGCCTCCCAACTAGCTAGGATTACAGGCACTTGTGACTGCGCCCGGCTAATTTTTGTATTTTTAGTAGAGACAGGGTTTCACCATGTTGGCCAGGCTGGTCTCAAAGTCGTGACCTCGTGATCTGCTCGCCTACGGCCTCCCAAAGTGCTGGGACTATAGGCGTGAGCCACCCTGCCCGGCCACAAGTGAAGTAGTTCTATGATTGGCCCTGCTTACCCTTGGAGAGAGTTTACAGGCCACAGTGCAGATAGGGGGAATCCTTTTTATTTTTATTTTGTAAGACAGGGTTTTGCTCTGTCACCCAGGCTGGAGTGCAGTGGCGAAATCATGGTTCACTGCAGCCTCAACTCAAGGCTTAAGCCTTAAGCCTGGGCTCAAGCAATCCTCCTGCCTCAGCCTCCTGAGTAGCTGAGATTACAAAAGTGTGTGCCACCATATCTGGCTTTTTTTTTTCTTTGCAGAGACAGGGTCTCCCAATGTTGCCCAGGCTGGTCTAGAACTCCTGGGTTCAAATGATCTTCCCACTTCCACCTCAGCCTCCCAAAGTGCTGGGATAACAGGCGTGAGACACCACACCTGGCCAAGGGGAAATCTTAATGGAGCTCCCTAAGTTGAGGAGATGGAGCTAAGGATTCAGAGAAGCCACAATTGCTAGAATTCATAAAGTAGAATACCAAAGAAGGAAGAACTGCATGGAAAGTAGAGAGCTGAACAGAGGAAGAGCTCCAAAGACCTGCACGGAGTCTCCAGCAGTGTACTGATCAGCACATGTGTATGAGGATCTTATCCAAGGCAGAGGAAAAAGATCCCTGAAAAAAATTGATAAAAATTATTGGGGGTGATGCAGAGCTGGGATAATTATTATTTCCAAGAGTCAGAGTAGAAAAACCTTGTAATAACATGGGGCATCAGGAAAAGTACTCAGAGGAGGTATTGCTTCAGCAGTAAGGCAAAATTAGTCCTAAAGACTACTCTGGTCCATCTACAATGCTTGAAAACAAGGCTCAAATGGATAAATTGTTTTAAAGTACTTAATGGTATCCAAAAACAAGCTCAAAATAATTTAAAGGAATAAAAATAACTAAAAGCCAGAACCCAACATGGTAAAATTCATAAAATTCATAAAATTCATGTCTGGTGTCCAGTAAAAAATTATCAGGTCTGGCCGGGCGCGGTGGCTCACACCTGTAATCCCAGCACTTTGGGAGGCCAAGGTGGGCGGATCATGACGTCAGGAGATCGAGACCATCCTGGCTAACACAGGTGAAACCTCGACTCTACTAAAAATACAAAACAAATTAGCTGGGCATGGTGGCGGGCGCCTGTAGTCCCAGCTACTGGGGAGGCTGAGGCAGGAGAATGGCGTGAACCCCGGAGGTGGAGCTTGCAGTGAGCCAAGATTGCGTCACTGCACTCCAGCCTGGGCGACAGAGCGAGACTCCGTCTCAAAAAAAAAAAAAAAAAAAAGATTATCAGGTCTGGAGCCGGGCGCGGTGGCTCACACCTGTAATCCCAGCACTTTAGGAGGTTGAGGCGGGTGGATCACAAGGTCAGGAGATCAAGACCATCCTGGCCAACATGGTGAAACTCCAACTCTACTAAAAATACAAAAAATTAGCCGGGCGTGGTGGCAGGCACCTGTAATCCCAGCTACTCCGGAGGCTAAGGCAAGAGAATCGCTTGAACCCAGGATGCGGAGGTTGCAGTGAGCCGAGATCCTGCCACTGCACTCCAGCCTGGGCAACAGAGCAAGACTCTGTCTCAAAAAAAATAAAAAATAAAAAAAAAAGAACTCAAAGCCAATATAACTAGAGGGCAAAAAAAGTAAGAAAAATGATGTGAGAGTCTTTGAATGAATAAACATTTTTTTAAAAATTATCAAGTCTGGGTTGGGGTTTTATATATGTAGCAGAGCAGCTCTCTTGTCGTGAGCTGTTGAAAGTCAGCCCTTGACACCTTTAAAATATAATAATTGGCCAGGCGCGGTGGCTCAAGCCTGTAATCCCAGCACTTTGGGAGGCCGAGACGGGCGGATCACGAGGTCAGGAGATCCAGACCATCCTGGCTAACACGGTGAAACTCCGTCTCTACTAAAAAATACAAAAAAACTAGCCAAGCGAGGTGGCGGGTGCCTGTAGTCCCAGCTACTCGGGAGGCTGAGGCAGGAGAATGGCGTAAACCCGGGAGGCAGAGCTTGCAGTGAACCGAGATCCAGCCACTGCACTCCAGCCTGGGTGACAGAGTGAGACTCTGTCTCAAAAAAAAAAAAATTAATTAATTAATTAATTAAAATAAAATAAAATATAATAATTAGGGCCAGGCGCGGTGGCTCACACCTGTAATCCCAGCACTTTGGGAGGCTGAGGCAGGCGGATCACAAGGTCAGAAGATCGAGACCATCCTGGCTAACATGGTGAAACCCTGTCTCTACTAAAAATACAAAAAGTTAGCCGGGCATGGTGGTGGGCGCCTGTAGTCCCAGCTACTCGGGAGGCTGAGGTGGGAGAATGGCGTGAACCCAGGAGGCAGAGCTTGCAGTGAGCCGAGATGGCGCCACTGTACTCCAGCCTGGGCTACAGAGCGAGACTCTGTCTCAAAAATAAGAGTAATAATAAAATAAAATATAATAATTAAATAAAAAGTATCAGGCAGCTGGGTGTGGTAGTGCATACCTATAATCTCAGCTACTCAGGAGGCTGAGATGGGAGGATTGCTTGAGCCAGGAATTCAAGACCAGCCTGGGCAACAGAATGAAACCCTGTCTCAAAAAACAACAAATTGGGCGGGCACAGTGTCTCATCCCTGTAATCCCAGCACTTTGGGAGGCCTAGGCAGGTGGATCACCTGAGGTCAGGAGTTTGAGACCAGTCAGACCAACATGATGAAACCCCGTCTCTACTAAAAATACAAAAAATTAGCCGGGTGTAGTGGCAGGTGCCTGTAATCCCAGCTACTTGGGAGGCTAAAGCAGGATAATCACTTGAACCTGGGAGGTGGAAGTTGCAGTGAGCTGATCGTGCCACTGTACTCCAGCCTGGGCAACAAGAGCAAAACTCTGTCTCAAAAAAAAAAAAAAAAAAAAAAAATTATCAGGCATGCACAATAGCAGGAAAATGCAACCAATACTCCAGAAAAACCAATCAATATAAACAGACCAAGAAATGACACCTTAAAAAAAGTATTTAAATAGCTGTTATAAATATATTTTACATGTTGAAAAAAGTAGAAGAGGAGTGAGGTGTTTTTTTGTTTTTGTTTTTGTTTTTGAGATGGAGTCTTACTCTATTGCCCAGGCTGGAGTGCAATGGCATGATCTCGGCTCACTGCAACCTCCGCCTCCCAAGTTCAAGTGATCCTCCCATCTCAGCCTCCTGAGTAGCTGGGATTACAGGTGCCCACCACCACGCCCACCTAATTTTTCTATTTTTAGTAGAGACAGGGTTTCACCATATTGGCCAGGCTGGACTCAAACCCCTATTGTCAGGTGATCCGCCCGCCTCAGCCTCCCAAAGTGCTGGGACTACAGGTGTGAGCCACCATGTCCAGTCAAAGAGTGAGCATGTTAAAGGAGAAACATGGAATATATTTTTTAAAGACCCAAACTGAACTTCTAGAGATGAAAAATTAATTGTCTGAGATGAAAAATATACTGGGGAAATTAACAGAAAATTATATGTTGCAGTAAAAAAGATTGTGAACTTGAAGACCTAGTAATAGAAACTATTGAAAGTGAAACACCCAGAGAAGAAAGGCTGAAAAAAATAAACAGAGCATCAGTGAGCTGTGAGACAATTTCATGGGGCCTAATATACATGTTATTGGAGTCCCAGAAAGATAGAAGGGATCATAAAATTATTTAAAGAACTAATGGCTGAAATTTTTTCAAATTTGTTGAAAATTTTGCCTTGCTAAGTAAAAATTGCCTTGCTAAGAAAATTAAATTTATGTTCAAGTGCTATTTCTTTGCAGCACCAGGGAGCAAGCATTCTGTTTCTAAATAAACATTTTACATATAACAGCATGGCATAATCAAATTGCCTAAAATCAATGATAAAGAGAAAAATTTGAAAGCAGTTTGTGAAAAAAGACACTTTCTGTATAGAATAATAATAAGGATGATAGCAGACTTCTTGTTGGAAACAATAATATAACCTATTGGTTACAGAAGCTGCCTTCACAAGTAAGCCTTACACTTGCCAGCCACGGTGGCTCAGGCCTATAATCCCAGCATTTCGGGAGGGCTGAGGTGGGCTGATCACCTGAGGTCGAGAGTTCCAGACCAGCCTGGCTAACATGATGAAACCCTGCTCTACTAAAAATACAAAATTAGCCGGGTGTGGTGGCGTGTGCCTGTAATCCCAGCTACTCAGGAGGCTGAGGCAGGAGAATCACTTGAACCCGGGAGGCAGAGGTTGCAGTGAACTGAGATCGCACCACCGCACTCCAGCCTGGGCAACAGAGTGAGACTCTGTCTCAAAAAAAATAACAATAAATAAATAACTGTTATTTCTCCTATGGACCTCAGCAAATATTTGTTGGATATTTGGAAAATAATAAGGTTCATTTATTCCTTAAACTTATTAATTTTTCAACTTGATATGGGAACCTAGGATAGAGGGTTAGCCCTAGTCCCAATGCTTGAACTCACAGGAGCTCAGAAAAAGATGTGTGGTTTTGTAATGTTTAACAGATTTTGAAAATTTTCGGCCAGCAGTTCTTCAAACATTTTTGGTTTTAATGTTTAGAAGAAGGACTTGGTGATAATTATTCTCAAAGGATTGAGCAGGGACTCTTCATGCGGACTTTGAGGTGTCTTTTTCACTCTCTTGACAAATTTGTCCAAATGAAATTAAACACCAGCCTTCTTTTTTGTTTGATAGCATTGTGTGTAAGAAGCTCTGCCCCAATCAATAGCTCTGTGGAGCTGTGAACTCATCTTTGATTCTGGAAGCCTGTATATATCAGCAACCTACTGATTCTCAGTCCAAAATGTAAACATTTTCTCCATTTCTTTCACCATTACATTGTACCTTTTTCTTGCTTTATTTTTTTGAGACAGAGTCTCACTCTGCCACCCAGGCTGGAGTGCAGTGGTGCGATCTCGGCTCACTGCAACCTCCACCTCCCAGGTTCAAGCAATTCTTGTGCCTCAGCCTCCTGAGTAGCTGGGATTATAGGTGTACACCACCATGCTGGGCTAATTTTTTTATTTTTTATTTTATTTTATTTTATTTTTTTGAGACGGAGTCTCACTTTGTCGCTCAGGCTGGAGTGCAGTGGGGCGATCTGGGCTCACTGCAAGCTCCACCTCCCAGGTTCCACGCCATTCTCCTGCCTCAGCCTCCTGAGTAGCTGGGACTAAGTGGAGGCAAACTTTGGAAGCTTGAACTTACTTGGGTTAGTAGGAAGAGTTCAACTTGGTTAGGTGCGGTGGCTCATGCCTGTAATCCCAGCACTTTGGGAGGATGAAAAGGGAGGATCCTTTGAGCTCAGGATCTCAAGACCAGCCTGGGCAACATAGTGAGACCTAAATTGTTTTTTTAAGAATTCAAGTTTTCCTTATTCCCATCTGCTGTCAAAATGGAGGTATTGTGATAGGGTTTGAGGACGCATAATTGAACCACTTTCTTGGCAGTAGAGCTTTATCAGGTAATAACTGAGAGTTAAAAAGCTGTTGCTATGGGGATCTCTATTTTGGCATATCTGTATTTTCTTTCTTTTTTTTCATGTCACCGATTTGAAGCTCATTGGCATATCTCTATTGGCAATCTTGGCCTTCCCCTTGCTTGGACATCGTTCTCTAACTTGTTGGATTGTGCCTTTCCTCCTGTGCAGGTGGAGGAGTAGAAATGTCCACCTCTAGACCATCATTCTTCACTGAGCAGACTAAGTGGGAACTTCAAGGGAGTCCAAAAGATTGGAAGCCTGGAATTGAGGGGTGAGAGTAAGGCATGTTCTTCTCTAAGCCCTCTAAGCCAAGCTTTCTCAACCTCAATACTATTGATATTTTTGTTGTGGGGCTTCCCTGTGCATTACAGGGTGTTTAGCAGCATCTCTGGCCTCTACCAAGTAGATGCCAATAGCACCCCCTGCAACACACACACACACACACACACACACACACAGAGTTGTGACAACAGAAAATGCCTCCAAGCATTGCCAAATGTCCTCTGGGCATAGGAGGAAGGGGACAAAATCCCTCCTGGTTGAGAACCACTGCTCTAAGCCTTATGAAAAGGAGCTCTGTTATTTGGGTTTGGTTTTCTCTATGCCTCCTACCACCATAGTCTGGGTAGTACAATCAAGAGGGACAGAACCCAGGTTATGAGCCCAGAGGGAAGTACCAAGGAGCTCAATTGTCCAGTCTCTATTTTTTAAAATCTTTTTATTTATTTATTTATTTGAGTCTGAGTCTCTCTCTATTGCCCAGGCAATAGAGTACAGTGGTGCAATCTCAGCTCACTGCAACCTCCGCCTCCCAGGTTAAAGAGATTCTCCTGCCTCAGCCTCCTGAGTAGCTGGGATTACAGGTGTCCACCACCACGCCCAACTGATTTTTGTATTTTCAGTAGAGATGGGATTTCACCGTGTTGGCCAGGCTGATCTCAAACTCCTGACCTCAAGTGACCTGCCTGCCTCAGCCTCCCAAAGTGCTGGGATTACAGATGTGAGCCACCGCACCCTGCTGGCCAGTCTCTAGTTTAGACCTTGAGCTGGAAAGATTCATTCTTTTTAGGCTCCCTGTGGTGCATATATGCTTTAGCTCCTCTTCCTGGGTTAAGATTTGAAGATCTTCCTGATCCTGCATTGCAATGTTTTTCCTCAACACAATTAATATTTATTGTAGCTCAACAGCCTGTTATAGGCACACATAATATGGTGATGCCAATACCTCTGCTTACTATCTGAAATATGATAGTGAATGTCTCTCAATATTTCGTGGAGGTTTGGTGGCTGGGCAAAGATCATGGAAAGGGGCCTAATGATCTCTTTTGTGCTTAGGGAGATATCTGCCAGTTTGTGGATGTTGCTATCTGACACATCTCAGGGTGGGGAAAACCAAGGCAACCCTCAGCTTTATCTCAGCAAGAGCTAGGCCTCTCCCCTTCCTAAGAACTTCCCAAGGCCAAACAAAACAGCAGTGGTGGAAGATAGCCCACACCATAGCAACAGAATTAGGAATTTAGGCCACCATCAGGCAACCAGATGAGAGATAAGATGCCTGGATACATTTGGAGCTTTCATTTTCTTTTCTTTTCTTTTCTTTCTTTCTTTCTTTCTTTCTTTTTCTTTCTTTCTTTCTTTCTTTCTTTCTTTCTCTCTTTCTTTCTTTTCTTTTCTTTTCTGAGACAGAGTCTCGCTCTGTCACTCAGGCTGGAGTGCAGTGGCACGATCTTGGTGCCATCTCGGCTCACTGCAACCTCCACCTCCCGAGTTCAAGCAATTCTCGTGCCTCAGCCTCCTGAGTAGCTGGGACTACATGTGTGCACCAGCACACCTGGCTAATTTTTGTATTTTTAGTAGAGACGGGGTTTCACCATGTTGCCCAGGCTAGTCTTGATCTCCTGGCCTCAAGTGATCCACCTGCCTCGGCCTCCCAAAGTGCTGGGATTACAGATGTGAGCACTGTGCCCGGCCTGGAGCTTTAATTTTTTCTTGGGAAGAAAAGATTAACTTGCTCATGGAAAAGACGATATTATTAAATGTTATTGGTTATTGATTGTGATAAGTCATTGTAGTTACTTGAGACACATTGTGAAATCCAGTATGTAGAGCTGGGTTAGATAGCAGGTCCATTGTTTTCAATTGCCCTCCCCTATATTCACTTCTCACAGAGCCTTCGCATAACCCCACTGAGTGGGTAACGGGCCTTCGTTGTTACCTCATTCCCAGGCTACAGCTGAATGGACCAGGGTAGACACCCAACGTAAGCTGAGGAAATCATCTTCTCTTCCCTAAGAATTTGGAAGAGGACTCAGACACACTCCAGTTAGCTAGCTACAGGTACAGAACTGATAAGGATATAAAGTTGGAGTTTGGGGGACCATGTTTGGGCCACATGAACTGAATCAGCTAATAAGAAACCAAGTTTTCATCCAGTCTGTTTGATGTCTGTCTTCCCTACAAGATAGTAAGTTCAAAGAGCACAGGAATCATGTCTCTTTTGCACACCACCATAGTTCTAGAGTCTGGTACAATGCCTGATGCATATAGGCACTTAATAATATTAATTGAGTGAAATTTTGATCAGTGTCACCACTTAAGAATATAAATAATGGCTGTTTGTCTCCTTTTTCCTATTAATTGTTTAAGCATGCGTTGGCTTTTATTAATAGGAAGTTGTTTTCCTTTTGAGGCCTCTATTCCTCTTAACTTGGTAAAGAACTGTAGGTACTTATTCATTCCAGGATAATGAGTCTTATTTATAAACTCTATACAGAGTTTATAAAGTCTTGTGAGAAAGTCCAGTCATTCCACTAGCACTGCTGCTTTTCCTACAGGTCCTGCACAGTGCAAGGGTTTAGAATACCAAGGTTACAGCTCTTTAAGTTAATTCTTCATGCTCAGCTGTTGTTGATCCTCAAAATACACCACTGTACCTGCCAGGTTCTGTCCTGGTGCTTTAAACAGAAACATCCCAACCCCCCAAGAGCCCTTAGGCTCTAGTGTTGAGCTCAGATAATTAGCCCAGATTCTTGCTGCCTTCAAGGTAATCTTTTCTTTTCTTTTCTGCCTTCTTTTCTTTTCTTTCTTTTTCTTTCTTTCTTTATTTTTCTCTCTTTCTTCTCTCTCTCTTTCTTTCAGACAGACTCTCACTCTGTCACCCAAGCTGGAGTGCAGTGGCACAGTCTTGGCTCACTGCAACCTCTGCCTCCTGGGTTCAAGCGATTCTCCTGCCTCAGCTTCCCGAGTAGCTGGGACTACTGGCTTGTGCTACCATGGCTGCCTAATTTTCGTATTTTTAGTAGAGATGGGGTTTTGCCATGTTTGCCAGGCTGGTCTCGAACTCCTGGCCTCAAGTGATCTGCCTACCTCGGCCTCTCTCGCCACGCTGCGCCTCTTTCCTTCTTGTTTTTTTTGAGATGGAGTTTCACTATGTCCTCCCACCTCAGCCCTCGCCTTGCCTCTTTTCCTTCTTTCTTTTCTTTTTTTGAGATGGAGTTTCACTATGTCCTCCCACCTCGGCCTCCCAAAATGCTGGGATTACAGATGTGAGTAACTGCACTCGGCCTAAGGTAATTTCTTCTTTGAGACCACTAGTGTCCTTTATTGCCACCCCAACAGATTTTCAAAACTTTATGTCTTATGGAAGAAGAGATTGGATTCTTGGCCCCTTCCTTCTCAGAAATCCTCTTGCTTTCTTATGCAAATTCACCCACTCTCTCCCCAAGACTCTCCAGAACTCTGAAAATTGCTATACAAAGGAAAAAGGGCCAGGTAAGGTGACTCATACCTGTAATCTCGACTACTCAGGAGGCTGAGATGGAAGGATCGCTTGAACCCAGGAGGCAGAGGTTGCAGTGAGCCAACATCACGCCACTGCACTCTAGCCTGGGCAACAGAGCGAGACTCTGTCTCAAAAATAAAAAGAAAACAAAAGAAAAAATTACAGTTATTCCTTGCCTGAGAGTGCCTTCTTGCCTTCAATTTATATAACTAAGAGAACTAGCCAAATGATTTTTCTTTTATTTTTTCTTTTCTTTTCTTTTCTTTCTTTCTTTTTTTTTTTTTTTGAGACATACCTCTTTCAGGAATCTGCAGAGGTTATAGGCCAAGGATTTGGGTCATCTCATCTATCCCCTGAATTACCTAACAACATGTAAGGGCAAGAGAGAGGAGTATCCAGTTTGACCTCATCTTAACTTGATTACATCTGCAAAGGCCCTGTGTCCAAATAAGGTCACATTCACAGGTAAAGACAGAGAGGGGGTTAGGATTCCAACCTGTCTTTTTGCAGCGCACAATTCAACTCACAACAGAGGCCAACACTCACTAAACACCAGCATTTTGTCAAGGGTTATATCTCTTCCTGCTTTCAATGTTTGAGCTGCTAGAATTACGCCGTCTTCTGTATAGAAGTTCCACCTCCTCCACTTTTGTCCCCCTGTGCCTTATAGCGTCCCTTGTAAAATCAGCTCCTCATATTCTGCCTGAAACCTCTTTCTCTACAGGGTTCAGACACCAATCCACAAGGCTAATGAGGTGACAGACAATATCTAAAGCAGATCAGGCGTGGTGGCATGTGCCTGTGATCCCAGCTACTTGGAAGGCTGAGGCATGAGAACTGCTTGAACCCAGGAGGCAGAGGTTGCAGTGAGCCAACATCGTGCCACTGCACTCCAGCGTGGGTGACAGAGTGAGACCCTGTCTCAAAACAAAACAAAACAAAAACAACAAACTCTAAAGCAGAGTGGTCAAGAGTGTGAGCTCTGCTGTTAGACCTTTTGGATCTACTAGCATATACAATATTTGTTAAACTATTTAATCTTAAGCCTTAGACTCCTTATATTGAAAGTTGAGGCAGGGCACAGTGGCTCACACCTGTAATCCCAGCACTTTGGGAGGCCGAGGTAGGCAGATCACCTGAGGTCAGGAGTTCGAGACCAGCCTGGCCAACATGGTGAAACCCCTGTCTCTACTAAAAATACAAAAATTACCCAGGCGTGGTGGTGGGCACCGTAATCCCAGCTACTCGGGAGGCTGAGGCAGGAGAATGGCTTGAAACCGGGAGGCAGAGGTTGCAGTGAGCCAAGATCACACCACTGCACACACTGGCCTGGACAACAGAGTGAGACTCCATCTCAAAAAAAAAAAAAAAAAAAAAAAAAGCACAAATCTTAAGTGGTGATTGATTCAGTGAACTTGAATAAATGTACCTGAATTTACCAAACCCCTATCAAGACACAGAACATTAACATCAACCCAGAAAGTTATTTCACACCTCTTCTCAATCATCCATCCCTAGCCAGGCATGGTGGCTCATGCCTGTAATCCCACCACTTTGGGAGGCGAGGTGGGAGGATTGTTTGAGCCCAGGAGTTAGAGGCCAGGCTGAGAAACATAGTGAGACTTTGCCTCTACAATAATAATAATAATAATAATAATAATTGTTTTTTTAAAGACAGAGTCTAGCTCTGTTGCCCAGGCTGGAGTGCAGTGATGCAATCTCGGCTCACTGCAACCTCCATCTCCCAGGTTCAAGCAATTCTTGTGCCTCAGCCTCCCAAGTAACTGGGATTACAGGCGTACACCATCATGCCTGGCTAATTTTTGTATTTTTTTTAATAGAGACGGGTTTCACTGTGTTGGCCAGGCTGGTCTTGAGTTCCTGACCTCAGGTGATCTGCCCGCCTCGGTTGCCCAGAGTGCTGGGATTACAGGCGTGAGTCACCATGCCTGGCCAAAAAAAAAAAAAAAAAGAATTATTGGGGTATGGTGGAGTATGCCTGTAGTCCTAGCTACTCAAGAGGCTGAGGTGGGAGGCCTGCTTGATCTGAGGAGCTTGAGGCTGCAATGAGGTGTTTGTGCCACTGCACTACAACCTGGGTGACAGAGCAAAATTCTGTATCAAAAAAAGAAAAATTATCCAGCCTCCGCCTCCAGCCCCCAGACACTGTGGGCAACCACTATTCTGATTTTTTTCCCACAAGAAATTAGCAGTTTTGTCTGTTATAGAACTTCATATAAATCGAATCATATACTATGTATTATTTATTTAGTGTAAACTTCTTGTTCTCAGTCTTTTTTTTTTTTTTTTTTTTCTTTGAGACAGGGTCTTGCTCTGTCACCCAGGCTTGAAGTATAGTGGTGCGATCTTGGCTCACTGCAACCTCCATCTCCTGGGCTTGAATGATCGTCCTGCCTCAGCCTCCCAAGTAGCTGGGCCTACAAATGCGCCTCATGACGCCTGGCTAATTTTTGTATTTTTTGTAGAGGCGAGGTTTCGTCGTGTCACCCAGGCTGGTCTCAAACCCCTGGACTCAAGCGAATCACCTACCTTGGCCTCCCAAAGTGCTGGGATTACAGGCGTGAGCCACTGTGTCTGGCCCATTCAACCTTTATACTATTGGATAGTATTTTGTTATATGAATATACCATAGTTTGTTTATCTGTTCTCATATTGATGGACATCTAAGCTGTTTCCAGTTTGGCGCTGTTATGAATAAAGCTGTGTGGTAGGCAACCTTCAAAGTGGCCCCAAATGATTCCCGCCCCCTGGTATGTATGGCCTTGTAGATCCACCCCTTCATGCCTTCAGATCAGCCCATAATCCCAGATGATGCCTTGATTGCAACCCCGAGACACCTTGAAGCACAGGTATTCAGCTCAGTCATGTCTGGATCCACAGAAACTGTGAGATAATATAAATATTTGTTGTTTTAAGCTGCTAAGTTTTGGGGTAATTTGTTATGTAGCAGTGGATAATACAACAGCTATGAACATTCTTATAAGTCTTTTTCTGGACATGTGTTTTAATTTATCTTGCCATGGATCTAATTTTACTAGGTATTGCTGAATTAATCTCCAGAATGGTTGTACCAATTTATACTCCCAACATTAACATCTGAGTTCCCTTTTCTTCACTTTCTCACAAATACTTGGTATTACCAGAGTTAATTAATTTTTTTTTAATTTTATTAATTTTTTTTTTTTTTTTTTTTGAAACGGAGTCTCGCTGTGTCTCCCAGGCTGGAGTGCAGTGGCGTGATCTCGGCTCACTGCAAGCTCCGCCTCCCGGGTTCACGCCATTCTCCCGCCTCAGCCTCCCAAGTAGCTGAGACTACAGGCGCCCGCCACCACGCCCGGCTAGTTTTTTGTATTTTTAGTAAAGACGGGGTTTCACCATGTTAGCCAGGATAGTCTCGATCTCCTGACCTCATGATCCGCCCGCCTCGGCCTCCCAAAGTGCTGGGATTACAGGCTTGAGCCACCGCGCCCGGTCTAATTTTATTAATTTTGACTGGGCTCAGTGGATCGCGTCTGTAATCCCAGAGCTTTGGGAGGCCAAGGCGGGTGGATCACTTGAGGCCAGGAGTTTGAGACCAGCCAAGCCAACACAGGGAAACCCTGTATCCACCAAAAAATATGAAAATTAGCCAGGCATGGTAGCACGCGTCTGTAGTCCCAGCTACTCAGGAGGCTGAGGCAGGAGAATTGCTTGAACAGGGGAGGCGGAGGTTGCAGTGAGCCAAGATCGTGCCGCTGCGCTTCAGCCTGGGTGACAGAGTGAGACCCTGTCTCAAAAAAAAAAAAAAAAAAAAAAATTAGGCTAGGCACAGTGGCTCATGCCTGTAATCCCAGCACTTTGGGAGGCCAAGGCGGGTGGATCATCTGAGGTCAGGAGTATGAGACCAGCCTGACCAATATGGAGAAACCCCATCTCTACTAAAAATACAAAATTAGCTGGGTGTGGTGGCGCATGCCTGTAATCCCAGCTACCCGGGAAGCTGAGGCAGGAGAATCGTTTGAACCTGGGAGGCAGAGGTTGCAGTGAGCCAAGATTGTGCCATTGCATTCCAGCCTGGGCAACGAGAGCGAAACTCTGTCTCAAAAAAAAAAAAAAAATTAATTTTGCCAATATGATGGTTGTGAAATATTACCAATCAAATTGCTTTGAAGTGAGAATAAGTCCCATCTCCTTTACTCTGTGTCATTCTACTTTTAATTTTCCTGATTACTAGTAAGATTTACCATCTTTTCATATGTTTATTGGCTCTTTTGTGTTTCATTCTGTGTGCATTATCTGTTCATATAATTTTCCCACTCTTTTTAGACAGGGTCTTGGTCTGTTACCCAGGCTGGAGTGCAGTGACTCAATCTCAGCTCACTGCAGCCTTGGCCTTCTGGGCTTAAGTGATCCTCCCAACTCAGTCTCCCAAGTAGCTGGGACTACAGGCATATGCCACCATGCCTGGCTTTTTTTTTTTTGAGACGGAGTCTCACACTGTCACCCAGTCTGAGAGTGCAGTGGCGTGATCTCCACTCACTGCAAACTCCACCTCCTGGGTTCATGCCATTCTCCTGCCTCAGCCTCCTGAGTAGCTGGGATTACAGGCACCCACCAGCCATGCCTGCGGTGGCTCACGCCTGTAATCCCAGCACTTTGGGAGGCCGAGGCAGGTGCATCACGAGGTCAGGAGATCGAGACCATCCTGGCTAACATAGTGAAACCCTGTCTCTACTAAAAATACAAAAAATTAGCCGGGCGTGGTGGTGGGCACCTGTAGTTCCAGCTACTCCAGAGGCTGAGGCAGGAGAATGGCGTGAACCCGGGAGGTGGAGCTTGCAGTGAGTGGAGATCACTCCACTGCACTCCAGCCTGGGCAACAAAGCAAGACTCTGTCTCAAAAAAAAAAGAAAAAAGAAAAAAAAAAAGAAAAACAACAACAGAGGCCTTAAGACTGACAAAGCAGACTCTTTATAGCAATAAGATACCAACATGACAGATAGCAGGCTCTAAAAGAAATCAAAGTATTTCCCCACCAATATATTTATTTGACATATTTTGAAATGGCATGGCCCTGCAAAGCTGCTTCTTGTGGGGACAATCTACATACTGTAGTGAATCCTCTACCCTTTCTAGATCTTCTCCCGCCCATCCAGGAGACAATTAACTAAGAGTATGGCACCTCTTTAAGTCTAATAAGAAACATTTATAGTCTATTATCTCTGAAGCCTGCTACCTGGAGGCTTCATCTGCATAATAAAAACCTTGGTCTCCATAACCCCTTATCATAACCCAGACACTCCCATCTATTGATTCCAGGTCTTTAGATAAACTCTTTCAAGGAATTACCAATCAGGAAATCTTTGAATCCATCTATGACCTGGACCTTCGACTTGTCCTGCCTTTCTGGACCCAACCAATGTACATCTTACATGTATTGATTGATGTCTTATGTCTCCCTAAAATGTATAAAACCAAGTTGTGTAGCTCAACCACCTTGGGCACATGTTCTCAGGACCTCCTGAGGTTATATTATGGCATGTCCTTAACCTTAGCAAAATAAACGTCTAAATTGATTGTGACTTGTCTCAAATACTTTTTGGTTTATGCTATGTTGCCCAGGCTGGCAAACTCCTGGACTCAAGCAATCCTCCTGCCCAGACTCCCAAAGTGCTGGAATTACAGGCATGAACCACCATGCCCATCTTAATTTTTTAATAAAATTTTCCCCCATACAGCTATGATCCATCCACTCATCTATATCCTTCTGGCTATTAGAATATATCCTATATATATACTAAAAATATATATATATATATAAAATAATACATATATGTTAGAATATATCCTATAAGATCATGAACACAGATGTAAAAAAAGAAAAAAAAAAGATTATATCCAATAGAAACTTCACCAAGGCCGGGCACAGTGGCTCATGCCTGTAATCCCAAAATGGGAGGCCAAGGAGGGCAGATCACCTGAGGTCAGGAGTTTGAAACCAACCTGGCCAACATGGTGAAACCCCGTCTCTACTAAAAATACAAAAAAAGTAGCCAGGCTTGATGGCGCACGCCTGTAGTCCCAGCTACTTGGGAGGCCGAGGTAGGACAATCGCTTTAACCTGGGAGGCAGAGGTTGCAGTGACCTGAGATCGCACCACTGCACTCCAGCCTGGGTGACAGAGTGAGACTCCATCTCAAAAAAAATAAAAATAAACTTCACCAATTGTTAACTCTGGTTACTCCTGGATGTGGGATTTTGGGGTTCTTGTTGCTTTGTTTGTTCTTTGTTGATTGACTTTTCTATAAAAAGCATATTTGATTTTTTAAAAGCAATGAAGTCAGCATTTCCTGTTTAGTTGGAGGTGTGAATTGAGAATCTGGAGAATGAGAAAAGAAAGAAAAGAAAAAATTTATTTGCAATTTGCTTGGAGGAGGGTGGGATTGGGAATCAAGCGAAGTTTGGTAAGGAGACTGAAACCAATTGCTGTCTCTCACTTCCAGCTGATGTAGGGATGGAGCAAGTTTCCCAGTGAGTGGCAGGCCGCCACATTTCATAAAAACCTACATATGTGGCCCGGCGCAGTGGCTCATGCCTGTAATCCCAGCATTTTGGGAGGCCGAGGCACGTGGATCACGAGGTCAGGAGCTCGGTAACAGCCGGATCAATGTGGTGAAACCCCGTCTCTACTAAAGATACAAAAATCAGCCGGGTATGGTGGTGCACGCCTGTAATCCTAGCTACTCAGGAGGCTGAGGCAGGAGAATCACTTGAACCCAGGATGCAGTGGTTGCAGTGAGCCGAGATCTTGCCACGGCACTCCAGCCTGGGCGACAGAGCAAGACTCTGTCTCAAAAAACAAACAAACAAACAAACAAAAAAACGAAAAAAACCTACATATGTGCTCAGAATTCCAGTTAACAACATGGATGAGTAGTGACCAATCCCCCAGAAGCCCTTCTCATCATGTGTCCTCCCAGTCACTGCTCATCTCAAAAGTAACCACTATCCTGACCAAAGCTTAATTTTCCCTCTTTTAGAATTTTATATGAACGGAATCATACAGTATGTACAGTATGTACTCTTATGTCTGGCTTTTTTTTGAGACAGAATTTTGCTCTTGTTGCCCAGGCTGGAGTGCAATGGCATGATCTTGGCTCACCACAACCTCTGCCTCCCGGGTTCAAGCGATTCTCCTGCCTCAGCCTCTCTCGTAGCCGGGATTACAGGCATGTGCCACCACGCACAGCTAATTTTATATTTTTAGTAGAGATGGGGTTTCTCCATGTTGGTCAGGCTGGTCTTGAACTCCCGACCTCAGGTGATTTGCCTGCCTCGGCCTCCCAAAGTGCTGGGATTGCAGGCATGAGCCACTGCGCCTGGCCTGTCTGGCTTCTTTAACTCAACGTTGTGTTTGTAAGTCTTCCATGTTGTTGTGTGTTGAAATAGTTTGCTTCTCAGCCTTTTGGCTAAGATCAAGTGTAGAAATATGAAGCATTGGTTTTAAGTCGTTTTGATTGGATTATCTTCACTTTCATTTTTGTATTCTGGATACAGATCCTTCCTTGGATATATGTATTTGAAACATCTCCCTCTCTGTCTTGCCTTTTCACTCTCTTTTGTTAAATAGTGTATTTTGTTAAATAGCAGTTCTTTCTTTTAATTTATGAAGAAAGAAGGTTTAATTGGCTCACAGTTCTGTACACTGTACAGGAAGCACAACTGGGGAGGCCTCAGGAAACTTACGATCATGGTGGAAGGTGAAGAGGAAGGAGGTAGTGTGTGTGTGTGTGTTTTCTTTTTTTTTTGAGACGGAGTCTCGCTCTGTCGCCCAGGCTGGAGTGCAGTGGTGAGATCTCGGCTCACTGCAACCTCCGCCTCCCGGGTTCACACCATTCTCCTGCTTCAGCCTCCTGAGTAGCTGGGACTACAGGCGCCCACCACCACGCCCAGCTAATTTTTATATTTTTAGTAGAGACCGGGTTTCATCGTGTTAGCCAGGATGGTCTTGATCTCCTGACCTCATGATCCGCCCGCCTCGGCCTCCCAAAGTGCTGGGATTACAGGCGTGAGCCACTGCACCCGGCCAAGGAAGGAGATATGTTTTACATGGCCAAAGCAGGAGGAAGAGCAGTTATTCATTTCAATCAAGTCCAATTTATCATTTGTTCCTTCAATGGTTAGCACTTTTTTTGTCCTGTTTAAAAAATCTTTGCCAATTTGCAGATAATATTTTTAAATATTAGGCTTTTCTCCTCCCTGTATTTTACCCTTTCTTTCTCCCTTTCTAGCAAGTAGCAGGCTCTGTGTTTTATTACCTTCTAGGAAGTATGTGACCCAGCTGAAAGCAGATTAGCTTGCAGGATATTTGAGCTTTCTTTTCTTTTCTTTTTTTTTTTAATGACAGAGTCTCGCTCTGGGAGGCTGGAGTGCAATGGCATGGTCTCGGCTTACTGCAACCTCCGCCTCCTAGGCTCAAGTGATTCTCCTGCCTCAGCCTCCCAAGTAACTGGGATTACAGGCACCTACCACTGTGCCTGGCTAATTTTTGTATTTTTATTAGAGACAGGGTTTCGCCATGTTGGCCAGGCTAGTCTTGAACTCCTGACCTCAAGTGATCCACCCACCTCGGCCTCCCAAAGTGCTGGGATTACAGGTGTGAGCCACTGTGCCCGGCCTGAGCTTTCTTTTTCTTTTCTTTTCTTTTTTTCTTTTTTTTTTTTTTTTGAGACAGGGTCTTGCTCTGTCTCCCAGGCTGGAGTACAGTGGCGCAATCTCGGCTCACCACAGCCTCTGCCTCCCGGGTTCCAGCAATTCTCTCCTGCATCAGCCTCCTGGGTAGTTGGGATTATAGGCACACACCACCAGGCGTAGCTAATTTTTGTGTTTTTAGTAGAGACAGAGTTTCACCCTGTTGCCCAGGCTGGTCTCAAACTCCTGACCTCAGGTGAACCTCCCGCCTCGGCCTTCCAAAGTGCTGAGATTACAGGCATGAGCCACCGCGCCCAGCCCAATCTCTTTTCTAAAAGCCCAAGCACTTTAAGGAGAATTGGGTTTGAAGGAGAATGGGGCTCTCATCAGATTATAAAGAGATGTCCCTTGGGTTGCTGGGTGAAGGGGAGAAATGTCAGCTGGGGAACTGGACCTGACTTCTCACAGATTCTTAGTAAGGGCTCACAGAGGAATAGCTGCTTAATGAATGTGGGGACTAGGAATGCAAGGCCCGTGTTGACATGTATTGTAAGAAATTTCTGTGTCCCAAGCATGGCGCAGAAGCCACAGAGAGCCTACCAATCTAAAAATGCCAGTGAACAATGTACCTCAGTGATAACCTGTGAGGATAAACGATCCTCCTCAACACCTTTCCAAGGTTTGGCATTACATAAGACCCCAGAACCATTTAGGGAAGCCCCAAGAATTTAACGAAGATTGATTCCAGGCTCCTGCCCCAGCAGAAGTAGCTGTGTAAACTTCTTCTTCTTCTTTTTTTTTTTTTTTTTTTTTTGAGATGGAGTCTCACTCTGTCACCTAGGCTAGAGTACAATGGTGCGATCTCAGCTTACTGCAACCTCCACCTCCTAGGTTCAAGCGATTCTCCTGCCTCAGCCTCCTTAGTAGCTGAAATTACAGGCGCCTGCCACCATGCCCAGCTAATTTTTGTATTTTTAGTAGAGACAGGGTTTCACTATGTTGGGCAGGCTGGTCTCGAACTCCTGACCTCAGGTGATCCGCCAGCCTCGGCCTCCCAAAGTGCTGAGATTACAGGCGTGAGCCACCGTGGCCAGCCTGTATCTACTTCTTTATGTGGCAGTTTCTGGCTTTTGAGATTGAATTGAGAAGGGGGATCATTAAAACCTATTTAAAGATGTAATCATGGAACACGGATGGAAATGACTTGATGTGAACTGCAGGTGAAAGTGTAATCTTCTTAATAAATTCCAGTTTCAGCCAGCATAGCTTCCTGAATGATCTAGGATTAAAATAATAACATGGTTTAAAATGGAAGGTTTTTTTTTTCCCCCTTGAATTGTATTCCTTTTCTTGATCCTCTTAGGAGCTCACCAAACTTTTCTTCCTTCTGTATTTTTCCTTTCCATTAAAACTAAATGAACTTTGTTGCTTTCATTAGATCTAAAAAATGCTCTTAATTTTTATAATATGAAGTTTAAAATACTCGTAATTTTTTTTTTTTTTTATTTTATTTATTTGAGACCGGGTCTCACTCTCTTGCCCAGGCTGGAGTGCAGTAGCATGAACACAGCTTACTGCAGCCTCGACCTTCCAGGTTCAAATGAACCTCAGACCACCTCAGCAGTCCCACCTCAGCCTCCTGAGTAGCTGGAACTAGAAGTGTGTACCACCAAGGCCAGCTAATTAAAAACTTTTTTTTTTTTGAGACGGAGTGTCGCTTAGCTGCCCAGGCTGGAGTGCAGTGGTACGATCTTGGCTCACTGCAACCGCCGTCTCCCCGGCTCAAGTGATTCTCCCGTCTCAGCCTCCCGAGTAGCTGGGATTACAGGCACCCAACATCATGCCCGGCTAATTTCTGTATTTTAGTAGAGATGGGGTTTCACAATGTTGGACAGGCTGGTCTTGAACTCCTGACCTCAGGTGATCCACCTGCCTTGGCCTCCCAAAGTGCTAGGATTACAGGCATGAGCCACCTCGCCTGGCCTAAAACAATTTTTTCTTTATTTTTTAATTTATTTTTTTGAGATGGGGTCTCACTATGTTGCCCAGACTGGTCTTGAACTCCCAAACTCAAGCAATCCTCCTCCCACCTAGGTGTCTGGAAGTGCTGGAATTACAGGTGTGAGCCACCATGCCTGGCCTGCTTTTTTTTTGAGATGGAGCCTCATTCTATCTCCCAGGCTGGAGTGCAGTGGCCTGATCTCGGCTCACTGCAAGCTCCGCCTCCCGGGTTCACACCATTCTCCTGTCTCAGCCTCCCGAGTAGCTGGGACTACAGGCGCCCGCCACCACGCCCGGCTAATTTTTTTGTATTTTTAGTAGAGACAGGGTTTCACCACGTTAGCCAGATCGTCTCGATTTCCTGACCTCGTGATCCGCCCGCCTCGGCCTCCCAAAGTGCTGGGATTACAGGCGTGAGCCACCATACCCGACCAACCTGGCCTACTTTTTAAAATGTTTAAAATAAAATAATATTTGACGTATATGAAAGAATATTTGTAATTCGTTATTTAAATTATAAAGCTTAATAATAAACACCATTTTTTTTTTTTTTTTTTTTTTTTGAGATGGAGTCTCGCTCTGTCGCCCAGACTGGAGTGCTGTGGCCCCATCTCGGCTCATTGCAAGCTCCGCCTCCTGGATTCACGCCATCCTACTGCCTCAGCCTCCTGAGTAGCTGGGACTACAGGTGCCCGCCACCACGCCCGGCTAATTTGTTTGTTTGTTTGTTTGTTTGTTTGTTTTGTATTTTTAGTAGAGACGTGATCCGCCCGCCTCTGCCTCCCAAAGTGCTGGGATTACAGGCGTGAGCCACTGCGCCCATTTAAAAACTAGAAAATTACTATTAACTTGCATCTGTCTTTTTTTTTTTTTTTGAGATGAGGTCTCACTCTGTCGCCCAGGTTGGAGTGCAGTGGTGCGGTCTCCACTCACTGTGGGTGGCACAGTGCTTAGACAAAATTATGAAGTGACCTTGATTTGTCTCATTTTTTTCATGGTCTCAGAATAAACTTGTTTGAGGTTGATATTCTGTGAGATTGTTTATGTCTAAATAGGAGAATAACATAGCCTACCTCTGAGTGTTAAGCCAGTTTCTGAATATCAGGGGCTGCTATTTTTTGTTTCTTTTTCAAAGTTTTGCCTTTATTTTTAAGTGATTAAGAAGCATGGAGTTGGATTTTTGAACGACATGATATAGTTAGTGTAAGGATGAAATCTGATTTCTCTCTTTTTTTTTTTTCCAAGATAGAGTCTCGCTCCGTCATCCAGGCTGGAGTGCAGTGGCATGATCCTGGTTCACTACAACCTCCACCTCTCGGGTTCAAGCGATTCTCATGCCTCAGCCTCCCAAGTAGCTGGGATTACAGGCGCCCACCACCAAACCTGGCTAATTTTTGTATTTTTAGTGGAGACAGGGTTTCGCCGTGTTGGCCAGGCTAGTCTCAAACTCCTGACCTCAAGTGATCCACCCTTCTCGGCCTCCCAAAGTGCTGGGATTACAAGCTAAATTTTGTATTTTTAGTAGAGATGGGGTTTCACCATGTTGGCCAGGCTGGTCTTGAATTCCTTACCTCAGGTGAGGAATTTTATCTCTACTAAAAATACAAAAATTACCCAGGCATGGTGGTGCATGCCTATAATCCCAGCTACTAGCGGGGCTGAGGCAGGAGGATTGCTTGAACCTGGGAGGTGGAGGTTGCAGTGAGCTGAGATCGTGCCACTGCACTCCAGCCTGGGCGAAAGAGAAAGACTTCATCTCAAAAAAAAAAAAAAAAAAAAAAAAAGAAAGAAAGATAAATGAAAACAGGAGAATGATTGAATTACCTAGATATCTGGTTCCATAATAAATGTTTACGTAGTATTTTTAATACTGAAGGACTAAATGGTGGGGAGGGAGGACAAAACATCATAGAAAGGGTTATAAGAATAGTTTTAGACAGATGTAGGTCAAATATAAAGAATCTGAATTTACTGTAAGTTGCCATTTAGATAGCTTGAAATTTAGTCTATGTTCTTAGATTTCTAAAAATCTTTCGTTTTTGACTTTTTTAAAAAATCATTTTATTTTTTAACTACTTTATTGAAGTGTAATTGACGCACAAAAAGCTATGCATATTTAATGTATACAATTTGATGAATTTGGAGG
This sequence comes from Macaca fascicularis, assembly GCF_037993035.2. Taxonomy (NCBI): domain Eukaryota; kingdom Metazoa; phylum Chordata; class Mammalia; order Primates; family Cercopithecidae; genus Macaca; species Macaca fascicularis. The sequence goes on from NC_088395.1 coordinate 54,378,319, forward strand.
TAAGTATACACCTGTGAAGCCACTACTGCAATCTATGCCATAAACCTATCCGTCATCTCTAAAATCTTCCACTCACCCTCTTTATAATGTTTATTTATTTTTATGTATTTTATCTTGATTTTTAGTAAAGACGAGTTTTCACTATGTTGCCCAGGCTGGTCTTGAATTCCTGAGCTCAAGTGATCCTCCTGCCTTGACTTCCCAAAGTGCTGGGATTATAGGCATGAGCCACTGTGCCCGGCCTGCTTTTTTGTTAAGTAAATTACCCATGATCATTCAGGGCGTCTGTGGTAGAAGTAGGACTAGAAGCCTGCCTCCAGGACCTCAATCCAGAGACCTATCTGAAAGGTAAAAATAAAATTCTAATCAGATTTACCTTTTTAAAAAGCACATATTAAGAGCCAGGCACTGGGCCGGGAGAAGTGGCTCATGCCTGCAATCCCAGCACTTTGGGAGGCTGAGGTGGGCGGATCACGAGGTCAGGAGTTCAAGACCAACCTGGCCAATATGGTGAAACCCTGTCTCTACTAAAAAATACAAAAATTAGCTGAGCATGGTGGTGCGTGCCTGAAGTCCCAGCTACTCAGGAGGCTGAGGCAGGAGAATCGCTTCAACCTGGGAGGCAGAGGTTGCAGTGAGCTGAGATCACACCACTGCACTTCAGCCTGGGTGAAAGAGCAAGACTCTGACTCAAAAAAAAAAAAAAAAAAGAGCCAGGCACTGTTCTAAGTATGTCATACAGACTAATTTATGTATATCTCACAATAACCTATGTTGACTTTATAAATTAAGAAACTGGTGCACAGAGAGGGGAAGTTATTTTCCCAAGATCATACTACTAAGTACATACTTACAAGTACTAAGTCAGAACTAGAACCAGACAGTCTGACTCTGAAGTCTGTGCTCTCTTGCCAGGTGTGGTGGCTCACACCCTTAATCCCAGCACTTTGGGAGGCCAAGATGGGATGTTTGAGCCCAGGAGTTTGAGACCAGCCTGGCGAACATAGCCAGACCCCATCTCTACAAAAATTAGCCAGATGCGGTGGCGTGTGTCTGTAGTCGAAGCTACTCGGGAGGCTGAGGTGGGAGGATCACTTGAGCCTGGGAGGTTGAGGCTGCAGTGAGCTAGGATCACACCCCTGCACGGAACAAGACCCTGACTTAAAAAATAAAATAAAATAAATAAAATAAAGTCTGTACTCTCAATCTGTATGATATTCTACACTGCCACCCAAGAAGAAACAAAGATCTTGGCTAATATACACTAACATACCGTAGTTCCAGGTGGGGTTGTAGGATTGATGTCACATTCCTTTTTTTCCTCAGCTCATGCTAAGTAGATGTTGGCCCCCATCCCTTCACTGCAATTTTTCTTGGCAAATTCACCAGTGATCTCTAGGTTGCCAGCTACATTCACTGCTTCTTTATCCTCATTTTACTCAACAATTTACAAACATTCAGCAGAGTTGATTATTTCAGTCTTAGAATACTTTCTTCTCTTAGTCTACATGACACTGAAAGCTCATGGGGTTTGTCTTTTTTTTTTTTTTTTTTTTTTTGAGACAGGGTCTTGCTCTGTTGCCCAGGCTGGAGTTTAGTGGTGTGATCTCGGCTCACTGCAACCTCCACCTCCTGAGTTCAAGCAATTCTCCCACCACAGCCTCCCGAGTAGCTGGGACTACAGGCGTGCATACCACTATACCGGCTAATTTTTTGTATTTGTTGTAGAGATGGGGTTTTGCCATGCTGCTCAGGCTGGTCTCCAACTCCTAGGCTCAAGCAATCGGATCCTGCCTCAGCCTCCCAAAGTGCTGGGATTAAGGTATGAGCCACCGAGCCTGGCCTCATGGTGTTTGTCTTATCTCAACTGGCTGTTCCTTTACACCGTCTTATGCTGATTCTGGTTCCTTTAATCAGCCTCTGAACTTTGGAGTGTTTAGGGCTCAGTCCTTAAACATAAAATTTTCCAGGTAATCTCCTGCAATCCTAGGACTTTAACTACCATCTATATGCTGATTACTCCCAAATAGGCACTCCTAGCTTTGACTGAATGCCACACGTGTGTCTGTGTGTATGTATGTGTATGTATATATATGTATATATACATACATATATATACATACACATACATACACACACACACATACATACATTTATACACACACATACATACATATACACACACACACACATACACATATATATACACACACACACACACATATATATCTCTCTCTCGGCTCACTGCAATCTCTGTTTCCCAGGTTCAAGCGATTCTTGTGTGGCTAATTTTTAAAAACTTTTAGTAGGGACAGGGTTTTGGCTTTTTTATTTGTTATTTTATTTTATTTTTGTTATTTTTGTTATTTTATTATTTTTTTTTAATTTTATTTTATTTTCTAATTTTTTGAGACAGAGTCTAGCACTTGTTGCCCAGGCTGGAGTGCAATGGCACGATCTCGGCTCACCGCGACCTCCGCCTCCCGGGTTCAAGCAATTTTCCTGAGTAGCTGGGATTACAGGTGCCCACTACCACGCCTGACTAATTTTTGTACTTTTAGTAGAGATGGGATTTCACCATGTTGACCAGGCTGGTCTCAAAGTCCTGACCTCAGGTGATCCGCCTGCCTTGGCCTCCCGAAGTGCTGGGATTATGGGTGTGAACCACCTCACACTTGTATGTTCAACTGCCTGCTGGAACTTTCCACTTGGATGTCTCATAGGCTTCCCTAATTTAGCATGTCTAAAATAGAGTCCTGATCTTCCTACTACCACAAACCTATTCCTCCTTCAGTCTTACCCAACCAGGTTAATGGCAACTCCATCCTTTCAGTTGTTTGAACTAAAACCCTAAGAGTCATCCTTAATACTTCTCTGTCCTTTGGACTCAAGTCTGTTATTAAAGCCTCTTACCCTCATCTCCAAAATATATCCTAAGTCTGTCCACTTCTCACCATCTACACTAAGAAATCTTGGGAATCACTACTAAGAAAAGCAAGAGGAGAAGGAACATTTGTACTTTCCCAAATCAAGAGAACAGCAAGAGCCTGGCAAGGTGGCTGATGCCTGTAATCCCTGCACTTCGGGAGGCCGAGATGAGAGGATTGCTTAAGCTCAGGAGTTCGAGACCAGCTGGGCAATATGGCGACACTGTCTTTACAAACAGTAAAATTAGCCAGGCGTGGTGGCATGTGACTGTAGTCCCAGCTACTTAGGAGGCTGAGGTGGGAGGATTGCTTGAGGCTGGGAGGTCGAGGCTACAGTGAGCCATGATCTTGCCACTGCACTCCAGCCTGGCGACAGAGTGAGACCCTGTATCAAAAAAAAAAAAAAAAAAAAAAAATACAGCCAGGTGTGGTGGCTCACGCCTGTAATCCCAGCACTTTGGGAGGCCAGGCGGGTGGATCACAAGGTCAGAAGATCGAGACCATCTTGGCTAATATGGTGAAACCCCATCTCTACTAAAATACAAAACATTAGCTGGGCGTGGTGGCAGGCACCTGTAGTCCCAGCTACTCAGGAGGCTGAGGCAGGAGAATCACCTGAACCTGGGAGGCGGAGGTTGCAGTGAGACAAGATGGCACCACTGCACTCCAGCCTGGGTGACAGAGTGAGACTCTGTCTCCAAAAAATAAAGAAAGAAAGAAATGAAACAGCACTCTTCCTGTACCCTTGGCAGATCAGACAGGGGGTTGGGAGGAAAAGTATCGCAGTACTTGTTACTATTAACCATTGAAGTCCACAGTGTGATAGACTCACAATTCACTTTTTCATCTACTTATTCAAAGTAAGATTTTAAAAACTCTTCAAGGCCAGGCACAGTGGCTCATGCCTGTAATCCCAACACTTTGGGAGGCCGAGGCAGGTGGATCACCTGAGGTTAGGAGTTCGAGACCAGCTTGGCCAACATGGTGAAACCCCGTCTCTACTAAAAATACAAAAACTAGCCAGGCATGGTGACGCGTGCCTGTAATCCCAGCTACTATTGGGGCTGAGGCAGGAGGATCCCTTGAACCTGGGAGGCGGAGGTTGCAGTGAGCTATCATGCGGCTGCACTCCAGACTGGGCAACAGAGCAAGACTCTGCCTCAAAAAAATTAAAAATTAAAAAAATAAAAATAAAAACTCCTCAAGGGCATACACACTCCTTGCCTTCCAAGGAGCTGGAGTGTGTGCTTATACCTTTGTATATTTGCACACATTGTTCTCTCACCTGCAATTCCCTCTTGTCTGTTTAGCCAACTCTTAACTCCTCCTCAAGTCTTAGTCCAGATCTACATTCCTCTGATAACTACTTATTAAATGGTACCTATAGACCAGGCTGTGGTCTGAGGTGTTAGGGAGATGAATGAGACTGTCCATTCTCAAGTAGCTTCACAGGCTGGTCTCAGAGAAAGAAATATAAAGGAACAGATGGTGCAAGAAGTTACAGGTGCTATGATAGAGGCCTCAATGGATTTCAACATGGAAATGTCTAGTTCTACCTGAGGGCATCAGATGAGTCTGGAAAAATAAATAGGTGTTCACCAGGTACAGAAAGAAGCAAGAGAAAAGATACAAAGGTGTGAAAGAAAAACAAAAACAACCTAGTGAATATAAGAATGTTGAGCTGGCTGGGCACAGTGGCTCACACCTGTAATCCCAGCATTTTGGGAGGCTGAGGCGGGCAGATCACGAGGTCAGGAGTTCGAGACCAGCCTGGCCAACATAGCAAAACCCTGCCTCTCCTAAAAATACAAAAATTAGCCGGGCATGGTGGCGCACACCTGTAGTCCCAGCTACTTGGGAGGCTGAGGCAAGAGAATCGCTTGAACCCAGGAGGCGGAGGTTGCAGTGAGCAGAGATTGCACCACTACACTCCAGCCTGGGCGACAGAGAGAGACTCAGTTTCAAAAAAAACAAAACAAAACAAAAACCCAGAATGTTGAGCCATTCAAAAGTGGTGGGGCATCAGGGTGGTAGTTTGGGTGGTTTATGAGATGAGGATGGTGAAATCCATAATGGGTAAATCCCAAAGAAATGTGAATGCCGGGCTGAACAACTTGGGTATTTATCCTGTGGGAGAGGTAGAGTTATTGAAAGGTTTTGCATTTTTTTTTTTCCAGTTTCATTCCACAGATGAAAATGGAAAGGTTTTTTTTTTTTTTTTTTTTTTTTTTTTGAGATGGAGTCTCGCTCTGTCGCCCAGGCTGGAGTGCAGTGGCCGGATCTCAGCTCACTGCAAGCTCCGCCTCCCGGGTTCACGCCATTCTCCTGCCTCAGCCTCCCGAGTAGCTGGGACTACAGGCGCCCGCCACCTCGCCCGGCTAGTTTTTTGTATTTTTTAGTAGAGACGGGGTTTCACCGTGTTAGCCAGGATGGTCTCGATCTGCTGACCTCGTGATCCGCCCGTCTCGGCCTCCCAAAGTGCTGGGATTACAGGCTTGAGCCACCGCGCCCGGCCGAAAATGGAAAGGTTTTAATCAGTGAAGTGATCTGGTAAATTTGCATGCTACAATAATTCAACTGTGTCAGTGATTTTTTGGAGCTGGCTTCTACCGACTCCCAAGAAAGACATTTGTTAGAATGTCAGGAATTTTGCAAGCTAACTGACATCATGTTAGTGGCTTGAAATTGGTCATAATGGGAATATTTACACCATGGAAATCAGCAAATGCTACAAATCAGGGTTTCTTTTTTTCTAGAGAGTTTATTAAACATTTACCAGGACACAGCTGGCAGTGGCCATTGTATCAGGTGGACTGGAAGAGGAAACTGGAGAGAGGCAAATGCTATAATCAAGGAGAGGTGGAAGTCATGCACCATGGCTGACACCCATAATCCCAGCACTTTGGGAGGACAAAGTGGAAGGATCGCTTGAGCCTAGAAATGCCTGTAGTCCCATCTACTTGGGAGGCTGAGGCAGGATGTTTGAGCCCAGGAGCTCAAGGCTGCAGTGAGCTGTGATTGCACCACTGCATTCCAGCCTCAGTGACAGAGTGAGACCCTATCTCTATTACAGTAAAAAAGGAAGTAAAAAGACAACCCACAGAGTGGGAGAAAATACTTTTAAATCACATATCTGATAAGGGACTAGCATCCAGAATATATAACAAACTCCTACAGCTCAACAGCAGAAAGATAAACAATCCAACTAAAAATGGGCCGGCACGGTAGTTCCTGCCTGTAATCCCAGCATTTTGGGAGGCTGAGGCAGGAGAATTGCTTGAGCCCAGGAGTTCAAGACCAGCCCAGGCAACATAATGAGACCTCATATCTACATTTTTTTTTTTAAAGCTGGGTGTGGTGGCATGCACCTGTGATCCCAACTACTCAGGAGGCTGAGGTGGGAAGATCACTTGAGTCCAGGAGGTTGAGGCTGCAGTCAGCTATGATTACACCACTGCACTCCAGTCTGGGCAACAGAGCAAGACCCTGTCTCAAATAATAATAATAATAATCATCATCATCATCCACCTAAAAATGGGCAACAGGTTCGAATAGACAGTTCTCCAAATAAGATATATAAATGGCCAATGAGCACATGAAAAAATGCTCAACATCATCAGGCATAGGGAAATGTAAATCAGAACCACAATGAAATATTACTTCCTACCTACTAGGATGACCATAAAAACAAACAAACAAACAAAACAGAAAGCAACAATTTTTGGTGATGATGTGGAGAAACTGGAACACTTGTACGTTGCTGGTGGGAATGTAAAATGGCGCAGCCACTGTGGAAAACAGTTTGGGTTCCTCAACAGGTTAAAAAGAATTATCATATGTCCCAGCAATTCCACTCCTAGGTACGTACCCAAAATAATTGAAAGTAAGTGTTGCGCATGAATATTCACAGCAGCACTATTCACAAAAGCCAAAAGGTAGAAACATCTCAAATGTCTATGAACGGATGAATGGATAAACAAAATTTATGTCCATACAATAGAATATAATTCAGCCATAAAAGGGAATGAAGCACTGACACATGCTACAACATGGATGAACCTTGAAAACGTGTGACATGAAAGAAAACAGCCATGAAAGGCCACGTATTATATGATTCCATTTATATGAAATATCCAGAATAGGCAAACTCATAGAGACAGAAAGCATATTTCTGGTTTTAGCAGCTGAGGGGAGGAGGGAGTGGGGAGTGATTGCTTAATGGGCATGAGGTTTCTGTTTGAGGTGATGAACATGATAACGGTTGTACATAACATCACTGACCTGAATACTTTGAAATGGTAAATTTTGTGTTATGTGTATTTTATCACAAAAGATGGAAAAAAAGAGACAGAAGTAAATAAAAGGGTCTTGCGGAAAACAGCTTAAAAACACTGATGTATGTACCACAGACTGTTCTAAGTCATTTGCAAGATTAAACTAATGGTATCGCTATAATAGCCTTATAAGGAAGGTGCTATTATTATTCCCTTGTGGTACCATGTCTAGGTTGATGATGAGACCACTAGCTAAGGAGTATGATTGTTTTAGCTTTCTTTCTTCCTTTTTTTTTTTGAGATGGAGGCTCACTCTGTCGCCCAGGCTGGAGTGCAGTGCAGTGTTGCGAGCTCAGCTCACTGCAACCTCTGCCTCCTGGGGTCAAGTGATTCTCCTGCCTCAGCCTCCCAAGTATCTGGGATTACAGGTGTGCACCACCATGCCCGGATAATTTTAGTATTTTTAGTAGAGATGGGGTTTTGCCATGTTGGCCAGGCTGGTCTCGAACTCTTGACCTCAAGTGATCTGCCCACCTCGGCCTCCCAAAATGCTGGGATTATAGGCATGAGCCACCGTACCCGGCCTAATTGTATTAGTTTTCTACTGCTGTGTAACAAACTACCATGAAGTTTGTGGCTTAAGACAACACACATTTATTGTCTGTTTCTGTGGGTCAAGGTTCTGGGCACAACTTAGCTGGATTCTCTAGAGTCTCATGAGGCTGCACTACAGTTGCTGGCTCAAGGAAGAGGTCTCTAATCCCAGTCTTCTAAGGTGGAGTCATATATAATATAATGTTATGTTTTAAGTGACATCCCATCACCTTTGCCATATTATGTTACCTAATGAAAGCAGTGACAACCCATCAGCGTTTCCATGTTCTATTGGTGAGAAGCAAGTCTGCCTATATTCAAAAAGAAGTGATACAAAAGCACAGACGTCAGGAGGTGGGAATCTTTGGAGGTCATCCTTAGGGTCTGTCTGCCACAATGATTGAGTGAAACAATTTAATTCTGGGTCCCTGAGATTCAGGATTTTTAAAAAATTTCTTTTTTTTCTTTCTTTTCATTTTAAAAACATTTTCTGGCCGGGCATGGTGGTTCATGCCTGTAATCCCAGCACTTGGAAGGCCAAGGCAGGCAGATTGCTTGAGCTCAGGAGTTTAAGACCAGCCTTGGCAACAGGGAAAAAAACCCCATCTCTACAAAAAATTCAAAAATTAGCTGGGTGTGGTGGCATGAGGCTGTGGTCCCTCAGTTATGTGGGAGGCTGAGGTGGGGGGATGGCTTGAACCTGGGAGGCAGAGGTGGCAGTGAGCCAAGATTGCACCACTGCACTCCAGACTGAGTGACAGAGCCAGCCCCTATCTCAAAAAAGAAAAAAAAAAATCTTTCATTTTTATTGTTTTTTAAGTGCTCTGCCCAAAGAGATTCAGGATTTTAAACAATTATTTTTTAATTTTTTTTTTTGAGACGGAGTCTTGCTCTATTGCCCAGGCTGGAGTGCAGTGGTGAGATCTCGGTTCACTGCAAGCTCCACCTCCCAGGTTGATGCCATTCTCCTGCCTCAGACTCCTGAGTAGTTGGGACCACAGGCGCCTGCCACCACACCCGGCTAATTTTTGTGTTTTTAGTAGAGACGGGGTTTCACCGTGTTAGCCAGGATGGTCTCGATCTCCTGATTTCGTGATCCGCCTGCCTCGGCCTCCCAAAGTGCCGGGATTACAGATGTGAGCCACCGTGCCCAGCCAGGATTTTAAACAAATCTAAAGGTTTTTTTTTTTTTGAGATGGAGTCTCACTCTGTCGCCCAGGCTGGAGTATAGTGGCACAATCTTGACTCACTGTAACCTCTGCTTCCCGGGTTCAAGCGATTCTCCTGCCTCAGCCTCCCGAGTAGAGATGGAGTTTCACCGTGTTAGCCAGGATGGTCTCAAACTCCTGACCCCATGATTCGCCTGCCTCGGCCTCCCAAAGTGCTAGGATTACAGGCATGAGCCACTGCGACTGGCCTAAATGATTTTTTAAATGAAAGAGCTTTAAAGAAAAATCCCCCCAGAAGAGATTCATCTTCAACTTGGTAGCAGATGAACTCTATAGCCTTCCTGCTTCCCACAAAGGACATAAACATTACTTAACCTTACATTGTATTAGGTATTTAAGTAAAAAAATAAGTAAATAAAAGTAAATATTACTTGACCAGCTTTAACACTCAATGTGGCTTTGGCTTTGCATTTCCTGCAGAGATGGCTATACCAGCCAATACCTTTAAGCATCCCCCTTCTACTTCCTCATGGAAATTGTCAAGTCGTTGCTTCAGACTGAGGCTCCCAGTTCATCGCCTAAAAACATGACAGTTGTTCTTTTTGGGGCTATCCAATTTCATACTTTCCACTGTGTGTAGTCTTGGCAAGAGGGGAATTCCTAACACCTGCTTCCCGCTGCTGGCTCCCATTACAAAAGCTGAAGGGGCCAGATCTTTTATTTACCTGATCCCTGGTATAGACATGGTATGGGCACTTGACCCAAATTTGGCTCACTCTTAGGACTTTGATGCAATGATGGAAGAAATTTTGGAAGTAAGACTGTTCCCTGCAATTTCAATGGTATCACAAACACTTTTTCCTACCCATTCCTACAGATAAAGAATCAAAAGAACTTGTGCTCTGGGCTCTATTGTGGGACTCATAGAACCTAGGATATCCTAAGTCTGTTCCCTAAGTATCAGCTTTATTCCCCAGTGTGTGTGAGTTTATTGTAGGGGACCCCCTAGCTGAGGTTGCACTTCTGGTTATCAGAGAAAAGTCATAGATTCATTCATTCAACAAAAACTTCTTCAGTACCTGCTTTGGGTCAGGCACTGTTCTAGATACTGTGACACAATACTCTACAAGACAGACATATTCTTGGCTCTCATGAGCTTACATTTCACTGGGCAAGACAGATAATAAATAAACACACTCAGAGAGTAATAAGTTATATGAAGAAAATAAAACATGACAAAGTAATGGAGTGGTACATTGTGGGTGGAGTGGGGAACACAGCATTAAATAAAGAAGTTGGGGAAGGCCTATTTAAAGAGATGACATTTGAGCTGAGACCTGAAGCATAAGGCATCAGTGCTGTGGATATCTGGAGGAAAATAATTCCAGGCAAAAGGAAAAGCAAGTATAAAAACCCTAGATGGGATGAGTTTAATATGTTTAAGAAACAGAAACAAGGCCGGTGTGACTGGGATAGGAAGTCGTATTGGAGAGATTGCTTAACGATGGGAACACATTAAAGAAAAAAGAAAAGTTCAGAGAGTTATTGGGAGGCCAGATCATGTGTGATCTTACAGACTACTATAAGGACTTTGATTTCTTTTCTTTTCTTTTGAAATGCAGTCTCACTCTGTCATCCAGGCTGGAGTGCAGTGGTGCAATCTCAGCTCACTGCAACCTCTGCCTCCCAGGTTCAAGCAATTCTCTTGCCTCAGCCTCCCGAGTAGCTGGGATTACAGGCGCCCACCACCACGCCTTGCTAATTTTTTTTTTTTTTTTGTATTTTTAATAGAGACAGGGTTTCGCCATGTTGGCCAGGCGGGTTTCAAACTCCTGACTTCAGGTGATCTGCTTGCCTCCACCTCCCAAAGTGTTGGGATGACAGGCATGAACCACTGAGTCTGGCCAGGACTTTGATTTTGACTCTGAGTGAGGTGGGAGCCATAGGAGGATTTTTAACAGGGGAGGGATTTGATCGACTTTGCTTTACACAGGACACCTTTGGTTGCCTACTAAACTATAGGGAGCAAAGGTGGAAGCGGGAGCAGGGTTGCTTTAAGTGCTATTTGTCTATCATTGTGTGACTTTGAAAAGGTGCTTCCTCTGGGTGGACATAGCCCCATGGTACTTGGCTTGGAAAGAAGGGCCCTTGTTGCCAGGGGCAGTGGCTCACACCTGTAATCCCAGCACTTTGGGATGCCAAGGTGGGCGGATCACGAGGCCAGGAGTTCAAGACCAGCCTGACCAACATGGTGAAACCCCGTCTCTACTAAAAATACAAAAAAAAAAAAAAAAAAAAAAAAAAAATTAGCTGGGCCTGGTGGCATGCACCTATAATCCCAGCTACTTGGGAGGCTGAGGCAGGAGAATCGCTTGAACCAGGGAGTCAGAGGTTGTGGTGAGCCGAGATCGCGCCACTGCACTCCAGCCTGGTGACAGAGCAAGATTCTGTCTCAAAAAAAAAAAAAAAAAAAAAAAAGAAGGGCCCTTGTCTAAAGAGAAAGATACCTCTTCCTCCTGCAGATGTAGCCCCACACCGAGGTTCATGGCTTGGCACCAGAGTGCAGACTGGATTTCAGCCCCTACTGGGGCCCTTAACCAGATATGCACAAACCACAGAACTATCTACAGCCTTGATCACAGAGACTGGTAGAAGGCTGTTGTGGCAATGCAGACGAGAGATGATGGCTTGGATCAGGGTGGTAGCGGGGTGGAGGGAGGCAAATGCACAAGGGAAATGCTGAGAATATACTTAGCCCTGGGGCTCAGTCCTAGCCCTGGGAAAATGGAGTGTTATTGCTTCTCTGAGAACAGCTGTAACGTCCACCAAACATGTGGGCTCAGACTCATTCTGGCCCTAAGCAATTCACCCAAGGGAGAAGTTGGGGTGGCTACTCTGGGAATTGTGGAGAGGGTTTCTCTTCTCTTGGAAAGATGCTATAGCCCCCAGGAAGCTTTGGCTCCCAGGAAGGTTGGCAGCCAATAGGCTGAGCTCTCAAGGGAGTCTGGGAGCAGTTGTGCTTCTGTGTAAACTGTGCAATATGAGGATATTAATTTGTCGTAATGATCAAATATATGTTCCAAGCAGCTAGATTGGGCTTGGCAGTTAGTGGACACACAGAATTCTTCAGCCCTAGCCCAAGTTCCTCCGTGGACTCACTGAGGAATCTTAGACAAATTGTTTCCTTTCTGAGACATAGTTTCTTCATTTGTACCATATGAGTAATGTTCCCTGCAGATAAAAGGTTTTTGGATCAAATGGAATGAAACCGTGGATGTGAGGGAAACTGTTGGAAAGCTGGCCATATAATTGCGGGTATGGTGATGTTGCAGTGCCTTTCTCTCCTAACTGTCCCCTTAGTCCAGTTCTCATCCTTTTTGCCAGGACTTCTAGAAGAGCTCCCAGCTTGTTGCTCTGCCTTTGGTCTCCTTGTTGCCTGACCTAGTCTTCCTGAACCTTAAATTTCCTGAAAAAAAAATTTTTTTTGGTGTTTTGTGTGTGTGTGTGTTTGAGACTGAGTCTCGCTTTGTTGCCCAGGCTGGAGTGCAGTGGCGCAATCTCGGCTCACTGCAACCTCCGCCTCCCGGTTCAAGCGATTCTCCTGCCTCAGCCTCCTGAGTAGCTGGGACTACAGGCATGTACCACCACCATGTCCAGCTAATTTCTGTGTTTTTTTTTTTTTTTTTTTTTTTTTTGAGACGGAGTCTTGCTCTGTCGCCCAGGCTGGAGTGCAGTGGCGCGACTCCGCTCACTGCAAGCTCGGCCTCCCGGGTTCACGCCATTCTCCCGCCTCCAGCCTACCCAGTAGCTGGGACTACAGGTGCCCGCCACCATGCCCGGCTAATTTTTGTGTTTTTAGTAGAGACAGGGTTTCACCGTGTTAACCAGGATGGTCTTAATCTCCTGACCTAGTGATCCGCCCGCCTCGGACTCTCAAAGTGCTGGGATTACAAGTGTGAGCCACCACGCCCGGCCTCCTGAAGCTTTAAATACGTTCTTCTCTTGCTCAAAACCTGCATGGCTCCCCCAGAGCCCCCCAGAATTTTTTTTTTTTTTTTTTTTTTTTGAGACAGAGTCTCGCTCTGTCACCCAGGCTCTGGAGTGCAATGGCCTGATCTCAGCTCACTGCAACCTCCACCTCCTGGGTTGAAGCGATTCTCCTGTCTCAGCCTCCCAAGTAGTTGAGACTACAGGTGTGTGCCGCCACGCCCGGCTGATTTTTGTATTTTTAGTAGAGAGGGGGTTTCGCCATATTGGCCAGGCTGGTCTCGAACTCCTGACCTCAGGTGATCCAACCGCCTCAGCCTCCCAAAGTGCTGGGATTACAGACGTGAGCCACCGCGCCCGGCCGAGCCCCCCGGATTTATAGGAGGAGGCAACAGCTAGGTGCATTGCAAGGATGTGGACAGAACAGAAAAGATGTTGTCCTAAGAAAGTTCATTTGGGTGGTACTCAAACCACTGTGATCCTTCCCCAGCAGGGTTAGAGGAGACTGTTCCATCCACTTTTCTTTCCCCTTTCTTTTCTTCTTTTTTCTTCTGTCTCTCCTTCCCTTTGTTTTTCTCTAACCTTTCCTCCTTCCTCGCCTCCTTCTGTGCTGTCCCCTTTCTCTCTCTGTGTGATGCAGATTACTGCTTTGCTGTCTCTCTTCTCCCTCCCTTTGATGGGTTGGTTTTTGGTTCTGCCTGCTCCTCTCCTCTCTTGTCCCCTTGCCCCACCTGCCCTGCCTCCAGTGCCCTATGGTTCCGTGTCCTCCTCATTCCCACTGTACCTTTCCTCCCCGACCCCACGTTTAAGGATGAGCAACCTCTCAGAGTCTGGAAGTCCCGCAGCTGTTCTGAGATGCTGGGGCCTCCCACCACTGGGGCCGGAAAAAGGCCGACCCTCTGGAGGGACCGAGAGGGAGGGGTAGCAGGAAAAAGGGGCGTTACACTTGCAGCTTTCTTTTTGGCCATTCATTTTGGAGGGGAAAAGTGAAACAAAGGAATTTAAAACTTCCTCTTTTGTCCTGCCCCAGATGCAACTAATGATGGTCTAAGAGCTTGGTTTGACTTTCTAGGAATGAAAACTGTTCTAAGAAACCGCATCTTTTAAACACTTGGTTTGCTGTGGACCACAGCATCTGATAAGACAATGAAAACAGAAAAGCTTTTAAAGCCAATTTAACCCACACACAAATGTGATTCTAATGAAGAGTCAATAGTCTGGTGGATCATTTTTCCTGCAACTCCTTGAAGAAGCTTAAAGAGGCTTTCAATCAGCGGGGTAGGTGGTGAATAAAATGTTCTTTTTGAAATGAATAAAGTTGATTTAAAGATGAAGATTAAGTAAATAATAGCCAAGGTGGCACTTGGTCTTGGAAAACATTCTAAGGTGGTTCTTCGCTGGCTGCTAGTTAGGAAACACTGGTCTAATGAAATCAATATGTAATGTGAGGGGGGCAAATGCCTGCACAGATTCATCAGAACTATAAACACATCTGAAGGAAGGATAGTTCCACAAACAAGTGTGGCCAGCCTTGATTTTTCAAATTATTTTTTATTTTTGGTGGAGATGGTGTCTCGCTATGTTGCACAGGGTGGTCTGGAACGCCTAGACTCAAGTCAGTCTTCTACTTTGGCTTCTCAAAGTGCTGGGATTACAGGCATGAGCCTCTGCTCCCAGCTGTGCCCAGCCTTGAAAAGGAGAGACACTGAATCAGTAGAGTGTGGGTAGGCCTATCCAGGCGAAAGGGATTTGATAACATTGCTTGTTGATTGTTGTTTGCCCAGATTCACTTCTCCCTCTTCCTAACCGTACCGTGGTTGCCTTTGTAGAATTCTTTCTGACCCCACTGTAGCAGGCCTTGTAAGTTACTCCCTTCTTCTAAGCTGTCAGCATCCTGCTTTGGTTCCAGTGCCCACCCTTCCCCTGTGGGATTCAGGACTAAGTCCTAATTGATTTAAACCAGTAGTTCTCCAAGTATGATCTGGGAATCCTTGGGGATCTACAAGACTTTTTCAGACTGTGAATTCAAAACTCTTCTCATGACATTGTTTGTCTTGAATTTTCACTCTCATTCTTTCACAAGTATATGGAGTTTTTCAGAGGTTACATGACATATGATGTCATCACTCTGACATTAATAGAATGTGTGCTTTTATTCACAATAGCAAAGACATGGAATCAACCTGTGTGCCCATCAACAGTGGATTGGATTAAAAAAATGCGGTACATATACACCATGGAATACTACACGGCCATAAAAAAGAATGAAATCATATCCTTTGCAGCAATATGAATGCAACTGAAGGACATTGTCCTAAGCTAATTAATACAGGAACAGAAAAACAAATACCACACGTTCCCAGTTATAAATGGGAGCTAAATGATGGATATTCATGGACATAAAGATGGCAACAATAGACACTGGGGACTACTAGAGGGGGGAGGGAGGGGGCAAGGGTTGAAAAACTAACTATGGGATGCTATGCTCAGTACCTGGGTGACAGGATCAATCATATCCCAAATCTCAGCATCACTAAATATACCCAGGTAAGGAACCTGCACATGTACTCCCTGAATTTTTATTTGTTTGAGCTAGGGTCTTGCTCTGTCAGCCAGGCTGGAATAAAGTGGTGCAATGACAGCTCACTGCAGCCTTGATCTCCCAGGGCCCAAGCAATCCTCCTACCTCAGTCTCCCAAGTAGCTGGGACTACAGGCACACACCACCATGCCTGGCTATTTTTAAATAATTTTTTTGTAGAGATAGGGTCTCACTATGTTGCCTAGGCTGGTCTCAAACTCCTGGTCCCACATGATCTTCCTGCCTCAGCCTCCAAAACTGTGGGATTACAGACATGAGCTGTTGTGCTTGGCCTAAATTTCTCATTCTTAGTTTATTACAATATAAAAACTGGCAGCTATCACTCACACACACAAAAGCTCTTTTAGGTCCTCAATAATTTTTAAGAGTATAAAGATGTCCTAAAGCCAAGAAGTTTGAGAATTATTGGCTTAAGCAAATTATGGGGGTCCCATTCCTGTGGGGGAATGTGACACTGTCCTGACTCATGAGACAGAAATAGGTTCCTCTGGGGGATGGTGTTCTGGGAAATGTGTCCTTGATGTTAAAAAGAAACACACAGGGCCAGGCACAGTGGCTCATGCCTGTAATCCCAGCATTTTGGGAGGCTGAGGCAGGCAGATCACTTGAACTCAGGATTTCAAGACCAGCCTGGGCAACATGGTGAAACCCCATCTTTACAAAAAATAGAAAAAATAGCTGGGCATAGTGGCATGTGCCTGTAGTCCCAGCTACTCGAGAGGCTGAGGCAGGAGGATTCCTTGAGCCCAGGAGATTGAGACTGCAGTGAGCCGAGATTGTGCCACTGGACTCCAGCTTGGGGCGACAGAGTCAGACCCTGTCTCAAAAAAAAAAAAAAAAAAAAAAAAAAAAAAAAAAAAAAAAGGAAAACCCTGAGTAGGCAAGAGGCAAGATCTTACCTCTTCTCTTCCTGGTGTGTTGAGAGGAGCAGGCATATAACCTAAGGTTAGCCAACCAGATGCTATCTTTGAATCGTGAGCAAAGGATACAAGGATGGAGGGAAAGGTGTTAAGTTGTTCACTCTTCCCTCTTTCCTTCTTTCTTTCTTTTCTTTCTTTCTTTCTTTTTCTTCCTTTCTCTTTCTTTCTTTTCCTTCTTCCTTTCCCTCCTTCCCTCCTTCTCTCTCTCTTTCTTTCCTTCCTCTCTCTTTCTTTCTTTCTTTCTTTCTTTCTTTCTTTCTTTCTTTCTTTCTTTCTTTCTTTCTTTCTTCTCTCTCTCTCTTTCTTTCTTCTCTCTCTCTCTCTTTCACAGGGTCTTGCTCTGTCACCCAGGCTGGAGTGAAGTGGCATGATCTCAGCTCACTGCAGCCTCGATTTCCCGGGCTCAGGTGATCCTCCCACTCAGCCTCCCAAGTAGCTAAGATTACAGGCACACGCCACCACACCCAGCTGATTTTTAAAATTTTTTGTAGAGATGGGGTCTCACTATGTTGCCTAAGCTGGTCTTGAACTCCTGGGCTCAAGTGATCCACCCACTTCGGCTTCCCAATAGTGCTGGGATTACAGGTGTGAGCCACCGTGCCACGTCCAAATTGTTCATTCTTTATTCCTGCAGCTCCCTTTATTTCCTCCCCAGTCTGAAGCCTGCTCCTCCAGCCACACATGGGTTCTACAAGCACTTAATAGCCATCCAATAATTCTCTAGCCAGAGTTGATTTCTGCTGTTCACAACCAACAACCTTAATGGAGATGCAGGGTCAGAAACAGGAATATTCCAATCACCACTGTTTCATTTTGTTTCATCAAGCAAATAGCACTCAAGACTCTCCATCTTGGTTGGGCATGGTGGCTCATGCCTGTAATACCAACACTTTGGGAGGCTGAGGTGGGAGGATTGCTTGAGCTTGGGGGTTTGAGGCTACAGTGAGCTATGAGCTCTCTCTTGGCTCTGTTCCTCTACTCAACCAGGGAGCCACTCCATAATTAATTTAATGGCATATTCTTTGTGGAGTAATCAAGTGTACAGTTTGCTTGTGTGGCCCAGCTCTGAGTTGAATCAGCTCTGTGTGTTCTTCAAAGTCAGGTTTCTGGATCCACAAGGCTGAGGCTCACAGGCTCTGGATTGTAGAATGTGAGGAGCTTGCACCAGCAATAAGTAGGTCATCTATTCAGACAGTCAGCAAATGTTTACTGAGTATCTAACTGTTCTAACAGAATATAGCAGTAAACAAAATAGACACAGTCCCTGTCTTTGTGGAACTGACATTCTAGTTGGAGATATAAACATTAAATAATCAATTGTACAAGTATTTAACTGCAATAAATGCTAGGAAGAAAAAGTACAGGATACCATGAGAATGTACAGTTGGGCCACAAGCTGGTCTTCAGTGTCAGGAAAGGTTTGCCCTGAGAAAGGGACATTTGACATTAGGCAAAAGGGTGGGAGGAACATTTGAGGCAGAAAGAACATCTTATCAAGGTCCAGAGGTGAACAGTACGCCCAGGGGAACAGATTGTTCCCTGATTGTTGGGGAACAAAGTGAGGGGGAGGAGGCCAAATGAGGCTACAGAGGTGGCAAGGGCCAGAAGTGGCTGTGTAGGCCAGGCTTCTTTAAAACTTTTTAAAATTGTGATAAAATACACATAATATAAAAGCTACCATTTTAACAATTTTTTCTGTAAATTTTTTTTATAGAAGCATAGATTCAAATTGTCCTGAATATATACTCCCCCGCTTAACCATTTTTAAGTGTACAGTTTAATGGCATTAAGTGCATTCACATTGTTGTGCAACCATCTCCAGAACTATCTTCCTCTTATAAAACTGAAATTTTGTGCCCATTAAACAACTCCCCATTCTTCCCTCCCCCTAGTCCCTGGTAACCACCATTCTACTTTCTATCTCTATGATTTTGATTATTCTACGTACCTCATATATGTGGAATATGCAGTCTTTGACTTTTATTTTGTTTTTTTTTTAAGAGATGAAGTCTCGGCCGGGCGCGGTGGCTCAAGCCTGTAATCCCAGCACTTTGGGAGGCCGAGACGGGCGGATCACGAGGTCAGGAGATCGAGACCATCCTGGCTAACACAATGAAACCCCGTCTCCACTAAAAATACAAAAAAATTAGCCGGGCGTGGTGGTGGCGCCTGTAGTCCCAGCTACTCGGGAGGCTGAGGCAGGAGAATGGCGGGAACCCGGGAGGCGGAGCTTGCAGTGAGCCGAGATCGCGCCACTGCACTCCAGCCTGGGCGGCAGAGCGAGACTCCGCCTCAAAAAAAAAAAAAAAAAAAAAGAGATGAAGTCTCTATGTTGCCCAGGCCCGTCTCGAACTCCTGGCCTCAAGGGATCCTCCCGCCTTGGCTTCCCAAAATACTGGTATTACAAGCATGAACCACCCTGCTTGACTTAGTCTTTCTCTTTTTGTTACTGGCTTATTTCATTTACCATGACGTCCTCAAAGTTCGCTCATGTTGTAGCACATGTTAAAATTTCCTTTGGGCCACTCTTTTATTTCTTTTTTTACATTTTTTTTAATTTGAGACAGAGTATTACTCTGTTGCCCAGACTGCAGTGCAGTGGTGTGATCATGGCTCACTGCAGCATCCACCTCCCGGGCTCAAGCAATCCTCCCACCTCAGCCTCCCGAGTAACTGGAACTACAGGCAGAAGCCACCACACTCAGCTAATGTTTGCATTTTTTTTTTTTTGTAGAGACAGGGTTTTGCCATGTTGCCCAGGCTGGTCTCCAACTCTTGACCTCAAGCTATCCTCCCACCTCAGCCTCCCAAAATGCTGGGATTACAGGCATGAGCCACTGGGACTGGTGGGCCAGCCCTTCCTAAACTGTAATGTTGTCGCTTCCTCAGACCTACCCTGATTAACAAGGTGGTAGGCCATGCTAAGAATCTCAGGATGAGATTTTGAAATCTTAATCTTTGTGCTGTCCTTTTCTGCCTTACCTTTCCTGGTTCTTCAATCAGGAAACAAGGGCATCCATGTTTGTACTCATTTCCTAGGGCTGTCATAAAAAGAAGTATACAATTCTGGGGCAGGAGTGGGCATTAAAAAAAAGGTATCACAAACTGGGTGGCTTAAAACAATAGAAATTTAGGCCTGGCACAGTGGCTCATGCCTGTAATCCCAGCACTTTGGAGGCCAAGGTGGGCGGATCACCTGAGGTCGGGAGTTCGAGACCAGCCTGACCAACATGGAGAAACCCTGTCTCTGCTAAAAACACAAAAAAATTAGCTGGGCGTGGTGGCACATGCCTGTAATCCCAGCCACTCAGGAGGCCTAGGCAGGAGAATGGCTTGAACCTGGGAGGCAGAGGTTGCAGTGAGCTGAGACCACGCTATTGCACTCCAGAGCCTGGGCAACAAGAGTGAAACTCCATCTAAAAATAATAATAATAATAATAATTAAAAAAAAAAAACCAAAACAAACAAAAACCCAGAAATGTATTCCCCATAGTTCAGAAAACCAGAAGTCCAAAATCAAGGTGTTGGCAGAGTTTGTGACTTAAGGAGGCTCTGAGGGAGAGTCTGCTCCATACCTTTTTCCCAGCTTCTGGTGGTTTCCAGCAATCCTTGGCTTCTACATGCATTACTCCAATCATTGCCTCCATCTTCACATGGCTATCTCCCTGTGTGTCTTTTTTCTTTTATCTTTTTTTTCTTTTTCTTTTTGAGATGGAGTCTTGCTCTGTCATTCAGGCTGGAGTGCAGTGGTGTAATCTCGGCTCACTGCAACCTCTGCCTCCTGGGTTCAAGCCATTCTTCTGCCTCAGGCTCCTGAGTAAGTGGGGTTACAGGTGCGTGCCACCACACCCCGCTAATTTTGTATTTTTTAGTAGAAATGGGGTTTCACCCTGTTGGCCAGGCTGGTCTCAAACTCCTGACCTCAAGTGATCCGCCTCGGCCTCCCAAAGTGCTGGGATTACAGGCAAGAACGACCGTGCCCTGCCTGTTTTCTTGTATCTTGTCCAAAATTTACTCTTTTTTTTCTTTCTCAGTCCAGGGCAAAGCTGAACAAAATCCACTCTTCTTACAAGGACACCGATCATTGGATTTATGACTCACCCTAATCCAATGTGACCTCATCTTAACTTGAATACATATTTCCGAATGAGGTCAAATTCACAGGTTCTGGGTAGACACACATTTGGAGGGGTCACTATTCAACACAATAGTACACTGTTGCTTCTACAACAAGGATTTTTTTTTTTTTTTTTTTTTTTTTTTGAGACGGAGTCTCGCTCTGTCGCCCAGGCTGGAGTGCAGTGGCCGGATCTCAGCTCACTGCAAGCTCCGCCTCCCGGGTTTACACCATTCTCCTGCCTCAGCCTCCCGAGTAGCTGGGACCACAGGCGCCCGCCACCTCGCCCGGCTAGTTTTTTTTTTTTTTGTATTTTTTAGTAGAGACGGGGTTTCACCGTGTTCGCCAGGATGGTCTCGATCTCCTGACCTCGTGATCCGCCCGTCTCGGCCTCCCAAAGTGCTGGGATTACAGGCTTGAGCCACCGCGCCCGGCCAACAAGGATTGTTAGAAAAGGAACGTAAGAGAAAGATGTAGATAATGTTCAGCTTTTGTTTTGTTTTGCTTCTAACTTAGGCTTTTGAACAAAAGTTGTTGCACAAAACGTACTTTGTGCAAAAGAGAAATCCTGGCCGGGCACAGTGGCTCACACCTGTAATCCCAGCACTTTGGGAGGCCAAGGTAGGCAGATCATTTGAGCTCAGGGGTTCGAGATCAGCCTGGCCAACATGGTGAAACCCCATCTCTACTACAGATAGAAAAATTAGTAGGGCACGGTGGCCACCGCGCCCAGCCCAGTTACATATTTTCTAATTCTCTGAATTAAATGAAAACTGGCTTGAGCCTTCAGAGGCCAGTGTAGTAATAAGTTTAGTACCACTTTCTGCCCGGGTGAGGTGGCTCACGCCTGTAATCCCAGCACTTTGGGAGGCCGAGGCAGGCGGATCACGAGGTCAGGAGATCAAGACCATCCTGGCTAACACGGTGAAACTCCGTCTCTACTAAAAATACAAAAAACATTAGCCGGACATGGTGGCGGGCACCTGTAGTCCCAGCTACTCGGGAGGCTGAGGCGGGAGAATGGCGTGAACCGGAAGGCGAAGATTGCGTCACTGCACTCCAGCCTGGGCGACAGAATGAGACTCCGTCTTAAAAAAAAAAAAAAGTTTAGTACCACTTTCTTTGGCTCTTCTCTTCCTCTGGTTTATCCAGGAATTTACACAATCTGCAAAGGAGGTCGCCTTGATGTCTAACCCTCAGCGCTGCACGGGGAGGTGGGGTCAGGGGTTGGGGGTGGTGGGTGGGGGGTGGGGTAAGGCTGCCACTGCCATGCCTGCCATTTTGCCCCATTGCCACAAAATGTCGCTATTGAACACCAGTCCGCTTCTATCTGGTACTGCTGGTCTACCACAGAGCAAAGCTTTGCTGACCCCCACCTTCCAGTACAGATCAGTGAGGTCCTTCACAGGTTCCCCAAGAAAGTGAAGTTCAGGGGTTTAAAACGGAAGGCCTCTAAATCTTTGGGATGAATGACCCTGAGTGACCAGTCTTTCTGGGCATACACTCAGCTCTTCTCAGAGATCTCACTGTCTCAAAGGCACTAGGTTCAGATTAAGGCAATTGTTTGCCCATCATAGAACATCCCTCTTTCCATTCCCTAGGGATTCATCAAACAAAACAAAAGCAGACTTAACATCTCTGTGAGGGTTAATCTACATGAAGGCCCTGGTTCTCAGAAATGGAACGAATGCGTGGAGACACGGGCATCATTGTGGATGAGGCCAGCAGCTGAGAATTTCAGGAACTGTTGAGCTCCTATTTCTCCCAGGCAAGGTAACAGAACACTCAAGGAGTTTCCAACTGGGGCCTTATTGGGTATGAAGCAGATTACATAGTGGAGGAAACAAAAATCTGGGTGCGCTTTGCTTGCCCCCACTGTTCTCATAATAGGTGCTCCCAGGCTGGCCAACGTGTTATCCAAATGGCTTTGTCTCCAAGGCTCCAAAAATTTTCTGATAGCAAATAGTATATTATGTCCACTCAAACTTTGGTTTACAATGGGCTTATTATTCCATATCACATAGTAATTTATTTTTTTATTTTTGGCCAGGCATGGTGGCCTACACCTGTAAATCCCAGCACTTTGGGAGGCCAAGGCAGGTGGATCACTTGAGGTCAGGAGTTTGAGACCAGCCTGGCAAACATGGTGAAACCCCATCTTTACTAAAAATACAAAAATTAGCCGGGTGTGGTGGTGGGCACCTGTAATCCCAGCTACTTGGGAGGCTGAGGCAGGAGAATCACTTGAACCCAGGAGATGGAGGTTGCAGTGAGTCGAGATTATGCCACTGCACTCTAGCCTGGTTGACAGAGCGAGACTCCATCTTGTAGCAGGACGAGCCGCAGACAAAACTCCTCAGACACCGAGTTAAAGAAGGAAGGGGTTTATTCGGCCGGGGGCATCAGCAAGACTCCTGTCTCAAGAGCCAAGCTCCCCGAGTGAGCAATTTCTGTCCCTTTTAAGGGTTCACAACTCTAAGGGGGTGCGCGTGAGAGGGTCATGATCGATTGAGCAAGCAGGGGGTACGTGACTGGGGGCTGCATGCACCAGTAATTAGATCGGAACAAAATAAGTTAGGGATTTTCACAGTGCTTTTCTATACAATGTCTGTAATCTATAGATAACATAACCCATTAGGTCAGGGGTCGATCTTTACCAGGCCCAGGGTGTGGCGCTGGGCTGCCTGCTTGTGGATTTCATTTCTGCCTTTTAGTTTTTACTTTTTCTTTCTTTGGAGGCAGAAATTGGGCATAAGACAATATGAGGAGTGGTCTCCTCCCTTAATCTCAAAAAATTATTATTATTATTTATTTTTTTTGAGACGGAGTTTTGCTCTTATTGCCCAGGTTGGAGTGCAATGGCACGATCTTGGCTCACCACAATCTCTGCCTCCTGGGTTCAACCGAATCTCCTGCCTCAGCCTCCTGAGTAGCTGGGATTACAGGCATGCGCCACCACGCCTGGCTAATTTTTTGTATTTTTAGTAGAGACGGGGTTTCTCCATGTTGGCCAGGCTGGTCTCAAACTCCTGACCTCAAGTGATCTTCCTGCCTCGACTTCCCAAGGTGCTGGGATTACAAGCGTGAGCCACCACGCCTGGCCAAAAAAATTATTTTTTATGTTTATTTTTTGGAGACAGGGTCTTGCTCTGTCACCCAGTTGGACTGCAGTACCACAATCATGGCTCACTGCAGCCTTGACACCCACCCACGCCCAAAGTTCAAGTGATCCTCCCACCTCAGCCTCTCAGGTAGCTGAGATTATAAGCACATGTCACCAGGCCTGGCTAATTTTATATATAGAGAGCGATATTTCTATCTATCTATCTATCTATCTATCTATCTATCTATCTATCTATCTATTTTTTTTTTTTTTTTAGAGATGGGGTCTCGCCATGTTGCTTAGGCCTCTTCTCAAACTCCTGAGCTCAAGTGATCCGCTCACCGCAGCCTCCCGAAGTGCTGGAATTACAGGGGTGAGCTGCCATTTGCCATTGCCGGCCCACATAGTAATTTAATACATCCACTCATAGCAAAACTTGAACCTGTAACACTTCATTAATTAGAATTCAGCATGTTATTCTGGGAAGCTTCCCTCCAAATCATTCCGGCAAGCTTAGCAGAAGTCCAGCCCAGCCTCATCTCCATATTTGTAACTGTGGGGTTTAGTCAGGATTCTTTGTTTGCAAGTAACAGAAAATGGCCCTGTCTACCTTAAGGAAGAAGGGAATTATTTCAAGGCTACAAGGAGAACTCACAAGATTAAAAGGAAGGTTGGACAGACAGAAGCCATTCAACTACCAAGGGAACTTGATAATAGTGAGACTTATTAATGAGTTTTCCCAGACACCACTCCTGAAATGAATGAATGGACTTTTTTTTTTTTTTTTTTTTTCAGATGGAGTCTCGCTCTGTCGCCAGGCTGGAGTGCAGTGGCACCATCTCAGCTCACTGCAACCTCTGCCTCCTGGGTTCAAGCAATTCTCCTGCCTCAGCCTCCCGAGTAGCTGCGACTACAGGCATGCACCACCACCCCTGGCTATTTCTTTTATTTATTTATTTTTAGTAGAGGCGGGGTTTCACCATGTTGGCCAGGATGATCTCGATCTCCTGACGCCCTGATCCGCCCGCCTCAGCCTCCCAAAGTGCTGTGATTACAGGCGTGAGCCTGTAAAAGGCAGGTCCCATCACCTTTTAACTAACTGCCCCTCAGTCCCCTCATGTCCTCACTTCCCTCCTTACCCAGTATGGTGGGCAGAATTATCTGATGACCCCCATAGTATCTCTACCCCGTTATTATGCCCTGTATAATCCCCCTTCCCTTGAAGGGGGTGGGCATTGTGACTTGCTTCTAACCGATAGAATATGGCCAGGATGATAAGATTTCACTCCTCTGATTTGCCCTGCCCCTACCTCTCTCTCTCTCTCTCTCTAGATACAGCTATGGCTCCATCTTGCTAGCATGCAAAGAACTCAAACTGATGGCCTTGAAGAGCGAGAAGCTGCTATGCTATTGTGTACTACCTATGGAGATGGCCACATGGCAGGCGGCTCCTAGGGTCTGAGGGCCTTAGTTCTACAACCACGAAGAGCTAAATTCTGCCAACAACCATGTGAGTTTGAAAGAGGACCCAAACCTCATATGACGCTGTAGTCCTGGACAACATCTTGATTGCAGCCTGTGTGACCCTGAACAGAGAATTCAGTTAAGCTGTGCACGGATTTCTAACCCATGGAAACTGGGAGACAATATGTGTGTTTTTTTTACAGCTGTTAAATTTGTGGTAATTGGTTATGTGGCAATAGAAAACTAATACACTCAGCTTAGATTTCATTATTCATCATTATAATCACTCTCTTGCAAACATCCTTACTATTCTAGCCCTTGTGGCCAACAGATGCTAAAGTGACCTCCAGTAATCCCCACCACCTGGTGCTTATGTCCTATGTAATCTTATCTTCTGGAGTGTCAGCAGAACCTGTGACTTGTTTCTAGCCTTCTAGAATATGGCAGGCCAGGTGCAGTGGCTCATACCTGTAATCCCAGCGCTTTGGGAGGCTGAGGTGGGAGGATCTTTTGAGCCCAGGAGTTTAACACCAGCCTGGAAAACATAGCAAGACTCTGTTTTTACAAAATAAATAAACAAATAAAAAACAATAGAATATGGCAAAGGTGATGGGATGTCAGTTTGCTGAGACTCCATCTTGGTATACTGGAGTTACAGAGACTCTCTTTTGTCAGCTTTGAAAAAATAAGCTGCCAAGTTATCAGAGGGCCACGTGGCAAGAAACTCATTACTTGCTGTTGAGAGGCAAACTCTGGATGAAAGCTAGCAAGAAAATGAGGACCTCGGTCCTATAGCTTCAAGATTAATTCTTCCTTGATATGATACAGGAGATATTAAAGAAACAAAAGATGAATTATTCCAACAGTCTGAGGGAGCTTGGAAGCAGATATTTTCCCTAGTTAAGCCTCTGATGAGACTGTAGCCCCAGTTGACACCCACGATGCAGCCTAGTTAGACCCTGAAAAAGAGGACCCAGATAATTTGTTCTCTGACTCTTGACACACAGAAACTGTGAGGTAACACATGTGTGTTGTTTTATGTCTCTAACTTTGTGGTAACTTGTTACACAGCATAGAAAACAAACACAGCCCATCTGTCTCATCTTTATACTCATCTGGCCAAACACAACCCAGGTTACTCTCTACCTCTACAAGAGAGCAGCTGAATGCTGTTAGAGAAAACGAAACAAACAAACAAACAAACAAACAAAAAACCAACACAAGCCAATGATTTCCACTATAAAGTATTGATTGCAGACCTCAAATAAGTATTAGTACCCGGGACTCATAGCAATCCTGCTATGATCACCTCTCCACTCTCAGAGATAACTATTTTTTTTTTTTTTTTTTTTTTGAGACAGGGTCCTGCTCTGTTGCCCAGGCTGGAGTGCAGTGGTGCAATCTCAGCTCACTGCAACCTCTGCCTCCTGGGTTGAGGTGATTCTCCTGCCTCAGTCTCCCAAGTAGCTGGGACTACAGGTGTGCACCACCACGCCTGACTAATTTTTCTATTTTCAGTTGAGATGGGGTTTCACCATGTTGATCATGGCTGGTCTCGAGTTCCTGACCTCAGGTGATCTGCCCACCTTGGCTTCCCAAAGTGCTGGGATTACAGGCGTGAGCCACCGCACCCGGCCAGGTATAACTATTTCATACCTCCTCCTCTCCTCCCAAACTGTGCTCATCCCAGGCTCTGTCCTCACTTTCAGTTGATGGCCTCACAACACCCTTCATTAAGAAGGTAGAGCTGGGCTGGACACGGTGGCTTACGCCTGTAATCCCAGTACTTTGGTTAGGCCAAGGCGGGAGTATCACGAGGTCAGGAGTTCGAGACCACTCTGGCCAAAAAAGTGAAACCCCATCTCTATTAAAAATACCAAAAATTAGCCGGGTGTGGTGGTGTGCGCCTATAATCCCAGTTATTCAGGAGACTGAGGCAGGGGAATCGCTTGAACCCAGGAGACGGAGATTGCAGTGAGCCGAGATTGCCCTATTGCACTCCAGCCCAGGCGACAGTCCGAGACTCCGTCTCAAAAAAAAAAAAGAAGGTAGAGTTGGGCACAGTGACACACACCTGTAGTCCTAGCTACTTGGGAGGCTAAGGTGAGCTTGTGAGGATCACTTAAGCCCAGGAGTTCGAGCTTACAGTGAGCTATGATGGTGCCACTGAACTCTAGCCTGGGTGACAAAGTGAGACCCTGTCTCAAAAAAAAAAAAAAAAAAGAAGGTAGGTAGACACAACATTCAAATGGGAATTTCCTTCTCTCACCATGAAATCTACAATCCTCTCTGCACGCAACCTCCTCTTCTTCTGACTTCTCACATGGAGGAACTGTCCCTCCTAATATTAAAGACCAGTCCCTCTATTTTGGCATTTGGCACTCCTCATCTACCCAAAATCTTTGCTCCTTAGGTGACTCTCATGTCTCCTGCATCACCAGTTTCTCCTCTTTGAGCCCATTCTCATCATCACATGCATGTGCTCTATTATGTATCATCTCTTTTTTTTTGGAGATGGAGTTTTGCTCTTGTTGCCTAGGCTGGAGTGCAATGGTGCGGTCTTGGCTCACTGCAACCTCCACCTCCTGGATTCAAGCGATTCTTCTGCCTCAGCCTCCCAAGATGGGATTATAGGCACCTGCCAACACGCCCGGCTAATTTTTGTATTTTTAGTAGAGATGGGATTTCACCATGTTGGCCAGGCTTGTCTCGAACTTCTGACCTCAGGTGATCCACCCCCCGCCTTGGCCTCCCAAAGTGCTGGGATTACAGGTGTGAGCCACCGGGCCTGGTCGATATACCATCTTTAAGAGCTCCCTTGAATACCATGAGCTCTTCCTACTACTGCCTATTTCTCTGCTCCTCTCATGCAAACCTTCTCCAGATGTAAGCTACATATTACTCTCTCCACTTCATCTCCCACTCTTCAACCAACTGCAGCCTAGCTTCATACCACTCCATAGAACCTATTCTTGTCAAAGTCACCAAAGATGTCATGTCAAATCCAACAGACAGGTTTTTGTTTTTTTTTTCCTCATCCTACTTGTCCTTTCAGTAGCATCTGGCAATCAACAATCCCTCCTAGAAACACGTGTTTCTTCTCAGTCTCCTTTGCTGACATCTAAATGTTGAAGTTCTCTGAGCTTGTAGAACGAACTGCCTCCTTATCATCTATCTCCACTGGATTATCTCACAAGCACCTCAAATTGAACATGTCTAGAGCAGAAATCTTGATATTCTTCCCCAAGTCCTTCCCTCCTCTCACCTTCTCCCATCTGTATAACCAGTAGTTACTGAACTAGAAAACTGAGAATCATCTCTTCTATCACCTCCTTTACACTCAACTTATTATAGAGTGCTATTGGTTCTACCTCTAAAATTTATCCTGAATTTGTCCATATCTCTCTGTCTCCACTATCTCTAATCTACACCAAACCACCATTGTCTCTTGTTTGAACTTTTTTTTTTTTTTTTGAGATGGGGTCTCACTCTGTTGCCCAGGCTGGAGTGCAGTGGCGCAATCTCGGCTCACTGCAACCTCTGCCTCCCAGGTTCAAGCGATTCTCCTGCCTCAGGCTCCTGAGTAGCTGGGATTACAGGTGTGCACCACTACTCCTGGCTAATTTTTTTTTTTTTTTGTATTTTTAGTAGAGATGGGGTTTCACCATTTTGGCCAGGCTGGTTTCAAACTCCTGACCTCAGGTGATCCACCCGCCTCAGCCTCCCGAAGTGCTGTGATTATGGGCATGAGTCACTGTGCCTGGCTTGTTTCAACTATTATAGTAGCTTCCCAGTGGTCTCTCTGCTTCTACTTACGCCCTTCTATAATTCCTTCTCCATATAATAGACAAAGTGATCTTTCAAAAATAAAAGTCAGATGTCTTCATTCCCTGGCATAGAAGATTTTCCATTGTATTTAAAATAAAATTCAAACTTCTTGCCTGCCTGTGGCATTCGCCTCATCTCCTGTAGCTCTTTCCCTCTCATACTAAGCACTATCACCCTGGCCTTTGTGTTTGCTCTTTCCTTTTCTTGGAACCTTCTTTCTCTGGCTCTACATCTGAGCACACCTTAAATGTTTTTGTTTGTTTGTTTGTTTTGAGATGGACTCTTGTTCTGTCACCCAGGCTGGAGTGCAGTGGCTTGATCCTGGCTCACTGCAACCTCTGCCTCCCAGGTTCAAGTGATTCTCCCGCCTCAGCCTTCCCAGTAGCTGAGATTACAGGCACAGGCCACCATGCCTGGCTAATTTTTGTATTTTTAGTAGAGATGGGGTTTCACCATGTCGGCTAGGTTGGTCTCAAACTCCTGACCTCATACGATCCACCCACCTTGGCCTCCCAAAGTGTTGGGATTACAGGCGTGAGCCACTGCGCCTGGCCTACCTTAAATGTTACATCCTCAGAAGTGCCTTCCCTGACCACCCTCCCTCCACCTTTATCCTCACTCAAATATAAGTCCTATGGAAGCAGAGCCTTTGTCTGTCTTATTGGCTCCCCAGTGCTTAGCACATAGTCAGCATTCAATCAATATTTAAAGAATGAGTGAATAAATTAGGTAGTTTCTCTGAGGATCTGAGTACAACATATCTAGGTGTAAAGATGGAGTCTGGTGGTGTAAAAGGTAAAATGCAGTGGACAATTGAGATTATTTTATTCAGGCTATTGCAATAGGGAGACCATACACTATTGAGAAGCATCTCAAAGAAAAGGAAGGGGACTGGAATTTTATGGAGGCAAGTAGACAAGGGTTGACAGTCTAGGAGTCTTTTGGGGCAATGAGGAAGGATAAAGACAGGTCTTTTCTGAGTCATTGAGGAAAGGTGAAGGTGAGTCTTATCTTGGCCTATGTGGGAGTAGAGAGGTCCTCTGTGGTGAGCCCTTTCTGGAGAGCAAAAGGGTGGGGGATTTTTCTTATTTTTTTCTTATTTTATTTTATTTTTATTTTTTGAGACAGAGTCTCACTCTGTCACCCAAGCTGGAGTGCAGTGGCATGATCTTGGCTCACTGCAGCCTCCACCTCTCTGGTTCAAGTGATTCTCCTGCCTCAGCCTTTCGAGTAGCTAGGACTGCAGGTGCATGCCACCAGGCCCAGCTAATTTTTTCTATTTTTAGTAGAGATGGGGTTTCACCATGTTGGCCAGGCTGATCTCGAACCTCAAGTGATCGCCTGCCTCAGCCTCCCAAAGTGTTGGGATTACAGGCGTCAGCCACCATGCCCAACCTATTTTTTATTTTTATTAATCATTTATCTTTGTTTTGTTTTGTTTTGTTTTGTTTTCAGATACAGACCTATAGAAGGGTTGGGGAATTTTTTGACCATGGCTGATTTCCAGGAATACAGGGTTCAGATAAGTTTCAACATTGTCAGTGGTTATCTCAGTTTCCCGATAGGGGCTTCTTCTAGAGATTTCAACCTGGGGTATCAGTTTGGGGGCCTATTCTAGGCACTCACTCTGGAGGCCTATACTTGGGTTCAATCTGAGCAACCTGAGTGACCACTAAGGGCTGTTATTGTAGATCAGTTAGTCTGAGGTCCTAGCCTGAAGGACTCAATTTGTGACTTCAGTTTGGCAGATCAGTTTCAGAGAACTCTACCTGGGAATTTTAGTCTGTAGAACTCAGTTTGGAGGCTCTGACTGCGAGGGGTACTCTATCTGCTAGGCACAGTCAAGGGGCTCATTCTGGATATGACAGGTTGGTGCTCCATCCAAGGTTCATTCTAAGGTTGGTAGTATGACTTTCTTCTGCAGAGCTCAGAGTATTGCTTTAGTATGGGGATCTGAAACTTAATTCTGCAAACTGAGTCTGTTATACTCAGCTTGGGGAGCTTCTTCAGGGAACTCTGGGGAAATCATTTTAGGGGTTTGGTCTAGAAACTGTTTGGGCCACCTGCTTTTTGGTAGTCTGTTCAGAGGCTCAGGCACTGGTATACCTGAGATCAATCTCATTGTATTAGTCAATCAGGAGCTCTGTCTAGATCACTCACTGTTGGATGCTCAGCATAGGCATTCAGACTTTTTTGTTTTGTTTTGTTTTGAGACGGAGTCTCGCTCTGTCGCCCAGGCTGGAGTGCAGTGGAACGATCTTGGCTCACAGCAACCCCCGCCTCCCAGGTTCAAGTGATTCTCCCGCCTCAGCCTCTTAAGTAGCTGGGATTACAGGTGCACACTACCACGCCTGGCTAATTTTTGTATTTTTAGTAGAGACGGGGTTTCACCATGCTGGCCAGGCTGGCTTGAACTCCGGACCACAAATGATCTGCCCGCCTCGGCCTCCCAAAGTGCTGGGATTACAGGCGTGAGCCACCGCGCCCAGCGGCACTCAAACTCCTCAGAGAAGTCTGGGAGTTCCGAGTGAGTTCTGAGTGAGCTCAGGCATTGACTCACTCAAGAGGGCTCAGCTGGCATCAGATGTGATGGCACATAACAAAGAGACAACAAATAATGATGGCTTAAACAAGATAGAAACCTCTATTTTTCTATTTTTCTTTTCTTTTCTTTTCTTTTTTTTTTTTTTTGTTTGAGACAGAGTTTCACTCTGTTTCGATCATTGCTCTCTGCAGCCTAGACCTCCTGGGCTCAAGCAATCCTCCCACCTCAGCCTCCAGAGTAGCTGGGACTATAACCATGTGCCATGCCAGTAAATTAGTCATATCTGCTTATTATTTTTATTTTTATTTTTTGTAGAGACAGGGTCTCCCTGTTGCCCAGGCTGGTCTCAAACTCCTGGGCTCAAGTGATCCTCCCACCTTGGCCTCCCAGAGTGCTGGGATTACAGGTGTGAGCCATCGAATCTGGCTCAAACCTTTTATTTCTCTTATGTGAAAGCAGTCCTGGCCGGGCGTGGTGGCTCACACCTGTAATCCCAGCACTTTGGCAGGCCAAGGCGGGGGTGGATCACAAGGTCAAGAGATCGAGACCATCTTGGCTAATATGGTGAAACCCCGTCTCTACTACAAATACAAAAATTAGCCGGGTGTGGTGGCATGTGCCTGTAATATCAGCTACTTAGGAGGCTGAGGCAGGAGAATCACTTGAACCCAGGAGGTGGAGGTTGCAGTGAGCCCGGATTACGCCACTGCACTCCAGCCTGGCAACAGAGTGAGACTCTGTCTTGGGAAAAAAAAAAAAAAAAAGCAGTCCTAAGAAACTGCTCCTTTCTTCCATTAAAAAGAATTTTTTTTCAGATAGGGTCTCACTCTGTTGCCCAGGCTGGAGTGCAGTGGCAAGATCACGACTCACTGCAGCCTCGAACTCCCTGACTCAAGCACTCCTTCCACCTCAGCCTCCCAAGTGTAGCTGGGACTATAGGAGTGCGCCACCATGCCCAGCTAATTTTTTGATTTTCTGTAGACAGGGTCCCACCACGTTGCCCAGGCTGGTTTTGAACTCCTGGGCTCAAGCAATTATCCAGGATTCTTTGAGCCAAAGTTGCCAAAGTATCCCTGCTACACTCAGTTATTGGTAGTTTTTGGCACTCAGCTGATGATGGCAAGCAATGTCTGCGCAAATACGGGGGTGGATTTCAGTACAGCAGCTGGGGCCCTTGATTAATTTCATTCCCTGTAGCTTAAGGTCTGTGAGATGAAATCTCATGGCT
Source organism: Macaca fascicularis (assembly GCF_037993035.2). Taxonomy (NCBI): domain Eukaryota; kingdom Metazoa; phylum Chordata; class Mammalia; order Primates; family Cercopithecidae; genus Macaca; species Macaca fascicularis. Next base: position 54,411,076 of record NC_088395.1, read on the forward strand.
ACCATAGGTGCATACCGGCGGTTCTCTCTGAGGATTCCGTCTAGGGCTCATTTTGGGCTTTTTTTTTTTTTTTTTTTTGAGATGGAGTCTCACTCTGTCACCCAGGCTGGAGTGCAGTGGCACGATCTCGGCTCACTGCAACCTCTGCCTCCCGGGTTCAAGCGATTCTCCTGCCTCAGCCTGCCGAGTAGCTGGGACTACAGGCAAGCGCCACCACGTCTGGATAATGTTTTCACTTTTTTTTTTTTTTTTTTTTTTTTTTTAGACAGAGTCTCGCTGTGTCGCCCAGGCTGGAGTGCAGTGGCGTGACCTCAACTCACTGCAACCTCTGCCTCCCAGGTTCAAGCAATTCTCCTGCCTCAGCCTCCCAAGTAGCTGGAACTACAGGCGCCTGCCACCACGCCTGGCTAAGTTTTGTATTTTTAGTAGAGATGGGTTTTCACCATGTTGGCCAGGCTGGTCTCGAACTCCTGACCTCAAGTGATCTGCCCGCCTCGGCCTCGCAAAGTGCTCGGATTACAGGCATGAGCCACTGCGCCCGACCTTGGGCATGTTATTTCCAAGTTCAGACATTAGGTTTTCAGTCTGAGGGAAGCTGTTTCAGAACATGGGCTCAGTCTACACTTTCAGCGGGGAGGACGAGTTTGTGGCTTTAGTATGTGATGGGTCCTTCTGGGAACTCACCCTGGGCCCACTTGCAGGATATCAGTCCCAGTCCCCATACTCCTTCAAGGAGCTAAGTTTGGGGACTCAGTCCCATGGCTCTACCTAGAGGCTCATTATGGGCATTATGGGGACATGACTTTAAGGTTGAGGGTTTGCATGTTGATGGTTCACTCTTTTTTTTTTTTTTTTGAGACAGGGATCTGGCTCTGTCACCCATGCTGGAGTGCAGTGCTGCCACCTCTGCTCACTGCAACCTCCGCCTCCTGGGGTCAAGCTGATCCTCCAACCTCAGCCTCCAGGGTAGCTTGGAGACCGCAGGCATGTCCCACCATGTCCTGCTAATTTTTGTATTTTTTTCAGAGACAGGGTTTTGCCATGTTGCCCAGGCTCGTCTCAAACTCCTGGACTCAAGGAATCTGCCCAGATGGTTCGCTCTTGAGACACTCATTCTAGTGTTTCAGTTGGGAGAAGATTTGATATGGGAGCCTGATATTTTGTCTGACATATGACTAAGCCTCTCACTGAGTAAGTGCCAGTTTCAGAGCTCAGTCTGCTCAGGTACTAGAAGCCCAGTCTGGAGATTTTAGCCTGAGGTCAAGCCTAGGAGATATGGATGTGATGGCCTCACCTAGGGATGTCTGTCTGGTGGGCTCTGTCTTGGGATCCCAGGCTTGGTCCTAATCTGAAATTTTCTTTTCTTTTCTTTTTTGAGACAAAGTCTCACTCTGTTGCCCAAGCTAGAGTGCAGTGGTGTGATCTCGGCTTACTGCAACCTCCACCTCCCAGGTTCAAGAGATTCTCCTGCCTCAGCCTCCTGAGTAGCTGGAACTACAGGCACGCACCACCACGCCCGGCTAATTTTTGTATTTTTAGTAGAGACAGGGTTTCACTATGTTGGCCAGGCTGGTCTTGAACTCCTGACCCCGTGATCTACCCGCCTTGGCCTCCCAAAGTGCTGGGATTACAGGCGTGAGCCACTGCACCCGGCTGAAATTTTCTATCTGGAAGCATCCTCTGCACATTCAATGTGGTGGTTCAACCTGCATTTTAATCTTGTAGCTCAGCCTGAGGTGTCATACTGAGAGCTGAGTTTGGGATACATGGACTTATAAAGCATTATGCATAGAATTTTGGGGTGTCTGTATCTTTCTTCCCTCCCTCCCTCCCTTCCTTCCTTATTTTTTATTTTTTAATTTTTATGGATTCTCACTCTGTTGCCCAGGCTGGAGTGCAGTGATGCCATGTCAGCTCACTGCAACCTCTGCCTCCGAGTTCAAGAAATTCCCCTGCTTCAGCCTCCTGAGTAGAGTAGCTGGGACTACAGCTGTGCACCACCATGCCCGACTAATTTCTGTATTTTTAGTAGAGACAGGGTTTCAGCATTTTAGTCAGGCTGGTCTCGCACTCCTGACCTCAGGTGATCGCCTGCCTTGGCCTCCTGAAGTGCTGGAAGTACAGGCGTGAGCCACCGTACCTGGCCTGATTGCAATTTTAAAATTGGGAAACAAATATGCAATTTGGAATGGTGTTTTTGTAATATTTTGATAACTGTATTTTACCATACTTGACTTCCTTTGTGAACCTATATTTTATTGTATGCATTTAGAAACATTATTCTGGGCTAGGCTCATGCCTGTATTCCCAGCACTTTCGGAGGCTGAGGGAGGATTACTTAAGCCCAGGAGTTTGAGACCAGCCTGAGCAACATAGTAAGAACCTGGTCTCTGCAAAAGAATTTTTTTTTTTTTTTTTTTGAGACGGAATCTGGCTCTGTGGCCCAGGCTGGAGTGCAGTGGCACGATCTCGGCTCACTGAAACCTCCACCTCCCGAGTTCAAGCGATTCTCCTGCCTCAGAAATTTTAAAATAAAATAAAAACATTCTGTGAAGAGTTATATTGACTTTACCAGATTGCCAATGGGAGTTCAAGTCACAAAAAAGGTGAAGACGTTTGGTACTTAGGATACTCGGCCTTGGACTTCAGTCTCAAAGCTAAATCTCAGGGTTCATTCAGAGGCCTTGGTTTGTTACAACCCGGAGAGGGACTCCAAGTGTGGGGATATCTAGCAGGCCTATTCTCTCTGTGTATGTTTGAGGCCTCAGACTGTGGGAACTTGAACTGAGGTTTTCAATATCTTCATTTGGGCCTCTCTGAACTCAATCTATGTTGCTGACTCTACAAAAATTGAGTCTCTGGAGCTACTGAGGAGGCTATGCCCCTGAGGTTCTCAGTCTGGAACTACTCTAATTATCATCACATACCATGTTGCTTCCTGCCTCTGTGTATTTGCACACATTTTTTCCCCTGCACAGAAGGCTCTTTCCTCCTTTCAGTAACACCTTCCACCCCCATACACACACACTCCCCATCACCCAGCAAAATTCTACTCAAACTTTAAAAATCAGCACATGTGTCATCTCCTCCGAGAGGCCTGCCACAACCCCCAAGGCTGGGTCAGGGACCCTCTGCTGAACTCCCATGAGTCCCTGTGCTCCTTTCTCCCTGGGCATTGCACAGAGATAGATTTATTGTAGAACTAATCAGTCTTAAGCCTCAGGGCCCCACACTTGCACAGGCCACTTCCAGGTCTTTGGTTATTGAGCCTGGTCTATTTAAAGAGCGTTTAAGAGTTGTCACTGCGCAAGAGAAGTTAAAATAACCTGAAATCTTACAGCTCACATGTAAAAGAAACTAGAAATTTTCCCAAGTTTGACAAAAAGCTTAAAATGTACATTACTAATAATGAGTTGTGAAATTGAAACTTTTCTAAAATACCAATAATAAAAAATTTTACCCAACTGAATTGAAATCAATTGAATTCTTTGTGTTCTCTCTAGAAAATATAAAATACTTGTCATATGAAGAGTTCTATAAACTCTTTGATATCAAAAAATGTAGAAAAATTAGTAGAGAGGTGAATCAGGTAATTAATAAGAGTATTTTATTTTGGCCGGGCATGGTGGCTCACGCCTGTAATCCCAGCACTTTGGGATGCTGAGGCAGGCGGCTCACCTGAGGTCAGGAGTTTGAGAACAACCTAGCCAACATGGTGAAACCTTGCCTCTACAAAACAAAAACAAAATAACATTTTATTTTTCTGGGTTAGAAGATGTTTGTGACATTTGTCAGTTTTTAAAAATTTGTAATTTGTAAATTAGATTTCTAATTTTAAGGAAATACTTTCATCAATAAATCAACAAATAAGTAAAGTGTGCAATTCAATGGCTTTTAGTATAGTTTCTTCTGATTTGCTCCTTGGCTTTCTCCTTAGCTTTCTCACTGTGTGTTCACATAGTTGTCCCAGTGTATACACCTCTCTGGTGTCCCTCTTTGCCTGTGTCCTCATCTCCTCTTATTATTATATTTTGTTGTTTTTTTGTTTTTGAGACGGGGCTTGTTCTGTCGTTCATGCTGGAGTGCAGTGGTACAATCATGGCTCACGGCAGCCTCAATCTCCTGGACTCAAGTGATCCTCCCTCCTCAGCCTCCTGAGAAACTGGGACTATAGCCATCATACCCAGCTAATTAAAAATTTTTTTTTTTTTTTTGTAGAGATGGGGGTCTTGCTTCGTTGCACAGGATGGTCTTGAACTCCTGGCCTCAAGCAATCTGAGCCATTGCACCGAGTTCTAATCTCCCTTTCTTTATAAGGACATCAGTCATAATGGATTAGGGTCCACCCATACAACCTCATTTTACCTTAATCACCTTTTTAAAGGCTCTATCTCCCAATACGGTCACATTCTGAGGTACTGGGGATTAGGGTTTCTACATATGAATTTGGGGGGTGGTGGACACAATTTAGCTCATAACAGCAACCATTACCTCATCTAATTTTTAGAACACTTTCAACACCCCCAAAAGTAGCCCTGAAGCCATTCAGAAGTCACACTCTATTCTTTCCCCATCCAAGCCCTGGGCAACCATTCATCTGTTTTCTGTCTCTATAGATTTACCTATTCTGTATATTTCATATAAATGGTATCATACAATATGTGGTCTTTTTTGACTGGTCGGTAATTATACGTCCTCTTTCATTCCTGATTTCAGTAATTTGAGTCTTCTTTCTTTTATTTCTTCCTCAGTCTAGCTAAAGGTTTGTAAATTTTGTTGATCTTTTCAAATAACTGACTTGGCCAGGTGCAGTTGCTCACGCCTGTAATCCCAGGATTTTGAGAGGCGAGGCAGGTGGATCGCTTGAAACCAGGAGTTCAAGACCAGCCTGGGCAACAAAGTGAGACACCTCCTCCCAACACACACACACACACACACACACACACACACACACACTACCCAGGCAGGGTGGCCTATTCCTGTAGTCCCAGCTAATCAGGAGGCGGAGGCAGGAGGGTCCTTTGAGCCCAGGAGTTTGAGGCTGCAGTGAGCAATGTTTGTGCCATTGCATTCCAGCCTGGGCAACAAAAAAAGACTTCATCTCTAAAAAACAATAACCACCCAGGTCCGGTGACTCACGCCTCTAATCCAAACACTTGGGAAGGCTGAGGTGGGCAGATCACTTGAGGTCAGGAGTTCGAGACCAGCCTGGTCAACATGGTGTAACCCTGTCTCTACTAAAAATACAAAAATTTTTAGTAGAGGGGCATGGTGGCATGTGCCTGTAATCCCAGCGACTCTGGAGGTTGAGGCAGGAGACTCTTTTGAACGTGGGGGAGGTTGTAGTGAGCTGAGATTGCACCACTGCACTTCAGCCTGGGTGACAGTGCCAGACTCCATCTAAAAACAAACAAACAAACAAACAAAAACAACAACTGACTTTTGCTTTCACTGTTTTTTCTTTTCTCTATTGTTTTTCAATTCTCTATTTCATTTATTTCTGTTCTAATATTTATTATCTCCTTTCTTATGCTTGCCTTGGGATTACTTTGCTCTTCTTTTTCTGGTTTCGTGAAGTGGGAGCATAGGTTATTAATTTGATATCATTCTTTCATTTTTATTTTTTTGAGGCAGGGTCTTGCTCTGTCCCCCATGCTGGAGTGCAGTGGCACAATCACGGCTCACTGCAGGCTTGAACTCCCAGGCTCACCATCCTCTCACCTCAGCCTCCTGAGTGGCTGGTACTACACGCATATGCCACAATGCTCATCTAATTTTGTTTGTTTGTTTGAGACAGAGTCTCACTGTGTCACCCAGGCTGGAGTGCAGTGGAGTGATCTCAGCTCACTACAACCTCTGCCTCCCGGGTTCAAGCGATTCTCGTGCTTCAGCCTCCCAAGTAGCTGGGATTGCAGGTGTGTGTCACCATGCCCGGCTAACTTTTGCATTTTTAGTAGAGACAGGGTTTGTCCATATTGGCCATGCTAAACTCCTGACCTCAGGTGATCTGCCCGCGCAAAGTGCGGGAATTATAGGTGTGAGCCACCATGCCTGGCCTAGTTTTCAAATTTATTTATTTATTTATTTATTTATTTATTTATTTATTTAGAGACAGAGCCTCACTCTGTCTCCCAGGCTGCAGTGCAACAGCACCATCTCAGCTCACTGCAACCTCCACCTCCCAGGTTCAAGCCATTCTCCTGCCTCAGCCTCCCAAGTAGCTGGGATTACAGGTGCTTGCCACCACGCCCGGCTAATTGTTGTATTTTTAGTAGAGATGGGGTTTCACCATGTTGGCCAGGCTGGTCTCAAACTCCTGACCTCAAGTGATCTGCCCGCCTCGGCCTCCCAAAGTGCTGTGATTACAAGCGTGAGCCACCACACTTGGCCTAATTTTAAAAATTGTTTTTAGAGATGGGGGTCTCACTATGTTGCCCATGCTGGTCTCGAACTCCTGAGCTCAAGTCATCCTCCCACATTAACCTCCCAAAGTGCTGGGATTACAGGCATGAGCCACCACGTCCGGCTCTTCTTTTTAAATATGCATGTTTACAACTAAAGATTTCCCTCTAAGTGTTGCTTTAGCTGCATCTCATGCATTTTGTTTTCATTCATTTAAAAGTGTTTTCTAATTTTCTTTGTGATTTTTTTTTCTTTGACCCATTTGTTGCTTAGCAGTGTGTTAATTTCCACATGTTTGTGAATTTTGTAAGTTTATTTTTACTGATTTTTAACTTCTTTCCATTGTGGTCAGACAACATACTTTGTATGTTCAATCCTGTTAAATCTATTGAGGCCTACTGTATGGCCTAGTGTATGATCTGTTCTGGAGAATGTTCTTGTGCACTTCAGAAAAACGTACAGTTATCCCTGGGTATCTGTGGGAGACTGGTTCCACGACCTCCGGAGAACACCAAAATTCATGGATGCTCAAGTCTCTGATATAAAATGACATAGTATTTGCGTATAACCTATGAATATCCTACTGTGTGCTTTAAATTATTTCCAGGTGTGACTCACGTCTATAAATAATCTCAGCAATTTGGGAGGCCTAGGCAAGTGGATTAAGCCCAGGAGTTCGAGACCAGCCTGGGCAACATGGCGAAACCTGTCTCTACTAAAAACACAAAAATTAGCCGGGAGTGGTGGTGGGCACCTGTAATCTCAGATACTCCGGAGGCTGAGGCACGAGAATTGCTTGAAACCGGGAGGTGGAGGTTGCAGTCAGCCGAGATGGCGCCACTGCACTCCAGCCTGGGCCACGGAGTGACACTCAGTCTCAAAAATAAATAAATAAATAAAAATAAATAAATAAATAAATAATTTCCAGGTTACTTATAATGCCTAATAAAGTGTAAATGCTATGTATATAGTTGTTATACTGTATTGTTTAGGGGAATAATATCAAGAAAAAAGTATGTACATGTTCAGTGCAGATGCATTTTTTTTCCTGAATATTTTCCATCTGAGGTTGGTTGAATTCACGGATGTGGACCGCCCCCCATAGGGAGAGCTCATTGTATTTTACTGTTGTTTGTCGCAGTATTCTATGCAGATGTTAAGATGCTTTTTTTAAATGCAGAGTTTTAAGGCTATACTCACTGAGTCCTCTGCCCCAGGGCCTAGAATCTGTATCTGTAATAAGTTCCCCACATATTTCCTCCGCAGTACCCACGGATCCGGAAACCATGGCCCCACACGTCCTTCAGGTCTGGTGTCCTTTGATTGAAGTGAGTGACTCTGGTGGTGTCATTGATCGCTCTGACAGATTTTTCTTTTGCTCTAGTCTTGCTGCCAGGTCTGCGGAAAAGAGAATCCTGTGTTCTCAGGCTCGGCTTGCGTCTCATTCTGCCTGGGCCGAGCTACGGAGGGATTGGGCCGCCGGGACGTCACGTGGACCGGGGCCGGATAATGGCGGGCGCTGCAGAAGATGCGCGAGCTCTTTTCCGGGCTGGGGTCTGCGCGGCCCTGGAGGCCTGGCCGGCCTTGCAGGTCAGTGGGACCAGGGCAAGGTCAAGGTTGGGGCCAGGGCAAGGTCAAGGTTAGGGCCAGGGGCAGAACAGGAGTTGGTTGGGCTAGGTGCCTGAGGCTTGGCTAGGCGGCGTAAGAGGAGTTGGCTGGGCGGCGTAAGCGGCCTCCAGGCAACTCCAAGTCTGCTCCCAAGTTGACGTGATGGGCTTGGACCTGTGTTTACAGATCGCTGTGGAGAATGGCTTCGGGGGTGTGCACAGCCAGGAGAAGGCCAAGTGGCTGGGGGGTGCAGTGGAGGATTACTTCATGCGCAATGGTGAGTGAATGTGAGGCGCTGCGACCCGCCTGTGTGGGGGTGTGGAGAGGAGCCCCATCCCGCAGAGCCTGCATTTCCTCTCGAGCAGTTGTGGATTGGTACCTAAAGGCGAGGTGGCATGAATTCTGTTTTTGGAGTCAGAATCCTGGATTCCAGTGCTTTACGGGCTGTGCCACTGACTCGTGGGATTACTCTGGACAAGGCAATTTACCTCCCTGAGACTCCGTTTCCTTGTTCCTAAAATGCGTATAAAAGTATCCACCACAGCGCTGTACAGTAGAAATATTATGCTAGTCACATGTAATTTAAATTTTTTAGTAGCCACTTTAATAAAGCAAAAAGCAGATGAAACCAATATTGTATACGAAATATTTCAACATGTAATCAGTATAAAACATTGAGATATTTTACATTTTTTAGTATTGTTTTCAAAATCTGGTATTTTACAGTTTTAGCACATTTCGATTTGGCCTAGCCATATTTCAAGCCCTCAGTAACCACCTGTGGCTGTTTGGACAGCAAAGATCTTCACTGTAGGCTTGTCTTGAGGGATATACAAGAACAAGAGGCCCAGTAGAGGGCCTGTTGCATAGTATGGTTTTAAAAAAAGCCTTCATTCAATTTCTAGCTTTGGAGATGACATTAGGCACAGTCATCTCTCTCAAGAAAGTATACTATCCAGTGAGGATCCACACACGTAAATAGTTACAACATTGATAGATTTTCTGATAAAGAGGAGCTCAGTGTGCATGGGGTAACAGGCTGGGGAGACAGGTTCTCAGTGGAGGTGGTGAATTGGGCTGGATCTTAATGAGAAGGAGTTAACTAGGTGGGGGAAGCAGAGAGACAGCAATACTCAAGTTCTGTGGCATGAGGGTATAATGTGTTATATTTGGAAAGTAGCAGGGAGCTCAGTATTGGAGTATGGGTGTGTGTGCATGGGGGTGGGTGGAGGAGTGGTAGAGAATGAAGCTGGGGTATGGGAAGCCCCCCTGAAAAGCATAAGACATGGAAGCCCTTATGTGCCTTTGATTTTATCATTTAGGCCAGTGTTTGCCAAAATTCATGCTAACTAGTCCTGTTAGATGTTCAGTGAAGAAGCTTCTCCAGTCACGTTATGTAAGAAAAACTCTTTTCTTCTGCTCCCACTGAAAAGTCTCAACACTCATGAACATATTAAAGGCTTGGGTAAGAATAAGAACCACTAAAAAACCTGTTTGCTTTTGTTTCTCATTAGCTTTCTATGGATAGTGTCCCTTAAGACCCAGCAGAACAGATATTTCTCAAAGGCAAACTATGAAACACTGCAGTAGGTGGTAAAAATTCGTGGGCAGGTTCTAAGGTGAGAAATAGGGTGGGATTTGCTGGCTAGAAAGTTCAGGAAGTAATCAGTATGAAGCATAGTCTGGAGAGGGAAAGACTAATGAGAATGCTGTTTTTGTCTGGACACTGATGAGGCCTGAAGTAGGACAGTGGCAACAGGCATGGAAAAGAAGGGGTGGAATAGGGCCTTGGAGATTGGTTGGCTGTAGACAGGGAGGGAAAAAGAGGCAAGTTCCTGGTTTGAGTTGATGGGTGGATTAGGTGTCTTTTCACGGAGTAGAGGAACCCTGGAGGATGCGAAGCAGGTTCAAAGAGTAAGGTGATGAGTCTGGCTTTGGATATGGAGGATTTGCGGCATCTGTGAAATGTTCAGTCACAGAGTAGTCTCAGTTGGAGATAAATTTGGGGGATATTAAGTTTGAGTGGTAGGCAAAACCAAGAGTGTGGATGAGCTCTCCCAGGGAAAGCACATAGAGGGGAGAGGGCTAGGAGCTTTGTGGAAGACTTTCTTGAGATACTCTCTAATTCAGAAAAAGTAGAGCATAGGCCCATAGGTAACTGAAGCCCAGAGAGGAAGGTGGCTCGGTCAGAGTCACACAGTAGGATGTCAGTGTCAAGGCTATGGTGATTTCATCATTGGAATTACTATGTCCATTTCTTCTTAATTATCCCATTGGTCTGTGGCTTCTTTTTATCAGTGGAACCACAGTTGTGAAGGTTCTCTACACTTCAAAAACTTCAGCTTTTACATGACACAAATTAACATGGATTATGGATCTTCACTGTGCTAGGCATTGTGTTGGATGGTTCCTCCTAACAGACCTTTGAGGAGGCCACCATTAGCCCCACTTTACAGATGAGAAAACTGAGGCTCAGAAAGAAGTAGCTTGCTCAAGGTCTCATAGAGGGAAGGCTAGTTAGAATAGGCCAGATGAAAGAGGGTGAGTGTAGGGCTAGGAGTTGTGGAAAGAGGCCTTGGTAGGAAGAGATTGGAAATGAGGTATTAATATTTAGTGGTTCTTTAAAAACTTATGTTAAAACCCGGAATGCAGAACACTTTAGCAGATAAAAGGCAGGATGGAAGAGATTGGAAATGAGGTATTAATATTTAGTGGTTCTTAAAAAATTATGTTAAAACCTGGAATGCAGAACACTTTAGCAGATAAAAGGCTTACTGTGCCTTTACCCACCCAAGTTGCAGATCCACCAAGTAGATATTGAAGAGCAGTGGGCAGGGGTGATGAAGTTGGCTGGTCTTTGACTCAAGGGCCCTGTCCTTTTCTACTTAGCTGACTTGGAGCTAGATGAGGTGGAAGACTTCCTTGGAGAGCTGTTGACCAATGAGTTTGATACAGTCGTGGAAGATGGGAGTCTGCCCCAGGTGAGCTTACCATGGGCACAACTGCAGTCTCCCTACCTGCAGTCTTTCTTCTCCCCAACTGTCTGTTTTGGGCCAAAACTCTTGACTGTGACTCTCTGTTGCCTAGAGGAACAAGTGTGGCCTTTCCAAACCCTGCCTTCTTTTATTTCTTTCTATACATCATTCCCATCCAGGCCTGTTCCTCACCTCCATCCCAAGGGCAGGTCAGGCCAGTCCAGATCCATTTTGGCTCCCCAATAAGATTACCTGCCCTTTTACATCTTCTTTCTTTCAAAGCCCAGTTCTAGAGCCTTCCCTGCTAGTTAGGCCCTCTTTTGCTGCTTTAGGCCCTCATGTCATGCGTTAGGCCCTCATTTGAGCCCTTCATATGTGGTTGCTTCATTGGTTAATTCCTTGGGGAGGAAAGACCCCTGTTCTCTTCTGGAAATATCCAACCTACTCCCGACTGTTGCTTCAAAATGGGCTGTTTGTATAGTAGATTCTCTGGAAAATCCAAACTGGTTGAATATTTTCTTGGTAGGTGAGCCAGCAACTGCAGACCATGTTCCACCACTTCCAGAGGGGTGACGGGGCTGCTCTGAGGGAGATGGCCTCTCGCATCACTCAAAGAAAATGCAAGGTCACAGCCACTGCACTTAAGACAGCTAAAGAGACTGATGAGGATGAAGATGATGTGGACAGTGTGGAAGAGATGGAGGTGAAGTGGGTGCCCCCTGGGTTGGGGATGCAGATGTTTTCAATTTTCTGGGAGAGCAGCTAGATTCACAGGGAAGTGATAAGGGGATGGTGGTGGTTGGTGATAGTAGTGGTGTCCAAAGAGGGCAGGGAAGTTTCCTAAAGTTACACAGCCAATCCTGGAAAAACTGGAGCAGAGCCTGGGTCTCCAGTGGCCAGTGTATTCAGCTCTCTTTTAAATCTCCCCTCCAGGTCACAGCTACGAATGATGGGGCTGCTACAGATGGGGTCTGCTCCCAGCCTGAACCCTCTGATCCAGACGCTCAGACTATTAAGGAAGAGGATATAGTGGAAGATGGCTGGACCATTGTCCGGAGAAAAAAATGAGTGGGCATGGTTGGAAATGGCTTTGGGCCCTTATTTGCTAGTTCTGAGAGTTGTCTGTAGGGTTTTTTTTTTTTTTGAGGATTGTAGACCTGTGGACTGGTTACCCCATCTCTACCCTCTCCCCTGTTCTCCTGTCTAGCTCCCTCCAGGGCAAGGAAACCCTAGGGTCCTTGGTCTTGGGGGTGGGGGGACCTTGTCCAGCACATTCCCTTGGGCCTTTAGTTAACATCTGAGTGACGAAGCCGGGTTCCCCAGTACAGTGTCTTTTGGGTGCAGTCATTGTGAGGAAGGGGATGAGTGAGTGTGGGTGTGGCTGGAGGAGGATCTAGATGCCAGTGGACGGTGGGCAGGTGGATTTGGGGAGGACAGGACCAGCAGCAGCAGCAGTACTCAGTGATAGGGGGCTGGCTGGGTCAGGAATGTGAGATGAACATGCAAGTGGAAGGGAGAATAGGTGAAGATGTGAACGAAAGTAGCTCTGGAGCCTTTCCCTTACCCCACCCCCCACACACGCAACAACTCTGTACCCCTGCCCAGAACTTGGAACCTCCCAGGAATGCTGCCTTCCTGCAGCCCAGCCTCCAGCCCTGGGTTCCCTCAGGAATTCGAAGACCTTGGCTAGGTGGTGAGCTTGGAAGGGCTGGGCTTTGCTTTCTGTCTCCTGTAACCTCTTTCCTTACTCCTTATCCCATCCCATTTGAGTTCAGGAGTGAGGCTTAAGATCTTAATAAATAATACCTTACTGCTTAACCTGTGGCTTGACCTGTGAGGAGTAGCCTTCAAATCCACCTTCTGGGAGCTGAGCTTCAGAGTTTACAAGGGAGCGGTTTTCTGAGCCCACCCTAGCAGCCTGGTACTTCGGACAACCAAACAGATGGACGAACGGAGCACAGCAGTGCTATGAAAGTTACTGTAAGCCTGAAATAAACTGTATTTTTCTTTAAAAAAAAAAAAAAACAAAAAAAACGAGTATCCATTGTCTTCCCCCCGTTCCCCTGTCCTGCCCGGTGGCCCTGCCATGGGTCTGGACGATAAAATACTGGGTAGCCTTGGGGCCGGGTCGAAGCTGTAAGCCATGGGAGAGGCAGGAGAGGTCTAGTTGCCACCCCACGTGGAGTTGTACGTGTGAAGACACTGGCTGAGGAGGCAGGGGTGGGTCGGGGCCCCAGGGTCAGTGGCAGAGCTGGCAGTTGAATCCAGGTCTCCTACCTCTGGTGCTTTGTGGGGAATTGGGTGGAGGCAGGATCTGTGCTAGGGTATTGAGGGATGAGGGAGAAAAACGACCTAATTCAGGTGGGTCTAGCAATGGCTCCCACCCTCTCTGGGGACAGGGATTAATAAAAATTAACATCACTGTAGGAATATATTTTTTAAAAGCCCACGTTTTGTGAAAAGATGAATTAAAAAACCCAAGACCCAGCATTCGGGATTGAAAGTGCCCGTGATGGGAGTTCAAGTATTGACTGAGCTGGGAGGGAAGGGGCTAGAGCCCCCGATCAGACATGGGCAGCTAGAGTGTGGGGTGGGGGCTCCCAGTTTGCCCCAAACCCTCTAGGTCTTGTCTCGGGTCTGGGGGGATTCGGGGGGTTCAGCAGTGGCTCCTAAAGCAGCCACCGGTGCCTCCTCCATCTCCCTGTCCTCAGACAGTGTGGGCCCCGGGCAGAACGTGTCCCCTCGGCCCGCCCGGCCAAGCACAGCCATCCAGCGTCGCTGTAGTTCCTCTGTCTCAGGGCTGAAGTACCAGCTGAGGTGGCTCTGGGTAATCTTGAAGACATGCCTTCTGTCAGGCCGCTCCCCTGCCTCGGGTGGTCCCACCTCAAAGCCAATGAGGGGCAGGCTGCGCTGGGCTTTCACATCCTGCGGGGAGGAGGGACAGAGCTGGGGCCACCTTGGGGCTAGACCTTTCCCCCTGCCCCAGCTTCTAACTGGTTTTGCATATGCTCTTGTCTTCTTCCCCTACTCAGGAACCTTCCGTGGCTCCAGTGTTATCAACAGGAACATGTCAGAACTGGGGCTAAAATGCAGGCTGGTTTAAATACCTGTCTCCCCCCGCCCCTGCCTCTTCCCACAAAACTGCTGGGCTAATCTCTTTAGCATACCAAATAATGTTTTCAGGCCTTTGTCTATGCTATTGCCTCTATCTGCATACTTTTTATTTTATTTTTTTGAGACTCTTGCCCTGTTGCACAGGCTGGAGTGCAGTGGCATGAACTTGGCTTACTGCAACCTCCACCTCCCGGGTTCAAGCAATTCTCCTGCCTCAGTTTCCTGAGTAGCTGGGACTACAGGTACACGTCACCATGCCAGGCTAATTTTTGTATTTTTAGTACAGAAGGGATTTCACCATGTTGGCCAGGCTGTTCTTGAACTCCTGATCTCAGGTGATCCACCTGCCTCGGCCTCTCACAGTGCTGGGATTATAGGCGTGAGCCACCGTGCTTGGCCCCATCTGCATACTCTTACCCACTCCAAATTGGACCTAGCAGTTCCCCATCTCTACTCCTTCCAGGAAGCCAGGCCCACAACTCAACCTGGTTTTCCCTACATACCACAACCACTCTTTGTCTCTAGCCAGTCATTGTCTCTCAAGGGTTGGGGTTCTGATTTCCTCTTAGAGATAGTCTCACCTTATCTTCCAAAGCCAAGGAGAGGTCAATGACTGGAGGTAAGGGGGTACCCTGGCTTTGCCAGGTGGCTGAAAGGACCCAAAGGAGTAGGATGCATACCTGAGGGGCTCCGTAGATATACAGCACCAAAGGTTCATTTTCAGGGACCACGAACCATGCCTTGTGCCATCCTTTGCCACCCTTCTCCATGTAGTGCAGGAAGCTGCAGATGACACTGTTCTCCGCAGCCACCGAGGCCTGTTTCTGTGGCCAGAGACACAGGACATCGATGTTGACAGAAGGCCTAGCCTGGCTCCTCCTGGCTTTAATGCCTCCTCAGTGTAGGGACTGCTATTCCCATCTCAGATGAAGACGCTCAAGCTCAGGCGGCAGGAGTGATTTGTCCAGTGCCACCCAGTGAATCAGCTAGAGCTAAGATTCAAAGCTAGGTTTGTCTGCCTCATTTGGGCAACGGCTGCTGCCTCTACTGGCCAGTGGAAGGAGTGTGTAGATCTCAGTCAGGCATTCTTTCTTCAGTCAGGGCATTCATTCCTCAAGCCATTCACACATTTAGGCCTCATGTTTTCTTCTGTCTTTCATCACTCATCCATTTTCTACACTCAGTGAGAGGTAATCTAGCATTGTGGTTTTAAGGGGGTATGTGGGTGGTTAATGAAGTCTGGCTTAGAATCCCAGCTCTAGATGAAAATGTATTGACTTGGAAGGAGAGCAAAGAGGGCTGATGTGAGAATTAAATGAATTAATATATGCAAAGTGCTTAGAATAGTTGCTGGCACAGGGTAAGTACTCTTTTAAGTGTTAAATAAATACCTAGATTTATTTTTTAAAAACCTCCAAAATGTGTGTTTGTGCATATATGCCTAGAAAGATAGGATAAGCCCTAACAGTGGTTAACTTTTGGGTAGAAGGGATATGGTATTTTATTATTTTTTGTTTATATTGTTTTACTTACCCTACACTTTGTAGTAACAGAAGACAATTTTTAATTTTTTTTTTTTTTTTTTTTTGAGACGGAGTTTCGCTCTTGTTGCCCAGGCTGGAGTACAATGGCGCGATCTTGGCTCACTGCAACCTCCGCTTCCCAGGTTCAAGCAATTCGCCTGCCTCAGCCTTCCCGAGTAGCTGGGATTACAGGCATGTGCCACCTTGCCTGGCTAGTTTTGTGTTTTTAGTAGAGACGGGGTTTCTCCATGTTGGTCAGGCTGGTCCTTAACTCCCAACCTCAGATGATCCGCCTGCCTCAGCCTCCCAAAATTCTGGGATTACAGGCATGAGCCACCACGCCCGGCCAATTTTTTAATTAAAAAAAAAAAAAATCCAGTGCTGCCACTTATTTGCTGTGTAATTTGGGCAAATGACCCCTCTGGGCCTCAGTTTCCTCGTTTGTAAAAGAGAACAATAGCATGAGCAGATTAGTTACTGTGGGGATTAAATGTCTAAGTACTTAAAGATGACTGTCTTTCATTCGCTCTTGTCCTCATTTTACTCACTCCAAGCCTGGGTCCCTTGATCACTACTGTTTCCCAGCTACTCGGACCTCCTCAGTCTCACTGGGTAGAGTTGGAGCCCATTTGCCCACTGTGGGAGACTTAGTCAGGGGCCTGGCTCTTACCTCCAGGATGGACCTCCGGCGCTGGGGTGTGTGCTGGCTGCAGGCTGGACTGCTCCCAGGCACCCCGTGCAAGGCCACATAGCAATCAGTGCACACACGGTTGGAGCGGTTGTTGTCATAGACGAGGCGGGCCCGGAACTCGGAGCACTTCCCACAAACCACCTGGGGTGGCAAGTGGGCAAGAGCAGCCTGATTCCAGCGGGTCTTCCCTTCAGCATACCAACTCCCACAGCAGACTTGCGGCCTCCCACCACTTGGAGGGTACCCACTGCGCAGTGGGCCTTTGGGCTGCCAGGCTGTCCCCTCCCTAGCTCTGCCCCTGCCTCCCAACACTCACATGCCCGCAGGCCTTGCAGTGGTGCCTGCGTTTGGTGATAGAATTGAAGGGCTCCTGGCAGCGCATGCACATGGTGACTTCCTTTTCCCGGATGGGTGTAGGTGCCCGCTTCCCAAGATCCACGTTCTGTGGGGAGGGCCAGATCTCAGGTCAGAGACAGCTACTCCCCAACCCAGTCCAGCCAGCCCTTGTTCCTCCTCCAAGGCTTGGATTATCATGGGGTGGGGATGGGCTGGGGGTAGGGGGAGCAGCCACATTCAGAAGACCTGCCTTTAAGTCCTGGCTCTGCTCCTAGCTACTGTGCTACTGAAGACAAGTCATTCCTATTATACTTTCTGGGCCTCAGTTTCCCCAATGATTTCTCTGTGGCCCTACCAATGGAAGACTGCTTCTGAGGTCATGCATTGCCTCTCTGGTCATTACCCTCTGGGAAGGGGAGAGGATCATCTAAAGGTCAGGTGGGGATTTGAAAGTCTGGAAGGGGTCCCAGTACAGGGGAAAGAGGGCAGGGACTCTTACTGGAGAGTTGGGCGGGGTGTCTTCATCTTCCCTGTTTGTTGAGTTCAACAGTTTGAAGGTCTCCAGCGTCTGTTCATGCTTCAGGAGGGTGGAGTTGATGGCCTGGGGAGGAGGTTTAAGAAATGAGAAGTCAGATCACCCCACAAACCACCCATTTCTACCTTCACCTCACCTTCCTATACCCTAGCCTGAACTTAGAAAAGCTGGGTTTCAGACCCAGCTCTGTCGCCGGTAGGTGGATGACTGAACAAATCCTCTCCCAAATCCAGGTCTCAGTGTTACAAGTGTAAAATGGGGGAGGGGGAGTGGTGGCTGAAAAACCTCAGGTGGCTTTCTTGGCCACCTTCTGGGCTTAAGATTTTACAGAGCTTGACACCCTCACCTTACACACCCTCAGAGAAATCAGCTTCCTAAAAGAAGAGTTTGTGAGTTTCTGCTCAACCTCTGCACCTCAGTTTGCTTATCTGTAAAATGGGGATAGTAAAGTTTGTTGAAAGGTGTCTGGGACCATTCTGGTTAGATGTGAGTTTTGAGGGAGAATCCATCAACCCCTAGGAGATTGTTAATACTCTTCTAGCCCCCTACCACAGAAACTTGGATGTTACCTGGACCCAGTCTTTCTTCTCCTCCTCAGTCCTTGGGGTGGGGAATAAAAAAGAAAGATGTTTGGTTAGGCAGGCCCACAAAAAGCAATTGGAGTGGAAGAGCAGGTGTTTTGGAGTCAGAAAGACCTGGGTTTGACCCTCCTCTTCTTCACCTATTATTTATATGACCTTGGGCAAGTCACATAATCTGCCTGGGTTTATTTATTCAACGATTATTAATACTTTCCAGACCCTGTGCTAAGAACTTGAGCTTCAGAGAGGACCCTGCCCTCAAGAAGCTCATGGTCCAGTAGAGGAAATAGACAGGGACAATACAGGGAGATGATGGTGAAAATAAGGCCAAGGAGCCCAGAGGAGGGGACATGCCCCAGTCTGAAGTTTGGGTGAGGACTTTTCAAGTAGGTGCTAGGCCTCAGGTAGAGGGGTAAGGGTGAAATGTATGGGAGAGAATATAGAACATAAAATAAACCATGTCAATAATTATCAGTTGGCCAGGTGTGGGTGGCTCACGCCTGTAATCCCAGCACTTTGGGAGGTCAAGGCGGGTGGATCACTTGAGGTCAGGAGTTGGAGACCAGCCTGGCGAAATTCTGTCTCTACTAAAAATACAGAAATTAGCTGGGCATGATGGCTCATGCCTGTAGTCCCAGCTACTCAGGGGGCTGAGGCATGAGAATCGCTTGAGCCCAGGAGGTGGAGGTTGCAGTGAGCGAAGATCGTCCCACTGCACTCCAGCCTGGGCGACAGAGTGAGACTCTGTCTCAAAAAAGAAAAAAATATTATCTGTTGCTGGGATGTCAAGTTTGAGAAAAGAGGGTAGTTTTTTTTTTCATTTGTAAAATGGAGATAATGATTATCACTCTCTGGGTTCTGAGCAGTAACTGAGGTAACGTGTACAGTGCTCAGCACAATGTCTGGCACACTCGATGCTCAATCAGTGTGAGTTCTCCTTCCCTTTGTCTTCCTTCCCTGACTCTTCTATCTGCTCTGTCACTCAGGCTAGAGTGCAGTGGCATGATCTCGGCTCACTGCAACCTCAGCCTTCCAGATTCAAGCCATTCTCCAGCCTCAGCCTCCCAAGTAGCTGGGATTACAGGTGTGCGCCACCACGCCTGGCTAATTTTTGTATTTTCAGTAGAGACGGGGTTTTGCCATGTTCACCAGGCTTGTCTTGAAACTCCTGACCTCAGGTGATCCTCTCTCCTCAGCCTCCCAAAGTGTAGGGATTACAGGCATGAGCTACCGCGCCTGCCCTATTCTGATCGTATTCTTTTAAAAAATTATTTTATTGGCCAGGTGCGGTGGCTTACGCCTGTAATCCCAGCACTTTGGGAGGCCGAGGCAGGTGGATCACCTGAGGTCAGCCTAGCCAACATGGCATGGCAAAACCCCGTCTCTACTGAAAATACAAAAATTGGCCGGGTGTGGTGGCGAGAGCCTATAATCCCAGCTACTTGGGAGGCTGAGGCAGGAGAATCACTTGAACCTGGGAGGCGGAGCTTGCAGTGAGCCAAGATGGCGCTACTGCTGCCACTCCAGCCTGGGCAACAAGAGAGAAACTGTGACTCAAATAAAAAATTATTTTATTTATCTATATTTTCTAATTTATAATTGCTTAGAAGTGAACAAGTGTTGCTTTTTATTTTTAAGAGCCACAATAGGCCGGGAGTGGTGGCTCATACCTGTTGTCTCAGCACTTTGGGAGGCTGAAGCGGGAGGATCGCTTGAGGCCAGGAGTTCAAGACCAGCCTGGGCAACATAGTGAGACCTCATCTCTACAAAAAATACAAAAATTAGCTGGGCATGGTGGCATATGCTTGTATTCCCAGCTACTTGGGAGGCTGAGGCAGGAGGATCACTTGAACCCAGGAGTCTCTTGAGGCTGCAGGGAGCCATGATCATGCTACTGCACTCTAGGCTGGATGACAGGGAGAGACCCTATCTCAAAAAAAAAAAAAAAAAAAAACTACAGTAGTGTTTTTTTTGGCTGTTCATGCTGAAGTGTATAGGGTCCTGATATTTGTAATTTACTTTAAAATGGTTCAGCAAAAGACATTTAATGTCAATAGTTGTTGACTCTTAAATAAGTGGTTGTACACCCTGATACACACATTAAAATCACCTGGGGACCAGGTGTGGCGGCTCATGCCTGTAATCCCAGCACTTTGGGAGGCCGAGCCGGGCAGATCACGAGGTCAGGAGTTCGAGATCAGCCTGGCCAACATGGCGAAACCCCGTCTCTACTGAAAATACAAAAAGTAGCCGGGTGCAGTGGCATGCACCTGTAGTCCCAGCTACTCAGGAGGCTAAGGCAGGAGAATTGCTTGAACCCAGGAGGCGGAGGTTGCAGTGAGCAGAGATCGCACCACTGCACTCTGGCCTGGGCGACAGAGCGAGACTCCGTCTCAAAAATAAATAAAAATTAAAAACTAAAATAAAATCAACTGGGGAGCTTTTAGAGCTCTCCATGTTCAGGCTATCCCCCAAGCCCATTAAATTAGAATCTCTGCAGATGGGTCCCAGGCATCCGTAATTTTTAAAAGCTCCCCAGCTGATTCCAATGGTTGCCAAAGTTGAGAAGCAGCTGTCTAAGTTGTGGGCATCTGGGTGCTTGTACTTATATTTTTCTGGATATTTGAAAATTTACATTAAATTTCTGTTTTCTTTTAAGGGCAGTAAAAGTGACTGCAAAGCAAAGCAAACCCTCCATGCCTTCCTGCGGCCACTAGGAGGAAATCCTACACTGCTTGGCTGCCCCTTCTGGACCCAGTGTCCCACTGCAGCCCCTTTCCTCTCTGAAGATGATGAGTCCCTGTCACGTGGCTTGTCACTCCCCTGGATGTGCAGGGCATGTGCTTTGCTCTCACTTTCCCTGCTGCAGGCCTCCTTGAGGCTCTCAATCTCCCCAAGCTTCAAGACTCACTTCATCCCCCAGGAGGACACCCTCTATCTCACATTCATCTCTCTCTCCCACCTCCTCACAGTCACAGCCAGTCATTTCTCACTTTCTCACAGCCTGTCAGAAGCAGGCCATCTACTGACATGAATCCATCCTCTGACCCTCACCATGACCCTGATACCCTTTCACCTGGGCCCTCAGAAGGCAGCATAGACACTGGTTAGGAACGTGGACTCCAGGGCTGGATGACCTGAGCTCCAGTCTCAGCTCTGCTCCTTTCTTGCTCTGGGATCTTGGGCAAGTACATAAATATTCTTTTTCTTTCTTTCTTCTTTCTTTTTTTTTTTTTTTAAGAGGCGAGGTCTCGTTATGTTGCCCAGGCTGGTCTCGAACTCCTGGCCTCAAGTGATCCTCCTACCTGGGCCTCCCAAAGTGCTGGGATTACAGGTGTGAGCCAGTGTGCCCTGCATGCAGAACGGTCCTACACCTAAGTTTCCCCATTTGTAAAGTAGATTTATGGTAACAGTAGCTACTTCTAGGGCTCTTGTAAGCTTTTGACTAATCAACTTAGACTTAAAATTTTAAGTTAACATTCACTCAAAACAGTACCTGGCAAAAAGCTAAGCCTTCAGGAAATATGAGCTATGATTATAATCATCCAAGTAGAAAATGGATATGAAAGGCCCCTCTGTTAAATGGCTGGCCATTATCCCATGCTATTATTTTAAAATGTTTGTTATAAAAAACTTCAAGCATACAAAAAAGTAAACAGGATAGCACAAGTATAATACATATCTATATACCCACTATAGAGATGCAAATTTTTTTTATATTTTGCCATATTTACTTCATATATATGTACATACAGTCACACGTCACTTAACCACGGGGATGTGTTCTGAGAAAGGTGTCATTAGACCATTTCATTGTTGTGCGAATATCAGAGAGTGTACTGACACTAGTACACTAGATGGTCTAGCCTATGACACACCTAGGCTATAAGGTACAGCCTATGGCTCTTAGGCTACAAACCTGTAAAGCATGTTACAGTTGTACTGAATATTGTAGCAATTTGTAGCACACTAATTATTTGGGTATGTAAACATATCTAAACCTAGAAAAGGTATAGTAAAGCCAGGCGCAGTGACTCATGCCTGTAATCTCAGCACTTTGAGAGGCCACGGCAGGCAGATCACTCGAGATCAGGAGTTTGAGACCAGCCTGGACAATATGGCAAAACCCTATCTCTACTAAAAATACAAAAATTAGATGGGCGTGGTGGCGTGCACCTGTAATCCCACTTACTCAGGAGCCTGAGGCAGGAGAATTGCCTGAACCTGGGAGGCGGAGGTTGCAGTGAGCTGAGATCACGCCACCACACTCCTGGGTGACAGAGTGAGACTCTGTCTCAAAAAAAGAAAAGAAAAGGTATAGTAAAATATGGTACTTTAATCTTATGGGGCCACTGTGTATATATGCTCTGTCATTGACCAAAATGTTGTTATACAGTGCATGACTGTGTATGTGTATGTATGTATATGTGTGCAAATGTGTATGTATGGTTACATATGTATTTTTTGGGTGCTGAACCACTTTTAAGTAATTAACAGACATTGTGATACTAAGCCCTCAGCATGCACTGCTGCAAAACAAGGCCATTCTCCTGCATAACTACCATACCATTATCACACCTAAGACAGCAATAATTTCTCAATATCTAATGTTCGCTTTACATCCAAATTTTCTCTTATTGTCCCACAAATGTCTTTTAGGGCTCTTTATCCCAAACCAGTCTTCTGTCATGGACCAAGTACTGCATTTGATTGTTATGTCTCTTAGATCTCTGAATCTACAATAAACTGTTTGTGGTGGTATTATTCATGTTGGGTTTCGCATCCCATTCTTCTCTCTCCTCTAACAAAATCCACCAGAAGAAATTCTTGCTTTAATTAGGGAGAGCTTATTCATTTTCCAAACGGTTCCCCCGGCAGGAGTGCCACATTTCCCCACATTGTGAAGTACTCACCCTGAATCTAAATGGCGTCTAACCCTTAGGGATCACCCCCACCGCTGAAGAGCAAGCCTGCATCTTTGGGGAAAGGTGCCCATCCTGTCTCTGGAACAATCTCTGGGCCTGGAATGCCTCAGCATAGCTGAAGAAAAGGGAGGTAGGCACTGGAGGAAAGGCATAGGCAAGGACAAGTACCTGGCCTGGAGCTCCAGGGAGCGCTGCTTTCCTGACACCAGGAAGGTTCGAGGCAGATTGAGGTTGGAGCTCTCCTTTAGCTGAATGGAGGGAGAAAGGGGCGTGGTGAGGCCACTGAACTCCACAGGGCCCTAGCCCTCTGCACACATACACACACAGACTCGGGGTCAAAGCCAGTATCTTTGTTCCTCCCAACACCAATGCCCCACTCTAGGTTCCCATTTCCCACCTCCTGGATGCTCACCTCCATGCCATCTACATCAATGCGTGCCCGCACGCTAAACTTCTGGCCAAGGAGCCGCAGCCTGGGCACGCAGTAAAGGAGGCGGTCGTTGAACTAGGAAGGAAAAAGTTTGGGATGTATGTGCGGAGGGCCTAGTGGGGATGTGGCCCAGCTCCTTGCCCTGAAGCTTTACTGCTGAGGACTGTAGGCAATAGATGGAGAAAAGACAGCCCAAATTGGGCACAGGGGTCACAAGGAAAGAGCCTAGGCGTGGAAGACACTCCCTAGTGGGGAACCTTGGGCAAGTCACTTCTCTGCAAGGCTTAGTTACTTCATCTGTAAAATGGAGAAAAAAAATCCTAGCTAGGTAGTGAAAATACAGTTCATTACTAGAGGAGAGAATGGCTAGCAGGAGGTATAGTCTTTGTTTTTCTTTTTTTTCCTCTTTCAGGAATGAAAGGAGGTATAGTCTTGAGTGAGTACCAGGTCACTGTGTGTGTGTGTGTGTGTGTGTGTGTGTGTGTGTGTGTGTGTTGGGAGGGGCATGACCCACCCACAATTCCATGCCTGGCACTTACTAGTATGAGGTATCGGTCTTGAGTGGTCCCATTCTTTGCTGACAGCTTAAGGATGTGGCCTTCTTTTATGAGCTCTTTGGTGGGGCTGACAATGTCCTCCTCGCCCCCTAACAGCTCATATACTTTCAGCAGCTTATGCATTCGCTCCTGGCAGAAGACAGGGAACAAAAGGCACGGTTGGGGTGCCAGCCTCCTGTCAGATGCTCACAAGTCATGACACCCCCACCCCAGGATGGAGACACCACAGGTGGGTGGCCAAGGAAGGGCAGGGGCTAGAAGGGCCACTCACCATTTTGCGGATGGCAGCATTCGAGTGCTCTGCTGCTGTGGCTATCAGCTCCAGAGACTCTACAGGCATAGAGAGGTGAGGTCAGATGGGGGACTAGCAGAGAGGAGCCTTTCCGGGGCTCCTTTTTTTTTTTTTTCTTTTGAGAGGGAGTCTCGCTCTGTTGCCCAGGCTGGATTGCAGCGGCATGATCTCGGCTCACCACAACCTCTGCCTCCCAGGTTCAAGCGATTCTCCTGCCTCAGCCTCCCAAGTAGCTGGGACTACAGGCGTGTGCCACCACGCCAGCTAATTTTTTATTTTTAGTAGAGATGGGGTTTCACTATGTTGGCCAGGCTGGTCTCAAACTCCTGACCTTGTGATCTACCCACCTCAGCCTCCCAAAGTGCTGGGATGACAGGCATGAACCACCGCACCCGGCCTCGGGGTTTCTTTCCTCCCTGAACACCTCCTCCTGGCTTGATCACACCCTCCCATCTCAGAAAGCTTCACTCTCAAAGAGGTCCACAGCAACATCATTTAAAATCAGATGTCCAATGTCACAATGCCAGAATCACAATAGATGGAATAGTTGGCAGCCAATAAAAAAAATGCAAGCTTGCCAAGATTATTATTACCATTAATAATAACAATAAGAGTTACATATGTAACCAGAAGGAAGCATACCCATGTTGTCTCTGGACGGTGGGACTATGGGTGGTTTTTATTATCTTCTTTAGTTTTTCTGTATTTTCCATATTTTTGACAAAGAACATGTATTACTTTTATAATCAGAAAAAGCCATAGAAAGAAACAATGAGATGATCCTGTTCTTTGTCTCAATGGTTCTGATTCTGGGTATCTGTGCTAGGAAAATACACATTCTATACACAAACACACTTTCATCATATTGGTATTTACAACAGTTCCAAGTGGGAAACAAAAATGTCTATCTGTAGGGGAGCACACCCACCTGTACCTCTTCCCTGCCAAAAAAAAAAAAAAAAAGAAAGAAAGAAAGAAAAGAGGCCGTGCCTCTTCCCTGCCAAAACAAATGGCCACCTGTAGGGGTTCAGTTAAATACATTATGCTGTCTTCATATAATGGAATATTAAACAACCTTTACAAATGATCCTCATGTAGGGCTTTAAATAATCTGGGAAATGCTCAGGGTGTTTTAAGAAAAGGATACAGCCGGGCGCGGTGGCTCAAGCCTGTAATCCCAGCACTTTGGGAGGCTGAGGCGGGCGGATCACAAGGTCAGGAGATCGAGACCACAGTGAAACCCCGTCTCTACTAAAAATACAAAAAATTAGCCGGGCGCGGTGGCGGGCGCCTGTAGTCCTAGCTACTCAGGAGGCTGAGGCAGGAGAATGGCGTGAACCCAGGAGGCGGAGCTTGCAGTGAGCCGAGATCGCGCCACTGCACTCCAGCCTGGGCAACAGCATGAGACTCCGTCTCAAAAAAAAAAAAAAAAAGAAAAGGATACAAACATGTTTATATAGAATGATCTCACTTTTACAAGTATACATGTCTAAAAAACACCAGGAAGAATTTATGTCACAATGTTCATTGTGCTTATTCTCTGGGGGCTCAGATCACAGGTGATTTTTTTCCCTACTTCATCTTTTTCTGTAATTTCCATATTTCCTATAGTGACCAGGTACTGTCAGAAAAAAAAAAAAAAAAGCTGAAATAAGTCCCTGTACATCTCCACCCACTAATAAATCCCACCCATGCTTAAGGCCTGGCCACAGTCTCCGTGTACCCCGTTGGGATCTCCCCACTCAGATCAGCCTGTGCTGGAGGAGCAGAGGTGCTTCTGAAGAAGGTCCATATGGCTGGCCAACCAAGTCTTGTTTTCCTAAGAGGCTCTCTCTTCATGACCAAGTTTTGGTGCTCAAGGAGATCTATGGCCCCAGTCCCAGCTCAGGCGTCCACATGCCTTTCAGGGGCCGGGCTCTAATCTCCAACCCTTCTTCCGAAATCCTGGCTGCCAGAAGGAACTTTCTCACACTGTTTACTGCCACTCCTCTGCTCAAATCTGTCAGTGGCTCCCCTGTGCCTGCAGGGTAAAGACCTAGCCCTTTAGCCCAACACTCAAAGCCCTTGGTGAGGCCGGGCGCGGTGGCTTACGCCTGTAATCCCAATACTTTAGGAGGCCAAGGGGGACAGATCACCTGACTTCAAGACCAGCCTAGCCAACATGGCAAAACCCCGTCTCTACTAAAATTACAAAAATGCGCCACGGATGGTGGCATGTGCCCGTAATCCCAGCTACTCGGGAGGCTGAGGCAGGACAATCACTTGAACCCTGGAGGTGGAGCTTGCAGTGAGCTGAGATCATGCCACTGCACTCCAGCTTGGGCGACAGAGCGAGACTCCGTCTCAAAAAAAAAAAGAGAAAGACTCAAAGCCCTTGGTGATGTGGCTTCTGCTGACCACTCCAGCTTCCTGCACCTCCCTAAACATGTCCCGTCTTACTTCATCTGGCCAACGGTCACTCTGTCTTCTGGATCCAGCTCACCTCCTCCAGTGAGCCTGCCCAGAGTTGCCGGGCTGGGTTAGGACCCTGTCTGGGTTCTCACATTCTCCTTTGCTCCCTTCTGTCCCACTAGTCACAGTGCTCATCGTGTATTTATACATCTGCATCCATATTCCTCAGTAGACTAGGAGCTCCCTAGGACAGGGCCAAGGTTCCAATGCCCTCTCCAGGCAGATGCTTTGGATAAATTAGCTCCTTCAACCCTCACAACAACCCTGTAACATAGGTGATTGTGCCCCATTTATCTAATGAGGAAATCAAGACTCAGGGAGAAGGTGGCCACCCTAGGTTGCCTACCTGGGTGGCAGAGTTGGCATCAGAGCTGGGAATGATCTCCCAGCTGCCTCTTTTCCTACACATCCTACATCTCCCCCACCCCAGGGCAGGGGGCAGGCTGAGTGGTAGAGGTAGGAGGTACCCAGGGAAGGGGATAGGAAGAAGACTCTGGCAAGTTGTGGGCACACAAGCTCAGGCCTGTGTAGGCTGATGGGCTCTGACTGGAGGCTTTGTTACAACGAGCTCTGCCTGGAGATGTCTCATGTGGAGTATAGACCGGCATTTCCAAGGATCCAGGGTGTACAGTCCTTATCTGGGGCCTCAGTGTGGGGATTTCAGCCTAGAATTTCACTTAGGGGTTCAGGCTAGGGACTGCAATCTGGGGGGCCTGATGTAGGGGCTTGGTTTGGAAGCTTTAGTGGGGCCTGGTCTGGGCTTGGCAGTCTAGGATCTTGGTTTGGAGTTTAGTCTTGGGCCCATTGTAGGCAACAGAGGCCAGGAGTTCCAGATGGCCTGGTCTAGGGTCCAGGCTCTAGAGTGCAGTCTGGAAAGTAGAAAGTGGGCAAGTCAGTTTGGGGAACCAGACATATGATTCTGTGAGGCTCAGCCTGGGGAATTTAGTCTGAGGGGTAAAAAATTGGGAGCTCAGCTTAGGATCTTGGGCTGAGAATCTTAGTGTGCATATCTCAGGTGGGCTCTCATTCAGAGATTCTCATTCTGAACAGCTCAGAAAACCAGACCGGGAAGTTGTTTCTGGGGACAAAGTTTCATCTCTGGACTTGATGTGGGGAGTGCAATCTGGGAGGCTCCATTAGGGAAGCTCAGATGGCCAAGCTCAAGCTCTGAGGTTCATGCTGGGGCCTGAGATAGGGTTGGGATTGATACAAAACAGGAAACTCAATTTCTTCAACTCAGGCTGCACTGCCTATGGAGTAGCCATTCTTTATTTCTTTACTTCTTAATAAACTTGCTTTCACTTAAAAAAATAATAATAATAAAAGGCCGGGCACGGTGGCTCACGCCTGTAATCCCAGCACTTTGGGAGGCCGAGGTGGGCAGATCATGAGGTCAGGAGATTGAGAATATGCTGGCCAACATGGTGAAACCCCATCTCTACTAAAATACAAAACTTAGTCAGGCGTGGTGGTGCGTGCCTGTAGTCCCAGCTACTCGGGAGGCTGAGGCAGGGGAATTGCTTGAACCCAGGAGGCGGAGATAGAAGTGAGCCGAGATTGTGCCATTGCACTCCAGCCTGGCAAAAGAGAGAGACTCGAGGCCGGGCGCGGTGGCTCAAGCCTGTAATCCCAGCACTTTGGGAGGCCGAGACGGGCGGATCACGAGGTCAGAAGATCGAGACCATCCTGGCTAACACGGTGAAACTCCGTCTCTACTAAAAACTACAAAAAACTAGCCGGGCGAGGTGGCGGGCGCCTGTAGTCCCAGCTACTCGGGAGGCTGAGGCAGGAGAATGGCGTAAACCCAGGAGGCAGAGCTTGCAGTGAGCTGAGATCGCGCCACTGCACTCCAGCCTGGGCGACAGAGCGAGACTCCGTCTCAAAATAAATAAATAAATAAATAAATAAAAGAGAGAGACTCAGTCTCAAAAAAAATAAAAATAAAAATAGGCTGGGTGTGGTGGCACATGCCTGTAATCGCAGCACTTTGGGAGACCAAGGCGGGCAGATCATGAGGTCAAGAGATCAAGACCATCCTGGCCAACATGGTGAAACCCTGTCTCTACCCAAAATACAAAATTTAGCCAGGTGTGGTGGTGGGCGCCTGTAATCCCAGCTACTTGGGAGGCTGAGGCAGGAGAATTGCTTGAACTTGGGAGGCGGAGGTTGCAGTGAGCCAAGATTCCACCACTGCACTCCAGCCTGGGTGACAGAGGGAGACTCCCTCTTAAATAAATAAATAAATAAATAATAAAAAATAAATTTCTCATATTCAACCTGGGGCCAATTTTAGAGGGATGGGCATTAGCCAGCACATTTAGTAATAAAAGCAGCTAACATTTATTGAGCCTTTACCATGTACCAGGCATTGTGCTAGGAGCTTTACCCAGGTTATCTCATTACTTCTCAAAACAACCATATGAGGTAGGTATCATTGTCATCCCCATTCTACATGTGAGAAAACTTAGGCTGAGAGGCTGAGCAGCTTGCCCAAGGATACACAGTTGAGAAAATGGACTCTATCTGGAGCCCACTCTAGGTCGTTTTCATTGGTGGCTCACTTTGGGTCTAGTGCAGGGAGCTTATTTGGAGAATTTTCACCTGGGGATGTTGTGCTGGGGATCCAGTGTGAAAATAAAATTGCAGAACTGAGTCCTGGGAGCTCAATGTGGACCTGGGACTAGGCACTTAGCCTGAGCTTAATTTGGGGGACAGTCTCATAATCTAGGGCATTAGTCCTGGAGCTCATCATGGGACTCTCCATCTGGTAAATGAAAAATAGGGGTCGTTGGCCGGGCATGGTGGCTCATGCCTGTAATTCCAGCACTTTTGGAGACCGAGGCAGGTGGATCACGAGGTCAGGAGTTCGAGACCAGCTTGGCCAAGATGGTGAAACCCCGTCTCTACTAAAAATACAAAAATTAGCCGGGTGCAGTGGCGGGTGCCTGTAATCCCAGCTACTCGGGAGGCTGAGGCTGCAGAATCGCTAGAACCAGAAAGGCGGAGGTTGCAGTGAGCCGAGATCACGCCACTGCACTCTAGCCTGGGCAATGGAGCAAGACTCTGTCTCATAAAAAAAAAAAAAAAAAAGAAAAGAAAAGAAAAAGAAAAAAGAAAAATAGGGGTCATCAGTCTAGGGGACTTGGGCTGGGGAGAACACAGCCTGGAATCTCTGTCTGGAGCTCAGTCTGGGCTGCTGAATTTCAGGGTTCCCCCTGGGGAACTCAAGGAATCCAGTCTGGGGGCACAGTGGGGCTTCAGTCTATAGGACAGACCTGGAGAGTCAGTCTTTTAAGTTCAGGCTGAAAGTTTCAGTCTGAGGGATACGAAATAGGAGAATTAATCTAGGGTGCTCAGTTGGCAATACTTGTCTATAGAATGGTGGCCAAGGAGATCAGACTGGGAAGCTCTTTTGGGGACCTCAGGCTGAAGGCTCTCACTGGGACCCCACTCTCAGGACGCAGGGTGGGAAGAGTATTCCAGGTGGGAAGAGGCCCAGTCTGGGGATCTTAGTTTGAGAAACCAGTGTTGGGATCTATAACTGGGACCTCAGACTGGGCTTAGTATGAAGGTTCAGTTTGGAGATGTCAGTCCATGGGGCCCATCCCAGGGAATCAGTCTGGAAGGCCCTTTCTAGAAGTTCAGGCTGGCACATCAGTGAGGGCTCTTTTTCAGCAGGAGGAATGAGGTACTTACTTATGCTGCAGATATCTGCTTGTAGAGCTTAGCTATTAAACTTTCTAGAGGCCTAGTTCTTTCTAGGGGTCCAGGCTTGGTAGTGAAGTGCCCCATCTGGCGGGGTGGAGGAGGCTTAGTATGGGAAGTGGACACAGCAGTGGACACAACTGTCCACTCCCCATTCTTTTTTTTTTTTTTTTTTTGAGATGGGAGTCTTACTCTGTGGCCCAGGTTGGAGTGCAGTGGCACGATCTTGGCTCACTGCAGCCTCGGCCTCCCAGGTTCCAGCGATTCTCCTGCCTTAGCCTCCAGGGTAGCTGGGATTATAGGCACGGCCACCACACCTGGCTAATTTTTGTATTTCTAGTAGAGACGGGGTTTCACCATCTTGGCCAAACGCCAGACCTCCTTTTTATTCAGGCTGGTCTCAAACTCCAGACCTCAGGTGATCTACCTGCCTCGGCCTCCCAAATTGCTAGGATTACAGGTGTGAGCCACCACACCCGGCCTCAACCCCCATTCTTATGGCTTTTAGGACCCCACACTTTCTTTGTTTTCTTCCTACCTTTAGGGCTCCTCCTTTTTTTTTTTTTTTTTTTTTTGAGATGGGGTCTCACTCTGTCACCCAGGCTGGAGTGCGGTGGCGCCACCTCGGCTCACTGCAACTTCTGCCTCCCGGGTTCAAGTGGTTCTATTGCCTCAGCCTCCTGACTAGCTGGGATTACAGGCGTGCACCACCATACCTGGCTAATTTTTGTATTTTCAGTAGAGACGGGGTTTCACCATGTTGGCCAGGCTGGTCTCAAACTCCTGACTTCGTGATCCACCTGCCTCGGCCTCCAAAAGTGCTGGGATTACAGGTGTGAGCCACCGCACCCAGCCTAGGACTGCTCCTTCTAAGTCTCCTTTGCTGATTCCACTTCCCTGAGGTTTGTCCTTGGCCCTCTTTCCCCTCCTTTTACACTTACTCCCTTTGGTGATCTCGGCCAGCCCTATGGCTTTGGAATACTATCTATGTGCAAATGACATCCAAATCTCTCCCTGGAATTCTAGATTCATCTAACTGCCTGACTAGCAGCTCACTTTGAACATGTCCAAAAACAGACTCCTAAGATCATCTTAGAAACCATCACCACCAGCCAAAAACCTACGAGTCATTCCTGACTCTTTCTCTCAAGCCCTGCATCCACTCCACCCTAGTCCTCTCAGTGCTGCTTCTGAAAAGAATATATCCTGAATCCAACCATTTCTCACAGATTCTACTGCTACTGTCCTCATCCAAGCCAACTTTTCTCACTTGGATTATTGCAAAAGCCTTCTAACTGATCTCTCAGCTCTCTCTCTTGCTCCCCAAGTGATCAACATCGAAACCTTCCCATGGCTACCCACCACACTCAGAATAAAATCCATCTCCTTATCTTGGCCTTCAGTCTTTGCTCCTCTCTCCAACCCCATTTCTACCATTCTACTCTCACTTGTCACGTTCAGAGATATGCAACCTGTCCAGCACCCCACCTCCTCTAATATCTCCCCTTGCCTTGGACACTATACTTGCTGTTGCCTCTGCCTGGAACATGCTCCACTCCAACAGGCATGTGCTTACCTTCTTTTTATTCAGGTTTTGACTCACTGTCTTCTAGTCAGACAGGCCACCCAATCTCAAGTAGGCTCTCCAGCCACTGTCATGCCACCCTCTTCTAACTCTCAGAATTACACTCAGCACCTATCTAATATTCTACTGTGTATTTAGTTACTTATTTATTTATTCTTGAGATGGAGTCTCACTCTATCACCCAGGCTGGAGTGCAGTGGCTCAATCACAGCTCAATGCAACCTCTGCCTCCCGAGTTCGAGTGATTCTCCTGCACTGGCATCCCGAGTAGCTGGAATTACAGGCACCCACCACCACGTCCAGCTATCTTTTTTTTTTTTTTTTGAGATGAAGTCTTGCTCTGTTGCCCAGGCTGTAGTGTAGTGACACAATCTCGGCTCACTGCAACCTCCGCCTCCTGGGTTCAAGCAATTCTCCTGCCTCAGCCTCCCGAATAGCTGGGATTACAGGTGCCCGCCACCACGCCCAGCTAATGTTTGTATTTTTAGTAGAGACAGGGTTTCACCATGTTGGCCAGGCTGGTCTCAAACTCCTGACCTCAGGCGATCCCCTGGTCTCGGCCTCCCAAAGTGCTGGGATTACAGGCATGAGCCACTGCGCCTGGCCTCTACTGTGTGTTTATTATTTTTGTTTACTGTGTCTCTTGCTGACTAGAATATATGCTCCCTGAGATCAAGGACCTTGTCTGTTTTGTTCACCTCTATATCCCCAGTACCTAGAACAATGCACAAAAACATGGAGGTGCTCAGTAAGTAGCTGTTAAGTGAATGAATGAATGAATGAAAATAACAATCTGGGGAAGAGAAAGTGGGGTAGGCTGTGGGGAGCTCTATCTGGGGTATGGGGTTCAGGCTGATACTGGAGGAATCGGGATAGAAGACTTTTCTAGTGGTTCAATGTGTAAGGATTCAGTCTGGGGAGGAGGTATCTCAGCCTAGAGATCCAAATTTGAGAGGTGGAAAATTTGGGGTCCAGTCTAGGGTGCTCAATTTGGAGGTTCTTTTGGGAGGTTCATTCTGGGTAGTGGCTGATGGACATGGAGGAAAGCTCTAAATCTGGAGGATGGAAAATTGATGAGCCAGGGCTCTCTCTGGGTTGCTCAGCTGTGGAGATTCTGTGATGTGGGTTTGGCCTGAGAGGTCAGTCTGGCCTCTCAGCGTGGTGGCTCAGTCCCTGAAGTTTCAGGCTCAGTTTCCTTTCTCATTTGGTACAACTTCATTTGGGGGTGAGTCTAGGGGTCAGCCTTGGGGTCTCAATCTAGGAAATGGATGAGTTCCTTTAGGGGATCATAATAGGCATGCTCCTCAAACTCTGGGCTTCCAGTTGGGAAGTTCAGGTTGGGGGTCTCCTTCTGAATGTTCTCTTCAGGTATTCGGGCAGGGGTTTCAACTTGGAGGGCCCTGCCTGAATACCCAAAGAGAACATTCAGAAGGAGGATCTCATCCTGGGGTCTCACTTCAGAACCTCAGTGTGGGCCTTTCAGTTTGGAGATCCTCCTCTGGGATCTCAATCATGAGGCAATGGAAGGCTGACCCTGTGAATTAAGTCTTGGGGTCCTGCCTCAGAGGTCTGGCCTAGAGTTATTAGTGTGGAGGAGTAGGAAGGGGCCTGGGTGCACACACTCACTTTGGGCATCCTTGCTGTCCGGGGAGCCATGGGGCAGCTTTAACAGATAGTCCTTGAGAAGAAGCTCATAGCGGGGGATGCGCTGCACAGGCTCCAGCATGTGGTGCTGCAATGTCAGGTTGCCACAGGCTTCCTCCTTCTGTGACAGGCAGAAGCAGAGGGGCTCAGAACTGGCTGCAGATCCCCCACCACGTCCCTGCAGACCTCTCCTCCCCCAGTCTGCTCCCTCCAGCTTGACCACTTACCTGCACCTCATGGATGATGACTTTAAACTGGGTGGAACGCTCTGTCCAGGTGTTGACCAGCTCCACAGCCCGGTCAAAGTTCTTCACATACTCACCATACATCTTGAGGAAGGGGGCCAGTTTCTGCAGGATGTCTCCAATGCGTGGGTAGCGGTCCCTGGGGTGGAATTAGGGGCTGATGTGGTCCTGCTGCTCTTTGCCCCTCAGAATCTTCCCCCACAGGTCTCCAGATACCTTTCATCTCAGTCTTAGAAACCTACTTCTCAGCTAGTCTGCTCCTTCAGAAATACTGCTTACATTACAGGCCAATGAGGCCAAGAGGCTCGGCTTGACTTCAGACCACAGCCTGGGATGCCACCTGCCTCAATTCTGCCCTGCCCGAGTGCTGGTTGGAGTACCCACCCTGAGACCTTACTGCCAGGACCACTTCATATACTGATTATCAATTGTGTGCTGGGTGATGCTGGGGACACAGAAATGAGTCACACCCATTTGAGCCCTGAGAGGGTCACCATCTGGTAGGTAAGACAAAGAGACCAGGCCTGGTCTTACTCCTCATTGGTCAGTCTGGTGCAGGAGCAAAGCAAACCAGACCTGGTCCCAGCCCTCAGGGTTCACAGACTCGTGGGGAAATATAGGAACCAGGCTTCATGCTGGCCCTCTGTGGTCACAGTCTGGTGAGGGGGTCACACTTGACTCTGTAGGTGTGGAGAATCTGTAGGTATGGGGAATGCGGACATGATTTTAAGCAGGGAGAGACACGGTCTGACTGTTGTTTAGAAAGACCATTCTGGCAAATTGTGTGGACTCTAAAGGCTGGATTGGAAGAAGGCCTGGAGCCTGGGAGGCTGCCTGTAAACCTTGCCCTTCTACCTGAGGACTCAGCTTAGGCATCACCTTCTCACTGAATCCTTCTGTAATCTCCAAGCTAGGCTTGGTCCAGTTGTCTGGATTCCCACAGCCTCCCATTCTCTGCTCTATCATAGCACTGTAAAAATAAAAAAGGCTCACGTCCATTGAGCACTTATTGTATACACCTGGTACTGTTTTTTGTTTGTTTGTTTGTTTGCTTTTTGTTTTTTTTTTTTTGAGACGGAGTCTTGCTCTGTCACCCAGGCTGGAGTGCAGTGGCATGATCTCAGCTCACTGCAAGCTCCACCTCCCAGGTTCACACCATTCTCCTGCCTCAGCCTCCCCAGTAGCTGGGACTACAGGGGCCCACCACCACACCTGGCTAATTTTTTGTATTTTTAGTAGAGACTGGGTTTCACCGTGTTAGCCAGGATGGCCTCGATCTCCTGACCTCGTGATCCGCCCGCCTCGGCCTCCCAAAGTGCTGGGATTACGGGCGTGAGCCACCATGCCTGGCCTATACTGGTACTGTTCTAAGCTCTTTTATGTATTAAGTTATTTAATCCTTAAAACAACCCTACAAGGTAGGCCATTATTATTTTCCCCCATTTTATAGATGAGGAAACTGAGGCACAGCAACTTAAGAAACTTGCTCAAAGTTACCAATTGGCACAGCTGGAATTTGAACTCAGCCAATTTGGCTCCTAACCTAATACTCCTGCAGGCTATGCTATTCTGTTGTAATTTTCTGAGTTCTGGTCTGTGTTCCACATCAGACTGGGAGGTCCTGGAAGGCAGAGCTTGGGCCTGATTCTTTTTTCTTTTTCTTTTTTTTTTTTTTAAGAGTCTAGCTCTATCACCTAGGCTGGAGTGCAATGGTGCAATTTTGGGTCACCACACCTCTGCCTCCGGGTTCAAGTGATTCTCGTGCCTCAGCCTCCCGAGTAGCTGGGACTACAGGCACGTGCCATCAGGCCAGGGTAATTTTTAATATTTTTAGTAGAGACAGGGTTTTGCCATGTTGGCCAGGCTGTTCTCAAACTCCTGACCTCAGGTGATTCACCTGCCTCAGCTTCCCAAAGTGCTGGGATGGCCCCGTGCCCGGCTCTGATTCTTTTTTCAAAAGTCACTAAGAGGAAGAGCAAGTAGCAATGAAGTCTTGTGTACACCTCTGGGTCTGGGCTCGGCAGGCAGGTGGACAGGGGAGTGGGCAGTCTAGGTCTAGGGCCCCTCACCATTCCTCCATGCGCTTCTCTAGCTCAGGCAGCAGGAACTGCTGGTGGAAGCAATAGATGGAGCAGATGTTAGAGAAGATGCCGTGGACAACGTCGGCCGGGAAGGAACTGCGGTTCCGAGCTTCTTCCAGCAGCCGGGCACAGAACACCTGTGGGGCAGGGCAGAAGCACTCAGCCCAGCTGGGCCTGGGGCTTGGCTGGTGAAGGGGCAGCTTATGGGTGAGGGCAGTATTTGTGGGGAGGCTTGTGGAGCTTTGGAATCAGCATTGGTCTTGAGACTGAGGAGACAGGGAATGGGGTTAGGGTTATATATTGGGGAGATGGATTTCAGGTTATTCCAGCAGTCCCTGGCTTTGGCCCCCACATTTGTGCTTGATCCTGGCAGAGCAAGTATTCTGGCTGAGATCTAACTCAAGTGCGAGGGTGCCTTCTGAAGAAATGTTAGGCTGCCCAGGCACAGAAAGGGGTCCCTGCTGCCAAGAGTTAGGCTTTGGAACAATTAGAAGTCAGGATCAAGGTTAGGCTTAGAATTAGATTCGGGTCAGAGAGAAAGTTGGAATTAGATCCGTTTATTTAATGAATTTTTTTTTTTTTTTTTTTTGAGATGGAGTCTCGCTGTGTCTCCCAGGCTGGAGTGCAGTGGCGTGATCTCGGCTCACTGCAAGCTCCGCCTCCCGGGTTCACGCCATTCTCCCGCCTCAGCCTCCCAAGTAGCTGAGACTACAGGCGCCCGCCACCACGCCCGGCTAGTTTTTTGTATTTTTAGTAGAGACGGGGTTTCACCATGTTAGCCAGGATAGTCTCGATCTCCTGACCTCGTGATCCATCCGCCTCGGCCTCCCAAAGTGCTGGGATTACAGGCTTGAGCCACCGCGCCCGGCCTAATGAATATTTTTGAGTGTCTGTTGTGTGCGAGGCACTGTCACAGAGGGTAAGATAGAGCAGTGAACAAAGATAAAAATCTCTACTCTCAGGGATTCTAGTGGATTTGGGATCTGGAATAGGGCTAGGGTTAGAATGAAGTTCACAGCTAGGGATAAATTCAGGATCTGGGTCTGAGTCAGTACTAGTGTCAGGTCGCAGTCAGGGCTGGTATACCTGCCCAGCATTAGGAGTGAGGGTTGGTATCACGATCAAGCTTGGGGCATAATCAGAGTTGGCTTCATGGACAAGTTGACTTCAAGGTCAGAGAGGAGTCTTACCGCCTCTAAATTCTGGCCACAATGGTGGGATTGAACTCAGGCCCTATCACTTCCTCCTTGAAATGCACCTACAAGGTCCTGGGGCCCTGGTACCCGCAAGGGGTCACTCACCTGATCCAGGAGATGGAGCCTGGAAACGTAGGCCTTCTCAGTTTGCAGGAGCTCATTGGCAATGTGAAACACCTTTTGCTGCACAGTCAACTGGAAAGGAGAAACAGTAACCCCCGATCCATCATCCTCTATCCTAACCCTCATCCAAGCCCCCAGAATTCTTAAAACAGTTCCCATGCCACTCTAAGCCTAATACCACCCTAAGATAACCTTGACCCCCATCTCCAGATCTGTAAGTCCTTCAGCTTCATCCCTGACTCCCCAGTCTACCATAAGGCCTACCCCTCCATTCTGATGATATGCACTCCCTCACTCAACAACTCATTCACCTGCTCTCTCTATTCTGACTCAGCAGAGTGTAGTGGTTAAGCATTTTTGGGATGGTAAGTCAGACTTCCTGGGTTCAAATCCTAAGCTCTGCCATTCACTAGCTTGCATAACTTCTTTAACAGCTCTGTATTTAGGACGCCTCATCCATAAATACAGATAATAATAGGATCTATTTAACGTAGAGGCTGGCGAGAAACAAAAACAAAATAATAATAGGACCGAAGTCTATTGATAATGTATGAATAAAACACAGCAGACTACAGATTAAACGGCGTATAAATGTTAATTAATCATTTATTCACCTATTCAGTACACTATCAGCAAGGGCTTGCTGAGTACCTGGGGTGTGAGAAAAGCACAAAAGTATAAGAACGTATAAAACTCATTGCCTGTTGGCCCAGTTTCCTATTCGTTAGATATATTTGTTGACTACCTGCCATGCTGGCAGTCCCTGGCTTTGGCCCCCACACTTGAGCTTGGTCCTAGTAGAGCAAGTATTCTGGCTGAGATCTAACTCAAGTGCAAGGGTGCCTTCTGAAGAAATGTTAGGCTGCCCAGGCACAGAAAGGGGTCCCTGCTGCCAAGAGCCTTCATCTGCACAGCCTCAGGCCCCTGCAGGGCTCTAGCTCTTGCGCCCCTCCTCCAGCTGTGGAGAAGTCTCTATGGATGTAAGAGACTTTCCATTTTACAAATAAGGAAACTGAGGCTTATGGTAGGGGAGCGGAGGGGGAAAAGACTTGCCCAGTGTCACAGAGCTTGGAAACAAGGTCTTATTTCGAGAAATACTGAGCTAGGGGAAGAATCAAGCATAAAAGGCTCCCAGGTTCTCCACATGGTCCTGCCTCTCAGTGAACACAGGTCAGTACCTCCACAGACTCCTGTCTCTCCATCAGGGGCACTGGGATTTCTCTGTCCTTCTCTTCCTCCTCCTCCTCGTCGTCCTCCTCCTCCAGGTCACTGTCAACCTCTTGGGAGCCAGGCCGGTGGGGGTCGGCCAAGGCAACAGGCACACTAGCCAGGGCAGCGGGCCCAGGGCAGAGGCTGTGGCTGGGGGGCCCGTCATCACTGACGAAGCAGGTCTCCTCGCTGTTGGATGGCGAGCTGATGCTATCAATGCCGCTGTCCCGGTTGGGCACCTTCTCGCCGTCCCGGGGCCCAGGAGCCAGCAGGAACAGGCAGCGAGAGGCCTCGCCCTCTGGGAGCTGGGGCACTGGTTGCTGCGAGGGTGGCTGTGGCAACATGGCTGGCTCTGGGGGACCTGGGCTGGGGCCAGGGGCTGGCCTATCCGAGGCGACAATCACAGGCTCTCTGAGGTGGGTGGTGGACACACATGGAGGCAGGGTATGAGCTTGACTGAGAGGCCTCTCCTGACTATCCTTTCCTGTCCCAGGCTCCCCCTTTCCCCTAGAGGGTGCCCTAGGGACCAGACTCACCTTTCAAACTTCTCAATCAGTGAGGATACTGCTGCAGAACTGGGGCTGGCCTCTGCTCTGGGGGCCAGGCCTTTGGCCACTCGGGGGTCGGCAGGCAGTGGGCGTGATGGTGGAGGGGGGATGGGCTCCAGTGGGGGTGGCATCCGGGGCATCTGCAGGTAGCTGGGCTTTGGGGGCACTGGAGAGATGAATAGGGAAGAGAGAAGGGAGACATCAGTGAGCTGGATTTGAGCCTGGCTAACATGGTGAAATCCCATCTCTACTAAAAATACAAAAATTAGCTGGACGTGGTGGCACGTGCCTGTAGTCCCAGCTACTTGGGAGGCTGAGGCAGGAGAATTGCTTGAACTCAGGAGGCAGAGGTTGCAGTGAGCCAAGATCATGCCACTGCACTCCAGCCTGGATAACAGAGTGAGATTCTGTCTCAAAAAAAAAAAAAAAAAAAGCTGGATTTGGAGGTGGCTGGCTGTCATGGCCAGGCCACAACCCCCTCCACAAACCACAATCTGCACCTTTGCCTGAGGTAGACACAAAGGGGCTGAGATGAGATCACAGTATGCACACATTAGCCTCAGGCCACAGCCCTCTGTGCACTAGGTAGGTAGCACTGCCCCCGGAGCACGGTGCCTCCCCATCCTTCTAACAAAACCCTCTTCTCTGCCACTGGCTAACTTCTCCCTTCCTCTGACCCCTCCCCTGGGCCACTTCTCTGCTCTTTTCCGGGACCACTTACCCTGTGGCTTTGGGCCCGGTGCCCGCTTCAGTGGTGAAGGACGCTGGCTAGGGGTTTCGGTGGGGGGGCCTGGGTCTGAGCGAAGCCTCTGGGGACCTTCTGGATGAGGCTCTAGGCTCTGGCCAGGGTCAAGGGACAAACTTTTAACCAGGATCCGGTTTCCCTGGTGCAGCCCTGCAGGAAGAGAGAAAATGGGTGTGAAGTAACTGACTTTAACCCAAAGGGGAATGGGGTTAAAGTTAAGACTGGCATGTCTTAGCAGCTATCTGGGGTATTGGGTTTCTCTGAGCCCCTTTCCTGGCCACAGTGTTTTTCTGGGAAGCCCCTATCCTAGCCCTCAGATGGAGAGCCAGACCCAGGGCTGGGGCTGGCTGTTTTCATCAACAGATAAGAATTCTTTGTGACTAGTGCATTGATTCCATGTATGTCAGCAGGCAGTATTACTAGTGAGTTTAACCAGGCTGGGGGGTGGCTGTGAGCACCCTGAACTTTATATATGCATTTGCGGCCTTTGTTTATACAGCCACATAGGTATGCTGAGTATAAACCATTCTTCAACGTTTTTGTTAAGGTTCTGACAATATCTAGACTTTCTTGTTTACAATTTTGTGCAGCTAAGTATGCTTAAAAATGATGAAATTGTGTTTCATGAGCAAGTTTTGCTTCTTGAAATCCCAACTTCTGGCTGGGCACAGTGGCTCATGCCTGTAATCCCAGCACTTTGGGAAGCCAAGAAAGGAGGATTGCTTGAGCTCAGGAATTCGAGATGAGTTTGGGCAACAAAGTGAGACTCTGTCTCTACAAAAAATATAGAAGTTAGCTGGGCATGGTGGTGTGCACCTGTATTCCCAGCTACTTGGGAGGCTGAGGTGGGAGGATCGGTTGAGCCTGGGAGGTGGAAGTTCCAGGGAGCTGAGATCACCCCACCGCACTCCAGCCTGGGCAAAAGAGCAAGATGCCGTCTCAAGAAAAAAAAAAAAAAAAAAAGAAGAAGAAGAAAAATGAACACAAAATCCCAACTTCTCAGCAATCTGTATTACCCTCCTCAACTTCCACATCTACACAGACCCACATGCATCTTCCACCCCTGCCACACACACACGTGCAGCATCCAGAGGTCAGGTCACAGAAATAACTTTAAATCAAGCAGCCAGTTCGGAAAAAGGGGAGGCCTTTTTGTACTGTCCCTCTTCCCTCACTGTATGTCCCCTAAAGCCACCTCTATCTTTGGCTCTAGAGGAGATGATGGTCATGCTTAGGAGAGAGGATTTGGTCTGGGAGGCAGTGAGGGATCCCCCACCCCAAAGAAAGGAATGTGGGGCTCATGTGATCCTGGCTGGGCAGGGGGCTGTGGGAGTGCCTCAAATGATAGAGAGGTCAGGTGGGGCCAGAGAGGAGTGGGAAAGGCCTTGGATGCTAGGCTGACATCCATCCTGTAGCAGAAGGGAGCCACAAAAACCCCTTGCAGAGGGAGAGATGGAGGCAAACAGGTGTGAGGACAAGAGAGTAGTAGTCAAGAGCTCCCGGAGGTACCACCATCACATGGTGTAGGTTATGCTGTGCCACAGCCACATGGCCTCCCACTCAGCGCCACAGAGGGTCTGTTAGCCTATATCACACACAGTCTCATAAATGACTAGACACAAATGGGCCCACTCAGTCATAGAAACACTTGGTGTTATTTACACCATCTCACCCAACTGTAGGTGATCGCCCTCCTGAAAGCCTAGTTACACACAGTCACAAAGACCTGCGGTCACAACCTCACATACGATCACACAGCCTCGCGGTATCACACACACCTGCAAACATGGTCATGCAATCACAAAGACACACAGTCACACAATGGCAATTCTTTTTTTTTTTTTTTTTTTTTTGAGACGGAGTCTTGCTCTGTCGCCCAGGCTGGAGCGCAGTGACCAGATCTCGGCTCACTGCAAGCTCCGCCTCCCGGGTTCCCGCCATTCTCCTGCCTCAGCCTCCCGAGTAGCTGGGACTACAGGCGCCCGCCACCTCGCCCAGCTAGTTTTTTGTATTTTTTAGTAGAGACGGGGTTTCACCGTGTTAGCCAGGATGGTCTCGATCTCCTGACCTCGTGATCCACCCGTCTCGGCCTCCCAAAGTGCTGGGATTACAGGCTTGAGCCACCGCGCCCGGCCCACAATGGCAATTCTACCATCTCACACACAGCCTCATATAACTGCCCAGCCACATACAATCATATACCCAGCTAGACATTCTTCAAACATGGTCTCACTGAGTCACAAAGATGTACATTGTCATTTACACTGTGTCTCACAATTGCAGGGCCATGGAGTGTCATACACACCATAATGTCACACCTGCAAACATGGTTACACACAAACACTATAGGCACACAGAGTCAATTATACCATGTCAGACACAATCACATACAGTGGCAAAACAGCATAAAGTCACATGATACCACACACTCAGAATCACAAACTCACAATCAGACATGTGGCATACAGGTGGCCCTCCATATCCATTGGTTTTGCATCCTCGGCCTCTGCATGGAGGCTGATTGATCAAAAATGTTTGGGAAAAAAAACAAAAAATAGCAATACAACAATAAAAAGTATATAAATAAAACCCAATACAGTATAGCAACTATTTACATGGCATTTACATTGTATTAGATATTCTAAGTAATCTGGCGATGATTTAAAGTATACAGGAAGGGTCAGGTGCGGTGGCTCACACCTGTAATCCCAGCACTTTGGGAGGCCGAGGCGGGTGGTTCACAAGGTCAGGAGTTCAAGACCAGCCTGACCAACATGGCAAAACTCTGTCTCTACAAAAATACAAAAATTAGCTGGGCGTGGTGGTGGGTGCCTGTAATCCCAGCTACTCGGGAGGCTGAGGCAGGAGAATCGCTAGAACCAGGGAGGTGGAGGTTGCAGTGAGCCGAGATCACGCCACTGCACTCCAGCCTGGGTGATAGAGACTCCATCTCAAAAAAAAAAAAAAAAAGTATACAGGAAGATACACATAGTTTAGATGCAAATAACATGCCATTTTATATAAGGGACTTGAGTGTTGGTGACTTTGGTATCTTCAGGCCGTCCTGGAACCAATTCCCCATGGAGATCAAGGGACAAATGTCATTTACTATGTCATACTCATCTAACAAACACATCCACAGTGTCCCTGGGTCTTAGCCTTAGGCCCAGGAATATACACACCTGTGGGACACTTGCCACCTCCTAAACAGTCACTATGTCACATGCAAACTGTTGTGAAAACACACACACACACACACACACACACACACCTCTGCACCCTCCCCTTCCAGGGTCACACAGGCAGAAAGAGTCACAGGGGATTTTAGGTCTCCCAGTCCCGGAGGGAAGAAATAGCCCAACCCACAGGGTTCCAGCAGCTTCCCTAGGCCCCTGACCTCACCCCTGGCTACATCCCAGTCAGGTCCACCCCAGGGGACTCAGATCAGGG
This sequence comes from Macaca fascicularis, assembly GCF_037993035.2. Taxonomy (NCBI): domain Eukaryota; kingdom Metazoa; phylum Chordata; class Mammalia; order Primates; family Cercopithecidae; genus Macaca; species Macaca fascicularis. Next base: position 54,454,027 of record NC_088395.1, read on the forward strand.
TCCTTTCCCAGCACTGAGGGAACAGGGTGCCCCAGGCCCCAGGCCGAGCGCCCCTCCCCAACTCTGTACCTTGCTTTGGGTGTCGTTCCTCACTTCCTTCCCCACCTAAGCTGGCAGGGCCTGGCCAGAATGGAGGAGGCGCTCCTCTCCGCTCAGCTGTGCCGCTTACCCTGCCCTGCTCAGCACATCCTGGCCTGGTCTTGCCCTGCCCTCCCCCTAGGCATGGGGGTGAGGAAGATGAATCACCTGGAGGGTGGCACAGGCGGAGACGTGGTTAGAGAGACACATGGCCAGAGCAAGGGAGAGAGATAGAGAGAAGCTGACAGGGCCAGAGATGCAGTGAGTAAAGCCAGGTACCCTGCCATGCAGAGACCCCTCCTCAGACATATACACATAGGTGCCAGGGTCCCTGGTGGCCCCTGTCTGCCTCCTTGGGCCTGGGGGAGCCCACTTATCTCCACACCTCAATGCAGGCAGGCCTCTCTGGGCAAGCCCTCCTACCCTATCTGTAGCAAAGCAGCAGGGCCTCTGGATAAGGCTGCTCTCCTCCTGCTCCAATGCTGGTCCTCGGGATGGAGTGACCATACATGCCACTCTCCATGGCCCTGCCCTAGCCCACCCACTGCTCCCTCCTCACCCATCTCACCTGAGAGCCCACAGAAAGGCCTGCCTCTCCATTCTCTCTGCCTCCTTGCAGGCAGCCCTGCAGGAAGAGGAGGCCAAATGAAATGCAAAGATTCCCTGGAGTCCCAGGTGAGAGGAACAGAGATTATCAGCCCAGTTTCTAGTAAGGAGATAGGGTCAGAGAGAGAGGCAGTGACTTGCCCAAGGTCGCAGAGCAAGTCAATGAATGGCACACTTTCTGGCAGACTGGTCATGGACTGGATTCCTTCTTATTAACCCCACTCTCCAAGGGGAAGCTGGAAAAGAGGGGAACCAGGAGGGGCAGGGTGGACCCAAGGGCTTCAGAAAGTCACAAACTGCAGTGTAGCTAGTAAGAGGGACACCCCTCAACCCTGTCCACAGGGAATTGAACAGGGGTCCAGTTTAGGAGCCTAGGCCTGACCAAGAACCAGGCTAGGTTTCACCGAGCGGGGGAAGGTTCAAGATCCCTCCCTCTTGTTTCAGAACTCCCTCTCCCTTGTCTCTCTGCCTACATTTCCCTGTCTGCTGTTTTCCCTCAGTGGCCTCCTTGGCTCCAAGTCTTGCTCCCTCCAGGTGGCTGAATGAACTTTCTTACAGTCCAGCTCAGATCATGCCACTTACCTGCACAAGAACCTTCTGTAACTCCCCACTGTCCATGGGAAAATAGAAACTTCTCAGCTAGGCCGGGCGCGGTGGCTCACGCCTTTATTCCAATACTTTGGGAGGCTGAGGTGGGTGGATCACCTGAGGTTGGGAGTTTGAGACCAGCCTGACCAACATGGAGAAACCCGATCTCTACTAAAAATACAAAATTAGCTGGGCATGGTGGCGCATGCCTGTAATACCAGCTACTCGGGAGGCTGAGGCAGGAGAATCGCTTGAACCTGGGAGGCAGAGATTGCGGTGAGCTAAGATTGTACCATTGCACTCCAGCCTGGGCAACAAGAGTGAAACTCTGCCTCAAAAAAAAAAAAAAAAGAAAAAGAAACTTCTCAGCTAGCCCTCAGTGGCCCCTCATGACCATGCTGAACTCTATGGCTTTCCTTGGCTGAGTTTGGTCTCCAGAATATTTTTGAACCTAGCAGACCCTGTGCTTGGGGATGAGAAAATCCCATCCCTGCCCTTGGGGAGCTCCCAGGGTAGGCCCCCCTCCTCCTTCCTAGAAACCACAGCCCTTCCCACTGCCCCATCCTGTCCCTACCCAGCAAGGTCCTGGATTCATTTTCTCCAGCCCTTTTTTTTTTTCTTTTTTGGATACAGGGTATCTCTCTGTTGCTTAGGGTTAAGCACGGTAGTGTGATCAGGTCACTGTAACCTCAAATTCCTGGGCTCAAGTGATCCTCCCATCTCAGCAGCCCAAGTAGCTGGGACTCCAGGTACTCACCACCATGCCTGGCTATTTTTTTTTTTTTTTTTTTTGGTAGAGATAGGGACCTTCTTTGTTGCCCAGGCTGGTCTCAAACTCCTAGCTTCAAGAGATCCTCTTGCCTCTGCCTCCAAAAGTGCTGAGATTACAGGCATGAGCCAGTATGTGCCCGATTCCTGCCTATTTTTCTTGTGGTTGATAATCCACAACATTATCACACCTACACCCACACCTCCACACCTGACAAGATCCTCCACCAGCACTGCCCCTTCCATAAATGGATTTACAATTCCCCAGTGCCCAGTAGAGCAGAGATCACCAAAAAGCCCCCCTCACACACATTTGGTCACACCACCAAATCTTTTTTATTTTTTACTTTTGAGGTGAGGTCTTACTATGTTGCCCAGGCTGGTCTTGAATTCCTGGGCTCGAGCAATCCTCCTGTCTCAGCCTCCCAAGTAGCTGGGACTACAGGTGTGTACCACCACACCCAGCGACCACCAAATCTGGTAATACTTTGTGGAAATGTATCCAGCCACACACCAACTGGGCACATCCCTCAAAGACCCAGAGAGAGAACCACAGAGCTACTTGTGTCTGTGCACCGTGCTTGGCACAACTGCACACACACAACCACCACTGCCACTTGGACATCTCTTGTCACCTACGGAAAGCATACTCTAGGTACCCCAGGAGTGCCATTGCACTGTGCCAGCTCTGCTATGGGGATGGGGGTGGGGTGTGCACCCTTCCTGCCCCACTCTCAAACCCCTGCCCCCCAGGCATTCATCAGGCCAGAAGGGCAATCTTGACTCTTACCCTCAGGGAGTTCCCAATCTCAAAGACAAAAGACTCTAACTCAGGAAAGGTAAGGAGGGTCAGCCTGTGGGGACTGGGGAAGCTCAGGGGAGGGGAACCGATAGGGTGGCCAAACTACAGGACACTCACTCAGTTAATTTTTTTGTTTTGTTTTGAGACGGAGTTTCGCTCTTGTTACCCAGGCTGGAGTGCAATGGCGCGATCTCGGCTCACTGTAACCTCCGACTCCGGGGTTCAAGCGATTCTCCTGCCTCAGCTTCCCCAATAGCTGGGATTACAGATGCCTGCCACCACACCCAGTTAATTTTTGTATTTTTGTAGAGATGGGGTTTCACCATGTTGGCCAGGCTGGTCTCGATCTCCTGACCTCAGGTGATCCACCTGCCTCAGCCTACCAAGGTGCTGTAATTATAGGTGTAAGCCACCACACCTGCTCACTCAGTTAAATTTGAATTTCAGATAAACAAGGAATGTTTTAGTATAATATGTCTCATGAATACTTATACTAAAAATTTCTCAAGCTATACTTAAAAAATGACTTGTTGGGGTGGGCGTGGTGGCTCATGCCCGTAATCCCAGCACTTTAGGAGGCCGAGGCGGGTAGATCACGAGGTCAGAAGTTCAAGACCAGCCTGGCCAACATGGCGAAACCCCGTCTCTACTAAAAATACAAAAATTAGCTGGACGTGGTGGCAGGCGCCTGTAATCCCAGCTACTCGGGAGGCTGAGGCAGGAGAATGGCTTGAACCCGGGAGGCGGAGGCTGCAGTGAGCCGAGATCATGCCACTGCACTCCAGCCTGGGCAACAGAGTGACACCCTGTCTAAAAACAAAAAAAAAATGACTTATTGTATATCTGAAATTCAAATCTAATTGTATTAAATAGTTTTTGAAGGCTAATTCTGGCAACCCTAGTCAGGGAAAGCTTCCAAATGAATGTGGCAGAGCCAGGCCTTCAAGACAGCACCTGGTAGCCAGAGTTCCCCCAGACTCTTGTCCACTTAAGCCTCAAGCAGGCTAGGGACTCTACCCAATTTTTTCTGCAATGGGCATCTGAATGCTCATGACAGTGCCGTTATTTCAGGGATGGCCTTGAATCTGGTCTTTTTTTTTTTTAAGTCACTAATTTAAAAAGCCATGATACTTGACTATTCCCAACAAGGGTGGTGTCATCATGATCACTGACTGGACTGCATGGATTGAACTGCTGCAGCACTTGTATTAGGAACAGCTGGCTTAGGACTTGCACAGACCTCAGTTTAGATTCCAACACTACCTTTTACTAGCTGTGTGGCCCTGGGCAAGTCTCCCCATCTACCTGAGCCTCAGTTTCTTTATCTGGAAAAAAGGACTATAATAGCAGTTCCTTGGTTTGGGGGAGCCTATGGGACAACGAAGGGAAAGAGCACAGTGACCCACCCTGCCACACACACACAGAGCGATATGGGTTAAACTTGAAAACCAACAGAATCACACATCACAAAGCCACAAAACTACACACATAGATACATAAGCCCACGGGCTGTAGGCTGCAACCCAACGTAAAACTGTGGATACACTGAGAAACACAAGCAAACTCAGCCAGAGAGACACAGAACCCAGCTCTGCTCACCAGGACAGCTCTGCAGATCAGGGCAGGACTCCTATGAGAGGTGGTAGGGCAGTGAAGACGATGGTGCCCTGTCCTCCCCATTCAAATTCAATTCAAAATACAAACCAGAAAAAAAATTGTAAAATAAGTGTCAAGAAGTGTAGCTGAGGTTTGAATTTTCCCATGACAACTTATTGTTGTTGAAATAGGAAAATCCTTCCAAAAATTGTTTCTGGTTGCTGCATGCCCCCGCGTGGCAGGTGTCCTGAGCACATGCTTCTGGGTTTACTGGCAGATAAAGTCCAGCATCTAGCTAAGTTTGAGGACAAGGGCTCCTTTTGCCCATTCCCACTGGAACTGGACCCTGCATCTCCCTCAGCCCTTCCTGGGAATTTCAGCTGCCAACTTTCCCCCTCCTTAGCTAATAGCAACCCCTCTTGCTTCTCCCAGCTACTGTAGCCTTGGCTTACTCTCAAGACAGCTATTAGGGCCCCTGACTGGACCCTGGTCATTAACTCCCTGGTGTCCTGGGGCAAGTGGTTTCAAAGCTCTGGGCCCCAATTTCCCCATTTGGGGCCCAGAGCTATGAAAGATCGCTCTGCAGAGATGCTAAAATGGGGAGAAATGTGTTCTGCTTGTTGTGAACAATCGGCGACGAGATCCTAGGGTAAGCAGAAGCCGGCCCCTAGCACACAGGCCTCCTGAGAGCCCAGGCAAACTTCTCCCTACAGCCCTCAAATCTCTTCCTTTCCTGGCTGAGAGGTAGGCTCCAGGGACAGCTGGAATTCCTGGGGGTGGGGTGGGGAAAGGGAACAGAGGGAGTGGAGAACAGCAGAAAGGAAAGTGCCTTTTGGGAAGCCAATTCTGTGGGGCGAAGGGGCATCTCTCTGCTTGACAAAAAAAAAAAAAACAAGAAAACAGCCATAACTGCCCCACCTCTTCCCAACTGCCCCTTGAATGTGAGCTGCAGGCCAGCTGCCCCACTCCACCTTCAAGGCCAGACTGCACCCAGACCTTGCCTGACCTAGCAGATGTTGTCTCTGAAAGTTCAAACTCAAAGCTCGGTCAAGTGTGAAATGTGCAGAAGGAGCTGTTTACAGGAACCCTGTAGGTAGCTCAGGGGTTCCTTCTCTGAAGTCCACTGTTCTTCTGAACATAAGGACTCTGCAGAAAAATGGAGGCACTTTCTATAGCGTGAAGACACTTTCAAGAAGTGGGGGCCATTCTGGCAAGTCAGGAGCTTCCTAACTCTTTCGAGTTTCCTAAAGAGCATTCTATCCTTCAAAATCGAGACACTTTCTGTGAAATGGAGGTCTCTTTAATAAACAGAAGGCCCTTCTGTAAAGGGAGGAAGTTTTTCCAAAAACAGGAGCCTTCTTCAAAGTGGAGGGACATTCTGTAAAGTGACAAGAGTTCTCTAAAGGCCCTTTTGTAAAATGGATGGCCTGTTTGTAACCGAAGAATTCTTAAGGATCATGACAAAACAGAAGACTGTTAAATAGGGGAACTCCTTTTTGTAAAGTGGGGCCCCTTCTTTAAAGAGAAAGATGTTTGTGTAAAGTGCGGACCCTAGTATAAACTGAGGAACTTTCTGTAGAGTGGGACAGTCTAAGGCCATAGGGAATGGTGGGGACTGGGTTAAAATGGAAAGCACATGCCTAACCTGAAGTAGAAACAGCAGCTTCTCCCCTCCACGCAGGTGTCACCTTGCAGTAATGCGGCCCTGTATTGTCAGGTCTTCCAATATTTCAAGGGAATTCAGAAATCCAGATTTTTCTTCTTCTTCTTCTTCTTTTCTTTTTTTTTTAGACAGAGTCTCACTCTGTCACCCAGGTTGGAGTACAGTGGCGTGATCTCGGCTCAGTGCTACCTCTGTCTCCTGGGTTCAAGCGATTCTCCAGCCTCAGCCTCCCGAGTAGTTGGGATTACAGGTGCACGCCACTACATCTGCCTGATTTTTGTATTTTTAGTAGAGATGGGGTTTCACCACATTGGCTAGGCTGGTCTTGAACTCCTGACCTCGGGTGATTCACCTACCTTGGCCTCCCAAAGTGCTGGGATTACAGGCATGAGCCACTGTGGCCGGCCGGGAAATCCAGGTTTTTCATGTGAAATCCCTTAATTTTAAAAACTGTGGGCAGGCCAAATGAAACTTGTGAGTCAAATTTAACTTGTGGGCCATCACGTTGCACTGTCTGAGTTAGCTGATCCTGAAGGCTCATTCTACCCCTGCTGTTTATGCCTTGCCCTATCTCCCATGCTCTTGCCCTTGAGTAGAAGCCTTGCAGGTCCCATCTCCCATTCCCTGGAAGGGCCCAGTCTCCTCTGCGTCTGAGCAGGCTCAGGGAGCTGGCCCATGCATTACTTGTCAGAAGTTCCCCGAATTGGAATCTGCCTTTTGTTCTGTCTGACCCGGTTTACCTTCTGCCCTGTGCAGGATGCCTAAAGAAGAGAGAGCAGGAGATTGTAAGAACATGCAGAAATCTCTGGAACTCAAGCTGTTCACTTTTTAGCAGAGGATATAAGATATGAGGATTCAACTGCTGAACACCTACTCTGGGCCAGGTGGTGTGTTGATGCTCTCGTATGGCATCCTCCTAATGATCCGGTGAGCTATTACCCATTTTACAGATGAGGAAACTGATGCACAGAGAGGCAAAATAATTTGCCTGAGGACAGCTAAAAGTGGTTGAGCTGGGACCAGATCCCAAGTGTGTCTGTGTCCAGAGTCACAGAGCACATCTTCAGTGACTGCTGAGTTGGGAAAGAAATCACATTTGGAGCGGGGAGAAGAGAAGACTTCCTAAAGGAGGTGGTTTTTAGTTGCACCATCCAGGCTGGGGTGTGTTTTTTTAGGTATAGATGGACTGAGAATGGTTCTGCAGACAAGGGAAGAAGAGTGGGCAAAAGTGTGGATACTGGGTGGGGAGGTAGGAGTGAAGCATATATTTGGAGCCCGTAATGTCCTGGGTTTGCAAGAAGGCTCCACACCAGGAAGAAGGATTAGGAAAGGCCAAAAGATAAAAGCAAGCAGACACCCCCTTCCCTACACCACAACCACCACCATACACCTATAGGGGGCATGCAGAGACAGACGCAGGCACGGGAACAGACACAGGTATAGAAACAGACAGACACGTCCACAAGATCTAAGGAGACCCACATGCAGAAACATCTAGAAACTCCCATATGCTTAGTGCCAAGGTGACGTACAACCAGGCACAGAGGAGCACGTAACACATACAGACCCAGAGACACACATGGATCTATATACAAACACACAGATGGCCATACAGAAACAAGAACATTAAGACACACACACAAAATAGATCCACGGGGACAAAGAAGGCCAGGCACATGCACGCGCGCGCGCACACACACACACACACACACACACACACACACAGAAACCAAGCAGCCACATGAGAGCATAAGCAGCCCATCCCTCTTCCAGTTGCTTGATTACTGTGAGGGCCCAGCCACCTCCTCCCTGCTTCTCTAGACTAGAGGCCAGAGGATAGGGGGCGGTAGCTCCACCCCCCACTCCTCCCCCCGGCCCCTCGCCCCGGGAGGAGCTGGGGACTTCAGAGGACAGGAAGGGAAGGGAGTGGAGCTGCAGCTGGGAGCACTGGGAGCAGTAATTACCCGATGCTGGGGCTGCCACGCTGGCTGAGATTCCCCTTCCCGTGAGGCAAAGCCGCTAGGGGGATGGTCCCTCTGACCCTTGCCTCAACCCCAGGGACCCCAACACCCACCCATCTCCCTTCCCATTCACCAGAGGCCTGACCAAATCTGAGAGTTGGAGACACAGACGGATCATGAGGGGAAAAGACAGATGATAAGAGAAAGACACTGGGACAAACACAAGGAGGGAGAGGACAGGAAAACCACAGAGACCCAGAGATGGACATAGAGGGAGATGGACAAAAGGGACAAGTCAGAAGAGAGACAAAAGACAGAAAGGTCCACACAGGGCATGGCAGTCAGCGAGGGATACAGGCCCAGGCAGAGGGGCAGGGACAAAAAGGGCAGGCCAGGGCCATCTGTTGAACGTGGTGACAATGTGCCATGCCAAGGGCTGTGGGATGGATCTGTGGCATTGAATCCTTACAACAACCCTAGAAGGTGGGAATGACAACCCCATTTTCCAGTTGAGAAAACCGAGGCTCAGAGGGGTGAGGTGACTTGCCCAAGGTCACATGACACTTCAGAAAGTGGCAGACCTGGGTGTGGGGGGCTCTCTCTGCTGCCGGCCCCCGCCAGAGACAGGGAGGCCCAAACAGAGATCCCTGAGGGAATTCTCCAGACAGAGAAGCAGTCAGCGAGCCTGGGAGATGCTCCCTAAGAGATGCGGTGAAAGCGACCCCAGCCTTCCCTGCCCCTCCCGCACCCGTGCGGTGTCTACACCTGGAATGCATTAGGTAGGGGGGCCCCGGCCTAGGGGAGCAGGGAAGGAGCCGGAGGGGAAGCAGGGAAGGCAAAGGCGAAGGCAAAGGCAGTGGTGTGGGCGGTGGCGGCCCAGGCCTAGCAGGCCCCCGGCGGGCCGGAAGGGCTTCTATGCCAGCTGCAGCTCCCAGAGGCCAGCCCTACCAGTCCCGCCTTTCCCGCTTTCCACAGGCGTCTTCCCTCCGCGATTTAACCCTTTCCCTGCAGGGGCCATGGGGAAGCGCCAAGGAGGGCTCTTCCCTCTTAGTCTCAGCTACATAATTGTGCCCCTCACCCACCTGCCCTTACTCTGGGACCCAGATAGGCATGTCTGATGCCAACTGGGTGCTGTCACCTAGATGTCCTGTCTTCAGGCTCCTCAGCCTCAGCACATTGTGAACGACACTCCTACCCCAGCCCTGGTCTGCTTCTCCTCCTGCCTTCCCCATCGCAGGAAGGACAACTCCATCCGCCCAGCTGCCCAAGTCCTAGGCTTCTCCCTCTTCCTCAACCCACATGTCCAGCCACGCCCCGAGTCCTTTAGATGCACTGTCCTCAGTTGCTCTAAAATCCCTATGCTTCATTCCCCATCCAGCCCCCTAACTGGTTTCCCTCCCATCTTCCGGGCCTCTACGAGGCATTCTCTACACCACTGCCAGCTTTTGGAAAACACAGTCCCCTGCAATCCCTTCAGCCTTGTGAAGGGCTCCCTTTGCCTTCGGGGGTGAAACTCCTGAGCACTGGGACAAGGAAGGCCTAGCTCAGGAACATTTCCCCGCCCCACGCCCCACGCTCCAGCCACAATGGCCGTTTGTCTGTTCCTCGAAAGTGCTCTCTTCCGCCTAAGGCTTTGGCACGTGTTGTTCCCATGACCCGAACTGCTAGTCTGCTTCTCCCTACCTCTGGACTCCTATTTATCCTTCAGGTCTCAACTCAAATTTATCTTCTTTGCCCTGTCCGCCCACTCCCCCCATCCTCATGTGTTCTTGCAGCATCTGCACTTGGAATTGCTTGTAGTGTGTCTTTCCTGCTAGATATCAGCTCCACCAGGACAGGGATAGTGACTGTCTTGTTGCCTACCTGGCACCTAGCACAGGGCCTAGCACATAGTAGGCACTCAACAGGTACATGTTAAAGAAAGAAATGCCCCCCTTGCTCCCCTCGTTCACTTTCCCTTCCCCTGTCACCTGTTTGCTCACCAAGTATTATTTACTGATACCACAATGACCAGGTCTGGGATATTACAAATAGGGAAACTAAGACCCTGAGAGGGGAAGGGAGGCCTGGAGGAACGGTGAACCAATAGCAGAGCCAGGAGTGCTGAGGCTCCCTCGGCTACTGCCCTGCAGCCTTGTCTCCGGAGCTGTGTGTGCTTTCAGACACTGTTTGGAGGTGTCACACCTTCCAGGTCCAAGGAACTGGGCACCAGAGCCCAGAGAGGCTGGACTCATTGCTCCAAAGATGTTTGCTCTCTCCAGATGAGGGAACTGAACTCTGTGGTGCTAGCCAATGGCAGACTGCATTTCCTGCCCTCATTCCAGACAGGTCCTAGCCCCACCCAGCCAGCGTCTGGCCAGCTCCACATCTGCCTAAGGCATTTAGCTAACTGGCCCCCAGAAGGCCATGGCTTGGGTTTGTCTGGGGCATTGTTAGCTGCCACTCCACTCTCCCTTGAGGAAGCAGGCAGCCTCACCTGGGCCCTCCCCCAGGGACAGAGGGGCCTGAAACGGCCAAGAGCGCAGTGCCAACCATCTGCAATTTGGAAGCTTCTATTCTTTTAGTCTTGTCTGGAGAAGTCCTTTTCCCAGTTACCCAGAGTCTTTACATTTTGTTGTGTTTGTTTGGAAGGCCCTAGTGGACTAGGAACCAAATCTGGTTATTTCCCCAGACTCTCCCTTGGAATCTCAAACTACTGCTCTCCAAAACTCGCCAGCAGACCCCACTACCTCCTCCTGTCCCAAGCCCTCTCTTCTCCTTTCCATAAGCAAACCCCCTCACTGCCCTCTCAGGATGCCCACAACAGAGAGAACACCGAGGGAAACCACACAAATTTACTTTACCCATGTTTGATTTGCTTTTCAGAAGTATTCCTCCCTCAATACTTTGCAATAGCCAGCTACCCTGGGTACATGAAATGGGTCTCAGTTTCATGCAAATATGCTTATTATTTTTTGAGACAGAGTCTCACTTTGTCACCCAGTCTGGAGTGCAGTGGCACAATCATACTCCACTGCAGCCTCAAACTCCTGGGCACAAGTGATCCTTCCACCTCAGCCTCTCGAGTAGCTGTGACTACAGGCATACACCACCATGCCCTGCTAATTTAAAAACATTTTTTGTAGAGATGGGGTCTCACTATGTAGCTCAGGCTGGTCATGAACTCCTGCCCTCAAGCAATCCTGCCCCATTGGCTTCCGAAAGTGGTGGGATTACAGGTGTGAGGCACCATGCCTGGCCTCAAATACGCTTTTTTTTTTTTTTTTTTTTTTTTTGAGACGGAGTCCCGCTCTGTCGCCAGGCTGGAGTGCAGTGGCAAGATCTCGGCTCACTGCAACCTCCGCCTCCCAGGTTCAAGCAATTCTCCTGCCTCAGTCTCCTGAGTAGCTGGGACTACAGGTGTGTGCCACCACGCCCAGCTAATTTTTGTATTTTTAGTAGAGACGGGGTTTCACCATGTTGCCAGGATGGTCCCAATCTCTTGACCTCATGATCCACCCACCTCGGCCTTCCAAAGTGCTGGGATTACATGCGTGAGCCATCGTGCCCGGCAAGTTTTTATTTTATTTTATATTTTATTTTTTGTGAGACAGAGTCTCGGTCTGTCACCCAGGCTGGAGTGCAGTGGCACAATCTTGACTCACTGCAACCTCTGCCTCCTGGGTTCAAGCAATTCTCCTGCCTCAGCCTCCTGAGTAGCTGGGATTACAGGCGTGTGCCACCATACCTGGATGATTTTTTTTTTTTTCTTTGAGACGGAGTCTCACTCTGTCGCCAGGCTGGAGTGCAGTGGCATGATCTCGGCTCACGGCAACCTCCGCATCCCAGGTTAAAGTGAGTCTCCTGCCTCAGCCTCCCGAGTAGCTGGGACTACAGGCATGTGCCACCACACCCAGCCAATTTTTGTATTTTTAGTAGAAACAGGGTTTCACTATGTTGGCCAGGATGGTCTCAACCTCTTGATCTTGTGATCCACCCACCTCGGCCTCCTAAAGTGCTGGGATTACAGGCGTGAGCCACCACGCCTGGCTGATTTCTGTATTTTTAGTAGAGAAAACATTATGCCATGTTGGCCAGGCTGGTTTCAAACTCCTGGCCTCAAGTGATCCACCCGCCTCAGCCTCCCAAAGTGCTAGGATTACTGGCGTGAGTCACCGTGCCTGGTCGATTTTATTTTTTAAGACACAGTCTTGGCCGGGCACAGTGGCTCATGCCTGTAATCCCAGCACTTTGGGAGGCCAAGGTGGGTGGATCACAAGGTCAGGAGTTCAAGACCAGCCTGGCCAACATGGTGAAACCCTGTCTCTACTAAAAATACAAAAATTAGCTGGGCATGGTGGCTTGTGCCTGTAATCACAGCTACTGGGGAGGCTGACGCAGGAGAATTGCTTGAACGGGGACCCGGGAGGTGGAGGTTGCAGTGAGATGAGACTGCCACTGCACTCCAGCCTGAGCGACAGAGCAAGACTCTGTCTCAAAAACAACACAACACAAAACAAAACAAAGAAAACAACAACAACAAAAAACACAGTCTTGCTCTGTCACCCAGGCTGGAGTGCAGTCGTGTGATCTCGGCTCACTGCAACCTCTGCCTCCCGGGGTCAAGTGATTCTCGTGCCTCAGCCTCCCGAGTAGCTGAGATTACAGGTGTGAGCCACCGTGCCCAGCCCTCAAATATGCTTTAAAAACGGCTGGGTCTCAGCTTCATGAAAATATACTTTAAAAACTGCTTTCCCCCGAAAAAAGGCATTTCTATGGCAAAGTTCCAGCAGGTACTGAATAATTCATCTGAGTGTCACCCTGCCAACCTTACTGTCTGTCTTCAAGGATGGGACTGGCTCCCAGATCTATACATGGTATGCGTTGGTGGTGAAAACTCCCAAACATCACTGGCCCAGGCCTCTTTCCTGAGCTTTCCAATCTTACATCCAAACGTCTGCTTGCGAGATGACACAAACAAATGGGAAAACATTCCATGCTCATGGACTGGAAAAATCAATATCGCTCAAATGGCCATACTGCCCAAAGCAATTTACAGATTCAATGCTATTCCTATCAAACTACCAATGACATTCTTCACATAATTTTAAAAAACTATTTAAAAATTAATATAGAAACAAGTGTCCAAATAGCCAAGGCAATCCGAAATAAAGAGAACAAAGCCAGTTGGGCATGGTGGCTCAAGCTTGTAATCCCAGCACTTTGGGGGGCCGAGGCGGGCGGATTACCTGAGGTCAGGAGTTCGAGACCAGTCTGGCCAACATGGAGAGACCACGTCTCTACTAAAAATACAAAAATTAGCCAGGCATGGTGGTGGGCACCTGTAATCCCAGCTACTCAGGAGGCTGAGGCAGGAGAATCACTTGAGTCCCGGAGGCAGAGGTTGCAGTGAGCTGAGATCATGCCACTGCACTCCAGCCTAGGTGACAGTGACACTCCATCTAAAAACAAAAACAAAACAAAAAACCCACGGTGGCTCACACCTGTAATCCCCAGCACTTTGCGAGGCCGAGGCAGGCAGATCACGAGGTCAGGAGTTCAAGACCAGCCTGGCCAACGTGGCGAAATCCTGTCTCTACTAAAAATACAAAAATTAGCTGGGCGTGGTGGTGTGTGCCTGTAATCCCAGCTACTTGGGAGGCTGAGGCAGGAGAATTGCTTGAACTGGGACCAGGGAGGAGGAGGTTGCAGTGAGCTGAGATCATGCCACTGCACTTCAGCCTGGGTTATGGGGTGAGACTCAGCCTCAAAAAGAAAAAAAAAAAAAAAAAAAAGGCCGGGCGCGGTGGCTCACGCCTGTAATCCCAGCACTTTGGGAGGCCAAGGCAGGTGGATCACGAGGTCAGGAGATTGAGACCACCCTGGCTAACACGGTGAAACCCCATTTCTACTAAAAATACAAAAAATTAGCTGGGCGTGGTGGTGGGCACCTGTAGTCCCAGCTACTCCGGAGGCTGAGGCAGGAGAATGGCGTGAACCCAGGAGGCGGAGCTTGTAGTGAGCTGAGATCGCGCCACTGCACTCCTGCCTGGGCGACAGAGCGAGAGTCTGTCTCAACAGCAACAACAAAACAACAACAACAACAACAACAACAACAAAAAACAAAACCAGAGGCATCACACTACCGACTTTATATTTACAGGGCTACAGTAACCAAAACAGCATGGTACTGGACAAAAACAGATACACAGACCAACAGAACAGAATAGAGAGCCCAGAAATAAGGCCACACACCTACAACCATCTAACCTTTGACAGAATTGACAAAAGCAGCAATGGGGAAAGGACTCCCTGGTCAATAAATGGTGCTGGGATAACTGGCTAGCCACATGCAGAAGACTGAAACTAGATCTCTTTCTTACACCATATACTAAAATCAACTCAAGATGGATTAAAGACTTAAATGTAAAACCTAAAACTATAAAAACCCTGGAAGACAACCTAGGAAATACCATTTTGGATATAGGACCTGGCAAATATTTCATAACGAAGGCACTAAAAGCAATTGCAACAAAAACAAAAATTGACAAATGGGACCTGATTAAATGAAAGAGCTTCTGCACAGCAAAAGAAGCTATCAACAGAGTAAACAACCTACAGAAATGGGAGAAAATATTTGCAAACTATGCATCTGACAAAGGTCCAATATCCAGAATCTGTAAGGAACTTAAATCAACAAGCAATAAACAAACAACCCCATTAAAAAGTGGGCAAAGGACATGAACAGATACATTTCAAAAGAACACATACATGTGGCCAATAAGCATATGAAAAAAATGTTCAACATCGGCCGGGCGTGGTGGCTCACACCTATAATCCTAGCACTTTGGGAGGCCGAGGCAGTTGGATCACCTGAGGTCAGGAGTTCTGGACCAGCCTAGCCAACATGGCGAAACCCCGTCTCTACTAAAAATACAAAAATTAGCTGGGTGTGGTGCCAAGCACCTGTAATCTTGCTACTTGGGAGGCTGAGGTGGGAGAATTGCTTCAACCTGGGAGGCGGAGGTTGAAGTGAGCTGAGACAGAGCCACTGCACTCCAGCCTGGGTGACAGAGAAAAAAAAAGAAAAGAAAAAATGCTCAACATCACTAATCATTAGAGAAATGCAAATCAAAACTGCAATGAGATACCATTTCACACCAGTCGGAATGGCTATTACTAAAAAGTCAAAAAATAACACGCCAGGTTGCAGAGAAAAGGAAATGCTTATACACTGCTGGTGGGAATGTAAATTAGTTCAGTCATTATGGAAAGCAGTTTGGTGATTTCTCAAATAACTCAAGCAGAATTACCATTCAACTCAGTAATCTCACTATTGAGTATATACTCAAAGGAGTATAAATTGTTCTACCATAAAGACACATGCATATGTATGTTCATCACAGTGCTATTCACAATAGCAAAGACATGGAATTAACCCAAATGCCCATCAATAGTGGACTGGATAAAGAAAATGTGTTATGTATACACCATGGAATACTATGCAGCCATAAAAAAGAATGAGATCATGTCCTTTGTAGGAACACAGATGGAGTTAGAGGCCATTATCCTTAGCAAACTAAGGCAGGAACAGAAAACCAAATACCGCATGTTCTCACTTATAAATGGGAGCTAAACATTGAGTACATATGGACACAAAGAAACAAAAAGCAGACACTGGGGCCTATTTGAGGGTGGAGGGAGGGAGGAGGGTAAGGACTGAAAAACTACCTATCAGGTACTATGCTTATTACCTGGGTGGTGAAATAATCTGTATACCAAATCCCCCTGACATGCAGTTTACCCATATAACAAACTTGCACATGTACCCCTGAACCTAAAATAAAAGTTTAAAAAAGGCCGGGCGCGGTGGCTCAAGCCTGTAATCCCAGCACTTTGGGAGGCCGAGACGGGTGGATCACGAGGTAGGGAGATCGAGACCATCCTGGCTAACACACTGAAACCCCGTCTCTACTAAAAAATACAAAAAACTAGCCGGGCGAGGTGGCGGGCGCCTGTAGTCCCAGCTACTTAGGAGGCTGAGGCAGGAGAATGGCGTAAACCCGGGAGGCGGAGCTTGCAGTGAGCTGAGATCGCGCCACTGCACTCCAGCCTGGGCGACAGAGCGAGACTCCGTCTCAAAAAAAAAAAAAAAAAAAAAAAAAAGTTTAAAAAAAGATTATGGTAAATCCATACAATGGCATATTATTACGCAGTCATTAAAATGTTCAAAAAAAGTTCATGAAGAGTTTTTAATGATGTTGGAAAAATACATTAAATGAAAAAGCATGATATAAAATTGAACATATAATATGATTTCAATTATGTAAAATACACACCAATATGTAGAAAAAGATCTAGCAGAAAACAGACCACAATATTAAAAGTGATCATCCTGGGTAGTAAAAAACAAAAATGAACCAAACCCACAAACGCCTGCTGGCCATCTTCACCTGCATGTACCCGCAGGCGTTTCGAATTCAACTTGTCTCAAACACAATTTACTATCTTCCCTCAAACCTCCTCCCTCTCTTGTATATAGATGGCCCCACCAACATCCACCAGGTCACTGCAGTTGGTTTCAGAAAACAACATGGAGCAATCTGGACTTTGCCTTCTGTCTCAGCCTCTACATCCAAGCTACTACCAAGGCCTGTCCATGCTAGCATCTAAATATCTCTCAGATCTTACCCTCCTTACCTGCCATCGCTCTAACCCAAGCTACTATCACCTCTCTCTGGGAAGACTGCAACACTCACCTGCCTGTCTCCCTGCTTCCACTCTTGCACCCCTTCCATCCATTCTCCCTATGCAGCTAGGGAGAGCTTCCAAACACCCCCATCTGAGCACATCATTCCCGTTAATAAACCCTTTGATGGTTTCTCTTCGTCCTCAGAAGAAAGTTCCTTCTCAGCCTTGTCACTCCACTCCTCCCAATACTAGCCCTATTCCCCAGTGCCCCATGTCTCGCTGCCTTTGCTCCCACTAAACCTCTTACCTGAATTGTCCTCCATGTTCTTCTCTAGCTCTACAACCCTTTCTTGACACCCCTCTAGAGCCCTTTCTTAGGGCCAGACCCTGCACTGGGCACTGATGATGCCAGGGTTTCCTCTGCCTAGAGTCCCAGAATGGCAACTGCCTTCCAATTTGAACTGCCAAATGGCAGCCATTCACGAGAGCTGAGAATAAGGGGTAAACTGAGGCAGCCAGTGTTTGTGTGTATGAGGGCGAGAGGTTGACTCTCCCTTTGTGTTTAATCCTGTGCCTCCGTTTGGGGTTAGGAGTGAGTTAACAGAAGCCCACATGGGTCCCTGGGGAAAGGGCCTTAGAGGGGTAGGCCGATGTATTCTCCTGGCCCTAATGATGCTGACTCACTGTAGGACCATGGCTAAAAAAAATCACTACCTCTCTGAGCCTCCACTGCCCCATCTGGAAAACGGACTTAACTAGTGGTTCCCACTCTAAGCTGTGCATCACAATCACCTAAGGAGCTTTTGAAAATAGATTCCTTGGTTGTCAACCCCAAGATTCTGGAGCGCTGAGGTGGAGTGTGGAATCACATTTCTTTTTAAGGTCAACAAGAGATTCTGATGCTCACTCAGTTCGGGAAACCCAGAATGAGACAGTATCTAGGGTCTTTTCTAACTCCAATTTTTACTCTTGGAGACTCTGAAGATGCCTCAGGATCCAAATGAGAGTCAGCCCCTCCTCTTGCCCCCCTCAACTGGCTCAGTTTCCCCCATTACCCACAAAACGGCTCTAACATCAGGTACAACTCCTTTGACTTAGCTAGGGTCAGACACCAATATCCCCACAATCCCCGCATCTGGAAGGACATTCTAGGCCTCAACCCTGAGGAATAGAGCCGCCATCTCTGCAAACCCCTGCAAGCAAACCACTTTCTGACTCTCTCAAACCCCTCTCTGGCATTTCATTGGGTTTTCCCAGTGACCCTTCGGTTTAATCAACCTGCAAAATCGGCATAATAACAACTGTCCCTTTCCCCACCAAGAAGCAGACAGGATCACTAAAAGAGAAAGCACTTTGAAGCAATTCAAGGCTGTTCACATGGATAAGATACAATTATTATTTTTAAAAGCCTCCCCCCACCCCCAGGATGAGCCACTGAGCCCTGAAGATGGTGATTCAATAAAGGTCTCAGCAGTGTTAGGGAGGAAGTCAGCAGGCACACGGAAATCTTAACATGTGGACCAGAATGTTTCAACCCTTTAATTGAAGTTCAGGAAACTCTCTCTCTCTCTGGTGCACACACACCCTACAACCACTAACCCTGCCCTCTTAGGGCCAATTATAGGCGAGTCCTGTGGAGAGAGAAGTCAAGTCACTTGTGCCTACCCCTGGGCCAGCTGGGCAGTGGGGGAGGCGGGCCTCTCACAACCCATGCTGCAGTGAATCACATGGCCCGGCGCCCACCTAGTCAGGGCCTGAGTAATTCCTCCGCCTCTTCTTCAGAAGGTTTTTCTCTTATTTTTTAACTCAATTTTATTTATTTTTAAACTCCTGGTTGCTGAGGATTTATACCATGCTGCAGGCTTTACAACCATTAACTCATAGACTCCTCATTGCATTCTCTAGATGAAGAAACTGAGGTTCAGAGAAGGGAAGTCACTCATTCAGGGTCACAAAGTGAATTAGTTAGAATGGGAGGCCAGGTCCTTCCCTGACACTTGCCTTATTCGCAATCCCCATCTTGAATTAAAAAAAAAAAAAAAAAAAAGACACCCACTATGCAATTACAGAGGCAGGGACTTCGTTGGGGAAAAGGATCCTGGGAACTCTGTGTTGCCTTTTTGGGGAGGAGGAGAGTGGTTTAGGAAGGGTATTATGATTTGTAATTTGAATGAATTGGTGGATTGGGAAGGCATACTCAGAATCATCACCATGTATTGATTACAGAGGCCAGAGACTAGGGGTCCAGACATTGCCCAGCTACTGACTTTCAGATCAAGAGTATCCAGAGGGCAGGAATTTGGTGTCCTTTTTTTTTTTTTTTTTTTTTTGAGACGGAGTCTCGCTCTGTCTCCCAGGCTGGAGTGCAGTGGCACGATTTTGGCTCACTGCAAGCTCCGCCTCCCAGGTTCACACCATTCTCCTGCCTCAGTCTCCCGAGTAGCCAGGACTACAGGCGTCCACCACCACTCCTGGCTAATTTTTTTGTATTTTAGTAGAGAGGGGTTTCACCGTGTTAGCCAGGATGATCTTGAACTCCTGACCTCGTGATCCACCCGCCTTGGCCTTCCAAAGTGCTGGGATTACAGGCGTGAGCCACCGCGCCCGGCCTGGTGTCCTTCTTTTAGGCAGTAGTTACTGCGGGGCCTACTATATGCTTCTTTAGTATCTGTTTAGGCATTTATTTAATGAGGATTTATTGAGCAACTACCGTGTGTTAGGCACTGTGCTAGTTGCTGGGGATACAACAGTGAGCAAAAGAGATATAGTCGCTTTGCCCCCATGGAGCTCACATTCTAGTGAAGGAAGACAGGCAATAAACGAGTACACACATACAATAAGATAATTTCAGATTGTACTAAGCGCAAGGATGGAAGCACACTCACAGTCTCTGATGGAGGCTCACAAGTGGCCCTACCTAAAGTGGTCAGGGATGGTCTCTTGGAAGAGGTGACATTTGACCTGAGACATGCAAGACGAGGAGCAAGCCAGGTAGAGAGGGCTAGGGGAAGAGCTTCCAGCCAGAAGGAAAAGCCAATGCAAAGTCCTGGGGTGGGAGTGCTTGTGGCCTGTTTTGGCATCTGAAAAAAGGCACTGACTTTACACAGTGTCAAGGGGAGTTTGGAAAGCCAGCAGAAGTAACATGCAGGCCAGGGCGTTAAGGGCCTGTTGCCAGTTGGTTATCTTCAGCCCACACGGAAGGAGCCCCCTGAAATCTCCCATAGGTTCCATGCCTAGCCCAAGGTCATGACGGCAGCAAAAGGTACATCCTGCCCATGCCTTATACTTCACTACTGCTACCTGGTGCAAGGCCATGGTCCCAGAGATCTGTGGAACCTGAGGTGTGAACCCGGGAGCCCCCAAAGGCTTAATAACTCCTTCAGTCCCAGTGGAAGGCAGGGCAGATGTGCTGTGCTCTTCTTCTGTGGCTCCTGGGCTCAGGCCCATATGAGAATGTCCCCATATGGGGGAGGTCCTGCTGGGCTCCTCAGACACTTAGGCCTGTGTAGCACAAAGGCAGTGGTCTGTGGCCTCAGCCTGACCTAGAGCTGCTCCACCTTTTCAAACCCAAGAAACCATCCTGATTTCACATCACAACCAACCTCGTGGCCCTGCAGCTCTCCAGCTCCTGCTACAACTGGCTTCTGCCTCTGTTGGCTTTTCTGCTGTCTCCCTACCTATCAGCCCCTCCAACCTTCTCCTCTAGCCTGACTCCCAAGGCCCACCTCTTCCACCTTTCTCTCTCAACAGCACCGTCTACTCCTTCCTTCCCTTGCTCTCCCGCCACACACACCTGGCAAAATCCCAACCTTGGATCAATCCACCATCCTTCTTTTTTTTTTCTGCTCATACTCCAGGGCTGCTGAATAGTACAGGAGAAAATCACATAAGCAGAAGGCTTGGCATTACTTTCATGGTCTCCAGCCTCAGTTTGGGGAAGCAGAAAGACCACAGACTTTGGACACAAATAGATCTGGTTCAAATCCTGGCTCCCTACTAGCTGTGTGACCTTGGGCAAGTAGCTTAACTTCTCTGAGCTTCAGTTTCCTTCCCTACAAAATGGGACTAATAGTATCTACTTCATGAGGGTTCCTGCAGCTGAAATGAAAATCTACGTAAAGCACCCAGTCCAGTGCCTGGTACAATGTAGGCGCTTGGCAAATGGAAGACTCCTTTTTTTTCTTCTGTTCTCCAAACTAAACCCTGGTTTCCCCAACCAAATATCCGCTGCTTCCTTGCAATCCTCCCTCTTTTTCTCGCGAGTGCTCCCTCTCCCATTAGCCTCAGCAGACAGACAAGAAGGGGGTTGGAGTGGTTGAGGGGCACAAGGGACAGAGAGAGGAGATGGGGACAGAGGTTGAAAGGACTGGACACAAGGCCAAGGGGCGTGGGGAGGGGAAGAGGGTTGAGGGGACCCAAAGGGCCGAGGTAAGGGAGCCTGTCCCGAGGTGGGGCTTAGAGGACTCGAGAACAAGAACCCGCTTCCAGTACCAGGCCCGTGGCCCGGGCTCCCATGCTCTCTCGGTCACTCACTCACCAGGCCGAGGCTGCGAGCCCTCCAGGTGGTAAGAGAAGCGTAGGGCCCGGTGGTGCTGTGGACTGGGACCGCAGGGCAAGACCCGGTGGCCTGGAGCAGCACCCAGGCTGGTGTCCGAGGGTCCGACAAACTGGGGATCCAGTGGGCCGCCAAGAGCCGAACCTGAGCCCCTGAGCGCCAGCAGTCCGGGTTCTGAGGCTCCAGGGTCCGAGTCGGCACAGGCCGGCGGAGCGGCGCCCGGCGGGTTCGCGGCCGGGTGTTCGGGCTCCGAAGGCCCGGCGCCCCCCGGGGCTCGGTGGCCATGCATGGTCCGGGCCTGGGCGCGGGGCCCGAGCTCCCCGCTTGGCTCCAGCTCCTGGGGCGGAGGCGCGGGCGGAGGAGGCCCGGCGCCCGGCGGAGCAGCGGCCTCAGGATCGGGGGGCGGGGCTGCGGGCTCAGCCCCACTGCGGAGACTCAAGCCCCCAGCCCGGGCCCGGGCCAGCAGCCGTGGCAGCGGTGGCAGTAGCAGCAGCAGCCGCGGCCACCGCCGCTGCCGTGCCAGGCATCGCCGGCCCCGGCCCCGGCCCCGTGCGGGGAGTGGGCTCGACGGGGCCGGGGGCCCGCTGGGGAGCGCTGTCTATGCGGCTGCGGTTGGGCGAGGGTTGAAGGGCTACGCTCGGCGGGGACTCTCTCGTAGACTGCGAGCCACTTCCGTGGCCCCGGGGCGAGAAGTCGGTCGGATCCAAGTGCGGGGTCTCTTCTTTCTCCCCGAATGGGAATAGATCTGGGCTCTCCTGGCTGGTTGGAAAGCGTTCTTCCTCCCGCCGCAGCCGAGGCCGGGGGCGGAGGAGAGGGGAGGGGAGAAGAGGGGAGGGAAGAGAACGGCGGTGGCCGGGGGCGCGCGTGTGCGCCGCGCTTAGGCTGCGGGGCTCGCCTTCAGCCAGTCGTCCCAGACGATGCTCCAGCCCCTGGGGCAGGAGAACGGCCTGGGCCGGGCTCCAGTGTCCTCCCCAGCCTCGGCCTGGGGCTCGGCGGCGGCGGGCGGGAAGGAGCCCTGGGAAAGGGGGTGGGGAGGCGGGAGCCTCGCAGAGGCAGCCGCAGCCACAGCGGCGCTGGGACCCAGTTACCGGGGCCCCGCCCCCTCGCCCGGGATTTGCGCCTGACCACGCCCCCTCGCTCGGGGCCGCCTCACTTCTCGCTGCTACCGCTCTCAAGGCCCTCCTGCCCCTTAAAAAATTCCCCCTCAGCCTGCTTTCCCCACAGTCAAGTCTCCGGGCTCAACCCCCCTTCCCCCATATCTGCCCTTCCATCCCATCTCAGGTCTTCTCCCCTCTGCTTGCCTTTCACTCTCTTTTCCAAAAGCCTTTCCGCATGTTCCTGAGTGTTCCTAGGGCTGAGCTCATAGAGGACCTGTCTCTGATTCTCCTTCACTGTGCTCAGACCAGATATCATGGTCCCTTACTTAGTCACTTTCTTAAATACCCTCAGTTCCCTGATTTGTCGCATCCGTCTGGCAACATCCCAATCTTGAATCAGTCCAACTGTCCGCCTTTGCCATGCCTGCACCCAGGCAGCTAAACATTGCTGGAGAAAACTATTCAACTTCACAGATTTGTGCCACTATAAACCCATGGTTCCCAGCTTCTACCAGGCCCTCAGTTTTGACCCACAACCCTACTAGTCAGCTCTCCCTCCCGTTCTCCACAGTGGCCATTTCAGACCTCCTTTCCCCTCAAACCCCCAACTTCTCCATCTGCTCTGTAACCCTCAGCAAATAACCTGACCTACTGCAGAGAGTAAACAGAAGCCACCGTAGAGGAAGCTCTTGACTTTTTGCTACGAAGCCTAGGAATTTGTCCTTGCTCCTTCCCAACAGCATCTAAACATACTCAGGCCTGTTCCATCTAAAAACAAATAAACAATTACCAAGAATTCTCCCTCTCCAACCACCTCCTTCTCTTCTCTTCCACAAACTTCTCAAAAGAGTTGCCTACACCCAACTGTCTTCATTTTCCCACCTCCTACTTATCTTTCAACCCACTCCAATCTGCCTCCACTACTTGCTTGAAACGGCTCTCTCTCATCAGGGTCTGCCATGAAGAATCTCACTAAATCCCATAGAATCTTTTTTTTTCTTTTTTTTTTTTTTTTTTTTTTTGAGACAGAGTCTCACTCTGTCGCCCAGGCTGGAATGCAGTGGCACGATCTCGGCTCACTACAATCTCCGCCTCCTGGGTTCAAGCGATTCTCCTGCCTCAGCCTCCCGAGTCGCTGGGATTACAGGCGTCCGCCACTACGCCCAGCTAATTTTTTTGTATTTTTAGTAGAGACGAGGTTTCACCATATTGGCCAGGCTTGTCTCGAACTCCTAACTTTGTGATTCGCCCGCCCTATTACAGGCGTGAGCCACCGCGCCCAGCCCCCATAGAATCTTTTCAGAGGTTATCCTACTTGGTTTCTTGATAGCATTTGGCACTGTTGACCACTCCCTCCTCCTTAAACCACTTCCATGACACTGCACTTTCCTTGTTTTTCTTCCGCTTCCTTAGTAATTCTTTTTTTACTTTCCAGGCTTCTCTTTGTCCAAAGCTTTATGCTGGTGCTCTTTAGGGCTTTGGTCTGAGCTCTCTCATCCTCTCTCTATATATGCTTTTTTTTTTTCTTTTTTTCTTTCTGAGACAGAGTCTTGCTCTGTCGCCCAGGCTGGAGTGCAGTGGTGCAATCTAGGCTCACTGCAACTTCCGCCTCTTGGGTTCAAGCTATTCCTCCTGCCTCAGCCTCCCAAGTAGCTGGCATTACAGGCACGCACCACCACGCCCGAATAACTTTTGTATTTTTAGTAGAGACGGGGTTTTGCCATGTTGGCCAGGCAGGTCTCCAACTACCGACCTCAAGTGATCCACTTGAGCAAACAGCAGCCTCGGATTAGAGGCCACTCTTTTCTTTATCTAATTTGCTCCCATGGCTTCAATGATCATATCTTTGCTGATGACTCCCAAATTGATACCTCAAAACCAGATATTTCTCCTGACCCATGCATTCAACTGGTTATTAGGCAGCTCTACCTGAATATCCCAGAGACACCTAAAACCTCAGCTTCTTCCAAACTCAAGGCATCCTCCTTCCAACCTGTTTGTCCTTCTTTGTGTCTTACCTTAGTGAATGACACCAGTCAGAGCAGAAACCTGGGTTACACCCTTAATTCTTTTCTCTCCTACATCCCCCATTCAGTCACCAAGTCCCATCATTTTGACCTCCTACCAGATCTATTTATGTAATCTCTACATTTCTGCTGCCACTACCCTGATTTAGACCAGAACCATTTCTAACTTGCAATACTGTCACAGCCTCCCTATTTCAGTCTTGTTCTCTGGATTCTATTTTCTACACTATAGGCAGTGTATATCTTTTGAAAACATAAATAAGGCCAGGTGCAGTGGCTCACGCCTGTAATCCCAGCACTTTGGGAGGCCGAGGTGGGCGGATCACTTTAGATCAGGAGTTCGAGATCAGCCTGGCCAAGATGGTGAAACCCTACCTCTACTAAAAATACAAAAATTAGCCAGGCGTGGGGGCGGATGCCTGTAATCCCAGCTACTCAGGAGGCTGAGGCAGAGAATTGCTTGAACCCGGGAGGCGGTGGTTGTAGTGAGCGAAGATGGTGCCGCTGCACTCCAGCCTGGGCGACAGAGCAAGACGTGTCTCGAAAAAAATAATAATAATAAATATAAATTAATTAAATAAATGTTAAATCAAATTATATCACTTCCATGTTTAGGACCCTTCAGTGAGGGTCTCTACTGGCTCAAAAGGAAACCCACCTTCCTTAACAGGAAAGGTTACGCTGGACCCTTCATGATCTGTGCCCCTGCCAGCCTTTCCATGCTGAAATTCTTTTTTTTTTTTTTTTTTTTTGAGACTGAGTCTGGCTCTGTTGCCCAGGCTAGAGTGCAGTGGCCGGATCTCAGCTCACTGCAAGCTCCGCCTCCCGGGTTCACGCCATTCTCCTGCCTCAGCCTCCGGAGTAGCTGGGACTACAGGCGCCCGCCACCTCGCCCGGCTAGTTTTTTGTATTTTTTAGTAGAGACGGGGTTTCACCGTGTTAGCCAGGATGGTCTCGATCTCCTGACCTTGTGATCCGCCCGTCTCAGCCTCCCAAAGTGCTGGGATTACAGGCTTGAGCCACCGTGCCCGGCTCCATGCTGAAATTCTTAAACTATTCCTTAGTCTCTCAAGCCTCCAAGTTTTTGCATACGCTGTTCTCCCTGAGTGAAACTTTCTCCACATCTCCCCAATTCCACTTCATTTGTTCTTCAGATCTCAGGTCATTCAACGAATATCTTTTGAACACAAACTATGGGCCAGGCACCATGTGATGCACTAGCTATGCAGCAGTGAATAAGACAGACATGAACAAGATAATGGTGAAAAAACTGTCCTCAGAGTTCACTGGCTGGTACTGGAGAGGATGTGAAATAAACACATAATTACAACACATAAACACACATAATTACGAATTGTGATAAGGTTATAAAGGGACAGAACAGGGTGATAGGAAAGAGAATAAAGGGTAAGTGTGTGGAGGGGGAGTGATTTAGCCTGAGGGGTCAGGCAAGGGCCGCTATTTAAGCTGACCCCTGAAGGAGTGGGAGTTGGCAGATGAGGAATAGAGACAAAAGTGCTCCAGGCAAAAGATACAGCAAGTGGGAAGGCCCTGGGGGGAAGATAAATGGCCTATTTAGGAGCTACAGAAGGCTAATATAGCTAAAGCACAGTGTTTGGAAGGCAAGAGGGGTGGGATATGAGATCCAAAAGGTAGGCAGGAGCTAGATTATGCAGGGCTTTTCAGGCCACGTTAAGAATAATGGGTTTTATTCTACAAGCAATGAAAAGGTATTGAAGCAGTGCTTTCAAATGTGGGTCAAACTGGAGAAGGTACTGAAATCTATTTAAGAATAGAAAATATAAGAATGGGCTGGGCGTGGTGGCTCACGCCTGTAATCCCAGCACTTTGGGAGGTCGAGGTGGGTGGATCACCTGAGGTCAGGAGTTTGAGGCCAGCCTGACCAATATGGTGAAATCCCGTCTACTAAAAAAACAAAAATTAGCCGGGTGTGGTGGAGCGTGCCTGTAATCCCAGCTACTAGGGTGGCTGAGGCAGGAGAATGGCTTGAACCCAGGAGACGGAGGTTGCAGTGAGGCGAGATCGCGCTACTGCACTCCAGCCTGGGCTACTCTGTCTCACATACACACACACACAAAATTAATTAATTAATAAAAAGAGTATATCATAGGATCATGTAGGAAGGATAAGTATGTTTCATGAAATGCTTCAGTTTGTATCATATGTGAACTGGATCCGGAGGAAATAGTATCTCTTTTGCAGATACCTCACATCCCAAAATGCTGAAATACACATTGAAAGGTTTTAAGCTTGAGGTTCACAGGGTATATTTAACATTTTACGAAGATGACTTTGGTTGCTCTAGATTGAATTGCAGGTGGACAAGATTAGAACCTACTGCAGCCAGAGATGACGGTGAGCTGACTAAGGAGGTGGCAGTGGAGATAGAGAGAGGCAGACCGATTTGAGAGATATTTAGAATTGAGAAGGCTTGGTGTGAAGGCTTGGGAGAGGGAGGGGGAAAGGAGAATCAAGGATGACTCCAAGGGATCCGGTGATGGTAGGCCAGTCACTCATTGAGATGAAGAAGACAGAAAGAGGAACAGATTTTCAGGGGAAGATCAAGAGTTCAGTTTGGGATATGCTAAGCTGGACATGCCCTTGAGATATCCAAGTGGATAAGTCAAGTAGATAGTGGTATACACATCCCAGGGGAGAAGTCTGTTTCAGATATAAGTGAGAGTTGTCAGCATAAAGATGGCGTAAAAGCCAACAGTAGAAAAAATCACCCTGAAACAGTAAAGACTGAGAAAGGAATAGGATCCATGACTGAGCTTTGAGGAACTTCAACTTTACAGGTTGAGTGAAGGAGCAGAAGTTGGCAGAGACTGAAAAAGAAGTAAAGAGCTCTGGGAGCGGTGGCTCACGCCTGTAATCCTAGCACTTTGGGAGGCCGAGGCAGGCGGGTCACAAGGTCAGGAGATCGAGACCATCCTGGCTAACACGGTGAAACCCTGTCTCAACTAAAAATACAAAAAATTAGCTGGGCATGGTGGTGGGTGCCTGTAGTCCTAGCTACTCAGGAGGCTGAGGCAGGAGAATGGCGTGAATGCAGGAGGCGGAGCTTGCAGTGAGCCGAGATGGCACCACTGCAGTCCAGCCTGGGCGACAGAGCAAGACTCCGTCTCAAAAAAATCTTAGGCCAGGCGCGGTGGCTCAAGCCTGTATTCCCAGCACTTTGGGAGGCCGAAACGGGCGGATCACGAGGTCAGGAGATCGAGACGATCCTGGCTAACACGGTGAAACCCCGTCTCTACTAAAAAAAAATACAAAAAACTAGCCGGGCGAGGTGGCGGGCGCCTGTAGTCCCAGCTACTCGGGAGGCTGAGGCGGGAGAATGGCGTAAACCCGGGAGGCGGAGCTTGCAGTGAGCCGAGATGGCACCACTGCAGTCCATCCTGGGCGACAGAGCGAGACTCCGTCTCAAAGAAAAAAAAAAAATCTTAAAAACAACAACAACAAAAAGAGGCAGGGATATAACCAGGAGTGTGTCAAGGATGTTCCAAGAGTGCTGAGAAGTTGAGGATTTAAAAGGGTCCATTGGCTATGGCAACATTGATATCATTCATGACCTTGATAATAGTGGTTTTGGAGGAGTGGTGGGGGTGAACACCAGAATGGATGAAGAGTGAATGGATACCATTGGTGGGAGTGTAAATTGATACAACCATTCTAGAAAAACTTGGGCATTTTCTAGTAAAGCTGAATGATGCACATACTCTGTGACCTGGCAATTCTAGGTATATACCCCAGAGCAGCAGTTCTCACAGTGTGATCTGGGGATCCTGTGGAGGAGGGTAGTGGGGAGAACCAAAACCATAATATAGTAAGATGTTACTTGCTTTTTTACTCTCATTCTCTCAAGAATGTAGAGTGGAGTTTTCCAGAGGCTATATGACATGTGATATCACAACAGATTGAATGCAGCGGCAGATATGAGAATCCAGCTGTCTTCTATTAAGCCATAAAGAGATTTACAAAAATGTAAAACAATGCCACTCCTCACTAAATTCTTTTTGTGTTGAAAAATAGTCATTTTTCATAAAAATATATTGTGTTAATATAATTGGTTTGTTATTTTAATGTATTTAAACTTTTTCAGCTTTAATTTCGAATACAGCAAATATCAATTGATATAAACCACATAAATCAAAGCTCTTTGGGGTCTGCAATGCTTTTTAAGAATATAAAGGGGTCCTGAGACCAAAAAGTTTGAGAACTGCTCCTTAAAGCAACATGTATGTGTATTGGGAGTCATGTACAAGAATGTTGGCCGGGCGCGGTGGCTCAAGCCTGTAATCCCAGCACTTCGGGAGGCCGAGACGGGCGGATCACGAGGTCAGGAGATCGAGACCATCCTGGCTAACACGGTGAAACCCCGTCTCTACTAAAAAATACAAAAAACTAGCCGGGCGCAGTGGCGGGCGCCTGTAGTCCCAGGTACTCGGGAGGCTGAGGCAGGAGAATGGCGTGAACCCGGGAGGCGGAGCTTGCAGTGAGCTGAGATCCGGCCACTGCACTCCAGCCTGCGCGGCAGAGCGAGACTCCGTCTCAAAAAAAAAAAAAAAAAAAAAAAAAAAATTGACTAAAAAAAAAAGAATGTTTACGAGTCTGTTTGTAACAGCAAGAAACTGGAAACAAGAGTATAGGATAAATACACTCATACTTTTTTTTTTTTGAGATGGAGTTTCACTCTTGCTGCCCAGGCTGGAGTGCAAGGGCGCGATCTTGGCTCACTGCTACCTCCGCCTCCCGGGTTCAAGCATTTCTCTGCCTCAGCCTCCCGAGTAGATGGGATTACAGGCATCTGCCACCACGCCTGGCTAACTTTTTGTATTTTTAGTAGAGATGGGGTTTCAACATGTTGGTCAGGCTGGTCTGCAACTCCTGACCTCAGGTGATCCACCCGCCTCTGCCTCTCAAAGTGCTGGGATCATAGGCGTGAGCCACCGCGCCCAGCCCACTCATTTACACAACAGAATACTATAAGGAAATTTTAAAAATGAATGAGTTGTAGCTACATGTATCCACATGGATGAGACTCAGGAGACCTAATACTGATTTTAAAAAGTCACAGCCGGGCGCGGTGGCTCAAGGCTGTAATCCCAGCACTTTGGGAGGCTGAGACGGGCGGATCACAAGGTCAGGAGATCGAGACCATCCTGGCTAACACGGTGGAACCCCGTCTCTACTAAAAAATACAAAAAACTAGCCGGGTGAGGTGGCGGGCGCCTGTGGTCCCAGCTACTCCGGAGGCTGAGGCAGGAGAATGGCCTAAACCCGGGAGGCGGAGCTTGCAGTGAGCTGAGATCCGGCCACTGCACTCCAGCCTGGGCGACAGAGCCAGACTCAGTCTCAAAAAAAAAAAAAAATAAATAAAATAAATAAAATAAAAAATAAAAAGTCACAGAAGAATATGTTTGCCGGGCGCGGTGGCTCACGCCTGTAATCCCAGCACTTTGGGAGGCCGAGACGGGCGGATCACAAGGTCAGGAGATCGAGACCACGGTGAAACCCCGTCTCTACTAAAAATACAAAAAATTAGCCGGGCGCGGTGGCGGGCGCCTGTAGTCCCAGCTACTCAGGAGGCTGAGGCAGGAGAATGGCGTAAACCCAGGAGGCGGAGCTTGCAGTGAGCCGAGATCGCGCCACTGCACTCCAGCCTGGGCGACAGAGCGAGACTCCGTCTCAAAAAAAAAAAAAAAAAAAAAAAAGAATATGTTTATACAAAGCTGAAAACCATGCAGAATTAAACAGTATGTGGATGCAGTCATATATTACAAAACGAGAAAAGCAAGGAGTGAAAAATGAAAAATTCAGGACAGCAGTTACCTGTCACAGAGGTGAAGGAGATGTGACTGGGGAGAGTCATACAAGGAGTTTTGTCATTAGTAAATGATCTCTTATTGAAGCTAGGTGATAGGGACACAGATTTTTAAAATTGTTAATTCAAACTGTACAGATACGTATATTATAAAATTTATAATGTATATCATGAAAAACAAATATATTAATAATTAATTAATTTTTAAAAACACGACTAATTGCCTAGAGGGCTGGAGGGAGTGTAGATTGTTATAGGATCCTCACTGAGGTTAGAGGGAACACTTCCTCCCACCCCAGTGAAGTGGGGTTACCTTGAGAAACATGGCTGTGAAGGGAAATAGATCCTAGGGAGATAGCATGATCATAGGAAGAGGGTCAAATAATGATTTTTTTTTTTAAGATGAGAGATGCTGGACTATGTTTGCTTCTGGGAATGATCCAGTAGAGAGAGAGAGGGAGAGAGATTGAGAGAGAAAGGCACTAACACAAGGGAAATGAAAGGTTGGTACCGAGCCTCAGAGGGTTCCTGGACCCTTAATTGTAACACGAAGGAATGAGAAAAAGACAAATGCAAATACAGGTAACTTTACAGATTGAGTGGAGGGCAGATAAAGGCCCTGCAAAAAATTCTCGATGGCTTCTATTTTGTCACTGATGCATGAAGTAAGGTCATTTGCCATAGAGATAATAGAGGGCCAGGCGCGATGGCTAATGCCTGTAATCCCAGCACTTTGGGAGGCTGAGGCGGGAGAATGGCTGAGCCCAGGAGTTGGAGACTAACCTGGGCAACATAGTGAGACCTGTCTCTACAAAAAATTAAAAAATTAGCCAGGCATGGTGGTGCCTGCCTATAATTCCAGCTACTTGGGAGGCTGAGGTAAGAGGATCCCTTGAGCGCAGGAGGTTGAGGCTGCAGTGAGCCATGATTGTGCCACTGCACTGCAGCCTGGGTGACAGAGCAAGATCCAGTCTCAAAAAAAAAAAAGAAAAAATTAGTCTTTCTTATTAGCATGGTTGATAGAAATTTGTTTTTTACTATTGACAGTTTAGCAAATTTTCATACTATGATAATATTTTATATATGTTTAGGACTGCTATCAAATTTGGGAAAACCCTTGTCTAGTTTCTTTCATAAATGAGTTATAAGATTTCAGGGCATTTTAATTTTTTTGTAGAATGACAAATCTCCAGTACTGTGATTGTTCACTGTTCTTTAAACAGGGCCTTGGAAGAGACCTATGCAAAGGAGGGGCCCTGAAGCTTAAGCTTCATTGACTTCTATGTAAATCTACTTCAGGCCTCTTTAAATTACCTCCTCCTCCAGGAAGCTTTCTCTGATTTTCCCAGGCTGTTTTTCCCACAGGACTTTTTTTTTTTTTTTTTTTTTTTTTTTTTTTTTTTTTTTTTTTTTTTGAGACAGAGTCTCGCTCTGTCGCCCAGGCTGGAGTGCAGTGGCGCGATCTTGGCTCACTGCAACCTCCGCCCCCCAGGTTCATGCCATTCTCCTGCCTCAGCCTCCTGAGTAGCTGGGACTACAGGCGCCCGCCACTGCGCCCGGCTAATTTTTTTTGTATTTTTAGTAGAGACGGGGTTTCACTGTGTTAGCCAGGATGGTCTCGATCTCCTGACCTTGTGATCCGCCCGTCTCGGCCTCCCAAAGTGCTGGGATTACAGGCGTGAGCCACCGTGCCCGGCCGTCCCACAGGACTTTATTTCTGCCGTTTCCCCAGTTTTTCTGAGCTTTCCCAGTCTCTCTAAGCTAGGTAGGTCTGCCTCCTCTACTAGAAGGAGGGAGCTCCAGAGGACAAGGAGTCAGGACACACTTACCCTAGAGACCGCAGTCTTCCATTAGTCTGTCAGCAAACCTTCAATTGAAGCAGTATGGCATGGTAGTCAAACATGTAGTCCTTGGAAGCAGGCAGACTGGAATTTGGCTTTTTATATCTTCAGTGCATGGAAAAGGATTCATCCCAATCCTTGGTTCATGATATACTCTCACCATTGGTTTGAGCTGGAGCTTCACTCACTCTTAGCTCCTCTGTGTGATGTTGGGCAAGTTGTTCATTGTTTGGAGTCTCAGTTTCCCCATGTGTAAACAGTGGATGATAATAACACCTTCTACATCAGAGCTGTGAGGTTCTGATGACATAATCCATGAAAAGGCATGCACAGGACATGGTGCCTAATGTTTAATAAATGGAGCTCTCCATGTGACTGGCACTCTATCATGAGTGTAGGATACAGTAAGGAATAACAAAGGCCTGGGCCTTGCCTTCCTGAACTCATAGTCTAGTGGGCCCCATACGGCCCAGTGCTCGCCCTGATATAGCCAAGAGACTTGCGAATGATTGTCGGATCAGAAAGGTTTAATCCTTTTGTCTCTATTTCTCTCTCTCTCTCTTTTTTTTTTTTTTTTTTGAGACAGAGTCTCACTCTGTCGCCCAGGCTGGAATGCAATGGCACAGTCTCAGCTCACTGCAACCTCTGCCTCCTGGGTTCAAACAGTTCTCCTGCCTCAGCCTCCTGAGTAGCTGGGATTACAGGTGCCCACCGCCACACCCGGCTAATTTTTGTATTTTTAGTAGAGACAGGGTTTCACCATGTTGGCCAGGCTGGTCTTGAACTCCTGACCTCAGGTGATCCACCCGCCTCTGCCTTCCAAAGTGCTGGGATTACAGGCATGAGTCACCGTGCTCGGCCACTATTTCTTTCGTGTTTTTGTCTCTCTTCCTCCCAGTTAGCCATCACTGTCACCCTCTCTCAGACATCCACTATCTCTGTCTCTATTTTGCTTTTTCTTGTCTGTTTACAATTGTCTGGCTGTTTCTTTTTCCTGTCTCTCCTATTCTCTCTCTCAAACTCTCTCCCCTCTCACTCTTTTTCTCTCATTCTATTAGTTATGTTGCCGGCTACCCTGCCATCCTGTCTGAGTCTAACTCAGGATCCTCATCTTGGTCCATGTCTCTGTCCTTATATATATGACCACATTGTTCTCCCTCATCTGTTTTTTTTTTTCTGAGACGGAGTCTCACTCTGTCACCCAGGCTGGAGTGTGGTGGTGTGATCTCAGCTCACTGCAACCTCTGCCTCCCAGGTTCAAGTGATTTTCCTGCCTCAGCCTCCTGAGTAGCTGGGATCACAGGCATGCACCACCACACCCAGCTAATTTTTGTACTTTTAGTAGAGATGAGGTTTCACCATGTTGGCCAGGCTGGTGTCGAACTCCTGACCTCAAGTGATCTGCCTGCCTCAGCCTCCAAAAGTGCTGGGATTACAGGCGTGAGGCACCGCACCCTGCCTGTTTCTAAATTTCTATGCATTCCAGAATTTCTGTACTTTCTGTTTTCCTTTCAATTTCCATCGGTTCCTTGGCCTCTTTTATGTCTTTCCAGAAGTCTCCATCACTCTGTCCCAATTTATCCTACCTCTGGCTGTCTCTCTCAGTCCTCATTTCTTTGTGTTGCTGCATTCATCTGTCTCTGCTCCCTGCTACCACTGTCTTTCTCTATTCTTACCTTTCTGTTCCGATCTCTGTATCTCTGTCTTCATTTTTTCCCTCTTAACATTTACATTCTTGTTTCTGTCTTTCCCTCTCTCACACACACCCCTATGTTGGTCTTCTTGCCTCCTTCTCCCTGATTCTCTCTCACCACTCTATATCCAATTTTTACCTCTATTTCTCTGTCACCATCTCTCTTGTTGGGCTGTTTTCCTCATGTGTCTGACTCTTGTCCCCATTTCTCTGTCGCTAGGTGTGCTTCATCTGCTATCTTGTCCCCAGCTCCATGTCCTTCTGTCTCTACCTGTGTCACTGACAAAGTAGTCAAGAGTATGGTCTCGGCCGGGCGCGGTGGCTCAAGCCTGTAATCCCAGCACTTTGGGAGGCCGAGGCGGGCGGATCACAAGGTCAGGAGATCGAGACCACAGTGAAACCCCGTCTCTACTAAAAATACAAAAAATTAGCCGGGCGCGGTGGCGGGCGCCTGTAGTCCTAGCTACTCAGGAGGCTGAGGCAGGAGAATGGCGTGAACCCAGGAGGCGGAGCTTGCAGTGAGCCGAGATCGCGCCACTGCACTCCAGCCTGGGCAACAGCGTGAGACTCCATCTCAAAAAAAAAAAAAGAGTATGGTCTCTGGTATCTGACTATTTGGATTCCAGTCCTAGATGTGCCATTGACTTGCTGTGCCTCATTGTCCTCATCTGTAAAATAGGGCTGATAATAGTACCTGTGCTTCACAGCGTTACTGTGAGGATTAAATGAGTTAATACATGTATACCTCTTAGAAGATGTTTCAGACAGAACAAATGCTCAAAGATGTAGACTGACATCATTGACATTTTCCTCCCCATTGTCACCACCATCTCTGTTTCCATCTTTGTTTATCTAATCCTAATCATTTCCCCTCCATCTATCTGGCTATTACTATTGCTTTGTTTTTCTCTCTGCCCACAATTGTTTTGTTTGTAATTAATTTTATTTATATATATATATATATATTTATTTAGAGACGGAACCTCATTCTGTTGCCCAGGCTGGAAGTGCAGTGGTGCGAGCTTGGTTCATTGCAACCTCTGCCTCCTGGGTTCAAGTGATTCCCCTGCCTCAGCCTCCTGGGTAGCTGCGATTACAGATGCACACCACTACGCCAGGCTAATTTTTTTTTTTACTTTTAGTAGAGATGGGGTTTCACCATGTTGGCCAGGCTGGTCTCGAACTCCTGACCTCAGGCGATTTGTCCGCCTCAGCCTCCCAAAGTGCTGAGATTACAGGCATGAGCGAAAGCACCCAGCCTAATTAATTTTATTTTAAAACAATTTTTAACGGCCGGGCGCGGTGGCTCAAGCCTGTAATCCCAGCACTTTGGGAGGCCGAGGCGGGTGGATCACGAGGTCAGGAGATCGAGACTATCCTGGCTAACATGGTGAAACCCCGTCTCTACTAAAAATACAAAAAACTAGCCGGGCGTGGTGGCGGGCGCCTGTAGTCTCAGCTACTTGGGAGGCTGAGGCGGGAGAATGGCGTGAACCCGGGAGGCGGAGCTTGCAGTGAGCCGAGGTCACGCCACTGCACTCCAGCCTGGGAGACACAGCGAGACTCCGTCTCAAAAAAAAAAACAAAAAAAAAAACAAAAAAACAAAAAAAACAATTTTTAATTGAGGCATAACACATGTACATATTTTGGGGATACATATGATTTTTCTTTTTGAGATGGAGTTTCACTCTGTCCCCCAGGCTGGAGTGCAGTGGTGTGTTCTCCACTCACTGCAACCTCTGCCTCCCAGGTTCAAGCGATTCGCATGCCTCAGCCTCCAGAGCAGCTGGGATTACAAGCGTGTCACCATGTCTGGCTAATTATTTTTTTTTTTTTGAGAGTCTTGCTCTGTCACCCAGGCTGGAGTATAGTGGCACAATCTTGGCTCACTGAAACTTCTGCCTCCCTGGTTTAAGCGATTCTACTGCGTCAGCCTCCCAAGATGCTGGGATTACAGGTGACTGCCACCATGCCCAGTGAATTTTTGTATTTTTAGTAGAGACAGGGTTTTACCATGTTGGCCAGGCTAGTCTCAAACTCCTGACCTCGGTGATCCACTTGCCTCGGCTCCCAAAGTGCAAGGATTACAGGCGTGAGCCATTGCACCCAGCCTAATTTTTTAATTGTTAGTAGAGATGGTGTTTCACCATGTTGGGCAGGCTGGTCTTGAACTCCTGACCTCAGGTGATCCATCCACCTCAGTCTCCCAAAGTGCTGGGATTACAGCTGTGAGCCACCGTGCCTGGCTGGGGTACATATGATTTTTAACATTGTTTATTATTATTATCTTTTCAGATAGGGTCTCACTCTTTTGCCCAGGCTGGAGTGCAGTGGTGTGATCTTGGCTCCTAAAGCCTCTACCTCGTAGGCTCAAGCCTTCCTCCCACCTCAGTCTACCGAGTAGCTGGGACTATAGGTAGGCACCACCATGTGGTGCTAATTTTTTGTTATTTATTGTGGAGATGGGGTCTTGCTATGTTGCCCTGGCTGGACTCCAGTAATCTACCCACCTTGGCTTCGACCTTCCAAAGTAGTGGGATTACAGGCATGAGCCACTGTGCCCATCCACGTATGATATTTTAATACATTTATATAATTTGTAAAAATCAAATCAGTGTGATTGGGATATCCATCACCTTAAATATTTGTCTTTATGCCAGAAACATTTGAATTATTCTCTTCTAGCTATTTTGAAATGTGTAATAGGTTACTGTAAACTATAGTCACCCTACTGATCTATCGAACACTAGGTCTTATTTCTTCTATCAAATAGTATATTTACCCATTAATCTCTCCCTCATTTTTTTTTTTTTTTTTTTTTTTTTTTTTTTTTTTTTTTTTTTTTTTTTTTTGAGACGGAGTCTCGCTCTGCCGCCCAGGCTGGAGTGCAGTGGCCGGATCTCAGCTCACTGCAAGCTCCGCCTCCCGGGTTCACGCCATTCTCCTGCCTCAGCCTCCCGAGTAGCTGGGACTACAGGCGCCCGCCACCTTGCCCGGCTAGTTTTTTGTATTTTTAAAGTAGAGACGGGGTTTCACCGTGTCAGCCAGGATGGTCTCGATCTCCTGACCTCGTGATCCGCCCATCTCGGCCTCCCAAAGTGCTGGGATTACAGGCTTGAGCCACCGCGCCCGGCCCTCTCCCTCATTTTTAATGTAGCTGCTTCTCTGACCCCAATCTCTGTCTCTGTCCCCATCTCTTTATCTCTCTCCCTACATTCCTGCCTCATTTCAGTCAGTCCCTCGTTCTCCACTTTGCTCACTCCATCTTTCTGTATATCTATCTCCATCCTTCTGTTTCTTCATATTTATATAAAGAAATATTTGAGACAGGGTCTTACTCTGTTGCTCAGGTGGGAGTGCAGTGGCACAATCTTGACTGACTGCAGCCTCAACCTGTCAGACTCAAGCAATCTTCCTACATCAACCTCACAAGTAGCTGGGGCTACAGGCATGTGCCACCACAGCCAGCTAATTTTTTCTTTATTTTTGTAGAGACAAGGTCTCATTATGTTGCCCAGGCTGGTCTTGAACTCCTGGGATCAAGTGATCTTCCCACCTTGGCCTCCCAAAGTGCTGGGATTACAGGCGTGAGCCACTGCACCTGGCTTATTTTTTTAATTTTTTTTTTTAATTTTTAATTTTTTTTTTATTTTTAAAAATGTGGTCTCATTATGTTGCCAGCTTGGTCTCAAACTCTGGGCTCAAGCGATCCTCCCACCTCAGCCTTCAGCTTCCCAAAGTGCTGGGATTACAAGTGTGAGTTACAGCACCCAGCCTCCTTTTTTTTTTTTTTTGACACAAGGTCTAACTTTGTCACCCAGGCTGGAGTGCAGTGGCGTGGTCGTGGCTCACTGCAGCCTCGACCTCCTGGGCTCAAGTGATCCTCCTGCCTCAGCCCCCTAAGTAGCTGGGACTACAGGTACACACAAACATGCCCAGCTAATTTTTTGTATTTTGTAGAAATGGGGTTTCGCCATGTTGCTGAGGCTAGTCTCGAACTCCTGGGTTCAAGTGATCTGCTCACCTTGGCTTCCCAAAATGTTGGGATTACAGGCATGAGCCACTGCACCTGGCCCTCCTTCTGTTTCTTTATCTCAATTTTTTACTGTCTGTTCTCACCCTTCAAACCCTATTTCTTGGTCTCTGTCTTTCTGTCCCTATATCTATCTTTATTTATTTACTTAGTCTTATGCTGTTTCTTTGTCCCCATCTCCTTGTGTTTTCCTCTGGTTGCTCTGGACAATTTAGATTGGAATTGTTCTGGTAGATAATGTGGAGCTATGAAAGGGTTCAAGAGGAAGAAGTAGGTCTGGCAAGAGGTGAGTGGCAGGGTGTGGAATTTCATGGGTCTGCCAAATCTTCCTGAAAGACGTGGCCTCTGAGGTCAAGGTTAGCATAAACCCCCTCAACTCAGTCTCTTGAAAGACAAAGAATGCTGCATTTATTGGGAGGACCAGGAAGGGGTACTTCTCTGAGTGAAATTCCATCCGGAAGCTGGAATCCAGAGCATTTCCTGTTGTAATGTTTCTTCCAGACTTGGAGAGTCTGAACTTACCACGTAGCATGTGCACTCCATGCATATGCTTCTATAGCGAAAGACAGAGATGCATACAGAATCCTCCACCCTTACAGACCCAGATGTGTGCAGAGACACAGAGACACACATAGAATCACAGACTCTCACAGATGCAGATACTCAGAGACACGGAAAAGCGCACAGAATGAATCACCCGCTACCAGAGATGCAGATGTACATAGGGACATCGAATGAGAGACCCACGGAATTACCCCCTCTCAGCTCAGGGACCTCTGTGAACAGATACAGAAGAATAGCTACATGGAGGATAATTTAACCAATTTTCTTTTGAAAAATTGTTCTTGCCGGGCGCGGTGGCTCACTCCTGCAATCCCAGCACTTTGAGAGGCAGGGGTGGGCAGAGTACCCAAAGTCAGGAGTTCGAGACCAGACTGGCCAACATGGTGAAACCCTGTCTCTACGAAAAATAGAAAATTAGCCGGACGTGGTGGCGCATGCCTGTAATCCCACCTATTAGGGAGGCTGAGGCAGGAGAATCTCTTGAACCCGGGAGGTGGAGGTTGCAGTGAGCCAAGATCGCGCCATTGCACTCCAGCCTGGGCAACAAGAGCAAAACTCTGTCTCAAAAAAAAAAAAAAAATTGTTCTCTTTCAGTCTTATATTTTCATATAAACAGAAGCACAGTAGAGCATCATGTATAAACATACACATTCCTAGAAGTATGCACAATCACATACAGTCACAAATATCCAAAGTCACAGAGAATCCCATTCCTTTGCTGGAAGTGCAAAGGTAGGCAAACTCCCTCCGTTCCCCAAATGACAGGCACGCTGCTCCTCTGCTGCCCTCCTCTCTGTGAAGCCACCATCAGGCACTCAAGTCAGAAACCAGACCATTAGGAACTAGACGGGCTGGGCATGGTGTTTCATGCCTGTAATCCTAGCACTTTGGCAGGCCGAGGAGGTGGGGGGAATCACTTAAGGTCAGGAGTTCAAGACTAGCCTGGCCAACACCGTGAAATCCCGTCTCTACTAAAAATACAAAAATTAGCTGGCGTGGTGGTACATGCCTGTAGTCCCAGCTACTTGGGAGGCTGAGGCAGGAGAATCGCTTGAACCCGGGAGGCGGAGGTTGCAGTGAGCCGAGATTGCGCCACTGCACTCCAGCCTGGGTGAGAGAGCGAGACTATGTCTGAGAAAAAAAAAGAAAGAGAGAAATGTAAAATAAGAAAAATGGTATCTGAAGAAATAGAGAATTTGAATAGACCACTAAGTATTAATGAAATTAAAATTGGCCGGGCATGGTGGCTCACACCTCTAATCACAGCATTTTGGGAGGCCGAGGCAGGTGGATCACCTCAGGTCAGGAGTTCGCCTGGCCAATATGACGAAACCCCATCTTTACTAAAATTACAGAAAATTAGCTGGGCGTGGTGGTGCTTGCCCGTAGTCTGAGACACTTCAGAGGCTGAATTGCTTGAACCCGGGAGGTGGAGGCTGCAGTGAGCCGAGATTGCACCGTTGCACTCCAGTCTCTGTGACAGAGCTAGACTCCCTTTAAAAAAAAAAAAAAAAAAGAAAAGAAAAGAAAAGAAAAGAAAAGAAATTAAAATGGTAGTCAAGGACGTCCCCCCAAATTCAGGCCCAAATGGTTTACAGGTGTATTGTGCCAGATTCTCAAGAGAACCATTAATTCTCTTCTTGCAGAAATTATTCCAGAAAATAGAAAAGGAGAGAAAGCTTCCTGGCTCACTTTATTAGTCTACTACAATCTTGAAATCTTGATTCTAAAACCCGATAAGGACAACAGAAGAAAATAAAATTTTAGGCTCATTTCACTTATAAATATAGATGCACAATTTTTTTTTTTTTTTTTCCCCGATACGGAGCCTCGCTGTGTTGCCCAGACTGGAGTGCAGTGGCGCCATCTTGGCTCACTGCAAGCTCCGCCTCCCGGGTTCACGCCATTCTCCTGCCTCAGCCTCCCCACCAGCTGGGACTACAGGCGCCCACCACCACGCCTGGCTAATTTTTATATTTTTAGTAGAGACGAGGTTGCACCCTGTTAGCCAGGATGGTCTCGATCTCCTGACCTTCTGATCCGCCCACCTTGGCCTCCCGAAGTGATGGGATTACAGGCATGAGCCACCATGCCCAGCTAGAGGCACAACTCTTAACTGCCTGGGCAACATGGTGAAACCCCACCTCTACAGAAAAAATAACAAGGTCAGGCACAGCATCTCACGCCTGTAATCCCAGAATTTTGGGAGGCTGAGGCGGGCAGATCACTTGAGGTCAGGAGTTTGAGACCAGTCTGGTCAACATGGTGAAACCCCATCCCTACTAAAAATATAAAAATTAGCCAGGTGTGGTAGTGGGCACTTGTAATCCCAGCTACTTGGGAGGCTGAAGCAGGAGAATCGCTTGAACCTGGGAAGCAAAGGTTGCATTGAGTTGAGATTGTGCCACTGCACGCCAGCCTGGGCAATGGAGCAAGACTCTGTCTTAAAATAATAATAATAAAATTAGCCAGGCATGGTGGTGTGTGTCTACAGTCCCAGCTACTCAGGAGGCTGAGGTGGGAGGATCATTTGAGCCCAGGAGGTCAAGGCTGCAGTGAGCCGAGGTGATGCCACTGTACTCCAACCTGGGAGACAGAGTGAGACCCTGTCTCAAAAAACAAAACAAAACCAAAAACAAACAAAAAAGAAAATACAGGCCAGGCGCAGTGGCTAATGCCTGTAATCTCAGCACTTTGGGAGGCTGAAGCAGGAGGATCACTTAAGCCCATGAGTTCAAGAGCAGCCTGGGCAACAAAGTGAGATGCTGTCTCTACAAAAAAAAAAAAAAAGGCCGGGCGCGGTGGCTCAAGCCTGTAATCCCAGCACTTTGGGAGGCCGAGACGGGCGGATCACGAGGTCAGGAGATCGAGACCATCCTAGCTAACACAGTGAAACCCCGTCTCTACTAAAAAATACAAAAAACTAGCTGGGCGAGGTGGCGGGCGCCTGTAGTCCCAGCTACTCGGGAGGCTGAGGCAGGAGAATGGCCTAGACCCGGGAGGCGGAGCTTGCAGTGAGCTGAGATCCGGCCACTGCACTCCAGCCTGGGCGACAGAGCGAGACTCCGTCTCCAAAAAAAAAAAACACACACACACAAAAAATTAGCCGGGCGTGGTGGCATGTCCCTGTAGTCCCAGCTATTCCAGAGGCTGAAGTGGGAAGATTCCTTGAGCCCAGGAGGTCAAGGCTGCAGTGAGTTGAGGTGATGCCACTGTACTCCGACCTGAGAGACAGAGTGAGACCCTTTCTCAAAAAACAAAACAAAACAAAAACAAAAACAAACAAAAAAAGAAAACAGAGGCCAGGTGCAGTGGCTCACACCTGTAATCCCAGCACTTTGGGATGCTGAAGCAGGAGGATCACTTGAGCCCATGAGTTCAAGAGCAGCCTGGGCAACAAAGTGAGACTCTGTCTCCACAGAAAAAACAAAAAAACCGAAAAATTAGCTGGGCCCCTGTAGTCCCAGCTACTCCAGAGGCTGAAGTGGGAAGATTCCTTGAGCCCAGGAGGTCAAGGTTGCAGTGAGTTGTGATCATGCCACTGCACTCTAGCCTGGGTGAAACCTTGTCTCAAAAAAATAAAAAAGAAAAAGGTAAGCTGGGCGCGGTGGCTCACACCTGTAATCCCAGCACTTTGGGAGGCCAAGACAGGCAGATCACGAGGTCAGGAGATCGAGACCATCCTGGCTAACACGGTGAAACCCCGTCTCTACTAAAAAAAACACAAAAAAACTAGCTGGGCGTGGTGGCGGGCGCCTGTAGTCCCAGCTACTCGGGAGGCTGAGGCAGGAGAATGGCGTAAACCCGGGAGGCAGAGCTTGCAGTGAGCTGAGATCCGGCCACTGCACTCCAGCCTGGGGGACAGAGCGAGACTCCGTCTCAAAAAAAAAAAAAAAAAAAAATTAAAAGGTAATTTAAAAAAGATACTTAAAATGAATCAGCAGACCAAAATACAAGCTCTTCTAAATGTCAGGATAATTACAAAAACAAGCAAACAAAACAGACTATATAGTGAAATGCTTTTAATATATAAACATATAGAAAGACATTAAAATAATATGACAGGCCGGGTACGGTGGCTCACGCCTGTAATCCCAGCACTTTGGGAGGCTGAGGCGGGCAGATCACGAGGTCAGGAGTTTGAGACCAGCCTGGCCAACGTGGTGCAACCCTATCTCTATTAAAAATACAAAAATTAGCGAGCTGTGGTGGCAGGCACCTGTAATCCCAGTTACTCGGGAGGCTGAGGCAGGAGAATTGCTTGAACCAGGGAGGCGGAGGTTGCAGTGAGCCAAGATCGTGCCACTGCACTCCAGCCTGTGTGAAAGAGCAAGACTCTGTCTCAAAAAAAAAAAAAAATAAATAAATAAAATAAAATAATATGGCAATACTACCATTAAACATCTTTCATATATAGGAATACAAATTGTCTTAGCTCAAGTGTTTAAGGAAAAATATGTTTCTATTGGATCACTGAGCAAAACTCAACTACTATATTCAAGACAGTCAACTAAAACAAACTGACTCAGAAAGGCTAAAAATACAAGAAAGGGCAAAGGCATACCAATAAAAGGCAAATAAAAAAAGCAAAAATGTTGCATCTTAATTTCCCATAAGTTAGGAACTCATAATGAAAAGCACTGACAAGGTCATGAGAAACAAGGGAAGACTGGGAAACTGTCACAGATTGGAGGAGATATGGTGACTAAATGCAATGTCACATCTGAATTGAAGCCTAGGATAGACAAAGGATATCTAGTGGAAAACTAGTGAAATATGAATAAAGTTTGGATTTTAGTTAATAGTAACATAACAATGTTAATCTCTCAGCTCAGATGAATGTAGTCATACAAGATGTTAACATGAGGGGCAACTAGGTAATGGGTGTATGGAAACCCTGTACTATCTTTGCAACCCTTCTGTAAATCCAAAATTAATCAAAAATAAAGTTTATTACAAAGAAGCATTAATTGAGACAAAAAGGGCCACTGATATGGTTTGGCTGTGTCCCCACCCAAATCTCAACTTAAATTGTATCTCCCAGAATACCCATGTGTTGTGGCTGGGACCCAGGGGGAGGTAATTGAATCAAGGGGGCCGGTAGTTCCAGTGCTATTCTTGTGATAGTGAATAAGTCTCACGAGATCTGATGGGTTTATCAGGGGTTTCCACTTTTCCTTCTTCCTCATTTTCTCTTGCCGCCACCATGTAAGAAGTGCCTTTTGCCTCCTGCCATGATTCTGAGGCCTCCCCAGCCATATGCAACTGTAAGTCCAATTAAATCTCTTTTTCTTCCCAGTCTCAGGTATGTCTTTATCAGCAGCGTGAAAATGGACTAATACACACACAATTCACAATGAAGATATAAAGTTACTAATATTTTTGTACCACATGAAATAGCAATTTTCACAAAGCTGAAATAATGAGATACATGGAGAAATAGATTATAAATTGAAACACACTAAGAACAGGAGAAATTAAACTTACCTTTCTCATTCCAGAACAGAGCAAAGGATCAAAAAACCTAGTAAGAACCATAAAACCTAAACAGCAAACTCAATATTAGGACAAGAAGAAAATCTCAATAAATTCCAAAAAGTAAAACTAATATAGACAATGTTCTCTGATCACAACTGGATAAAACTAGAGATCAGTGTAAAATAGATCTGAATACGTGAAAACTCTCAAACAACTCTTGGGTCAAGGGGAAACTCGAGCTGGTTTCAGTGGCTCATGCCTGTAGTCCCAGCACTTTGGGAGGCTGAGATGGGGGGATCACTTGAGGCCAGGAGTTTGAGACCAGCCTGGGTAACACAGTGGGATCCCTGTCTCTATAAAAAATAAAAAAGTAGTTGGGTGTCACGATGCATGCCTGTAGTCCCAGCTACTTGGGAAGTTGAGGTAGGAGGATCCCTTGAACCCAGGAGTTTGAGGCTGCAATGAGCTACGACTGCACCACTGCACTCTAGCTAGGGCAATAGAACAAGACCCTGTCTCAAAACAAACAAATCAACAAACAAAAAACAAACCAAAATTGCTGAATTTCTAGACAATAATGGCAATAAAAACATTCCATACCAGAATCTATGGATACAGCTAAAGCAGTGGTCAGCGGAAAGTTCATAGCCTTAAAATACTTACATTACAAACAAAAAAGCTAAATGAAAAAGCATCAGATTGAAAAAGTTAGAGAAAGACAAAACAAATACAGGGAAGCAGAAGGAATGAATTAACAAAAATAAAAGTTAAAATAAAGGAGTTAGAAAATAGATAACAGTAGGACCAATAAATGAGTGGGTTGATTCTGTAAAAAAGAATTATATAAGCTATTAGATAACATAATCAGGAAAAGAAAAGGAGAAAGCACAAATATACAAAACAAATGAAAAGTTGCACATAACCAGAGTAAGAAGACATTTTAAATATCACAAAATAGAACTCTATAGAAATCATTTAAAGAACTGGAAGAAGGCCGG
This sequence comes from Macaca fascicularis, assembly GCF_037993035.2. NCBI lineage: Eukaryota > Metazoa > Chordata > Mammalia > Primates > Cercopithecidae > Macaca > Macaca fascicularis. The sequence goes on from NC_088395.1 coordinate 54,498,891, forward strand.
GCGCGGTGGCTCAAGCCTGTAATCCCAGCACTTTGGGAGGCCGAGACGGGCGGATCACGAGGTCAGGAGATCGAGACCATCCTGGCTAACACGGTGAAACCCCGTCTCTACTAAAAAATACAAAAAAAAAACTAGCCGGGCGCGGTGGCGGGCGCCTGTAGTCCCAGCTACTCGGGAGGCTGAGGCAGGAGAATGGCGTGAACCCGGGAGGCGGAGCTTGCAGTGAGCTGAGATCCGGCCACTGCACTCCAGCCTGGGCGACAGAGCGAGACTCCGTCTCAAAAAAAAAAAAAAAAAAAAAACAAAGAACTGGAAGAAATGGATAATGTCCTAGGAAAATAAAATTTACCAAACTGACCCTAAAAGAAAAGTCCATGTAGATCAATTTTCTTTTCTTTTTTTTTCTGAGATGGCATTTCGCTCTTGTTGCCCAGGCTGGAGTGCAATGGCACGATCTCGGCTCACAGCAAACTCTGCCTCCCGGATTCAAGCGATTCTCCTCCCTCAGCTTCCTGAGCAGCTGGGATTACAGGCATGCGCCACCACGCCTGGATAATTTTCTATTTTTCATAGAGACGGGGTTTCTCCATGTTGCTCAGGCTGGTCTCGAACTCCCAACCTCAGGTGATCCGCCCGCCTCAGCCTCCCAAAGTTTTGGGATTACAGGCGTGAGCCACCGTGCCTGGCCTTGTAGATCAATTTTCACAGAAATAGAGAAAGCTATAAAGAGCTCCCCAATTCCTCAAAGCACCAGATAGACCAAGATCCTTTCACAAGGGGAAGTCTTTTCACACTGAAAAGCAGATAATTCAAATACTATTCTTATTTTCCTGAGCCCAAGGAAGGAACACTTTAACAATGTTTGTATCAAGTGAATAATAACACTGATACCAAGATCTGACAAAGATTCCACAAGAAAAACAAAACCATATAGACTAATTCTCACTTATGAATATCGACACAATATCCTAAATATTTACAAATAGAATCCATGACTGTGTGGGTTTTATTGCAGGAATGCAAGAATTGTTCAACATTAGGAAATCCATTAATATAATCTAACCTATTATTAGATCTAAGTAAAAAAATCCTATCATTTTATTCAGAGATACCAAAGAGTTGTTTGACAAAACTCAACACCCATTCTTTTATTTTTCTTCTCCTTCAGTAACTTTGGTATCAATACCCATTCTTTATAAAAACATTCAATAAAAGAGGAATATGTGGTTCCTTCCCTGATACATTTTTTATCTCATTCTCTATAGATAGATAGATCCCCCAAATCCAGCATTTCACTTAACCAGGAAATACCACCAATATTTATATGCTAAAATCAGATACCAACTAAGGGTACCTACTCTCTCCACTACAATTTAGCATTGTATTGGAGGTTGTCTGGGCACTGTGGCTCACACCTGTAGTCCTAGCACTTTGGTAGGCCAAGGCGGGTGGACTGCTTGACGCCAGGAGTTTGAGACCAGCCTGGCCAACATGGTAAAACTCCATCTCTGGCCGGGCGCGGTGGCTCAAGCCTGTAATCCCAGCACTTTGGGAGGCCGAGACGGGCGGATCACGAGGTCAGGAGATCGAGACCATCCTGGCTAACACGGTGAAACCCCGTCTCTACTAAAAAATACAAAAAACTAGCCGGGCGAGGTGGCGGGCGCCTGTAGTCCCAGCTACTCAGGAGGCTGAGACAGGAGAATGGCCCGAACCTGGGAGGCGGAGCTTGCAGTGAGCTGAGATCCGGCCACTGCACTCCAGCCTGGGCGACAGAGCGAGACTCCGTCTCAAAAAAAAAAAAAAAAACTCCATCTCTACTAAAGTTACAAAAATTAGCTGGGTGTGGTAGTGCACACCTGTAATCCCAGCTACTCAGGAGGCTGGGGCATGAGAATCACTTGAGCCGGGGAAGCAGAGGTTGCAGTGAGCCAAGATCGTGCCACTGCCCTGTAGCCTGGGTGAGAGAGAGAGACTCTGTCTTAAAAACAAAAAACAAAAAAATTTGTATTGGAGGTAGTAATCATTACGATTAGAAAAGAGAAATAAATTAAGTATACAATTGAAATGGAAGAAGTAAAGCTATCACCATATATAGATGATCAGATTGTATAGCCACAAAACCCAAACACACCAATAGAGAAACTACTACAAACAAGAGAATTCTGTAAGGTAGCAGGATATAAAATTAGTATATAGAAATCATTCAGTTAGAAGATATGTGGAAGAGAAGGCTCCATTTATTAGAGCAACAAAAAAGATAAAATACCTACAAACAACCTTAACAAGAAATGTCTAAAACTTTAATGAGTAACATTCGTAACACTCTGAAGGAACTAATGGAAAGGCATGCCATGTTCTCAGATGGGAAGACTTAAAATCATAAAGATGTCAAATTAATTTATAAATTTAGTATAAGCCCATTATCATTTTTTGGCTGGGCATGGTGGCTCATGCCTGTAATTCCAGCACTTTGGGAGGCCGAGGTGGGCAGATCACCAGGTAAGGAGTTCGAGACCAGCCTAGCCAATATGGTGAAACCCCGTGTGTACTAAAAATACAAACATTAGCCGGGCATGGTGGTGGGCACCTGTAATCCCAGCTATTTGGGAGGCTGAGACAGAAGAATCGCTTGATGCTGGCAGGCAGAGGTTGCAGCAAGCCGAGATCGCGCCACTGCACTCCAGCCTGGGCGACAGAGTGAAACTCTGTTTCAAAAAAAAGCATTATCATTTTTTTTCTTTTTCTGAAACTAGACAAGCTGATTCTAAGTTCATATGGAAAAATAACAAGCAAGCATAGCCAGCATATCTCAGAAAAGAAAGAACGATGATGGGGGAATACTGCCACAATAATGCTCTGTTGTAAACCAGTGAATAATTATGTACCAAAACCTAGACAGAGTCTATGGGTCAGCTGGGAGGCTCTATGATCTGGACTAGGCTGTGTTAATCTCAGCTGGGTTAGCTTATGTGTCTGCACCCAGTTGGTGGCTTGGCTGGAGGATGGTGGGCTGCTATAGGACACATTGGCTGGGATGACCAAGCTCATTTCTACTTGTCTCTCACATCTCTTTAGGAGGCTAATCTGAGTATGTTCTCACAGCTGTGACAGGGGTCTAAGAGAGGAAGCAGAATATGCAAGAGCTTTTTCAAGTCTCTGCTTATATCAAGTTTGTTACTATCCCATTGATTAAAGCAAGTTGTATGGCCAAACTCAAGAGTCAGTGTGGAAAGGCATTACCTTTACCAAAGTTAGATAAAGAGACACATGAAAAATTGGGGTCATTAATGTAATCTATCACAAAACTATGACTCAGTATCTAGAATCCATGAAAGAAAACGTAAATTTATTTATATAAATATAAAATTTGCAGCTGGGCGTGGTGGCTCACACCTGCACATTCCAGCACTTTGGGAGGCTGAGGTGGGCAGATCACCTGAGGTCAGGAGTTCAAGACCAGCCTGGCCAACATGACGAAACTTCGTCTCTACTAAAAATACAGAGGCCAGATGTGGTGGCTCACGCCTGTAACCCCTGCACTTTGGGAGGCAGAGGCGGGCGGATTGCCTGAGGTCAGGAGTTCCAGACCAGCCTGGCCAATATAGTGAAGCTCCGTCTCTACTAAAAATATAAAAAATTAGCCGGGCATGGTGGCAGGCATCTGTAATCCCAGCTACTAGGGAGGCTGAGGCAGGAGAATCGCTTGAACCCGGGAGGCGGAGGTTGCAGTGAGCCGAGACCATGCCACTGCACTCCGGCCTGGGCAAGAGAGCAAGACTCCATCTCAGAAAAAAAAAAAAAAAACCCAGAAATTAGCTGGGCGTGGTGGCAGGTGCCTGTAATCCCAGCTACTCGAGAGGCTGAGGCAGGATAATCACTAGAACCCAAGAGGCAGAGGTTGCAGTGAGCTGAGATTGCACCACTGCACTCCAGCCTGGGCGACAGAGCGAGACTCCATGTCAAAAAAATAAAAAATAAAAAATAAATAAATAAAAATAAAATAAAATAAAATAAAATTTGCTTTGGAAAAAAGTCCATTAGCAAAGTCTGAAGAATGATGAACTGGGAAAAAAAATTGACAGCTGAGATCACTGACAAAGGTCTATCTCTCTATTTATTTAACTTTTTTTTTTTGAGACGGAGTCTTGCTCTGTCACCCAGGCTGGAGTGCAGTGGCGTGATCTCGGCTCACTGCAAGCTCCGCCTCCCGGGTTCATGCCATTCTCCTGCCTCAGCCTCCTGAGTAGCTGGGACTACAGGCGCCTGCCACCACGCCTGGCTAATTTTTTGTATTTGTAGTAGAGACGGGGTTTCACCATGTTAGCCAGGATGGTCTCGATCTCCTGACCTCGTGATCTGCCTGCCTCGGCCTCCCAAAGTGCTGGGATTACAGGCATGAGCCACTGCGCCCGGCCTATTTATTTAATTTTTAAAATTTTTATTTAAAGGAGTAGAGTTTATGATCTCTCTAATTATATAACAAAGTTCTAGAAATGAATGAAAGGCCAGAGACCAAACAGAAAAAGGGGACAGAGAATATAAATAGATAATTAATAGAAAAACACATAAAAAGTCCCTTAAACCCATGAAAAAATTATCATCACTCACAATAAATGAAAATCAAAACTACACTGAGATACCATTTTTTTTTTCTTTTTTTCCCTTTTTTTTTTTTTGAGATGGTGTTTTATTCTTGTTTCCCAGGGTGGAGTGTAGTGGCTCTATCTCGGCTCACTGCAACTTCCACCTCCTGGTTCAAGCAATTCTCCTGCCTCAGCCTCCCAAGTAGCTGAGATTACAGGCGTTTGCCACCATGCCCAGCTAATTTTGTATTTTTAGTAGAGACGGGGTTTTGCCATGTTGGCCAGGCTGGACTTGAACTCCTGACCTCAGGTGATCTGCCCACCTCGGCCTCCCAAAGTGCAGGGATTCCAGGCGTGAGCCACTGTACCTGGCCTGAGATACCATTTCTATTCTATCACATTGTCAAAAATCCAAAAGTCTCACAATACACTCTGTTGCTTGTGAGGCTGTGGTGAAACAGATACAATCACATTTGGCTGGTAGAAATGCAAAATGATACAACACCTGTGGAGGGCAATTTTGGCAATATCCCCAAAGTTACAAATGTAATTCTTGGAATTTATCCTACAGAAATATCTGCATATGTATGAACTATCTATCCTTTGTGGCACAGTCATTAAATAAATGTGCACATAATGTATATTCACATTACCTAACACTTTGAGGTAGTAGTCCTATGTGCTTTCATACAGTGGCTTTCTACTTACCAGAAACTCTCTAATGCTCTGATAGGGAAAGACCACCAGGATGTATTATTTAACTAATTAATTAATTTATTTATTTTGAGATGGATTCTAGCTCTGTCACCCAGGCTAGAGTGCAGTGGCGCAAACTCGGCTCACTGCAACCTCTGTCTACTGCATTAAAGCGATTCTCCTGCCTCAGCCTCCCGAGTAGCTGGGATTACAGGCATGTGCTACTATGCCCAGCTAATTTTTGTATTTTTAGTGGAGTCTGGGTTTCACCATGTTGGCCAGGCTGGTCTCGAACTCTTGACCTCAGGTGATCCGCCCACCTTGGCCTCCCAAAGTGCTGAAATTACAGGCGTCAGCCACTGCATCTGGCCCCCAGGATGTATTACTAAGTGAAAAAAGCAATATGTATAACAACATACATAGTATGGCACCTTCTGTATAAGGTGGAAAGTGGAATAGGCTATACATTTATATTTGTTTGCATCTGTATAAAGAAACACTAGAAGACAAAATAAACTAACAAAACTGATACCTGTGCGGGTGCAGGGGAACTGGGTGGACTAGATGGGGATAAGAAATCTCAAACTATAATTTTTAAATAGTTTCGATATTCAAAATGTGTGTTTTATCTATTACAAATGACATATTCAGGCTGGGCGCGGTGGCTCATGCCTGTAACTCCAGCACTTTGGAAGGCTGAGGAGGGTGGATCACTTGAGGCCTGGAGTTCAAAACCAGATTGGCCAACATGGCGAAACCCATCTCTACTAAAAATACAAAAATCAGCTGTGCATGGTGGCACACAGCTGTAATTCCAGCTACTCGGGAGGCTGAGGCAGGAGAATCACTTCACCCCAGGAGGCAGAGGCTGCAGTGAGCCGACATCGCCCCACTGCACTCCAGCCTGTGTGACAGAGCCAGACTTGATCTAAAAAAAAAAAGTTCACAAAGTAACAAAACTCTAAAGCAATTAGAAATTTAAGAAATATACGATTCTTTTTTAAAACTTATTTGTTAATGTATTTTAATGCATAAGTAATGCCTGAATCCATCTGGAGGATTTTTTTGTGTGTGTTTTTTTGAGATGAATTCTTGCTCTGTTGCCCACGCTGAAGTACAATGACGCCATCTTGGCTCACTGCAACCTCCACCTCCTGGGTTCAAGTGATCCTCCTGCCTCAGCCTTCTGAGTAGCTGGGATTACAGGCACCTGCCACCACGCCCAGGTAATTTTTGTATTTTTAGTAGAGATAGGGTTTCACTATGTTGGTTAGGCTGATCTTGAACTCCTGACCTCAGATGATCCCCCCCCGCCTCTGCCTTCCAAAGTGCTGGGATTATAGGCATGAGCTACCGCACCCAGCCCTGGAGTATTTTATAGCAAATTCCAGACCTGAGGTAATCTCACACATAAAAGCCATGTTTCTCTAACACACTTTTTTTTTTAAAGCATAATTACAATAATGTTGACATACCCAACATTTTGTGTGTGTGTGTGTGTGTGAGACATAGTCTAGCTCTGTCGCCCAGGCTTGAGTGCAGTGGTACGATCTGGGCTCACTGCAACCTCCGCCTCCCGGGTTCAAGCAACTCTCCTGCCTAACCCTCAGGAGTAGCTGGGATTACAGGTGTGCACCACCATGACTGGCTAATTTTTGGATTTATTTATTTATTTTTTTTTTGAGACGCAGTCTAGCTCCGTGGCCCAGGCTGGAGTGCAGTGGAAAGATCTTAACTCACTGTAAGCTCCACACCCCAACCCCCCACGGTTCACGCCATTCTCCTGCCTCAGCCTCCCGAGTAGCTGGGACTACAGGCGCCCGCCACCACGCCCGGCTAATTTTTTTGTATTTTTAGTAGAGACAGGGTTTCACCATGTTAGCCAGGATGGTCTCGATCTCCTGACCTCGTGATCCACCTGCCTTGGCCTCCCAAAGTGCTGGGATTACAGGCGTGAGTCACCGCGCCCGGCCTAACTTTTGTATTTTTAGTAGAGATGGGATTTCACCATATTGGCCAGGCTGGTTTCAAACTCCTGACCTCAGGTGATCCACCCGCCTCAGCATCCCAAAGTGCTGGGATTACAGGTGTGAGCCACCTGTGCCTGGCCTAACATACCCAACATATTTAACATTTATTCCTGAATATCATCTAACACCCAGTCCATGTTCTACTGTCCTTCATTATATCTCAAAAACACCTTTTTCAGCCTGGCCAACATGGTGAAACCCTGTCTCTACTAAAAATGCAAAAATTAGCTGGGCATGGTGGTGCGCCCCTGTAATCCCAGCTACTCCGGAGGCTGAGGTGGGAGAATCCCTTGAACCCGGGAGGTGGAGGCTGCAGTGAGCTGAGATCTTGCCACTGCACTTCAGCCTGGGTGACAGAACAAGACCCCATCTCAAAAAAAAAAATATTTTTATACTTCGTTGGAATCTGGTTGTTAACAAGACCCACATATTGCATTTGTTTGCTTTATCTCTGAAATTTCCTTTCCTTTTTAATCTTTTTTTTTTTTTTTTTTTTTTTTTTTTGAGATGAGGTCTCGCTCTGTCCCTCAGGCTGGAGAGCAGTGGTGCGATCTCAGCTCACTGCAAACTCCACCTTCTGGGTTCAAGTGATTCTCCTGCCTCAGCCTCCCCAGTAGCTGGAATTACAGGCATGTGCCATGATGCCCGGCTAATTTTTGTATTTTTAGTAGAGATGGGGTTTCACCATGTTGGCCAGGCTGGTCGTGAACTCCTGACCTCGTGATCTGCCCGCCTTGGCCTCCCAAAGTGCAGGGATTACACCACACCCAGCCTTATTTTCTTTTTAGTCTGTAATTTTCCCTTTTTTCTTCCTTCCACTTATTTGTTGAATATACTGGCTCATTTTCCTGTAAAATTTCCCAAGTTCTTGCTTTGGTGTATTGTTTCTCCTGGTATCATTTAACATGTTTCTCTTCCTATATTCCCTGAATTTTTGGTAAATGAAATAGAGATGCTTGATTAAATTGTTTCTTTTTTCCTTCTTGTTTAAAAGTATACTTCATGAATAGTACTGTATACTTCTTATTGCACAACGTAAGAAGGCGCATATATCTTGTTTTCTGTCTTTGATGATAAGTTTGATGAGTAGGGTCAGATGGTATCAGCCTAATTCCTCTCTTATAATTCCCCAAATGTTTTTCACCTAATGGTTTTAGCAGCTATATTTTTTCTTAAATCCATTATCTCATTAGGGTTTGAATTGTAACACTGCTATTTCTCTTGCATTTATAAGTTGTGAGTCTTCCATAAAGAAGCTCTTTCCATAATTATCTATTTGATTAACCTGCAATATGATTCATGTGGGAAGGCAGGAATAATGCCAGATTTTTTCCATTTGTTGATTAATTATCAGCAGAATAAGCTGATGTCTTAGCAACATCCAAGGTAACCAATTCATTTTTATTTATTTATTTATTTTTGAGACAGTCTCGCTGTGTCACCCAGGCTGGAGTGCAGTAGCGCAATCGGCTCACTGCAACTTCCACATCCCGGGTTCAAGCGATTCTCCTGCCTCAGCCTTCCAAGTAGCTGGGACTACAGGTGCCCACCACCATGCCCAGCTAATTTCTGTATTTTAGTAGAGATGGGGTTTCACTATGTTGGCCAGGCTGGTCTTGAACTTCTGACCTCGTGATCCACCCACCTCGGCCTCCAAAAATGCTGGGATTACAAGCGTGAGCCACTGTGCCTGACCTCATTTTAATTTTTTTTTTTTTTTTTTGAGACGGAGTCTCGCTCTGTCGCCCAGGCTGGAGTGCAGTGGCCAGATCTCAGCTCACTGCAAGCTCCGTCTCCCGGGTTTACGCCATTCTCCTGCCTCAGCCTCCCGAGTAGCTGGGACTACAGGCGCCCGCCACCTCTCCCGGCTAGTTTTTTTGTATTTTTTTTAGTAGAGACGGGGTTTCACTGTGTTAGCCGGGATGGTCTCGATCTCCTGACCTTGTGATCTGCCTGTCTCGGCCTCCCAAAGTGCTGGGATTACAGGCTTGAGCCACCGCGCCCGGCCAGTTTTTTTTTTTTTTTCTGAGACAGAGTCTCGCTCTGTCACCCAGGCTGGAGTGCAGTGACTGGATCTCAGCTCTCTGCAAGCTCCGCCTCCTGGGTTCACGCCATTCTCCTGCCTCAGCCTCCCGAGTAGCTGGGACTACAGGCGCCTGCCACCCCGCCTGGCTAATTTTTTTGCATTTTTAGTAGAGATGGGGTTTCACCGTGTTAGCCAGGATGGTCTCGATCTCCTGACCTTGTGATCAGCCCGCCTCAGCCTCCCAAAGTGCTGGGATTACAGGTGTGAACCACCGTGCCCGGCTCATTTTAATTTTTTTAAATATACAATTCTTAAGAGAAAACTTTAAATTCTAACAAAGAACACAGATAGAAGAAGATGAACTGAAGAAATGAGGGTATATTCCATGTTGTTGGATGGAATGAGTAATTATTACAATGATGGCAGTTCCTCCAAATTAATCTATAAATTTAGTGTGATCCCAATCAAAATTCCAGTTGGATTTTTGAAGACCTTGATAGACTCATTTTAAAATTTATGTGGCAATAGATCTAAGATACCTAAAAAGAAGACTAAAGAGGAGGAAATGCTCCATGTGATATTTAGATACATTACAAAATACTAAAACCAAGGTGGTATTAGCCCAAGGACAGAAAAAGACATATGTGTATATGCATAATAACGTATGATAATGGTGGCATGGCAAATCAATGGGAAAAGGAGGAATTGTTCAGTATTTGATGGTGGGAAATCTGGCTCACCATGTGGAGAATAATAAAACTGCGTCCCCAAGTTATTACCACATATGAGGGTGGAATCTAGATGGATTAAAACCTATTCCACCTATTAGACTAGCAAAAATTAGCAAGCTTGGCCAGCTGCAGTGACTCACGCCAGTAATCCCAGCACTTTGGGAGTCTGAGGTGGGTGGACTGCTTGAGGTCAGGAGTTTGAGACCAGCCTGGCCAACATGGTGAAACCCCATCTCTACTAAAATACAAAAATTAGCAGGGCATGGTGGCGGGCGCCTATAATCCCAGCTACTAGGGAGGCTGAGGCAGCAGAATTGCTTGAACCTGGGAGGTGGAAGTAGCAGTGAGCCAAGATCGCACTACTGCATTAAGACTGTCTTGGCCGGGCGCGGTGGCTCAAGCCTGTAATCCCAGCACTTTGGGAGGCCGAGACGGGCGGATCACGAGGTCAGGAGATCGAGACCTTCCTGGCTAACACAGTGAAACCCCGTCTCTACTAAAAAAATACAAAAAACTAGCCGGGCGAGGTGGCGGGCGCCTGTAGTCCCAGCTACACAGGAGGCTGAGGCAGGAGAATGGCGTAAACCCGGGAGGCGGAGCTTGCAGTGAGCTGAGATCCGGCCACTGCGCTCCAGCCCCGGCGACAGAGCGAGACTCCGTCTCAAAAAAAAAAAAAAAAAAAAAAAAAAAAGACTGTCTTAATATGTGTGCTGCCGAGGAGAGCACAAGAGAGATTCTGTCTTTAAAAAAAAAAAAAAAAAGATAGCAAGCTAGAAAATGTCAAGTGTGAGTGAAGATGTGGGGATACAGAAATCCTCACACATGGTGAAAGTGTGAACTGGTACTGCCATCCCAGAGAACCATCTAGAAGTATTGGTGTTCTTAGTCACACTAAGTATATGCACACTTTAGAATGCAATCATGTGGCTCTTGAGTGTATGTTCCAAAAGAAATCCTCACACAGATCAATAAGGGAATATGTACAAAGATGTTCACTGAAGTATTATTGAAGAGCTGGAGGCAATCTATGCAGGGAAGGTGCAGTATGATTACCATGAGCAGATAGAAGCAATGGAGTAGGTTAGGTTGGGTGCAGTGGCTCACGCCTGTAATCCCAACACTTTGGGAAGCCAAGGTGGGTGGATCACCTGAGGCCAGGAGTTGAAGACCAGCCTGGCCAATATGGCAAAACCCCATCTCTACTAAAAATACACAGGCAAGGTGGTGGGCGCCTGTAATTCCAGCTACTTGGGAGGCTGAGGCAGGAACCTGGGGGGCAGAAGTTGCAGTAAGCCCAGATAGCGCTACTGCACTCCAGCCTGGGCAACAGAGTGAGACTCCGTGTCAAAAAAAAAAAAAAAAAAAAAAAAAAAAAAAGAAGCAATAGATTAGATGTACACACAGCAATATGGACAGGCCTTAGAAACACTAGGCTGAATGAAAAACAGAATGAGTTTTTTTTTTTTTTTTTTTTTTGAGACAGAGTCTCACTCCATCGCCCAGGCTGGAGTGCAGTGGTGTGATCTCAGCTCACTGCAACCTCTGCCTCCCAGGTTCAAGCGATTCTCGTGCCTCAGCCTCCCCGGTAGCTGGGATTACAGGTGTGCGCCACCACACCGGGCTAATTTTTGCATTTTTAGTAGAGACGGGGTTTTGCCATGTTGGCCAGGCTGGTCTTGAACTCCTGGCCTCAAGCAATCCGCCTGCTTCGGCCTCCCAAAGTGCTGGGATTACAGGCATGAGCCACCACACCTGGCCAGAATGAGATATTTATGTAAAAGAAAAACAACAAGTACAAAGTATGCTCAATAGTGAGACAATCTGATATCATGTGCCTGTTGAGGTGATGATACAAAACAAAATAAAGAATATCCCCTATGTACTGTTCTTGCTAAAAATATTTATTCTGAATCTATTCATATGAAAAGAACAAATGAATACAGAATATGGGACATATTGCAAGACAATTGGTCTGGACTCTTCAAAAACATAAATGTCATTTGAAACACAAAAAATATAGGGGTATTATTTTAGATTAAAAGAAGTTAAAGGGATATAACAACAAAATGTAACACATAAATGTCAGGTGTGCGGCTCATGCCTGTAATCCCTGAACTTTGGGAGGCCAAGGTGGATGGATCACTTAAGGTCAGGAGTTTGAGACCAGCCTGGCCAACGTGTAGAAACCCTGTCTCTACTAAAAATACAAAAATTAGCCGGGCATGATGGCAGACGCCTGTAGTCCCAGCTACTCAGGAGGTGGAGGCAGGAGAATTGCTTGAACCCAGGAGGTAGAGGTTGCAGTGAGCCAAGATCACACCACTGCACTACAGCCTGGGCAACAGAGCGAGACTCCATCTCAAAAAAAAAAAAAAAAAAGAAATGTAATACATAAAACTTGATTAGATCCTGGGATCAAAAAATGAAAGCTGCATTTTGGGGATAACTGGGGGGAAATGTGAATATGGGCTATACGTGATGGCATTATTGAGTTATAGTTAAATCTTCTTAGGTGTGATAATGGTATTGTGGTTATGTAGGATGATATTTGGTGAAGTATAAGGGTATATGGCTTTCATTATACCACTCTTTCAACTGTTCTGAATTTGGAAACAATATAGAATAAACATTTGGCTGGGTGCAGTGATTCACACCCATAATCCCATCACTTCAGGAAGCAGAGGCAAGCAGATTGCTTGAGCCCTAGGAGTTCGAGACCAGTAAAAAAATCTTTTTTTTTCATGCTTAAAAGCCTTTTTATTTTTATTTATTTTTTATTTTATTTTATTTTTTTACAGGTAAAAATGTATCTTTTTAATCCCCTGTAGTGTCTCATTCTCTCACCTTAGAAACAATAATTATCATGAATTTAGAGTGTACTCTTCTGATTCAGTTTTTTTTTTTTATTATACTTTAAGTTCTAGGGTACATGTGCACAACGTGCGGGTTTGCTACATATGTATACATGTGCCATGTTGGCGTGCTGCACCCATTAACTCGTCAAAAAAATCTTTTTTTTTTTGAGAGAAGTCTCACGCTTGTCCCCCAGGTTTGAGTGCAATGGCTTGATCTCGGCTCACTGCAACCTCTGCCTCCCAGGTTCAAACGATTCTCCTGCTTCTGCCTCCCAAGTAGCTGGGATTAAGGCACCTGCCACCATGCCCAGCTAATTTTTTGTATTTTTTTTTTTTTTTAGTAGAGATGGGGTTTCACCATGTTGGCCAGACCGGTCTCAAACTCCTGACCTCAGGTGATCTGCCTGTCTCGGCCTCCCAAAGTGCTGGGATTACAGGTGTGAGTCACTGTGCCTGGCTGAGACCAATAAAAACATCTTTAAAAATTAGCTGGGCAGGCCGGGTGCGGTGGCTCAAGCCTGTAATCCCAGCACCTTGGGAGGCCGACATGGGTGGATCACGAGGTTAGGAGATCGAGACTATCCTGGCTAACACGGTGAAACCCCGTCTCTACTAAAAAATACAAAAAAACTAGCCGGGCGAGGTGGTGGGCGCCTGTAGTCCCAGCTACTTGGGAGGCTGAGGCAGCGGAATGGCGTAAACCCAGGAGGCAGAGCTTGCAGTGAGCTGAGATCAGGCCACTGCACTCCAGCCTGGGCAACAGAGCCAGACTCTGTCTCAAAAAAAAAAAAAAAAATTAGCTGGGCATGGTGATGTGCGCCTGTAGTCCCCCAGCTACTCGGGAGGGTGAGGTGGGAGGATCCCTTGACCCCAGGAGGCGGAGGTTGCAGTGAGTGGAGGTCATGCCACTGAACTCCAGCCTGGGGGACAGAGCAAGACGCTGGCTTTAAAAAAAAAAAAAAAAAAAGAAAAGAAAAGAGGAAATACACACAAAGCAATAATACATATTTTGCAAGAATGCATATATGCAAAAATACGCATAAAACACCTTAGAATGGCTGCCTATAGGAGGGAAATGAAAGTGGGAAGTAGAGATGAAAGAGATTTTAAAAAATAACACAATCTCTCACTAAAGTAATAAATATTCATCAAATACATGGAAAACACAGAAAAGTACAAGGAAGAAAATTAAATTCACTGATAATGTCACTTTGACTTGTTAGAAATGCAAATCCTCGGCCCTAAACCAGACTTACTGAATCAAAACTCTGGGCATGAGGCCCAGTAATTGGTGTTCTAACAAGCCTTCCCAGTGATTCTGATGCTGGGGAAAGTTAGAGAACCACTAATCTAGATTTAACTATTATTAACATTTTGTTTCAGATCCTTGTAGTCTTTTAAAAAATATGAAATATTGGCCGGGCGCAGTGGCTCAAGCCTGTAATCCCAGCACTTTGGGAGGCCGAGACGGGCGGATCACGAGGTCAGGAGATCGAGACCATCCTGGCTAACACAATGAAACCCCGTCTCTACTAAAAATACAAAAAAAAAAAAATTAGCCGGGCGAGGTGGCGGGCGCCTGTAGTCCCAGCTACTCGGGAGGCTGAGGCAGGAGAATGGCGTAAACCCGGGAGGCAGAGCTTGCAGTGAGCCGAGATAGCGCCACTGCACTCCAGCCTGGGCGACAGAGCGAGACTCCGTCTCAAAAAAAAAAAAAAAAAAAAAAAATATATATATATATATGAAATATTTCAGACATACAAATAAGTATAGAGAATATAACAAAAACCCACGTACCTACCACTTAGCTTAGAAAGCAAAATATTAGACAAACAGTTGAAGTTCCCTGTGTATCTCTCTCTCATTCTGTTCTTTTGTTTTCTTCCCCAGAGGTAATCAGTATTCTGGATTTGGTATTTCTCCTTAAAAATTATTGTTGGCTGGGGGCGGTGGCTCACACCTGTAATCCCAGCACCTTGGGAGGCCAAGATGTGGTTGGATCACTTGAGCTCAGGAATTTGAGATTAGCCTGGGCAACATGGCGAAACCTTGTCTCTACAAAAAATACAAAAATTAGCCAGGTGTGGTGGTACATGCCTGTAGTCCCAGGTACTTGGGAGGCTGAGGTGGGAGGATGGCTTGAGTTAGGGAGGTGGAGGCTGCAGTGAGAGGAAATCAAGCCAATACTGCAGCCTGGACGACAGAGCAAGACCTTGTCTCAAAAAAAAAAAATTGTTTATATATCTATTTAATCTATAAGCAACATTGTTTGCTGTTTTCTAGATTTTAGAACTTTATATAAATGGTTTCATACTTTATGTATCCTTCTGCAATTTGTATTTTATCTCAGTATTGTGTTTTTGAAATTTAGCCGGGTCAATGCATGCAACAAGATTAATTCTTTCTCATTGTAGTATTCTGCATAATATTCTGTCATATGGCTATACCATAATTTACTTATTCATTCTCCTGTTGGTGGAATTTTGGGTTGTTCACATTTTTTTCTCTATTACAAACAGTTCTGCAATGAACATTCTTCCACATACTCATTGAGCAAATGTACAAGAATTTCTCTAGGAGTTAAAGTTTAGGGGTGATCTCCATCTATCTACCTATTATTCAATCATCTCCAATACTAGAATTGCTGGGTCCCAGGGTCATCTTCAGCTATTCTGGATACTTCCTAATTGTTTTCCAAAGTCGTAATAGTTTCCACAAAAGTTCATTGTATTTTTTCCCTTATATCTTGTGCATTTGGGATTTTGTTTAAAAAGTCCTTCCCCAGTCAACAAGTCACAAAGATATTCTCCTGCATATATTAACTTCATAGTTTTACCTTTCACATTCACTGTCTACCCTCTTAGGTGGAAAAATAGGGATCCAGTTTTATATTTCTTTTCATGGAGAGCCAAATTTCCCAATGCCATCTACTAAACAGCCCATTTCCCATTGGTTTGTGGTGCAGGCCTGTAAACTCACCCATTTAACAAACATTTGTTGAAGCCTGCCTCGTACCAGTTTTGTGTTGGGTGTTGTTGAAGGCTTGAAGATACACCGGCCCCTGCTCTCAGGGAGTTCACCCTCCTCTGGAGACACAGCCACATAAAAAACTACAATATTGTGGTAAGTGCTAGCTTAGCTGTACAGGTAAGGTGCTCTGGGTTTCTGACTTATCTGGGAAAGTCAGGGAAGGTTTCAACGAAGTGACAAGTTAGGTCTTAGAGAAACAGAAAAAAAATTGCAAATGCAGGGGGAAAGGTGCAAGTGATCAGGGCTGGTTTGGGGTCCAGAGGAATTTCAGGTGTCTCTAGGATGAGAGGTTAGAAGCCCTCCAACGAAGTAGAGAGATAGTGAGTCCTGTTTATGGGTAAAGGGACAGAGGGAGTCATTTTCAGCCCATCTGTGCTTGAAGTGGAGAAACAAACCCACCCTCGGAGGCACAAAGTCCCACCTACTCTGTGCCCCACCCCAGGGTTTAGGCTTGAGGAAGAGGAGGGGCTGGAATTAAACCATCAGGAAGAAAACATTTTCAGACTAATATTTACTGTTTTGTGGGGGCAGACTTCACTTCCCAGCCAGCTCCTTGAGATGGTTTCAGAAATCCCTACTTGCCCCACTCCAGAGATATAAATTCATTCCCTTCTGTAGAAGCTGCTCCGGGATTGAGGGAAGGATGGAGTAGGAGGGGAAGAAGGCAAAAGGGTGGGAGAGGCTTCTAGTTCTGGCTTCTGCTCCAGCTCGGGTTGGGTCTGACCATAGATCTGAACGTATGCAGAGAGAGCTGGGAGTGCTCAGGGATTGTCTGGGGCCCAAGGACCCGGGAAGGTGGCTGGGAACAGCTAACCAATTCACTTCAGGTGGGGAATACTCGGCCAGCCATGTGACCTAGGCGGCCATTTTCTCACACCCTGCTGTCGCCATCTTCCATGCAGACAAAGACACCATCCCCCACCCTTATGTGATTCGGGCGTGGTGACTGCCTGGTTACTGAGATTTGGAAGCACGCATATTTAACCCCAGACAAATGCCCGCAGACAACATTTTGGCTTGCAAGTAGGGTATGTAGCCGCACCAGTCGACCCGCCGCTTCTTCCCGGTCACTTGGCCGTCCTCCTTTGCCCTCCTCGGCTATTTCCTTACCTACGGGGCAGCCAGGAGGCGGGGCCAGCGTGGTCGCGAGGAAGGGACGGGCGGGCGCGAGCTGTCAGTCAGAAGCCCCGTCCCCTCGCGGAGAACGCACAGTGGGCGGAGTCGGGCGCCGCCGGCCTGGGATCCGGAAGTCGGAGCCTAGCTGCGCGAGAGCATCTGCTCGCCCAACCGACTTGTCGTGTTGCCCTCGCTTCTCAGATCTCCGCCGGAAGTGTAGGTAAGAAACTACTCTCCTCTTTTCTCACCTAGACGGCCGGGCAGTTAGGATCGTGTATTGGATGTGAAACCAGAGATGCCCGCCAGCCTGGAATAGAGAGGTAAACAGCCGGATCCTTTCCAGGGTAGAAGGACCCGGAAGAGGGGCAGGGTTCGCGGCACACGTGGAGACGCGCCTAATTGCCTTTTCGCGGAGTGGAGTTTGCCGGGAGAGGGGCATTGCCCCATCCCACCTAGAAAGGTGTAGACCCGGGACACACGGTGTAGAGAGGGACAAACTTCACTTGTGTGGTGAAGCGTTGATCGTCCTCAAGATAGTGAGCCTGCATTCTGCATTCACCCTGTATAGACAGGAGTCGACCCACCGAAGGAATGGGGGACATCCACCCCAACCGTGTAGAGACATCTCCCTCAACCCAGCTGAGCATCGCAGACTTCTCCCGACTTAAGGCATTTCTTGGCTTGACTCTAGACAGCCGCCTCGAGGCACCTCCTCAGGACAGACAGACGCTTTGATATATCTGCCCCCATACCAGTATAGAGGAGCTTAGAAACATTTAATATACAGAGGGAGGGCACCTCCTCCCCATTCGCGTAGACCTAGAGCGCTCAGTGTCCCTCCCCAACTCACCCGTTCCCAAAGTGGTTGCAGATACAGGCCTCATCCTATAGACAACTAAGCCGATTGCCCCCTCCTCCTAGGTTAGATTGAGTCCCCATTGTGGAGAATCAGACCTGATCCCTACTTCCGTAGCCCCCGTTTTACCGAATGTGTAATTTTTCGAAGCACCCAAACAGAAACAGACCTTAATCCATGAAGAGACAGGTCTGCCCCTTGAGGGGCCATGGGGGTAGAGGGGCTCAGATGTGTTCCTCTCCTTTTGAGGTAGACACAGATCATCCCCCTACCTCCCCTACCTCCCCCAAAGATTTAGCATCACTAAATGTAGCAAGGGAGATACCCCACAGGAGCAGATATGCAGGTCTCCCTCCCTGTAATGTTGAGAGGGAGTGACATCGTTGATTACCCGGCAGTGCAGTGCCTACGGTCTCTCCCCTTTACCCAAGGTAGTGGAGCTCAGATCTGTTTCTCTCCACCCAGGGTAGAATCACAGACGCCCCCACCCCCAAGTATTAGGGCTGATCTACTAATTTATAGCTGCATTGCCTGCCCCTTCCACACACCACCCATGCAGAGAACCAGAGCCCCTGTTTCTTTCAGTGTTAGTGTGCTGCTGACTTCAACCAGCATAAAAGATGAAAGTTGTCACAGTCCACCTCCCATAGAAGGGTCCAGAATAGCTCACTGCAGGTAAGGTGCAGACCTGCTTATTCAAAGCTGCATAGTTGTGGAATCAGGCATATCGATCCCTCACCTCAGCCCTCTCCAGGGTAAAGAGACGCAGGACCTATCCCCACAATCTAGAGATAAACAGATCTGTGGTTCTTTTCCCATGCAGCAGAGATGCACACAGCCACTTTGTGGGTTTCCCCAGTTTCTCTGCACCCCAGAGTAGGGGAACAGATGGCAATCCCCCCAACCCAAATCACTGAGGTATAGACCCCAGGCATATGCAGGCACAGATTTTTACCCCCTCCTCCAAGATTTTGTACTTATCTCAGTCCATATAGACACTCAGGTAAGAATCCCTGTTCTCAGGCCCCTTTTCCCCAGGGTAGACTCCTGGGCTCTATTTACGCCCTTCCCCACCACCTCTCCCAGGGCAGATGAGGTATAGAATCCCCTACTTGGGAAAAGAGGCACTATTATCACCCCATATAGAAGTAGACCATCCTTGCGTGCCCCTTTCCCCTCAGTGTGGAGGTGTTTAGCACTAGTCTTCTACCTAGAATATAACACTATAGTGTGGAGGAATAAGAACCAAAGACCTCATCTGATGCTTTGAGCCACTGACTCCACCCGGGATGAGGTTGAGACCTATTCCTCCCTTTGGGTAGTATGACACTTCCTTCTCTGTGGACTCAGCCATATGAGGCTCTAGCTTCAGCTTCTCCCAGTTTTCCTAATTATTATGGCTTCCTCATAATGTTCTTTAACATTTTACCTTTAGGGGACTTAGGAGGGGGCTTGTGGCATTGTAGTTCCCAGCTGTCTTCAAATTGCTTCTTCGTCCATTCTTACAGGAGGAGAACAAGCAGATTTGAACCTATCTGCTTTCAAGCTGGTCATCGCGATGAAACTTAGACACAGTGAGTTTCCTTTACCACCCCTCCCAATCCTGTGCTTTTAATGAATATTCATAGAATTTCACAGCAACTTTTTGTTGTTTTGGTTTTGTTTTGAGATGGAGTCTTGCTCTGTCACCCAGGCTGGAGTGCAGTGGTGCAATCTCAGTGCACTGCACTGTAACCTCCGCCTCCAGGGTTCCAGCATTTCCTGCCTCAGCCTACCGAGTAGCTGGGATTATAGATGTGTGCCACCATGCCAGGCTACTTTTTGTATTTTTAGTAGAGACGGAGTTTCACCATGTTGGCCAGGCTGGTCTCGAACTCCTGACCGCAAGTGATCTGCCCCTGTTGGCCTCCCAAAGTGCTGGGATTACAGGCGTGAGCCACTGCACCCGGCCTTCACAGCAACTTCTAAAAACTGCTGAATATGTTTCAGATCACTCGGTCTGGGTCTTTTTCATATGGTATCATTGCTGTCTTCCTGACTTCCTTGTCAGAGAATGTTTCCCTTATGCCCCATTTTCAATTTATAGATGAGGAAACTGAGGCTTAGCAAGGTTAAGTAATTTGATCTGAGGTGAATTGCAATAAATGACATATCACACTGCCTATAACCCCAACATGTCCTAACATTTTTCTCTATCAGTTGGTACCATAAGTTGTACTAGTGGTTAAGAGCGTGCTTGTAATCCCAGCTGCTTGGGAGGCTGAGGCAGAGGAGAATTGCTTGAGCCTGGGAAGCAGAGGTTGTGGTGAGCCAAGATCATGCCACTGCACTCCAGTATGGGCAACAGACTGAGACGCTATCTCAACAAAAAAAAAAAAGAAAAAACAAAACAAAAAAAGAAAAGAAAATGATAACATTTGGATAGTACACTGGCACTGGGTGGGCTGGATGAGGATTGTGCAACCCAGTGGCTCTGTTTTATGTGTGAGTGCTGGCCCTGCCAGTGGACAGCCTGGTGGGAAAAAACTTAATACATTTTTTATATAATCATAAAAATGTCATCAAGAATCATACTGTTAATACCAAAAGCAAATAATCATACTTTTTTTTAAATTTTAATTTGCATGTTTTTTGGAGATGGAGTCTTGCTTTGTCACCCAGGCCGGAGAGCTGTGGTGCCATCTCGGCTCACTGCAACCTTCACCTCCTGGGCTCAAGCGATTCTCCTGCCTCAGCCTCTGGAGTAGCTGGGATTACAGGTGCCTGCCACTGCACCTGGCTAATTTTTGTATTTTTAGTAGAGACGAGGTTTTGCCCTGTTGGCCAGGTTGGTCTCGAACTCCTGACCTCAAGTGATCCGCCTGCCTTGGCCTCCCAAAGTGCTGGAATTGCAGGCGTGAACCACTATGCCCGACCAAATAATCATATTTATAAGTAACACAAGAAAGGTGGTAATTATACTTTATTTAGGAACATCTAATACTAGATGATAAAAATATTGATAGTGATGGAAAAGACAAAAATTACCTGGTTAAATAAAGTAGGCTATATGCATACTTAAGAATTCTGGCTGTTTAAAAAATAAAGAAGTATTGTATAGAAAGATTATATGTAAAAACTGTATTGTGTGGAAAGACTATTAGATGGAAAGATGTTCAGATTTGCTAACTGAAAGAAGTTGGCCCACAGGACTACAGTATGCTATCTTTTATGGAAGAAAATGGGAGGAAATAAGAATATATATTGGTATTTACATAAAGAAAATGATGCACAATAAACTAATAAAGTGCTTTCTTGTGGCAGTGAGGGGACTGCAATGGATAGGGACAAGCATGGGAGGGAGACCTCTCAAAATAACACCTTTTTATTTTGGAATCATATGACTATTACCTGTTAAAAATAAAAAATAATTCTACACATCTACATTAGTGAGGAAAATGGTGAAAATTGAATAGAAAAACTTACTATGTGCACACAAAACCAAGACCTTCACTGGTAAGGTGCAATTAATGATCAGACTAACTGGGATGATTGCTGGGAAAGATGGGGGGAGGTACCGTGTGGTGCAGCTGTCTGCACTCTGGGCTGGGGATATCTTGGACCCAAATGATGATGATCAAGTCTGGGAATGTTTTTGAGGAGTGCTGAAGAGTGTTCAAATGCAGTTTTAACTGTTGTGCATTCTTTTAAATTTTTTATTTTTTTTGAGACAGAGTCTCGCTCTGTCTGCCTGGGCTGGAGTACAGTGGTGTGATCTCAGCTCACTGCAACCTCTGCCTCCTGGGCTCAAGCGATTTTCCAGCCTTAGCCACCCGAGTAGCTGGGATTATAGGTGCCTGCCACCACACTTGTCTAATTTTTAAATTTTTAGTAGAGATGGGATTTCATCATGTTGGCCAGACTGGTTTTGAACTCCTGACCTCAGGTGATTCTCCCGCCTTGCCTCCCAAAGTGCTGGGATTACAGGCATGAGCCACTGCGACCAGCCTATTTTTTATTTTTTATTTTTACATTTAAAAAAATTTTTTTTTGAGATGAAGTTTTGCTCTGTACCCCAGGCTGGACTGCAGTGGCAGGATCGTGGCTCACTGCAAGATCTTGGCTCACTGCAACCTCCGCCTCCCGGTTCAAGCAGTTCTCCTGCCTCAGCCTCCCGAGTAGCTGGGATTATAGGCGCCTGCCACCACACCCAGCTAATTTTTATATTTTTAGTAGAGACAGGATTTCACCATGTTGGCCAGGCTGGTCTTGAACTTGTGGCCTCAAGTGATCTGCCCGCCTTGGCCTCCCAAAGTGCTGTGTTTATACGTGTGAGCCACCATGCCTGGCCTATTTTTTATTTTTTTGAGATGGAGTCTCGCTCTGTTGCCCGGGCTGGAGTACAATGGCATGGTCTCGGCTCACTGCAACCTCTGCCTCCTGGTCTCAAGCGATTCTTCTGCCTCAGCCTCCTGAGTAGCTGGGATTACAGGTGCGTACCACCACGCCCGGCTATTTTTTTTGTATTTTCAGTAGAGACAGGGTTTCGCCATGTTGGCTAGGCTGGTCTCCAACTCTTGACCTCAAGGGATCCACCTGCCTCAGCCTCCCAAAGTGCTGGGATTACAGGCGTGAGCTACGGCGCCTGGCCACTGTTCATGTTTGAGTAGTTATTTTTTAAGTGGGGAGTGTTCTACCACTTAAAAAGTTTACAACTGGCAGGGCAAGATGGCTCACGCCTGTAATCCCAGCACTTTGGGAGGCCAAGACGGGCAGATCACGAGGTCAGGAGTTCGAGACCAGTCTGGCCAACATAGTGAAACCCCATCTCTACTAAAAATACAAAAAATTAGCCGAGTGTGGTAGTGTGTGCCTGTAATCCCAGCTACTTGGGAGGCTGAGGCAGGAGAATCACGTGAACCCGGGAGGTGGAGGTTGTAGTAAGCTGAGATCGCGCCATTGCACTCCAGCCTGGGTGACAGTGCGAGACTTCGTCTCAAAAAAAAAAAAAAAAAAAGTTTACAACTATTGGTGTTGGTGGCACAGGTGTATAATCCATGGAACTTGCCTACCTGCCTGCCTTGTCTGCCTGCTGGTTGGTTACCAAACACTGATAAACATGTCATAGTAGGACAATGGAGGGGCAAAGGAATTGCGGCTTTGTGCAGAAGTACGATTGTAATAGACTGTGGGATGCTAGCTGGTCAGGAAGGGAAGAAGGATGGCTGACAAATAAGGAACTGAGTAGAACGTTCAGGTCTCCAAGAGGTTGTACAAATGGGCTTGAAGATAGGACAGAGGGGTGTCTGAGACTGCTTTCAGAAGTCCAAGCAGTTACAGGTCGTTCCCCCATAGGTGTAACCATAGGAATGGGTGGGTGAGTGGCTATGATTGAGTGGAGATCCTTGGAGGTGAAGATGTCAAGGAAGTGGGAAATCTAGATTGTTGGAAGGGTTGTCTGGTGATCTCCAAAGTCACCCAGGTTGTTGGTGGCAGGAGTTGGGTCGAAAGAAAAGCAATGAACCAGGTGCTTCAATAGATGAGGAAAAGTAAGTCATAGATGACAGGCATAGCAGCCTAGTTGGGGCCTCAAAAAGAGCAGGGTTTTTATCCTATCCCTCTCCACACATTTTTTGAGATGGAGTCTCACTCTGTCACCCAGGCTGGAGTGTAGTGGTGCTGTCATAGCTCATTGCAGCCTCAACCTCCTGGGCTCAAGCGATCCTCCTGCCTCAGCCTTCTGAGTAGCTGGGACTACAGGCATTTGCCACTATGCCCCACTAATTTTTTTTTTTTTTCAGTAGAGATGAGGGTCTTTCTGTGTTGTCCAGGCTGGTCTTGAACTACTGAGCTCAAACAGTCCTCCCACCTTGGCTTCCCAAAGTGCTGGGATTACAGGTGTGAGCTACCACACCTGGTTTTTTTTTGTTTTGTTTTGTTTTGTTTTTTTCTTTTTAACAAGAGGGAAAAATAGTCTCAGCTTGGCACTGGTGAGTCTGGAGGACTACGTTCTCTACCTACTGACCCCAGGATAAACATGTGCCAGTGAAAACAACCACCACCTTTTGAGAGGCCTGCAAGTGAAGCATTGTCCTTGGGAGAGCCAAGTCTCAAGGCAGGAGCTTGGGGAATTGATCCCAGGGAGAGGTTGTTAGGGGAGTGTTGATCACCCAGGTGGGAGTTTCAGAGAATGTTGTGGGGAGTTTGATGCTACGGCAGAGGAAGGATGAGAGGAATGAAGTCAGTGGGTGTACAGGGACATCTGTGGGTGACAGTATGGGAGGTACGGGATTAACGAATACAGAGATCTGCTTTTGAGTACTGATAAATTGGTGATTTTAGGCCTAGATGATGTTGGTGGATGCATTGAGGCTCAGAGAGGTTTTAAAAAATTCTTCAAGGTCATATAGCTAGGTAGTTGTTGAGCCAGAGTAAGAATATCTGCTGGTTATAAAATGGTAGCTGTTTTCTCTCTGGAGTTGTTGAAAAATCTATGAGCAGAGGCTCCTGAGTGCTGGGAGGGATGACTGACTGTACCCCCTTCTCCTTTTTCCCTCCCCGCTTCTCTTCTCCCCTCTGAAGCACATTCTTTTTCTCTCCAAGTGGTGTATTTTCTTTCATTGTGTGCTTGTATCCATTGCAGGCACTCAGTTTCCAGGGAAGTTAGGCTGATGGAAATTGTTGAGTAAAATGTCCAGACCTGGTTCATTCCAAACCTCACATTTTTTTTGTTGTTGTTGTTGCAACATGAGTACTTCAGAAGAAAGGAGACTGGAGGTCTGTTTTGTGTTTATTTATACTGTTTATTTAAATTTGACCCATTCACATTTGTTATGAGACGTTTATGTCTGGTCAGATTTCTACTGTCTTATTTTTTATTTATTTATTTTTTTGAGACGCAGTCTCGCCCTGTCACCCAGGCTGGAGTGCAATGGTGTGATCTCAGCTCACTGCAACCTCCGCCTCCTGGGTTCAAGCAATTCTCCTGCCTCAGCCTCCTGAGTAGCTGGGATTACAGGTGCCTGCCACCATACCCAGTTAATTTTTGTATTTTTAGTGCAGACAGGGTTTCACCATGTTGGCCAGGCTGGTCTCGAACTCCTGATCTCGTGATGCGCCCACCTCAGCCTTCCAAAGTGCTGGGATTACAGGTGTGAGCCACCATGCACGGCCCTGTACCATCTTATTTTATATTTATTGTTTATTTTGTTTCCTCTTATTCCCTTATTTATGCTTTGCTAACTTGATGAAGTTTTTAAACAATTCTCCATCGGTAATTAAAGTTATGTTGGTAATTGTATTCATATTTATATCAAACATAATTAATTCTGTATTTCTCTATCACTTTACCAAAGTTAAATAATGACTATTTTGTAACCTACCCTTTCTTTTTTTTTTTTTTTTTTTTTTTTTTTTGAGACGGAGTCTGGCTCTGTCGCCCAGGCTAGAGTGCAGTGGCCGGATCTCAGCTCACTGCAAGCTCCGCCTCCCGGGTTCACGCCATTCTCCTGCCTCAGCCTCCCGAGTAGCTGGGACTACAGGTGCCCACCACCTCGCCCGGCTAATTTTTTGTATCTTTTTAGTAGAGACGGGGTTTCACCGTGTTAGCCAGGATGGTCTCGATCTCCTGACCTCGTGATCCGCCCGTCTCAGCCTCCCAAAGTGCTGGGATTACAGGCTTGAGCCACCGCGCCCGGCCGCAACCTACCCTTTCAAAATGAAACCTTTAGCATGCTTTCATGCTTTTGCTTTTCCAACCCCCATTACTTGATTTCTGGATTTTGTTGAAATCATTTGATATTTCAGTTCTGAACTATTTCCTTATGATATGCTTCTTGGATTTTAAGAATCCTTTTTTTTGTTTGTTTGTTTTTTTGAGACAGGGTCTCACTCTGTCGGCCAGGCTAGAGTGTAGTGGTGTGATCATGGCTCACTGCAACCTCTGCCTCCTGGGCTCAAGTGATCTTCCTGCCTCATCCTCCTGAGTACCTGGGACAACAGGCATGTGCCATCACACCTGGCTAATTTTTTTTTGTGACAGAGTCTTGGTCTGTCGCCCAGGCTGGAGTGCAGTGGTGTGATCTTGGCTCACCACAACCTCCACCTCCTGGGTTCACTCAATTCTCCTGCCTCAGCCTCTCGAGTAGCTGGGATTACAGGCGTGTGCCAACACACCCAGCTAATTTTTGTATTTTTAGTAGAGACAAGGTTTCACCACATTGGGCAGGCTGGTCTCAAACTCCTGACCTCAAGTGATCCATCCACCTTGGTCTCCCAAAGTGCTGGGATTACAGGCGCGAGTCACCGCACCTGGCCCCCAGCTGATTTTTGCATTTTTTTGTAGAGATGGGGTTTCACCATGTTGCCCAGGCTGGTCTTGAACTACTGAGCTTAAATGATCCACTTACCTCGGCCTCCCAAAGTGCTGGGATTATAGGCGTGAGCCGCTGCGGCTGGCCCTTAGAATCCTTTCTTAATATATCTTCCAGTTCTTAGCCACATGAGAGCTTGCTTGTTTACATTCAGTGATTTTCTTTTCTTTCTTTCTTTTTTTTTTTTTTTTTGAGATGGAGTCTCACTGTGCTGTCCAGACTGGAGTGCAGTGACACCATCTCGGCTCATTGCAGCCTCCACCTCCCGGATTCAAGAGATTCTCCTGCCTCAGTCTCCTGAGTAGCTGGGATTACAGTTGTGTGCCATCACGCCTGGCTAATTTTTGTATTTTTAGTAGAGATGGGTTTCACCATGTTGGCCAGACTGGTCTTGAACTTCTGAGCTCAAGTGATCTACCCACCTTGGCCTCCCGAAGTGCAGGGATTGTAGCTGTGAGCCATCACTCCTGGCCTCAGTGATAAGTTTGAGTAGATTTCCTGCCCACTACTATTTGTTTCCTTTTGCTTGGGATCTTTATTCTGATTTAATTTTTATTTTGCCAGTAGTTTTATCCAAAAGGAAACACAGGGCCAGGCGTGGTGGCTCATGCCTGTAATCCGAGCACTTTGGGAGGCTGAGGCGAGCCAATGACTTGAGGCCAGGAGTTTGAGACCAGCCTGGCCAACATGGCAAAACCCCATCTTTTGTAAAAATATAAAAATTAGCCAGGCACAGTGGTGCACACCTGTAATCCCAGCTACTCTGGAGGCTGAGGCAGGAGATTTCCTTGAACCCAGGGAGGTGGAGGTTGTAGTGAGCTGAGGTGGCACCACTGCACTCCAGCCTGGGTGACAGAGCAAGACTCTGTCTCAAAAAAAAAAAAAAAAAAGAAAGAAAAGAAAAAAAGACAGGTGGTAATCTTTGCTCACCTGAAAATGTCTTTTTGTTACCTTCACATAGTAAGTGTGATCTATTGGTTAGAATTTTCTCTCTTTATCTTTGGAGTTCAGAAATTTCTTTTTTTTTTTTTTTTTGAGACGGAGTCTCGCGCTGTCACCCAGGCTGGAGTGCAGTGGCCGGATCTCAGCTCACTGCAAGCTCCGCCTCCCGGGTTCACGCCATTCTCCTGCCTCAGCCTCCCGAGTAGCTGGGACTACAGGCGTCCGCCACCTCGCCCGGCTAGTTTTTTGTATTTTTTTTTTTTAGTAGAGACGGGGTTTCACCATGTTAACCAGGATGGTCTCGATCTCCTGACCTCGTGATCCGCCCGTCTCGGCCTCCCAAAGTGCTGGGATTACAGGCTTGAGCCACCGCGCCCGGCAGAAATTTCATCAGGATATGTTCAGGGTATGTCTTTTTGGTTGTTAATCTTTTTTTTTTCTTTTCTTTTTTTTTTTTTTTTTTTTTTTTGAGGCAGGGTCTCTGTTGTCCAGGCTGGAGTGCAGTGGTGCCATCGTAGCTCACTGTAACTTTGAACTCCTGGGATCAACCAGTCCTCCTGCCTCAGCTTCCTGAGAGCTAGGTGCGCGCCGCCATACTGGGCTAATTAAAAATTTTTTTTTGTATAGACGAAGTCTCACTATGTTGCCTGGATTAGTCTCAAACTCCTGGTGTCAAGCGATCCTCCCACTTCAGCCTCCCAAAATGCTGGGATGACAGGGTGAGCCATGGCGCCCAGCCTTGGTTGTTAATCTTGTTGCTACCTGTTTCTGTCCAATCTGAAACCTCAAGCCTATGTTCAACTTAAGGAACTTTCATCTGTTATTTCAGAAAATTATTGCTTCTCCATTTGTACCCTTTTCTCTTTCAGGAACTCCTGTTGTTTAGATTTTAGCTTTCTTGGCTCTATTGTCCATTTTTTCTTTTATATTTTTGCTCATCATTTCCATTTCTTTGAATTTTTGCTCTAAGTAAGCTCCCTCCTTTGGTCTTCTAGCTTATTAATTTGATTGTTAGTGATGTCTTTTTTGTTTTTCACTATTTCTATTGAATTTTTTTTAAGAGACAGAGTCTCACTATGTTGCCTAGGCTGTTCTCGAACTCCTAGGGTCAAGTGATCCTCTTGCCTCAGCCTCCCAGCTAGCAACAGGCAGGTGCCAATGTGCCCAGCTTCCGTTTTGACTGTTAGAGCAGTCTGTTTTTGTGTATTTTTTTTTTTTTTTTTTTTTTTGAGACGGAGTCTCGCTCTGTCGCCCAGGCTGGAGTGCAGTGGCGCGATCTCGGCTCACTGCAAGCTCCGCCTCCTGGGTTTACGCCATTCTCCTGCCTCAGCCTCCTGAGTAGCTGGGACTATAGGCGCCCGCCACCGCGCCCGGCTAATTTTTTTTTGTATTTTTAGTAGAGACGGGGTTTCACCGTGGTCTCGATCTCCTGACCTTGTGATCCACCCGCCTCGGCCTCCCAAAGTGCTGGGATTACAGGCGTGAGCCACCACGCCCGGCCAGTTTTTGTGTATTTTTTTTGAGAAATGGAGTCTTGCTATGTTGCCCAGGCTGGATTAGAACTCCTGGGCTCAAGGGATCCTCCTACCTTAACCTCCCATGTAGCTGGGACTACAGGCATGTGCCACTGCACCTGGCTTTTGAATTTTTATTCAGTGTCAAGTTTTGGGAAATCTTTTTTTCTCACACAGTTCCTTTGAAGTATCTTCTTGATTCTCCTTAAGAATTTGCAGTAGCTCGAGACTAGCCTGGCTAACATGGCAAAACCCCGTCTCTACTAAAAATATAAAAATTCGTATTTTTGTATATGAATTTGGGAGGCTGAGGCAGGAGAGTCGCTTGAACCTGGGAGACAGAGGTTGCAGTGAGCCCAGATCATACCACTGCACTCCATCCTGGGCAATAGAGCAAGGGTCGGTCTCAAAAAAAAAAAAGAATTTGCAGTAGAATTTAAGTTCTGTTTCCTACATTAACTCTGCAGTGGGAGTCAACTGATGTGATTGTGGAGCCTGTTCTCTGTGTGGTATTCTTGAGCTGCTCATATAATATATTTGTTTGTATATATCCTGACCTTCTAGAAACTCCTGTCTCTGTAGGAATTCCTTGAGCCCCTGTGAAGGTGGTAAGAATTAAAGGGAGCCATTCTTTCTAACAGGCCAACTGTGAACGGGATGAGAGATGGGACTTCTTATTGAAGAAGGGGAGAGGCCTCATAAGTTCCTGGGCTTTGCTAAGTCATGATTGGAGAAGTGGTAGATCTCTCCTTTTTGTATCTGAGGGAGGCGGCAGCATTTTGGCTGAGTGGGTCAAGTCCCTTTGGAGGCAATGGCCTGAGCAGGGTCAGCAGGAAGGGACAGTTGTTTCCCTACATACTGAGGGCATCTGCCCGGGCTTAGTGGGCTGGGACTCCTTAGATTACCTTCTCATGCTGCCAACTCCCTCACCTCAGCCTGGCACTTAAAAAAACTCCCTCACCTCAGCCTGGCACTTGTTGAGTTGCCCCCAGTAGGAAGCTCTGGCTGGGGGAAAGAGGAGTCACAAGCACACATTCAGGTTACTCTCTGTACAGAATTCGTCTCAGAATTATTTGAGTTTGCAATGAAATAATGTTGCAAACATTATATCCAGTACTTCCTCCAATACTATTGCTGCCATCCGCATCTCTTGTCTTGTGCTGGATCTAGACAGACATGGTATCTGAGGCTTCCTAGCTAGGTTCCCAGCGTGGCCTGGCCTTGATTCGGGTGTCAACAAATATTGAGTAGGTAGATGACGGCTCTTTTCTTTCTTTTTTTTCTTTTGTAGAAAATAAAAAGCCAAGTGAAGGTTCCAAGGGCCACAGGAAGATAAGTTGGCCCTGCCCTCAGGTAAGGCATGCCTGTTGTTGATGGGAAGGTCAAGAGCAGGTTGCTTGTCCCGGGAGAGGCCCACTAAACCCAGTAAATATTGGGTGACTCTGGACAGAGTGCCACATTGGAGTCAGTGGATCTGGCTTTCCCTCCCTTTCTGGGTGGCCACAGCAGAGAATCAGCAGCATTTTTCCCAAGCCATATGCAGCTTCGTGCTTGATTTACCTTGGTAGGGATTATCATTATCCCCATGTTTTAGTTGAGAAAACTGTCAGTGAGAAAGTTCCTAGGTTCAAGGTAACACAACTGGGATTTGAGACTGTCTGATTCTCAAGTCCCTGTTTCTTATGGAGAAGAGGGAGGCCAAAACATCATCTTTGGTTCCTGGATCTCGTGGTCCTGCTGGGAAAGGTGTGGGTAAGTAAGGCTTGGGAAAGAGCAAGGAGAAGAAGGTATAGGCCAGAGAATGCTTGGGTTCTCACAGTTTAGCGTGGGTGAAGCTCTCAAACTTTAACCAGTCCTCTAGAATCACCTGGAGGATGGGGGAAAACATCGATTGCTGGGCCCCACCTCAGAGTTTCTGATTCAGTAGGTCTGGCATGGCATCCGATGATTTGTATTTCTAGCAAGCTCCCAGGTGCTGCTGCTACTGCTGGTCTGAGGACCACTCTTTTGAGAGTCACTTGTCTGGAAAGGTTTTCCCTGGGCCTTGGGAAACCTTCCCAGCTGCCCTTCCCCTCTGAGAGGTCTCTGGTCAGTCCCTGCCTGGCTATGGGAGAGAGGAGCTCTACCAGCCAGACAGGCAGATCTTTGGGGATGGAACCCTTTTTGCCTACCTCTCCTTTCTTTGTCCCCACAACTACACTTCTCTGAGAAGCTTTAACTCCTGCTGCTCACCTTGGGAGTGGGAGGATGAGAGGATTGAGAGATAGAAGGGGCATTTATGAGGGGATATTGTCTTCCTTCTAGGGCTTCTTGCTGCCTTTTTGAGGTGATTTCCATGGGTTCATTACCTCTGTTTTTTTTTCTCTTATGTGGTGGCCAGACTGCAAAGCAAAATGGGAAGAAAGCAACCTCCAAAGTGCCCTCTGTACCTCATTTTGTTCACCCCAATGATCATGCCAATCGAGAGACTGAATTAAAGAAGAAGAGGGTAAGCTTTTTGCCTTGGTGGGGAGAGAGAGGGCCTGCCTTGAATGCCAGGTCTGCAGAAGTGTTGAATGGAAGGGCAAAGGCAAGAGTTGTTAGGGTTGTTGAGCCTATTTGTGGAAGCCGGGAGAGAGGGAGGTTACCATGATACTGGATTTATGTCTCCATTTGCTCACCACCCAGTCCATTGCTGTCCGGCTTATGTTTCCACTGCTCTGCTGACACTACCCCTGCTGGCCTCATCAGCGCCTTCCCTGACATCACATTCATGGATAGTGTTCTTCCCTCATCTTATCAGAATGCTCAGCATTTGAGGCCATGCTTTCTTTGAAGCACGTGGACTTTCTTGTCATCTCACTCTCCTGGATGTCTTTCTTCTTCTTTGACTAGCCACTGACAGTCTCTTTTGCCACTTTTTCCTCTTTCTTATCCTTTTTTTTTTTGAGACAGAGTTTCACTTTGTTGCCCCGGCTGGAGTGCAATGGTGTGATCTCGGCTCACTGCAACCTTTACCACCCGGGTTCAAGCGATTCTCCTGCCTCAGCCTCCTGAGTAGCTGGGATTACTGGTGCACACCACTGCGCCCGGCTAATTTTGTATTTTTAGTAGAGATGGGGTTTCACCATGTTGGTCAGGCTGGTCTTGAACTCCTGACCTCAGGTAATCCACCTGCCTTGGCCTCCCAAAGTGCTGAGATTACAGGCGTGAGCCACCCTGCCCGGCCTTCTTCCTTATCTTTTTTTTTTTTTTTTTTTTTTTTTTATTGAGACGGAGTCTCGCTGTGTCTCCCAGGCTGGAGTGCAGTGGCGTGATCTCGGCTCACTGCAAGCTCCGCCTCCCGGGTTCACGCCATTCTCCCGCCTCAGCCTCCCAAGTAGCTGGAACTACAGGCGCCCGCCACCACGCCCGGCTAGTTTTTTGTATTTTTAGTAGAGACGGGGTTTCACCATGTTAGCCAGGATAGTCTCGATCTCCTGACCTCGTGATCCACCCGCCTCGGCCTCCCAAAGTGCTGGGATTACAGGCTTGAGCCACCGCGCCCGGCCCTTCCTTATCTTTAAATGATGAAGCGTCCCAAGGCCTTGACTTCTTTCCATCTCTGGTCTTAAGTGGTTCCACCTGCCTAGTATACATTCTCTCTCTGCTTTTTATACTCTCTTTTTATTTTTCTCTGCCACTCTTCCCTTCATCTCTCTTTTTCTTCTTCTCAAACCCTCATTTCCTGCTGTCATATCTTCCCTCTCCCTGGACCCTGCTCCTCCCACCTCTGCCATGTCGTGCCATTTCCTCTGTCTGTCACCCATCCCTCCCTTAGGCTGCAGACCCAGTCAGCTCCAGTCCCAGTGTGTGTTCACTTGTTAGGTTGAGGAGATGAGGGAGAAGCAACAAGCTGCCCGGGAGCATGAAAGACAAAAACGCAGGACCATCGAGAGCTACTGTCAGGATGTCCTAAGACGCCAGGAGGAGTTTGAGCGTAAGGTACGAGTGCAGTCCTTGCCCCTGGGTAGGTTTGCTCAAAGCATCTTTTGCCGTTTTTCTGTGAAAGGGAAGAAGGAAGGGTGTGAAGTTGTTGGAGGGGAACAAGGGAATCAGTGTAGAGACGATGGAAAACCGTGGGGATGGTCAAAGGGAGGAAGGGAGGGATAGAGGGAGATAAAGGGCCATTTTGAGCCTTACCGGTGACTGGACACCCCTGGAGAGCTCCTCTCTCCCAAGGTTGAGCCTAAAGACTGGGGCTGGTGGTGGGATCGGGGGCCGGGAGAGTTACATGTGACCAGGGGACGGGGTTGGGGCAGAGGGAGCGAGAGTATGAGGAGAGGATTGAGAGACAGAGAGGAGCATATGTGAGGGAATGTTGTCTCCCTTCTGGGGCTTCTTGCTGCCTTTTTGGCAGATGTTCTTGTCTCACACACAGAATACACACTTGCCAGCTCATACTCCCTTTTCTGACATGCAGTGTGTATGCCTCCCCCATCCTATGTCCCTCATAGATTGTTTTTTTCACACCTCCCTCTTCCATCCCTCCCTTTCACACCCATGTGCACACTCAGGTCTCCACCTGGTGCTTGAGCACAGGCATACACATAGGCACACACATGAACCATGGGGTTCTGTCCATTTTTCTTCCAGTTCCCAGCTTTATTGGTTAGTCAAAGCTACTTTTTAGTGGCCTGAGACTCCCATGATTTTTTTTAAAATTATTATTTTACTTTAAGTTCTAGGGTACATGTGCACAACGTGCAGGTTTGTTACATATGTGTCCATGTGCCATGTTAGTGTGCTGTACCCATTAACTCGTCATTCAGGTATATCTCCTAATGCTATCCCTCCCCCCTCCCCCCACCCCATGACAGGCTCTGGTGTGTGATGTTCCCCTTCCTGTGTCCGAGTGTTCTCATTGTTCAATTCCCACCTATGAGTGAGAACATGCGGTGTTTGGTTTTCTGTCCTTGCGATAGTTTGCTGAGAATGATGGTTTCCAGCTTCATCCATGTCCCTACAAAGGACATGAACTCACCCTTTTTTATGGCTGCATAGTATTCCATGGTGTATATGTGCCACATTTTCTTAATCCAGTCTATCATTGATGGACATTTGGGTTGGTTCCAAGTCTTTGCTATTGTGAATAGTGCTGCAGTAAACATAGGTGTGCCTGTGTCTTTATAGTAACATTATTTATAATCCTTTGGATATATACCCAGTAATGGGATGGCTGGGTCAAATGGTATTTCTAGTTGTAGATCCTTGAGGAATCGCCACACTGTCTTCCACAATGGTTGAACTAGTTTACAGTCCCACCAACAGTGTAAAAGTGTTCCTATTTCTCCACATCCTCTCCAGCACCTGTTGTTTCCTGACTTTTTAATGATCGCCATTCTAACTGATGTGAGATGGTATCTCATTGCGGTTTTGATTTGCATTTCTCTGATGGCCAGGACTCACATGATTTTTTAAGCCTCCTATAGTTTCCAAAGCCCTGCTTCTCTTTCTCTCTCTCTCCCCCTCCTCCCCTGGACCATTCTCTTTTTTTTCTCCTTTAGGAGGAAGTTTTGCAGGAATTAAATATGTTTCCTCAGCTGGATGACGAGGCCACAAGGAAGGCTTATTACAAGGAGTTCCGTAAGGTACAGGGTTCCATTTCTTCAGGCTTTCGGGGGAGGGTTCCAGTCCAGCCTCATTTCCTCTCCATTTCTGTTTTTTCCTGACTGAGATGGAGACTTTTTGTTTCACGGGACTGCGTCACTGCTACCCTATCCTTTCCCTGCCCTTATCCCCTGGTCCTCTGCCCTGCAGGTGGTGGAATACTCTGATGTGATTCTGGAAGTCCTGGATGCCAGAGACCCATTAGGCTGCCGCTGCTTCCAAATGGAGGAGGCTGTCCTGCGAGCACAAGGCAACAAGAAGCTGGTCCTGGTCTTGAACAAGATTGGTGGGTGTTAGGCAGGATTGGGTGTGACAGGGAAGGTGGGCAGGTCATCTTTAACGTCTAGCTTGGACCAGACACTGAACCCAGCAACTCAGTGATACTCATAATAGTCATTTAAAGTAGAAATTTTGGTTCTGATTTTCAAAGCCTGTATCACAGAGTATAGTACAAGTTAGGTGTGGAGTCCAAGCCTGTCTGCCTTTCAGTCTCCTATTCTTGCCATTTTGAGCCTTCTCTGTGATTGGACAACCTTGGAGAGTTCCTCCTCCCTCATACTGGAACTCACAGACTGGGGCAGAGGAGCACATGGGCTCAGGAGTCACTCAGGTCTGGGGCTCGGCCCCTCACCTGTCCTGATTCTTTTCTCTGAGACACTGAATAAGTCATGCCACCTCCAAGAGCTCCCGTTTCTCTAGCTGTAAAATGGGCCATGAGTACCCCAACCTCACAGAGAAGTAATGATAAAATGCTTGGTACATGGTGGTCAGTACTTCACACATGATAGCCATTCTTGTTAGGGTTATCTTTGACATTTGGCCCAACCTAGAATGACCCAGAGAGGGGATAGGAAACAATATTTAGGAGGCCTCTGATGCTCCTGACGCTGTTTTGGAAAGAGAACGTTTGGGACCAGAAAGCTAGTTTGTCCATTCCCTGAGGGAACAGAGGCCCCCTCAGGGAGGGTTAACGCAACCCATAGACCAGACTGTTCTTTCTAACTCCAACCTGCGGACTGGATGGGAATGACAGGGCCATTCGAGAGACCTGTTGATGGTAGGTGGGCCTAGCTTTGGGTATGGGTGGAGGTGTCTTTGGAGGGAACCATGGAGGTGTTGTTCTGCTTACCAGCCCCGTCTGTTCCTATATTTACCCCAGACCTGGTCCCCAAGGAGGTTGTGGAGAAATGGCTGGATTACCTTCGCAATGAGTTGCCAACTGTGGCTTTCAAGGCCAGTACCCAGCATCAGGTCAAAAACCTGGTAAGCCTGGGGCTAGGGTCATCTAGCCGCTTTCAGGGTAGTTTGGGGCCAGAGTTGGGGGGAGTTGTGACTTGGACTGGAACCTCCAGCCCTTTAGTATTAGAACTGGGCCTTCAACTTTGAGCTTTTTGCTCCACCAAGAGACTTTTTTTTCTTTTTGTTTTTTTTGAGACGGAGTTTCACTTTTGTTGCCCAGGTTGGAGTGCAATGGCGCGATCTCGGCTCACTGCAACCTCCACCTTCTGGGTTCAAATGACTCTCCTGCCTCAGCCTCCCAAGTAGCTGGGATTATAAGCACGCGTCACCATGCCTTGCTAATTTTTGTATTTTTAGTAGAGATGGGGTTTCACCATGTTGACCAGGCTTGTCTTGAACTCCTGACTTCAGGTGATCCACCTGCCTTGGCCTCCCAATGTGCTGGGATTACAGGCATGAGCCACCATGCCTGGCTGGTGACTTCTTAATATTAGTTTCACTTCACTTCTTCCTATATTATCACTCTTCAGGAAACATTTCTTTTTTTTCAGTTGTAAGGATAAAACATAATGTCTATGGAGAATTTGTAAAATACAGTTAACTACTTGTTTATTTATTTATTTATTTATTTATTTGAGACAGAGTCTCACTCTGTCACCCGGGCTGGAGTGCAATGGCGTGATCTTGGCTCACCGCAACCGCTGCCCCCACCAGGTTCAAGCAATTCTTCTGCCTCAGCCTCCTGAGTAGCTGGGACTATAGGCGCGTGCCACCATGCCCGGCTAATTTTTGTATTTTTTGTAGAGATGGGGTTTCGTCATGTTGGCCAGGCTGGGCTCAAGCTCCTGACCTCAGGTGATCCACCCACCTTGGCCTCCCAAAGTGCTGGGATTACAGGCCACTGCTCCCAGTCTAACTTTATTTTTTATTTTTTGAGACAAAGTCTCACTTTGTCACCCAGGCTGGAGTGCAGTGGCACTATCTCGGCCCACTGCAATCTCTGCTTCCTGGGTTCAAGTGATTCTTGTGCCTCAGCCTCCAGAGTAGCTAGGATTGTGGCTAAGTTTTGTATTTTTTTTTTTTTAGTAGAGATGGGGTTTCACCATGTTGGCCAGGCTGGTCTCGAACTCCTGACCTCAGGTGATCCACCAGCCTTGGCCTCCCAACATGCTAGGATTATAGGTGTGAGCCACTGTGCACAACCAACTACTTGTTAACTTTAAAAAATACATGTATCTCCAGTCATTTTTCTCTTTGAAACAAATCACAGTTCTTCCCAATTATATCATTAATAGAGAAATATGTATTCATTGTAAAATATTAATACAGAAACTGATTGCTTCTGGGAGAGAAATTGGATACTAAGGGACATTTTTTTCAATTTTGCATTGGATGTTAAACTTATTAAAAAATAAAGTAGAAAAAATAAAATTAACTACAGATAAAGCTTAAATACCTTTTCACCAGTCTCCCTAATTCTAGTCTCTTTATTCATGCCCAGAGGTAACTACCATTGACAGTTTGGTATGTATTCTTCCAGACTTTATTTTAGATACAGGGTCTCAATTGGTCATCCAGGCCTCAGTGCAGTGGTGTGATGATAGCTCATTGAAGTCTCAAACTCCTAGGCTCAAGACATCCTCCTGCCTCAGCCTCCTGAGTACCTTGGACTATAGGTGCATGCCTCCATGCCAGGCTAATTTTTATCTTTTATATTTTTGTAGAGATGGGGGTCTTGCTTTGTTGACCACTCTGGTCTCAAACTCCTGGCCTCAAGTGACCCTCCCATCTCAGCCTTCCAAAGTGTGGAGATTACAGGCGTAAGCCACTGCACTCGGCCTTCTTCCAAACGTTATTCTGTGCTTTGGATATACATAGAAGTGTATATATAAAGAGGGAATACTGTTTGGAAGTATTATGTATATCATTCTGTGGCTTAGTTTTTTTTCTCTTGGACATCTTTCTATAGACATGTGCCTTTTTGATGCTGAATACAATTAGTTTCCAGTTTTTTATCGTTATAACCTGGGCTTCTGCAAATACCCTTGCATGTGTCTCCTTGGCACATGGGCAGGTGTGTGTTTGTAGGTGAGGTAGAGAAAGGGAGTGGCTGGGTCATAGCCTTTCTGCATTTTACCTTTACCTATACACTGATGAATCGCCCTCCATGATGGCTGTACCAATTTATACTCCCACCAGTGGGGTAGATGAATGCGTGAGAGGGCCTCTTTTCCTGCACCCTTGGCAACATTTGATAGCATTAAACTGTTAAACTTTTCAGAAACATGACACCTTATTTACATTTTCTTGGCCTTTTTAAAATTTTCACTTTAATTTTTTTTGAGATGAAGTTTCGCTCTTGTTGCCCAGGCCGGAGTGGGATGGCACGATCTCGGCTCACTGCAACTTCTGCCTCCCAGGTTCAAGCAATTCTCTTCCCTCAGCCTCCCAAGTAGCTGGGATGACAGGCATGCGCCACCACGCTTGGCTAATTTTGTATTTTTAGTAGAGACAGGGTTTCACCATGTTGGTCAGGCTGATCTTGAACTCCTGACCTCAAGTGATCCACGCTTCAGCTTCCCAAAGTGCTGGGATTACAGGTGTGAGCCACCATGCCCAGCTTCTTGGCCTTTTTGATGGCAAAAATAGAAGCTGCTGCCTTTTCTTTTCTTTCTTTTTTTTTTTCTTTTTTCTTTTTTGAGGTGACGTCTCACTATCGCCCAGGCTGGTGTGCACTGGTGCAGTCTTGGGTCACTGCAAACCTCTGCCTCCTGGGTTCAAGCGATTTTCCTGCCTCAGCCTCCCAAGTAGCTGGGATTACAGGCGCATGCCACCATGCCCAGCTAATTTTTGTATTTTTAGAGACGTGGTTTTGCCGTGTTGGCCAGGCTGGTCTTAAACTTTTGACCTCAAGTGATCCGTCTGCCTTGGCCTCCCAAAGTGCTGGATTACAGGCATGAGCCATAGCACCCGGCCAGAAGTCACTTTATCTTTTTTTTTTTTTTTTTGAGACGGAGTCTCGCTCTGTCGCCCAGGCTGAAGTGCAGTGGCCGGATCTCGGCTCACTACAAGCTCCGCCTCCTGGGTTTACACCATTCTCCTGCCTCAGCCTCCCGAGTAGCTGGGACTACAGGCGCCCGCCACCTCGCCCGGCTAGTTTTTTGTACTTTTTAGTAGAGACGGGGTTTCACCGTGTTAGCCAGGATGGTCTCGATCTCCTGACCTTGTGATCCGCCCGTCTCGGCCTCCCAAAGTGCTGGGATTACAAGCTTGGGCCACCGCGCCCGGCCCAGAAGTCACTTTTTCTAACAGCTGTATTTCATTTGTATTCCACTTTTAGGATATAGCTTTTTAACCTCTTTCTTATTGGTGGATATATAGGCTAGTTCCAATTTTGTGATATTGGAAACAATTCTGTGGCTGGGCGCGGTGCCTCACGCCTGTAATCCCAGCACTTTGGGAGGCCAAGGTGGGCAGACTGCTTGATGCCAGGAGTTTGAGACCAGCCTGACCAACATGGCGAAACCCTGTCTCTACTAAAAATACAAAAATTAGCCGGGTGTGGTGGTGCGTGCCTGTAGTCCCAGCTACTCGGGAGGTTGAGGCATGAGAATCGTTTGAACCCAGGAGGTGGACGTTGCAGTGAGCCAAGATTGTGCCACCACACTCCTGCCTGGGTGACAGAGTAAGACTCTGTCTCAAAGAAAAAAAGTAAGGGAAGAGGAGGGAGGAAATTCTGGGCAGAGGAGGTGGCATCAGGAGTAAAGAGGTGGCATCAGGAGTAAAGGTTGGGATGGCCTTGTCATGTGTGAGGAATTGAGGGAGGGTAGGCTGTGGGCCAGGCTCCCGCTCATCCCTGCGTAGGCAGGGAGGGTGGGCATCCCTGTTGTGCACACAGGGCCTGGAGAAGGGAAGCAGGCTTTGCTGGACATAGGCCTGTGAGAAGTAGACCTGGAGCTCAAACCTGCCCTATCTAGAGCCAGGATGCCATCCGGCCACTGCCAAGGGAGGCAAGTGACATGTGTCCAGGCAGAGGCAGGGGCAGAGAAGACTGGAGACACAAAGACAGTGGAGGGGAATGGGGAAGTGACACGTGTTCAAGATCTGTGTGAGAAGCCTTCAGTTTCAGGCTGAGGAGCTCAGTGATCATAGGGAGGCCCTGAAAGTTAAATCTGGGCTCAGACCTCATCTACCACCTGATGTCTCTTTAATATTCATTTTTTTTTTCCAGAATCGTTGCAGCGTACCAGTAGATCAGGCCTCTGAGTCACTGCTGAAAAGCAAAGCCTGCTTTGGAGCTGAAAACCTCATGAGGGTTCTGGGGAACTATTGCCGCCTTGGTGAAGTGCGCACCCACATTCGTGTGGGTGTTGTGGGTAAGACCTGCTGGGTGGTCATGGGGCCCAGGCTTCTTTCTTGGGCGGACACTTCACTGGGGGAAAGGATCCTGGGAGCTTCGTTGTCTTTTAGGGGAAGAGAGGAGTGGTTCAGGAAGGGTTTCATGACTTGTAACTTGGATGGGTGGGCATCACTGTGTATTGAATATTAGATCCATGGAGCAAATGCAGGGTGCCAGGCTTGGAGTTGGCACTATCTCATCCTATCAGAGCTGTGGGAGGGTGGGGTGACCATCTACCTTTTACAGATGAGAATTCTGAGTGAGGCCCAGAGAAGGACAAAGGGACTTTTGTTGCCCAGCCTTGTGCAAGACAAGGCAGAGCTGAGGATCAAACCTAGGCCTTTCTGGAACACAGGTTCCTGAGGGAGGAATGATGGGAATGGAGTAGGGAAATTGAGAGAGGCAGAGATAGATGACCAGAGAGAGAATGTGAAGCCACGTGAGAAAGACATTGGAGAGAGAGCTAGACACTGAGAGGGTATAGGTATGCATACCGGGATAGATACAGAAGAAGACACAGAGAACGCACTGGGAAGCCAGATGGCAGGGTTGGTGGGGAATGGAAAGAGGAGACAAATTTACATGATGGAGGCATGCAAAGAGGGAGATACAATCAGAAACACCAAAAGGGACATAGAGACAGACATGCATACAGAGATCTGCTGAGGGAGACATAGGAAGGGCAGAGATAACCCATGTATGTAGAGAGGCAGATGTATTCCTAAAGAAAGAATGAGAGAGACAAACACACTACAGGGATAGAGACAGATTCAGAGAGAGAGATACATGGAAGCAGACTGGACAAGGCTGTAGATACAGAGGAACACATACACATAGCTCTTACACATACAGATCCACAAACACATACACAGACCCACGCTACAGACCCAGAGATCCAGAGGAGGCACATCTAGAGAGACAGAGCCAGAGTCAAAATGCATGCAGACCAAGCCCTTCCCCCACACACCCACCCCAGTGCCGCTCCCTCAATGCACATAGAACCACAAGGAGGGCCGGATGTGGCAGCTCATTCATGCCTGTAGCCCCAGCACTTTGGGAGGCTGAGGTGCACAGATCACTTGAGGTCAGGAGTTTGAGACCAGCATGGCCAACATGGCAAAACCCCACGTCTACTAAAAACACAAAAATTAGCTGGGTGTGGTGGCAGGCATCTGTAATCTCAGGTACTCAGGAGGCCGAGGCAGGAGAATAGCTTGAATCTGGGAGGTGGAGGTTACAGTGAGTTGAGATCATGCCACTGTTGAGATCCAGCCTGGGCAACAGAACGAGACTCTGTCTCAAAGAAAAGACACACATAGGCCGGGTGCGGTGGCTCAAGCCTGTAATCCCAGCACTTTGGGAGGCCGAGGCGGGCGGATCACAAGGTCAGGAGATCGAGACCACAGTGAAACCCCGTCTCTACTAAAAATACAAAAAATTAGCCGGGCGCGGTTGCGGGCGCCAGTAGTCCTAGCTACTCAGGAGGCTGAGGCAGGAGAATGGCGGGAACCTGGGAGGCGGAGCTTGCAGTGAGCCGAGATCGCGCCACTGCACTCCAGCCTGGGCAACAGCGTGAGACTCCATCTCAAAAAAAAAAAAAAAAAAAAGAAAAGACACACATGTGCCCACATACACTTTGACCCTTGAACATAATCACGTACCCAGAGTCACAGAGGGACACAAATACACAGACATGTCACGATGAGGGAGATATGTGTACCTGTACAGAGAGAAATAGAGACATACAGAGAGGACGTTAAGGAGGCGCAGACAGGGAGAGAGTAGAAGAGACACCGTGAGACACATACAGAGAGGCACCCACGAAGTGACCAGCCCACAGAGATAAGGAGCGTGGACAGAGGCTGAGAGGAGTTGGCATGGAGGGAATTATAAATAGAGGCAGAATTGGTGGGGTGGAGAGAATCAGAAAAGAGCAATGGCCAGAATGAGAGACAGACAAATTGGCAGAGAGAGAGGTACTTCGATACAGAGGCACAGAGAGAAACAAAGATAAGATAGAGAAAGAGACTGAGTGGGAGAGACAGGAAAAGGAAAAAGTGGTGATACTGAGAATGGGAATGACAGAGAGAGAGAGAGAGAGATGCAGAGACTTCCATGCATGGCGATATTTAGAATAATGACCTAGAGAGAGGGAGGGGGGAGAGAGGTGTGCAGAGGCTTCATGCACGAGAGGTATACTTAGACATATACTTTTTTTTTCTTTAGGCAATCAGCTTTCTCGGGTTGAAACAAGTATATGCTTGAGACAATAGTACACACATGTAA
Organism: Macaca fascicularis; assembly: GCF_037993035.2. NCBI lineage: Eukaryota > Metazoa > Chordata > Mammalia > Primates > Cercopithecidae > Macaca > Macaca fascicularis. The sequence goes on from NC_088395.1 coordinate 54,541,176, forward strand.
ATTGAGCACATACAGAAAGAGAACGGTGAGAATGAGGCCCAGTGAGGGGAAACACAAAGACATCCACAGGCTGAGAATGGCTGACAGATGCCCAAACAGCAAAATACATACCTCAGGTAGACAGCTGCACAGAGAGACTGGCATCTGGAGATGACCTCCATCCCCATCCATGGAATGATACACCCAGACAGGTTGTTCTCTGTTTCTTAGACATTTCTTGATGTCCACCTTCTGTTGGATTGTGCCACTGAGGCCTTGCATTGAGGACCTCTGCCTGGCTGATTGTGGGTGGGAGGTTGGTGTCACATCTAGAGAGAGGGACATACCTATCTAGCATGCTCACAAATGGAGGGGAGAGGTAGAAAGGCCCTATAGGGGCTTTGTCAGGGCCCGGGGTGGGAAGGGAGGAGGCCAGGCTCAATTTTTTGGTTTCCCCATGGCCTGGTTACTGCCCCTGGCTGGGCCTCCCTCACACAGGCTGGCCTGAGTGTTCCTGAGGGCCTCTTCTGCCCTGAGCCATCTGCTGCTACTTTGTAGGTCTTCCCAATGTTGGGAAGAGCAGCCTAATCAATAGCCTGAAGCGCAGCCGCGCATGCAGCGTGGGAGCTGTTCCTGGAATTACCAAGTAAGCACCTGCCTGCTCCCCTACTCCACAATTCCTTGACCCTACCATTTCCCCCCAACTCCCATGCCTTCAGCCCCTGTCCCTTTCCTTATCGTGGACCATCCCCTGATGCTTTCCCCAGGCATAGGAGTCTCATAGCCCTCATTTTCCTGACACATCCTAGGTGTAGGCAGGTCCCCAGATGGGTGGTTCGGGTTAGCGCCTTGAAGCTTCTGAATAACCATGCAAGATTGGGCTACTAATGGGAGCTCTGTTGACTGGATGAAGCAGCTGAGGCTTGGAGAGTCAAGCTTGCCCAAGGGTCCTGCAGCTCAGTCCCCAGTGGCAGATGCTAGATTAGAATTAGCCTCAAGTCTGTAGAGCCCCAGTCACCCCTCCTCCAGCTCTACATCTCTCCACCTTCATCTCTAATAACACCTTCCCCTCACTCCTTTACACCCCCACATCCCAGACCCACCTTCGTGATTGGGGCCTGTACGATGCCAGCCACATCCGGTCTTTCTTCTTCCCTGCCCCCAGATTCATGCAGGAGGTCTACCTGGACAAGTTCATCCGGCTGCTGGATGCTCCAGGCATTGTCCCAGGGCCCAACTCAGAGGTGGGCACCATCTTGCGTAACTGCGTCCACGTGCAGAAGCTGGCAGACCCTGTGACCCCAGTGGAGACCATCCTGCAGCGCTGCAACCTGGAGGAGGTCTGCAGCAGAGCCCTGGCCGATGCCCTGCCCTACTCCAAGGGCCCTTCATTCTTCCTCATGACTTCTCTCCTTCCTCCCGTCACCAGATTTCCAACTATTATGGCGTCTCTGGGTTCCAGACCACTGAGCACTTTCTTACGGCAGTGGCCCACCGTTTGGGGAAGAAGAAGAAGGGAGGCTTATACAGTCAGGAACAGGCGGCCAAAGCTGTCCTAGCTGACTGGGTGAGGTGAGGAGGAGGTTAGGGGTAAGGGTGAGGCCCACTGGGAGCCTGGCTCCACAAAGGCTCATCTGTGCTCATTGCCGTTGGGGCAGCTTGACTTCCTGGGTCTTGGGGCAGAGGATGGCCAAGGTGCCAGGTCATGTCCTGCTCAAGACTTTATGCCCAGTGATTATCCAGCAACTCAACTCCTTCTTGTTCAGAAGCCACTGTCTGGGTTTTCTTGTTCCCTTGCTGTTTCTGGCCTACAAACTCATCGTCTCTTGGATTGTCATTGGTTCTCTCAGTGACAGCACCACTAATCTCCCCTATTTCCCAATGCAGCGGGAAGATTAGCTTCTATATACCACCACCACCCACTCACACTCTGCCCACCCATCTCAGTGCTGAGATTGTTAAGGAAATGACCGAGGTCTTTGATATCGAGGATACTGAGCAGGCCAATGAAGACACCATGGAATGTAAGTGTGGGCAGGGTGGGTCCACTTGGTCTTGCACTAGTGGGGCCACGCAGACCTGACAGCAAATCCCATGTTTGACCTCCCGCTTCCTTGGCCCTACTTGGGCTTTGGGCAAGTTGCTTAAGCAGCTCGAGGCCTAATTTCTTTTCCTGCAAGGTGGGGAATTCTAATCTGGCCCTGGCAGGGAGGGTGGGGGGTGGGGGGAGGGTGGTTGCGAGCTTTTGGTAAATACGAAAGAAGGTACCTGGTGCCCACTGAGGTGCTCTGGAAATGTGAGGCTCCATTCCTGTCTCTTGGGACCCGGAATGGACTGAGATGTTCTCTCAAAAACTCTCTAATGTTGCCTTAGGCTTTTTCACAACCATTTCAGGTCCATTTCTAGATTTTCCTTCTTACTCCCATTGGTGAATAAGGTACCCAAGTCACAGAAAGCTGATATTTGCCAAAGGATATCAGCAGAGGTGCCTTTGACCTGGTTCTCCTGCCCTGTTGAAGACTCTTCCAGCTCAGAGGAGCTGGGTGTCCAAAAGTATAGACTGCCTGGATTCAAATCCGAGCTTTGTTTCCTTTTTACTGTGTGATGCTAAACAAATTACTTCACTTCTTTGTCTCAATGATGTTATCTGTAAAATGGAGACAATAAGTCCACCCGATAAGGTAGTTATGAGGATTTATTTAATATGTAAAAGACATTTAGAACAACAGTGCCTGGCATTTAGTAAATAGATGCTCAGTAAATGTTAGTTTTTATTAAGATGCTTATTTGCTGGGGAGCGGAGATGTGACTCTCAGAAACTCCTGAGAATGTTTGCTCTCCTCAGATACTACTCTCTGCAGCCCTGGCTTGTGGCTCCCTGCTTCATTCTCTACACTGCCTAAGGAAGGTATCCAGTGCCCTCTGGGCTTGTCTGTAGACATTATGGGGTAGTTGAGGAAGCTTTGGCTAGCCTGGCTTCTAGATACTCTATTTTTTTCTCTTGAGGTCCAGTAGTTTTCCTTCTCTGGGTCTTTTAGTGTCCTTGTATTACACACGAGGTTAAGAGGACTTGCCTGCTTTCTAGTTTTCCCATGTGGCTTTGGGCAGGTCATCCCCCTGTCTGAATTTGTTTCTTCTTCTTCTTCTTCTTCTTCTTCTTCTTTTTTTTTTTTTTTTTGAGGCAGAGTCTTGCTTTGTTGCCCAGGCTGGAGTGCAGTGGTATGATCTGGGCTTACTGCAATCTCTGCCTCCTGGGGCCAAGTGATTCTTGTGCCTCAGCCGCCTGAGTAGCTGGGACTAGAGGTGTGCACCACCATGCCTGGCTAATTTTTTTATTTTTAGTAGAGATGGGGTTTTGCCACGTTGGCCAGGCTGGTCTCGAACTCCTGGCTTCAAGCAATCCACCTGCCTTGGCCTCCCAAAGTGCTGGGATTACAGGCATGAGCCACTGCACCTGGCCTTAGTTTCCTCCCCTGTTAAGTAGGGCAGTTGAGAAGGGTTTGAGCTTATGTTCTTATGATGATGCTTGACCCTGGCTGGATGTGAGGGCAAGAGGTGCTCCATCACTGAGAATGCATTTTGGCAAAAGATTGAGGTCTGAGAAATTGAGAAGACAGTGAGGAACAGGTTAGTGGTGAGCATTTTCTGGAGGAGGTGGCCCTAGTGCTGGATCTTGAAGGGTGAGTAGGGATTAGAAGGCCAAGTGTAGGGAATAGGGGCAAAATTATACAAGCAGGCATAAGGGTAGTGGGGCACAGGGCAGTGGGCACATCTGAGGGTTGCAGTAGAGGCCAGCTCCAGGCAAGGGACCAGAGAGAGGAGGAGAAAGTCTGGTCCTGGGGAGGGAATCCCAGTGCCTGCCATTTACAGAGCAGCATCTTGGGCCAGAGCATTACAGACATCTGCCATGTCTCACAGCAGCCCAGTGTGAAGAGGGCTTGTGGAATTCCCATTTTCCAAATGAGAAAGCTGAAGCTCTGAGTCCAGCTCCCAGCAAGTGAATGTCCTACTGCAAAACCCATGCGTTTAATTCTTAGTCATGTGGCCTCTCAGCAGGAGTGAAACGTTCCTGCACCTAACTTCCCTGGGAAGCATCTGTGTATCCTTTTCACTGAGGCCTGACCAGGGGGGCTGGCTACAGAGGGTAGCCAGGGCCCTGACAGTGGTGTTGGTTGTGTTAAAGGCTTGGCCGCTGGAGAATCTGATGAGCTGTTGGGTGACACGGACCCACTTGAAATGGAGATCAAGTTGCTCCATTCTCCGATGACGAAAATAGCAGATGCCATTGAAAATAAAACCACCGTGTATAAGGTACCTGTCATCTTTGTTCATGGCAACCCTCTTCTCTCCCCAGGGCTCTGGGAAGTGGTCAGTCCCTTTTACCTGCCTTTCGTGTGGTGAGATGTGGGTGGTTCACTTGCTGCCTGTGGGCTTCTGGATGCCTGGCCTAGTGCATCCTTTACCAAGCAATGACAGGTCCAGGAAGCAGGCATGCTCTCTAAGGCAGCTTTCCCAGCCCTGGTTCTAGCCCACAGAATAGGTATCACTGTCTAGCCACCCAGTTGTCCAACTTGCAAATGACTCTTTCTTCTCCCTAACTAGTACCAGGATTTTTTTTTTTTTTTTTTTCTTTTGAGACAGAGTCTCACTCTGTCACCCAGACTGCAGTGCAGTGCCGTGATCTCGGCTCATTGCAACCTTCTCCTCCCAGGTTCACGTGATTCTCCTGCCTGAGCCTCCCAATTAGCTGGGATTACAGGCATGTGCCACGATGCCCGGCTAATTTTTGTATTTTTAGTAGAGACAGGGTTTTGCTATGTTGGCCAGGCTGGTCTCGAACCTCTGACCTCGGGTGATCTGCCTGCCTTGGCCTTCCAAAGTGCTAGGATTGCAGGCATGAGCCACCACGCCTGGCCTGGGATCTTATACTCTGTCAGTCACCAAGACCTATGTCTTCTCCCTCCTAAATCTTTTGACAAGCTTTTCATCCTTTTCATCCGTACCATTCCTGTAACCCTAAACTAAACTTCCAGCCCTCATTTACTTGGACATATGTCCCAAGGTTGGTTGGTTGGTTGGTTGGTTGGTTGGTTTCTTTTTCTTTCTTTCTTTTCTTTTCCTTTCTTTTCTTTTCTTTCTTTTCTTTTTTTTTTTTTTTTGAGACGGAGACTCGCTCTGCCGCCTAGGCTGAAGTGCAGTGCTGTGATCTTAGCTCACTGCAACCTCCACCTCCTGGGTTCAAGCAATTCTTCTGCCTCAGCCTCCCGAGCAGCTGGGACTACAGGTGCCCGCCACCATGTCTGGCTAATTTTTTTTTTTTTTTGTAGAGATGGGGTTTCACTATGTTGGCCAGGCTGGTCTTGAACTCCTGACCTCAGGTGATCCACCTGCCTTGGACTCCCAAAGTGCTGGGATTACAGGCATGAGCCACTGCACCTGGTCGTGTCCCATGATTTCTAATGGCCCAATCTGACCATGTCACCTCCCCTGCTTAAACTCATTTCATGGCTCCCCAACACCTACACGATCAAGTCCATATGCCTGTGACCTGCTGTTCAAGATCTGCAGGGCATGATGTGATGACTCCTAGAGGTTTTTTCAGCCTCGTCTTCTGCCAGTCCATCCCCCATCTCTGCCCTTGAGGAGTTCATATTTTAGTGGGTTTCAGACACAGACATCCGCACTGTGATGGAGACTCATAGGGTGTGGATAGGGGTCGAGGTTGGGACAGCATGGATCCAAGGACCCTAACCTGTACTACCTGTGGGTCAAGGAAGTCTTGCTCAAGTATTAGTCCATTTTCATACTGCTGTAAAGAACTGCCCGAGACTGGGTCCTTTATAAAGGAAAGAGGTTTAATTGACTCAGTTCAGCACAGCTGGGGAGGCCTCAGGAAACTTACAACCATGACAGAAGGTGAAGGGGAAGCAAGGCATCTTCTTTACAAGGTGGCAGGAAGGAGAATGAACACAGGAGGAACTACCAAACACATAAAACCATCAGGTCTCATGAGAACCCACTATCACGATAAGAGCGTGGGGGAAACCACCCCCATGATTCAATTACCTCCAGTTAGTCTCTGCCTTGACACGTAGGGATTATGGGAATTATGGGGTTTACAATTCAAGATTAGATTTTTGGGTGGGGACACAGCCAAACCCTATCAAGTCATGTCTTGAAAGCTGAGGAGTTCTCTGGGCAAGGGCGGTCAGCAGCATGTGGTCCAGGACCCAGCTATGTCGACCAGGCTGGTCTCGAACTCCTGACCCCAAGTGATCTGCCCTCCTTGGCCTCCCAAAGTGTTTGGATTACAGGTGTGACCCACTGCGCCTGGCCAGAGACAGACACCATTTTTGGTACTCAGGTGTGCTCTATGTTTTTCTAGTGTTCAGTCAGGAATGACCCCTCCCCATCAGTAGTATGTTGAACACCACTATCATCCCTAACCTCAGTCACTCATCCTTCATGTTTCTAATTAGCAGTTACCATACTCTGATTAGTGGTATAGATTGCTGTACCTTCTTTAGCCTGGTTGTTTCCTGAAGATGGAACTGAGGCTGGGCGTGGTGGCTCATGCCTGTAATCCCAGCACTTTGGGAAGCCAAGGCGGGTGGATCACCTGAGGTCAGGAGTTCGAGGCCAGCCTGGCCAACATGGTGAAACTCCATCTCTACTAAAAATAAAATTAGCCAGGTGTGGTGATGCGCACCTATAATCCCAGCTACTCGGGAGGCTGAGGCAGGAGGATTGCTTGAACCCAGGAGGCATAGGCTACAGTGAGCCAAGATCATGCCACTGCACTCCAGCCTGGGCGACAGAGTGAAACTCTGTCTCAAAAAAAAAAAAAAAAAGAAAGATGGAACGGAGTCACTCATTTCTCTGACCCCAGCAGTGCCCCACACAGAGCTGGACACAAAGTAGGTCTCAAAAAAAAAATTTTTTTTTTAAGACAGGGTCTTGCTGTGGCACTCGGGCTGGAGTGCAGTGGTGTGATCTTGGCTCACTGCAACCTTGAACTCCTGGGCTCAAGCAATCCCCCCACTTCAGCCTCCCAAGTGCCTGGGATTACAGATGCAAGCCACCATGCCCAGCTAATTTTATTTTTATTTTTGAGACAGGGTCTTGCTCTGTGTCCCAGGCTGGAGTGCAGTGGTGCAGTCTTGGCTCACTGCAACCTGCACCTCCTGGGTTCAAGTGATTCTCCTGCCTTAGCCTCCCAAGTAGCTGGGATTATAGGCACTCCCCACCATACCTGGCTAATTTTTGTATTTTCAGTAGAGAAAGGGTTTCACCATGTTGGCCAGGCTGGTCTAGAACTCCTGACCTCAAGTGATCTGCCTGCCTCAGCCTCCCAAAGTGCTAGGATTACAGGCTTGAGCCACCGCACCCAGCCTCCCAGCTAATTTTTAACAGAATTATTTGTAGAGACGAGGGTCTCATTTTGATGCTTAGGCTGGTCTCAAACTCCTGGGCTCAAGTGATCCTCCTGCCTTGGCCTCCCAAAGTGCTAGGATTACAGGCCTAATCCTAGTGAACCACTGTGCCCACCAGAATTTTTTTTTTTTTTTGAGACAGTGTCTGTTACCAGGTTGGAGTGCAGTGGTGCGATCTTGGCTCACTGCAACCTCCGCCACCCAGGTTCAAGCGATTCTCTTGCCTCAGCCTCCCAAGTAGCTGGGACTACAGGTGCGTGCCACCACGCCCAGCTAATTTTTGTATTTTTAGTAGAGACGGGGTTTCATCATGTTGGCCAGGATGGTCTCGATCTCTTGACTTCGTGATCTGCCTGTCTCGGCCTCCCAAAGTGCTGGGATTATAGGCATGAGCCACTGCGCCCGGCCTGCCTTTTCGTTTTATTCTTGTAAAGGCCATGCAAACTACCCCTTATCCATCTCCTGTTTGACAGATGAGGAAACTGAGGCTGAGAGTTAACTAAGCACTTGCTGGAGTGTGGTGGGGCCAGAATTGGAGCCTAGTTCCACATGGCTCCAGGCTCCTGTTCTTACCCAAGCCTGTGTCCCTACCTTTTCTGCAGAAGTCTTTGGAGATTCTCTGGGGGTCAAGACCTCATCGTTATGTTTTCTGTCTCTCCCTAGATTGGAGATCTCACTGGGTATTGCACCAATCCGAACCATCATCAGATGGGGTGGGCTAAACGCAGTGTGGACCACTGCCCTAAGAGCAACAATATGGTGGATGTCTGCTCAGTGGACCGCCGCCCAGTGCTGCAGAGGATCATGGAGACGGACCCGCTGCAACAGGGCCAGGCTCTGGCATCTGCCCTGAAAAATAAGAAGAAGATGCAGAAACGTGCAGGTGGGAGCCCCTGACCACCCCTGTGCTCTAAAGAGGGCCCACATGGGATCTGTTTTTGTTTTTTTCTGGCTTACTGCAGCCTCTGTCCCTGGGTTCAAGCGATTCTCCTGCCTCAGCTTCCTGAGTAGCTGGGATTACAGGCACCAGCCACCATGTCTGGCTCATTTTTGTATTTTTAGTAGAGATGCTGTTTTGCCATGTTGGCGAGGCTGGTCTGGAACTCCGGACCTCAGGTGATCCACCTGCCTCGGCCTTCCAAAGTGCTAGGATTACAGACGTGAGCCACCGCATGTGGCCCCACCTGGGATCTTGATTGGGGCTCCTGAATGAGTATCTCTCTGTGTCCAGCCCCAGTCTAGGGTTGGGGGCAGGGATGAGCTAGGAGGCTCAACTACCAGCCACAGTGGTTCTCAAACTTCAGCTCACATCAGGATTCCCTGGAGGGTTTGTTAAAATGCAGATTTCTGGGCCCCTCCCTCATAGTTTCTAATTGAGTAGGTCTTATGTGGGGCCTTTTAGAATTTGTATTTCTAACAGGTTCCCAGCTGATGCTATTTCTCTGGGGATCACATTGGGAGAACCACTGGCCTGCCTAGTCTGTGTTTCAAATAACCATCATTTATTTATCAGGTACTCTCTTTTTTTTTTTTTTTTGAGACGGAGTCTCGCTCTGTCCCCCAGGCTGGAGTGCAGTGGCTGGATCTCAGCTCACTGCAAGCTCCACCTCCCGGGTTCACGCCATTCTCCTGCCTCAGCCTCCCGAGTAGCTGGGACTACAGGCGCCCGCCACCGCTCCCGGCTAATTTTTGTATTTTTTTAGTAGAGACGGGGTTTCACGTGTTAGCCAGGATGGTCTCGATCTCCTGACCTCGTGATCCACCCACCTCGGCCTCCCAAAGTGCTGGGATTACAGGCTTGAGCCACCGCGCCCGGCCTTTATCAGGTACTCTCTATTTGTTAGGTAGCTTGCAGGCTATATATAATTTTTACTTTATCAATAGGCACTACACTCAAAATCCTACAGGTACAAGAGGATATACAGTAAAATCTCTCCCACCCCTTAGTCATCCAGACTGCCCCCTCGTCAGCCAGTTAGTTTCTTGTGTCTTTCCCGAGATAGACACACAAGCAAATATCTATATATTCTTTGTTCTCTTTTTCCACACAAATGCCAATCTAGTGGACACATGGTTTTGCCCTATCATTTTTCCACTCAGTATATCTTAGGGATATGTCTACATTAATACACAAAAGAACTTCTTCCCCTTGTTTTAATGGTGGTACATTGTGTAGCTGGCCCATTTGGGTTTCCATGCTGTACTTATTTTCACTAACTCATTGCAAAAGTCTTACCCTTATTTGATAAGTGAGAAAACTGAAATCCAGAGGCATTAAGTGACGCACTGAAGGTAAGACAACTAGTAGTTGATAGAGCCAAAATACAGACTTCGGGTTGATTGACCACATCAGCCCTATTCTTCGAACTAGATTGTGTTCTGTAACCAAACATACACAATCAGACATTCACTCTTGGCCTGGCTCCACACTGAGTCCTGGGAATTCAGATGAATTGCCCTGGAACTCCTAGTCTTATTAGGGAGTGGGGAGGAGAGAAGAAAACAGACCTTGGCAGCATGAGCACATAGTAATCATACTGAAGACCCAGCAAGCCCAGTGAGGGAACCTAACCCAGCCTGGGAATGGTGGTTGGATAGGGGTGATCAGAGAAGGCCTCCTGGAGGAGGTGAAGTCTGGGGGGCATCCTGAGAAACAACAGGGTATGTCTGGGGGATAGGAGGTGTGCGTGGTGAACATTCAGGCTTAGAGCCCCTACGGCCATGTTGCCTTTTGCTGTGAGAGCCTTGTTTTGAGGGTAATGGTAGAGCGCTAAGTTTAACACAGTAAAGGAAAATTATTGCTTTGGTATTTGGACAAAAATACTTGGAGCCCAGTGAGTCTGAAACCCTGAGATAGAAGCTATGTTGGGATGATCATTTCACAGATAGAAAAATGTATCGTCTACCTGTGAAGCTGAGCAGTGGCTTCCAGCAGTCACCAGTTTTGTGGTAGTGTTTGGGGGTAAGTGAGCCAGTTCAGGAGCTTGGTGCAGACCAAGGTAGATGTAGGCCAGCGTCAGCAGGCCTCCTGGTGGCGAGCCAGTCACCAAAATACTGCCTATATTTCTCCATTTGCAGATAAAATCGCCAGCAAGCTGTCTGATTCCATGATGTCTGCTCTCGACCTCTCTGGCAATGCTGATGATGGTGTTGGTGACTAATCGACTGATCTCACTTCCCTTCCGCTCCAAGCACCAGTTCCAGTGGTACGGGGGAATACCAGTGAAATAGTTTGGTTCTCCCTGAAGCATCTGCATATTGAAAGAACGCTTTCCCAACTATGTGTCTTTTCCCTTTCCTCCAGTAAAACAGTCCCGGCTAGGTGCCGTGGCTCACGCCTGTAATCCCAGCACTTTGGGAGGCAGAAGTGGGTGGATCACCTGAGATCAGGAGTTCGAGACCAGCCTGGCCAACGTGGTGAAACCCCATCTCTCCTAAAAGTACAAAAAAAATTAGCCAGGCGTAGTGGCAGGCGCCTGTAATCCCAGCTACTTGGGAGGCTGAGGCAGGAGAATTCGCCTGAACCTAGGAGGCGGAGGTTGCAGTGAGCCTAGACGGCACCATTGCACTCCAACCTGGGCAACAACACGAAAATCCATCTCAAAAAAAAAAAAAAAAAAAGTCCCAAGGGACTGCAGCTGCCAAATCCTATATCCTCTATTTAACCCCTACTCTGTTTTAGAAGAGAAATAAAAGAAGTATCAGCAGAGCTCAGGTGCTAACATCTGTGGAGGGCTGACCTCCTACAAAACTCTTTCTACAAAACTCTTAGATAGGTGAATATGCCACTAGAGGTTGGGCTGCTGGTAGACCTGGGGGTCCCTGCGGGAGGGTGAGGGTTTCTTTACCACCCCACAGGAGATTTCAGTGGCAAGGCATGCCTGCCGTGGGCTTTGGGCCATGCATCTTCCAAGTCCATAGGTCTTCACCTGGGTGGCAGTGAGAGAAAGTAGAAAGTAACGAGCCTCCTGTGTCTCTGGAAGGTTCTAGGGATAGGGTAGAGGGAAGAAAAGAACAAACAAGCCTGGCTTGTGCTGAAGTGTGGTAGGCACTACCCTGTTTGTGTGAAGAGAAAACAAAGCACCTGTTAGTAGGGAGGCTTTGGGGGAAGCCCTGTCTTGGGGGCAGTTCTGGGCAGATTGTGAATTGGAGGAATCTCTTTAACTGAAGTATGCTGGCTGGACCCTGCCCTTGTGTGACCATGTCTCCTATTGCACTAGCATTTGAATTCCATGGCTCAAGAGGGTTCTTTTTTTTTTTTGAGTCAGAGTCTCGCTCTGTCACCCGGGCTGGAGTGCAGTGGCCGGATCTCAGCTCACTGCAAGCTCCGCCTCCTGGGTTTATGCCATTCTCCTGCCTCAGCCTCCTCAGTAGCTGGGACTACAGGTGCCCGCCACCTCGCCCGGCTAGTTTTTTGTATTTTTTAGTAGAGACGGGGTTTCACCGTGTTAGCCAGGATGGTCTCGATCTCCTGACCTCGTGATCCGCCCGTCTCGGCCTCCCAAAGTGCTGGGATTACAGGCTTGAGCCACCGCGCCTGGCCTCAAGAGGGTTCTAGTACCATTTATTCACAGACTGTATCCTCGAGAGAGCTGCTATATATGGGAGTGTACTAGCCAATTCCTTTTCCAGTGTCTGTAAGTCACCTCATTAAAGTATAATTAGCTACCTCCTCTGGCAGATCCCACCCCATCAGACAAGGGCAGTGAGCCCAAGCAGTGCCAGAGGCCCTCAGAAGGGGATTAGGGTAGATGATTGCAGCTGAAACACAATCTTCTTTCTTTGCCAGGGTATTTTGGGGGTTTTGCCAATGACTTTAGTTCCCAGCAAATTACTTGAGTCGACACATTTGAAGTGGGTGGGCATAGCATTACTGCAGTCTTGGATGTCTACCCCAAACTTCCACACCATCCTTCGACCCACAGCTGCACCTTTATTTAATTATTTTGCTCTGTTGCCCAGGCTGGAGTGCAATGGCGTGATCTCAGCTCACTGCAACCTCTGCCTCCCGAGTTCAAGTGATCCTCCTGCCTTAGCCTCCCGTGTAGCTGGGATTACAGGTGCCTGCCACCACGCCTGGCTAATTTTTGTATTTTTAGTTAGAGACAATGTTTCACCATGTTGGCCAGGCTGGTCTCGAACTCTTGATCTCTAGTGATCCACTTGCTTCGGCCTCCCAAAGTGCTGGGATTACAGGCGTGAGCCACTGCACCCAGCCCCACAGCTGCATCTTAAACCTTGCCTTTGCCTCTGCCTTTCAATCTGGTACCTCCTAATTTACATCCTAAGAATGGAACCATGTGACAAAGACTGGACCGCCATTGGCTGCGGGCTGTTCAGGCAGGGAAGTACAGACCACTCTTTTATTCAGGGGCAACCAAAGGAGAGAATTACGTACTTGTTGAGTACAAACTGCACCAAGCCCTGGAGACCCATTACCACTTTTTTTTTTTTTTTTTGAGGCGGAGTCTCGCTCTGTCGCCCAGGCTGGAGTGCAGTGGCGCGATCTCGGCTCACTGCAAGCTCCGCCTCCCGGGTTCCCGCCATTCTCCTGCCTCAGCCTCCCGAGTAGCTGGGACTACAGGCGCCGCCACCACGCCCGGCTAATTTTTTTGTATTTTTAGTGGAGACGGGGTTTCATTGTGTTAGCCAGGATGGTCTCGATCTCCTGACCTCGTGATCCGCCCGTCTCGGCCTCCCAAAGTGCTGGGATTACAGGCTTGAGCCACCGCGCCCGGCCACCACTTTTAACCCTCAATACAGCTCTGCTAGTAAGGAATACGTCTCCCCATATGAAAAAAGGAAGTAATCTCAGAATGTTGGCCGAGCATGGTGGCTCACACTTATAATCCCAGTTATGCAGGAGGCTGAGGCAGGAGAATCACTTGAACTCAGGAGATGGAGGTTGCAGTGAGTCAACATCACATCACTGCATTCCAGCCTAGGGGACAGAGTGAGACTTTGTCTCGAAAAAAGAAAAAGTTGACAGGATGGCCAGACCCAAGTGCGCATATTAAGTGGTGGTGCTAGGACTGGAACCCAAGCATGATTAAAACCCTATGCAGGCACTTTCCTCTATATTGTACTCCCTCCTTAACAAAGGAAGATTGATTAAGCCCCTACTTTGTGCCAGTCTCTGTTACCAAGTCCGTTAAATGCATTTTTTTCTTTTTTGGTTTAAAAAACTCTTTAGTTTCTTAAACTACTAGTTTTTAGTGTCTTGCTAAAACTACACTCAGTCCTCTTGAATAGGCTACAACTTATTTCACACGATCTCACTGAACTCTCCTGGTATGTATAGTGTTATAATGAAAAATTGCCTACCAGGACAGCTAAGTCTATTTTGCAACCATACAGCGTTTCGTAATTTAGCATTTAAAATACAGACAGTCCCTGACTTTTGGTGGTTTGATGTGGGATTTTTGGTGGAAAAGCAGTATACATTCAGAATGCACCTCTACTTATGATGGGGCTACTTCCTGGTAAACCCATTGTAATTTTCAAATTACGGGTTTATCAGGAGGTGGCGCCATCAGTAATGGAGAAGTGCTGGGAGGTAAATATTAGAAATGGAAGTATCTAAATGAGTAAGGAACAGCATGGGAGCATAATTTGGCCAAAATCAAAACTAAAGTAGTCATATCGGTAAGAATTTGGGACTGCAGGCGAGGTACAATGGCTCTCAACTGTAATCCCAGCACTTTGGGAGGCCAAGGCAGGCAGATCACTTGAGGTCAGGAGTTCAAGACCAGCCTAAACAATATGGCGGAACCTCATCTCTATCAAAAAAATACAAAAATTAGCTGGGCATGGTGTCTCATGCCTGTAGTCCCAGCTACCTGCGGGGCTGAGGCCGGAGGATCTCTTGAGCCCAGGAGGTTGACGCTGCATTGAGCTGAGATTGTGCCACTGCACTCCAACGTGGGCAACAGTGAGACTGTCTCAGGGAAAAAAAAAAAAAGAAAAATAAAAAAGACGTTGGGACTGCAGTTTCTCTACCTACAGCATATCTCAAAGGTTTTTTTAATCTTAACTTTTTACCTTCATTTTTCAAAACAATTAGGGTACAATTTACATATAGTCAAGTTCACTCGCTCTTTATAGTTTTAGTTATGTGAGTTTGTACAAACATATACAGGAGTGAACCACCACCACAATCGAAATATAGTTGCATCACCCCCCCAAAACTCTCCAGGCCCTTTCGTAGTCAACTCCTACCCCCAGCTCTCAGATTCTGCCAACCACTGATTTGTTTTCTGCCCCTATAGTTTTGCTTTAGCATGACTGTCATATCAATAGAATCATACAATGAGTAGGCTTATTTTATGCCTTCAGGTTTTAAAAATTATAAACATTTACATTACAGTAAAATTCACTCTGGTGTACAGTTCTATAAAGCTCTGATAAATGTGTAGAATTGTGTAACTGCCAATGCAGTCAAGGTACAGAACAGTCCTCTTAGCCTCTCCCTACCAAATTCATGCCTGCTACTTTGTAGTTTTTCAAAACTAGTCCCCTACACCCAAACCCTGGCAGTCACTGTTTTTTTTCTTCGTTCTTTTTTTTTTTTACTTTTGAGACGGAGTCTAGCTCTGTTGTCCAGGCTGGAGTGCAGTGGCGTGATCCCGGCTCACTGCAACCTCCGCCTCCAGGGTTCAGACGGTTCTCCTGCCTCAGCCTCTGGAGTAGCTGGGATTACAGGCACCTGCCACCACGCCTGACTAATTTTTGTTTTTTTTTTGTTTTTTTTAAGATGGAGTCTCACTTTGTTGCCCAGGCTGGAGTGCAGTGGCGCGATCTGGGCTCGCTGCAAGCTCCGCCTCCCAGGTTCACGCCATTCTCCTGCCTCAGCCTCCTGACTAGCTGGGACTACAGGTGCCCGCCACCACGCCCAGCTAATTTTTTTGTATTTTTAGTAGAGACAGGGTTTCACCGTGGTCTCGATCTCCTGACCTCATGATCCGCCTGCCTCGGCCTCCCAAAGTGCTGGGATTACAGGTGTGAGCCACCACGTGCGGCCAATTTTTGTAATTTTCGTAGAGATGGCCTCACTGTGTTGGCCAGGCTGGTCTCAAACTCCTGACCTTATGATACGCCTGCCTTGGCCTACCAAAGTGCTGGGATTACAAGAGTGAGCCACTGCGCCTGGCCTTTTTCTTTGTTCTTATATTTTTGTCTTTTTTATTTTTTTGAGAAAGAGTCTCACTCTTTCACTGAGGCTGGAGTGCAGTGGCGTGATCTTGGCTCACTGCAACCTCTACCTCCCGGGTTCGAGCGATTCTCCTGCCTTAGCCTCCCGAGTAGTAGGGACTACAGGTGCCCACCACCATGCTGGACTAATTTTTGTATTTTTAGTAGAGGTGGGGTTTCGCCACATTGGCCAGGCTGGTCTTGAACTTCTGACCTCAAATGATCCACCCACCTCGGCTTCCCAAAGTGCTGGGATTATAGGTGTGAGCCACCGTGTCCGGCCATATATTTTTGTCTTTTGAAGAATGTTATATAAGTGAAATTATATGGTATGTAGCATTTTGAGAGTGACTTCGTTTGCTATGAGTAATGCATTTGAGATTCATCCATGTTCCTCAGTATATTAATAGTTCTTATTTCTGAGTCACTCCATTGTGTAGATTTACTACTGTTTTTTCCCAGTTGAAGAATGTTTAGGATCTTTGCAGTTTTGGACAATTACAAGTAAAGCTGCTATAAACATTCGTATGCAACTTTTTGTGTTTTCATTTATCTATAGTAAATACCTAGAGTTGGATTGCTGGGATATATGGTAAGCATATGTTTGACATTTTAAGAAACTTCTAAACTGTTTTTCAAAGTGGCTCTACTATTTCATGTTCCCATTAGTATGAAAGTTTCAGTTCCCACATCCTCTCCAGTACTTGGGGGTATCAATTTTTTTTTTAATTTTTTAATTTTTAAATTATTTTTTATAACATTTAAATAGAGATGGGGTCTCACTGTGTTGACCAGGATGGTCTCAAACTGCTGGCCTCAAATGATCCTCCCATCTCGGTCTCCCAAAGTGCTAGGATTACAGGTGTGAGCCACCATGCCCGGCCAGGTTTTTTGACATTAGGTATGTAGTGGTATTTCATCGTTTTTATTTCTAATGATTTGAGCATATTTTATATGCTTATATGCTATCTACATATCTTCTTTGGCAGGGTGTTCACATCTCTTGCATATTTTGGGTTGTTTTATTATTTTTGAATTTTGAGGATTTTATGCTGGATACAGGGTGTTTTTTTTTTTTTTTTTTTTTTTAAAGAAACAGTCCACCCAGGTTGGAGTTACAGGTTGGTGCAATCTCGGCTCACTGCAACCTCCGCCTCCTGGGTTCAAGCAATTCTCATGCCTCAGTCTCCTGAGTAGCTGGAATTACAGGTGCATGCCACCATGCCTGGCTAACTTTTGTATTTTTACTAGAGACGAGGTTTCACCATGTTGGCCAGGCTGGTCTTGAACTCCTGACCTCAAGTGATCCACCCACCTTAGCCTCCCAAAGTTCTGGGATTACAGGCATGAGCCACTGTGCCTGGCCAGTATCTTGTCTTCTCATTCTGTGGACAGTGTCTTTTTTTCATTATGGGAAAGCTTTATTGACACATTTGTTTTTATTTTTAAAAGTTAAGGTAAAATATACAGAACATAAACGTTACCATCTGATATGGTTTGACTGTGTCCACACCCAAATATCGAATTGTAGCTCCCATAATCCCCACACATATGTACCACATTTTCTTTATCCAGTTTGTTGTTGATAGACATTTAGGTCTATTCCATGTCTTTGGTATTGTGAATAGTGCTGCAGTGAACATATGTGTGCATGTGTCTTTATGGCAGAATGATTTATATCGTGCATAACCAAAACTGTACTTATTAAGCAATAACCTCCCAACCCCTTCTCCCCACAACCTCTGGCGGCTGCCATGCTACTTTCTGTCTCTGAATTTGAATACCCTGGTAGTCATATAGTGGAATCATTAATATTTATCTTTTTGTGACTGGCTTATTTCACTTTGCATAATGTATTCAAGGTTAATATATGTTGTAGCCTGTGTCAGAATTTCTTTTCTTTTTAATGCTGAGTATTATTCTATTGTATGTATATACCACATTTTATTTATCCGTTCATTCACTGATGGATATGTGCATTGCTTCCACCTTTTGGCTATTGTGAAAAATGCTGTTATGAAGATGGGTATGGAGATCTCTCCCCTTTTTTTGAGACAGGGTCTCACTCTGTCACCCAGGCTGGGGTGCAGTGGTGTGATCATAGCCCACTGTAGCCTTGACACCTGGGCTCAAGCGAACCTCCCACCTCAGCCTCCTGAGTAGCTGGGACCACAGGCATGTGCCACCATGGCTGGCAAATTTATCAGTTTGTTCTTCTATGGATCATGCTTTTTGTGTTACATCAGAGGAGTCTTTGCTTAACATGAGATCACAAAGGTTTTCTCCCATGTTTCCTCCTAAAAGTTACAGTTTTAGGTTTTACATTTAGCTCTGTGATCCATTTTAAGTCAATTTTTGTATATGGTGCAAGGTATGAATCTATGCTTTTTAAAAAAATACGGTTACCCAATTTTTCTAGCAGCATGTGCTAAAACTTTGCTAAAGTCACTTAGTTCTAGTAGCTTTTTTTTTTTGCAGATTTCACCAGACTTTCTACATAGATAATCATATCTTCTGTGAATAAACATGGTTTTATTTCTTCATTTCTAATATTTATGTCTGCATTTTTTTTTTTTTTTTGGTCTTATTTTAGTCGCTGGGACTTCCAGTACTACATTGAGTAAGAGTGGTGGCTGGGTGCAGTGGCTCATGCCTGTAATCCCAGCACTTTGGGAGGCTGAGATGGGCTGATCACCTGAGGTCGGGAGTTTGAGACCAGTCTGACCAACATGGAGAAACCCTGTCTCTACTAAAAATATAAAATTAGCCGGGTGTGGTGGCACGTGCCTGTAATCCTGGCAACTCAGGAGGCTGAGGCAGGAGAATCACTTGAACCCGGGAGGCAGAGGTTGCAGTGAGCCGAGATCGCGCCATTGTACTCTAGCCTGGGCAACAAGAGCAAAACTCCATCTCAAAAAAAAAAAAAAAAAAGGAATGGTGAGCACAGGCATCCCTGTCTTGTTTCTGACTTTGGGGGAAAGTATTCTTTCTGCCTTTAACCATTAAGTATGTTAGATTTTTGTATTGCCCTTTACTAGTATGAGGTGCTAAGGGTTTGTTTTAGGAATGGATGTTAGATTTTCTTAAATGTTTTTATGCATCTATTGAGATGATTACATGGTTTTTCTTTTGTGGTTTGTTTTTAATGTGGTTTTAATAAATTATATTGATTGATTTTCTTACGATAAACCAATCCTGCATTCTTGTGATAAACCCCACTTTGTCATGATGTATTCTTTTTTTTTTTTTTTCTTTTTTGTGAGATGGAGTCTCACTCTGTCACCCAGGCTGGAGTGCGGTGGCGTGATCTTGGCTCACTGCAACCTCTGCCTCCTGGGTTCAAGTGATTCTCCTGTCTCAGCCTCCCGAGTAGCTGGGACTACAGGTGAGTGTCACCACACCCGGCTAATTTTGTATTTTTAGTAGAGACGGGGTTTCACCATGTTGGCCAGGCTGGTCTCAAACTCCTGACCTTGTGATCCACCCGCCTTGGGCTCCCAAAGTGCTGGGATTACAGGCGTGAGCCATTGCGCCTGGCCTATTCTTTTAATATATTGTTGGAAGCTATATTAGTTTCTATTGCTGGTGTAAAAAATTAGCACAGACTTCATGGCTTAAAACAACACAAATCTATTATACTACACTTCTAGAGGTGAGAGGTCCCAAATGCGTTTCACTGGGCCAAAATCGTTGTTGTCAGAGTTACACTCTCTCCAGAGACTCTAGGGGAGAATCCATTTCCTTGCCTTTTTCAGCTTCTAGAGGCTGCTTAGATTCCTAGAATAATGGCTTCTTTCCTCATCTTCAAAATAACAATGTAGTATCCTTTTTTTTTTTTTTTTTTTTGAGACGGAGTTGCCCAGGCTGGAGTGCAGTGGTGCGATCTCCGCTCACTGCAACCTCTGCCTCCTGGGTTCTAGCAATTCTCCTGCCTCAGCCTCCCAAGTAGCTGGGATTAAAGGCATGCGCCACTATGCCCAGCTAATTTTTTGTATTTTTGGTAGAGACGGGGTTTCACCATGTTGGCCAGGCTGGTCTCGAACTCCTGACCTCGTGATCTGCCTGCCTCAGCCTCCCAAAGTGCTGGGATTATAGGCATGAGCCACCATGCCCGGCCAACAGTGTAGTATCTTTACTCTTTTCTGAACCTCTCTTCCAATCCTTATATCTTCTCTGACTTTGATCTTCTGCCTCTCACTTATAAGGACTCTCGTGATTACTTTGGATGTGTTGGGATCATCTAGGATAATCTCCACATCTCAATATCCTTAAGTTAATCACATCTGGAAAGTTCCTTTAACCATGTAAAGTAACATATTCAAAAGTTTTGGAGATTAGGACCTGTAGATCTTTGAGGATGGGAGGCATTATTCAGCCTACCGCAGATTTAATTTGATAAATTTTTGCTTAGAATTTTTGCATCTACATAAGGATATTGGTCTGAAGTTTTCTTTTGTTTAATGTCTTTATTTTTGGTATCGGGGTAATGCTGACCTCATAGAATGGGTTGAGAAGTGTTTCCTGTTTTTGGAAGGGTCTGTGTACAATTGGTATTGTTTCTTAAATTTTAGAATTTACCAGTAAGTTTTATTTGTGGGAAGGTTTAAGACTACAGTTTCAATTTTTAAAATATATATAGGGCTATTCATATTATATTTCTTCTTGTGTGAGGATTGGTAATTAGTATTTTAAAGAAAGTTCTTCATTTCATGTAATTTGTCAAATTAATTTTTGTAAGGTTGTTAATATCCTCTTATCATTTCGTATAAATTGTTGAAATGATTCTAAAATTGATAAGGAAATGCATAGTAGTCAGAATGTAGTCAAAGCAACTCTGAGAAAGGAACCAAGTTGGAAGACTAACACAATATGATACTACTTTTGTCATCCCTGATATTAATAGTTTGTGACTTTTTCCCCTTGATCATCTGGCTCAAGATTTATCAATTGTATTGATCATCTCAAAGAACCACATTTTGGTTTAATTGATTTTCTCTATTTTCTGTTTTCTAATTCATTGGTTTCTGCTTTATCTTTATTGTTTCCTTTTGCTTATTATCCAAAAAAGTTTGTGATTTTTGTGTTACTTAGAACTGTGTTATTTAAATTCCACATATTTGGACATTTCCCAGAGATCTTTCTGCTATTGACTTCTAATTTAATTACATTATGGTAAAGGAATGTACTTTATATGACTTCAATATGTTAAAATATATCAAAACTTGTTTCATGGCCCAGAATATGGTCTGTATTGGTAATATGTTTCATGTGCATTTGAGAAGAATAAGTTTTGCTGTTGTTGAGTACAGTCTTCTATAAATGTCAACCAAGTTAAGTTGGTTGATAGTGTTGTTCATGTCCACTATATCCAGGCTGACTTTATGCCTACTTGTTCTATCAATTATTAAGACAGGACTATTGGAGTCCCCAATGATAATTATGGGCTTGTCTGTTATTTCTTGTAGTTCTATCAGTTTTTATTTAATTGATTTTGAACCTTTCATGCTAAGTGCATAGACCTTTAGGATTGTCATGTCCTCTTCATTAACGGACCCCACCATCATTATGAAATGAACTTCCTTATATTCTTTGTTCTGAAATGCATTTTGTCTAATATAAATATAGCTACTGCAACTTTTTTGGACTAGTTTATGGTATATCTTTTTCATCCTTTTACTTTTTATGTATTTGTGTGTTTATGTTTAAAGTGCATTTATCATAGGCAGCATATAGTTGGTTCTTGCTTTTTTATCCAATTTGACAGTCTCTGCCTTTTAATTGATGTTTGGATCCATTTACTTTTAATGTTATTATCAGTATGGCTAGGTTTGAGTCTATCATCTTGCTATTTGTTTTGTATTTGTTCCATGTATGCTTTGTTCCCTTTTCTCCCTTTTTCTGCCTTCTTTTGGATTACTGTTTTTTTTTTTTTTAATGATTCCATTCTTTTTTCTTCCTTGATTTATTAGCTATACCTCATTGTTTTATTATCTTAGTAGTTGCTTTAGAGTTTATAGTATAAATGTTTAACTTCCTCCTCCTGGCTTTCATGCTAGTGTCATAAATTTTACCTACAGATTTTATAAACCTTATAATACATTGTTGTTATTTTTGTTTATACTTTAAGTCCTCTTTAAAGAGATTTAAATAATAGAAAATAATTATATGCTCACATAGTTACCATTTCTGGTACTCTTCATTCCTCTGTGTGGCTCCAGACTTCTATAAGGTATCATTTTCTTTCTGCCTGAAGAACTTTCTTTAACATTTTTTGCATTGTGAGTCTATTGGGCAGTTAATTAATTCAGCTTTTGTATGTCTGAATGTATTTTTTTTTTTTGCTGCTATCTTTGAAAGGTATTTTTGCTACATATAGAATTTAAGTTGGTAGGTTTTGTCTTTCAGTACCTCAAAAGCATTGTTTCATGGTTTTCTCAATTATGTTGTTTCTAAGATGTCATTCTATTTTTTTTTTTTTTTTTTTTGTGACAGAGTCTTGCTCTGTTGCCAGTCTGGAGTGCAGTGGTGCGATCTCAGCTCACTGCAAGCTCCACCTCCCTGGTTCACGCCATTCTCCTGCCTCAGCCTCCCGAGTAGCTGGGACTGTAGGCGCCTGCCACCATGCCTGGCTAATGTTTTTGTATTTTTTAGTAGAGACGGGGTTTCACTGTGTTAGCCAGGATGGTCTTGATCTCCTGACCTCGTGATCCGCCCGCCTCAGCCTCCCAAAGTGCTGGGATTACATGCGTGAGCCACTGTGCCTGGCCATTTCTTTTTTTTTTTTCTTTTTTTGAGACATGGTCTTGTTATGTTACTCAGGCTGTTATCAAATTCCTAGGCTCAAGCAATCCTCCCACCTCAGCCTCCTGAGCAGCTGAGATTATAGGCATGCACTGCTGCACCTGGCTTGAGACATCTGATGTCATCCTAATTTGTTTCTTCTATAGATAATGTGTTTTTTAATCTTTATTACTTTTGAGCAATGTAATTATAATATACCTTGGTGGGCTTTTTTCTTTTATGTTTTTCTGCTTGGAATTTATTGAACTTCTTGGATATTTAGGTTTATAGATTTCATCAAATTTGGAAAGTTTTTGGCCATTAATTTATCAAATATTTTTTCCTCTTCACCTGCTTTCCTCCTTCAGGGAC
Source organism: Macaca fascicularis (assembly GCF_037993035.2). Lineage (NCBI taxonomy): Eukaryota > Metazoa > Chordata > Mammalia > Primates > Cercopithecidae > Macaca > Macaca fascicularis. The sequence goes on from NC_088395.1 coordinate 54,563,930, forward strand.
TCCAGTTACCTATTTGAAGCTGCCTGAAGTTGTCCCACGGATCATTGATGTTCTTTGGATTTTCTGGATTTTTTTTCTCTCTGTGTTTTATTTTGGGTAGTTTCGATTTTATGCCTTCAAGTTTACAAATCTTTTCTTCTGCATTGTCTAGTGTGCTGTTTATCCCTCCAGTGTATTTCTTCAACTCAGACATTATAGTTTTCATCTCTAGAAATTAAATTTGGGTTTTTAAAAATATTTTTTATTTCCCTGTTTACCTGTTTGAACATATGGGGTATAGATAACAAATGTTTAATGTACTTCTCTGCTAATTCTAACATCTTTGGAAGTTCTCAGTCAGCTTTGTTTGATTACTCTCATTATGGGTCATATTTTTCTGCCTTTTTTTTTTTTTTGCATAACCAGTAATCTTTGATTTGATGTCAGGCCCTGTGACTTTCACCTTTTTCATTGCTTGCATATTTTTGTATTCTTATGAACTTTTGAGCTTTGTTCTTTGATGCAGTTAAGTTATTCCGAAACAGTTTGATCCTTCTGGGTCATGCTTTTATAATTTGGTAAGCAGGTTCAGAGCATAAATTTTTCCAGTTTGGCTGGTAGTAACAGCTACTTTGTGAGCACCAGTTATTGTTTTCTCTTTTCTGATAGTTCTTTTGCCAGCCTTTGTTAGTTTACTTACATGTATAATAGTACTCTGATAAATACTTGAGGGAAGCCTCTGCTTATCATTAACATTTTTTCTCTGTGTAGTCCTGTTATCTCAGGGACTCATTTTTTTTTTTTTTAAACTCATACTGCATTGATCTTCTTGAACTTTGAGATTCATCTCCTAAACTCAGTAAGTCTACCAGACTCTGTTTCAGCTCCCTTTGCATGTGCCATGGACGGGAAACTCTTTCAAGCAGTTGAGTAGGGCAATCATAGGGCTCACCTTATTTGTATCCTATATCCCAGGGATCAGTGTCCTTTGTTGCCTAATGTCCACTTCTTGATAACCATTGTTTCATGTATTTTGTCTAGATTTTTTTTGGTTCTTTCAGATGGGAGGACAAAACAGTCCGTTACCTCATCTTGTACTTCTCTTATTAAATTTATTCCTATGTATTTTCTTTCTTTGAGTTATAGTAAATAGAATTTAATTTTGTATTATTTATTGCTAATATATAATTAATCTTGTTTCCTTAACATTAGTGAACTTGTTTATTAGTCTTAGTAGTTTTTAAACATAGATTACTTAGGATTTTCTACATATAGGATCATATCTGTGAATAAAATGGTTTTACATCTTCCTTTACAATCGATGTGCTTTTCATTTCTTTTTCTCAACTTGCTACACTGACTAGGACAATGTTGTGTAGAAGGGGTGAAAGCAGACACCCTTGACTTATTTCCAACCTTAGGAGGAAAATACCCAGTCTCTCACTGTTAAAGATGATGTCTATTGTAGGTTTTGTAGATGCCCTTTATCAGGCTGAGGAAGTTCCATTTTATTTCTAGTTTTTGAGAAATTTTTTTATCATGATTGAGTGTTGCATTTGTTACATGCTTTTTCTGCATTTATCGAGATGATTATGTAGGTTTTGTTTTTATTCCACCAATATAGCATGTTGCATTAATTGATCTTTGAATGTTAAACCAACCTTATATGTTCGTGGAGCAAATACCATTTGGACATAGTGTATAATACATTTCATATGCCACTGGATTCATTTTGCTACTACTCTCTTGAGAATTTTTATGTCTATTCAAAAGGTATATTTGTCTATAGTTTTCTTGTGATGTCTATGTCTGTTTTTGGTATCAGAATAATGCTAGCCTTATAGAATAAGTTGGGAAGTGTTACTTTCTTTTGTTTTTTGGAAGAATTTTTGAAAGATTGTTATTGTTTATTCTTTAAATGTTTGTTACAATTCACCAGCAAAGCAAGCTGGGCTTGGGCTTTTCTTTGAGGCCAGATTTGTGATTCCGTGTCTTGTTAAATTTCTATTAGATTTTCTATTTATTGTATTTCTTCCTGAGTTAGTTTTGGCAATTTGTGTTGAATGTATTCATATTTCTCAAGTTATTTAATTGGATGGCATAAAATTGTTCACAGAATTTGCTTATAATTTTTTAAACTTTTTTTCAGTAAGGTCAGTAGTGATGTCTTTTCTTTGATTCAGATTTGGTAATTTGTATTGTCTTTCTTTGTTTCTTGGTTAGTTTACCTAAAGTTTTGTCAAATTTGTTGATCTTTTTGAAGAATCAGCTTTTGGTTTCATTGACTTTCTCTATTGTTATTCTGTTTTCTATTTTGTAGATTCCTGCTCTAATTTTCGTTATTTCCTTCATTTGGTTTGCTTTGGGTTCAGTGTGTTCTGTTTCTCATTTACTAAAGTACAAGTTAATGTTATTGATGGGAGATCTTTCTTCTCTTGTAAAATAGATGAGTTTGTTCTGTTTTATTCAGCTCAATATATTTTAAATTTTCCTTATGATTTCTTTTGTCCATTGGCATGTTGTTTAATTCCAAATATTTGTGGAATTTCCAAATTTCCTTCTGTTGTTGATTTATAATTTATCATTTTAAGTTTTTAGATGAATGCACCTTCTATGATTTCAAATCCTTTAAAATATATTAATATGGCTGGGTGCAGTGGCTCACACCTGTAATCCCAGCACTTTGGGAGGCAGAGGCGGAGGCGGGTAGATCACCTGGGGTCGGGAGTTCAAGGCCATCCTGGCTAACACTGTGAAACCCTGTCTCTACTAAAAATACAAAGAATTAGCCGGGCGTGGTGGCGGGCGCCTGTAGTCCCAGCTACTCCGGAGGCTAAGGCAGGAGAATGGCGTGAACCCGGTAGGCGGAGGTTGCAGTGAGCCGAGATCTCGCCACTGCACTCCAGCCTGGACGACAGAGCAAGACTCCATCTCAAAAAACAAAAACAAAAATAAACAACAAAAAAATTAGCTGGGCGTGGTGGCACATGCCTGTAATCCCAGCTACTTGGGAGGCTGAGGCAGCAGAATTTCTTGAACCCGGCGTTGGAGGTTGTGGTGAGCCAAGATCGTGCCATTGTACTCCAGCCTGGGCAACAAGAGTGAAACTCCATCTCAAAAAAAAAAAAAAAAGTATTAATACTTATTCTGTGGCATTGAATATTATCTATCTTGGAGAATGTTCCATATGCATTTAAGGAAAATGTATATTCTGGAGTGTTCTAAGGATGATATTAAGATCAAGTGGGTTGATAGTGTTCAGATTTTCTGTATCTTTGCTGGTATTTCTACCTTTTGTTCTAGCTATTATTGAACATCTGTTTGAAGCTTCCGTATTATTGTTCAGTTATCTATTTCTCCTTTCAATTCTGTCAGTTTTCTTCATTTATTTTGGAAAATCTGTTAGATGGGTTTACAGTTTTTATATGTTCATAACAAATTGACTCTTTTATTATTATAAAATCATTGTCTTAGTCCTTAGTAACTTTTTTTGCTTTTGAAGTCTATTTTGTTTCACGTTAGTAAAACCATTTAAAGCCTCTTCTTAGAATGGTATATCTTTTACTGTCCTTTTACTTTTAACCCATTTTTTATCTTTGAATACAAAGTGTGTCCCTTGTAGACTGCATATAGCTTGAACTTGCTTGTCACAGTCTGTGCCTTTTTATTGGAATATTTAACTTATTTATATTTTATTTTATTTTTTGAGATGTACTCTTGCTCTGTTGACCAGGCTGGAGTCCAGTGACAGGATCTTGGCTCATGGCAACCTCTGCCTCCTGGGTTCTAGCAATTCTCCTGAGTAGATGGGATTTCAGGCACCCACCACCATGCCCGGCTAATTTTTGTGTTTTCGTAGAGACAGGGTTTTACCGTGTTGGCCAGGCTGGTCTTGAACTCCTGACCTTAAGTGATCCACGTGCCTCGGCCTCCCAAGGTGCTGGGATTACAGGCATGAGCCACTGTGCCCAGCCTTACTTATATTTTATTTATTGTTCATATAGTTGAATTTATGTATGCCATTAAATTATTTGTTTCTGTATATCTCATGTGTTTTGTGTTTCTCTACCCCTTTTTAAATCCTGCCTTCTTTTTTGTTGTGGTAAAAAATACATAAAGAAAAATTTACCATTTTAACCATTTTTAGGAGAACAGTTCTGTGAAATTAAGTTCATTCACATTGTTGTGAACCATCAGTGCATCTATCTCCAGAACTTTTTCATCTTTACCAAATGAAACTCTCTACTCTCTTTTTTTTTTTTTTTTTGAGACGGAGTCTCGCGCTGTCACCCAGGCTGGAGTGCAGTGGCCGGATCTCAGCTCACTGCAAGCTCCGCCTCCCGGGTTCACGCCATTCTCCTGCCTCAGCCTCCCGAGTAGCTGGGACTACAGGCGTCCGCCACCTCGCCCGGCTAGTTTTTTGTATTTTTTTTTTTTAGTAGAGACGGGGTTTCACCATGTTAACCAGGATGGTCTCGATCTCCTGACCTCGTGATCCGCCCGTCTCGGCCTCCCAAAGTGCTGGGATTACAGGCTTGAGCCACCGCGCCCGGCCGAAACTCTCTACTCTCTAAACACCAGCTCCCCATTCTCCTTTCCCTCCAGTCCCTGGTAACCACCCTTTTGCTTTCTGTCTTTAAAAATTTGACTATTCTAGGAATCCCAAATAAATGGAATCATATAATATTTCTGTTCTTGCGACTGGCTTATTTCACTTAGCATAACGTTTTCAAGGTTCATCCATGTTGTAACAGTTCACAATTTCCTTCCATTTAAGACTGAATCATACTCCATTGTATGTGTACCACCTTTTTCCACCCCAGCTTTTGAAGTGTAATTGACAAGTAAAATTTGCATATATTCAAAGTGTACAGTGTGGTGCTTTGATACGCATATCCATTGTGAAATGATTATCACAATCCTGCTAATAACATCATTATCTCACATAGTAACTTTTTTTTGTTTGGTGAGAATACTCAAGATCTCTTATAACAAATTTCAAATATACAATCCATTATTATTAACTATAGTCATCATGCTGTACCATAGATCTCCAGAAATTATTCATATTATAACTGCAAATTTGTACCTTTTGACCAACATCTTCCCATTTCCCTCACCACCTCCAGCCTCTGATAACCACCATTCTACTGTTTCCAAGAGTTTAACTTTTTAAGATTTCACTTAGAAGTGAGATCATGCAGTATTTGTCTTTCTGTGTCTAAACTGTTTTACTTAGCATAATGTCCTCCAGGTTTACCTATGTTGTCACAGATGGCAGAATTTCCTTTTTTTTTTTGACAAAGTCTCACTCCCGTTGCCCAGGCTGGAGTGCAGTGGCATGATCTTGGCTCCCTGCAGCCTCAAATTCCCCAGGCTCAGGTGGTCTTCTCATCTCAGCCTCCCAAGTAGCTGGGACTACAGGCACGCGCCACAATGCCTGGCTAATTTTTTATACTTTTAGTAGATACAGGATTTTGCCATGTTGCCCAGTCAGGTCTCAAACTCCTGGGCTCAAGCGATCTGCCTGCCTTGGCCTCCCAAAGTGCTGGGATTACACATGTGAGCCACCGCACCTGGCTCTTTGTGGTAGTATTATCGTGTATTACTTTTACATATGCTATAAAGACACACCAGATTGGTACTAGTTTTTCTTTAGTCAATTAGCTATTAGAACAAATAGAAAAATAAAATTTATATTTACTTTCATTCCATTTTTGGCATTTGTCATTTTTGTGTGTGTGTATTCGAATTTCTGTCTGAAATATTGCTTCTGCTGGAAAAACTCCCTTTTACATCTCTTGTAATGAAATTCTGCTGGGATTTTTAGTTTTCGTCTGATTTATTTCTCATTTATTTTTACTTTTAATTATCATATAGTAACATTTACTCTTTTTGTAGATATTTAACCAGCACTACTGTTAGGATAAATTAAAAAATTTTCATCATTCCCAATAATTCCTTGTGCTATTCTTTTTAAGTCAAATCTTTGGCCATGTATAATGTGATCTTTTAACTAACTCTAATAGTTTTGCCATTTTCAGAATGTCGTACACATGGAATCATAAAATGTGTAGGCTTTTGTTTAGCTCCTTTCGCTTAGTATAATACATTTAAGATTCATCCATTTTGTTGCATGTATCATTTTCTTCTTTTTATTGCTGATTAGTCTTCCATTGTATGGCTATACTAGAGTTCATTTGTCAATTCAAGTACTTTCCCGTTCTTAGCAGTTATGAATAAAGCTGCTATCAATATTTGCAAGCACATGTTTGTGTGAACCTAAGTTTATTCCATTTGGTAAGTACCTAGAATTTGGATTTCTGGGTAGTATATATTCTATGTTACTGGAAACTGCAAAAATGAATGGGAGTTCCAGTTTGTCTGCATCTTCACCAGCACTAACTAGTGTTAATGTTTTCTTTTAACTTTACCCATTTTAATAGTTCTGTAATAGTATCTTATTGTGGTTTGAATATGCATTTCTCTCATGACTAATGATGTTTGGCTTTTCATGTTCTTATTTGACATTCATACATATTCTATAAACAAGCATTTGTTTAAATATTTGGCTTGTTTTTAAAAAGTGGGTTGTTTTGTTATTATTTAGTTTTGTGAATTATTTATATATTCTACATATATGTCCTTTGTCCTATATGTGATTTGCATATATATTCTATAAGTCCGTGGCTTGCTTTTTTATTCTGTTAACCATGTCTTTCACTGAGCAAAGGTTTTAAATTTTGTTGAACTTTATCTTTTTTTTTAATATGAATTGTGTTTTTGGTGTTCTATCTTAGAAATCTTTGCTTTACCTGAAGTCACAATTATATTCTCCTGTGTTTTTTATAAAGTTCTATAATGTTATATTTAAAAGTTAAGTCTATTACCATTTTGATTTCTCGTATAAATTGTGAGGTTTTAAAATTAATTTAGTTTAAGTTTTTGAGACGGTGTCTTGCTCTGCCGCCCAGGCTGGAGTGCAGTGGCACAATCGACCTCCGGGGCTCAAGCCGTCCTCCTACCTCAGCCTCCCAAGTAGCTGGGACTACAGGCATGCACAACCGTACTTGGCTAATTAATTTTAATTTTAATTTTAATTTTTGTGGAGATGAAGTCTTGCTATGTGGCACAGGCTGGTCTTGATCTTGAACTCTTGGGCTCAAGACATCCTCCTGCCTTGGCCTCCCAAAGTGCTGGGATTATAGGCATGAGCCTCCACACCCAGCTAAATGGTGAGATTTAGGTTAAAGATTTTTCTTTTAAAATGTGTTTGTTTACAATCCCAGTTTTTTCAGCACAATTTTAAAAAAGACTACCCTTTCTCCGTTGAATTGCCTTTTCACTTTTCTCAGAAATCAATTTATGTGGGTCTGTTTCTGAAATCTCCGTTGTATCATTGTTCTATGCATCTATCCTTTCATCAATACCACACTATACTTTTAGTAAGTCATGATATCAAATAGTGTGAATTCTTCGACTTTGTTATTTTGATGCAAAATTGTTTTGGCTATTCTATTTTGTTGTATTTCCACATACATTTTAGAATCAGCTTGAGGATATCTACAAAGAATCTTGCTGGAATTTTTATTGAGATTGTGTTGAAACTCTAAACCAAATTGGGGAGAACTGACATCTTAACAACAAGGAGTCTTTTAACCCATAAACATGTATCTCTCCCTTTATTTTTAATTACATTAAATTAATTAATTATTTTTGAGACAGAGTCTCACTCTTTCACCCAGGCTGGAATGCAGTGGTGCATTCTCAGCTCACTGCAACTCTGCCTTCCAGGTTCAAGTGACTCTTGTGCCTCGGCCTCCTGAGTAGCTGTGATAGCCTGCCACCATGCCTGGTTAATTTTTATATTTTTAGTAGAGACAGGGTTTCACCATATTGGCCAGGCTGGTCTCAAACTCCTGGCTTCAAGTGATCTGCCCGCCTTGGCCTCCCAAAGTGCTGGGATTACAGGCTTGAGCCACCGCGCCTGGCCTCCATTTTTAGCAACAATGTACAAGGGTTCTTTTTTCACCGATCTTCACCAACACTTGTTATCTTTTGTCTTTTTGATAATTGATAGCATTTTGTTGAGAAATTTTGCATCTATGTTCATTGAGGATATTGCCTTGCAATTTTCTTCTCTTGTAGTGTCCTTATCTGGCTTTTTATTGGGGTAATTGTGGCCTCATAAAATCAATTTTAAGTATTTTTCCTTCTTAATTTTTTTTAGAAGATTTTGAGAAAGGTTGGTGTTCTTTTTAAATACTTGGTATAATTCACTGGTGAAACCATATGACCCTCGTCTTGTCTTTGTTGGGATATTTTTAGATTACTGATTCAGTCTTCTTACTAATTATAGGTCTGGTCAGATTTTCAGCTTCTTCATAATCCGGTATACTAGGTTTATGTTTCTAGAAATGTATCCATTTCTTCTAGGTTATCCAATTTGTTGGCATGTAATTGTTCATAGTAATCTCTTACAATCTTTTATATATATGCAGTATCAGTTGTAATATCTCCTCTTTCATTTCTGATCTTATTTAAGTCTTCATGTTTTTTCTTAGTCTAGCTAAAGGTTTATCAATTTTGCTTATGTTTAAAAAAACTCTTAATTTTGTTGATTGTTTCTATTGTTTTTCTAACATTTGTTCCATTTTTATCTCTACTTTAATCTTTGTTATTTTCTTCCTTCTACTAACTTTGGCCTCAGTTTCTTCTTTTTCTAGTTCCTCGAGGTGTAAAGTTAGATTGTTTATTTGAGATCTTTGTTTTTTGTCAGTGTAGGTATTTATTGCTATAAACTTTCTTTTTAGAACTGCTTGTGATGCATGCCATACATTTTGGCATGTTGTATTTTCATTTTTGTTTCTTTCAAGATTTTTTTTTGGGTAAGGGGCTTCAAGATGGCTGATTAGAGGCATCTCCTACTACCCTTCTCCACTAAGTAGAACCAAAATAGTGAGTAGATAATCACACTTCAAATAGATCATCCAAGAGAGAATATTGGAATTTGACAGAAAAGTGACAGAAAACACCTAAAGCTAGGAAGGAGAAGGAAATGAAGCATCCTGTTGGGCCAAGATCACCTTGGATCTGGGGGAGACTCTCCAATGCAGTAAAAGGATAAGTGAGAAACTCCAGCAGTCTACATTCCCACCATGGACTCCTAAAATCCTAGCTATGGGAGAGCCCCTTGACCCTTATGGGCCCTGAGACTAACATAGGGAGCTCCCTGGAAACTTCATGAAGGTTATTGCTCCAGAGGAAGCACTCATGTGGGGTTCCAAAAGCCCCTGAGTCCTAAGCAGAAGCAGCAGCAGCACAGTACCATTTTAAGAGCCCAGCCCACAGTGGACTGCATCCTACTCTGTAACCAGGGCTGAGGCAGCAATCCTGCACCCGCTGTAGAGTGGTGCCTATGTATTCTCATATGCCCCAAGGACAAATTCCCCTTCCGGCAACCTCCATGGCTGCAAATTGCTGTGGGCCAAGACACAAGTAAAGTCAATACCCCCCAGCTTCTTACCTATGGCAATTCCTAGGGAAAGCAACCTTGCCCTCCCCAGTAGCAGGGCCACAGTGCAGCTGCTGCTGCCTCTACCTGAGCATTCTACCAATGGCCTTGGCCTCATTTCGCCTCTGCATACCACAGACGGCATCTATAGCACCATTGAGGTGCCTGAGGGCTCAGCTCAGCCTGGATCCAGCCCCCTTGTGCCACTGGAGCACACCATCCAGGATGCTGAGAGTGGCCCAGCCCAGTCCACCACCAGTGGCACCTAAGCATTCCTCTTGGTGTCTGAGATCAGGCCCACTCAACCTGCTGCTGCCACCACCGCTGGCACCCACCTATATGACCCACCTGTAGGTTTGGGGACAAGGCCAACCAACCCATCACAGCCAGTTCCAACACCAGTGCTGACTGACTACTTGAGTTTCAGAGGGTTTTCCCACTACTTCAATTGCTATCACCCATGCCATGAACACTGCCCAAGAGTTTGAGAACCTGCCCACCCACCTGGTCCACTGCTGCCATTCCTGGTACTTGAGCAAGCTATCTGGAAGTCAAGAGTCAGCCTGCCTGGACCCGCTAACACTAGTGGCAGCATATGCTCCCATGGGGCCCAAGGACAGGCATGCTCAGCCCACCACTGCTACCATGAAATGTTCTGTAAATGTTCGTTAGGTATATTTGTTACAAAGTGCAGTTTAAATCCAATATTTCTTTGTTCGTTTTTCTCTGGATGATCTGTCCAAGGCTAAGAATATGGCATTGTATTTTCCTCCTATTTATTGTATTGGAGTCTATTCCTCACTTTATGCCTAATAATATTTGCTTTATATATTTGGGAGTTCCAGTGTTGTCTTTTGGGTTTGAATAGAAATTTCATTAAACCTGTGTATTAATTTGAGATAATTACCTTTTTAAAAAACTATAATAGGCCCTCTGAAACTTGAATATAGCTCCACTAATTTAGGTCTTCTTTGATTTCATTCTTCAGTGTTTCATAGTTTTCAGAATATAATTCCTATACATGTTTTGTGAGATTTACATCTGAGTGTCAAGTTTGGGAACAATTGTAATATGGTTTTTTTTTTTTTTTTTTTTTTTTTGAGACGGAGTCTCACTCTGTCACCCAGGCTGGAGTGCAGTGGCACGATCTCAGCTCACTGCAACCTCTGCCTCCTGGGTCAAGTGATTCTCCTGCCTCAGCCTCCCGAGTAACTGGGATTACAAGCACCTATCATGTCCGGTTAATTTTTGTATTTTTAGTAGAGATGGGGTTTTACCATGTTGGCTGGGCTGGTCTCAAACTCCTGACCGCAGGTGATCTTCCTGCCTCAGCCTCCCAAAGTGCTAGGATTACAGGCATGAGCCACCGTGCCCGGCCAGGGTTGTACTGAAAAATTTGTTTCCACTTGGTCGTTGCTTTTATGTAGAGACATAATTGAGTTCTATATGTTTATCTTGTAATCTGATTTTGCTAAACTCACTAATGTGTACTAGGAGATTTTTTGGTAGTTATTTTGAAATTTTCTATGTAGATTATCATGTCCTCTGCAAATTTGGACAGCTTTATGTCTTCCTTTTCAATCTGTATATCTCTCATCTCTTTTTCTTGACTATTGCACAGCTAGAACTTCCATTACAACGTTGAATAGAAGTGGTATGAGAAGACATCCTTGCTTTGTTCCATATCTTAGGGAAAAGCTTTCAGTCTTTTACCATTTTTTGTAATGTTAGTTTTATGTTCGTTTTTAGATGCTCTTTGTCAAATTAAGAAAATATCCATCTAGGCCGGGCGCGGTGGCTCAAGCCTGTAATTCCAGCACTTTGGGAGGCCGAGGCGGGTGGATCACGAGGTCAGGAGATCGAGACTATCCTGGCTAACATGGTGAAACCCCGTCTCTACTAAAAATACAAAAAACTAGCCGGGCATGGTGGCGGGCGCCTGTAGTCTCAGCTACTTGGGAGGCTGAGGAGGGAGAATGGCGTGAACCCGGGAGGCGGAGCTTGCAGTGAGCCGAGATCAGGCCACTGCACTCCAGCCTGGGAGACACAGCGAGACTCCGTCTCAAAAAAAAAAAAAAAAAAAAAAAAGAAAATATCCATCTATTGCTATTTTTTCTGAGAGCTTAAAAATTCTCATTCGTAGGTATTCAATTTTATCAAGTGCTTTTCTGCATCAATTGATATGATTATATGATTTTTCTTGTTTAGTCTGTTGATGTGGTGGATTCCACTGATGGATTACAAATATGGAACCAGGCCAGGTGTGGTGGCTCACGCCTGTAATCTCAGCACTTTGGGAAGCTGAGGCGGGTAGATCACTTGAGGTCAGGAGTTCGAGACCAGCCTCGCCAATGTGGTGAAACCCTGTCTCTACTAAAAATACAAAAATTAGCCAGGTGTGGTGGCACACGCCTATAATCCTAGCTACTTAGGAGGCTGAGGCAGGAGGATCATTTGAACCTGGAAGGTGGAGGTTGCAGTGAGCCAAGATCGTGCCACTGCACTCCAGCCTGGGTGGCTCAAAAAAAATAAAAAATAAAAAAACGTGGAACCAGCCATATTGGCAATGCTTTAACTTTATTCCTCAAATTTTATTGTGCTTTATTTTATTTTTTATTCAATTGAATTATTTTGATCCTTTTAAAATACTTCCTTCAAAATCCTTTTAAAATACTTTAAAATGACCCATGTGTCATTTTCAGAATGGGTTGTTTAGTTTCCAAGTGTTTGAAGATATTCTTGTTATTTTTTGACACTGATTTTTTTCTTTTTTTAATGTAAAAAATTTTTGTGGGTACATAGTAGGTATATATATTTATGGAATACATGAGATGTTTTGATACAGACATGCAATGTGAAATAAACACATCATGGAGAATGAGGTAGTCATCCCCTCAAGCATTTGTCCTTTGAGTTACAAACAATCCAATTATACTCTTTAAAATGTACAATTAAGTTATTATTGACTAGAGTCACCCTATAGATGGAAAAATAGTCTATTATTGACTATAGTCACCCTATAAATAGTTAGATGGAAAAATAGTCTAACTATCATTGACTATAGTCCCCCTATAAATAGTTAGATGGAAAAATAGTCTAACTATCATTGACTATAGTCCCCCTATAAATAGTTAGATGGAAAAATAGTCTATTTTTTTTTTGTCCCATTAACCATCCCTACTTCCCCTCCCAATCCCCCATTACCCTTCCCAGCTTCTGGTAACCATCCTACTCTATGTCCATGAGTTCAATTCTTTTGGTGTTTAGATCCTGCATATAAGTGAGAGCATGTGATGTTTGTCTTTTTGTGCCTGGCTTATTTCATTTAACATAATGATCTGTAGTTCCAGCCATGTTGTTGCAGATGACTGTATCTCATTCTTTTTTATGACTGAATAGTACTTCATTGTGTATGTGTACCACATTTTCTTTATCCATTAATCTGTATAGACACTTAGGTTGCTTCCAAATCTTAGCTATTGTACACAGTGCTCCAACAAACATAAGAGTGCAGATATCTCTTCCTTATACTGATTTCCTTTCTTTTTTGTGTATATACCCAGCAGTAGGATTGCTGGATCATAGGTTGGCTCTATTTTTAGTTTTTTGAGGAACTTCCAAACTGTTCTCCATAGTGGTTGTACTAATTTATATTCCCACCAACAGTGTGCTAGGGTTCCATTTTCTCCACATCTTTGCCAGCATTTGTCATTGCCTGTCTTTTGGTTACAAGCCATTTTGACTAGGGTGAGATGATATCTCACTGTAGTTTTGATTTGCATTTCTTTGATGATGAATGATGTTGAGCATCTTTTCATATACTTGTTTGCCATGTATATATCTTCTTTTGAGAATCTATTCAAATATTTTGCCCAATTTTGATCAAATTTTTAGTTTTTTTCCTGCATCAATTGATATGATTATATGATTTTTCTTGTTTAGTCTGTTGACCTGGTGGGTTCCATTGATGAAAGAGTTGTTTGAACTCTTTATATATTGTGATTATTTAATCTCTTGTCAGATGGGTAGTTTACAAATATTTTCTCCCATTCTGTGAATTGTCTCTTTGTTGATCATTTCCCTTGCTGTGCAGAAGCTTTTTAACTTGATATGATCCTATTAATCCATTTTTGCTTTGGTTACCTGTACTTATTGGGTATTATTCACGGAAATTTTTACCAGACCAATGTGCTTGAGATTTTCCCCAATGTTTTATTGTAGTTTCATAGTTTGAGGGCTTAGATTTATTTATTCATTCATTCATTCATTCATTCATTCATTCAGACGGAGCCTTTCTCTGTTGCCCAGGCTGGAGTGCAGTGGCACGATTTCGGCTCGCTGCAACTTCTGTCTCCTGGGTTCAAACGATTATCTTGCCTCAGTCTGCCGAGTAACTGGGACTACAGATGCACACCACCACAGCTGGCAGATTTTTGTATTTTTAGTAGTGACGGGGTTTCACCACGTTAGCCAGACTGGTCTTGAACTCCTGACCTCAGGTAATCCACCTGCCTCTGCCCCCACAAAGTGCTGGAATTACAAGCATGAGCCACCATCCCCAGCCTGAGGTCTTAGATTTAGAATTTAATGTATTTTGATTTGATTTTTGTATATGGTGAGAGATTGGGGTTCAGTTTCATTCTTCTTCATATGGATATACAGTTTTCCCAGCACCATTTATTGAAGAGACTGTCTTCCCCCCAGTGTATGTTTTTGGCACCTTTGTCAAACGAGTTCACTTAGGCGGGCACAGTGGCTTGCTCCTGTAATTCCAACACTTTGGGAGCCCAAGGCTGGCAGATCACTTGAGGTCAGGAGTTCAAGACCAGCTTAGCCAACATGGCAAAACCCCATCTCTACTAAAAATACAAAAATTAGCCTGGTGTGGTGGCAGGCGCCTATAGTCCTAGCTACTCAGGAGGCTAAGGCAGGAGAATCGCTTGGACCCGGGAGGTGGAGGTTGCAGTGAGCCCAGATCACACCACTGCACTCACTCCAGCCTGGGTGACAGAGCGAGACTTTGTCTCAAAAAAAAGAAAAAAAAAAAGAAAAAAAAATGAGTTCGCTGTAGGTGTGTAGATTTGTTTCTGGGTTCTCTACTCTGTTCCTTTTGTTTATGTGTGTGTTTTTATGCCAGTACCATGCTGATTTGGTTACTAAAGCTCTGTAGTATAGTTTGAAGTTAGGAAATGGGATTCCTTCAATTTTGTGTTTATTTTGCTAAGGATAGCATTAGCTATTCTGTGTCTTCTGTGGTTCTATATAAATATAGGGACTTCTTTTTCTATTTCTGTGAAGAATGTCATTGGTATTTTGATAGAGATTGCATTGAATCTGTAGATTGCTTAAGGTAATATGGACATTTTAATAACATTGAATCTTCCAATCCATGAACGTGGAATATTTTTCAATTTTTGGTGTCCTCTTCAATTTCCTTTAAAGTGTTTTATAGTTTCCATTATAGATATCTTTCACTTCTTTTTTTTTTTTTTTTTTTTTTTTTTGAGACGGAGTCTCGCTCTGTCGCCCAGGCTGGAGTGCAGTGGCCGGATCTCAGCTCACTGCAAGCTCCGCCTCCTGGGTTCACGCCATTCTCCTGCCTCAGCCTCCCGAGTAGCTGGGACTACAGGCGCCCGCCACCTCGCCCGGCTAGTTTTTTGTATTTTTTTTTTTAGTAGAGACGGGGTTTCACCGTGTTAGCCAGGATGGTCTCGATCTCCTGACCTCGTGATCCGCCCGTCTCGGCCTCCCAAAGTGCTGGGATTACAGGCTTGAGCCACCGCGCCCGGCCAATATCTTTCACTTCTTTGGTTAATTCCTAGGTATTTAATTTTATTTGTGTCTATTGTAGATGAGATTACTTTTTTTCATTTCTTTTTCACATTGTTCACTGTTGTCATATAAAAATGCTACTGATTTTTGTATGTTGATTTTGAAACCTGCTACTTTTCTGAATTTAGCAGTTCTAATTGAGTTTTCTTGTGGAATCTTTAGGTTTTTCCAACTATAAGAGCATATCTCCTACAATGAAGAATAATTTGTTGTCTTCCTTTTCAATTACAATGCCCTTGATTTCTTTCTCTTGTTTGATTGCTCTAGCTAAGACCTCCAGTTGAATAACGGTGATGGAAGTGGGTATGCTTGCTATGTTCCAGATCTTGCAGGAAAGGCTTTCAGTTTTTCCCCATTCAGTATGATACTAGCTGTGGGTCTTTTATATATGGTTTTTATTATGTTGAGGTATGTTCCTTCTCTACCCAATTTTGTAGAGTTTTTATCATGAAAAAATATTGAATTTTGGCTGGGCGCGGTGGCTCATGCCTGTAATCCTAGCACTTTTGGAGACTGAGGCAAGTGAATCGCTCGAGCCCAGAAGTTGGAGACCAGCCTGGGCCACATGGCAAAACCCTGTCTCTACAAAAATTACAAAAATTAGACAAGCATGTGGCAGGTGCCTGTAGTCCCAACTACTTGGGAGGTTGAGGTGGGAGGATCACTTGAGCCCAGGAGGTTGAGGCTGTGATGATTCGTGATCATGCCACTGAACTCCCGGCTGGGTGACACAGTGAAACCCTGTCTCAAAAAAAAAAAAAAAAAAAAGATGTTGAATTTTATCAAATGCTTTCTAAACATCGACTGAAATGATTATGTGGTTTTGTTCTTCATGCTGTTGATATGATGTACCAGAGTAGTTGATTTGCATATGTTGAACCATCCTTGTGTCCCTCGGATGAGTGTCACTTGGTCATGATGAATGATCTTTTTAGTGCGTCGTTGAATTTGGTTTGTTAGTATGTTGAGGATTTTTGCATCGATATTCATCAGTGCTATTGTCCTATAGTGTTTTTTTCTTTTTTTGATGTGTTTTTGTCTGGTTTTGAGATCAGGGTAATACTAGCCTAATAGAAAGAGTTTGGAAATATTTTCTTCTCTTATTTTTTGGAATAGTTTGAGTAGTATTGGTATTGGTTTTTCTTTAAATGTTTGGTAGAATTCAGCAGTGAAGCCTTCAGGTTCTGGGCTTTTCTTTGCTGGGAGACTTTTTATCACAGCTTCCATCTTGTTACTTGTTATTGGTCTGTTCAAGTTTTGGATTTCTTGTTTCAATTTTGGTAGGTTGTATGTGTCTATGAATTAATAATTTCTTTTAGATTTTCTGGTTTATTCACATATAGTTGTGCATAGTAGTCACTAATGATCCTTTGAATTTCTATGGTATCAGTTGTAATATCTCCTTTTTCATCTCTGCTTTTATTTATTTGGGTCTTTTTTTTTCTTAGTCTAGCTAAAGGTTTGTCAATTTTTATCTTTTCCCAACTTTTTGTTTCATTGACTTTTATATTGTTTTCTTCATTTCATATTTATTTATTTCTGCTCTGGTCCTTATTTCTTTTCTTCTACTAATTTTGTGTTTGGTTTTCTCTTGCTTTTCTAGTTATTTAAGATGCATCGTTAAGTTGTTTAAGTTTTTCTTTTTTCATGTAAGCACTTATAGCTATAAACTTCCCCTCTTAGTACTGCTTTTGCTCTATCCCAAAGGTTTTGGTATGTTGTGTTTCCATTATCTTTTGTTTCAAGAAATTCATCAGTTTTCTTCTTAATTTCCTCATTTACCCGTGGTCATTCAGGAGCATATTGTTTAATTTTCATGTGTTTATATAGGTTACAAAATTCCCCTTTTTATTGATTTCTAGTTTTATTCCATTGTGGTCAGAGAAGATTCTTGATATTATTTCAATTTTTTGAATGTTTTAAGACTTGTTTTTTGACCTAACATAACATATGGTCTGTCCTTGAGAAAGATCCATGTGTTGAGGAAAAGAATGTGTACTCTGCAGTCACTGGATGAAATGTTCCATATATATCTATTAGGTCCGTTTATTCTATACTGTGGATTGAGTCTGATTTTTTTGCTTGATTTTTCTCTCTGCAAGATTTGTCCAATGCTAAAAGTGGGATGTTGAAATCTACAGCTATTGTTGTATTGGAGTCGATCTGTCTTTTTTAGCTCTGATAGTATTTGCTTTATATATCTGAATGCTCCAGTGTTGAGTGCATATGTATTTAAATTTTTTTTTTTTTTTTTTGAGACGGAGTCTCGCTCTGTCGCCCAGGCTGGAGTGCAGTGGCCGGATCTCGGCTCACTGCAATCTCTGCCTCCAGGGTTTACGCCATTCTCCTGCCTCAGACTCCCGAGTAGCTGGGACTACAGGCGCCCGCCACCTCGCCCAGCTAGTTTTTTTTGGTATTTTTTAGTAGAGACGGGGTTTCACCATGTTAGCCAGGATGGTCTCGATCTCCTGACCTTGTGATCCGCCCATCTCCGCCTCCCAAAGTGCTGGGATTACAGGCTTGAGCCACCGCGCCCGGCCCTGACTGTGTATTTTCAAATAGCCTGTTCTCAAACTTACAAATTATTTTTTCTGCTTGATCAATTCTGCTATGACTGTGATGCATTCTTCAATATGCCATTTGGATTTTTCAACTAGAATTTCCGCTTAATTTTTGAAATTATGTCAATCTCTTTGTTAAATTTATCTAATAGAATTCTGAATTCCTTTTCTGTGTTGTATTGAGTTTGAGTTTCCTCAAAAGAGCTGTTTCAAATTCTCTTATCCGAAGGGTCCCATATCCAGCATTGGTGCCCGGTGCCTTATTTAGTTCATCTGGTAAGCTAAATGATCTAATGAACCCTGGTGATTTATTCAGTTCATTTGGTGAGGTCATGTTTTCCTGGATGGCCTTCATACTTGTATATGTTCATCTGTGTCTGGACATTGAAGAGTTAGGCATTTATTGTAGTCTTCACAGTCTGGGCTTGTTTGTACCCATCTTTCTTGGAAAGGCTTTCCAGATATTTAAAAGAAGTTAGGTGTGATCTAAGTTGTATCTGCTTTAAAAGGCACCCAAGTGCAGTAACGCTGTGTTTCCTGCAAACTCATAAAGGTAGCAGCTTGATGGCCTTGAACAATATTCAGAGGAATTCTCTGGATTAGTAGGCAGAGAGTCTTGTTCTCTTCCCCCTACTTTCTCCTAAACAGACAAAATCTCTCTCTGTTCTGAACCACCTAGAGCTGGGGGAAAAGTGATACAAGCACCCCTGTAGCCACCACCACTGGGACTGTGCTGTGTCAGACTTGAGGCTAGTAGAGTACTGGGTCTCACCCAAGGTTTACTGTAAACACTGTCTGGCTACTGCCAATGTTCGATTAAGGCCCTGGGGGCTCTATAATCAGTAGGTGGCAAAGCCACCCAGGCTTGTGACCTTCTCTTTAGGGTAGTGAGTTACCCCAGGCCCTGGGCAGGTCCATTGTTGCCACTGGGGAGCCAGGGACTAGAGTCAAAAATCTTAGAGGTCTACCTGGTTGACTTCTAAGATTTGAGCTGGCACTCAAACCATGAGACACAGTCCTTCTACAAGACACAGTCCTTCCCACTCTTTTCTCTCCTTTCCAAATACAGAGTAGCCTCATCCCATAGCCACTGTCACCATAGGCCCATGGAAAGTACTGCCAGACTACTGCCTATGTTCCCTTATAGCCCAAGGTCTCTTAAGTCAGTTTGTGGTAAATGCTTCCTGGCCTGGGACTCACCCTGCCCTCCCCTCTGGCAAAGGGCAGGTCCAGAAATGCCATCCAAGAGTCATATCCTGGAATTGAACACCCCAAGAGTCTGCTTGGTACTCTACCTCCCTGCGGTGGAGCTGGTATCTAAGGTGCAAGACAAAGTCCCCTTTACTTTTCCCTCCATTTTTCTCAAGAGGATCCTTGCCCCATAGCCACCACAGCTGGTAATGTGCTGACTCTCAACTGAAGCCAGCAAGTCTCAGAGTCTCACCCAAGGCCACTGACATAGTATCTGGGTATCATTGCTGGTTATTCAGGGCCTAAGGGCTCTTCCGTTAGCAGGTGGTTAATGGTGCCAGGACTGGGTCCTTCAAGGCAGTGGCTTCCTTTCTGGCCCAGAATGTGTCTAGAATTGTTGTCTGCGAGCTAGGGCCTGGAAAGGGGGCCTCACAACTCTGACTTATGCCCTATCTTGTGTGGCTGATGTGGTTTCCAAGATGCAAAGTAAAGTCCTCCCCACTCTTCTGTCTCCTCTCCTCAAATGAAAGGAAGGCATCTTTTTGGGGGTTGTAAGCTGTGCAGCCTGGGGTGAGGGGAGGGGTGATACCAGCACTCCCTTAGCCACCCAGGCTGGCATCTTAGTAGGTCATGTGCCCCCTGCCCCGTATCCGTGGCCTTGGGCCCAGTTCAGCACTTGGACTTGCCTAGGTGTTGCAGTCCTTGTGGCCTAGACTGCCTTTCAAGTTTATTTGTGGCCCCAGAGCACTTTAGCCCATGGCGGCTAGGCTTACAGGGACTCAGATTCTGACTCCAGGGATCATTGATTCCCCTCTGACTAGGGCTGGTTTAAATGCCACCTCTATGGGTGGGCATCATCTGAGTTTGGTCTGGTTTTGCTTTTTGCTATAATAGAGTAGCATTGAGTTCAATGCTTCACAGTTGCTGCAATCTCCGCTTTCTGCACCCCGCTGCCACTGCTGGGGGGATGGTGGAGGGGTGGTGTTGCTGCTTCAGGACTGGTTTTGCTATCTTTTCAGTTCCTGTTTCAGCGATATGAAATTAAAACCAGGTACTGTAAGTGCTTACCTGATGTTTTGTTCTTATGAAAGTATTTCGTTGTGTGTAGTTAGTTGTTAAATTGGTATTCTTGTAGGGGGGACAATTGGTGGAGCCTTTTATTCTACCATCTTGCCCCACCCCCTTACTATAATTATTGCTATATTAGGTCATAAGTTCATCACTTAGTTTCTGTTTATTTCCTCTGTTTTCTTTTTGTCTGCCTTCCTCTGTCAACAAATTCTCTTAGTTTTCCTTTATCTGAAACCGATTTTCTCTGAAGAGGAGTATTTAGGAAAGCACAAAGTCAAGAGGAGTGACATAAACAAGGGTCACTTGAGGTATTTGAAGCCTCCGGCACCAATAGCTTCAGCACACATAAAAAAACCCAACTCCTAACCAGACTAACAAATTGTTATGCTAAAGGTATTTTACTTTAGCTTGTATAACTTGATACCATCTATTTGTCTTTTAACAAAAAAAATTAGAAGGCACATCAAAAAGCAAGCAAAAGCAGTCTCAAAGGACCAAGCAAGTATCAGAACCAAGCTCAGATGTGATACAGATATTGGAATTTCAGACAGGACCTTAAAATATCTATGATTAATATATTGAGGGCTATAATGGAAAAATTAGAAAACATGAAATAATAGATTGGTAATATAAGTAGAGACATATAAATTCTTCCAAGGGATGAAAATGAAATGCTAAGAATCTAACAGAAATGAAGAATATTTTAGATAGATAGGCTCATCAGTAAATTTATTATGGCTGGGTTATTGAACTCAGTGAGTTTGAAGAGATGTCAATAGGTAATTCTAATGTAAATTGCAAGATGTAAAAGGATTTTAAAAACTCAGAACATTCAATTACTGTAGACTACTTCAAAAAGATGTAGCATGAACATAATTGGAATATGAGGAGAAGAAAGAGAATGGAGCAGAATAAATATTTGATATAACGATGGCTGAGAAATTTCCAAAGTTAATGACAGGCACCAAACCAGAGATCCGTAATTCTCGGAGAATAGCAAGCAGAATAAATACCAAAACTTAACCAAGGATGTGTCATATTCAAACTGAAGGAAACTAAATACAAGGAGGAAATCTGAAACCAGAGGATAATAAAAATCGTTTCTATAGGGAACAAGAATAAAAATTAAAGCAGACTTCTTGTCAGAAATAATGCAGGCAAGAGGAGTATGGAGTGAAATATTTAAAGTACTGAGATTCAAAACTCACCAACCTAAAATTTTATATCCAGTGAAATTATCCTCCCAAAGTGAAGAAGATATACTTTCTCAGAGACAGAGAAGTATAGAAATTTATCAGCAGCAGACATACCCTTCAAGAAATGTTAAAATATTTTCTTTAGGGAGAATGAAAAGGATATAAATCTGAATCTTGGGTCTACATATACAGGAAATTATCTTTATCTATCTATCTATCTATCTATCTATCTATCTATCTATCTATCTATCTATCTATCTATCTATCTGTCTGTCTATCTATGAGAAATCTGTGTGTTATAATCATTTTCCCACTATAGCTAAGTTTGGTTTCTCTTTTGCTGCTTTCAAGACTTTGCCTTTGGTTTCAGCAGTTTGACTATGATAAGTTTGGGGTTCTTGTGAATTCTTTAATTTGTAAATGCCTTTGTTTCCAAATTTGGGAAATATATATCCATTATTTCTGAGTCCTTTTTTTTAAAAGCTCTCTCTTCATTCTCTTGTCCTTTCAGGAGTCTGATGACATTAATGTTATATATTATTGTCTCTTGCTATAGTTCTACAGGTTGCTGAGGCTCTCTTCATTTTTCTGAGTCTATTTTCTTTCTGTTTCTCTGTTTGGATAATTTCCACTGTTCAATATTTGAGTTCCCTGATTCTTTCCTCTGTTGCCTCCATTTTTTCCGTTGGGACCATTCATTGAATTTTAAAATTTTGGTTAATGTATTTTTCTATTCTAAAATTTCCATTTTCTTCTTCTTCATATCTTCTGTTTATTTGTAGAGGCTTTATATTTCTTTGATGAGACTTTCTATTTTTTCATTTGTTTTAAGCACATTCATAATTGCTTGTTGAAGCAATTTTATGATGGCTAATTTAAAATCTTTCTCAGATAGTTAAAAAAATCTCTGTCATTTTGGTGTTAGCATCTAATGGTTGTCTTTTGCATTCAGTTTGAATTATTTCTGTTGATGAGTAATTTTTTTATTAAAATCTGGACATTTTGGGAATTATGAGACTCTAGATTTTATTCCAATCTGCTTTTTTTTTTTTTTTTTTTTTTTTTTTGAGGCAGAGTTTTGCCCTTGTTGCCCAGGCTGGAGTGCAATGGTGTGATCTCCGCTCACCGCAACCTCCACATCCCGGGTTCAAGCGATTCTCCTGCCTCAGCCTCTCTAGTAGCTGGGATTACAGACATGTGCCACCATGCCCAGCTAGTTTTGTATTTTTAGTAGAGACAGGGTTTCTCCATGTTGGTCAGGCTGGTCTCGAACTCCCGACCTCAGGTGATCTGCCCGCCTTGGCCTCCCAAAGTGCTTGGATTACAGGCGTGAGCCACTGTGCCCAGCCCCAGTCTGCTTTATCTGGGTTCCTGTGACACTGCTCTGCTGGGTGAAGTGAGTGGGGATGCACTGCTTCATTACTGCCAGGTGTGAGTAGAAGTCTAGGTTCTCCACTTGGCCTTCGTTGACATGGAGGGAACTTCTGTCTACCTACTTATGCTTTCACTTATACTTCTCTAGTGGGAGACGCTGGAGTTCCTTGTTATTGCTACTCACATGTAAAATGGTACAGCCACTTTAGAAAATAGTCTGGCAGTTCTTCAAAAAGAGGTACCATAAGTCCCAGCAACACCACCACTAGGTATAAGCCCAAGAAAAATAAAAACATATGTCCAGACAATAATTTGTACACCAATGTTCGTAGCAGCATTATTCATTGTAGCTAAAAAGTGAAATAATTTAGTCTGTCAACTGATGAATGGACAAACCAAATGTGGTATATCCATACAATGGAATATTATTCAGCAATAATAGGAAATGATGTATTGATCATGCTACAACATGGATAAACCTTGAAACATTAAGCTAAGTGAAAGAAGGCAGTCACAGAGGACTAAATATTATATGATTCCATTCATATGAAATGCCCAGAAGAGGTAAATATATAGGGACATAAAATAGATTCATAGCTGTCTAGAACTGGGGGGTGAGTTGGGGACATATGAGAAATGACTGCTAATCGGTATGGAGTTTCTTTTGGGGCTAATGAAAATGCTTTAAAATTGATTGTGATGGTGATTGCACAATCCTGTAAATATACTAAAAGCCATTGATGTGTTTACTTTAAATGGGTGAATTACATGCTATGTGATTTATATTTCAATAAGGGTTTACAAATAAGAAAACCCAGAGAACTTAACACATTGTATTTCCTCAGGTTCCAACATCTCTAGCCAGTATGCTCTTTTCTCTCCACCTTTCAGAGCCTTCTTATCTTTGTTTTATATATAGTATCTAGGGTTTTTAGTGGGATAGAGAAAATTGCATTTAATTCATCTTGTCCTGTTAGCAGAAGTCATTTGTTTTCAAAATTATCTTTTAACTTTTAAAATTAGCTTATTATAAATTTTTTGTTTATTGTCCTATAAACTTTAATGCATATGTAGATTGGTTAACAGATATATGTTAATCCTGGTTACCACAACCAGGTTACAGAACAGTACGATTAACCCCAAAACTGCTGTGTGCTCTTTCTTTGTAGTCATGCCCTTTCCTCATTTCTAAATTCTGACAACCACTGGTCTGCTTTCTGTTACTATGTAAATGGAATTATAAAAGGAGTAAGTGATTTTTGAGAATAACTTCATTTATTCAGTATAGTGCCTTTGAGATTCATTGAAGTTGGTTTGTGTATCAATTATTGGTTTTTTCTTCTGGATTAGTATTCCATTATATGGATATACATACCACAGGTTGTCTATACATTCAGTCATTAAAGGATATTGGGTTGTTTCCATTTTTGGTGATTATGAATGGACTTCTTAAAAACATTTGTGTACAGGCTTTTTATGTACATAGTTTTAATTTCTCTAGGGTAAATACTTGGTATGGGATTTCTGGGTCATATGTTTATTGTATGTTTAAGTTTATAAGAAACTGCCAAACTATGTCCCAGAGCAGTTCTGCCATTTTGCATATCTGCCAGCAAGGTTTGAGAATTCTGGTTCTCCTGCATCCTCACCAGCACTCGACATTGTTATATTTTAAACTTTTAGGTATTGTCATAGTATATGTCAGTAGTTATTGTACTTTTAGCTTTTATTTCCATAATGGCTAATTATGGTGAATATCTTTTCATGTACTTATTTGCCACCCTGTAGCCTTTGTGGTCAAGTATCTGCTTGGGTCTTTTGCCCATATTTAAACTGGATTATTTGTTTTCTTATTATTGATTTTTGTGGATTCTGGCTACATGTTTTTTGTTGAATATGTGATTTGCAAATATTATTTCTCACTTGGTAGTTAATCTTTTCCTTCTTTCAGCAGTGAGTTTCTAAAAGCAAAGGTTTTACAATTTGAGGAATTCCAGTTTATCAATTACATCTTATTTAGATTGTGCCTTTGTGTCTAATAACTGTTTGCTTATGCCCATGCCATAAAGATTTTCTTCCATGTCTTCTTTTTTTTTTTTTTGGAAATGGAGTCTCACTCACTCTGTAGCCCAGGCTGGAGTGAAGTAAAGCTATCTTGGCTCACTGCAACTTCCACCTCCTGTGTTCAAGTGATTCTCTTGCCTCAGCCTCTCAAGGAGCTGGGATTATAGGCACATGCCACCATGTCCAGGTAATTTTTTGTTTGTTTGTTTTGTCTTCTTGGTTTGTTTGTTTTCTGAGACGGAGTTTTGCTCTTGTTGTCCAGGCTGGAGTGCAATGGCGTGACTTCAGCTCACTGCAACCTCCATTTCCCAGGTTCAAGCGATTCTCCTGCCTCAGCCTCTCTAGTAGCTGGGATTACAGGCATGCAACACCACGCCCGGCTAATTTTGTATTTTTAGTAGAGATGGGGTTTCACCATGTTGGTCAGGCTGGTATCGAACTCCTGACCTCAGGTGATCCACCTGCCTGGGCCTCCCGAAGTGTTGGGATTACAGGCGTGAGCATTTTTGTATTTTTTGTAAAGTTGAGGTTTCACCATGTTGGCCAGGCTGGTCTTGAACTGTTGACCTTAAGTGACCTGCTGCCTCGGCCTCCCAAAGTGCTGGGATTCCAGGCATGAGCCAGTGCACCCGGCTCATAGATACTCTTTATCAAGTTGAAGAAATCCCCTTCTATTCCTATTTGCTGAGTGCTTTTTTTTTTTTTTTTTTTTTTTTTAAGATGGAGCCTCGCTCTGTCACCCAGGCTGGAGTGCAGTGGCACGATCTCAGCTCACTGCAACCTCTGCCTCCCCGGTTCAAGCGATTCTCCTGCCTTAGCCTCCCAAGTAGCTGGGATCAAAGGCACCAGCCACCATGCCCGGCTAATTTTTGTACTTTTTAGTATAGACGGGGTTTCATCTCTACTTTGGCCAGGCTGGTCTCGAACTCCTGACCTCAAGTGATCCGCCCTCCTTGGCCTCCCAAAGTGCTGGGATTAAAGGCATGCGCCACCACGCCCAGCCTTGAGTGTGTTTTTTTTTTTTTTTTAAGTCATGAATGGGTGTTGAACTTTTTTAGTTGATTTTCTGCATCAATTGATATGATAATTTGGTTTTTTTGATGTAATCTGTTTTGTATGGTGCATTATGTTTTTTATTGAACCAGTTCTACATTCCCAGGACATACCTCATTGCTTGTGAAGTTTTATTCTGTATATATATTACTGAATGTAATTAAGGAGAGATGGGAGAATTGCTGGAACAATGTGTTGATTAAGTAAAAGGGGGTGGGATCAGGTGTTCAAGTAGAAAGGTTGGCCTTAGGAGCAGCAACCTGTAATCCACAGTAATAGGATTGGCACGTGTGTGAGTAGGTGGGCAAATACGGTGGGAGACTGTGGGAGTTTTCTTCTGATAGCTTCTATTTTTGATATGTTAACCATTCTAACCTGAGCGTAGGAAAGGTAGAAGAGGATGCCAAGAGCGCCATATCTAGAAAGGTTTAACACAACGACTGGGGGCTCCACCTTTCTCCAGTGAGCCTTAGTGAACCACTGAATATTCTGGAGTAGAGGAGTGAGATATGAATAAAATTCAGACTTGATTTGGTAGATAGGATGGATAAGAGGGGGAAAGGTGGCAGGTGGACAGTAACCTAGGTTGGGAATGATAGGACCTAAACTAGGCTGCAAATATAGAGACAAGGAGTTTTTATTGGCAGAGCTAGAATTGAATGGAGTTGGCAGCTATATGCCTGAGGTAGCAAAGAGAATACGCTTTATTCATTCATTCATTCACTTATTTATTTACTTTTTCAAGAAATATTAAGGGATTGACAGTGGTGCATTGGGGATTAGGGCCTGAGTGAAAGCTGCAGAGTGGGCTGGCAGCTTGGCAGGCTTTGTGACCCAAGCAAAGAAAATAACAGTGAGTGGTGGCCCTGGAGCATTGGGTCCTGACTGAGGGAGGAAGCAAAGCAGGGTGGCAGCCCACTTGGCTCAGGAGATTGATTATATACAAAGGGGTAGAATAAACAGAAAAATGTTTTGAGGATAATAAAATCCAGGTTTCTCATTATCAGAGAAGGGAGTTAAAAATATGGAAAGGGTCAAAACTAGAATTAATCCTGGTATATAATATAGGACTTGGAAACTGAATTCATGGTTTTCTATATATAGAAATATAGATATAAACTAAATATAAATATGAAGATATGTGTGTATACAGAATACATGCATATCTATATCTATAAATGATTTATCTACCTACCTACCTACCTACCTACATATCATCTTTCTATTTTCTAGCTCTATCTGGAAGGAGTCTGGGAGCAGCAACACCCTAGTAGTAATGAACATCTCTAGTGCCCAGATCTTGACTTCTCAATAACATTCTCCACTAAAAGGAACCAAGGATCATTGGAGAAATGGCTCATTCTAAGGCTAGTGCTGGGAAAAATACAAGATGAGCCTTGTGGTGGACAGACTCACAAACTCTAAAGCACCTCCTCCATGTATTTTTAGTAGAGACAGGGTTTCACCGTGTTAGCCAGGATGGTCTCGATCTCCTGACCTCGTGATCTGCCTGCCTCAGCCTCCCGAAGTGCTGGGACTACAGGCATGAGCCACCGCGCCTGACCTGGGTTTTACTTTTTAGTGGGAGGAAATGAACACTAAATAAATCATTATACTGTACTGCAGGTAAGAAAAAATATTTTAAAAATCATTATATCAAGTCAGTTGGGAATAAGTGCAATGATTAAGAATAAACCAGAGGAAGTGCATAAGAGAGTGACTCCAGGACCTAGCTATGTGATTGGTAGGTGTTCTATTTCAATTAGGCTTGTCAGCAAAGGTCTCTTTGAAAGGTAATGTTTGAGTGGAGACCTAAAGGATAAAGATTCAGTTATGCAAAGGTCTGGGGAAAGAGCACTCCAGGCATAGGAACCAGCAAGTTCAAAGGACCTGAGGTGGGAGTGAGCTTGGCGTTTTTAGGAGTCCCCCCTGGGATTATGAAGGTAGTTTAACATTGACTCCAACATTAAAAAAGACAAAACAAAACAAAACAAAACAGAAAAACAGGTGAGAATTTAAAGCTATATAGTATGAACAGCAGAACTCTGAAATTTGACTTCTGGATTCAAATCCAGTTTCTGCTACCAGCTATGTGACTCTGCGATAATGCCTTAACCTTTCTGTTCCTCACTTCCCTCATTTGTAAATGAGAATTAATAATAGCTCCAACCTAAATAGGTTACCTTGAGAATTAAATGGATGAGTGCATGTAAAATGCTTAGCACAGTGTCCAGCGTGCTAACCCAATATATATTAGAAATTATCTTAACTGATTTGGCCTGGACTTATTAACTGCCTGGTTGGTGTGTGTGTGGCAGGATCTCAGGAAACATAGCTTATCTGGTTGTATGTTTCTGAGAGGGGACAGAGGAGCCGAGTCCTGAGAAATATGACGCTGCACAGTAAGGGATGAGGGCTGCTTCCTGCTCATTCCTACCCGCTACCAAAACCAGGTCCTGTGAAAGGGATTCTAGCAGGTATGACCCATTGAATAAAACAGGAAACCATGAATTCTCATTTGCATAAATAAAGACACAGTCAAAATCCCTTATTGAAGCCTAATTCTAATTTTTTTTTTTTTTTTTTTTGAGACGGAGTCTAGCTCTGTTGCCCAGGCTGGAGTGCAGTGGCCGGATCTCAGCTCACTGCAAGCCCCGCCTCCCGGGTTCACGCCATTCTCCTGCCTCAGCCTCCCGAGTAGCTGGGAGTACAGGCGCCCGCCACCTCGCCCGGCTAATTTTTTTTGTATTTTAGTAGAGACGGGGTTTCACCGTGTTAGCCAGGATGGTCTCGATCTCCTGAACTCGTGATCTGCCCGTCTCGGCCTCCCAAAGTGCTGGGATTACAGGCTTGAGCCACCGCGCCCGGCCTAATTCTAATTTTTTTATACTTAACCTAGACCCAAATTCAACTCATGTTTGAACTCTTCTAAATAAAAGCCATTTCTAATCTCTGTCCTGTATACAAATGAAGTCCTGACCCTTTGTCCAACCAAATCCTGACCACTTCTCCAATCCGAGGTCTGCTGCTGCCTCCAAATCTAGCCTAGATCCGAATTTCACTACAAGAGGTCCAAACTTGGCCCCTCTTCGGCCCCCTATCTTTACTTAATCTGTTATTGGCCTTAACTCAGGCCCCATTACAGCTCCAGTCTCAATCTTGGTGCTGTATTGGATAACTGTGCTGATCTTAGAAATATTTCTTATGAGGCACTCGGATTCCTGCCTTTCATTCCTAACATTTTTTAGGGGAACCTTCGTGTTGGGGTGAATGAAATTATCTTGGGTGATGAGAGATGCTACTTCCATAATTTATTAGGGCCTATTCTTTCACTTATTTATTATTATCCCCTCAATGTGCTATTCCTTTTTGTCTTTGCTTGTGTTCTTCTCTTTAACTGCAATGCCTCCTCTGCTCCTGATCACCTCCCCAAATCCTTTAATGATCAACTCTTGATACTGTATCTAATGATACTATACTTCCCTTAGGACATGTTTCTGGGCCAGTGGATTCTATACCAATACCTTTTGGACTTGCACTCACACTTTGTTTTACATCCTGATTTTTGGTGGAAAATTTCTATGTAGGAGGGGCTGATCATTGGCATTCTGGGTGAATTGGTTCTTGAAAGTACATTTGCACAGCACTTTACCAGAAATTGAGAAAACAAATTTTCTAAATCAAATAATTTCAGGTGGGCTTCCATTTTGGGCAGCAGGATAACCTGAATGACCTTCCTGATTTAAACAACTAAAATTTAATAGAATGTAAAAGTTTAAAATGCCCTATTGAACTACCATTGATTAAGAAGCAGATAAATCCTCAAAACAAGGTAGAGTATGGCCGGGCGCGGTGGCTCAAGCCTGTAATCCCAGCGCTTTGGGAGGCTGAGACGGGCGGATCACGAGGTCAGGAGATCGAG
This sequence comes from Macaca fascicularis, assembly GCF_037993035.2. Classification (NCBI taxonomy): domain Eukaryota; kingdom Metazoa; phylum Chordata; class Mammalia; order Primates; family Cercopithecidae; genus Macaca; species Macaca fascicularis. Next base: position 54,593,687 of record NC_088395.1, read on the forward strand.
ACCATCCTGGCTAACATGGTGAAACCCCGTCTCTACTAAAAAATACAAAAAACTATCCGGGCGAGGTGGCGGGGGCCTGTAGTCCCAGCTACTCGGGAGGCTGAGGCAGGAGAATGGCGTGAACCCGGGAGGCGGAGCTTGCAGTGAGCTGAGATCCGGCCACTGCACTCCAGCCCGGGCGACAGAGCGAGACTCCGTCTCAAAACAAAAAAAAAACAACAAAAAAAAAAACAAAAAAAAAAAACAAGGTAGAGTATATGTGTACAATGAGATTCTACTGAGAATTAAAGAGGACAAATGATGGAAACATGCTACAACATGGATGAACCTCACAAACCTAGTGCGAAGTGAAAGAAGGCAGGCACAGATGAGTATATACTATTTGATTCCACTTCAATGAACTTCAAGAACAGGTAAAAGTAACCTATGGTGTTAGAAGTCAAGATAGTGTCTACACTTAGGGAGCAGGACTGGGAAGGGGCATGAGGGAAACTTCTGAGAGAAATGTTCCGTCTCTCTCTTTTTTTTAAGAGACTGAGTCTCACCCTGCAGACTGGAATGCAGTGGTGAGATCATAACTCACTGTAACCTCAAACCCCTGGGCTCTAGCAACACCCCCACCTCAGCCTCCCAAGTAGCTGGGACTACAAGTGTGTGCCACTATGCCAGGCCATTCTTTTTTTTTGAGGCAGGGTCTCAGTCTGTCAACCAGGATGGAATGTAGTGGTGTGCTCTTGGCTCACTGTAGTCTCTGTCTCCCGGGCTCAAGCGATCCTCCCACTTCAGCCTCCTAAGTAGCTGGGACTACAGGTGCATGCCACCACGCCTGGCCAGTTTTTATAGTTTTTGTAGAGATGGGTTTCGCTATGTTGCCCAGGCTGGTCTTGAACTCCTGGCCTCAAGTGATCCTCTCACCTCCGCCTCCCAAAGTGCTGGGATTATAAGCATAAGTCACCATGCCTGACTGTTCTGTATATCTTGTTCTGAGTGATGAAGATATCTATCTATCTATCTATCTATCTATCTATCTATCTATCTATCTCTCTATCTCTCTATCTTAGAGTTTTAAAACTCTATTTATCTATCTTAGTATATTTGCAAATTCATGCAGCTGTTATTTGTGCTTGGAGCCTACCCAGTGTTGGAAATCTAATAGGAGAACCCCTGAGCAGAAAAAAGATGAAATTTCTAAAGACTGTACCTTAGTGTAAGGGTAAAGGAGAAATAAACCCTGCCAAGCAGAAGGGCAGAAAGGAAAATTACTCATTTTGACTTTGTTGCTGTATTGAAAGAAAAAAATTCCCTATTGTAGCAATGGGCACACCTAGGACCCAGATCTTGGATTTTTTTTTTTTTTTTTTTTTTTTTTTTTTTTTTTTTTTTTTTTTTTTTTTGAGACGGAGTCTCGCTCTGTCGCCCAGGCTGGAGTGCAGTGGCGCGATCTCGGCTCACTGCAAGCTCCGCCTCCCGGGTTCACGCCATTCTCCTGCCTCAGCCTCCCGAGTAGCTGGGACTACAGGCGCCCGCCCCTGCGCCCGGCTAATTTTTTCTATTTTTAGTAGAGACGGGGTTTCACCATGGTCTCGATCTCCTGACCTTGTGATCCGCCCACCTCGGCCTCCCAAAGTGCTGGGATTACAGGCGTGAGCCACCGCGCCCGGCCCAGATCTTGGATTTTAAGTATTACTTCCGACTAAAAAAGACTCACAATGCCTTGGAGTAATAGCTGATTCCAGGGCTGGACCAGGGAAGTTATAAGGAAATGTCCTCCAGATGATAGGTGCATGTCACAAGGACATAGGAGTCACCTTGAAGGAGTTTGCACTGGCCAGATCTGAAGCAATTTGATCATCATAATAAATAACAATGTTAACAGATTATAACCATTGAATAAAATAGGGATCTATGAGTCTGTTCCAATAAATAAATAAATAAATAAATAAATGCAAGGCACATGTAGCTGGTGGCTACCTTATTGGATAGCACAGCTCTAGAGAATCTGTCACATATTTACATGAGGAATCATGTACAAAAATGCCTATTGTGACATCGTTTGTAATAGCAGAAAATTAGAAGCAATATAAAAGTACATCAGAAGTAGAATGAATGAATAAATAAAATTGTGGTTTGTTTAGACAATGAAGCACATACAGCAGTGAATTGAATAATTTATTGTTACATGGGCCAGCATGGATGAAGCTCAGAAACATAATGTTAACTGAAAAAGCAAGTCCTAAAAGAAAACATAAAATAATCTTTTATATAAAATTCAAAAACAGGCAAAAGATATTATATAAGGATACAAACATAGCTAACAAATTAAATAGAAACAAGAAACTACAAAATTTAGGGTAGTGGTTGTTTTTGTATAGAGGGAGTGCTGTGTGTATTGGGAAGGGCTTCTAAGGTAATAAAATATTGAGTACCTGGGTAGTCATGTATTTCTTTTTTCTTTTTTTTTTTGGCTGATACTATCCACATGGAGATACATGTCATTATTTTTTAACTGCATTTATATATGACACTTTAAGTTTTTAAATTAAATTTTTTTTTTTTTTTTTTTTTTTTTTTTTTTTTTTTGAGACGGAGTCTTGCTCTGTCGCCCAGGCTGGAGTGCAGTGGCCGGATCTCAGCTCACTGCAAGCTCCACCTCCTGGGTCTACGCCATTCTCCTGCCTTAGCCTCCTGAGTAGCTGGGACTACAGGCGCCTGCCACCTCGCCCGGCTAGTTTTTTGTATTTTTTTGGTAGAGATGGGGTTTCACCATGTTAGCCAGGCTGGTCTCGATCTCCTGACCTCGTGATCTGCCCGTCTCGGCCTCCCAAAGTGCTAGGATTACAGGCTTGAGCCACCGCGCCCGGCCCTAAAATTTTTTATTGAGATGAAATTCACATAACCATAAACTAACAATTTTATTTATTATTTTTTATTTTTCTGTAAGTTATTGTATTTGGTTACATGAGTAAGTTCTTTAGTGGTGATTTGTGAGATTCTGGTGCACCCTTCACCCAAGTAGTATACTCTGCAACATATTTGTAGTCTTTTATCCCTTGCCCCCCCTCCACTCTTTCCCCCAAGTCCCCAAACTCCATTGTATCATTCTTATGCCTTTGCATCCTCACAGCTTATCTCCCACATATCAGTGAGAACATATGATACTTGGTTTTCCATTCCTGAGTTACTTCACTTAGAATAATAGTTTCCAGTCTCATCCAGGTCACTGCAAATACTGTTAATTCATTCCTTTTTATGGCTGCATAGTATTCCATCCTATACACATATACCACAATTTCTTTATCCACTCGTTTATTGATGGGTATTTGGGTTGGTTCCATGATTTTGCAATTGTGGATTTTGCTGCTATAAACGTGTGTGCAAGTATCTTTTGAATAATGACTTCTGTTCCTCTGGGTAGATACCCAGTAGTGGGATTGCTGGATCAAATGGTAGTTCTGCTTTTAGTTCTTTAAGGAATCTCCACACTGTTTTTCATAGTGGCTGTACTAGTTTACATTCCCACCAGCAGTGTGGAAGTGTTCCCTGTTCACTGCATCCACACCAATATCTACTGTTTTTTGATATTTTGATTATGGCCATTCTTGCAGGAGTAAGGCAGTATCTCATTGTGGTTTTGATTTGCATTTCCCTGATCATTAGTGATGTTGAGCATTTTTTTCATGTATTTCTTGGCCATTTGTGTATCTTCTTTTGAGAATTGTCTACTCATGTCCTTAGCCCATGTTTTGGTGGGATTATTTGTTTTTTTCTTACTGATTTGAGTTTTGTAGATTCTGGATATTAGTCCTTTGTCAGATGTATACATTGTATAAATTTTCTCCCACTCTGTGAGTTGTCTGTTTACTCTGCTGAGTTTTCCTTTTGCCTTGCAAAGCTCTTTAGTTAAATTAGGTCCCAACTATTCATCTCTGTTTGTATTGCATTTGCTTTTGGATTCTTGGTCATGAAATCCTTGCCTAAGCCAATGTCTAGAAGGGTTTTTCCAATGTTATCTTCTAGAATTTTTATAGTTTCAGGTCTTAGGTTTAAGTCCTTCTTGAGTTGATTTTTATATAAGGTGAGAGATGAGGATCCAGTTTCATTCTCCTACATGTGGCTAGCCAATTATCCCAGCATGATTTGTTGAATAGGCTGTCCTTTACCTGCTTTATGTTTTTGTTTGCTTTGTTGAAGATCAGTTGGCTATAAGTATTTGGGTTTATTTCTGGTTCTCTATTCTGTTCCATTCGTCTATGTGCCTATTTTTATACCAGTACCACACTGTTTTGTTGACTATGGCCTTATAGTATAGTTTAAAATCAGGTAGTGCGATGCCTCCACAATTGTTCTTTTTGCCTAGTCTTGCTTTGGCTATGTGGGCTCTTTTTTGTTTCCATATCAATTTTAGCATTGTTTTTTTCTAATTCTGTGTGGAACGATGGTGGTATTTTGATGGGATTATGTTGAATTTGTAGATTGCTTTTGGCAGTATGGTCATTTTCACAATATTGATTCTACCCATCCATGAGCATGGGATGTGTTTCCATTTGTTTGTGTCATCTGTGATTTCTTTCAGCAGTGTTTTGTAGTTTTCCTTGTAGAGATCTTTCACATCCTTGGTTAGGTATATTCCTAAGTATTTTATTTTATTTCTGCAGCTATTGTAAAAGGGGTTAAGTTCTTGATTTGATTCTCTGCTTGGTTGCTGTTGGTATATAGCAGAGCTATTGATTTGTGTACGTTAATTTTGTATCTAGAAACTTGGCTGAATTCTTTTTATCAGTTCTAGGAGCTTTCTGGAGGAGTCCTTAGGATTTTCAAGGTAAACAATCATATTGTCAGCAAACAGTGACAGTTTGACTTCCTTTTTAGCAATTTGGATGCCTTTTATTTCTTTTTCTTGCCTGACTGCTCTGGCTAGGACTTCCAGCACTATCTTGAAGAGGAGTGGTGACAGTGGGTGTCCTTGTCTTTTTCCAGTTCTCAGAGGGAATGCTTTCAACTTTTCCCCATTCAGTATTATGTTGGCTGTGGGTTTGTCATAGACGGCTTTTATTACACTAAGGTATGTCCCTTGTATGCCGATTTTGCTGAGAGTTTTAATCAAAGTGATGCTGGATTTTGTTGAATGCTTTTTTCTGCATCTATTGAGGTGATCATGTGATTTTTGTTTTTAATTCTGTTTATGTGGTGTATCACATTTATTGACTTGCATATGTTAAACCACCTCTGCATCCCTGGTATGAAACCCACTTGATCATGCTGGATTATCTTTTTGATATGTTGTTGGATTCTGTTAGCTAGTAGTTTGTTAAGGATTTTAGCAACCATGTTCATCAAGGATATTGATCTGTAATTTTCTTTTTTGGTTATATCCTTTCCTGGTTTTGGTATTAGGGTGATGCTGGCTTCACAGAATGAATTAGGGAGAGTTCCTTCTTTCTCTATCTTGTGGAATAGTGTCAAAAGGATTGGTACCCCTTCTTTGAATGTCTGGTAGAATTCTGCTGTGAATCTGTCTGGTCTTGAACTTTTTTTTTGTTGGTAATTTTTAAATTACCATTTCAACCTCGCTGCTTGTTATTGGTCTGTTCAGGGTATCTAATTTTTCCTGATTTAAGCTAGGAGGGTTATATTTTTCCAGGAATTTATCCACCTCTTCTAGGTTTTCTACTTTATTTGCATAAAGATGTTCATAGTACCCTTGAATGATCTTTTGTATTTCAGTGGTGTCAGTTGTAATAACTCCTGTTTGGTTTCTTAGTGAGGTTATTTGGGTTTTCTCTCTTCTTTTCCTGATTAATCTTGCTAATGATCTATCAATTTTATTTATCTTTTCAAATAACCAGATTTTTGTTTTACATACCTTTTGTATTTTTGTTTGTTTGTTTGTTTCAATTTCATTTAGTTCTGCTCCGATCTTGGTAATTTCCTTTCTTCTCTTGGGTTTGGGTTTGGCTTATTCTTGTTTCTCTAGTTCCTTGAGATGTGAACTTAGAATGTCAGTTTGTGCTCTTTCAGTCTTTTTGATGTAGGCACTTAGGGCTATGAACTTTCCTCTTAGCACTGCCTTTACTGTATCCCCGAGGTTTTGATAGGTTTTGTCATTATTCTCTCAGTTCAAAGAATTTTTAAATTTGCATCTTGATTTCATTTTTGACCCAATGCTCATTCAGGAGCAGATTATTTAATTTTTATTTATTTGCATGGTTCTGAAGGTTCCTTTTAGAGTTGGTTTCCAGTTTCATTCCACTGTGGTCTGAGAGAGTGCTTGATACAATTCTGAAGGTTCCTTTTGGAGTTGATTTCCAGTCTTATTCCACTATGGCCTGAGAGAGTGCTTGATATAATTTCAATTTTCTTAAATTTATTGAGGCTCATTTTATGGCCTATCATATGGTCTATCTTGGAGAAAGTTCCATGTGCTGTTGAATAGAATGTGTATTCTGTGGTTGTTGGATGAAATGTTCTGTATATATTTGTTAAGTCAATTTGTTCCAAGGTGTAGTTTAAATCCATTGTTTCTTTGTTTACTTTTCTGTCTTGATGACCTGTCTAGTGCTGTCAGTGGAGTACTGAAGTCCCCCATTATTATTGTGTTGCTGTCTATCTCATTTCTTAGGTCTATTAGTGATTGTTTTATAAATTTGGGAGCTCCAGTGTTAGGTGCATATATGTTTAGGATTGTGAAATTTTCCTGTTGGACAAGGCTGTTACCATTATATAATGTCCCTCTTTGTCTCTTCTGGCTGCTGTTGCTTTAAAATTTGTTTTATCTGATATAAGAATAGCTACCCCTGCTTGCTTTTGGTGTCCATTTGCATGAAATGCCTTTTTCCACCTCTTTACTTTTATGTTAGTCCTTATGTGTTAGGTGGGTCTCCTGAAGGCAGCAGATGGTTGGTGAGTTCTTACCCATTCTGCATCTTTTTTTTTTTTTTTTTTTTTTTTGAGACGGAGTCTCGCTCTGTCGCCCAGGCTGGAGTGCAGTGGCGCGATCTCGGCTCACTGCAAGCTCCGCCTCCCGGGTTCCCGCCATTCTCCTGCCTCAGCCTCCTGAGTAGCTGGGACTACAGGCGCCCGCCACCGCGCCCGGCTAATTTTTTGTATTTTTAGTAGAGACGGGGTTTCACTGTGGTCTCGATCTCCTGACCTTGTGATCCGCCCGCCTCGGCCTCCCAAAGTGCTGGGATTACAGGCTTGAGCCACCGCGCCCGGCCTCTGCATCTTTTAAGTGGAGAATTTAGGCCATTTACATTCAATGTTAGTATTGAAATGTGAGGTACTGTTACTTTCATCATGCTTTTTGTTGCCCATGTACTTTGATTTTTTTGTTTTTTGTTTTTGCTTTTTAACATGTAGTTTTGTTTTATAGGTCCTGTGTTATTTATGCTTTAAAGAGGTTCTGTTTTGATGTGTTTCCAGGATTTGTTTCAAGATTTAGAGCTCTTTTTAGCAATGCCTGTAGTGGTGGCTTGGTAATGGTGAATTCTCTCAGCATTTGTTTGTCTGAAAATTACTGTATCTTTCCTTCATATATGATACTTAGTTTTGCTGGATACAAAATTCTTGACTGATAATTGTTTTGTTTGAGGAGGCTGAAGATTGGGCCCCAATCCCTTCTGGATTGTAGGGTTTCTGCTCTGCTGTTAATCTGGTAAGTTTTCCATTATAGGTTACCTGGTGCTTTTGTCTTGCAGCTCTTAAAATTCCTTCTTTCGTCTTAACTTTGGATAACCTTATGACAATGTGCCTAGGTGAAGATCTTTTTGCGATGAATTTTCCAGGTATTCTTTGTGCTTCTTGTATTTGGATGTCTAAGTCTCTAGCAAGGCTGGGGAAGTTTTTCTTGATTATTCCATTGAATATGTTTTCCAAGCTTTTACAGTTCTCTCCTTTCTCAGGAACACCGATTATTCTTAAATTTGTTTGTTTAACATAATCCCAGACTTCTTGGAGACTTTGTCCATAATATTCTTTTTTCTTTGTCTTTGTTGGATCAGGTTAGTTCGAAGACCTTGTCTTCGAGCTCTGAATTTCTTTCTTCTACTTGTCCAATTCTATTGCTGAGACTTTCCCAGAGCATTTTGCATTTCTAAAATTGTGTCCAAAGTTTCCTGAATTTTTGACTGTTTTGTGTTTAAGCTATCTATTTTCTTGAATATTTCTTTCTTCAATTCTTGTATCATTTTTTTGGATTTCCTTGCATTGGGCTTCGTCTTTCTCTGGTCCCTCCCTGATTAGCTTAATAACTAACCTCCTGAATTCTTTTTCAGATAAATCAGGGACGACTTCTTGGTTTGGATCCATTGCTGGTGAACTAGTGTGATTTTTTGGGGGGTGTTGAAGCGCCTTGTTGTGTCATATTACCAGGGTTGGTTTTCTGGTTCCTTCTCATTTGGGTAGGCTCTGTCAGAGGGAAGGTCTAGGGCTGAAGGGATATTGCCTTGATGTAGTAGTCTCCCCCTTTTCCTATGGATGTGGCTTCCTGTGAGTCGAAATGCAGTGATTGTTATCTGTCTTCTGGGTCTAGCTACCCAGCGAGTCTACCTGGCTCCCGGATGGTACTGGGGGTTGTCCGCAGAGTCATATCATGTGAACCTGAACCATCTGTGGGTCTCTCAGCTATGTATACCAGCGCCTGTTCCTGTGGAGGTGGAGGGGGGAAGGGTGGGGGGTGTGCAATAGACTCTGTGAGGGTTCTTAGCTTTGTTGGTTTAATGCTTTTTTTTTTGTGCTGGTTGACCTCCTGTCAGGAGGTGGTGGTTTCCAGAAAGCATCAGCTGTAGGAATATAGAAAGGGACAGGCGGTGGGCGGGGCCCTAAAACTCCCAAGATTATATGACCTTTGTCTACCACTACCAGTTTGGATAGGGAAGGACCATCAGGTAGGGATGGGGCTAGGTGTGTCTGAGCTCAGACTCTCCTTGGGTGGGCCTTGTTGTGGGTCTGTGGGGGATGCTGTGGGGGATGGGGGTGAGATTCCCAGGTCACTGGAGTTGTATACCTAGGAGAATTATGGCTGCCTCTGCTGAGTCATGCAGGTTGTCAGGGAAGTGAGGGAAGGCCGGCAGTCACAGCTCTCACCAAACTCCCATGCAAACGAAGGGCCTGTCTCATTCCCACCGTGCCCCTACAACAACCCCAAGTCTGTTTCCAGGCGGAGGACATGACAGGCTTGAAAACTTGCCCTGGGCTACTCACCTTCCGGCTGTGGGGCTTGGTTCTTCCCTTGCTTGTGGAGTCTGCACATCGGATTTGTGCCCTCCCCTGAGTTCTGATCAGGAGGCTTCTTGCCCGTTCAAATTGTTACAAAGTTCGTCTAGAGATTTCCTTCTCCCTGTGGAGCTTTACCACCTGCTCCTCTGGTCAACCTCCCGATGGATCCCTGTGGTGCCAGGCAGGAATAGCCTGTGAGGGGACGCAGCCAACTCCCCGGGCCTTTTTGCTGCTGCTTCTACCCCTATATTTCACTCGGCTCTCTAAATTGACTCAGCTCCAGGTAAAGTCAGAAACTTGTCCTTCAAAGAGACCTTCAGCTTCTTCAGTGGGAGTGTGTGTTTGGGAGAGGAGGGTCTCCCTTTCCCACTTCTGCAGTTGGGGCACTCACAGTATTTGTGGTATCTCCCGGGTCCTGCAGGTGCAGTCTGCTTCCTTCAGAGGGTCTGTGGGTCCTCTTGGGATTGCTGGTTTGTTCTTGCAGTTGATCTGGAACTGAAATTTACAACGCGAGCTTCCACAAGCTGCTCTGTCCAGAGCTGCAATCTAATCCTGCCTTCCGTCCGCCATCATTGCCAAACACCTGAAACTAGTTTAAAGTGTCCTCTTCAGTGGCATTACTGTGCAACTACTGCATCTATCCAGTTTTACAACATTCTCATCACCCCAAACGAAAACCCTATTTCCATCAAGAAATCGATTCCCATTCCCCACTTCCCCAGCATCTGGAAACTACCAATCTACGTTCTTATTCTATGCATTTATCTGTTCTGAATACCTCATATTAAATAGAATCATTAAATATGTGACCTTTTGTGTCTAGCTTCTTTCACCTAGCATAATGATTTTGTGGCTCATCCATGTTGTAGCATGTATCAATTTTTCATTCCGTTTCACGGCTGAATAATATTTCATTGTAAGTATATACCACAATTTGTTTCTCCATCTGTTGATGGACATTTGGGCTGTTTCCACTTTTTGGCTATTGTGAATAGTGTTGCTATGAACATACAGGTACATGTATTTGAGTACTAGTTTTCATTTCTTTTGGGTAAATACGTAGGAGTGGAATTGCTGGGTCATATGGCAACTCCATGTTTAACTTTTAGAGTAACTGTCAAACTGTTTTTCACACCACCTTATATGTATACTTTACAATAAAAAATATTTTTAAAAGCCCAATAAAAGGCTGGAGATGTTAATGGAGTTAACTGGAGACAGTCTTCCCCTTTATCTCTACTAATTATTTCCACCTCTGCTTTTCATCTAGTCTGTGCATTTTCTTTACCTTCGAAAACAGATGAAGGGAATTTTCCCAGAAGCCAGTACTCTGTTGCCCAGGCTGCAGTGCAGTGGCACGATCTTAGCTCACTGCAATCTCTGCCTCCCGGGTTCAAGCGATTCTCCTGCCTCAGCCTCCCGAGTAACTGGGATTACAGGCACCCACTACCACGCCCAGAAGCCAGTACTTCTGAATCCCAGGAGAAGGCTGTGTCAACAGCTTTTCTGAAACCTGGGAAATATAACTGAAAAAGTAAAATATTTCCAGTAAGCATTTGTTATGTGCCAGGCAGTCTGTTAGCTGTTTCACAGATGTTATCACTTCGAAACTTCTCAACTCTCCTGTGATTTTAATATTATCATGGCTTCAGTTTGTCTCTCTTGTGGTATCTAGCACAGGGCTGGAGGAACTCATTGAATGATATGGCTGGGTAGGCAAGAGGTGGTGAATAAGAGGTTCAGTGTCCTCTGGGCACAGTGAGAAGGCCTGGCAAGGGCAGTGCCCGCCAATGGCGCCACAAGCAGGCTACAGAAAGGGTTCTCCTTCAAACTGATATTCTTTAAATATTTGTTCAGCGTTTATTTGGCAGGAGAAAGGAAAAACCGATTTTTTTAAAAAATAAAAATTGCATACCTTTCTGGATGTTCAAAATAAGGAACATATTATATGCACCAAACTTAGCGTAATATTTTAACTTATTTGGAATTGCCTTTCATTTCACGGTTTTTCCATTGCTTGTAATTGGAGTGCGTTAGTCACTCACACTAAGGGGAAAAGTAACTAACTGCCCATGGATAGAGACAGGAAGTCTTGTTTAAATATATTTGAAAAGTCTTTCAGCAAAATTATTTCTACTTTTAAGTAGTTTTTGTTCCCACTTTAGTTTTTTTTCCCTTGAACCTAGCAACTCCTTAACAGGCACATTAGAATATTTTTATTTTGATAATAAACTAGATGACTTGTTGTAGACAGCCTTACACTTTATATTATTAAGTTTTAGGCTTTGAGAGTAAGGCTACTGCTGACCCTGGCTCCTTCTCCCCACGTCAGCTGGATAGTGTTAGCCTCAGGGCCTGGTAGGTATGAGTGTGCACAATTGCAAAAATATTCCATAAATAGTATGAGCTTGTAAGTGGTTTGTTACTATTACGTTTATTTCCATGTCAGTTAACTTCAGTAGAGAGGATGGGACCAATTTTTGCTTCACCAGTTAGTTGAGAAGTTTCTTATAGAAATCTGAGTTAATTAGCATAGATTTAATCCCTTGATATTGTTTCCTTTTGTGTAGTGGGAAGCAACTGGCTAACTGGTCCACTACTTAAACTGGCTTGTTATTTGTGTGGGAAAAGGAAAAGGTCATTCTTAACCAAGAAGGAGGCTGTTCTTGAGATTTCAAGTCCATGTGCCAAGAATCTGGGGAAAGAAAACTTCTGCACTTGTGCCTGGATCCCATCCTCTTCTGTTTCTTTAGCTACTTCACCAATTATCCCTTTCTTTTCAGAAGTTTCAACCTACCTTCTATTAGCATTGGAAGATGTTCAATATTTTTCCATTGGAAAAAGGAAACCCACATCCCTTTGGCTACTTCCCCATAACCCTTCTCCTTTACACAAAACAATTTCTTGAATGAGTTGTCCACACTTGTGCTTCCTCACCTTTTACCCACTCATCAACCCACTGTGATTTGACTTTTCCCTCTGCCCCTCTACTATAATTGCATCTACCACATCAACCATGTATCTCTTACTTGTTAAATTCAGTGGCTTTTAATTGTGTTTTTTCTTTCCTTAATTTGTCACCACATTTATCTCTGTTGACAATTTCCCCCCCTAGAAATTTAGTCTGGCTTTCAGAAACTTCTCTGGTTGCTGGGGTGTGAATGTGTACTCCCTTCCCCCAAATTCATATGTTGAAACCTAACCTCCAAGGTGGTGGAATTAAGAGGTAGAGCCTTTGGGAGGTGATTAAATCTTGAGGAGACCTCATAAATGGGATTAGTACCTTTATGAAAGAGGCCTGAGGGATATTGTTTACCCCTTCCACTGTGTGAGAACACAGCTAGAAATCACCATCTATGGGGAATGAGCCCTCACCAGACACTGAAATTGCCAGCACTTGGATCTTGGACTTCTACACCTTCGGAGCTGTAAGAAATATATTTCTGTTATTTACAAGCTATCCAGTTTATGGTGTTTTGTTGTAGCAGCCCAAACAGACTAAGACACTGATTCTCCCACTATTCCAATGGGTCTCTTTCAGTCTTCTTCACGGGCCTTTCTCAGTCTCTTTTATATATTCTTTTCCTTCCTATTCTCTAAATTTGAGTACTTTAAAAAAAATGTAGCTCTCAGTTAAAAAAAAATCTCATTTATTTCCCTGGCTTTCCCATGCTGGAGAGGTCACATATAGGAACTGGCTTCAGTTATCATCTGTATGCTGATGGCTCCTAGATCTCTACCTCTTGCTCATTCCTCCCTCTTGAGCTCTAGACATTTATATTTGAAGACCTCCTGATTATCTGCCCCTGGCAGTCTTGCAAGTATCTGAAACTCAACATGTATTAAACTCTACTTATCATCTTCATCCCCCTAGTCCTTCTAAACCTGCTCCTCCTCCTGGCTTTCCCAAGTCAGCAAATAACCCCTCTGTCTGCTCAGTTATCCAAGCAGAAACTTGAGCATCAGCCTAGAGTCAGCCCTTTCCTTTGAAGTCTTATTCTGTCTTTTCAACAGATTCATGTTCTAGGGGATATGGTGATCTTGCCTCTTGTCATTTTCCCTACAGTAAGATTGGTCTTCTTGGAGTCTAGTTCTGATCACATGACTTCTGTGCTCAAAAATAAGCACTAGATCACAATAGAAAAATGGATAAAGATTCCCAGAAGAAAAATGGATAAAGATTCCCAGAAGAAACACAAACGAACTGGGCTGAGCATGGTGGCTCATGCCTGTAACCCCAGTGCTTTGAGAGGCTGAGGCAGGAGGAGTTGGAGCCCAGGAGTTGGAGACCAGGCTGGGCAACATAGTGAGACACCATCTCTACAAAAAAATTAAAAAAAATTGCCAACCATGGTGGCATACACCTGTCATCCCATGTACTTGGGAGGCTGAGGCAGGAGGATCCCTTGAGCCCAGGAGTTCAAGTCCGTAGTGAGCTATGATTGTGCCGTTGCACTCCAGGCTGGGTGGCAGAGTGAGACCCTGTTAAAAAACCCACAAATGGCCAATAAGTATCTAAGAAGGGGCTCAATCTCACTTATAATTACAATAAAAATTAAAGCACCATGATACCAGTTTTCACTTCCCAGATTTGCTAAAACCTAGGGTTAATGAGGGGAAATGGACACCCATACACAGATGGTGGGAGTGTAAACTGGCAGAACCTTTTGGAGGCGATTTGGCAGCATGTATCAAAATTTTAAGCATGTATCCCCTTTGATGCACTTTTAGATTTTATTCTACAGTAACACACAAGTATATATATATACACAAAGACATTTATTACATTATTGTTCACAATAAGGAATTGGAAACAATCTAAATATCTATCAACAATGAAATTATTAAATAAGTAATGGTATATACAGTATATACATAAAAATTACTAAGCTGTCTCTAAAAAGAATCAAATATCTGTTTAATACAACATGGAAAGATGATGACAATTTATTAAGCAAAAAGAAAGTTTCACAGCAGTGTGTTAATCTCATTTCTGTAAAAATTATTTTTTGTATATACATAAAAGCTTTTGGAAATATAGGTACAAACATTAACTGTGGGAGTAGGAGTTACAGAAGTAGGGAGGAAAGGGGCTTATACATTCTGTTCTACACAATTCTTCTTTTTTATTTTTTTTAAAAGGTCTCACTATATTGCTCAGGCTGGTCTTGAACTCCTGGGCTCAAGCAATCCTCTTGCCTCGGCCTTCCAAAATGCTGGGATTGCGGGTGTGAGCCACTGTGCCCAGCCTGTTTTACACGCTTCTATACCCTCGATTGAGGATGTTTTGTTTCCCGAGGTAGAAATATTTTATGGGGATGGGGTTAGGCGGGAAACAGGTCTAGGGATGTGGATGTTACCTGGTGCCAATTATAATCTGGGAAGTCCACAGAAAGACTGAGGCAACCATTAGCATTGCTAGAGGATGATGCAGATTATAGTGAACCAGGCACTGGTACAAAGAAGTTAGATTTTTTGGGGTGCTGTTCACTAGCAGAAACATTAAGGCCCCAGGTTTTTTCTACCTTTTCACTTGGCTGTTTGAAATGTGTCTGCCTGTTTTATTTATTTATTTGTTTTTATTTTTTATGGGTACATAGTAGGTGTATATAATAATGGGGTACATAAAATTTGCTGATACAGGCATGCAATGTGTAATAATCACATCATGGAAAAAGGGTCATTCAAGCATTTATCCTTTGTGTTACAAACTAGAGTATAGAGTATACTATACTATATAGTATATAGTATACTAGAGTATAATCCAATTATACTCTAGTTATTTTAAAATATGCAATTAAATTATTATTGACTTTAGTCACCCTGGTGTGCTATCAAATACTGGATCTTATTCATTCTTTCTATTTTTATTTTGTACCCATTAACCACCCCAACTTCTCTCTCACCACCCCCCTATCTCCATTACCCTTTCCAGCTTCTGGTAACCATCCTTCTACTCTCTATCTTCATGGGTTCAATTGTTTTAATTTTTAGCTCCCACAAATAAGTAAGAACGTGCAATGTTTGTCTTTCTGTGCCTGACTTATTTCACTTAACATAATGGCCTCCAGTTCCATTCATGTTGTTGCAAATGGACTGGTTCTCGTTCTTTTTTATGGCCAAATAGTACTCCGTTGTGTATATGTACCACATTTTCTTTATCCATTCATCTGTTGATGGGCACTTAGGCTGCTTCCAAATCTTAGCTATTATGAATAGTGCTGCAACAGACATGGGAGTGCAATATCTCTTCCTTATAATGATTTCCTTTCTTTTGAGTATATGCCCAGCAGTGGGATTGCTGGATCATATGGTAGCTCTATTTTTAGTTTTTAAAGGAACTTCCAATCTGTTCTCCATAGTGGTTGTACTAATTTACATTCCCACTAATAGCCTTTGAGGTTCCCTTTTCTCCATATCCTCTCCCGCATTTGTTATTGCCTGTCTTTTGGTTAAAAGCCTGTCTGCCTTTTTTGTAGGTGAGCTTCCTCATGGTTTCACAATGGCTGTCACAGCTCCAGACAACACATGAAGAAAGCTGTGTCCAAAGTAAAAAGTAGACCTTCCTTTTTCTATGTTTCTTTTAAAGATCAAGAAAAACTTTTCTGGGAGAAAAACTATTAGTCCTGGCAGGAAACAGATCTCTACACAATGACAGGTTATCTTTTTCATAAATGGCTGCAGCAATCTCACTTATCCCACATACTTTAATACAGTGAGACCTTACCATTCCCCCATTAAAAGGTGAAGTCAAGTTCTCCTCTCTTTGAATATGAGTGGGCTTGTGAATTTATCAGTCATTAGCATATAGCAGAAATGATGGCTGTGTGACCCTTTAGGCTAAGTCATATAAAATGATGCATCTTTTGCCTGATTAATTGGAACTGTCACACTTGTAGCCCTGACCTGCCATGTAAGAAGTCCAACTGAGACAGTCATGCTGTAGAGACTCAAATGTAGAAACTCTGGTCAGCAGCTCAGTTGAGCTCTTAGCTGATAAGCAGTATCAACTATAAGCCATTTGAGTGAGCCTTCTTGAACATCCAGTACAGTTAAGTTTTCAGATGACTGCAGCCCAAGCTGACATCTAACTACAACTGCCAGAAAGACCCAAAGAGAACATTTTCCAGCTGAGCCCTTCCTGAATTCCTGACTCAAAAATTGTGAGCAAAATAAAATGGTTGTTTTAAGCCACTAAGTTTTGGGATATTTTGTTACACATCACTAGTAATAGGAACACACAGCCTGAGCAACATGGTGAAATCCCATCTGTGCAAAAATTACGAAAATGAGCTGGGCATGATGGCCTGCACCCATAGTCCCAGCTACTTGGAAGGCTGAGGAGGGAGAATTGCTTGAACCCAGGAGGTTGAGGCTGCAGTGAGTTGTGCTCATGCCACTGCACTCCAGCCTGGGCAACAGAGAGAGGGCCTCTCTCAATAAAAATAAATAAAAAATTGTAGGAAAATAATCTTTGGATTTCCATGCACATCTCAGTTTTCATCACATGCACACCAGTTATCTTCCTTTGTGTAAAATGACAGAAACCATGTAAAAAATTCTTGCATTCTTGTCTGGTTCCTTTTTCAGCAGTTTCTCTTGTGGCACACATATACGTTTCTACTTCAATTGCCTAATATAATTTCAACTTACAAAGCGCACAAGATTTTTATTCCACCTTACTTTTAGAGTGCTTATCATATTTGACAGAGTGGCACCCTGTCTCTTAAAAGAATTATACCCATTTTAATAGGTATGTAGTGATTTGGTTTGGATTTGCATTTCTCTAATGACTAATAATGTTGAGCATTTTTTCACGTGCTTATTGTTTATTTGTTGAGAAATATCTATTTAAGTCCTTTTCTCCTTTTAAAATTGGGTTGTCTTTTTGTTGTTGAGTTGCCTTTTTGTTGTTGAGTTGCAGGAGTGTTTCTTTTTTTGTTTTTTTGGTTTTTTTTTGAGATGGAGTCTCACTCTGTCGCCCAGGCTGGAGTGCACTGGCATGATCTCGGCACACTGCAACCTCTGCCTCCCGGGTTCAAGCGATTCTCCTGCATCAGCCTCCTGAGTAACTGGGACTACAGGCACGTGCCATCACGCCCGGCTAATTTTTGTATTTTTAGTAGAGACGGAGTTTCACTACGTTGGCCAGGCTGTTCTCGAACTCCTGATCTCAGGTGATCCGCCCGCCTTGGCCTCCTAGAGTGCTGGGAGTATAGGCATAAGCCACTGCACCCGGCCAAGTTGCATGAGTTTTTAAATATGAATATTAAACACTTATCAGATACATAATTTACAAATATTTTCTTCCATTCTGTAGGTTGTCTTTTCACTTTCTTGATAATGCCCTTTCATGCATGAAATTTTTAAACTTTGATGAAATCCAATTTATTTTTTCTTTTGTTGCTGTTGCATCTGTTTTGGTATCATATCCTACAATCCATTGCCAAGTCCAGTGTTACGAAGATTTACCCATATGTGTTTTCCTAAGGGTTTTATAGTTTTAACTCTTACGTTTAGGTCATTGATCCATTTTGAGTTAATTTTTGTATATGATGTGAGGTAGCAGGTCTGACTTCATTCTTTTGCATGTGGAAATTCAGTTGTCCCAGCACCATTTGTTGAAGAAACTGTTCTTATCCTATTTAATGGACTTGGCACCTTTGTCAGCAATCAATTGGTCATAGGTGTATGGGTTTGTTTTTGAACTCTCAATTCTATTCCAATGGTCTATATGTCTATCTTTATACTAGTACCACACTGTTTGGATCACTTCAGTAGTAAGTTTTGAAATCAGGAAGTATGAGTCCTCCAATGTTGTTGTTCTTTTTCAAGGTCATTTTGACTATTAAGGGCTCTTTGCAGTTCCATATGAATTTGAAGATTGGCTTTTCCATTTCTGCAAAAGAAAGGGTGTTGAAATATGTTTTTTTTCCCTTTGAGATGGAGTCTCACTCTGTCACCCAGGCTGGACTGCAGTGGCATGATCTTGGCTCACTACAAACTCCTGTTTCTGGGTTCAAGTGATTCTCCTGCCTCAGCCTCCTGAGTAGCTGGGATTACAGGCACGTGCCACTACACCCGGTTAATTTTTGTATTTTTAGTAGAGATGGGGTTTCACCATGTTGGTCAAGCTGGTCTCGAATTCCTGACCTTGTGATCCACCTGCCTCGGCCTCCCAAAGTGCTGAGATTACAGGTGTGCACCACCGCACCCAGCCAGGTGTTGAAATTTTGTTAGGAATTGTTTTATTATCTGTACATCCTTTTGGATAGTATTGATGTATTAACAATATTAAATCTTCCGACCCATTAACATGGAACCTGTCTTCATTTTTTTCAGGAATGCTTTATAGTTTTCAGTGTATAAGCCTTTCACATTTTGGGCCAAATTTATTCTTGGTTATTTTATTCTTTTAGATGGTATTGTAAATTGAATTATTTTCTTAATTTCCATTTTGGATTGTTCATTGCAGGTACATAGAAATACAACTAATTTTTTGTAAATCTTATACTCTGTAACTGCTGAATTTGTTTATATACTCTGGTAGCTTTCTTGTGGATTCTTTGGGATTTTTTTTTTTTCCCTTGAGACAGGGTCTCACTCTGTCACCCTGGCTGGACTGCAGTGGCATGAGCTCAGCTCACTGCACCTCGACCTCTCGGGCTCAAGTGATCTTCCTGCCTCAGCCCTATGAGTTGCTGGGATCACAGGCGTGTGCCACCATGCCTGACTAATTTTTGTATTTTTTGGAGAGGTGGGGTTTTGTCCAGGCTGTTCTCAAACTCCTGGGCTCAAGCAATTCACCCGCCTTGGCCTCCCAAAGTGCTGGGATTATTATCCTGGCTGGGTGCAGGCATAAGACACTGCATCCAGACAGGATATTCTATACAGGGGATCATGTCATCTGTGAATAGAGATAGTTTTACATCTTCCTTTCTGTATTAGTTTGCTAGGGCTGCTATAACAAACTACCATAGGCTGGGTGGCTTAAACAACAGACATTTATTTTCTCACAATTCTTGAGGCTTGAAGTCTGAGATCAAAAAGTTAGCAGGAATGATTTCTTTTTTTCTTTTTTCTTTTTTTTTTTTTTTTTTGAGACAGAGTCTCGCTCTTTTGTCCAGGTTGGAGTGCAATGGCGTGATTTCGGCTCACTGCAACCTCCGTCTCCCTGGTTCGAGCAATTCTCCTGCCTCAGCCTCTCAAGTAGCTGGGATTACAGGCACCCTCTACACCTGGCTAATTTTTTGGGTATTTTTAGTAGAGATGGGGTTTTACCATGTTAGTCAGGCTGGTCTCGAACTCCTGACCTCCGGTGATCCACCCGCCTCGGCCTCCCAAAGTGCTGGGATTACAGGTGTGAGCCACTGCGCCCGGCAGGAATTATTTCTTCTGAGGCTTCTCTCTTTGGCTTGTAGATGTTTCTCTGTGTGTCTTTACATGGTCTGTTTTCTGTGTATATCTGTGTTCTAATCTCTTTTCATAAGAGCTTTGGCTTTGATATCATGCCATAATGAAAGTAATTCTCTACCATTAGATATTTTGGTTATTTCCAATTTTCCCCTATTATAAGTAAGGCTATAGTAAATACACCAGTCATATTGAGTTAGAGCCCGTCTTAGCTCATTTTAACTTAATTACCTCTTTAATGACCCTATCTACAAATTCAGCTACATTCTAAGGTACTGGGGTTTGGGACCTCAACATATGCATTTTGGGGGGACAAAACTGAGCCCATAACACTTTCCAATTTGGATGCCTTTATTTCTTTTTTTTTCTTTTTTTTTTCTGGAGACGGAGTCTCACTCTGTCGCCCAGGCTGGAGTGCAGTGGCCGGATCTCGGCTCACTGCAAGCTCCGTCTCCTGGGTTCACGCCATTCTCCTGCCTCAGCCTCCCGAGTAGCTGGGACTACAGGCGCCCGCCACCTCGCCCGGCTAGTTTTTTGTATTTTTTAGTAGAGACGGGGTTTCACTGTGTTAGCCAGGATGGTCTCGATCTCCTGACCTCGTGATCTGCCCGTCTCGGCCTCCCAAAGTGCTGGGATTACAGGCTTGAGCCACCGCGCCCGGCCTGGATGCCTTTATTTCTTGTTCTTGTCAGATTGCTCTGACTAGAACTTCAGTACAACATTGAACAGCAGTGGTGAGAGAGGGCATTCTTGTCTTGTTCCTTATTTTAGGAAGAAAGCTTTCAGTCTCTCACCATTGAGTCAGTCTGATGTCAGCTCTGGGATTTTTGTTTGTTTGTTTTTTAAATAAATGCCATTTATCATGTCGAGGAAGTTCTCTTCTATCCCTACTTTTCTGAGAGTTTTTATCGTGATAGGGTGTTGAATTTTGTCAAAGAGCTTTTCTGTATCACTTGGGGTGATCATATGCGTTTCTTTAACTTTGTTCTATTAATGTAGTGTATTATATTGTTTGATTTTCTTATGTTCAACCTCCCTTGCATTCCTGGGATAAATTCCACTTGGATATGGTGTATAGTTCTTTTAATATGATGTTGGATTCAGTTTGGTAATATTTTGTTGAGTACTTTGGCATATATATTTGTAAGGGATTTTGGTCTGTAATATTCTTGGTTTTTTGGGCACAGTAGTATTTATTATAGCCTTATTTATAATAGGGGAAAATTGGAAATAACCAAAATATCTAATGGTAGAGAACTATTTTAATTATGGCATGACATCAAAGCCAAAAGTCATAGTTAAGAATATGGATAGATTTGATTATATTACAACATTTTAAACCACTATCAAAATTTTTGGACAATGACAAAGCAGAAAAAGTTTTTATAACATGACAATATATGCATATATACATATATGTTTCAACACAATATATTTTTCCTTTTATTTTTAGTTGACAGGTAATAATTATACATATTTATGGGATACAGACTGATATTATGATACGTGTATACAATGTATAATGATGAAATCAGGGTGATTAACATATTCATCCCCTTAAAATAAATGTGTGTTGTAAACATTCAACATAGTCTCTTCTGGCTTTCTGAAAATATACAATAAATTGTAGTTTAACCATATTAATTCTACAGTGCTGCAGAATGATAGAACTCATTCCTCATATCTAGCTGTAATTTCGTATCCGTTAACCAAACCCTCCCCAGCCTCCCTTCCCGCTCCCAGTCTCTAATACTCACAATTCTGCTCTCTACTTCTATGGACTCAGATTTTTTTAACTCTCACATGTGAATGAAAATATGCAGTATTTATCTTTCTATGCCTGACTTATTTCACTTGATATGATATGCTGTAGGCTTGCCCATGTTGCCACGAATGACAGGATTTCATTCTTTTTAAGGTTGAGTAGTATTCTATTGTGTGTATATACCATGCTTTCTTTATCCATTCATCCACTGATAGAAACTTAAGTTGATTCCATCTTGACTATTGTGAATAGTGCTGCAATAAACATAGGGGTGCAGGTATCTTTTTGATAAGCTGATATTGTTTCCTTTGGATAAATAATGTGGAGTTACTGAATCATATGGTAGTTCTATTTTTAGTTTTTTGAGAAATCTCCACATGGTTTTTTATAATGTCTGCACTAATTATACTTCCACCAACAGCGTATAAGTGTTCCCCTCTCTCCACGTCCTCGCCAACATTTGTTATTTTTGTCTTTTTGAAAATAGCCATTCTGAGGTGATATGATATCTCATTGTGGTTTTGATTTGCATTTACCTGATGATTAGTGATGTTGAGCAATTTTTCATATGTTTGTTGCCATTTGTATGTCTTCTTTTGAGAAATATCTATTTAGTTCTTTTGCCCACTTTTGAATTGGATTATTTGATTTTTTTTTTGCTTTTGAGTTGATTTCCTTGTATATTCTGAATTTTCATCCCTTGTTGGATGAATAGTTTACAAATATTTTCTCCTATTCTACAGACTGTCTCTTCACTCTGTTGGTTGATGTGCAGAAACTTTTCAATTTTTTTTTTTTTTTTTTGAGACAGTGTCTCACTCTGTCGCCCAGGCTGGAGTGTAGTGGCGTGATCTCGGCTCACTGCAACCTCTGCCTCCCAGGTTCAAGCGATTCTCCTGCCTCAGCCTCCTGAGTAGCTGGGAGTACAGGCGTACGCCACCATGCCCAGCTAATTTTTGTATTTTTAGTAGAGACGGGGTTTCACCATGTTGGCCAGGCTGATCTCGAACTCCTGACCTTGTGATCTGCCTGCCTCAGCCTCCCAAAGTGCTGGGATTACAGGCATGAGCCAGCGTGCCTGGCCAACTTTTCAATTTAATATTGTTCCATTTGTCTGTTTTTGTTGCCTGTGCTTTTGAAGTCTTAGCCATAAAATCTTTGTCTAGACCAATGTCATGAAGTGTTTCCCCTATGTTTACTTCTAGTACTTTTATAGTTTTGGGTATTATGTTTGAGTCTTTGATCCATTTGGATTTATTTTTGTATATGGCAAGAGATGGGGGTCTAGTTTCATTGTGCTGCATATGAATATCCAGTTTTTCCAGCACCATTTATTGAAGAGGGTGTCCTTTTCCCAATATATGTTCTTGATACCTTTGTTAAAAATCTGTTGACTGTAAATATGTGGTAATATTTCTGGGTTCTCTATTCTGTTCCATTAGTCTGTATGTCTGTTTTTATACCCATCACCATGCTGTTTTCATTACTATAGCTTTGTAATATAATTTAAAGTCAGGTAGTATGATGCCTCCAGCTTTGTTCTTTTTGCTCAGGATTGCTTTATTTGTGGACTTTCATGCTTCCATATGAATTTTAGGATTTTTTTTTTTTAATTCTGTGAAGAATGTCATTGGTGCTTTGATAGGGATTGCATTGAATCTGTAGATTGCTTTGAGCAGTATGGTCACTTTTACCATAGTAATTCTTCTGATCCATGAGCATGAGGTGTTTTTCCGTTTGTTTGTGTCCTTTTCAATTTCATTCATCAGTGTTATGTAGTTTTTCTTGTAGAGCTCTTTTATCTCTTTAGTTAAATTTATTCCTAGGTATTTAATTTTTCTGTAGCGGTTGTAAATGGGATTGCTTTCTTGATTTCTTTTTCACATTGCTTGTTATTGGTGTATAGAAAAGCTACTGATTTTTATATGTTGATTTTGTATCCTGCAACTTTATGGAATTAGTTTATCAGTTCTGGGAGTTTTTTGGTGGAGTCTTTAGGGGTTTCTAAATATGAGGTCATGTCGTCTGCAAAGAGGGACAATTTGATTTTCTCTTTTCTCATTTGGATGTCTTTTATTTTTTTTGCCTGATTGCTATGGCTGGGACTTCTAGTACTATGTTGAATAAGAGTGGTGAAAGTGGGTATTCTTGTCTTGTTCAGTTCTTAGAGGAAAGGCCTTCAGCTTTCTTCCATTCAGTATGATGTTGGCTGTGGGTTTGTTGTATATGGCCTTTATTATGTTGAAGTATGTTACTTTTATTCTTAATTTGTTGTGAGTTTTTATCATGAAGGAATGTTGAATTTTATCAAATGCTTTTTCTGCATCTATTGAGATAATCACATGGTTTTTGTCCTTTCTGTTTATGTGATATATCATGTTTATTGATTTGCATTCATTTAACCATCCTTATATCCCTGTGATAAAGCCCACTTGATCATGGTGAAGTATTTTTTTGATGTGTTGCTTGATTTGGTTTGCTAGTATTTTTTGATATTTCTATCTGTGTTTATCAGTGATATTGCACTGTAGTTTTCTTTTGTGTGTATGTGTCTTTCTGGTTTTGGTATCAGGGTAATGCTGGCCTTGTACAATGAGTTAGGGAGAATTTCCTCCACTTCAGATTTTTGGAATAGCTTGAGAATAATTGTTGTTAATTCTTCTTTATAAGTTTGGTATAAATCAGCAATAAAGCCATTTGGTCCTGGACTTTTCTTTGTCGGGAGACTTTGATTACTGATTCAATCTTGTTACTTGTTATTGTTCTGTTCAAGTTTTCTATTTTTTCCTGCTTCCCTTTTGATAGGTTATATGTGTCCAGGAATATATCCATTTTTTCTAGGTTTTCCAATTTGTTAGCATATAGTTGTTTTTTATAGCATCTAATAATCTTTTGTATTTTTTTTTTTTTTTTTTTTTTTGAGATGGAATCTCACCCAGGCTGGAGTGCAGTGGCATGACCTTGGCTCACTGCAACCTCCGCCTACTGGGTTCAAGTGGTTCTCCTGCTTCAGCCTCCCAAGTAGCTGGGACTACAGGTGTGTACCACCATGCCCGGCTAATTTTTGTATTTTTAGTAGAGACAGGGTTCACCATGTTGGCCAGGCTGGTCTTGAACTTCTGACCTCAAGTGATCCGTCCGCTTCGGCCTCCCAAAATGCTGGGATTACAGGTGTGAGCCACTGCGCTCAGCAGAAATTAAATTCCTCATGTATTTCTGAAGTATCAGTTGTAATGTTTCCTTTTTCTTTTCTGACTTTATTTATTTGGGTCTTCTCTCTTTTTTTTCAGTCTAACTAAAAAAAAGTGATTTATCAATTTTGTTTATCTTTTCAAAAAACCAACTTTTTATTTTGTTGATCCTTTGTAGTTTTTTTTTTTTTTAAGCCTCTATTTTGTGAAGTCCTGTTCTGATCTTTATTATTTCTTTCCTTCCACTAATTATGGTTTTGGTCTGTTTTTACTTTTCTAGTTCCTTGAAATGCATCATTAGATTGTTTACTTGAAATTTATTTTTTTGATGTAGGCATTGATTGCTGTCAAGTTTTCTCTTAGCAGTGTTTTGCTCTATCCCATAAGTTTGATATATTGCATTTCTATTTTCTATTTTCATTTGTTTCAAGATATTTAAAAACTTTTCGTCTTAATTTATTCATTAACTCAATGATTGTTTATTAGCATGTTATTTGTTTCATGTATTTTACTGTTTCCAAAATTCCTCTTATTATCTTTATTATTATTTTTATTTCAATAGTTTTTGGGGAACAGGTGGTGTTACAGGTGGTGTTTGGTTACATGGATAAGTTCTTTAGTGGTGATTTCTAAGATTCTGGTGCATACATCACCCGAGCAGTGTACACTGTACCCAATGTGTAGTCTTTTATGCCTCACACCCCTCCCTCCCATCCCCCCAAGTCCCTGAAGTTCATTGTATCATTCTTAGGTCTTCATGTCGTCATAGCTTAGCTCCCAATTTTAAGTGAGAACATATGATGTTTGGTTTTCCATTCCTGAGTTACTTCACTTAGAATAATGGTCTCCAGCTCAATCCAGGTTGCTGCAAATGCCATTAATTTGTTCCTTTTTATGGCTGAGTAGTATTCCGTGGTGTGTGTGTGTGTGTGTGTGTGTGTGTGTGTGTGTGTGTGTGTTATATGTGTATATATATACATATACATACACACACACATATATATATATATAACATTTTCTTTATTTACTTGTTGATTGACGGGCATTTGGGCTGGTTTCATATTTTTTCAATTGTGAATTGTGCTGATACAAACATGCATGTGCAAGTGTCTTTTCATAGAGTGACTTCTTTTCCTCTGGGTCAGATTGCTGGATCAAATGGTAGATCTACTTTTAGTTCTTTATGGAATCTCGGCACTGTTTTCCATGGTTGTTGTACTAGTTTACTTTCCTACCAACCGTGTAAAAGTGTTGCCTTTTCAACACGTCCATGCCAACATCTATGACTTTTTGATTTTTTAATTATGGTCATTCTTGCAGGAGTAAAGTGGTATTGCATTGTGGTTTTGATTTGCATTTTCCTGATAGTTAGTGATGTTGAGCATTTTTTCATATATTTGTTTGCCATTGGTATATCTTCTTTTGAGAATTGTCTACTCCTGTCCTTAGCCCACTTTTTGGTGGGATTATTTATCAGGTTTTTTTTTCTGCTGATTTGTTTGAATTCCTTGTAGATTTTGGATATTAGTTCTTTGTCAGAAGCATAGTTTGCAGGTATTTTCTCCCACTTTGTGGGTTGTCTCTTTACTCTTTTGGTTATATCTTTTGCTGTGCAGAAGTTTTTTAGTTTAATTAAGTTTCATCTTTGTTTTTGTTGCATTTGCTTTTGGGTTCTTGGTCATTAACTCTTTGCTCTTTGTTTAGAAGAGTTTTTCTGATGTTATCTTGTACAATTTTTATGGTTTCAGGTCTTAGATTTAAGTCTTTGATCCATCTTGAGGTGATTTTTCTATAAGGTGACAGATGATGATCCCGTTTCATTCTCCTCCTACATGTGGCTTTCCAGTTATCATAGCACCATTTGTTGAATAGGCTGTCCTTTCCCTACTTTATGTTTTTGTTTGCTTTGTCAAAGGTCAGTTGGCTGTAAGTGTTTGGCTTTATTTCTGGGTTCTCTATTCTGTTCCATTGGTCTATGTGCCTATTTTTATACCACTACCATGCTGTTTTGATGACTATAGCCTTGTAGTATAGTTTGAAGTCAGGTAATGTGATGCCTCCAGATTTGTTCTTTTTGCTTAGTCTTTCTTTGGCTATGTGGGCTCTTTTTCAGTTCCATATGAATTTTAGGATTGTTTTTTCTAGTTCTGTGAAGAATGATGATGGTATTTTGATGGGAATTGCATTGAATTTGTAGATTGCTTTTGGCAGTATGGTCATTTTCACAATATTGATTCTACTCACTCATGGGCATGGGATTTCATTTGTTTGTGTCATCTATGATTTCTTTCAGCAGTGTTTTGTAGTTTTCCTTGTAGAGGTCATTCACCTCTTCTGTTAGGTATATTCCTGAGTATGATTACAGGCGTCCATCCCCACTCCTGGCTAATTTTTATATTTTTAATAGAGATGGGGTTTCACCATGTTAGCCAGGCTGGTCTATAACTCCTGACCTCAGGCGATCCACCCGCCTCAGCCTCCTAAAGTGCTGGGATTACAGGCATGAGCCACCTCTCCTAGCTTAATTTCAATTTTCTTAAACGTATTGAGACTTGTTTTGTGGCCTATCATATGGTCTATCTTGCAGAATGTTTCATGTGCTGATGAATTGAATGTGTATTCTAAAGTTGTTGGGTAGAATGTTCTGTAAATATCTGTTAAATCCATTTGTTCGAGGGTATAGTTAAAGTACACTTTTTCTTTGTTGACTTTCTGTCTTGATGACCTGTCTAGTGCTGTCAGTGGAGTATCAAAGTCCCTCACTATTACTGTGTTGCTGTCTATCTCATTTCTTAGGTCTAGTAGTAATTGTTTTATAAATTTAGGAGCACTTATATATAAAAGTGCATATATATTTGGGATTGTGATATTTTCCTGTTGGACTAGTCCCTTTATCATTATGTCATGTCCCTCTTTGTCTTTTTTAACTGTTTTTGCTTTAAAGTCTGTTTTGTCTGATATAAGAATAGCTACTCCTGCTCGCTTTTGGTGTTCTTTTGCATGGAATGTCTTTTTCCAATCCTTCACCTTAAGTTTATGTGAATCCTTATGTGTTAGGTGAGTCTCTTGAAGACAGCAGGTACTTGATTGGTGAATTCTTATCCATTTGCCATTCTGTATCTTTTAAGTGGAACATCTAGGCCTTTTACATTCAGTATTAGTATTGATATGTGGGGTACTATTCTATTCATCATGCTGTTGTTGCCTGAATATCTTGTTTGTTTTTCCATTGTGTTATTGTTTTATAGGCCCTGTGAGATTTATGCTTTAAGGAGGTTCTGTTTGGTTTCAAGATTTGGAACTCCTTATAGCAGTTCTTGCAGTGCTTGCTTAGTAGTGGCAAATTCTCTCAGCATCTGTTTGTCTGAAAATGATATTTGCTTTCCTTCATTTATGAAGCTTAGTTTCACTGGATACAAAATTTTTGGCTAATAATCATTTTGTTTACGGAGGCTAAAAATAGGACCTCAGTCCCTTCTAGCTTGTAGGGTTTCTGCTGAAAAATCTGCTGTTAATCTGATAAGTTTTCTTTTATTGGTTACCCGATGCTTTTGCCTCACAGCTTTTTTTTTTTTTTTTTTTTTTTTTTTTTTTTTTTTTTTTTTTTTTTTTTTTGAGTCAGAGTCTCGCTCTGTCGCCCAGGCTGGAGTGCAGTGGCGCCATCTCGGCTCACTGAAGCTCCACCTTCTGGGTTCACGCCATTCTCCTGCCTGAACCTCCCTAGTAGCTGGGACTACAGGCACCCACCACCACGCCTGGCTAATTTAAAAAAAAATATTTTTAGTAGAGATGGGGTTTCACTGTATTAGACAGGATTGCCTCGATCTCCTGACCTTGTGATCCACCCACCTCAGCCTCCCAAAGTGCTGGGATTACAGGTGTGAGCCACTGTGCCTGGCCGCCTCACAGCTCTTAAGATTCTTTCCTTCATCTTGACTTTAGATAACCTGATGACTGTGTATCTAGATGATGATCTTTCTGTGATAAATTTCCCAGGTGTTCTTTGAGCCTCTTGTATTTGGATGTCTAGATTTCTAGCAAGGCCAGGGAAGTTTTCCTTAATTATTCCCTGAAATAAGTTTTCCAAATTTTAGATTTCTTTTCTTCCTCAGGAACGCCAATTATTCTTAGTTTGTTTTTTTTAACGTAATTTCAAACTTTTTGGAGGCTTTGTTCATTTTTGGATTATTTTTTTCTTTATCTTTGTTGGATTGGGTTAATTCAAAAGTCTTTGAGCTGTAAAGTTCTTTCTTCTACTTGTTTGATTCTATTGTTGAAACTTTTCAGTGTATTCTTCATTTCATCAAATGTGTCTTTCATTTCCAGAAGTTGTGATTTGTTTTTTATTTTTCCTACCTATTTCTCTGGAGATTTTCCATCCATATCCTGTATTATGTTTTTAATTTCTTTAAATCGGTTTTCACTTTTCTCTGGTGCCTCCTTAAGTAGCTTAATAAGCAACCTTCTGAATTATTTTTCTGGCAATTCAGAGATTTTTTCTTGGTTTTGATCCATTGCTGGTGAGCTAGTGCGATCTTTTGGGTGTGTTATAGAACCTTGTTTTGTCATATTACCAGAAATGTTTTTCTGGTTTCTTCTCATTTTGGTAGACTATGTCAGAGGGAAGATTGGTGACTCAAGGGCTGCTGTTCAAATTCTTTAGTCCCATGGGGTGGTCCCTTGATGGGGTGCTCTCCCCCTTCTCCTAAGGATGGGGCTTCCTGAGAGTGAGAGTGCAGTGATTGTTATTGCTCTTCTTCTACTGGGCTCTGGGCTGGTACTCGGGAGTGTCTGCAGAGTCCTGTGATGTGATCCATCTTTGGGTCTCTTAGCCATGAATACCAGCACCTGCTGCAGTGGAGGTAGCAGGGTAGTGAAGTGGTTGTAGTTTTGTTTAGTGTGCTGTTTTTCTTAAATCCTGTTTCTGCTAGCCATGAAGTTGTCACATGGGCAGATTCTGGACCTCTGGTTAGTCAGAATGTTACAGGCAGTGGAATTAGCTATTGTTTTCTCCTTCCTTGGAGCAGGGTGTTGCGGGAAGTCAGGGACCCTGAACAGAGGGACCGGCTGAAGCCATGGCAGAAGAACATAAATTGTGAAGATTTCATGGGCATTTGTTAGTTCCCCAAATTAATACTTTTATAATTTCTTATGCCTGTCTTTACTGCAATCTCTGAACATAAATTGTGAAGATTTCATGGATACTTATCACTTCCCCAATCAATACCCTTGTGATTTCCTATGCCTGTCTTTACTTTGATCTCTTAATCCCATCATCTTCGTAAGCTGAGGAGGATGTATGTCACCTCAGGACCCTGTGATGATTGTGTTAACTGTACAAATTATAGAGCATGTGTTTTTGAACAATATGAAATCTGGGCACCTTGAAAAAAGAACAGGATGACAGCAGTGTTCAGGGGACAAGGGAGATAACTTTAAACTCTGCCTGCCGGTGAGCCAGGCTGAACAGAGCCATATTTCTCTTCTTTCAAAAGCAAATAGGAAAAATATCGCTGAATTCTTTTTCTCAGCAAGGAACATCCCTGAGAAAGAGAATGTGCCCCTGAGGGTAGGCCTCTAAAATGGCCACTTTGGGGGCAGCTGTCTTTTTTGGTCGAAGACAAAGGGATGAAATAAGCCCTGGTCTCCCGTAGTGCTCCCAGGCTTATTAGGACGAGGAAATTTCTGCCTAATAAATTTTGGTCAGACCGGTTGTCTGCTCTCAAACCCTGTCTCCAGATAAGACATTATCAATGACAATGCGCGCCCAAAACTTCATTAGCAATTTTAATTTTCCCCGTCCTGTGGTCCTGTGATCTTGTCCTGCCTCCATTTGCTTTGTGATATTTTATTACCTTGTGAAGCATGTGATCTCTGTGACCCACACCCTATTCGTACACTCCCTCCCCTTTTGAAAATCGCTAATAAAAACTTGCCAGTTTTACAGCTCAGGGAGCATCACAGAACCTGCTGACATGTGATGTCTCCCCCGGACACCCAGCTTTAAAATTTCTCTCTTTTGTACTCTTTACCTTTATTTCTCAGACCAGCCGATGCTTAGGAAAATAGAAAAGAACCCACGTTGAATATCGGGGGTGGGATTCACCCGATAGCAGGGTTGTTCTGTTATGAGTTGCTGTAATGACTTGAGTTGACTGGCCTACAGCCAGGAGATGGTGCTTTCAAGAGAGCATCAGCTGTGGTAGTATAGGGAGATACAAGCTTGCATTAAGGTCACCTGGATAAGTATTCAGGTTTCTCAGGTGATGGGCAGGGCCATAGAACACCCATGAGTTTTATGTCTTTTGTCTTCAGCTACCAGGGCTTGTAGAGAAAGACCATCAGGTGGGGGCAGGGTTAGGCATGTCTGAGCTCAGACTGTCTTTGGGGGGTGGACTTGCTGTGGCTAAAGAGAGGGATGGCAGGGGTGGTTCTCAGGCCAATGGAGTTATGTTCCAAGCGGGGGATTATGGCTGCCCTGCCTCTGCTCCTTCATACAGGCTGCCAGGGAAGTGGGAGAAAAGCCAGCAGTGACAGGCCTCGCCCAACTCCCACAGCCAGCAAGGCCAGTCTCAGTCCCGCCATGCTCCCCTAACAGCCAACAGAGCTGAATTTATATCCAGGTCTCTGGTGTGCAGGGCTGAGATCTTGCCTCTGGCTTCAAGGCTGAGAAAGCAAGCAGGATTTTCAGGCCTCACTCCTTCCTGCCTTCTGCAGCTGGATAGATAATTCTTGGCTAACAGTTTTTTTCTTTCAGCATTTAAAGTATGTCATCTTAGTGTGTTTTGGCCTTCGTGATTTCTGGTGTGAAATCAACTGTCAGTTGTATCAAGGATCGTATGTAATGAGTCACTTCTTTCACTGCTTTCAAGATTCTCTTTGTCTTTGTATTTTAAGTTTGACTCTAATGTGTCTCAGTGTGTGCCTCTTTGAGAGTATGCTGCTTGGAGTTCATACAGCTTCTTGGATTTGTAGATCCTTATTTTCCTTCACATTTGGGAAATCCTTGGCCATTATTTCTTCAAATATTATTTTGTTCTCTCTTTCTTAGACTCAAATAATATGTATGTGGGTTAGCTTATGGTGTCCTATGGGTCCCTTAAGCTCTGTTCACTTTTATTAATTCTTTTTCCTTTTTTTCTTTGAGACAGAGTTTTGCTCTTGTTACCTGGGCCTCCCAAGTAGCTGGGATTACAGGCATGCACCACCATGCCCGGCTAATTTTGTATTTGTTTTTGTTTTTTTGAGACGGAGTCTTGCTCTGTTGCCAGGCTGGAGTGCAGTGGTGCGATCTTGGCTCATTGCAACCTCCGCCTCCTGGGTTCAAGCAAGTCTCCTGCCTCAGCCTCCCGAGTAGCTGGGAGTACAGGTGCATGCCACCAAGCCTGGCTAATTTTTTTTTGCATTTTTAGTAGAGATGGGGTTTCACCATGTTACCCAGGATGGCCTCGATCTCCTGACCTTGTGATCTGCCTGCCTTAGCCTCCCAAAGTGCTGGGATTACAGGTGTGAACCACTGTGCCCAGCTCTTTTTTTTGAGATGGAGTCTCGCTCTGTCACGCAGGCTGCAGTGCAGTGGCATGATCTCGGCTCACTACAACCTCTGCCTCCTGGGGGTTCAAGTGATTCTCCTGCCTCAGCCTCCTGAGTAGCTGGGATTATAGGTGCCCACCACCATGCCCAGTTAATTTTTGTAGTTTTAGTAGAGAGAGGGTTTTGCCATGTTGGCCAGGCTGGTCTTGAACTCCTGACCTCAGGTGATCCACCCTACTCAGCCTCCCAAAGTGCTGGGATTACAGGCATCAGCCACTGTGCCTGGCCAATTCTTTTTCTTTTCTACTCCTCAGACTTGATAATTTCGATTATCCTATCCTTAAGTTCACTGATTCTTTATTGTGCCTTCTTAGATCTGCTGTTCAATACCTCTAGTCAATTTTTCATTTCAATCATTGTACTTTTCAGCTCCAAAATTTCTGTTTGGTTCTTTTTTATGCTTTCTGTCTTTTAAATTGACATTCTAATTTTGCTCATACATCATATTCCTAATTTCCTTTAGTTATTTGTTCATGTTTTCCTTTAGTTCTGTGAGCATATTTAAGTCAATTGTTTTAAAGTGTTTGTCTATTAAATTTGATGCCCGGACTTCTTCAGGAATAGTTTCTGTCAATTTAGTTTGTTTCTGTAAATGGGCCATAATTTCCTATTTCTTTGTATGTTTTGTGATGTTTTTTGTTGAAAGCTATATGTTTGAATATCACAAAATGTTAATGGGGTACATTAAATTCTCCTTTTTCCTCTGAGTTCGCTGTTTATTTAATTTATGTGAAGGCTATAGTAGTCCATTTGTTTAGTGACTTTCCCAAAGTACTTTTAGGAAGACTTTTTTTGTGTGTGTAATCATTGATATTTCTGTTTTTCAGTTTGTACTCAGCTAGTGTTTTGATAGGATTTCCTTGAATGTCAAGAACTAAAAAAAAAAAAAAAAAAAAAAATTAAAATTCAAAAAAATCAAACAAACAAAAAATTACCTCCCCCACTCATATTTGCAGAATCATTTTGTTCTAAGACATTTGTTTTCAACACCTAACTAGGCTTGCACTAAGCATAGGACTCAGCCCGTGGTGAAATGTTAGAGTTTTCACATGTTGTTTTTCTGAGGATGTGTCTTGTGTGGAGCCTGCACATGGCTTTCTAAATCCCCCTATATATGTGGCTTCTTTTGAATGTCCTAATTTCCCAAATAAACTCTCCCCAGCTCTTGCTCTCAGTCCTTAGGTGGTCTATTTTGTTTTGATCATAATCTTTTCCCCTGAGTATCTGCATGTTGCTCATTTTTTCTTGCATTGATTTTGAGCTTGCCATTTTCTAGCCTCAGTTCTGAGTGAAGTGAAACACAGATGAATACCTTATGTCAGTCTTTTAGCCCCAAGGCAGGTTAGAACATACGTACACAACAATTTGCAAATAAGGTCTGCTCTGTTTCCTCCAGAATCAGGGACAAGTTTCCCATATGAGAATGTAGACTTTCCTATTCAAGACCGTGACTGCACTGGAGAGGGGGTGCGGCAAGAGCAAGTAAAAATGCCATAAAACTTTCTTACCATTTTGAAATTGCCTTTATCTTTCTTTTTTTTAACTTTTATTTTAGGTTCAGAGAGTACATATGCAAATTTGTTACATGGGTAAGTTGCATGTCACTGAGGTTTGGTGTACAAATGATCCCATCACCCAGGTAGTGAGCATAGCATACAATAGGTAGTTTTTCAACCCTGGCCCCCTCCTGCTCCCACCTCTAATAGTCCCCAGTGTCTATTGTTCCCATCTTTATGTCCATGTGCACTCAATGTTTAGCTCCCACTTCTAAGTGAGATGTGGTATTTGGTTCCCTGTTCCTGTGTTAATTTGCTTAGGATGATGACCTCAAGCTGCATTCATATTGTTGCAAAAGACATGATTTCATTCTTTTTTATGGCTGCATAGTATTCCACAGTGTATATGTATCACATTTCCTTTATCTAATCCACTGTTGATGGGCATCTAGGTTGATTTTGTATCTTTGCTATCGTGAATAGCACTGTGATGAACATATACATGCATGTGTCTTTTTAGTAGAATGGTTTATTTTCCTTTGGGTATATGGGATTTCCAGTAATGGGATTTCTCAGTCAAATGGTAGCTCTGTTTTAAGTTCTTTGAGAAATCAAACTGCTTTCCACAGTGGCTGAACTAATTTACATTCCCACTGTAAGTGTATAAGTGTTCCCTTTTCTCTGCAACCTCACTGGCATCTGTTCTCGCCTTTTTCTTTATTCAGCATTTGCTCGGTTGCTATAAACCTTTCATCATTTTTCAGAGTTTTGAGAAAGTGGTTCTGTCAGTTTCTGCTTGATTATCAGTTTCGGTAGGGGAACAAGAGCGTGGAGCTGCCTACTTCACCATTTTGCCAATGTACTACTGCCTCCATCATTTTCTATTGCCTTCTTTCCTTATTTTTTTCATTGTACATATTATGACCCAGAAATTAAATTCTGAATTTATTTCTTGACTTTGTTATTGTCTCTTTCTCTCAGTAGAATGTTGGCTCCAGGAGTACAGGGACTGCATCTGTCTTATTTACCCTTATGTACTGCTAGAAGTGTCAGGCTGTGTGTGTGTATACACACATATGTATTTTGCAGTTTGTATGTATATACACACATATACACACGTGTGCACACGTGTGCATGCACACACACACACATATATATCTCACTATCTACTTTTGAATGAATGTTATGCCAGTAGTTCCCAATACTGGTCGTCATCTTCTGCAAGGGCCTGATATAGTTTTTGCCAATCTGCAGTAAAATGAAGATAAAAAGGACACTGTAGTGTATATTTGATTTAAAGGCCTTTGCTTTATCTTATTTACTTGCTAATTTGTGCAAAACTGCAAAAGATATGTATAAATCAGGGAAATGTAAATACTTGGATATTTTATAATATTAGGAAATTATTATTAAATTTTTAGATATTCTGTGGTATTATGGTTATTATTATAAAAGAGTTCTTATATTTTAAACACATGAACTCAAATATTTATGGAGAAAATGGTGTCTAGAATTTGCTTCAAAGTAATCTGGGATACGATGTGTGTTGGGGTTAGAGATGTAAGACGCTTGGCCAGGAATTGATAATTGAGAAGCTGGGTGAGAGGTACTTGGGGGTTCATTTACTCTTTTTTCTACTTTTGCATATGTTAAAAATTTTCATATTAAAGATAAATTTAAAAGTTTGTCCTTTACTTGGGGATTATGTGTAATTGTCTTTTCTTAAAATGATGGTGATAGAAGGCAGTAGTTTGTTTTTAGTGTCCTTCTGCAATATTTTATCCATCCCTCGCAATTTTTTGAAATATTGTTTGGGCTGTGAAGTCCTAAACTCTTGGGACTGAGAACTTGTGGGACTGGGTCTGATCACATGAGGCCACAAACATTTACTGACAAGATCCTGGGTGCCAGACCCTGTTCTGGACTAAAAATATACAGCGAATTAGACACAGTCCACACTCCTGAGAATTGCTGTAGAAAATGAGATAAGAAATGTAAAATCCTTCACACAGTGCCTGATACAGTGTAAGTGCTCAATAAATGTTAAGTGTCCTCATCACCACCCCCACTACTATCATCATCACCTTCGATATTTTTCCATGTCAGTTTATATATAGCCCATTAAATTAATTAATTAATTGAGATAGTCTGGCTGTGTCGCCCAGGCTGGAGTGCAGTGGCACGATCTCGGCTCACTGCAACCTCTGCCTCCCGGGTTCAAGTGATTCTCCTGCTTCAGTCTCCCGAGTGTCTGGGATTACAGGCACGTGCCACCACGCCTGGCTAATTTTTTGTATTTTTAGTAGAGACGGGGTTTCACCATGTTGGCCAGGCTGGTCTCAAACTTCTGACCTCAGGTGATCCACCCACCTCGGCCTCTCGAAGTATTGGCATTACAGGCGTCAGCCACCACGCCTGGCCTATATATAGCCCATTTTAAACTGATAAGTCATATCATTATCAGCCATCTCCTGCCCCCACTGATACTTTCAGTTTTTCATTATTGCCAACAAATCAGCACGGCTTACACTTGTTCATAAGGCTCCTTGCAGTTTTTTGTCCCCTAGATCTAAGGTTCTTAAAGTGTGATCTTGAACCAGTTTGCCCCAGCATACCCTGGAAGTTGTTAGAAACACAAGTTCTTAATCTCTGATAGTAGACAGGCCACAACAATCTGTGTTTTAACAAGCCCTGTAGGTGATCCGGATACACTTCTCTAGGAGTCTTGGATGTATATATATGGAAATGGGATTGCTGAGCCGATAGGATATATACAATTAAAATAATGTTTTTTTAAATAAAATAGGGAGGATCTCACTGTGTTGCCCATGCTGGCCTCAAACTCATGGACTCAAGCGATCCACCCACCTTGGCCTCCCAAAGTGCTGGGATTACAGGCGTTACATTTGAAAAAATTAAGTCAAAGAGCTCTCCAAACCAGGCACAAACTTCTACTTATATATTAAGGTCTCACTGTGAGTAGGGTTGCTAAGCCTGCTGAAATAACCCTTTCTCTTCCGGTACCCACTTTCACCGACGTGCCCCACCCGCCCGACTCGATTGCATCAGCCTCCCGTCAGCCCCGCCCCAGTGTACTTGCACTCGCAAGCGCTGCTGGGTATCTTGGGACTAGACGCACACGGGGCGGGGCTTCGAGTCTCGCTCTTGGAGCGGGGAGGCCAAAGGAGTCGGAAAGGGGCGTTATCTATTTCGGAAGTGAGTGGGACAATGGCGACCAAGCGGTCGTGAGCCTTGAGCTTTGCAACTTTTCTTGGCTCCCATTTCCTCCTAAAGCCACGAGTTTACCAGCGTCTCTTACAAGTAGTGTGTCGCCACTTTAAATAAACCATTAGGAAAGGAAAAGGGCGAATCCCGGAGGCCACCTGCGGCAGGGGTGCGCCAATTGGCCAGTGGTGAGGGCGCATGCGAACCACTGACAATGACGTAATCTTGCCGCTCACAGCGGAAGTGAGACTTTGGGGGAGGGAGGAGCTCCGGTGGGAGTAAAAGCGTCGGATTTGTCCAGGCCTGGGCTGAGACGCCTGCTAGGGGATGGAGGGCCCCAGGAGGGAGAGGGAGGAGTCTTGGACTCTCTCAGAGACAGAGGCTGGGGCTGGCCACCGAGAGTGGAAGCCGCTGTCCAGAGGTTAGAGCCACCCAAGAGCGGGTAGTCGAGTGGCCGCCAGGGGGTGACCGTGCCTGCGTACGTC
The DNA here is from genome assembly GCF_037993035.2 of Macaca fascicularis. Classification (NCBI taxonomy): domain Eukaryota; kingdom Metazoa; phylum Chordata; class Mammalia; order Primates; family Cercopithecidae; genus Macaca; species Macaca fascicularis. The sequence goes on from NC_088395.1 coordinate 54,631,071, forward strand.
CACAAGTGGGCCCATAAAGACTGGCCCATATATTTTTGAAACTATTTATTTTTATATCTGTTTCTTCTTCTGCCCTGACATCCCAGAGAAAGAGTTGTGGGTGATTCACCTAGTGAAGGGCCAGGTACAAAGAAGACACATTTTTAAGGCGGTTGATTGACGGAGGGAAAAGACTGAAAAAACGAAAACAACAAACCAAAAAACCCCAAACCCAGAGATACCCATATATGACATAAAGTTAAGGCCTTTTTAAAAATTAGTAATAGAAATTTTAAATGTCCATCAGCAGAGCTTCAGGCCATGAAGTTTTTAGGTTGTTGCAGTCAGAGTGTACACATAACCCTGTATCCTTAGTTATAGCATAATAATTTTTCTCTGTTGCTGTAGAATCTCCACAGCCATCATCTCTCAGCAATGGTGGTAGAATGTTCCATCAGACAGCTGTGCCACAATTCACTTAACTCTTGTTGGATATTAAAACTACTTTCTAGTGTTTGACCATCAAAAAATATCTCTGCAAGGAATAATTTTGTGCTTAGAGCTTTTCCTGTGGGAGTAGGGGTGGGTGGATATTGATTTAGGAGCAGAATTACCGGGAAAATGTCATAAACATGCTTTAGGCTCTTGTTGACCCGCTTTCCTGAAAGGGATCATACCCATTGACATCAGAGGCCAAATCCGAAATCAAACCTGGTGGACTCCGGGTCTTGCCTGTCTCCAGGCTGGTTTTAATTTCCGTATCCTGCAGCAATGCTCAAGTTTATTATTAGTTCTGACCTTTGGGGCAAGGCAAACACACACCAAAGTTTCGGGGACAACTTTAGCAACTGCAACAGCTGACATTGTGAGCGGGTGCAGCTCAGGTTTCAAGCTTGAGCAACTGGGTTGGATGAACTTGCCTCACTGAGACAGGGAATCTGAGAAGAGGAACAGGTTTGGGAGGGAGCAGATGAGATCAGTTTTAAATATGTTTAGTTCGAGGTGCCTTTGGGACATCTAAAGGAAGGTATCCAGGAGACAGGCATACATATGGATAAACAATAGTTTTTGCCCTTCTCTGAACTCCCAGAGCTCCCTATCTGTGGATTTCTCATGGCTCAGGTTGCCTTTTACCTTTTACTACCCTCAGAGCTCCTTGAGGCCAGGATAAGGGCCTCATTCATTTGTGCATCCTTCCTCCCAGTGCCTGGTACAGTGCTTTATACCTAGAAGGCCATAACATTCTGTCCTGTATAATGAAATTTCATTGATTTCTTAATTGGATGATTCCTGCAGTAGGGGTTCTGATCTGGGTGAAAAAGTTTGGGAAGCTTGAGAGTTCTGGGAAGGCTTCCTGTAAGAGGTGACATAATGTTACTGTGAATGATTATGACTATTTGTTGAACACCTACCATATTCCAGTCACTCTGCTGCACACATGCATCAGAGATGCCACTTCTTGCTGGCCATCTTTACATCCCCTTCTGGGAGAATTGGCTCTACTTACAGTTCCTACCAAATGATCAAGCAAGGACTAACTATGTATTACATCCACCCTTGCCTTAGGATACAGCATCTGATCCATGGCCAGCCCACAGCCTGTGAGTTGTATGGCCCAGCTTTAGAAGATGAGGTGGGCCAATCAGATTGCTCTCTTGGGAATGTGAAATAGGAGATCCAGAGGAGAGTTGTCAGTTAGTTGTCGGTAGCTGAGCTGACAGGTCCAGTAGACCAGGATGCTGGGTGGGTGGGTGCGGCATTATGAATCAGGTCAAGTGCCTGTTAAAATCCTGGGGGAACAGTTCAAAGTGGTTGGCTGAATGAGGAAGCTGGGGCAGGTGTACAGAGAGAAGCAGACATGTAGTGCAGATGAATTATATTAATGGTAAAGCTCCAGAGCAGAGGGTCCATGCCTCATCCAGAAATTTCCTGCAGCTCCAGGCTTAATAAGCTTTAGCTGTACTTCACTTCCTGCTCTTGGATTTCCGATTCGTGATCTAGCTTCACTGGGTTTCTGTTCCTTGCATCCAAAAGAGTCTTAACAAAAACAGCCTTTTAAATAGGTTTAATTTAATTTGCACTTCGGCCCTCTGAGGTGAGTATACTTTTCCTCATTTTACAAGTGAAGAAACTGAAGTTTAGTGAGATTAACTTGACTAAGGTGACACAGCCAGTGATGGAGCTGGTCTGTCAGATGCTCTTAATCTTTTTTTTTAAAGCATTAATATGTTATTTTTATTTTTAAAAATGACCACAAGCTTGTCATATAAAAAAAACAAAAGCAATCAATACAGACATAATCTGATCTGAACATCAATCAGCTGCTTTGACTCTTCCTTTCATTTACTTCCTTTCAATTTAAAGGAATGTAGCTCCAGCTACATTGGCCTCTGTTTCCGGAACACGCCAAGGTTGTTCTCACCTTTGGTCCTTTGCACTGAGTGTTCCTTCTCTTTATTTAAAAAATTTTTTTTTTTTTCTTCGCCAGCTTTAAACAGAGGGTCCCTTCTCTTTATAATGCTTTTCCCCTTGCTTTTCCAGTGGCTGGCTCCTTCTTGTCATTGTCTTCACTTAATTGTCACTTCTTCAGAGAGGCCTTTGCCAAACCACGCAGTATGAAATAGCCCACACAACTCTTTGCCCCACTGCTTTCTGTCATATAACTCCTTTTTATTCCCTGCATAGCCCTTGTCACTGTTTGAAATTGCGTTGCTCATTTATGTAATTGTTTATTGTCTGCGTCCTCTTTAAAAATGAGAACAGAAGCCTTATCTGTATCCTGAGGATCTAAAACAGTGCTGCTGTATAAGTTCAGTCAATATTTGTGGAATGTTTGAATGTATAAACTAAAAACAAAGTTCTTATCCAATGCTTTTCTCTCCTAATACCAATCTGCAGAGACAGTAACTTTTAACAGTTTTGTCTACATCTTCCCATTTTCCATGCATATACAAACAAGCATGTATCTCTCTGCATAAAGATAAATATGAATATATGCTTTTGTTTACACCAATGAAAGTTCTATAATTGCCTTTTTCACATAACACTTAACATCTTTCTGTACCAATACATATACATCTACCTTATTAAAAACAAAACAAAATAAATTCATATTATTGCAGTGTATGGAGTTACCAGAATTTATTTAATTGGATGTCTTTTAGTGGTTATTTTTTTCTAATTTTTTGTTTTTATGTGATGTAATATTGAAGTAAATATTCTTATTATATATGTATTTGCACAAATGTTCCCCACACCCATTTGTTGTCTTTTGGCTTTGCTTGTGGTATATGCAAAGATAAACTTTGTTTAAACTTATATGATTAGGTTTACCCATCATTCCCTTTATGGTTTTTGGATTTTGTTTTCTTTTTAAATAATTTAATTTTAAGTTTTATGGGTACACAATTTAATTTTTATGGATTGTACATGCCTATGGGTTACATGTGATATTTTTATACCTGTTTATGATGTGTAATGATCCAGTCAGGGTAATTGGGATAACCATCACCTCAAACAATAATCATTTCTTTGTGTTGGGAATATTCCAAATCTACTCTTTTAGCTATTTTGAAATATACAATAAATTATTGTTAACTATATTCACCCTATAGTGCCACCAAACACAAGATCTTATTCCTACTATCTAACTGTATTTTTGTACCTGTTAACGAACCCCTCCTTATCCCCACCTCTCCACTACCCTTGCTAGCCTCTGGTAATCATCCTACTACTCTCTACCTCCACAAGATCAGTGTTTTCTTAACTCCCACATATGAGTGAGAACATGTGCTATTTGTTTTCTGTGCCTGGCTTATTTCACTTAACATAATGTCATCCATGTTGTTATAAATGTCAGGATTTCACTCTTTTTGTATGGCTGAATAATATTCAATTATGTATATATACCACATTTTCTTTATCAATTCATCCATTGATGGACACTTAGGTTGATTCTATATTTTGACTATATTGAATAGTGCTACAATAAATACGGGAGTGCAGATATCTCTCCAATATACTGATTTCCTTTCTTTTGGATGTATACCTAGCACTGGGATTGCTGGATAATATGGCAGTTCTATTTTTATTTTTTTGAGAAATCTCCATACTGTTTTCCACAGTGGCTGTACTACTTTCCATTCCCACTAACAGTATACAAACATTCTCCTTTCTCAGCATCCTTGCCAGCGTCCATTATTTTTTTGTCCTTTTGATAAAAGCCATTTTAACTGCAGTGATAACTTTACCCACTCCAAAATTATATATTAAAAATGATTCATCCATGTTGTCTGCTAGTACTTTTATGGTTTCAGTTTTACAGTTAAATCTTTGATCTATCTGGAATTTATTTTGGGGTAGGATTTAGGACAGGGATCTAGCTTCTTTTCCTTTCAAATGCTAAGTCTGCTGTCTCCGTACCATCTATTGACTAGTAATTATTGACTTATTGAATTGAAATGTCACCTTTATCAAATACGGAGTTTTCGTATGTGCTTTTGTTTATTTCTGCACTCTCTTTTATTCTATTGATCTGAATGTCTATGCCTGTACCAGTGCCATCTCGTTGTAATTAATGTAACTTCAAAATATATTTTCATATCTGGTTGGGCAAAGCCTCTTTTGTCTTCTTTTTCAGAAAATTTCTGCCTGTTTTCACATATTTATTCTCCAGGTGAACCTTAGCACACATTGTGAAAGTAAAAATAATATAAAATTGCCTATTGACATTTTGACCGAGGTTATATTGAATTTATAGGTTAATTTAGAGAAAATCATTGTCTTTCATAGTATTGAATCTTCCCATTGGAGAGTAAGGTATGGCTTTCTAGTTATTCAAGTTTTTTATGTTAGTAGAATTTTAAAGTTTTATTTTTATATGTTTTATATGTTCCTTGTTAGGTTTATTCCTATTTTAGTTGCTATTGTGAAGGGGATATTTTTCCCTTATCTTTTTGAACTGGTTGTGGGAAAGCAATTACTAGTACGTCACTAAATCCTATTATTGTTTCTAATAGGTTTTCCATAAATTTCCTCAGGCTTTCAAGTTATACAGCTATGTCAACAACAAATAGAGATTATTTTGCTCCTATAATAGCTCTCCCAAATTTGTGCCTCATTTAATTCTCTTGTCTAATTGTGTTATGTATTGCCTTCAGAATAGTAATAGTGGTGATAATGGGGCTTGCACCTTTTCTCTGACTTTAATGGAGAGTCTCAGATTTCATTATTCAGCATGATACTGGTTTTTGGTTAGAAATACAGAGTATAAAAATTATGTCAAATAAGTATCCATTCCTAGATAACTAAATCAGAAATACATCTTGAATTTTGTTAAATTGATTTTTTGGGAATCTATTGAGATGACCATGTGAGTTTTCTCATTTGGCCTATTAGTACAATGAATGATGTGTATTTCCTTTTTTCTTTTTTTTTTGTGTATTTCCTAATATTGAATAACTCTTGCACTCTTAGAATGGACCCCACAGTTTTTACTTCTTCAATTTACTGCTGAATTCTATTTGTTAATATTTTATTTATTTTACATCAATATGTATAAGTGAGATTTGTCTGTGGCTTTCTTACATGTGAACTTTGTTCGGAGTCCACGCATATCCTGAACTGTTTTATGTAGTCCCTGACCATTCAAGGACTGAAGATGTGCCTATATTAAGGGAGGATTCCACTGAATGCCAACCATCCATCCCTTCCATGTTTCTTTGCTGCATATTACGGTTTCTGAGAGATTTTATATACTCCTTAGGTATCTATGGGAATAAACATCATTAATTGTAAATGTGGAGATGCTAGCGTAGATTGTTTAATCCAAGTAGGCTATTTAAACAAACTGCAATGGAATTTACTGAGAAATGATAAATGATGGCTATTCTATTATTTTATGTTTATTCTTTAAAAACCAATATGATTTATAAGGGTAATTAAGTATTACTTTATATTAAGTAATTAATATAGTATTAAAGACACTTAATAAAAAAATCAGCCTCCATCTATCATTCCACATACCCTATTCTTCCTTCCATGTCAACAAATGCAGTTCTAGCTATTTCCCCTCATACTATGTCCATATTTCTATATAATGTGCATATATTGCTATTTATTTATTTTAAAATAATAGATTTCATATTTTAGAGCAGTTTAAGGTTTACAGAAAAAATGAATGGTGGCCAAGCATGGTGGCTCACGTCTGTAATTTCAGCACTTTGAGAGGCTGAGGCAGGCGGATCACTTGAGGTCAGGAGTTCGAGACCAGCCTGGCCAACATCGAGAAACCCCGTCTCTACTAAAAATACAAAAAGCCGGGCGTGGTGGCACGCGCCTGTAGTCCCAGCCACTCGGGAGACTGAGACAGGAGAATCGCTTGAACCTGGGAGGCGGAGGTTACAGTGAGCTGAGATCACTGCACTCCAGCCTGGGTGACAGAGAGACTCCATCTCAAAAAAAAAAAAAGAATGGAAAGTACAGAGAGTTCCTATATGACCCCTCTCCCCACTCCCCTCTGCCCACCAATTTCCCCTATGATTAATATGTTGCTTTAGACATTTAGGTAAAAATATTTTAGATATTATTTTAAAATATATTTAAAAATATTTAGATATTTAGATCAAAATGGTATATTTTTTATAATTATGAGCCATTATTGATACATTATTATTAGCTAAATTCCATAACTTACATTAGGGTTCATTCTTTGTGTTGTATATTCTATGAGTTTTGACAAATGTATAATGACATGTATCCACTGTTATAGTGTCAGAGAAAATAGTTTCACTGTCCTACAATCCCTTGTGATTTGCCTATTCATCCTTCTCTCCCTCCTCCAGAAATGCTGGCAACCACTGATCGTTTTACTGCCTGGAAAGAGGGAAGTTTTTGCTTTTCCCAAAATGTCATATAGTTGGAATCACACAGCCTTTTCACATTGGCTATTTTCACTTAGCAATATATATTTAAGGCTTGTCCATGTCGTTTTGTGGTTTGGGAGCTTATTTCTTTTTATTGATGAATAACATGCCATTCTATGAATGTACCAGAATTTATCCACTCATCTATTGAAGGACATCATGATTGCTTCCAAGTTTTGGTAATTCTGACTAAAGCTGCTGTAAGCATTTCTGTGCAGTTTTTGTATAAACATAAATCTCAATTCATTTGGGTAAATAGCAAGGAGTGCAATTACTGGATCATATGGTAAGAGTATGTTTAGTTTTGTAAGAAAATGCCAAACTGTCTTCCACAGTGACTACACCATTTTGCTTTCCCACCAGCAATGAATGAGAGCTCCTGTTGCTCCACATCCTCGCTAGCATTTGGTGTTTTTGGTATTTTGAATTTTGGCTATTCTAATAGGTGTGTAGTGGTATCTCTCTTTTTTTTTTTTTTTTTTTTTTTTTTGAGAAGGAGTCTGGCTCTGTTGCCCAGGCTGGAGTGCAGTGGTTCCATCTCTCCTCACTGCAACCTCCGCCTCCTGGGTTCAAGTGATTCTCCTGCCTCAGCCTCCCGAGTAGCTGGGACTACAGGCACCCACCACCATGCCTGGCTAATTTTTGTATTTTTAGTAGAAACAGGGTTTCGCCATGTTGGCAAGGGTGGTCTTGAACTCCTGGCCTCAAGTGATCCACCTGCCTCTGCCTCCCAAAGTGCTGGGATTACAGGCGTGAGCGACCGCACCCGGCCTTGTTGTTTCAGTTTGCATTTCTCTGATGACGTATGATGTTGAGCATTTTTTCATATGCTTGTTTGCCATCTGTGTATCTTTCTTGGTGAGTCATCTCTTCAGATCTTTTGTCCCAATTTTAATTGCTTCCTTTTTTTTACAGCTGAGTTTTAAGAGTTCTTTGTATGTTTTGGATGTAAGTCCTTTATTAGAAGTATTTTACAAATAGTTTTTTCCTAGTCTGTGGCTTTTGTTTCATTTTCTTTACAGTGTTTTCCTGTATTTATGGTTGAGTATATGTTATTAATTTTGAAAAATTCTCAATCATTATTACCTCAAAGCTTTATTTTGTTTCTTTCTCTGTTTGCCTTTTGGTATTCCCATTATGCATATGTTACCCTTTTTGTAATTGTCCCACAGTTCTCGGATATTTTGTTTCATTTTTCTAATTCCTTTTTCTCTTCATATTTCCATCTTGGAAATTTCTATTGGCATATCTTCAAGCTCACTGATTCTTTCCTTGGCTAGGTCCAGTCTATTGATGTGCCCATCAAAGGAATTCTTTATTTCTCTTATGGTGTTTTTGATTTCTAGCATTTCCTTTTGATTCTTTTTTCCTAGAGTTTCCATCTGCCTGCTTACTTCAGCTATCCATTTTTGCATATTGTCCACTTTTTCCATTAGAGCCCTTAGCATATTAACAGTAGTTAATCTAAAGTCGTGATCTGATGATTTCAAAATATCTGCCATATCTAAGTCAGGTTCTGATGCTCACTCTGTCCCTTCAAACTGTGTTTTATTTTTTAGTACGCCTTATAATTTTTTGTTTAAAGCTAAACATGATGCAATGGGTAAAAGTAACTTGATACTGGTTCCAGTGGTAGGCTTCTGCTCCGGTAAGCTGTGATTTTCTGTATTTGCTTATAGCTCCAATTTTTGGAGTAGCAGTTTGCCCTGTGACCTCAATTCCTTGATAGACCTAAGAAGAGTTGTTTAGTTTCAGCTTGTTCAGATTTTTTCTTGTTGTGAGGACAGAGGCAACAATTTCCAAGCTCCTTCCATGTTGGACTAAGAGTTCTTATTTGTTATTTGTTAGCATCGTTTATTTTAGAAACAGCTTTATTGAAGTATTATTTACATACATTTAACTGCACACATTTAAAGTGTGCAATTTCATCAGTTTTAATATATATATCATAAGACAATCACTATATTTAAGATAAAGAACATAATTATGCTGGGCGCAATGGCTCACACCTGTAATCCCAGCACTTTGGAGGCTGAGGGGGATGGATCACCTGAGGTCAGGAGTTTGACACAAGCCTGGCCAATGTGGTGAAACCCCGTCTCTACAAAAAATACAAAAATTAGCCAGGCATGGTGGCAGGCGCTGTAGTCCCAGCTACTTGGGAGGGTGAGGCATAAAAATCACTTGAACCCAGGCGGTGGAGGTTGCAGTGAGCTGAGATTGTGCCACTGCACTGCCGCCTGCGCGACAGAGCCAGATTTCATCTAAAAAAAAAAAAAAGATGAAGAACATAATTATTATTTCTCAAAATTTCTTATTTCCCTTTGTAAATCTTTCCTCTTGCTCTACTACACTTTCCCAAGGTTTATTAATTTGTTTTCTGTTACAATAGACTAGTTTGCATTTTCTAGAGTTTTATAATCTGGCTTTTTCATTCAGCATAAATATTTTGAGATTAATTGAGTTTGTTGTGTGTATAAATAATTCATTTCCACATGTTACTGAATAGTGTTCCATTGTATGACCATATCAAAATTTGTTTACCCATTCACTTGTTGATTGATATTTAGGTTGTTTCTAGCTTTGGGTTATTACAAACACAGCTGTTATGAACAAGTAGACATTTGGTGGACATTTTGTGGACATTTGGTTATTTCTCTTGAATAAATTCCAAGGAGTAGAATGGCTTGTTTATATGGTAGGTGTATGTTTCATTTTTAAAGAAATTATAATTCTTAGGTATAAATAGAACATTCTCCGAGATAGAGTATATGTTTGTCACAAGATGGGTCTTAATAACTTTAAGAAGATTGTTATCATACCATGTATCTTTTCTGACAATGGTGGAAGGAAATTACAACTAAGTAGCAGTGGGAAATCTGGAAAATTCACAAATATGTGGAAATTAAACAGCACACTTTTAAAAAACCAATGGGTCAAAGAAGAAATCCAAATTAAAAAATATCTTGAAACAAACAAAAATACAACATACCAAAGCTTATAGGATGCAGCAAAACCTATACTAAGAGGTAAGTTTATAGTGGTAGATGCCTATATTAAAAAAGAAGAAAGGAAGAGGGACAGTACAAGATGGCAGAATAGGAGGCTCCACCAATAGTTCCCCATACAAGGACACCGATTTGACAATTATCTATGCAAACAAAGTACTTTCATAAGAACCAAAAATGAGGTGAGTACTCACAGTACCCGGTTTTAACATCACATCACTGAAAGAGGCATGGAAGAGAGTAGGAAAGAGTCTTGAATTGCTGCTGCCACTTATCCCCCACCCCCTGGCAGCTGGTGCATGGCATGAAGAGAGAATCTGAGCACTTGGGAGAGGGTCAGTGCCACAATTGTGAGACATTGCATGGAACTCAGTGCTGCCCTTTCACAGCAGAAAGCAAAACCAGGCTGCACTCAGCTGATGCCCACCCACAGAGGGAGTATTTAAACCAGTCCTAGCCAGAGGAGAATTGCCCATCCCAGCAGTCAGAACTTGAGTTCTGGCAAGCCTCACCACTACATGCTAAAGTGCTCTGGGGCTCCAAATAAACTTGTAAGGCAATTCTAGGCCACAAACATTGCAACTCCTAGGTGAGTCCTAGGGCTGAACTGAGTTCAGAGCCAGTGGACGATGGGGAGCAGGCATGTGACCTACTGGAGACACCAACTGGGCAGCTAAGAAAGTACTTGAATCCCCTCTATCCCAACCCTAGACTCCACAGCTCCTGGCTCCAAAAGAGACCCCTTTCCAGGCTGTAGCTCCCAACCTAAATTTCTAGACACACCCTGGGCCAGAAAGGAACCCGCTACCTTGAAGGGAAGGACCCAGTTCTGTAAGGACCCATCACTTGCTGACTAAAGAGCCCTTGGACCCTGAATAACCAGCAGCGATACCCAGGTAGTATGCTGTGGGCCTTGGGTGGTACTCAGAGAGACTTGCTAGCTTCAGGTGAAACTCAGCACATTTCCAGCTGTGGGGCTATGGAGAGAGACTCCTTATGCTTGAGAAAAGCAAAGGAAAAAGGAAAAGGGACGTTGTCTTGGACCTTAGGTACCAGCTCAGCCACGGGGGTGCAAAGCACCAGGCAGGCTTTTGGCATCCTTGATTCCTGGCCTTGGCTCTTAAATTCCTTAATTCTTGGCTCAGGACCTACCCTCTACCAGAAAGGAGCCCACTACCCTGAAGGGTGAGTCTCAGGCTAGGCAGTATTCACCACAAGTTGACTGAAGAGCCCTTGGGCTTTAAGGGAACATTGTCAGTAGTCTGGCAATACTCTCTGTGGGCCTGTAGGGGTGGTGGTGATGGGGTGAGGCTCCTCTGTCTGTGGAAACAGGAAGGAAGACTGGGAAGGATGGCATCTCATGGTTTTAGTGCTAGCTCAGCTACCATACAATAGAGTACCAGGTAGACTTCTAAGGTTGACTCTAGTCCCTGACTCCTGGATGGCACCCCTGGACCTGCCCTGGGCCTGAGGGAGCTCATCACCCTTAAGGGAAGGACACAGGCCTGGCTGTATTTTCTACCTGCAGATTGTAGAGCCTCAAGGCCTAGAGCGAACATAGGTGGTAGCCAGTTAGTGGTTACAGCGGGCCTTGGGCAAGACTCAGTGCTGTGCTGGCTTCATGTATGGCCAGTACAGTCCCAGTGGTGGTGGCTACAGGGGTGCTTGTGTCACCCCACCCTCAGCTCCAGGCGGCCTAGAACAGAGAGAGAGAGAGAGATTCTGTTTGGGAGAAAGTAGGAAATGACAAAAAGAGTCTCTTCCTGGTAATCCAGAGAATTCTTCCAGATCTTAAACAAGATCACCAAGGCAGTATCTCTTTGAGTCAGCAAGAACCACAGTGATATTGAGCTTGGGGTGTCCCCTAATACAGATAGAGCTTAGATCACAAAACTCAAGTTCCTTTGGACACCTGGAAAGCTTTCCCAAGAAGGAATGGTACAAACAAGCCTAGACTGAAAACTACAATAAATACCTAACTCTTAAAATCCTAGACACAGATGAACATCTGTAAACGTCATCAAGACCATCCAGGAAAACATGACCTTGTCAAATGAACTAAATAAATCACCAGGGTTTATTAGTTCATTGAGTTCACCAAGTGAACTAATAAGTCACCAGGCAGTAATCCTGAAGAGATGGAGATATGTGACTTTTCAGATGGAGAATTCAAAATAGCTATTTTGATGAAACTAAAAGAAATTCGAGATAACACAGAGAAGGAATTCAGAATTCTATTAGATAAATTTAACAAACAGACTGAAATAAGAAGAATCAAGCAGAAATTCTGGAGTTGAAAAATGCAAGTGATATGCTGAAGAATGCATCAGAGTCCTTTAATAACAGAATTGTTCAAGCAGAAGAATTAGTGAGCTTGAGGACAGGCTATTTGAAAATACAGTCAGAGGAGACAAAAGCTAAGAGAATAAAAAACAATGAAGTACACCTACAAGATCTAGAAAATAGTCTTAAAAGGGCAAATCTAGAAGTTATTGGCTGTAAAGAGGAAGTAGAGAAAGAGATAGAAGTAGAAAGTTTATTCAGAGGGATAATAAAATCCCAAAGGCTGGGCGTGGTGGCTCATGCCTGTAATCCCAGCACTTTGGGAAGCTGAGATGGGCAGATCACATGAGGCCAGGAGTTCAAGACCAGCCTGCCCAACATGGTGAAACCCTGTCTCTACTAAAAATAGAAAAATTAGCCGAGCATGGTGGTGGACGCCTGTAATCCCAGCTACTTGGGAGGCTAAGGCAGGAGAATCACTTGAACCCAGGAGGCGGAGATTGCAGTGAACCTAGATCATGCCACTGCACTCCAGTCTGGGCAACAGAGCGAGGCTCCATCTCAGAAAAAACAAAACAAAACAAACAACAACAAACAAAAGCAAAATGCAACAAGGGATAATAACAGAGAACTCCCCAAATCTAGAGAAATATATTAATATCCAAGTTCAAGAAGGTTATAGAATACCAAGCAGATTTAACCCAAAGAAAACTACTTCAAGGCATTTAATAACCAAACTCCCAAAGGTCAAGGATAAAGAATGGAACCTAAAAGCAGCAAGAGAAGAGAAACAAATAACAGACAATGAGTCTTCAATATGTCTGGCAGCAGACTTTTCAGTGGAAACCTTAAAGGCCAAGAGAGAGTGGCATAACATATTTAAAATGCTGAAGGAAAAATCTTTTACCCTAGTATAGTGTATCCAATGAAAATATCCTTCATAAGTGAAGGAGAAATATAGACTTTCCCAGACAAAGAAAAGCTGAGGAATTGTATCACCACCAGACCTGTTCCACAAGACATGCTAAATGGAGTACTTCAATCAGAAAGAAAAGAACATTAATGAACAATATCATCTGAAGGTACAAAACTTCCTGATTATAGTAAGTACACAGAAAAACACCAACTATTATAACACGGTAACTGTGGTGTGTAAACTATTCTTACCTTAAGTAGAAAGACTAAATGATAAAGCAATAAAAAAAACTAGAACAACTTTTCAAGACATAGACAGTACAATATAATATAAACAGAAACAACGAAAGGTTCTAAAGTAGGGGGATGAAGTTAAGGGTTAGAGTTTTTAGTTTTCTTTTTGCTTATTTGTTTATGCAAACAATGTTAAGTTGTTATCAGCTTAAAGTAATGGGTTATAAGATAGTATTTACAAGCCTCATGGTAATCTCAAATAAAAAAACATACAATGGAAACATAAAAAATAAAAAGCAAGAAACTAAATTATATTGCTGGAGAAAATCACCTTCACTAAAAGAAAGACAGGAAGGAAGAAAAGAAGGAGAACACCACAAAACAACCAGGAAACAAATAACAAAATGACAGGAGTAAGTCCTTACTTATCAATAATAACATAGAATGGAAATGGACTAACCCCCCAATCAAAAGGCATAGAATGGCTGAAAGGATAAAAAAAAAGTCTCAACAATATGATTGCCTGCAAGAAACACACTTCACCGATAAAGATACACATAGGGTGGGGCATGGTGGCTCACACCTGTAATCCCAGCACTTTGGAAGGCCAAGGCGGGCGGATCATGAGGTTGGGAGATTGAGACCAGCCTGGCCAACATGGTGAAACCCTGTCTCTACTAAAAATACAAAAAATCAGCCAGGCATGGTGGCACGTGCCTGTAGTCCCAGCTACTCGGGAGGCTGAGGCAGGAGAATTGCTTGAACCCAGGAGGCAGAGGTTGCAGTGAGCCAAGATCGCACCACTGCACTCCAGCCTGGGTGACAGAGGGAGACTCGGTCTAAAAAAAAAAATACACATAGACTGAAAATAAAGGGATGGGAAAAGATATTCCATGCCATTGGAAACCAAAAAAGAGCAGGGATAGCTGTACTTATATCAGAGAAAACAGATTTCAAGATAAAAACCATAAGAAGAGACAAAAAAGTCACTATATAAAGGGGTCAATTCAGTAAGAGGATATAATAATTGTAAACATATATGCACCCAATACTAGTGCACCCAGATTTATACAGCAAATGTTACTAGAGATAAAAAAAGAGAGATAGACTCCATACAATAATGCCTGGAGACTTCAACACCCCACTTTCAGCATTGGACAGATCTTCCAGACAGAAAATCAACATAGAAATGTTGGCTTTTGTCTATACTATAGAACAAATGGACCTAATAGACACAGAGCATTTCATTCAGTGGCTGCAGAGTACACATTCTTTTCCTCAGCGCATTGATCATTCTCAAGGATGGACCATATGTTAAGTCAAAAAACAAGTCTTAAAACATTCAAAAAAAGTGAAATAATATCAAGCATCTTCTGTTACCACAATGGAATAAAACTAGAAATCAACAAGAAGAGGATTTTTGGAAACTATAAAAACACATTGAAATTAAACAATATGCTCCTGAATGATCAGTGAGTCAATGAAACAATTATGGAGAAAACGGATAAATTTCTTGAAATGAGATAATGGAAACACAACATACTCAATCTTTGGAATACAGCAAAAGCAGTACTAAGAGGGAAGTTTATAGCTATAAGTGCCTACATCAAAAAAGAAGAAAAGCTTTAAAAACAACGTAGTAATGCATCTTAAAGAACTAGAAAAGCAAGGGCAAACCAAATCCAAAATTTGTAGAAGAAAAGAAATAAAAATCAGAGCAGAAATGAGTGAATATGAAATTAAGAAAACAATACAAAATTAAATGAAAAAAAGTTGACATTTTGAAACCAAAACTGACAAATTATAGCCAGACTAACTAAGAAAAAAAGAGAGAAGACCCAAATAAATAAAATCATAGATGAAAAAAGAGATATTACAACTGATACTGCAGAAATTCAATAATCATTCATGGTTGCTATGAGCAACTATATGTGAATAAAACTGGAAAATCTAGAAGAAATTGATTAATTCCTAGACACATACAAACTACCAAAATTGAAACAAGAAGAAATCCAAAAGCTGAACAGACTAATAATAAATAACAAGATGAAAGCCTTAATAAAACATCTCCAATCAAGGAAAAGCCCAGAACCTGATGGATTGACTGCTCAATTCTACCAAACATTTAAAGAAGAACAAATACCAATCCTATTCAAACTATTCCAAAAAAACAGAGGAGGAGTGACTACTTCCAAACTCAGTCTACGAGGCCAGTGTTAACCTGATCCCCAAACCAGACAAAAGCAAATAAAACAAAAACTATAGGCCAATATCACTAATGAATATTGATACAAAAATCCTCAACAAAATATGAGCAAACCAAATTCTACAACACATTAAAAAGAACATTCATTAAGAACAAGTGAGATTTACCCGAGGGATGTAAGGATAATCCAACATATTCAAATTAATTAATGTGATACATCATATCAACAGAGGGACGAAACCACGTGTTCATTTCAATCGATGCTAAAAAAGCATTTGATAAATGAATAAAGAAAATGTGGTATATACATACAATGGAATACCATTCCATCGTTTCTCTTACTGCTTTCAAAATGTTCTCTTTTTCTCCATCTTTTCAACATTTTTGATATGTATCTGGGTATGGATGTCTAGTTAATCCTACTTGGATTTTGTAGAGCTTCTTGTGTTCGTAGATTAATGCTTTTCATCAAATTTGGAAAATTTTTAGCCTCTATTTATTGTATTTTTTTCCTGCTCCTTTTTATCTTTTCTCTCCTTCTTGCACTCTTGTTGTGCATACATTGGTGTGTTTGATGATGTCCATATTTCTTTGAGGCTCTGTTCATTTTTCTTCATAGTGTTTTCTTTCTTTTTTTTGAGATGGAATCTTGCTCTGTCGCTCAGGCTAGAGTGTAGTGGTGTGATCTCGGCTCACTGCAACCTCCGCCTCCTGGATTCAAGCGATTCTCTTGTCTCAGCCTTCTGAATAGCTCGGACTACAGGTGCCTGCCACCATGCCCAGCTAATTTTTGTGTATTTTTAGTAGAGTTGGGGTTTCGCCGTGTTGGCCAGACTGGTCTCGAACTCCTGACCTCAGGCGATCCGCCTGCTACAGCCTCCCAAAGCGCTGGGATTACAGGTGTGAGCCACCATGCCTGGCCTATACGGCCTTTTAATATGTATAACATATATAACCTCTTTATATATATAGCATATATACTATATTTTATATATATATATCATTGAGATAGTATAAACTATATATATATAAAAAAATGCCTGCTATATACACTAAATATATTTTATATACATATATATAAAGTACAAAACAAACCAGGCATTTTATAATTTTGTATATATAAGTATCATATATAAAGTATATTTATATAAAGTATAAAATAAACCAGTCATGGTGGCTCATGTGTATAACCTAATTCTTTGGTCGGCTGAGGTGGGATGATCACTTGAGGCCAGGAGTTCAAGATCAGCCTGGACAACACAGGGAGACCCTGTCTCTACAACAAATAAATAAATAAAATTAGTTGAGCATGGCAATGTGCACTTGTAATCTTACCTACTCAGGAGGCTGAGGTGGGAGGATTGCTTGAGCCGAGAAATTCGAGGCTGCAATAAGCTGTGATCTCTGCACTCCAGCCTGGGTGACAAAGCAAGACCCCGAGTCTAATATATATATGTGTGTGTGTGTAGTTTGTATAGTTACCTGTGTAGTTACCTTTACTAGTGGTCTTTCTTTTTCTTTTTCTTTTTTTTCTTAGATGAGGTCTCACTATGTTGACCAGACTGGTCTTGAACTCCTGAGCTCAAGCTATTCTCCCACCTCGGTCTCCCAAAATGCTGGGATTACAGGTGTGAGCCACCATACCCAGCTGGTCTTTATTTCTTTATATAGATTTGAATTGCTGTTTAGTATCCTTTTATTTCAGCCTGATGAACTTCCTTCAGTATTCTTTGCAGTGTAGGTGTGCTACCAACAAATTCTCTCAGTTTTTGTTTATCCTGTAATATCTTAATTTCTGCTTCACTTTTTAAAAATAATTTCAACTTTTATTTTAGATTCCAGGGGTATATGTGCAGCTTTGTCACATGGGTATATTGCGTGATACTGAGGTTTGGGATTCGAATGATCCTGTGACCCAAATCGTGAGTATAGTACACAACAGTTAGTTTTTCAACCCTTGCCCCCTCCCCTGTGTCTATTGTTGCCATTTTAATGTCCATTAGTACCCAATATTTAGTACCGTCTTATGTGAGGACATGCAGTATTTTGTTTTCTGTTCCTGTGTTAATTTGCATTGGATAATTGCCTCCAGAGGCATTCATGATGCTGCAAAGAATGTGATTTCGTTCTTCTGTATGACTGTGTAGTATTCCATGGTGTATATGTGCCATGTTTTCTTTTTCCGATCCATTGTTAATGGGCATCTAGATTGATTCCAGGTCTTTGCTATTGTGAATAGTGCTGTGATGAACATACAAATGCATGTGTTTTTGCCAGAATGATTTATTTTCTTTTGGATATATACCTAGTAATGGGATTGCTGGGTTGAATGGTAGTTCTTTTTTAAGTTCTTTGAGAAATCTTCAAACTACTTTCCACAGTGGCTGAACTAATTTACATTCCCACCAACAGTATATAAGCATTCCCTTTTCTCTGCAGCCTCACCGATATCTGCTGGCTTTTTACTTTTTAGCCATTCTAACTTGTGTGAGATAGTATCTCGTGGTTTTGATTTGCATTTCTCTAATAATTAGTGATGTTGAGCATTTTTCATGTGTTTGTTGACTGCTTGTATGTCTTCTTTTGAGAAATATCTGTTCATGTCTTTTGCCCACTACTTATTTATTTATTTATTTGAGATGGAATCTTGCTCTGTCGCCCAGGCTGGAGTGCAGTAGTGCGATCTTGGCTCACTGCAACCTCTGCCTCCCAGGTTCAAGTGATTCTCCTGTCTCAGCTTCCCAAGTAGCTGAGATTACAGGTGTGTGCCACCATGCCTGGCTAATTTTTTGTATTTTTAGTAGAGGTGGAGTTTTGCCATGTTGACCAGGCTGGTCTCGAACTCCTGACCTCAAGTGATCCACCCACCTTGGCCTCCCAAAGTGTTGGGATTACAGGCGTGAGCCATTGTGCCTGGCCTTGCCCAGTTTTTAATGGAGTTATTTGTTTTGCTTGTTGAATTGTTTAAATTCCTTGTAGATTCTGGATATTAGACCTTTGTTGGATGCATAGTTTGTGAATAATTTCTCCCATTCTGTAGGTTGTCTGTTTACTCTGTTGATAGTTTCTTTTGCTGTGTGGAAGCTCTCTGGTTTAACTAGATCCCACTTGTCAATTTATATTTTTGTTGCAATTGCTTTTGAAGACTTAGTCATAAATTCTTTCCCAAGGCTGATGTCCAGAAAGGTATTTCCCAGGTTTTCTTCTAGGACTTTTATACTTTGAGGTCTTACATTTAAGTCTTTAATCTATCTTGAGTTAATTTTTGTATATATTGAAAGGTGGGGTCCAGTTTCATTCTTCTGCATATAGCTAGCCAGTTATCCCAGCACCAAGTAGTGAATAGGGTGTTGTTTCCCCATTGGTTATTTTTGTTGACTTTATTGAAGATCAGATGGCTGTAGGTTTGTGGCTTTATTTCTGAGATCTCTATTCTGTTCCATTGGTCTTTATGTCTATTTTTATACCATTGCCATGCTGTTTTGGTTACTGTGGCCTTATAGTTTGAAGTTGGGTAATGTGATGCCTCTGGCTTTATTCTTTATGCTTAGGATGGCTTTGTCTATTTGGGCCCTTTTTTGGGTTGGATATGAATTTTAGAATAGTTTTTTCCTAATTCTGTGAAAAATGATATTGGTAGTTTGATAGGAATAGCATTGAATCTGTAGATTGCTTTGGGCAGTATGACCATTTTAATGATATTTATTCTCCCAATCAATGAACATGGAATTGTTCTCCATTTGTTTGTGTCATCTATGATTTCTTTTAGCTGTGCTTTGTAGACCTTGTAGAGGTCTTTTTTGTCCTGGTTACACATATTCCTGGTATTTTACTTTTTTGTGACTATTGTAAATGGGATTATGTTCCTGATTTGGCTCTCAGCTTGAATGTTATTGGTGTATAGAAATGCTACTGATTTTTGTACATTGATTTTGTATCCTGAAACTTTACTCAAGTTATTTATTAGTTCTAGAAGCCTTTTGGTGGAGTCTTTAGGGTTTTCTAGCTATATAATTATATCATCAGCAAAGAGAGATGGTTTGACTTCTTTTTTCCTTATTTGGATGCCTTTTATTTCTTTCTCTTGCCTGATTGCTCTGGCAAGGACTTCTAGTACTATACGGAATAGGAGCAGTGAGAGTGGACATCCTTGTCTTGTTTCAGTTCTCAACAGGAATGCTTCCAGCCTTTGTTCATTCAGCATGATGTTGGCTGTGAGTTTGTCATAGATGGTTCTTGTTATTTTAAGGTATGTTCTTTCAATGCCTAGTTTGTTGATCTCCTTCAGTTTTTTTTTTTTTTTTTTTGAGACGGAGTCTTGCTCTGTCACCCAGGCTGGAGTGCAGTGGCCGGATCTCAGCTCACTGCAAGCTCCGCCTCCCGGGTTTACGCCGTTCTCCTGCCTCAGCCTCCCGAGTAGCTGGGACTACAGGCGCCCGCCACCTCACCCGGCTAGTTTTTTTGTATTTTTTTAGTAGAGACGGGGTTTCACCGTGTTAGCCGGGATCGTCTCTCGATCTCCCGGCCTCGTGATCCGCCCGTCTCGGCCTCCCAAAGTGCTGGGATTACAGGCTTGAGCCACCGCGCCCGGCCCTCCTTCAGTTTTTAAAGATAGTTTGGGTGGATATGGAAATCTTGTTGGACAGTCTTTTGCTTTCAGCAATTTGAATATGTCATTTCAGTTCCTCAAGCTTCCATAGTTTCTGATGAGAAATCAGCTGTTAATCTTATTCAGGATCCCTTGTTCATGATGAGTTGCTTCTCTCTTGCTACTTTTAAGATGCTCTCTTTCTCTTTGACTTTGTAAAGTTTGACTATTTTGTGAATTTTGTGAAGCTTCTTGAATGTGTTGATTGATGTTTTTCATCAAATTTGGGAAATTTTCAGCTATGATTTCTTCAAATATTCCTTCTGCCCCTTTATCTTTCTGGAAATCTCATATATTGCTGGTAAGAATGCAAATGTTTGTATCTTGATGGTGTCCCACATTTCTCTGAGGCTCTGTTTGTTTTTGTTCATTTTTTTCCTGTTCATTTCAGTTGACCCATCATCAAGTTTACTTTTTTTTTTTTTTTTTACTTTTTTTCCAGTTGAAATATGCTGTTGAGCTTGTCTAGTGAATTTTAAAATTTGATTATTCTATTTTTCAACTCTAGAATTTCTATTTGGTCCTTTAAAAATTCTCTTTATTAATATATTTTCCTTTCTACTTGTTCTCTTTCCTTTTGTTCTTTAGATGTAATTTTCTTTAGTTCTTTGAACATACTTATAAAAGCTGTTTAAAAATCTTTAGTAATTTTAAGTGCAAGCGTCCTCAAAGTCAACTTCTATTGACTTTACCTTTTCCTATGTGTGAGCCATACTTTCTTGTTTCTTTGCATGTCTCATAATTGTTTGAACAAACTTTGACATTTCAAATAATAAAGTGACAGTTCTGTAAATCAGATTTTCCTCCCTCCTATTTCCAGGGTTTTTTGTTGTTATTTGTTGTTGTTGATGGTTATGTTGCTGTTTGTCTGTTTAATGACTTTCCTGAACTAATTCTGTAAAGTTTGTGTTCTTTGTCATGTGTGGCCACTGAAATCTCTGCTCAGATAGCTTAATGGTCAGGTAATGACTTACCAGAGATTTTCTTAAATTCATTACATCACTAAGTCTCCTAGACCTTGCCAAGGAGCTCTGTTTGAGTGTTGGGAATATCTTTAACACTCCAACGGGCACTTTACAACACTGCCTTAGCCTTCACTTTTTGATTACACAGAATCTCCACTTAGACCAGATGTGAAAGATTAGAGATTTCTCAGGTCTTTCCTGGACATTCATGCAGCCCTGCACATGCACATAGCCTTTTAGATTCCCAGAAATATGTTGGAGCTTCTCAAAGCCTTCCATGGACATCTCGTTTCCCAAGTTTTCCTTTTAAGTTTTTCAGTAAGCTTGTTTGTCCCAACTGTGATTCTCCACCTCAGACAACTATGATGTTTAATAATTGCAGCTGATTGTTTTCTACAAACACACTGAGGAAAAGGCTGTACACATGAAGAAAGGTCTGAGTCAGGTCAAATAAGAGAGAGTCTTGTAATTGGGGTTTCCAGATAATGTCCCAACAGGTTGAATAGTGACAATACACTTAAGATGGGGCTTTGGGGAGCAGAAAAATCTATATTTCTCATCAAATGGCTACTAAGCTGTTGAATTTCATGGCTACAATGATTGGGAGGCTGTTGGTTTTCAAGGCTACCGTGGAGCTGGAGAAAGGTGATGAGAATAGGGCAAGTTAGAAAGTCACACAGCTCAATGTTCTTACCAAGATTCTGTTATTTTCTTAAATAAATGCTCCTCGAATTGTTGGCATGCCTTTCTTTTTATTTATTTATTTATTATTATTATTATACTTTAAGTTCTAGGGTACATGTGCATATGGCACATATACACCATGGAATACTATGCAGCCATAAAAAAGGATGAGTTTGTGTCCTTTGTAGGGACATGGATGCAGCTGGAAACCATCATTCTTGGCATGCCTTTCTAAAAAAAAAATTTTCCAGAGTTAAGAAAAAGTTGCTTTTGATAATTTTTGGAAGAGTTTTTGTTGCTTTTATGGTGAGCAGATTTTTGGAAGTCCTGATTCTGTCATTCTATTGTTTATTTCATCCTACCACTTCCTTTCATTATATTTGTATGTTTTATATTTTCCCTATTTTAACTTTTAACTTGCCTCTGATGTTATATTTCAAGTCAGTTTCTTGTAATCAGCAGATATCTGTGTTATTTTCCTCCGTTTTTTCAATGTCTGCCATTTAATTTGTGTACTTAGACCATTTTTCTTTTGTTTTTAATATACTTTAGTTTTTTTTTTTTTTAATAGACTTTATTTGTTAGAGGAGTTTTAGGTTCACAGCAAAACTAAGTGGAAGAGATTTCCCACCTACTCTCTGTCCCCACACTTGCCTATCTTCTCCCATTATCAATATCCTCTTCCAGAGTGGTACAATTTTTATAACTGATGCACCTACATTGGCACATTATTATCATCCAAAGTCCATAGCTTACATTAAGATTCACTCTTGGCATTGTACATTCTGTGAGTTTTGACACATATGTAATGACACATATCCAACACTATAGTGTCATACAAAATACTTTCACTGCCCTAAAAATTCTCTGTGTCCTGTATATTTATCGTTCCCTTTCCCCCAAATCATGGTAGCCACTTATCTTTTTACTGTATTCATAACTTTGCCTTTTTCAGAATGTCATATAGTTGGAATCGTATATAGCCTTTTCTGATTGTCTTCTTTTAGGTTTTCGTATCTTTTTATGGCTTGAAAACTTATTTCCTTTTAGTGCTGAATAACATTCCAATGTCTGGATTTACTATAGTTTAATTATCCATTCACTTACTGAAGGACATCTTGGTTGTTTCCAAGTTTTGGCAATTATGAATAAAGCTGTTTTATTATTTTTTAAAACAATGTCTCACTCTGTCACCTAGTAGGCTGGAGTGCAGTGGCACTATCTTGGCTCACAGCAACCTCTGCCTCCTGGGCTCAAGCGATTCTCCTGCCTCAGCTTCCGAGTAGCTGGGACCACAGGCACGCACCACCATACCTGACTAATTTTTGTATTTTTTGTAGAGATGAGATTTTGCCATGTTGCCCAGGCTGGTCTTGAACTCCTGGGCTCAAGTGATCCACCTGCCTTGGCCTCCCAAAGTGCTAAGATTACAAGCATGAGCCACTCCACCTGGCCTTAAAACTGTTTTTTTTTTTTGGTTTTTTTTTTTTTTTTAAATGTGTGTGTGTGTGTGTGTGTGTGTGTGTGTGTAGACATAAGATTTTGACTCATTTGTGTAAATACCAAGGAACACAACTGCTGGATCATATGGGGTGTTTAGTTTTGGAAGAAACTGCCAAACTGTCTTCTACAGTGACTGTACCATTTTGTATTTCCACCAACAATAAATGAGAATTTTGTTGCTCCACGTCCTCACCAGCATGTTGTCAGTGTTCTGGATTTTGGTCATCCTAATAGGTGTATAGTGGTATCTCATTATTGTTTTAGTTTGTAGTTCCCTAATGACATATGATGTTGAGCTTCTTTGCATATGCTTATTTACCATCTGCGTATCTTTTCTGGTGAGTTGTCTGTTCTTTCATTCAATTTGTAATCAAGTTGTTTATTTTCTTATAGTTGAATTTTAAAGAGTTCATTGTATATTTAGGATAACAGTCTTTTATCAGATGTGTCTTTTGCAAATATTTTCTCCCAGTCTGTGGCTTGTCTTTTCATTCTCTTGACAGTTTCTTTCACTGAGCAGAACTTTTAAATTTTAATAAATACTAGCTTATCAATTATGTTTTTCATGTATTATGCCTTTGATATTTATGTATAAGTATTTGTTTTAATACTTGTTCTCAATTCTTTTTGTTATATGCCTAGGAATGGAATTGCTTGGTCAGGTGATAACATGTTTAACTTTTTTGTGCAACTGCCGGACTTTTTCAAAGTGGTTGCACCATTTTACATTTCCACTAGCCATGTATGAGGGTTGCAGTTTCTCCTTATCCTTACCCATACTAGTTAATGTTCCTCCTTTTTGTTATAGCCATCCTAGTAATGTAAACTGATATCTCTTTATGGTTTTTATTTGTATTTCCCAGATGTCTTAATGATATTGAGTGTCTTTTCATATGGCTGTAGCCATTTGGATATCTTTTTGTATCTTTTTTGATGAAATGTCTATTCAAATTCTTTGCCCATTTTTAAATTGGGTGCTATGTCTTCATTGTTAAGGTATGTGCTTTATATATTCTGTGCACAAATTCCTTGTTATATGTATAATATGCAAATATTTTCTCCCATTCTGTGTATTATCTTTTCACTTTCTTGATGGTATCCTTTGAATCACAAACATTTTAAGTTTTTATGAAGTCCAAGCAATTTATCTCACTTTTGTCATTTTTGCTTTTGATGTCATATCTAAGAAAACATTTCCTAGTTCAAAGTCGTGAAGATTCTTGCACAGATTTTCTTCTGGGAGTTTTGGCTCTTGCATTTAGGTCTTTGATCCATTTTGAATTAAGTTTTAAAGGCGGTGAGGTAGAGATACATCTTCATTTTTAAATGTGGATCTCCAATTCCTCCAGCACCATTTGTTGGAAAGACTATTTTTTCCTATTGAGTTGTCTTGGCATCCTTGTTGAAAACCAATTGATCGCAAACATGTAAGTTAATTTCTGGACTCTCAACTTTTATTCCATTGATCTATATGCCTGCTATTATGCCTGTACTACATTGTCTTGATTACTGTAGCTGTTTAGTAAGTTTTAAAATTGCGAAGTGTGAGTCTTCCAACTTTGGTCTTCTTTTTCAAGGTTGTCTTGGTTATTCTGTGTTCCTTGTATTTTCACATGAATTTTAGAATTAGCTTTGGCAATTCCAGCTGGGGTTTTGGATATGTATTTCAATGAATCTGTATTAGTTTGGGGAGTATATTTATATTTCTTGATTTATCAATTTTAGACTTTATCCATAATAACTAAGAGCTTGTATATCCCACCCTTCCCATTATTTCCTGTCCTCCCATCCTTCCAAAAATGTTGTATCTTAATTTTTCATCAAGTCAATAACTTGTGTTTACGTTACTGTAAATATGTAAATACTGTTTACTGTTGAGTTATGTAGTGCACTGTGAATAATCCTCCTTTCTTGTAG
The DNA here is from genome assembly GCF_037993035.2 of Macaca fascicularis. Lineage (NCBI taxonomy): Eukaryota > Metazoa > Chordata > Mammalia > Primates > Cercopithecidae > Macaca > Macaca fascicularis. The sequence continues at coordinate 54,656,336 of NC_088395.1, forward strand.
GACTTTTCGTTTTCCCTATCACTTATGATTGCCTCATTTTTTTCTTTTTTTTTCTCTTTTTTTATTATTATTATACTTTAAGTTCTAGGGTACATGTGCATAACGTGCAGTTTTGTTACATATGTATACTTGTGCCATGTTGGTGTGCTGCACCCATCAACTCGTCATCACCCATCAACTCGTCATTTACATCAGGTATAACTCCCAATGCAATCCCTCCCCCCCCCCCCCTCCCCATGATAGGCCCCGGTGTATGATGTCCCCTTTCCCGAGTCCAAGTGATCTCATTGTTCAGTTCCCACCTATGAGTGAGAACATGCGGTGTTTGGTTTTCTGTTCTTGCGATAGTTTGCTGAGAATGATGGTTTCCAGCTGCATCCATGTCCCTACAAAAGACACAAACTCATCCTTTTTTATGTGGCTGCATAGTATTCTATGGTGTATATGTGCCACATTTTCTTAATCCAGTCTGTCACTGATGGACATTTGGGTTGATTCCAAGTCTTTGCTATTGTGAATAGTGCCGCAATAAACATACATGTGCATGTGTATAGCAGCATGATTTATAATCCTTTGGGTATATACCCAGTAATGGGATGGCTGGGTCATATGGTACTTCTAGTTCTAGAGCCTTGAGGAATCACCATACTGTTTTCCACAATGGTTGAACTAGTTTACAATCCCACCAACAGTGTAAAAGTGTTCCTATTTCTCCACATCCTCTCCAGCACCTGTTGTTTCCTGACTTTTTAATGATCACCATTCTAACTGGTGTGAGATGGTATCTCATTGTGGTTTTGATTTGCATTTCTCTGATGGCCAGTGATGATGAGCATTTTTTCATGTGTCTGTTGGCTGTATGAATGTCTTCTTTTGAGAACTGTCTGTTCATATCCTTTGCCCACTTTTTGATGGGATTGTTTGTTTTTTTTCTTGTAAATTTGTTTGAGTTCTTTGTAGGTTCTGGATATTAGCCCTTTGTCAGATAAGTAGATTGCAAAACTTTTCTCCCATTCTGTAGGTTGCCTGTTAACTCTGATGGTAGTTTCTTTTGCTGTGCAGAAGCTCTTTAGCTTAATTAGGTCCCATTTGTCAATTTTGGCTTTTGTTGCCATTGCTTTTGGTGTTTTAGACATGAAGTCCTTGCCCATGCCTATGTCCTGAATGGTATTACCTAGGTTTTCTTCTAGGGTTTTTATGGTATTAGGTCTAACATTTAAGTCTCTAATCCATCTTGAATTAATTTTTGTATAAGGAGTAAGGAAAGGATCCAGTTTCAGCTTACTACTTCTGGCTAGCCAATTTTCCCAACACCATTTATTAAATAGGGAATCCTTTCCCCATTTCTTGTTTTTCCCAGGTTTGTCAAAGATCAGATGGCTGTAGATGTGTGGTATTATTTCTGAGGACTCTGTTCTATTCCATTGGTCTATATCTCTGTTTTGGTACCAGTACCATGCTGTTTTGGTTACTGTAGCCTTGTAGTATAGTTTGAAGTCAGGTTGCGTGATGCCTCCAGCTTTGTTCTTTTGGCTTAGGATTGTCTTGGCAATGTGGGCTCTTTTTTGATTCCATATGAACTTTCAAGTAGTTTTTTCCAATTCTGTGAAGAATTTCTTTTACCTAGTAAGTTTTCTCTACTTATTCTTAAATGTTACTCCAAATGCTCCAAAATTTATGCCACATGTCTATTAATATTTTTAAATGCTCAAACACATCAGTTAATTTTTCTTGAGAGCCCACTCCCACAGTCATCTCTCCTCCTGCTACAGTTGGTTGTTCACTGTTATTTTGGGATCTGTCTTCATTACACTTCCTTATTGAGTCCCTTTTTTCCTGCACCCAATTTCTTCCTCCTTTTTGCTTTATGCCTTCATTTTCATGAAGCACATGATTCAGTAGCTTCATAAGAAGGAGTATATGGTAGGCAGAATAAGGCCCCCCCCCCCAAATTGTCCATGTCCTAATCCCAGGAACCTGTATGTTTCCTTACACTGCAAAAGAGACTTTGTAGATGTGTTCAAGCTAAGCATCTTGAGATGGGGTGATTATTCTGAATCATCTATGTGGGCCCAATGTAGTCACAAGGAAGCAGGAGGTCAGAAACGAGAAAAGATGTTATACTATTGGCTTTGAGGATGAAGGAAGAGGACATGAACCAAAGAATGCAGGCAGCCTCTAGAAACTGGAAAAGGCAAGTAAACAGATTCTCCCCTAGTGCCTCTGGAAGCAACACAGTCTTGCTGCCCCATTTTAGGCTTCTGACCTCTAGAACTATAAGATAATAAATTTGTATTGTTTTGAGACACCACGTTTGTGATAATTTGTTGCAGTAGCAATAGAAAATAATATAGATCACATGGAAAATAAATGATCTGGGACCTTACCAGAATACAAATGTATTGTTTCTATACTCTCATGGGATTGACACTTTGAATTCTGGGTTGGAAATTATGTTTCCCTTAGAATCGTGAAGATACTGCTGCATAATCTTTTTGTTTCCAGTGTTGTTTTGGAAAATTGTATGGAATTCTAATTTATGATATTTTGTTTGTGACCTGAATCTTTTAGGGTCTTCTCTTTAACTCTGTTGTTCAAAAATGTCATCATGATATAACCTGATTTCAGTGTTTTAAAATTTATTGTTCTGGGATCTTGTTATTTCAGTCTGGAGATGCATGTCCTTTAGTTCTGGGAAATTTTTTTGTATTCTTTTCTAGTATTTTCCTTTCTTTCATTATTTTGGTTCTCCTTTTCTGGAAGTTTATTAGTTAATTGATGCATTTCCTAAATATATGATCTTATTACTATTTTCCACTTACTACTTTTGTTATACTTTCTGAAATGTTTCCTTTTATTGAATATTTTATGTTGGTAATTCTACTTTTAGTTCCCCATAGCTCCTTTAAAGTGTATCTAGTATACCTTAAATATACACAGTACAATTTATTTTTTTTAATAAAGTGTTTTCAGATCTAGTTTTAAAAGCTCAATGTCTTTTCTTGTCTCTATGAGGATATTTATTAAAATTTTAGAAAGTTTTCTTCTGCTCCCTGAATTTCCTGTTTCCTCTGGCTTTATTTTTATTTATTTATTTATTTATTTATTTATTTATTTATTTTTGAGACACAGTCTTGCTCTGTCGCCCAGACTGGAGTGCAGTGGCATGATCTCGGCTCACTGCAACCTCTGCCTCCCGGGTTCAAGCAATTCTCTTGCCTCAGCCTCCTGAGTAGCTGGGATTACAGGCATGAGCCACTATGCCCGGCTAATTTTTGTACTTTTAGTAGAGACATGGTTTCACCCCATGTTGGCCATGCTGGTCTTGAACTCTTGACCGATTGGGCTCCCAAAGTTTTACAGGCATGAGCCACCGCTCCTGGCCTACTTTTCTGTTTGTCTGTATTTGTCTGTCTGTAATATTAGGAGAGCCTCAACATGTCACTGTTACAAGGAGATGCACTGAAAAGCTGACCGTAATTTCTTTGTGAGTTGTGGAGAATTGTCAACTATTGGGTTTATTCAGAGGATGCTATGTCAAAAAGATAGTTTTGCACTAAGGTAGTACTCAAATCTGTATGTAGAGGATTTTTTTTTTTTTTTTCCTCTGAGGTCTTTAATCTCACCAGACTAAAATCTTCTAGACTCTTACTTCAGCCATTTAAACCAGGCTTTGGAATTCTGGAAGCAGGCAAATGGGAGGAGGCTGTGATCCCACTGTTCCAGATGCTGGCTTTGATTTTATCCTTTTGTTTGCAGCTCTGTGTTTCACTCCAATCTATACTGTGCTTGATGTCCCCATGTCCAAAACCTCTCAGCTTCTATTTCTTCTGAGAATAAATCTCAGGAATGTTGTGGAGTGGGGAAATAGTATTTATTAATTTACATGTTGGGGGGACAGGATTCGAGTGTCCAATTGCTATGTATACAGATTTTCAACCAATTTTCTTTGTTTTCAGGCCCGCACTCCATTTCCACTTTCCAAAGTGCTTTGTGCCACCAACTCTTAATTCTTCCTCAGTTCTATGGGAGCAGAATGACTTGTTTCTTGGTGGCATTCAAATTTTTCCTTCCTTTCCTCTGCTAAGTTAATTATTGCTTATCAATCTGCTTTTCATCTCTCCAGAACTTGCTGAAATCTCATCTATTATTGTTTTATTTCCCACTCCCTTTACCCCCATGGGCTTTTTTTTCCCCCTTTATTATCATTTAGTAGAGTTTGGGATTATGTTAAAGTTGCCTGTGGATTGATATTTAGCCATATTAAAAACACATAAATGTAATGTAACTATGAAATTGTGACTGGCACAAACTATGCTCTGGCACCTATCTGGATTGTGGTCACATCAATGAATAATCATTTTTTTTTTTTTTCCGAGACAGAGTCTCTCTCTGTTGCCCAGGCTGGAGTGCAGTGGTGGGATCTCAACTCACTGCAAGCTCCGCCTCCTGGGTTCACACCATTCTCCTGCCTCAGCCTCCCCAGTAGCTGGGACTACAGGCGCCGCCACCACGCCTGGCTAATTTTTGTGTTTTAAGTAGAGATGGAGTTTCACCTTGTTAGCCAGGATGGTCTCGATCTCCTGACCTCGTGATCGGCCCGCCTCGGCCTCCCAAAGTGCTGGGATTACAGGCGTGAGCCACTGTGCCCGGCCAAATAATCATTTTCAAAGAGGTTTAGTTGTCTTAGCTGATGTGATGGACTCAAGGCTCTTTTTGCAGAGTTCCTGTTTCTGTTGACTACAATCATTTATTTTAATGTTAAAGTTGTTTACTACTTGATTATTGGAAGATATCTCTAGACTAAAATCATTGACATAATAGAAAGAAACCTTTTAATCTTATTTTTTAAAAGTAATACATGCACATAGTAACAAAAATGTCAAATAGCACAAAAGTGTATTCACTGAAAAATAAGTCTCCTTCACTCTCCAGTCCCCCAGCTACCCACTTCCTTTCCTTAGAGGCAATTACTGTTACCAGTTTCTTGCATTCTTTCAGATATATTATAGGCATATTCAAGCATATATACCTTTCACTGTCACAGAAATGGCAATATTCTATGTGTACTGACATGCATCTTGCTTTTTTCACTTAACAGTATATCTTGGTGATCTTCCATTTCGATGCACATAGGATCTTACCTTTTTTCTTCTGGTGGTTTTATAGTATTCTGTTGTATTAATACACTGCAATTTATTTAACCAGTTTCTTATTGATGGACATTTAGGTTGTTTCCAACATTTTCTACTACAAATATTGCTTCAGTGAATTTCTTCACCTTTTGTACATGTTTGAGTGTATTTGTGACATAAATTCCTATAAGTACAATTGTTGGTTCAAAGAATATGTAGCTTTTATTTTATTTTATTTTATTTTAGACAGAGTCTCGCTCTGTCACCCAGGCTGGAGTGCAGTGGTGCGATCTCCGCTCACTGCAACCTCAGCGTCTCCCGGATTCAAGCAATTTTCCTGCCTCAGCCTCCCGAGTAGCTGGGATTACAGGCACCCACAACCACGTCCAGCTAATTTTTGTATTTTTTGTAGAGTTGGGGTTTTACCATGTTGGCCAGGCAGGTCTCAAATTCCTGACCTCAAGTGATCCACCCACCTTGGCCTCCCAAAGCGCTGGGATTATAGGCATGAGCCACCGCGCCTATCCAACATATAACTTTAAAATTTGTCTTTGTCTTTTTGAAATGTCCCAGAGATATTTGTGAGAGCATCCTTGCTTTGTGACAATAAGATGTTTGTAGGAACATTTTGCTTTTTTTTGTCCTCTGCTCAAGGAACCCTGATTCCGTTTGGCAGAAAAAAGTAGATCTGGGGGGTTTAGGGGGGAGGTTTAGATTTTTCTACATGACTACTGTTGGTAGGGAGAGGCAATCTGAATGATTTAAGTAACAAAGTGAAAACTTTTTAAGGGTGCAAGTTCATGTTGATGTTTCCAGTTTAACTTCAAGTCCTTTCTTTCTTACTATTATGAGAAATTTAAATAATTTGTTCTCTTTTTCTTTTTCATTTGTGCTGCCATCTTTAATGCTCTTTTATTTATATTCTTCTACTAACTCAAATATATTATGCTGCATATTGTCATACCAAACCATGTGTTTAAATTATAATACTGTTCTGAGCTTGAGAAATATCTATTTCTTTTCTGCTCCCTGACAAAATAGATTTCAAAGCATACAAGTTTAGATGATCCTTTATGAGCACACCATCCGAACACAGAACTGGCTGTCTGGAAAGAAATTTGAACCTCCTGCCCATGGAGCCTCAGGGAATTCTGAGGGTATAGGGCACTCAGCATCAAAATAGAGTCCCCATGCACTTAATGGAAGTTAATGGAAAGGACAGCTAAGCAAACACTGGCTTGTGAGGTTTTAACTAAAACCTTCCTCCAGCTTTTCTTTCCCACATGCCAAAACAGTCTTGGCTTTTTTCCTTTGAGCCTTACTACTTCAACTTGTTTTTTCTTTTTTCATATTTTTCTTCGCTGATGCTGCTGCTCATTTATTTGTTATAGGCAGTTTGAGCACTGAACTTCAATTTTTCATAGGACCTTGACTTCTTTGTTGGCTTGAATGGCTTCAAGATTGTCCTATTTTAAAGCCATCTAAGACAGTAAAAAAATCCCAGAAAATACATTGTCAAGAATTGTGAGCCTGCTGCCATGGCCAGTCCAGTTTCCAGAGCAAGAGCACCCAGCGGACCATGAGGAGGTCAATCACGATGGGCAGGTGCTGCCAGGTGCTGGCTATGAGTTTGACATATGCTTCCCATCAGTGCAGAAGAGAGCAATCTGGAATCTCTGGACACTGTGCATGCTATTGACCCAATGTGGTGGCCTGCAGTGAGGGCTTGGTGCCTCAATGAATGGCACTATGGGGATCTGACCAGCTTCCATAAAGCAGAAACTGCTGGCAAGAATGGTGAGGCCTAGGTAAAGATGTGGATATGCCCTTATGATGTCTCACCACCTTCGATGGAGCCCTACCACCACTTCTATAGCAGCATTAGTAAGGATTGCGGGTATACAGACCTCACTGGAGATCAACTACCCTTTTGTGAGAGTCTGGAGGATACTATTGCCGGAGCTCTGGCCTTTTGGAATAAAGATATAGTTCCCCAGATAAAGAAGAGGAATTGGATATTGATTGAAGCCCATGACAACAGTCTTATAGGCATTATCAAGCATCTGGAGGGTGTCTCTGAAGTAGCTATCATGGAGCTGAACCTGCTTACTGGTATTCCCATTGCCTATGAATTGGCCAAGAACTTGAACCCCATCAAGTCCATGCAGTTCTTAGGGGATGAAGAGACTATGTGTAAAGCCATGAAAGCTGTGGCTGCCCAGGGCAAGGCCAAGAAGTGAAGACCTTCAGGCAGACTACTGTCCCCAGAAACACCCTCCCTGCCCATCCCTTCTTCTGCCCCTCCTTCCTGCACATGTCACATGGATCACATCTGTAGGCATCTGAAGTTGTAGATGCAGATGGGGACCGATGGCTCCCATTTTCATTTCAGCCATTTGTCTCCTGCACCCACTCTCTTCATACAATCCAGTCAGGATAGCACCTCTGGGGCATGGGGCTCAGTCCAAGCCCAGGGAAAGCTCCCCTTATCCAAGAGGGTTGAGAGGTAGTGATTCGGGTTTTAACCAGGGCTTTGTGTGCAAAGGACCTGATTTAGTAAGGGATAGGGAGAAACCATGCTAAGGCATGGCCGATGAGGAGAAGCAAGAGAGCCTGTTTGCCGTCAGGAGGCAATCTTGTGTTCTTCTGTAGTCAGGCCACTTACAGGGGTACTCTAGTCATTCCAGTGGAAGATGAATGTAACCTGCATGGTGATGTAAAATAAAAAAGCCCCCAAACCAAACAAAAATAAAACACCCCATTTCCTTCCTGACCCCAGAGGAGCTGGCTCCACTTGAAGATTGAGATCAATCCTGAATTAAATTTCTATTGCATTTACTTTTACAAAAAAATGTATAGAAATAATATGAAACAAAAACCCTCCTGGGGTTTCTAGTGGTGGCTGAAATAGTCCCACATGTGGTCATCAGAAAATAAGCCATTCCTCACACCAATATTAGATAATCTCCTTGACCTGTAAGGGATAGGAGTGCATCCTGCTGTGTATTTTAGAATTCCTCCCTGATATGGTTTGAATTTGTGTCCCTGTCCAAATCTCATGTGGAATTGTAAATCCCAATGTTGTAGGAGGGGCCTGGTGGGAGGTAATTAAATCATGGGGGCAGATTTCCCCCTTGCTGTTCTCATGATAGTAAGTGAGTTCTCACAAGACCTGGTTGTTTAAAAGTGTATGACACCTTCCCCTTTGCCCTCTTCCTCCTCCTCCAGCCGTGTAAGATGTGCCTACTTCCACCTTCACCTTCTGCCATGATTGTAAGTTTCCAGAGACCTTCCCAGCCATGCTTCCTGTACAGCTGCAGAATCATGAGTCAATTAAACCTCTTTTCTTTATAAATTACCCAGTCTCAGGTAGTTCTTTATAGAAATTTGAGAACAGACTAATACACCCCCCACCACCTTGTTTTGAGGCAGTGAAATGCTTCTTGATCATGTTCCAGTGTGTTTTTCATGGCCTGATTTCTTTTCTTTCTTTCTTTTTTATTTCAATTGTTTTTTGGGTACAGGCATTTTTTGGTTACATGGATAAGTTCTTTAGTGGTGATTTCTGAGACTTTAGTACACCTGTTACCCGAGCAGTGTACACTGTACCCTATATGTAGTCTTGCAACCTTCCCCTCTGAGTCGCCAAAGTCCATTATGTCATTCTTATGCCTTTTCATTGCCTGATTTCTGAATCATGTTCTAGTTGCTTGGCCCTGCCACATGGGCCCAGTACTCATTTTGGGCATAAATATACTAAATATTTTTTTCCAGATCAGTATAATAAAGGAGTGATGTACAATTACAAAATTATGAAGAAAATGTGCCAAATAATAATTTTAAAATCTACTTACTAACCTCATGTGGCTCAATTTCAATAACGTCCCATAATTTTCACAATATTGGGTGTGCTTCATGAAGACCAATTCGCAAAAGACAAAAGCACAATTGAATTATCCACATTACAGTTACAATTTTACATTCTTAATATGCCCAGGTAACTCTTGACAACATTTCAAATAAACTTCAGTCATATTTGGCATATACTGAGGCTGGCATTTTTTTCCCACATGAAAGCAAATGGAAAAATGATAAAATTACAATTATAGAGAACCTCTGCCATTCCAGGTTTGGTACAAATATCCATATTTTTGCTAAATATTCTAGAACTGTATCCCCAGCTTTGCATTGTGGATAGATGTAGACATTATTATTTGTTTACCATAGGGATAAAACCTATAGTTACTTTTGAAGAATTAAAGCCAACCCCCAAAAGATTTATGCACCTAACAAGGTTTTTTTTTTTTTTTCATACTTTATTGGTTTTGTCTAAAGAAAAGGTTTTTAGTATGAAAATTTCCAGTTGTCTATGTATAAATGTACATCTTTAAGAATCACTTAATAAAGGATATTTACCAAAGATATGGGAACTATGTAGCCCTATTCTCAGCACAGAAGCAGTGACTTCTAGTAAAGATTTAAAATGGGCTCAGATGAGAGGAGGAAAAAACTCAGAACCCTAGCCTTGGAAAAGAACTGTTAAAAGCCCCAACTCTGAGCATGTTATCACTTATGGATCTTTCTCTTTTATCTGCTGTTGAAGTATTATGAGTTTCAGTCCAGCAAGGTCATATCTTTCTTCAAAAGAAAAATCAATGCCCCAAATATGAAAATTACACAACTTGTTGACACACTACTAGCTCCCATCCCAGTATGGCCAAATCTTTCTCTGAAAAAAAAAAAAAAACTAAAATACAAAATTCCACAACTTTATTTCTGATAACACTTTAGTTTAATAGTTTAATTGTCACACAATTAATCAACTTCAATAACTTAGGTATTTCTGGATCATAGCATAACTGGTAGGGCTTATAACTTTGTAACTTTCCATGCATAGAACCCTTCTAGGTTAAGCACACATATTTCTTTTTTTTTTTTTTTTGAGACGGAGTCTCGCTCTGTCGCCCAGGCTGGAGTGCAGTGGCGCGATCTCCGCTCACTGCAAGCTCCGACCCCCCGGGTTCACGCCATTCTCCTGCTTCAGCCTCCCGAGTAGCTGGGACTACAGGCGCCCGCCACCTCGCCTGGCTAGTTTTTTTGTATTTTTTAGTAGAGACGGGGTTTCACCGTGTTAGCCAGGATGGTCTCGATCTCCTGGCCTCGTGATCCGCCCGCCTCGGCCTCCCAAAGTGCTGGGATTACAGGCTTGAGCCACTGCGCCCGGCCAAGCACACATATTTAATTTTTTTTTTTTGAGACAGAATCTCGCTCTGTCACCCAGGATGGAGTGCAGTGGCGTGATCTTGGCTCACTGCAAGCTCTGCCTCCCGGGTTCACGCCATTCTCCTGCCTCAGCCTCCCGAGTAGCTGGGACTACAGGTGCCCGCCACCATGCCCGGCTAATTTTTTTTTTGTATTTTTAGTAGAGACGGGGTTTCACCATGTTAGCCAGGATGGTCTCGATCTCCTGACCTTGTGATCCGCCCACCTCGGCTTCCCAAAGTGCTGGGATTACAGGCGTGAGCCACCGTGCCCGGCAAGCACACATATTTCAAAAAGAAGATTCAAAAAACAGTTTCTGAAATAATATTAGGAGTGGGAAATAAATAAGGGGCATCCAAATAGGAAGAGAGGAAGTCAAACTACCCCTGTTTGTAGATGATATGATTCTATATCTAGAAAACCCCATAGTCTCAGCCCAAAGGATCCTTAAGCTGATAAATAACTTAAGCAAATTATCGGGATACAAAATCAATGTGCAAAAATCACTAGCACTGCTATACAACAACAACACTCAAGCTGAAAGTCAAATCAGGACCACAATCCCATTCACAATTACCACACACACAAAGTAAAATACCTATGAATACAGATAATCAAGGAAGTGAAAGATCTCTACAAGCAGAACTGCAAAACGCTGCTCAGAGAAATCAGAGATGATACAAACAAATGGAAAAACATTCCATGCTCATGGATAGGAAGAATCAACATCATTACAGTGGCCATACTGCCCAAAGCAATTTATAGATTCAACACTATTTCTATTAAACTACCTACGACATTCATTACAGAAGTAGAAGTATTTTAAAATTTATGAGGAACCAAAAAGGAGCCCGAATAGGCAAGGCAATCCTAAGAAAAAGAACAAAGCTGGAGGCATCATGCTATCTGACTTCAAACTATACTACAGAGCTATGGTAACCAAAACAGCATGGTACTAGTACAAAAACAGGCACAAAGTCGAATGGAACAGAATAAAGAACCCAGAAATAAGGCCACACAACTACAACTATTGGATCTTTGACAAAGCTGACAAAAACAAGCAATGGGGAAAAGACTCCCTACTCAATAAATGATGCTGGGATAACTGGCTAGCCACATGTAGAAGATTGAAACCAGACCCCAGACCCCTTCCTTACACCATATACAAAAATTAACTCAAGATGGATTAAAAACTTAAATGTAAAACCCAAAATTATAAAAAACCCTGGAAGGCAACCTAGGCAATGCAATTCTGGAATAGGAACAAGCAAAGATTTCATGACAAAGACACCAAAAGCAATTGCAACAAAAGCAAAAATGGACAAATGGGATCTAATTAAACTAAAGAGCTTCTGCACAGCAAAAGAAACTATTAACATAGTGAACAGATAACTTACAGAATGGGAGAAAAATTTTTCAAGCTACGCGTCTGAGAAAGGTCTAATATTCAGCATCCATAAGGAACTTAAACAAATGTACCAGGTAAAAAACTCAAACAACCCAATTAAAAAGTGGGCAAAGGACATGAAAAGACACTTTTAAAAAGAGGATATGCATGTGGCCAACAATCATATGAAAAAAAGCTTAACATTACTGATTATTAGAGAAATGCAAATCAAAACCACAATGAGATACTGTCTCATACAAGTCAGAATGGCTATTATTAAAAAGTCAAAAAATAACATGCTGGTGAGGTTGCAGAGAAAAAATAATGCTTATACACTGTCTTTAACCATTGTGGAAGACAGTGTGGCCATTCCTCAAAGATCTAAAAACAGAAATGCCATTCGACCTGCAATCCCATTACTGGATATGGAATCAACCTAAATGGCTATCAATGATAGACTGGATAAAGAAAATGTGGTACATATACACCATGGAATACTATGTAGCCATAAAAAAGAACAATATTTTGTCCTTTGTGGGTACATGGATAGAGCTGGAGGCCATTATCCTTAGCAGACTAACACAGGAACAGAAAACCAAATACCACATGGTCTCAATTATGAATGGGAGCTAAATGATGAGAACACATGGACACATCGAGGGGAACAACACACACTGGGGCCTACTGGAAGAGGGAGGGTGGAAGGAGGGGAAGGATAAGGAAAAATAAGTAATGGGTACTAGGCTTCATATCTGTGTGATGAAATAATCTGTAAAACAAACCTCCATGACACGTTTACCTATATAACAAACCTGCACATGTACCCTTGAACTTAAAAGTTAAATTAAAAAAGGATGAAAATGTTGTGTTCTCAGTTAAATATTATTAATTGTTTGCTTAAGAGATGCCTTTCCAAGCAAAGGATTAATGTAGATACTTTGAAGCCTATGAACACTATTCTTTTAACCCAATTAATTAGTTTCAATTGCTTTTGTACATGGCACAAACTCAATGTCAGAACCTGTTATATTTACTCTTATACTTAGAAGACCTAGATACTTGCTAGCAAGCAGATAAAAATTAAGAACACACTTTAAAAACAGGGTTACTCTCAATAAAATAATGTTTATAATGATTTCTAGTACTCAGAAATAGTCACAGTTTAAGAACCTTGTTGCTTCTTTAAAGAAGGGTCAGAAGAGCTGGAACATCATTTATTGTTTATCCTCATCACTTCCCCTTACAGTTCTCTATAGTTATTTTGTTTTAATATATGTAGTTCTCCTTGCTTTGTGGGCCCTATGTCATCAACAAATGTCAGAGATTTTCTCCACGTTTCCTTGAGAGTTTCCTTGTAACAGGCCAACTCATTTCCCCCTTATCCTCAACACTTCATCCTTGGAACTAAATTCCTAAGGGTATCTTAAAAATATATATTTTTAAATTTCCATAGGTTTTGGGGGAACAGGTGATATTTGGTTACATGAGTAAGTTCTTTAATGGTGATTTGTGAAATTTTGGTGCACCCATCACTGAGCAGTATACACTGAACCCAAATTGTAGTCTTTTATCCTTCACCCCTCTCTCACCCTTTCCCCTGAGTCCCCAAAGTCCATTGTATAATTCTTATGTCTTTGCATCCTCATAGCTTAGCTCCCACTTATGAGTGAGAACATACAATATTTGGTTTTCCATTCCTGAGCTACTTCACTTTCTTTATCTGTCATTGATGGGCATTTGGGTTGGTTCCATGTCTTTGCTATTGTAAATAGTGCTGCAATAAACATATGTGTGCATGTATCTTTATAATAGAATGATTTATATTCCTTTGGGTATATACCCAGTAATGGGATTGCTGAGTCAAATGGTATTTCTGGTTCTAGATCTTTGAGGAATCACCACGTTGTCTTCCACAATGGTTGAACTAATTTACATTCCCACCAACAGTGTAAAAGCATCCCTATTTATCCACAGCCTTGCCAGCATCTGTTGTTTCTTGACTTTTTAATAATCTCTATTCTGACTGGCATGAAATGGTATCTCATTGTGGTTTTGATTTGCATTTCTCTAATGTCAGTGATATTGAGCTGTTTTTCATATGTTTGTTGGGCTGCATGTATGTCTTTTGAAAAGTGTCTGTTCATGTCCTTTGCCCACTTTTTAATGGGGTTGTTTTTTTCTTATACATTTGTTTAAGTTCCTTGTAAATTCTGGATAGTAGACATTTGTCAGATGGGTAGATTGCAAAAATTTTCTCCCATTCTGTAGGTTGCCTGTTTGCTCTGATGATACTTTTGTTTTGCTGTGCAGAAGCTCTTTAGTTTAATTAGATCCCATTTGTAAATCTTAGCTTTTGTTGCAATTGCTCTTGGTGGTTTCATCATAAAATCTTTGCCTAAGTTTTCTAGGGTTTTGGGTTTTACATTTAAGCTTTTAATCCATCTTGAGTTAATTTTTGTATAAGGTGTAAATAAGAGGTCCAGTTTCAGTTTTCTGCATATGGCTAGCCAGTTACTCCAGCACCATTTATTAAATAGGGAATTCTTTCCCCATTGCTTGTTTTTGTCAGGTTTGTCGAAGATCAGATGGTTATAGATGTGTGGTGTTATTTCTTAGGTCTCTGTTCTGTTCCACTGGTCTATATGTCTGCTTTGGTACCAGTACCATGCTGTTTTGGTTACTGTAGCCTTGTAGTATAGTTCAAAGTCAGGTAGCGTGATGCTTCCAGCTTTGTTAATTTTGCTTAAGATTGTCTTGGCTATACAGACTGTATTCAAGAGACCCATCTAACGTGCAGAGACACACATAGGCTCAAAATAAAGGGATGGAGAAAAATTTAGCAAGCAAATGGAAAGCAGAAAAATCAGGAGTTGCAATCCTAGTCTCTGACAAAACAGACTTTAAACCAACAAAGATTTTAAAAAATACAAAGAAAGGTATTACATAATGGTAAAGGGATCAATGCAACAAGAAAAGCTAACTATCCTAAATATATATGCACACAATACAGGAGCACCCAGATTCATAAAGTTCTTGGAGACCTACAAAGATACCTAGACTCCTACACAATAATAGTGGGAGATTTTAACATGCCACTGTCAATATTAGACAGATCAGTGAGACAGAAAAGTTAACAAGGATATTCAGGACTTGAACTCAGCTCTGGCTCAAGTGAACCTAATAGATATCTACAGAACTCTCCACCTCAAGACAACAGAATATATATTATTCTCAGCGCCACATGGCACTTACTCTAAAGTCAACCACATAATTGGAAGTAAAACACTCCTCAGCAAATGCAAAAGAATGAAGATCATAACAAACAATCTCTCAAACCACAGTGCAATTAAATTAGAACTCAAGATTAGGATACTCACTCAAAACCACACAACTACATGAAAATTGAACAACCTGTTCCTGAATGACTCCTGGGTAAATAATGAAATTAAGACAGAAATCAAGAAGTTATTTGAAACCAATGAGAACAAAGACACAACATATCAGAATCTCTGGGATGCAGCTAAAGCAGTGTTAAGAGAGAAATTCATAGCACCAAATGCCCACATTGGAAAGCTAGAAAGACCTCAAATCGACACCCTGATATCACAATTAAAATAACTAGAGAAGCAAGAGGAAACAAATCCAAAAGCTAGCAGGAGACAAGAAATAACTAAGATCAGAGAGGAACTGAAGGAAATAGAACACGAAAGACCCTTAAAAAAATCAATGAATCCAGGAGCTGTTTTTTCGAAAAAATTGATAAAATAGGGAGACCACTAGCTAGATTAACAAAGGAGAAAAGAGAGAAGAATCAAATAGACGCAACAAAAAATGATAAAAGGGATATCACCACTGACCCCACAGAAATACAAACTACCATTAGAGAATACTATAAACACCTCTATGCAAATAAACTAGAAAATCTAGAAGAAGTGGATAAATTCCTGGACACATACACCCACACCTTCCCAAGACTAAACCATGAAGTCAAATCCCTGAATAGACCAATAACAAGTTCTGGAATTGAGGCAGTAACAAATAGCCTACCAACCAAAAAAAAGCCCAGGACCAGATGGATTCACCACTGAATTGTACCAGAGGTACAAGGAGGAGCTGGTACCATTCCTTTTGAAATATTTCCAAACAATTGATAAGGAGGGACTTCTCCCTAAGTCATTTTAAGAGGCCAGTATCATCCTGATACCAAAACCTGGCAGAGACACAACAAAAATGAAATCTTCAGGCCAATATCCCTGATTAACCTCAATGCAAAAATCCTCAATAAAATACTGGCAAACTGAATCCAGTAGCACATAAAAAAGCTTATCCACCACGATCAAGTCAGCTTCATCCTGGGATGCAAGGCTGGTTCAGCGTATGCAAATCAATAAACATAATTCACCACATAAACAGAACCAACGACAAAAACCACGTGATTATCTCAATAGATGAAGAAAAGGCCTTTTGTAAAATTCAACATCCCTTCATGTTAAAAACTCTCAATAAACTAGGTGTTGATGGAACATATCTCAAAACAATAAGAGCTATTTGTGATAAACCCACAGCCAATACTGAATAGTCAATAGCTGGAAGCATTTCCTTTGAAAACTGGCACAAGGATGCCCTCTCTCACCACTCCTACTCAACATAGTATTGGAAGTTCTGGCTGGGGCAATCAGGCAAGAGAAATAAATACACTGTATTCAAATAGGAAGAGAGGAAGTCAAATCCTTAAACTGACAAGCAACTTCAGCAAAGTCTCTGGATACAAAATAAATGTGCAGAAATCACAAGCATTTCTATACACCAATAATAGACAAGCAGAGAGCCAAATCATGAGTGAACGTCCATTCACAATTGCTATGAAGAGAATAAAATACTTAGGAATACAGCTAACTAGGGACACGAAGGATCTTGTCAAGGAAAACTACAAACCACTGTTCAAGGAAATAAAAGAGGACACAAACAAATGGAAAAGCATTCCATTCTCATGGATAGGAAGAATCAGTATCATGAAAATGGCCATACTGCCCAAAGTAATTTATATATTCAATGCTATTTCCATCAAACTACCATTGACATTCTTCACAGAATTAGAAAAATATACTTTAAAATTCAACAGAATCACTCACTCTTTTCATTCCTCTTCGTGAGTGCTGCAGACTGCAGCTGCTTCCAGTTGGCGTCTTGGCCCCTCTGAAAAACATTTTTTCAGTATTAACCTGGTATTTTGCAGCTTCACTAAACTCACATCTTAGTTTTAGTTGTTCTTTTATAAAGTGCATCGAATTTTCTGTGTAGATGATTGCATCATTTGCTAATACATTTTAAATTCTTTTTAATCTGGATGCCTTTTATTTCTTTTTCTTGCCCGATTGCACTTGCTACCACCTTCAATACAATGTTGGAAAGAAGTAGTGAAAGTAAACATCCCTGTATTGGTCCTGATGTTGGCTGCAGATTTTTTGAAGACGTACTTTATCAGTTTGAGAAAATTCCTTTCTATTCTTATTTTTCTGTGAGTTTTTAAAAAACAGAAATGAATGTTTGATTTTATCAAATGCTTTTACAGTATTTATTAGTATAACCATGTGATTTTTCTCAGTTTGTTAATATGGGGAATGCCAGTGTTTGATTTTTTTTTTCATAGCGCCTCCCTACATATGCAAGTTTTTCTACTCTCATGACATTTACTATTACCTCCAAGCCATTAAATTCCATCTTTAAGTCTTGTACTGGAAAAGCATTAAATAAAGAGTTTAAATGTGTGGAGATAGAGAACATTTTATATCAGTGGAATGATTTTAGTTTCAATCCCTTATAGGGAATCCATTCTGTTTATACAAACTTTTTTCCTAAACTACTCCTCATGACAAACCATTGATAAAAGGCAGATTGCTGATGCTTCCTTTACCTGTTTTCAAAAATAATTCATGTGCAGAGGTTTTTGATGAGCTCCCAATTTTTGGCTTATTTATTTTAATTAACTAAAGTCCATTGTTTACATTAGAGTTCACTATTTGTATTGTACATTCTATGGGTTTGAGCAAACATATAATGTCATATAGCCAACATTAAGTATCATACAGGATAATTTTACTGTTCTAAAAATTCCCTGTGCTTCACCTATTCATCTCTCTTCCCTGAACTCTTGGCAACCACTGATCTTTTAGTTTCTATAGTTGTGTTTTTTACAGAATGTCATATGGTTGGAATCATATAGTAGGTAGTCTTTTCAGATTGGTTTCCTTCACTTAGCAGTATCTATTGAAGGTTCCTCCATATCTTTTCATGACTTCAAAGATTACCTCTTTTTAGTGCTAAATAATATTCTATTGTCTGGATTTACCACAGCTTATTTATCCTTTCATCTACTGAGGGGCATCTTGACTGCTTCCAAGTATCGACAATTATAAATATAGCTGCTATAAATATTTGTGTGCAGGTTTTTGTGTGGACATGAATTTTCAACCCATTCGGCTAAATCCAAGGAGCACAGTTCCTGAATCATATGGTAAAAGTTTGTTTAATTTTGGAAGAAACTGCCAAGCTGTCTTCCAATGTGGCCGTACCATTTTGCAGTCCCACAAGCAACGAATCAGAGTCCCTGTTGTTCCACATCCTTGCCAGCATTTGATAGTGTTAGTGTTTTGTATTTTGGTCATTCTAATAGGGGTATAATGGTATCTCATTGTTGTTTTAATTTGTAATTCCCTAATGACCTATGATATTGAGCATATTTGCATAAGCTTATTTGCCATGTGTATATCTTTGTTGGTGAGATATATGTTCAGGTCTTTTGCCCATTGTTAAAGTAGGGTTACTCATTTACTTATAGTTGAGCTTTAAGTGTTCTTTGCATATTTTGGATAACAGTCTCTTTTACAAGTATTTTCTCCCAGTTTGTGACTTGTCATTTCATTCTCTTGACAATGTCTTCCACAGAGCAGAATTTTTTAATTTTTATGAAGTCAAGCTTATCAGTTATTTCTTTTATGTATTATACCTCTGATTTTGTACTGGAAAGGTCATCCCCATACCCAATGTCACCTAGATTTTCTCCTATGTTATCTTCTAGGAGTTTTGCATTTGCATTTTACTTTCAGGTTTATGATTTATTTTGAGATTTTTTTTGGTGAAAGATGTAAGGTTTACATCTATATTTGTGGGGTTTTTTTTTGCGTATATGGGTGTCCAGTTGTTCCAGCACTATTTGTTTAAAAGGCCCTTTTTGCTCCACTCTATTGCCTTTGCTTCATTGTTAAAGATCAGTTGACTATATGTGGGTCTATTTCTGGGCTTTCCATTATATTCCATGAATCTATTTGTCTATTTTTTCATCATTACCACACAGTCTTGATTACTATAACTTTATAGTAAGTCTTGAAGTCTAGTGGCGTGAGTACTCCAGCTTTGTTCTCCTTTAATACTATGCTAGCTATTTTGGATCTTTCACCTCACCATATAATTTTTAGAATAAGGTTAGTAATAACCATAAAATAAAATGCTGAGATTTTCATTAGGACTGCTTTGTACCTATGGAACTATTTGAGAAGAACTGACATCTTCACAATATTGAGTCTTCCTACCAAAGAGCATGGAATATTTCTTCATTTATTCAGTTTTTCTTTTATTTCTTTCATCAGGGTTTAGACGTCTTTCTTTTTTTCTTTCTTTCTTTCTTTCTTTCTTTCTTTCTTTCTTTCTTTCTTTCTTTCTTTCTTTCTTTCTTTCTTCCTTTCTTTCTTTCTTTCTTTCCTTCCTTTTCTTTTCTTTTTCTTTTCTTTCTTTTTTTTTTTTGGATTCTTACTCTGTCATCCAGGCTGGCGTGCAGTGGCGTGATCCAGGCTCACTGAAACCTCTGCCTCCTGGCTTCAAGTATTCTTGTACCTTAGCGATCCAAGTAGCTGAGACTAGAGGTGTGTGTCACCATGCCTGGCTAATTTTTGTATTTTTAGTAGAGACAGGGTTTCACCATGTTGGCCAGGCTGGTCTTGAACTCCTGAACTCAAGTGATCCACCCACATCTGCCTCCCAAAATGCTGGAATTACAGGCATGAACCACCATGCCTGGCCATGGATTTTGCAGTTTTTCTTATACAGATCTTGTACAGATTTTGTTAGATTTATACCTGTGTTTCATTCTTTTGGGTACCAATGTAAATGATGGTGTGTTTTAAATTTCCAGTTCAACTTGTTCATTGTCGGTATATAGGAAAATGATTGAATTTTATATATTAAGTCTATATCCTGCAACCTTGTTGTAATCACTTATTAGTTCCAGGAGACTGCTTTTTTTTGTATCACAGAAAATATTTATTTTATATTTATTGAAACAGCACTTTGAGTTAAACAGATTTTTATCACATCAATCTTGTGCATATGTAAAGAAAATGTATGAAATAAATTGGTTAAGTCATAATTATAACTTCATATTCTGAGTCCAACTCTTCTTACTCACTTTTCAAACCACAGTCATTGATGTCTATATTTTTTCACACAATGTCTCCCCCGGTGTTGTCAAGAGTACTGGTTATGCAGCACTTTTTGACAGAGTACTCCAACAGTGTCTTCTGTTTAATGGCAGTGGGGAGCTTTGGACAAAACGATGTTTGATGCCTTAATAATAGTACTGCTAAACACTACTGTCACACCAGCCTCTTGTTGCTATGAATTTTGTTTCATCAGTTCCCAGGATTTTGACAATTTCTAGTTCCAGGAGATTGTTTAATGAGTCTTTTGGATTTTCAACATAGACAATCACATCATCAGTGAAGATAGACAGCTTTAGTTCTTCCTTCCCAATATGTATGCCTTTTATTTTCTTTCCTTATCTTATTGCCTCAACAATACTGATTTCCAGCATAATATTGAAAAGGAGTGGTGAAAGGGGACATCCTTGCCTTTTTACTGATCCTAGTGGGAAAGCTTCTAGTTTCTCACCCTTAAGCATAATGTTAGCTGTAGGCTTTTTGTAGATGTTCTTTATCAAATTAAGGGAGTTTCCCTCTATTCCTAGTTTGCTGAGAGTTTTTTGAAAAAACTCATGAATGGGGCTGAGTTTGGTGGCTCATGCCTGTAATCCAAGCACTTTGGGAGGCTGAGGTGGAGGTGGACGGATCCCCTGAGGTCAAGAGTTTGAAACTAGCCAGGCCAACATGATGAAACCCCATCTCTACTAAAAATACAAAAAAATTATCCGGGTGTGGTGGCGGGTGCCTGTAGTCCCAGCTACTCGGGAGGCTGAGGCAGGAGAATGGCGTGAACCCGGGAGGCAGAGCTTGCAGTGAGCCGAGATTGTGCCACTGCACTCCAGCCTGGGCGACAGAGCGAGACTCCGTCTCAAAAAAACAAACAAAAAAAAAAAACAAAAAAAACAAAAATTAGCCGGACATGGTGGTGCACACCTGTAGTCTCAGCTACTTGGGAGGCTGAGGTAAGAGAATCACTTGCACCCGGGATGTGGAGGTTGCAGTAAGACGAGATCATGCTAACTGCACTCCAGCCTGGGTGGCAGAGCAAGATTGTCTCAAAAACAAACAAACAAACAAACAACAACAACAAAAAACCTCATGAATGAGTGTTGGTTTTGTCAAATGCTTTTTCTGCATCTATTGATATGATCATGTGATTTTCTTCTTTAACTTGTTGATGTGATGAGTTACAAAAACTGATTTTCAAATGTCAAACCAGCCTTGCATATGTGGGATAAATCCCACTTGGTCATGATGTATAATTCTTTTTATACATTGTTGGATTCAATTTGTTAATATTTTGTTGAGGGTTTCTGTATCTATGTTCATAAGATAAAACTGATAAGAGATGTTGGTCTGTAGGGTTTTTTTTCTTCTATGTCATTGTCTGGTTTTTGGTGTTAGGGTAATACTGACCTTACAATGAGTTAGAAGGTAGTCCCTCTGCATCTGTCTTCAGGAATAGATTGTAAGGAAATGCTGTAATTTTTTCACCATTATTTGGCAAAATGCACCAGTGAACCCATCTGTGTACTTTCTGTTTTAAAAAGTTATTACTTTTTTATTCAATTTCTTTAATAGATGTAGGTCTATGCCAATTGCCTGTTTCTTCTTGTGTGAGTTTTGGTAGATGTGTCTTTCAGGAAATTGGTCCATTTTATCTAGGCTACCAAATTTGTGGATGTAGAGTTGCTCATAATATTTCTTTTGTTATCCTTTTAATGTCCATGGTGTCTGTAGTGATGTTCCCTCTTTCATTTCTGGTATTAGTGATTTGTGTCTTCTTTCTTTTTTTCTTAACCTAGCTAGAGACTTATTTTATTTGTTTTTTCAAAACGCCAGCTTTTGGTTTTGTTGATTTTCTTTATTGATTTTCTGTTTTCAATTCCATTGGTTTTGCTCTAATTTTTAATTATTTATTATCTTCTTTTACTTTGGATTTAATTTACTCTTCCTTTTCTAGTTTCCTAAGGTTGAAACTGAGATTATTGATCTTGATCTTCTTTTCTAAAATATGCATTTAATGTTAATAAGTTTCCCTGTAGGTACTGCTTTTGCTGCACCCCACAGATTTTTATATGTGGTACTTTCATTTTCATTTAGTTAAAAATACTTTTTATATCTATCTTGGAATTTTTTCTTTGACCTATGTATTATTTAGAACTAGGTCATTTAATCTCTTAAGTATTTGGGGGTTTTCCAGCTATCTTTCCTTATTTATTTCCAGATTAATTCCATTGTGGTCTGTGAGCAGATATTATATGATTTCTATTCTTTTAAATTTGTCACGATGTATTTTATGGCTCAGAATGTGGTCTGTCTTGAAGAATGTTCCATGTGAACTCGGGAAGAATGTATCCACTGTTGCTGGATGAAACTTGATAGATGTCAGTCATGCTCAGCTTAATTAATGGTGCTGTTGAGTTTAACTCCATCCTTACTGACTTTTTATCTGCTGAGTTTGTCCATTTCTGATGAGTGTTGAAGTCTCCAACTATAACAGTGGAGTCATTTATTTCTCTTGCAGTTCTATCAGTTTTTCCTCATATATTTTGATGCTCTGTTATTAAGTGCATACATATTAAGGATTGTGTTATGTCTCTTTGAAGAAATGACCTCTTTATCATATGTAATATTCCCCCTTATCCCTGATAGTTTTTCTTTCTCTGAAGTCTTTTCTGTCTGAAATTAGTATAGCTATTCCAGTTTTCTTTGGATTAGTGTTAGCATGGTATATCTTTCTCCATCCCTTTTAAAAAATCTATTAAGTCGGTTTCTCTAATACAGGAACAGAAAGCCAAATACCACATGTTCTCACTTATAAGTAGGAGCTAAATCATGAGAACACATGCATTCCAAGAGAGGAACCACAGACACTGGGGCCTATCAGAGGGTGAAGGGTGGGAGGAGGGAGAGGATCAGAAATAACAACTACTGAGTGCTAGACTTAGTACCTGGGTGATGAAATAATCAGTATAACCAGCCCCCATGACATGAGTTTACCTATATAAAAAATCTGGACATGTACCTCTGAACCTAGAATAAAAATTAAAAAAATAAAATGGGTTTCTTGTATACAGCATATAGTTGGGCCTTATTTTCTGATCCGTGCTTAATATCTCTTTTATTGATATATTTAGACTGTTGATGTTTAAAGTAATTATTGATATATTTGTATTAATATCTACACTTTTTAAAACTATTTTCTATTTGTTGCTTTTGCTCTTTGTTCCTATTGTTGTCTTCTACTCTTTTTCTGCCTTTTGCACTACTAATTGAGCATTTGATGATTCTATTTTCTCAACTTTCTTAGTATATCAGCTATACCATTTTGTTTCTTGCTTTTTCAAGTGGTTGCCTTAGACTTTGCAATATGCATTTAAAACTAATCCAGGTCCATTTTCAGATAACATTATACCACTTCACAGGTAGTGCAAATACCTTCCAATGAAATAAAATAAAAATGCTATTCCTCCCTCCCATTCTTTGTGTCAGTACTGTCATTCATTTCACTTATACATATGCATGCCCACACACACATACACCCACTCCCACACACAAGCATACATAATCAAATAAAGATGCTCCTTGACTTATGATGGGGTCATGTTTTGAGTGTATTGAATGTATATCACTTTCATGTTATCATAAAATTGAAAATCATAAATGAGACCATCTAAGTTGGGGACCATCTGTACATTGTTACAATTATTATTTGAACAAACTGTTTTATTAGTTAAATCAATTAAGAATAAAAAAGTTTTTATTTTAGCTTTACTTATTCCCTCTCCAGTTCTCCTCCTTTTTTAAAATGCTGATCTGAGTTTCTGACCTAGATCATTTTTTTTTTTGTCTCCGAAGAATATCTCTTAAGATTTCTTGCAAGGCAGGTCTACTGGCAACAAATGTCTTTCATATCTTTTTGTCTGAGAAGTTCTTTACGTTTGAAGGATAATTTCACAGGGTAAAGAATTCTAGGTGGTTGTTTTATCCTCTCAACACTTTAAACATTTCACTCTACTCTCTTCTTGCTTGCATGGCTTCTGAGAGGTCAGATATAACTCTTAACTTTTCTACAAGTAATATTTTTTTTCTGGCATTTTCTTTATTTTTGATTTTCTCCGGTTTGAATATGATATACCTGAGTGTAGTTTTTTATCCTGCTTGGTGTTCTCTGAGCTTCCCGGACCTGTGGTTTGGTGTCTCATATTAATTTTGGGGAAATTTTGCATCATTATGGTTTCAAATATTTATTGAGTCACTTTCTCTCTTGTCCTTCTGGCATACTTATTAATGTGTATGTTACACTTTTTGTAGTTGTCTCACAGTTCCTGGATATTCTGTTCTTTTTAAAGTCTTTTTTCTCTTTGCTTTTTCATTTTGGAAGTTTCCATTTATATATCCTAAAGCTCAGAATTTTTTTCCTCAGCCATGTCCAGTCTACTAATGAGCCCATCAAAGACATTTTTTATTTCTGCTATAGTTTTTTTTTTTATTTTTAGCTTTTTAAAATTCTTTTTTAGAATTTCCTTTTCTGTACTTGCATTGCTCATCTATTCCTGCATGCTTTGTACTATACCCATTAGAGCCCTTAGCATCGGTAATAGGGTTCTTCAGAGAAGCAACCAATAGGAGATACACACACACACACGTGCACACGCGTGCTTTATTATAAGAAAGTGGCTCATGTGATTATGGAGGCTAGTCCAGTCGAGTTTCTGGAGGTAAAACTCACAAAAGTATAGAATCCTCTCTGTACCTGGGCCCCTCTCAGGTTTTTTACTTCAAACTTGTCTATGTTGAACTTTAGCAATTAGTCAGTTAAAATTCAGGTTTTTCTACCCCTGTATTGGTTCCCGTGGAGGTTTCAGCTCATGGTTTTCTGCTTTGGTAAGTTGTGGTTCTTCGTCCTTGCCTGTCTGTCACTCCAATTTTTGGGAAAATGATTTGCTGTCTAACTTAACTTCTCTGAAAGATCTAAGATGAGTTGGTGATTTTTCCATTTGTTCAGCTGTTTACTTTTTGTTAGGATGGAGTGACAACTTCCATGCTAGGCTGGCTCTTTTATTATTGTTATTATTCTTTCATCAATCCTGCATTTCCAAACATCTTATTGCTTTGAGACATGTTCTTGTTGACCAAATCATATTCATCCAATCCCCCCCAAATCAATATATTTTTGCTTCTGCCAGTGAAACATAATGTATGAAACATTCTCAAAATGCTTGATTACACAGAATCTCTTACAAGTACTTGTTCTGAATCTGACAGTTTCTTCTTATTTTAATATATTTCCATCCTTAGCAATGCTACCCAAGAAATCTGATTTTTACTAAACTTATTTAAGTGGCTTCATTATCTCCAAATCAGTGGTTAGAGGAAGAGCCTGTGTGGCCTTCAGGTACGGATAACTCTGTGCCCCAAAAAAGGATACTCAAACTTTACCATGATGACGAATGAGCAGAGTGAATTGATACCTAGGAGACTCTGGGGATAGAGCTAGAAGGAGCCTGATACTAGTGGGAAATTCGGTTCCTTCGAGATCATGTGTTTTATCTTAAAAATTTATTTAAGTTTTGTATTCTCCTTCATGCTATATCAGTGTTATTATCATGTAAACATAATATTTTTAATGCCTCTTAATGCATAATCCTGTGATCTATCCCAAGCATGTGTACCAGAAGGTACAAACACTTTATATCAGTAAGAATATAACTATGACTACATTTGACAAAGACTCAAAACAACAGAAACTTAAACAAGACAGAAATCGAATTCTCTGTCATGTAGAAGTTCCAAGCTGATATGGCAGGTTGGCTCTGTGAAGTCTATCTGGGGCTCAGGTTTCCTCTGTCTTGTTACTCTACAATCCTTAGGCAATTGACTACATGCAAATGGTCCATAAGATTAGGGATCAGTGCAGAGGCTATTGTATTGATACAAATGATGTTAGCTTGGAT
The DNA here is from genome assembly GCF_037993035.2 of Macaca fascicularis. Lineage (NCBI taxonomy): Eukaryota > Metazoa > Chordata > Mammalia > Primates > Cercopithecidae > Macaca > Macaca fascicularis. Next base: position 54,682,554 of record NC_088395.1, read on the forward strand.
TAGCCCAGTGAAGGTAAAGATGGAGAAACCTGAATAGATTCAACAGATGTTTAAGAGAAAAATAGACATAACTTACTGGTGATTGGTTATGAGGGGTGATGAGGTGAGAGACAGAAAGTTACCAAGGATGTGTTCTACCTGGTAAGAGTAGATGGTGATGATTGTCATAGAGACAGGGAAAGCTGGAAGAGGAACAGAGTTAAGGAAAAAGATCATGAGTTTGATTTTGAATATGTTGAGATAATACTGATTAGTCATTAAGAACATGGGTTCTGTAAAGACAAAAAGCATATGATTATTTCAAAAGATGCAGAAAAGGCTTTTGATAAAATTCAACATCCATTCATGGTAAAAACTCTCAATAAACTGGGTATTAAAGGAACATACCTCAAAAGAATAAGAGCCATATATGACAAACTCACAGCCAATATCATATTGAATAGGCAAAAGCTGGAAGCATTCCCCTTGAAAACTGGCACAAGACAAAGATGCCCTCTCTCGCCACTCCTATTCAACATAGTATTGGAAGTTCTGGTGAGGGCAGTTGGGCAAGAGAAAGAAATAAAGGGTATGCAAATAGGAAGAGAGACAGTCAAACTATCCCTGTTTGCAGATGTTTATGGCTTTTATTTTCTAATCCCAATTCCAGAAAACCCCATCATCTCAGCTCAAATACTTCTTAAGCTGATAAGCAACTTCGGCAAAATCTCAGGATACAAAATCAATGTGCAAAAATCGCTGGCATTCCTATACATCAACAATAGTCAAGCAGAGAGCCAAATCATGGATGAACTCCCATTAACAATTGCCACAAAAAAAAAAAAAAATACTGAGGAATACACCTAACAAGGGAAGTGAAGGACCTCTTCAAGGAGAACTATGAACCACTGCTCAAAGAAATCAGAGATGACACAAACAAATGGAAAAACATCCCATGCTCATGGATAGGAAGAATCAATATCCTGAGGATGTCCATATTGCCCAAAGCAATTTACATATTCAATGCTATTTGCATTAAACTACCATTGACATTCTTCACAGAACTAGAAAAAACTATTTTAAAATTCATACAGAACCAAAAAGATCCTGAATAGCCAAGGCAATCTTAAGCAAAAAGAGCAAAGCTGGAGGCATCATGCTGCCCAACTTCAAAGTAGACTGCAGGGTTACAGTAACCAAAACAGCATGGTACTGGTACAATAACAGGTATGTTGACCAATGTAACAGAATAGAGAACCCAGAAACAAGACAGCACACCTACAACTATCATATCTTTGACAAACCTGAAAAAAACAAGCAATGAGGAAAGGATTCTCTATTTCATAAATGGTGCTGGGATAACTGGCTAGCCATATGCAGAAAATTGAAACTGAATCCCTTCCTTATACCGTATACAAAAGTTAACTCAAGATGGATTAAAGACTTAAATGTAAAACCCAAAACTATAAAAATCCTAGAAGAAAACCTAAGCAATACCATTCAGGACATAGGCACGGGCAAAGATTTTATGACAAAAACATCAAAAGCAATCACAACAAAAGCAAAAGTTGATAATTGGGATCTAATTAAACCAAAGTGCTTCTGCACAGTGAAAGAAACTATCAACAGAGTAAATAAACAGACAACCTGCAGAATGGGAGAAAATTTTTGCGAACTATGCATCTGATAAAGGTCTAATATCCAGCATCTATAAGGAACTTAAACAAGTATACAAGAAAAAACAACCCCATTAAAAAGTGGGCAAAGGACATGAAAAGACACATCTCAAAAGAAGGCATACATGTGGCTAACAATCATATAAAAAAGCTCGACATCACTGATCATTAGAAAAATTCAAATCAAAAACCACAATGAGATGCCATCTCACACCAGTCAGAATGGCTATTAAAAAGTTAAAAAATAACGTGCTGGTGAGGTTGTGGAGAAAACGGAATGCCTTTACACTGTTAGGAGTGTAAACTAGTTTAATTATTGTGGAAGACAGTGTGGTGATTCCTCAAAGACCTAGAGACAGAAATACCATTTGACCCAGGAGTCATATTACTGGGTATATGCCCAAAGGACTATAAATCATTCTATTATAAAGACACACGCACATGTATGTTCATTGTAGTACTATTTGCAATAGCTAAGACATGGAATCAACCTAAATGTCCATCAATAATAGACTGAATACAGAAAATATAGTACATATACACCATGGGATACTATGTAGCCCATAAAAGGAGTGAGATCATGTTTTTGCAGGGACATGGATGGAGCTGGAGACCATTAGCAAACTAACATAGGAAGAGAAAACCAAATATGGCATGTTCCCACTTATAAGTGGGAGTTAAATGATGAGAACACATGAACACATAGAAGGGAGCAATGCACACTGGGGCCTACCAGAGGGTGGAGGGTGGGAGGAGGGAGAGGATCTGGAAAAATAACTAGTGGATGCTAGGCCTAAAACCTAGGTGATGAAATAATCTGTATAACAAACCCCCAATGACACAGGTTTGCCTTTGTAACAAACCTGCACATCCTGCACATGTACCCCTCAACTTAAAATAAAAGTTAAACAAAACAAAACAAAACATGGGTTCTTGAGTCAGATTGGCTTGGATTGAATCTTGGTTCCACAAATTACTACATGCATAATCTAGAGGTGAGTTGTTAACCCTCTCTGTGCCTGAGCTTTATCTGCAAAACGCAGCTAATACTGCTTTATGTGATTTCCCTGAGGATTAAATAACTTAGTATATGTAAAGTGCTTAGAGTAGCACTAGGGACAGAGTAAATTTTTAATAATGAGTAGCTATGATGTCAAATCTGAAATACGTTTGAGAATTTAGTAGAGTTATCAAGTAGGCAGTTGGATATATGGGAATTCAGAGTGGCCACCAGGGTTGGGCAGAGTTAAAAGAGTTATAAGTGGGCAGAGTTAAAAGAGTTAACATAGCAGGTCTGACAACAATCCTTTGAAAGGCCGTATTGCAAGGTTGGCCCTTGGCTGACATCTGAAAACTTGGATTTCAGCAGTCTTTTCACCATTCCTAGGACTGATAAGAGTGGCTCACTGTGCCTAAATTGTTTGTATAAACAGTGTGGTTTTATGCTGAATACTTGTTTTCCTCATGGGAGTCTGGAATTTTGGTACATGCTAAGCAGAGGATATCTACATGACCCATCTTCAATAAAAACCCTGGTCACTGAGTCTCTAAGGAGCATCCTTGGCAGACAAGATTTCACATGTATTGTCACATTTTGTTGCTGGAGGAAATAAGCGTGTCCTGTATGGCACCACTGGGAAAGGAATCTTAGAAGCTTGTACCTGATTTCCTCCAGAGAGCACTCTGTATGTCTTTTCCCTGTGCTGATTTTGTTTGTATCCTTTCAGTGTAACAAATTTTAGCCACAAGTATGACTATATACTGAGTCCTGTGATTCCTCCCAGTGAGTCAAACTTAAGATTTTAAATTTTGTCTTCGGATCTTGTTACACTATAATATGTATAAGTCTAGAAAATGTTAGCAATACATTTTTATGGAGCCTTTGATTAATATTTAGTCCCATTACAAACTTAATTAAACTCCTTAGCCCCATTTTACCAATGAAGAAATTGAGGATCAGAGAGGTTAGGTTCCTTGCTCAAGGTCCCAAGGTTCTAGGTCTGCCTGATTCCTCAGCCCCACACTCTTTCCATTAAACCACATTCTTTCATAATAATGTTGTATATTTTATTTCACAGGCTCCACCTTCTTTTCTTGTGGCTCTACTTGCCCCTATTTTCTTAAAATCTGCAAAATAATGTTTAGACTGTCATTAGGAGACAAGTTCCATGGAAAGATTACTTGAAGTCTCTTGATATTTTTCTCCCCACGGGGGAACTCTGCAGGTGAATCTCTGCCCAGTTGAGAGAGGTACATGGCTTGGAGGCAGGCCTTTCACTTCCTCTTTCCTAGTAAACATCAGTTTCTGGGGAGCTACTGTCTCTTAGAAATAGATCCCACTTAAAGGGCCAGAACAGTAGGGGTAGCCCCAGCTTAAAAACCCTTCAGGCTATGAAAGATCCTATCTTCCTTGAAGCTGTCATTTTCCAAGCTGCCTGTCCTTATAGCATCGTAAAGAGCCAGACGACAGGAACCCAGTCCTGTTGGTGTCAGTACAGATCCTCTGAGATCTGATTCCGTGCTCTGACTTAGTACTTCACAAGGATGTTCTGCCTTGCTGAGCGCTGGATTGTCCTACTGTGAATCATGTTGGGACAGGGTGGCTGTGTAAACAGAAATGACATCTACAGCTCAGCATCTGTAAAACGAGTGAAATGTTGCCATGATAAGTGGTAAGAGACTGGCTTTGGAGTGGGACAGAACTGAGTGTATATTCCAAGCTCTACCTCCTACTAGATCAATAACCAAACCACCATCAGCTGTGTCTACATCTGTACAAGGTCAAAACCTACCTCTCAGGATCTTTGTGGGATGACATATGTAAAGAGTCCAGCACCAGTTAGAGATTTGATCAAGGCTATGATTGAAATCATCTGTCCACGTGTTTCCCCCTCAATATTATGAACTAGCTGCTCAAGGGCAGGGACTCTGCATCATCTGTGTCGCCCATACATCCTGAATACCACCCAGAACATAACAGATGTCAGTAAATGCTTGTGAAGCAAAGCTAAACCAGGCCTGTCTCTTTTTAAAATTTTTGTGGGTACACAGTAGGTGTATATATTTATGGGTTACATGATAAATTTTGATAGAGTCATGCAATGCATAATAATCACATCAGGGTAAATAGGGTATCCATCTACTCAAGCATTTATTATCCTTTGTGTTACAAACAATTCAGTTTCATTCTTTTAGTTATTTTAAAATGTACACTTAAATTATTTTTTATTATAGTCACCCTGTTGTGTTATCAAACACCAGATCTTATTCATTCTTTCTATTTTGTACCCATTAACCATCCCCACTTTTCCACCACCCCCAACTACCCCCTCCCAGCCTCTAGTAATTATCCTTCTAGTCTCTATCTCCATGAGTTCAATTACTTTAATTTTTAACTCTCACAATTAAGTAAGAACACGTGAAGTTGGGCCTGTCTCTTCATCTGAAAAGTGAGGGGTTTCAACTTGCGGGTTCTTTGTAACTCTGACATTCTGTGTTTCTATGGAAACTGATGATGTGTCTATGTTGATATCAACCTCCTTTACACAGAAGTTAAATTGGCTACACTGTGACAATTTTCATGATTTTTTTTATAGTGTGTCTTTGAGCTGCATATGACTAAGGCTGGGGGAGATACGGTTTCTTACTCTCCACCAGATTGGATGACACAGAAACAGAAGTTTCACACACGATAGCCTTGGTACCATAGTAATATGATTATCCATAAAAAACAGCATTCACTCTTTTATGAAAACACAGCATGCACAAAAAATGTTTATACTCTTTGCAAAATATTATGTAATATTTGTTGAATCCTATCACAATGAGTCTTTTACCTCAGATAATTTGAAAACCATTGACTTATAAGAGCTCAGCACTACAGATAGTAAGAAGTGTCTCTCCCTGTCAAGCCATGAACTTTAGCAGATTAGTGGCGATAAAAATTCACACATTTATGTGTAGTCGAGGTGAAACCTGATGGAGATAAATTTCTTAGTTTTGGATACTACTGTGGCTCACACCACATCATCAATCCACAGATATTTCTGAAAAATCTCCAGTAGAAGTTTGTAAATATCCCTTGCCCAGCACAGTATCCTCCTCCCTGCCCCTCAGTCCTGGAGCTAGTCTTCCATACAAACCTGGCCCTGAAGTGTTCTTCACATGCATCAGGACAGCCTCTAGTCATATCAAGGGCCCTTTACTTCTTTTCTGCTCATATCTATGACTATCCCAGTCACACCCAGAGACACACACTCTTTGTTCAGGACCGTTACATACCAAAACCCTTACTTCACCCAGTACACATAAGGACAACACTTAACCTGACCCTGCTTGACACAACCTGCCACTCCTCACATATTTAAGCAGAAACCCCTACCCATACCCCAGGGTCCTCTTCATTACTTTCAAGCTTCTAGTCAGCCAAGCTCTGGCTGAGGTCCTTTTCTGCCTCACAGGCAGAACAGACACAAATATAGTAACCTGAGTCCACATCAAGATACATTCCATTCCTAAAAGCCCACCTAGAATCTTCCATGCTCAGGCCAGCGTCCTTCCCAACATATAGGCAACTACATAGTAAGACTTAAAGCATCAGAAGCAAGAGTCTTTCTAGTCTATACAGACAGTTATCTATTCAGTGTTGACTATGCCAGTTCTCTTCCCTGGAATACCTCTCTCGCTAGTTCTCTTAACACAAGACCTTTCTCTTCTCTAGCTCCAAATCCATGTATCCAACTGCAACTGCCTGCTACACATCTCTGCTTGAATGTCCCACAGGCATCTTTAATTTGGTAGGAGTATAACAACTCATCTTCACTCAAACTTGCTTCTCTTTGACTCTGTTCTTTATGCCCTCTTGCCAGTGCATAGAGTCAACATCATTCTCACCCCTCCCCAGACTAGTGTCTTCTCAGCCTTCATCACACTAGAGTTTACTCATTACTTCACGCAAACCTTTCCACATATCTCTGCTCCAACCTGAGTAATTCCTTTCAATTCAAGTAGACTCCTCACTGCCTTAAAGTTGAGACTACTACATTAGTAACAGTAGGCTTATTGTAACCCTAATTGATTTTCATAATTCCATGATAGTGTTAGAAAGGATTCCTTAGAGCTACATTTATACCAATGTTTGTCAAATGTGTATGTGTTGTAAAATGGCTTCTACATTGATCACATCTAATTTATTTTGTTCTTTTGTTAATTGAACATTCTTTAATGAGAAAACACACTAGATGTTAGCATTGTGAACCAGTATACTGAACACGGACTGGCATAAAGTTAACAACTCTGATAATTTTTCTTCAAATTTCATTTGTTGAAGTATTATGTACTTCATGCATAATGAAGATGTATGAAGTGCATAATACCATCTTTCACAGCATAATTTGTTTTTCCATTTTTCAGGATTAAAGGGCATGTGTTAATCAACAATTTTTTAAAATGTTGTCCATTGATAAAAATAGCATTATCATCAATTTTTATTCCCTTCCTCAAGACTACATATGATGACTCCACTTGTTCCTGTGCTGGAAGAGTATTTGGTAATATCCATGTAAAAGAATCAGATTCTTCAGGGGATGAAATTAATCTCAAAAGATAGTCATGGCAAGTACTATAATAATTATCCCCTTCAAGTCATATTTTTTCCTATTTATAGATAACATTATCCCTTTCAAGAATAACCTTGAAACATAAATGGAAAAGTTTTTGATTAATTTGATTAATTTTTATTTAATGAAATCAAATCCCTTAAGCAATGTATTACTTCAATAACACTATCTGCTCTTCTTTCAATTTGCAATTCTATTGTTATAGAGATATTGACAACTATGAACACAAAGTAAGTTGGCATCAAGAATTTGGGGGAGGGCTCTTCTTCAAAATTAAAGTATGGTTTAAGGGCTTCAAATAAACTGAAGATTTTCTCAATTGTATTTGTAAAAGAGAGCCAACAGATTTTTGAGTGCATGAGAGTTGAAGAATACTGGATGCCAATAATTTCTTTTTAATTAAAAAAAAAAATCATGGCCAGGTGCAGAGGCTCATGCCTGTAATCCCAGCACTTTGGGAGGCTGAGGCAGGCGGATCCCTTGAGCCCAGGAGTTGGAGACTAGCCTGGGCAACTTGATGAAACCCCATCTCTACAAAAAATACAAAACTTAGCTGAGCGCAGTGGCATGCACCTGTAGTCCCAGCTTCTCAGGAGGCTGAGGTGGGAAGATCGCTTGAGCCTGGGAGGTCTAGGCTGCAGTGAGCCAAGATTGCACCACTGCTCTCCAGCACGGGCGACAGAACAAGACCCTGTCTAAAAATAAAATAAAATAAAATAAAATATAATAAAAAAATTAAAATCTTGTACTTGCTAAATTTGAACAGTGTAAATGCCAAAGTAAGAGAAGAATTTCATGACAATTACTTCAATGTTAACAGAAAGGACATCAGATGCTAGTAGAGTGTCATTATGCAAAATATGGGCAGGATGTCTTCCCTAGAATCATGCAGGCTTTTTTCCAACCTTGAATAAATATAGTCTGCACCTTTATGCAAACATCCACTAAAGTTTGTATCATTTCCACCAAAAGTGGAACATTTTTCTCATTAACTCCTAACTCAATAAGAGAGTCTCTGCAAAAATTTGCCCTTGTTTCTAAAGTTTGATCTGGAAGGAATTATACTCACAAGACTTTACCCCAAGAAAAATATTGCATAAGCAAAGGGAAAGGCTTTTATTCTGTATTGAGAACAGGTGCTTCAGTAGCTTTGCTGTAAGAATGATGAGACATTGAGATCTTGATCATCTCTGTAATATTAAATGGAGTTATTACATTTTAGATTATTGCAGTAGATTTCATCTTGGCACTTGAAAATTTGCTTTTAATTTTGGAATCAGAAAATTTGAACACACTGGTAGCAGTATGTTCAAATTGTCATTTGAGATGCAAGATTGATGATAATAAACAGAGTAGAAGACCATTACAGCTTCTGCTTTATTTTTTTCACCTGATTTTTTCTTAACAAATGTCTGCTATTTCATTATTTTCTTTGGTACCAGTTCACGAAATCATACATCTTGTGCTTAGCTGTTATATGCTGGTTTATATCTGATTTTCTACCATTTTTGATATTGAATGAACAATTGTATACTAAACCAAGATCTTCAAAATGACTTTTCCCTCATTTAACAAATGTACACTCTTAAATATATCATGGAATTTAAGCTTGTGTTTTGCCATTTTGAGATTCAAATATACACAAATTTTAAAAATAGATAAAGCAACCACTATAATAATTGAAAAGTAGGTCTGTCACTAGGAAGTTGTAACTTATAACCAACTGTATATAGAGGTTGGGCTGTTGAATGGGATGTGAACTTGTGAACCAACAATAAATTGAACTCGATATCTGATGCAAAAAAGATTAACTTCCTGTATGCCTACAACAGATCATAAGTCACAGTCTTCCAGAACAAAGCCAGAGCTTTCGGAACATTATGGGAAGCCTGGAGTTTATGGACTGACTAGCATTGATAAGCAGGAGTGTGGAGGGCCTGACAGACTTTCGGTGCATTGCTGTGCTCACTGGACTAAAGCTGCTGTCAAGGAGTGGCTTTTAGAACATGGCAGCTGGATCGAGTGCTCAATGATTGGCTGATGTCTGGAAGTGTGGGGCTGTCTCAGATTGGCTGACTTTGGGGGGTTATCACTGATTGACTGAGTTGTAGGACTGGGCATTTCTGATAGACTTTCAGAAGTTTGGGACTGTCATTGATTTGCTCTCAGAACTGCAGTTACTGAAGTGAGGCTATCACTTGCTGATCGACTGACTTTTAGTGTACACACACACACACACACACACACACACACACACACACACACACAGAGTTATCACTAATTAATACTGTTCACAGCTTAAGACTTTGGCCGAAGAAGCCAGGCGTGGTGGCTCACGCCTGTAATCCCAGCACTTTGGGAGGCCGAGGCGGGTGGATCACGAGGTCAGGAGATCGAGACCATCCTGGCTAATACGGTGAAACCCCATCTCTACTAAAAATACAAAAAATTAGCCAGGCGTGGTGGTGGGCACCTGTAGTCCCAGCTTCTTGGGAGGCTGAGGCAGGAGAATGGCGTGAACCTGGGAGGCGGAGCTTGCAGTGAGCCGAGATCATGCCACTGCACTCCAGCCTGGGTGACAGAGCAAGACTCTGTCTAAAAAAAAAAAAAAAAAAAAAAAGACTTTGGCCAAAGAACAGTCTTTTCCTTTCTTGAATATGACAAATAATACTTTTAGGCCAGGTGCAGTGGCTCACGCTTGTAATCGCAGAACTTTGGGAGGCCGAGGTGGGAGGATCACTTGAGCCAGGAGTTCGAGACCAGCCTGGTCAACATGGTGCAACCCCGTATCTACTAAAAATGCAAAATTAGCCGGGCGAGGTGGCACATGCCTGTAATCCCAGCTACTCGGGGGCTGAGACACGAGAATCACTGGAACCCAGGAGGCAGGGGTTGCAGTGAGCCAAGATTGCACCACTGCACTCCAGCTCGGGCGGCAGAGCGAAACTCCATCAAAAAAAATTTTTTTAAGTACTTTTAATTCTTTCACTCCTTTTGGTCTTCCTTCAGCCAAGCCTGCAGAAAGACCATATGGGACTGTCTGAACAATTTATAGATTGTCTTTATTTGGAGAGGTAGGATTTTTTTTTTTTTTTTTTTTTTTTTACATTGCAAAAAGTAGTATTACCCTTTAAACAATTTAAGAGCCAATTACTGTGGCTGAAAAGTAACTCCAACTACCAAGTTTTTAGTAATTTATTTATAAAAAAACTGAATCTGGCACATTTAGAAGATCTTGATAGTCAATACAGCATGCAGAATAGAATCACTGAATGCAGGATATGTGTTTAAAGTCCTCTGTCTGCAGCCCTGCCAAGTTCTCCAACGTCTCTCTGGGTCCAGGAGGCTGTGGCCTGGCCTTATCTCAGCAAGGTCATCTGCTTCATGCCTATGAACTTTACAGCTGCCACAGAAATTTCCTGTGCATCTTTCAAGACCCACTCCGTGGCTCCTCCTTTCCCAAGCCATGGCTATAAATTTTAAGACCTCCCTCAGAGGGTGTTTGGAGAGGAAGAGGTCAGGGCCCTGAGAATGTGGATGTTTAAGGAGGAAACAAGCAAACAAGAATGCCAGCAAGGAGCCTGAGAAGGAGCTGCCAAAGAAGTAAAAGAAAGGCAGGAGCAAAGGTTGTTCTGGCAAGCAGAGGAAGACAGGGTTTCAAGGGAGGAGCTGGATAGGTGGTCCTATGTCCATGAACAAACATCAGGGGTCATGATTCACCCAAATTGAGGGCAGAATGCCCTGAGGTGTGTTTTTTAGGGGGAAGAGGGTTGGGGCTGCAGCTTCCTCGGAGTTTGAAGGAGTAAGAATATGGCTGAGGCTGGTGGTTGAGACAACAAGGGCAAATGAGGTTACCCAGGGGAATAGTGCAGAGTGGGGAGAGCAGAGAAGAAAAAGAAGCTCTGGCATGGCCCTGAGGAACTTCAGTGGTGGGATTGGGCAGAGGTGAGGGGCTGGGGAGAGAATGCTGGGGGGAGAAGAAGGGGGAGAAAAAGGGATGGGAGAAGAAAGAAGGAGAGAGAATGAGAGAAAAAGGAAAAGCGTGGAATGAGAGGGTCCCTCAGGAAGAAAGAATTAATGGGTATGAGACCAAGGAGCCCTTACTACCTGTCCTGGAGTAGATTGAGCAGAGGAATCAGGGAGAGGCTGCTGGCAGTGGGATGAAGATGTTATAGGACCAACAGGCTCATATGCCCAATGCACAGTAACTAACCAATTACACTAAGACAGCAAAAATGCAGCAAAAAAGAATGTAATCATCACAGGGCACCACATCAAGCAAGGAGATGGGAGGAGAACCTCAAATCCATCTCCCCAAGGAGTTCCGGGCTGGAGTTATTTATTAAGGGGATCGTGGAAGATGAGGGGTTGTTTTTGTCAGGGTAAGGGGGATGAAATCGTCAGGAAATGGAAACTGCATACTTTGGTGAGTCAGCTTTTCATGGAGTCGTTCAAGTCAGCTGGCGTCAGTGGGGTCCTTCAGACCAGCTGAAATAGTAGTTTCTTCAGTATGCAGAACATGAAGGAATATCTCAAAGGGAAAACAACATTTCACAATGTTCAAATTGTTATCTGTAGAGCAGTTAAGAGGAACTGTAATCATGTAACAGGGTCTACATGATTCTAAGACAGTAGGCACAAACAACTATGTGGAAGCAGGCCAGAGAGTAAGTTGACTTGATTAAAGCTGAATATGCTGCAAGCTTGGCTTATTTTACTTTTTCCCCTCCCTTCTTCCCTAATTTTATGACGTTTATAGGGGAGGTTTCAAGGGTTGAAGCAGAGATGAGATGAATCCAATCTCCAGAGTGTACATCTCTCCTGTGGGAAATTTGGCTATGCTCTGGGTTGAGATTGGGTGAGGGTAATATGCTGGCAAGGTATGCATAGTCCAGGAACAGGTATTTGGTTTATGCAAACAGCATGGTGCAGTTTTGGAACCGATGGGGAAGGAGCCAGAAAGGTAGAGCCAAAATTGCAGAAAGACACAGAGAGAAATTGAAAAAGCAACAGAGATGTAGAGTGATATAAATATTTAGAAAGATGGAAAATAATGACCCAGAGAATAAAGAGATAATGAAGGGACAGAAAATAAAGATACAGAGAATGAAGATAACGATAGCGAAAAATAGGGAGAAGGCCCTGTCTGCATTGTTTGGCTGCTTCAGGGAAGGGGGCAGGGGAGACTGAGTGGAGGGTAAGCGGGTGTCAAAAGAGCTTATGAAGGGATGTGCCCTGGGCTCTACACTGGACAAAGGCAAAGCTGTAACGTACATATATTATTATTTTGTTTTTCTTCTTGTTGCCTTTGTAACTATGAATTCTATGCCTTTTTTCCTTAATTTTTCATCTAATTAATTTATGTTGTAATCTTTAGCATTCTGTCCTGCTTTCTCATGTTTAACTGTTTTCTTTTTCTTTTCTTTTCTTTTTTCCTTTTTTTTTTTTTTTTTGAGATGGAGTCTTGCTCTGTCGCCCAGACTGGAGTGCAGTGGTGTGATCTCGGCTCACTGCAACCTCCACCTCCCAGGTTCAAGCAGTTCTCCTGCCTCAGCCTCTCGAGTAGCTGGGATTACAGGCATGCACCACCACGCCCAGATAATTTTTTTGTATTTTTAGTAGAGACAGGGTTTCACCATATTGGCCAGGCTGGTCTTGAACTCCTGACCTCGTGATCCACCCACCTCGGCCTCCCCAAGTGCTGGGATTACAGGCGTGAGCCACAGCGCCCAGCGGTTTAACTGTTTTCTAACTTATTAATTTAAAAGCATAATTCATTTATGTTTGTTTCATCGCTGGGAATCAGTATCTACATAAGATGAAGATATTAGAGGTTTTTTTTTTTTTAACCTATCACTTTCTGACAGTCATTCTTTTGCTGTTACATTTTCAATGCTGATAACATTTCTATTCTGTTCTGTAAATATAACTAGGTCTACCAGGCCTTGTATACGGATTGATTCTAAAGCTGAAAACCAGTGCACATCATTTACATTATTGGCAAAATGAATCAACAGAGACTGAGAACATTACCAGGATATCTGACAGCCTATATGATGCTCTTGTGTACCTAAGAGAAAGGTGACCCATTTTAGACAGATGAATATGGAAAAAGCCTCCTTTTTGGATGACTGCAGCCCTGTGTGGGTGACACTTGACAAGTAGAGCATAGCCTGGATTTCAGCCCCAACTTGTACTTTTGACTCTGCAACTTTGTGCCCTGCACAAATTTCACAACCCTATAACAAACTTGACCTGGGGCCACCCTGAATGTTTCCCCCTCAGGTCAGCTGGTGCTCAGACACAGGTTGACTCTGAAACTGAGCTCTCTGTATTCAATCCGGAATGACCTACACCAACCTGGTCTAGGGCCTGAGACTGAGTATCTCAAGGCAAAGAGTAAGGGTAATAGCTGGAGTTGCCAAAATTAGAAAACAAAAGGCAAAGTGAAAAGGCAATCTTCAACCCTTGAAACCTCCCCTATAAACGTCATAAAATTAGGGAAGAAGGGAGGGGAAAAAGTAAAATAAACCAAGTTTGCAGCATATTCAGCTTTAATCAAGTCAACTTACTCTCTGGCCTGCTTCCACATAGTTGTTTGTGCTTACTGTCTTGGTGTCCTGGTGTCCTGTAATTTCTATTTCACTGTGGTGAAAAAATAAAAATTGTGTTTCATCTATGGTGGACTGTCATCCTTAATTTTAAGGGCAGACCCTTAAAACAGTGTGAACATAGTACCAACCTCATTGTGGTTTTGTAAGGGTTAAGTAAGATATGTAAAGCACTATTGACTGGCAATGAGTGCTCAGTAAATGTCAGCAAATTAGCGGGAGTTAGACAAGTATAGTGAGTGAGAAGTTTAGTGGAAAAGGAAAGGACAGAGGATGGGGGATGGGGCTGCTTGGCAGGATGTTGGGAAGCCAAGAAGTCTTCAGTAAGTACTTGCTGGTGTCTGACTGATTAGGACGGGAGCTTGCAAGGCAATGTGGAGTGGTCCCAAAAGCTCAGACCCTGGAGACAAGGGATCAGAAACATTGGCTGTGACTTTTTGGACAAATCACTCTTCCCTCTCTCTGGGCCACAAGTTCTTTATCTACCACAGGCAATGTCAATCCTGCCAGCCATAAATAGCTCCCTGGGCAGTGGCAAGAAGGAAATGTATGAGAGAACACTTTGGAAAACCAAATGCATTTTCTTTAACAGTATATTGATCATCTAGGAGTTACACTAAGTCTATTAGGCACACAGCCTTCGAACTGGGGGATAGTTACTCCTGGTGGCACACAAAGAGATTATATAGGAACATGTCATTTTAAGGGAATCAATTTCCAGATCCTCAGCTTCAATATTTACTCTTTTCTAAAACCGACCTGCCCAAGTACCCATTCTCCCTCACCACCTCTACTTTTACAATCCTTTCTGTTTACAAAGAAAGGCAAGCCTCATACTACCCTAGAGCACTAGTCACAGAGTGTCAAAAACCTCCAGGCATCTAACAAAGGGGAAATTCCAAATACTGGTTCTGTTGTTAAGAAAGTGAGTGATTGTGTTAATGGGAAATAAATCCTTTTGTGAACCAGATGCTTTCGAATTCTTTGCTTTCAACAAAATGGGTAAGAAGAATGTAATGGAGTTGGCAGCTGGAATAATTTTGATGATGAATCGTACGTGATTTTTAGCATGTAATTCATAAGGAGTTCAAAGAACTGAGTGACTTTGTTATAACAAAACGTTCATTCATTCTTATCTACTTATTTATTTCCCAGTGCTTAAATCTATATAAATGAAAAACAGGAAGAGCAGTGTCTCTTAATGCTGTCTCATTTGAACGGTAAATTATATTGATCTGTGGATACATCAGCCAATTTTAGAAGCTCCATTGATCTCATTAGGGGATATGTTTCCAATAAAATTTTACCTTCTGTGTTTTTCAAATATGTAATTTATGTTTTTTATCAATTGCATACTAATAATTATAACTCAATCTTGAAGAAAACTTTAATACTTAGATCCTTATAGCTCTGAGAGATAAAAATGTTTAATTTCAGTCTATATATAGATTTTTATTGCGAGAAGTATGACAAGGTAATCAAGAAAAGATGCCAGTTTCTCAAACAACATACAAATGGCAAACAGGTATATGAAAAGGTGCTCAACATAATTGATTATCAGAGAAGTAAAAATCAAAACTACAATGAAATATCATCTCACTCCAGTTAAAATGACTTTTATCCAAAAGACAGGCAATCACAAATGCTGGTGAGGGTGTGGAGAAAAGGGAACCCTTGTACATTGTTGGTGGGAATGTAAATTAGTACAACCACTATGGAAAACAGTTTGGAGGTTCCTTGAAAAATAAAAATAGAGCCACTGATCCAGCAATCCACTGCGAGGTATGTACCCAAAAGAAAGGAAAAAGAATACCAAAAAAGTATCAAAAAGGTATCTACACTCTCATATTTATTGCAGCACTATTCCCAATAGCCAAGATTTGAAAGCAACCTAAGTGTCCATCAATAGATAAGTGGATAAAAAAATGTGGTACATATACACAGTGGAGTACTACTCAGCCATAAAAAGAATGAGATCCTGTCATTTGCAACAACATGGATGGAACTGGGGTCATTAAATAATCCAGGCACAGAAAGGCAAACATCACATGTCCTCACTTATTTGTGGGAGCTGAAAATTAAAACAACTGAACTCATGGAGTTAGAGAGTAGAATGGTTACCAGAGGATGGTAAGGGTAATTGTGGGGTGATGGGGACATGGAGATGGCTAATGGACACACAAAAAATAGAATGATTAAGATGATTAAGATCTAATGTTTGATAGTGCAACAGGTTGACTGTAGTAAGAAATAATTTAATTGTACATTTAAAAATAACTAAAGGAGTATAATTGAATTGTCTGTAACACAAAGGATAAATGCTTGAGGTGACAGACACCCATTTACCCTGATGTGATTATTACATTACATACCTGTATCAAAATATCTCATATACCCCATAAATATATGTACCTACTGTGTGCCCACAAAAATTAAAAATTTAAAAAGAAATGATGTCAAATATAAAAAATTCATTAAGACAAAATTCTTTGGAGAAATGAAAAGTAAATCAAGTTCAAAATTTCTGATAGTCACATGACTATGCTATTTAGATTCCATTGGGTAGATTTGGAAGAATGATGCTTACAGTGAGCTGAAAGTGACATCTTTTGAAACTAATTAAACATAATGAAAAATTTCAGGTGTCAATTTTAAAATATGCAAAGTCATACACAGTTTTTCAAAATCATTTTGGAGCATATGTAAGCAAAATGTCAGCAGGGCATCATGCTTGCCTGAGGCCTATGAGTCTCTTAAAAGTTAGAGCCAGGACCACACTAAAATCTATATAGAGGATCCTAGGCTGTCTTGCTTTTGGAAACCTCCACCCCACAACTTTTCAAACAAATTAAAATGCTTTCACATCTCTCATTAAATATAAGCTTCTTGCTGCAAAACATTGGAAGGGGATTGTTATAACTTTGCTTTTTGAAAATACTTGCCTACAAGTACCTCATTCAACTTACAAGTGGCTAAGATTTCGTAGCAATACAAAATGCTGCTTGCTTGGGAACTTTTGTGATGTGAGAAAATTTAATCTACAAATAGTTTTCAAATGTAATGGATACTCCGAATTTTATTAATTCTAAAGTAAACAATAAAACTGACCTAATATTACATTTGAAAACATTTGGTTTCACATTTACTACTTTTGACTTTCCAGTTTTCTTTTTCATATGTTGGAGTGAGCACATTTATTTTTAGGTCTCAAACACTTTCAGAGCCCTTTGAAGAGCTCAAGCAGCCCTTGGCATGATGTTTGTCATTCCCAGTGGGCCAGTTGGCTTGGGTAGGAAGTGGGTCCAATCAGCATCTGCAACTGTAGTGCCTAGTAGAGTGGCTGGCATGGATGGGTGACTAAGGTTTGTTGGATCAAAGAAGGAAACGAATGTTCCAAGAGATCACAAAAATGTTGGGAAAAAAGAATAACAGCATATTGGGGAAAAGGCTGAATTGTGAATTTGTTTCTCTGAATTTAGCAGTTATTAAACTCTCTGTAAGTTCTATCAGAATTTGTTTTCTCACATCTGGTTGGTGTAAGCATGATAAAAAAGTCAGGCTGTACATCAAACTATTAAAAAAAGTGTATAATATTGTTTATCAGGTTTAATTGGGTTCAACTTTATCTGCTGGGAGCTTCTCATGGAGTACTTTTGTTATGCAAGTGTTACTTATTGTGCAAGCAATTGTCTGAGGAATAGTGTGTGAAGAGTCCTGAGCATGTGATGCATGTGGGCATTTTGTTTAACTAAAGAAGAGTTTGGATATATCATCAATATTTGTGATGAACAGAAATAACTTTGTTATATTGAGACATATTCCTGGTAAACAACTTTATGCTATCTAGGGCAGATTTAATTTCTTAAGCTAGCCTATTTGGCTCTTTCCTCTAATTTCCACTGGAAATTGGATGCATTCAGCATTTTATCCAGTAAGCAGATGACAGGATGGAGAATTGCCAAGTGGTAGAATTTCAGGCTTGATCCAACAACCCTAGAAGATCCTCGCTTGTTCTCTGTTGACAGTGATTATATTCAAAAGGAGTTTCTGTAGTGGATTTATCAATTGGCCTGACTAGAGAAAAGAACATAAGGTATGGGAACTAACTGCCACAAATAGGGAACATCTGTATAAATTCAAGATGAAGAGTCAATTTTAACGCAGACAAAAGTCCAGACAATGAAGACTTCCTAGAGATAACTGTTCAAACTTGTCCTTGATCAGATACACTCTGCTCTGCCAAGAACACAACTGATATATCATAGTTATTCCCAAAAGCATAGATCTTAGCAGGCAATACAAGTTTTACCTTCTATAATTATATTGATATGTTGTTTGCATTCTGTGAAAAATGATACTTAATGCTAATTTAAAAATGTACATGTTTCTGTTATCAACTCAATAAAGTACAGCTTTATGAGCCATTGGGTCAAAATCCGAATTTCTTGGATGAAAACGAAGACATTGGATGAAAATTGCATTGGTTCTGCTATTCTAAATGTACTAGATACCAATAAATTGATTAAAATAGATAAGTTCAGGAGCCATGAAAATGTAGATGCATTGGCTCAAAAATATATCAACAACCTTAAACATTTGATACCAGGAAAGTTGTAGTATGTGGAATAATATTAACCAGATAATATTAACTAGGATCATTGGAATATTAACTAGAATCATTGGAAACAAGTGACTGAAAGTTGGCATTTAAATGGAAATGCTTTTCAAGCTTCAGGTTGTGCTACATAATCCATGAGCTTATATTGATAACATAGGCTGACAGCGAGCTTTAGAGCTAAGATTTTCAGGACTCAGATGAACAGAATTGGAAAATGGAAACCACTGTAACATACTAGTGTTTCTTAGCTTTGCACTGAGGTCTTCTTCTCTCGCCTCAACCATATAATAGGGAATAATTTAAGACCATTCTGACACAAATCAATTTGGGTAATGGCACTACATGATGTAAGTCTGACCTCATTAATGGACTTAGATTGGGAGGGCAGAGGAATGCAAGATGACTAGAGCATGGCATCAAATGAACCAACCAATAGACTGATCCTCCACCTCTGAGGAATATTTAGAGATTTGTAACTGTACAAAGAGAAATAAGAGAAATGCATCCCAGTATAAAATGAGCTTGTTTGTATTAACAGCTTTTAAGGACAAGCTTCAGATGTTTGTTCACTGAAAAGTGTATATTGAAAAGTGGAGGTAAAGCTGTTTGGCTTGCAGCATATGAGATGCCACCAAGGAAGGAGCATAACATTTCTGATATGCAGCATTTTTTTTTTAATTATACTTTAAGTTCTAGGTACATGTGCATAACGTGCAGGTTTGTTACATATGTATACTTGTGCCATGTTGGTGTGCTGCACCCATCAACTCGTCAGCACCCATCAACTCGTCATTTACATCAGGTATAACTCCCAGTGCAATCCCTCCCCCCTCCCCCCTCCCCATGATAGGCCCCGGTGTGTGATGTTCCCCTTCCCGAGTCCAAGTGATCTCATTGTTCAGTTCCCCCCTATGAGTGAGAACATGCGGTGTTTGGTTTTCTGTTCTTGTGATAGTTTGATGAGAATGATGGTTTCCAGCTGCATCCATGTCCCTACAAAGGACACAAACTCATCCTTTTTTATGGCTGCATAGTATTCCATGGTGTATATGTGCCACATTTTCTTAATCCAGTCTGTCACTGATGGACATTTGGGTTGATTCCAAGTCTTTGCTATTGTGAATAGTGCCGCAATAAACATACGTGTGCATGTGTCTTTATAGCAGCATGATTTATAATCCTTTAAAAACAAACAACCCCATCAAAAAGTGGGCAAAGGATATGAACAGACATTTCTCAAAAGAAGACATTCATACAGCCAACAGACACATGAAAAAATGCTCATCATCACTGGCCATCAGAGAAATGCAAATCAAAACCACAATGAGATACCATCTCACACCAGTTAGAATGGCGATCATTCAAAAGTCAGGAAACAACAGGTGCTGGAGAGGATGTGGAGAAATAGGAACACTTTTACACTGTTGGTGGGATTGTAAACTAGTTTAACCATTATGGAAAACAGTATGGCGATTCCTCAAGGATCTAGAACTAGATGTACCATATGACCCAGCCATCCCATTACTGGGTATATACCCAAAGGATATGCAGCTTTTTAATAGCTGAAAGGCAGTTAGCAAAAAGGAGTTGTGTCAAATAGGGCTCTAAGATAAATGTAAAATAAAGAAGAGTTCAATAAAAACTTATGTGCTTTGCGTTGTACATAAGTATGTGAGACCTGAATGTGAGTATGAATTATTAGTCATGAAATAGTGATCTGTAAACCAACATCTTCTGAAATCTGTTTTATTTAGCAATTACGTGACAGTGTCCTGGTTGATGCTAGCCTATCAGGGGTCAATAGGAGACAAAAGGGCTCACCACTACTCCCACTAAGGATTAAGCTCAAAGCCAGATGGGTCAAGTGTTTGTGGGAGCTTGTGCTGACCTGTAAATGAAGAAAGACCTACCATGAAACTAGTTTGAGAAAATGAAATGTTCCTGGTAAAGATAGACGAAAAAGAAATGCTGCCTTGTTGAGAAGATGAAGCTTCCAAGAGTAGCAAATTCTTTTATCTCCTTGTTCATGTTTTTCCTTTGTTCAATAAAATATTTCAAGCATTCAAAAGCACAGGGAATAATGCTACACTCCCCACTCAGATTTGTCAAATCTTGGAATTTTGCCTAATTTGATTCAGATATCTTTCTTTTTAGGAAATAAAATATTACAGATACAGTTAAAATCTCTGTGTACTCCTCCCAATCCTTTTCCTCTCTTCTCTTTCTCTCTGTCCAGTGGTCACCACTATTCTGAATTTGTTGTTTGTTATTTCCTTGGAAGTTCTTATACTTTTGCTACATATTAACCTATTCATTGACAACATAGAATATTGTTTTATAGGTTTTATAATTAAGTATAAATAGTATCATAGTAAATATATCACTCTGTAACTTGCTTATAAACAAGATTATAGTTTTGAGGATTTTTGCCTTTTTAATATAAATGTAGGGAGTACAAGTGCAGTTTTGTTACATGAGTATATTGTGTAGTGGTGAAGTCTGGGCTTTTAGTGTACCTATCAGCTGAATAATGTACATTGTACCCATTAAGTAATTTCTCATCATCCACTCCCTTCTACCCACCGGCCCTTCTGAGTCTCCAATGTCTATTATTCCACTCTCTATGTCCATATGTACACATTATTTAGTTCTCATATATGAGTAAGAACATGCGGCATTTGATTTTCTGTGTCTGCATTATTTTACTTATGATAATGGCCTCCAGTTCTATCCAAGTTGCTGCAAAAGATATAACTTCAGCCAGGCGCGGTGACTCACGCCTGTAATCCCTGCACTTTGGGAGGCCGAGGTGGGCGGATCACGAGGTCAGGAGATCAAGACCATGTAGACCCAGCTACTCGGGAGGCTGAGACAGGAGAATGGCTTGAACCCGGGAGGCGGAGCTTGCAGTGAGCTGAGATCACGCCACTGCACTCCAGCCTGGGTGACAGAGTTAGACACCATCTCAAAAAAAAAAATGTGTGTGTATATATATGTATATATAATATATATACACGTATATATATTATATATACATATATATAAAATTTCATGCTTTTTACGGCTGAATAGTATTCCATGGTGTATATATGTCACATTTTCTTTATCCAACCATCCATTGATGGACATTTCGGTTGATTCCATATCTTTGCTTGTTGATTCCATAGTGCTGCTATGAACATACATAAGTGCAGGTATGTTTTTGATATAATGATTTATTTTCCTTTGGGTAGATATCCAGTAGTAGAGTTGCTGGATCGAATGGTAGCTCTATTTTTAGTTGCTTGAGAAATCTCCATACTGTTTTCCATAGAGGATGTACTACTTTATATCTCTACCAAAAGTGGATAAGCATTCCCTTTTCTTCACATCCTCGCCAACGTCTGTTATTTTTTGTCTTTTAAATCATAGCCATTCTGACTTGTGTGAGATGATATCCCATTGTGGCTTTAATTTGCATTTCCCTGATGATTAGTGATGCTGATTTTTTCATATGCTTGTTGGCCATTTGTATGTCTTCTTTTGGAAAATGTCTGTTCCTGTCATTTGCAAATTTTTAATGGGGTTATTTGGCATTTTTTGTTGTTATTGGGTTGTTTGAGTTCTGTGTAGATTCTGGATATGAGTCCTTTGTCCTATGCATAGGTTGCAAATATTTTCTCTCATTCTGCAGGTTGTCTGTTCACTCTGTTGATTATTTCTTTTGCTGTGCAGAAGCTTTTTAGTTTAATTAAGTCCTATTTACTTATTTTTGGTTTTATTGCATTTGCTTTTGAGTTCTTAGTTATGAATTCTTTTTTTTAATTTTTATCTATTTATTTATTTATTTATTATTATTATACTTTAAGTTCTAGGGTACATGTGCATAACGTGCAGGTTTGTTACATATGTATACTTGTGCCATGTTGGTGTGCTGCACCCATCAACTCGTCAGCACCCATCAACTCGTCATTTACATCAGGTATAACTCCCAATGCAATCCCTCCCCCCTCCCCCCTCCCCATGATAGGCCCCGGTGTGTGATGTTCCCCTTCCCGAGTCCAAGTGATCTCATTGTTCAGTTCCCCCCTATGAGTGAGAACATGCGGTGTTTGGTTTTCTGTTCTTGTGATAGTTTGATGAGAATGATGGTTTCCAGCTGCATCCATGTCCCTACAAAGGACATAAACTGATCCTTTCTTATGGCTGCATAGTATTCCATGGTGTATATGTGCCACATTTTCTTAATCCAGTCTGTCACTGATGAACATTTGGGTTGATTCCAAGTCTTTGCTATTGTGAATAGTGCCGCAATAAACATACGTGTGCATGTGTCTTTATAGCAGCATGATTTATAATCCTTTGGGTATATACCCAGTAATGGGATGGCTGGGTCATATGGTACTTCTAGTTCTAGATCCTTGAGGAATCGCCATACTGTCTTCCACAATGGTTGAACTAGTTTACAATCCCACCAACAGTGTAAAAGTGTTCCTATTTCTCCACATCCTCTCCAGCACCTGTTGTTTCCTGACTTTTTAATGATCACCATTCTAACTGGTGTGAGATGGTGTCTTATTGTGGTTTTGATTTGCATTTCTCTGATGGCCAGTGATGATGAGCATTTTTTCATGTGTCTGTTGGCTGTGTGAATGTCTTCTTTTGAGAAATGTCTGTTCATATCCTTTGCCCACTTTTTGATGGGGTTGTTTGTTTTTTTCTTGTAAATTTGTTTGAGTTCTTTGTAGGTTCTGGATATTAGCCCTTTGTCAGATGAGTAGATGCCTAGACCAACATCCAGAAGAGTTTTTCCTAGGTTTTCTTCTAGTATTTTTACAGTTACAGGTCTTACATTTAAGTCTTTAATCCATCTTGAGTTAATTGTTCTATGTGGTGAGATATAGGGGCCCAATTTTATCCTTCTGCATATGACAAGCCAATTTTCCAAGGACCATTTATGGAATAGGATGTCCTTTCCACAGCATATATTTTTGTCAACTTTGTAAAAGATCAGTTGGCTGTACATATGCAGCTTTATTTCTGGGTTCTATATTCTGTTCCATTGATCAGTGTGCCTATTTTTATACCAATACCATACTGTTTTAGTTACCATAGTTTTGTAATATAATTTGAAGTCAGGTAATGTGATGCCTCCAGTTTTGTTCTTTTTGCTTAGAATTGTTTTGGCTATTTGGGCTTTTTGGTTCCATATGAATTTTAGGGTTGTTCTTTCTAATTATGTAAAAAAATGACATTAGTATTTTGATAGGGAAAATCATTAAAATGTATTAGTATTTTGATAGGGAAAATGGAATTCTCCATTCCTTGCATTCAATCTATAGATTGCTTTGCCAGTAGGGTCATTTTAATGATTTTCATTCTTCCAATCCTTGAGCATGGGGTGTTTTTCCATTTGTTTGTGTCATCTATAATTTTGTTTTATCTATAACAGTGCCTGTAGCCTTCATTTGTTATTTTTCACTGCTGTTTACTGAATGCATGGATCACATTCTATTTGTTAATGCCCTGGCTTATTTAGGTTGTTTTCAATTTTCCCCGTATCAACTATTGCTGTACTGAGCATTCCTTTACCTTTCCACCTGTATATATGAGCAAGGGTTTCTTTAGAAAATGTACTTCAGAGTGGTATTGCATGAAGAAACATTTTGATGAGCATGAAAGATGTCAGGATGTGTCACCCACTGCACTCCAGCCTGGGCGACAGAGCGAGATTCCATCTCAAAAACAAAACAAAACAAAACAAAACAAAACAAAACAAAACACATTTATTGAGCACCTAATATGCCTAGCTGCTGTCTAGGCACCGGGAATATGACAGTTAATGGGATTCAGTCCTGATGTCAGTGCTTCTCAATGTCAATGTGCATATGAATCACCTAGGAATTTTGTTAAAATGCAGACTTTTAATTCATCAGGTCTGGGTGGGATCTGATATTCTGCATTTCTTAAAAGTTCCCAGGTATGCCGATGTTGCTGGTCTAGGGACCTCACTTTGAATAGCAAGGGATTGGAGGATGCCTGGATGAGTGTTTATGATACATGATGAAGAACAGGTAGCATTTGGATGTGGCACCATCTGTGTAACTGTGTGGCATCTGACAAGGTCTGTATATGTGGCATTTAAGTGATCATTGGTGACAACCAGATAAGGGAGAAATGACATGACATTTGATTAAGCACGACTAAGTCTGAATGAATGTGTGTGATGTCTAAGTAAGTGTGAGTAATATGTAAGAATGTGTGTGTGTGACATCTGAAGGAGTGTGTGTAAGATCAGAGTGTATGAAATCTGAGTGAATGCATGATGCTTGAGTAACTGCAAATCTTGTGAATAAATGCAAATAATTTATTGGAGTCAATAGCACTATAGGTTGATCCAATGCACTATTTATAATTTATATTAAGTCTCCCTTTTATAGCTGAGAATCATTTTCCAAGTTTTTGCATCCAGAGGCATCATCTACAACTTCCTTTCCTTTTCTCTTGGCCTTGGATATAGCCTATCATTTCTTTCCCAGTTGTTCTGTTTCTGGAGTGGGGATAACGAGAATATTCAGTTACTTGTTGAGGTCCCTTCCAACTTAGGTACCAGGGAAAGCAAGCTCCAAATATATTAATTAATCCATTCCTTGAGCTGCCCCACCCCATCCCCCATGTCAGAGTCATGAATCATAGAGTATCTTCTGGGTATTCAGCAGTCATGCAGTTGCATTTCCCTCTCTTGCTCCAGGGGCTCCTCAAGGAAGTTGAACGGCATCAGAGGTTAGAAGGGTAGCAGATGGTGTAGTAAGATGAGCCCAGGTCCCAGGTAGGGTATAGCCCAGTGGGAGTAACAACTCAAAACCTCTGCCAGGTCCTGTAGGTTAACAGACCCCATCAAGATCAATAACAGAGCTTCCAATCTTTTTTTAGGGGCAGACAGGAGGAAAGACCAATTGACAACATCATCAGTCCAGCATCTCAAGACTGGAAAAGACTTTGGAATTTATGTGAAACCAACTGCCTACCCAAAGAAGGACTACCTTCCACTCCTCCCGCAAGGTTCCAGTCAAGGAATAATCCATACTTCTATATAGCTCCGTGGATGGAAACCATCATTCCAGGGGTCAGGGCCTTAGGCTGACACGGAGTTGGCTTCCAGATTTGTGTTTGGTTAGATCCAGTAATACAGACTGCCAACTGAGAACTCCCATCTATGATTTTTCCTGATTGATCTGTCTTCTTTGAGCTTTAAAGTCCTTATCCTGTCATCCACAAAACCACCTGATTCCCTTGAAAACTCTTCTCTGCCATCACAGCCTGCCCCTGTTCAGAACCATTTAGTGGTGACTCATTGCTGACAGAGTAATATCCACATTCTTTAACCTGGCATTCATGCAAGGGCATAGCAAAGGGAGAACATAGGTCCATGGATGCAAGTTTACAAAAGTGCCACAAAGATGCCAGCCAATAATTTATTTCAACATTGCATTGAGTAATTATCTATAGATTTGCTGAACATCAGGTGTATGAATGCACTCTTGTTTTGCTATGCATTTATTCAATTCTGAGCTATTCTAGCACCAGTGTAAGGAGAGAGGGCACAAACACATTACATTGAGCTTAGGCACCATTTGTGTTCACCAATCTTTTCAGACTCACTCCTTCCAATTTCCTTCCCTTTTAGCTGGGTTGTATGTAGGTAGAAGTGCTGTGAGGGAAAAGCTACCTCCACATTCTGCTGCAGTGGAAGAGGGAAAGTGTGAGGTGGAATGGGGCTATTCCTTTTATCTGGGTCATTTTTTTCTCAGATAATTGAGCGATTCCCCTCCTTAGCTCCTTTTTTTCCTAGAGTGAGTGACTGCCCTGGTTTGCCTAGAACCAAGGGATTTCCCAGGGCATGAGATTTTCAGTGCCAAACCAAGACAGTGCTGGGAAAACCAGATGGTTGATCACTCTAGTTGCTCAATTGTCTACTTAATGGAGGGCTTCTCCTGACCAGCCACTCTATCTAAAATAATGCACACTCCCTTCCCCACAATCTCTTTTGTTTTACCTTACTTTATTTTTCCATTTCAGCTCTGTTTGTTTGCTTATTTTCAGTCTCCCTGGCTGCAATGTAAGCTCTATGAAGGTGGAATTTTTTTCTGTCTTGTCACTAATATATCCCTAACACATAGAACAGTACCTGATACATAACAAGCAATCGATACCTACTGTTGCCTGACATTCGTCCAGTTTGCTTCTAGAAAGCTTGAGACATTGTTGTTTTTTAAAAAATTGCTGAACTCCAAGGCTTGGAGGACTTACTACCTGTCATGGCTACTGGCGATCACTTACTCTGCCAGGTGTCCTGTTAACAGGGTTTGACCTGTCATTTAAATGTAAATACGGCTTAGGTTCCACTCTGTAATTTTGAGCTGTTTATCCTGGCAATCCGACCTCCTTAATACCTCTTGTATTCCTCTCTTCTTTAAATCCCATTGTCCTTGTTCCAGATTAGGCCTTAATACCTCTAAAGCATTGACTGTTAAAACAGATCAAACTCATCATGCTCCAATTTGGTTCTAGCTTCAGGGTTTTTGCTTTAGTTATTTATTCCCTCTTGCTTAGAACATTCTGTCCCCAGATCTAGTTGTGGGTGGGCCCATTGTTTCATTCGGGTCTCAACTGAAATATCACCTCCTCAGGGAGGCTTTCCCTGACTTACCAATCCAAAGAAGCCCCAGCAGTCACTCTTCTTTTACACTATTTCATTTTCTCCATAACATCTATTGCTTTCTGAAATTAATTATCTTTATTTTTCTTATGTGGTTATTTACTGTTCTCCCTGCCACTAGCTTCATAAGCACAGGACTTTTGTTTGTCTGGTTCACTATTCTAACCCCAGAGGCTAGCACAATGCACAGAACATACTAGGAGCTTCCAGGCTAGTCCCCTCCAATCCACCTACAGCAGCCTCCAAAGAGCTGTTCCTAATCTGCAAATCCGATGTCAATCTTCCGCCTAAAATCTTTACAGGCTCTCTTACTGTCCCTGGGATAAAGTCAAAGCTTCTCAGTCCAGTGTACAAGGCTCTCTAGGAACTGTGGGTATGGACAGTCCACAGCTTGTTTTTGACTTCCCTTCCCCTCTCCCCAACTTGAACCCTCTAATTCAGACGTACTAAAATGCATACAGTTCTTGGATCCTCCAGGCTTTTGAAAGCCCACATACTTTCATTCATGTTGTTTCCATTGCCTGGGATACCATTCCTTTGCCTTGGCACTGAGAAAACCCCTACTCCTTCCTGACTGTAGAGAACCGTGTGGTTTATGAACAGCAATCTAGTTGGCAGGAGGAGTGTGTTAAGACTTTCTTATAGTTGTATATGTACACCAAAGCCACTAGATTTACTCATCTGGGATATTACTGACTTGAAAATTCAGCCAAGTCTTCTTAGGATGACTTTTAAGAAGTAGCTATATTGAGGTATAATTTACATGCCATAAAGTTCACGTTATACATGTACAATGCAAAAATTTTAGTAAATTTATAGGGTTGTATAATTATTACTGCAATCCAGTTTCAGAACATTTGCATCACCTCCAAAAATTCCCTCCTGTCTGTTTACATTTAATCTGAACTCCCACCTCCAGCTCAAGGCAATGATTGATCTGATTTTCATCTCTATAAATTTGCCCTTTCTCTGAATTTTGTATAAATCATATAATATGTAATCTTTTGTGTGTATCAGTACTTTATTTATTTTATTGATGAATAGTATTTCCTTTTTATAATTTCAACTTTTATTTTAGATTCAGTGGGTACAGGTGTAGGCTTGTCACATGGGTGTATTGTATGATCCTGAGGTTTAGGATGTGAATGATCCAACCACTCAGGTAATGAGTATAATACCCAATAGTCAGTTTTTCAACCTTTACCCCTCTCCCTCCCTCCCAGTGTCTATTGCTGCTATCTTTATGCCCACAAATACCTAATGTTTAGCTCTCACTTATAAGTGAGAATATGTGGTATTTGGTTTTCTGTTCCTTTTTAAATTCACTTAGGATGATGGCCTCCAGCTCCATCCATGTTGCTGCAAAGGACATGATTTTATTCTTTTTTATGGCTGCATAGTATTCCATGGTATATATGTACCACATTTTCTTTTTCCAATCCACGATTGATGAACACCTAGGTTGATTCCATGTTTTTGCTATTGTGAATAGAGCTGCAATGAACATATGAGTGCATATGTCTGTTTTGTAGGATGATTTATTTTCTTTTGGATTTATACCCAGTAACAGAATTGCTGGGTCTAAAGGTAACTCTGTTTTAAGTTCTTTGAGAAATCTCCAAACTGCTTTCCGCATTGGCTGAACTAATTTACATTCCCACCAACAGTGTGTAAGTGTTCCTTTTTTGCCACAGCCTCAACAGCATCTGTTATTTTTTAACTTTTTCGTAATAGCCATTCTGATTGCTGTGAGATGGTATCTCATTGTGTTTTCATTTGCATTTCACTGATTATTAGTGATAATGAGTATTTATTTATTTATTTATTTTATTATTATACTTTAAGTTCTAGGGTACATGTGCACAACATGCAGGTTTGTTACGTAGGTATGCATGTGCCATGTTGGTTTGCTGCACCCATTAACTCGTCTTTTACATTAGGTATTTCTCCTAATGTTATCAATCCCCCAGCCCCCACCCCACAACGGGCCCTGGTGTGTGATGTTCCCCTCCCTGTGTCCATGTGTTCTCATTGTTCAACTCCCACTTATGAGTGAGAACATGTGGTGTTTGGTTTTCTGTCCTTGTGATATTTTGCTGAGAATGATGGTTTCCAGCTTCATCCATGTCCCTGCAAAGGACATGAAGATGATGAGTATTTTTTCATACGTTTGTTGGCTACTTGGTTGCCTTCTTTTGAGAAGTGTCTTTTCATGTCCTTTGCCCATTTTTTAATGGGGTTATTTGTTTTTTGCTTGGTGATTTGTTTACATTCCTTATAGATTCTGGATATTCGACCTTTGTTGGATGCATAGTTTGTGAATATTTTCCCCCGATTCTGTAGGTTGTCTGTTTACTCTGTTGCTGTGCAGAAGCTCTTCAATTTAATTAGAACGCACTTGTCAATTTTTGGTTTTGTTGCAATTGCTTTTGGGACCTTAGCCAAAAATTCCTTGCCAAGCTTGAGGTCAAGAAGGGTATTTCTTAGGTTTTCTTCTAGGATTTTCACAGTTTGAGGCCTTATATTTCAGTCTTTAATCCATCTTGACTTAATTTTTGTATATGGTGAAAAGTAGGAGTCCACTTTTATTCTCCTGCATATGGCTAGCCACTGAATAGCATTTCATTGTATGTATATATCACATTTTGTTAATCCATTCATTTGTCAGTGAACAGTTTGGTTACTTTCATCTTTTGGCTATTGTGAATAATGCTGCTGTGAACATGGCTGTCAAATATCTTTCCAAGAACCTGCTTTAGCTTCTTTTCAGTATATCAAGCAGTGGAATTGCTGTACTGGGCAAGGATTTTTTGAGTAAGATCTCAAGCAATGAAAGCAAAAAATAGACAATGGACAGATGTGATTACATCAAGCTGAAAAGCTTCTGCACAGCTAAGGAAACAATGAATAAAGGGAAGAGACAACCTGCAGAATGAGAGAAAGTATTTGCAAACTATGCCTCTGACAAGGAGTTAATATCCAGAATATATAAGAAACTCATTTCAATAGCACGAAAACCAAATAATCAAATTTAAAGTGGTCAAACATAGACCAATGGAACAGAATAGAGAACGCAGAAATAAGACCTCACACCTCACACCTACAACTATCTGATATTTGACAAACTTGACAAAAACAAGCTAGGGGAAAGGATTCCCTATTCAATAAATGGTGCTGGGATAACTGGCTAGCCATACGCAGAAAATTGAAACTGGACCGCTTCCTTATACCATATACAAAATTTAACTCAAGATGAATTAAAGACTTAAATGTAAAACCCAAAACTATAAAAAGCCTAGAAGAAAACCTAGGCAATACCATTCAGGACATAGGCACAGGCAAAGATTTCATGACGAAGATGCCAAAAGAAATTGCAACAAAAGCAAAAATTGACAAATGGGATCTAATTAAAATAAAGAGCTTCTGCACAGCAAAATAAACTATCAATATAGTAAACAGACAACCTACAGAATGGGAGTAAATTTTTGCAATCTACCCGTTTGACAAATGTCTAGTATCCAGAATTTACAAGGAACTTGAACAAATTTACAAGAAAAAGCAAACAACCCCATTATATAGTGGGCAAAGGACATGAACCAACACTTTTCAAAAGAAGACATACATGCAGCCAACAATTATATGGAAAAAAAAAGCTCAACATCACTGATCATTAGAGAAACAAATCAAAACCACAATGAGATACCATCTCACACCAATCAGAATGGCTACTATTAAAAAGTCCAAAAACAACAGATGCTTGCAAGTTTGCAGAGAAAAAGGAACGCTTATACACTGTTGGTGAGTATGTAAATTAGCTCAACCACTATGGAAGACAGTGTGGCCATTCCTCAAAGACCTAAAAACAGAAATACCACTTGATCCAGCAATCCCGTTACTGGGTATATACCCAAAGGAATATAGATTTTTCTGTTATAAAGACACATGCATATGTATGTCACTGCAGCACTTTTTACAATAGCAAAGACGTGGAATCAACCTAAATGCCCATCAGTGATAGACTGGATAAAGAAAATGTGGTACATATATACCATTGAATACTATTCAGCCATAAAAAAGAATGAGATTATGTAATTTGTAGGGACATGGATGAAGCTGGAGGTCATTATCCTTAGCAAACCAATGTAGGAACAGAAAACCAAATACAGCATGTTCTCACTTATGAGTGGGAGTTAAATGATAACTCATGAACACAAAGAAGATGACAACAGACACTGGGGTCTACTTGAGGGTGGGAGGAGATAGAGGAGCAGAAAATAACTGTTAGGTACTAAGCTTAGTACCTGGGTGATAAAATAATCTGTAAAACACACCTCCAGGACACACATTTACTTATGTAACAAACCTGCACATGTACCATTGAACTTAAAAGTTAAATAAAAAATGGTCAAAATACCTGAATATACATTTCTCTAAAGAAAACATGCAAATCATCAAGAGCTATGTGAAAAATGTTTAACATCCGTAATCATCAGGGAAATGCAAATCAAAACCACAATGAGATACTACCTTACCCTCATTAGAATGGTTATTATCAAAAAGACAAAAAGTAATGAATGCTGGTGAGGATGTAGAGAAAAGGGAACTCTTACACGCTGTTGGTAGGAATGTAAATGTGTACAACCATTATGGAAAACAGTATGTAGGTTTCTCAAAAAATTAAAAATAGAACCACCATTTGACCCAGCAGTCCCATTACGGGTGTGTATCCAAAGGAAATGAAATCAGTATTTCAGAGACATTTGTACTCCCATGTTTATTGCAGCACTATTCGCAATAGCCAAGATAAGAAATCAACCCAAATCCCCATCTAGAAGTGAATGGATAAAATATCACACACACACACACACTCTCTCTCTCTCTCTCTCTCTCTCACACACACACACACACACACACAAACACACACACAATGGAATACTATTAAGCCATAAAGCAGAATGAAATCCTGTCACGTGCAGCAACATGGATGAGCCTGGAGGACACTATGTTAAGTGAAATAAGCCAGGCATGGGAAGACAAACACTGCATGATTCCACTCATGTGAAACCTAAAACAGCTGATTTCATAGAAGTAGAGAGTAGACTTGTGATTACCAAAGGCTGGGAAGTGTAGAGAGCGGGGCCGGGAGAAGTTGGTCAATGGGTACAAATTTACAGTTAGACAGGAAGAATAAGTTCTGGTGTTCTATAACACAGTAGGGTGACTATAGCAAATAACAATGTAGTATGTATTTCAAGATAGCTGGAAGAGAAGATTTTGAATGTTCTCACCACAAAGAAATGATATATGTTCAAAGTCATGGATATAGTAATTACCCCAATAATTACTCCCATTTGATCATTATACAATGTATACATGCATTGAAACATCACACTGTATGCCAGAATATGTACAATTATTACGTGTCAATTATACATGTAAAAACTAATTAGATAAAGCAAAGTTCAGACTGTTTCCAAAGCTGCTCCAGGTTTTAATTTCTCTTTTGAGTCACCTAGGCACATGCACACAGCCTCAGGACAGGGCAGGAGGCTTGTGACCTCTCAGGTTCCACCCAGGAATATGCTTGTCCCAACCATGACTACAACCTCAGGATAGTAAAGCCTGAATTGTTAGGTTCTCACCCACTTGCCCACTGTCAAGCAGTCACTTCCACTGACAATGATGCTCATCATGGGCATTGTCTACTGCTCCAAGTCAAGTGAGCTCCCATTGACAGTGGTAGGGAAACTGCAGGTGCTCATTGCCTGTACCACCCTTGCAGAACTTCTTCACTTGTCTAGCTAAGGGATGGGGATAGGAGCAACCCAAGGTCAGAATGCCATAGATTCTCACTGTTCTTGTTCCAAGTTCAGCAGTTTTTAAAGTATAAACACTTCTTAGATTGTCGTATGCCTTTGGGCTCTGAAAAAGTTGTGTTTTATCAGTTTTGTCTAGCTTTATAGTTACTTTTTTTGGTAGCAAGATTTGCTGATCTCCCTATTTAGCCATAGCAGGAAATTTCTCAGGATTATTTTAGTCACACTACATAAAATTGAGAAACTGCAGTTATTTATGTTGAAGAATTTAATTAATTATCATTCAATTTATATGGGATGGATGAGCAGTTGATGGAGCTTATACTGGGAAAGGCTAATATTCCACAAAGCCACCCCTAAGCCCCTATATTACCTGGTATACACACAAATCTCTCTTTTTTGTTTTCTATTGTCTGTTTATATCCATCTCCTCTCAGGTCTTGGAATGTCTCAGGCCTAGGGACGAGGTCTGAGTGCTCTCTGGTTCCCAAACTTCTCCAGCAATAACCTAGCACAGAGAATTTTTCTGTAAATGTTAAGATGAACGAATCCACCAACTGGGGAAGAGACCCACTGGAGGTGTGACCCACTGACATTACCCCCACAGTGTGGATTATCCCCAACATGACTCAGCTAGACAGGGTGAATAACAGCCTTGAAGAAGGACTTGGCAAGTTTCTCTGCCACTAACTTACTGTGAGATCCCGGTCAAAGTCTTTTCCCTCTCTAGGCCTCAGCTACTGCATCTGAGAAAGGAGAGTATTGGAGTGGAGAGTCTTTAAGGTACCTCCTACCTCTGCTTGTCTGTAAGGAATAATAATAACATTAAATACCATTTATGTATTGGAACTTGAGTTGGGTACTATGAATATGTATATGTGTATATAAATACATATATTTCATCCTTAAAACCCTGCAAAATAGGACTGATTCTCTCCATTTTACAAAGCAGAGACAGACTTAGCGGGGAGAGCTGACTGAGTCACACAGCAGGGGAGAAGGAAATGATGTGTGCCCACACCTACTCAAGTGGATGACAGTAGAGGAGACTGGACACTCTGTTCTGTACCATCAGTCTTTTGTACCATCAGTCTTTTGTACCATATATCTGTTTGCTCTTAGCCCTAGTGGTCCTTGAGCTGTAGCCCTGGAACCCTGGAGGCACAGGTTTAACCATCTCCTATGCATCCTAAGAATTTTCTGGGTCTAATGTGAACAGACAGTTAGTGACTACGTAGGGACCAGATAAGAAAGAAGAGGATTAAGGGTAGAGACTGAATGCAATGCTCTCTTCCTCTTCTCTTGCTTTTTGAAGTCTATCCAGCTCTGAAGGTCCAGAAGCTTCACTTCCTCTGGAATCCCTCCCAATATTAAAACTTGTTCCAGAGGATTTGGTGCTATTTTCCTAAGCATTCCTATGTGGGTGAAGCACTCACTCCAATCAGCCTTGAAGGAGAACAGGGAGGAGGACATCTCTCTTGTAATCTCCACATTTTTCTCCTAGTGTTGCTAGTTTACCATACTTGGGAAATGCTTATTGAGCAACTGGTCGCAGAGTATGTGGTTCCACTGTAGAAGCCCTGGATAGAGTGATACTAAGGCCAGATATAGTGGGTATTTTACTTCTATTTTTGGTCACCAATTCTTTTCTTGTGCTTGGTAATACACTATCTTATGAGGTAGAGCCTATCTGCCACCAGAGAAGCTGAAAAAGCCACCTACTCACTACTCAAACTTCTTTGAAAGTAGGGCTTCGGCACATGACCAGACTCCACCAGTTACATTAATATATCCCTTGGAATCAGGAGTTGATGCTGAAGGAAGGAGGGAATGCATGGAATCTATTCTGGTGATGGGTGAATGCAGCTGAAGATGGGACAATCTGGTTTCCAGAGGCAATGGAAGTGTCCAGTCCACCACTACAAATGGTGGCATCCAGTTTCTAGTGGTGTTGTGAACAGTGTTTCCTCTTGGAAACTTCTGAGGTGAGATTTTGGGCATCATTCCTGGCTATGTTGCTTCTGTACCTGGTTCTCCAGCTCTTTCAGACTCTGTGAACTATCTAATACCTGTTTTGCAAATTCCTTTCTACTTAAATCAGTCAGAGCTTATTTCTATTGCTTATAACCAAGAACTGACACGTTGGGGATTCTAGTCCTGGTTCTGCCATTGACTTGTTCTGTCCTCCAAATTAAATCATGCACACTTTCTTTGCCTTTTTTTTTTTTTTTTTTTGAGACGGAGTCTCGCTCTGCTGCCCAGGCTGGAGTGCAGTGGCCGGATTTCAGCTCACTGCAAGCTCCGCCTCCCAGGTTCACACCATTCTCCGGCCTCAGCCTGCCGAGTAGCTGGGACTACAGGCACCCGCCACCACGCCTGGCTAACTTTTTTTGGTATTTTTAGTAGAGACGGGGTTTCACAGTGTTAGCCAGGATGGTCTCGATCTCCTGACCTCATGATCCGCCCACCTCAACCTCCCAAAGTGCTGGGATTACAGGCGTGAGCCACCGCGCCCGGCCGGCCTCATTTTTATCGTCTGTTCACAATGGCGTTGCCAAATTGCAGATTCCACCTGACTTACATAAAGGCGAAGGGGATGTGATTGTTTTGACATCTATCATTGATTGTTGTGAAGAAACAGCTACATGAGGATCTGTCAGAGCTCATCACTGTGTTGTCATTTTGTGCCATGGCTTCTAGGAAGGTCAAGATTTTTGGCTGCATTGCAATAGCTTTATCTTGACTTGATCTTCTGGTACAAGTGCTACTCCATTATTATTGGGTACTTATTCCTTTGAACTGGTTTACAGTGTTTATTATAGCGAAATCATTTATTCTAATGTAGTGACATGCTTGGTGGTCTATCCAGCATCAATTTTACCCCTCATCCAATATACAGCAGCTATGCAGTTAGGTGGGGTTGACATAACCCTTACATCCAAGAATGGGCCCATATTTGTCCTAAGCCAGTTAGCACAAACTCATATCCTAGGACACAATGATTGGTTTTGAAATGGACATGCACCCAAATTAGAGTGAACATCAACTTTTCTTCAGTGGTTGTTGCTAATGGTAGTCACCCTGTGATCAGGAGTGTCAAGCTTAATATAGAGTGGCTTTGTGGAAGGGAGAATGGAGAGATGGAAAGAAGCTGGATCCTTGATGACATGATTAAGCAGCTGGACTTGTTTAGCATTCATCTGAAGCCCACTGTACTTCTGGATTCCTTTTCAGTTACACAAGCTGATACATTCTCGTTACTAAAGCAATTTGAATTGGATTTTCTGTTACTTGCAATCAAAAGCATCCTAACAAAAAGATCTATAAAATCTCAAGATGTTTGGAGAAAGAGGTGAGATTAATTAATGAATAAATGTTTTGGGAGGCCCACAGACATCTTACACTAATATATGTTCCCTACCAAAGCTTGCTTCTCCTGTGTTCCTCCATCTTAGGAAATGGCTCCAACATTCACTCAGCTGCCCAAGCCAGAAATAAACATGGAAGTCATGCTAGACTCCTTTCTCTCCCTTACCTCTAATCAAATCAGTTATCATAACATCTGCTTTTTACCTCTTTGTTATCTCTGCAGTCTGCCCTCATCTCTCCAATTCATTGCCACTGTTCTAGTCCTAATACCATGGTTCACAAGAACCTCCGTGATCTGGCTCCTGCTCCCCTCACATCTCATCCTCCTCTCCTGCCCTTGAATTCTCTACTCTCGCTATGCTGAACTGTTTCCTGCACAAAATTTGGCAGTTTTATTTATTCCCTTGTAGCAGGTCAGCTCTATGAGTGAAGGAACCATGTCCAGGTGTTCCCTTCTGAATTCCCAGCATGCAACAAAAGTGCTTGGTACATGCTAGGAGCTCAACAATGTTAGTAGAATTAATGAATGAATAAAAGAATGAATCTTTCAGCCCTTGCTCAAGATAACCCCTATGTCTGAGACGCTCTTCTCTGATGCTGTCTCCTCTTTGACTAATTCTTTGTCCTTTTAGACTAGGCTTGGATATTACCCTCTCTGGAAAGCCTGCCCTCTAACTCCCAGGCTGGATTCCTTGAATATCTGGGGCTCCTACAGATCCCTGTGCTCACTTTTGTGCTAGCACTGGTCACATTGTATTGTCATTGCTTCAACATCTGTATCACCATGTAGGTACGGTTTTCCTGGAAGTCAGAAGCTAGGTCACATTATCTGTTTTATTCCTAGGGCCCAGCATAAGGTCAGGCACAGAGAGTCTGTGGTGAAAGTTTATTGAATGAAAGGTGTACATGTGAGTCAAGAATGGAGGCTTTGTGTTGATTCATTCCTAACCACTGACTCCTCAGCAAAGCCCAGCCTTCTCCCTTATCTTTTCTTCTTCAAGTCTAGTTCCAAATACATCCACTTCTTGCCTCAGGCTTTACTGGTTCTACTGGAACTGGAAGAAAGCTCACATTCTCATCGATACTCCCTCCTTCCACTTCACTTGTTTCTCCCTGTCATCCGTCTTCCTCTTCAGCCAGCACTCTCCTCACACAGAACACTCTCATGCCCTCCTGTTTCAGGACTCAGGATGAGACCCCTTTCTTCCCTATTCTCTCCTTTTCTCCTCTTTGATAATGGTAGAGCACTCTGGTTCTGTCAGGCTTGGCATCAAGAGTATTTCAGATTCTTTGTGTTCCACTGTCTGTGCACCCTACTGTCTGTATGTCCCATTGTTTGTGTATCCCAGTGTCTTTGTGTTCCAATGTCTGAGTATCACAATGTTTGAGTATATCCCAGTGACTGTGTGTCCAAGTGTCAGCATGTTTCTGCTTCTGTGCATCCTAGTGTCTTTGTGTTCTAGCGTCTCAGCGTCCCAGTGACTGTATGATCTAGCTTTTCTCTATGCCAAAGTGTCTATGTGTCTTAGGGTCAGGTTAGTGTCTGTATATTTACCTCTATGTGTAGGTGGCAATGTCTCTGTGCCCCAGTGTCTGTGATGTCCCAGTGACTGTACTGGACAGTGTTCCGGTGTCTCAACGTCTGTGTATATATCTCAGTGTCTTTGTTTTTCCAGTTTCAGTATGTCCCAGTGACTGTGCATCTCAGTGTCTGTTTCTGAGTGTTTGTGTATTGTAGGGTCTGGGTGTGTTTCAATAACTGTTTGTCCCAGTCTGTGTGTTCCAGTGTTTGCATATCTCAGTGTCTGTGTGCCCCAGTGTTTGTGTGTGTTACAGTGTCTGTGTGTGTCTGTTAACTATGTGTGGTGAGGTTTGTATGTTCCAGTCAATACGTTCCGTTGTCTGTATCTCCTAATGCCTGTTTCCCAGAGTCTGTACATCCAATTTTCTGTATGTGACAGTGTTGTTATTTCCCAGTGACTGCATGTCCACGTGTCTGAGTGTCTTGGTGTCTGTGCAAGTCCAAGTGTGTGTGTCTGTGTGTGTGAGTTTCCGTGTCCCAGAGCCTGTGTGCCCTAGTGTCTGTATGCCCCATTATTTGTGCATCCCAATGCCCGTGTTTCCTAGTGTTTGTGTGTCACAGAGTCTGTGAATGTCCCTATGTTGGTGTGTCCCAATGCCTGTGGAACCCGTGTGTGTGCACCATTATCTGTGTGTCCCAGAGCCTGTATATCCCAGTACCTGTGTCCTAGTGTCTGAGTGTCTCAGTGACTATAGATCCCCATGTCTCTGTATATTCCAGTGCCTATCTGTCTTAAGGGCTATGTATGTGTCTCAGTGTCTGTGTATACCAATTTCTCTTTATGTAGATGAGTGCACTAGAGTTTGTGTGCCCCCAGCATCTGTGTGTCATAGTGGCAGCATTTGGGCTGTGGATCTGAGTTTCAGTGTTTCTGTATACCTCAGCATCTGTATCTTAGTCTGTGTGTCCTAGTGTCTGTATGTCCCAATGTCTGTGTATTCCCATGTTTGTAACTTCCAGTGTCTATGTGTTCTGGAATCTGTGCATGTCCCGATGACTGTTCCAGTTAGTGCCTGTGTCAATATCTGTACGTCCCATGTTTGTGTGCCCTACTGTCTGTGTGTCTCTGGGTCTTTGTATCTCAGTGTCTATATATCCTAGCATCTTTGTGCCCAAGAGTGTGTATATCTTTTTTTTTTTTTTTTTTTTTTGAGATGGGGTCTCACTCTGTCCCCCAGGCTGGAGTGCAATGGCATGATCTAGGCTCACGGCAACCTCCACCTCCCAGGTTCCAGCAATTCTCTTGCCTCCTGAGTAGTTAGGATTACATGCATGCACCACCACTCCTGGCTAATTTTTGTATTTTCAGTAGAGATGGGGTTTTGCCACGTTGGCCAGGCTGGTCTCTAACTCCTGACCTCAGGTGATCCACCTGCCTCAGCTTCCCAAAGCACTGGGATTACAGGCATGAGCCACTGCACCTGGCCTGCATATCTTTATATGTATATATGACAGTGTCTTTATGTTTCAGAATCTATATGCTTCCCAATGAATGTATATCCCTGTGCTTGCATTTCTTGGTGTGTGTGTCAAAGTGTCTGTGTTCCTTAGATTACATGTGTCCCAGTGCCTGTGCATGTACCTCAGTGTATGTATGGCCCAGTGTCTACATGTTCCACTGGCTGTGAGTCACAGTGTCTGTGTATTTCTCAGAGACCATTTGTGCCTGCATCTGTGTGTCCCAGTGCCTATGTGTCTCTGAGCTTGTGTATGTCACAGTATCTGTATTTTTCATTATCAGTGTGCCCCAGTGTCAGCATGTTGCAACTGAAGTCTCAGCTTCAGTTTCTGTATGTCTCCATCTCTGCATCTTAGTGTCTGTGTGTCTCCATATCTGTGTATTCCAGTATCTGTGTGTCCCAAGGTCTATGTGTACCAGATGTATATCTCCCAATGTTGATTTAACTCCATGTCCCAGTGTCTGTGTATGTCTCAGTGTCAATGTTGCTAAGTGTCTGTGTCCCAGTGCCTCTATATATCAGTGTCGGTGTACCCCAGTGTCTGTGTCTTAGGTGTCTCTCTCATGTCCCAGTGTCTGTGTTTCTGGG
This sequence comes from Macaca fascicularis, assembly GCF_037993035.2. NCBI lineage: Eukaryota > Metazoa > Chordata > Mammalia > Primates > Cercopithecidae > Macaca > Macaca fascicularis. The sequence goes on from NC_088395.1 coordinate 54,722,569, forward strand.
TCTGTGTATGTTTCAGTGCCTGTGTGTTTCTGGGTCTGTGTATGTTTCAGTGTCTGTGTTTCTGGGTCTGTGTATGTTTCAGTGCCTGTGTGTTTCTGGGTCTGTGTATGTTTCAGTGTCTGTGTTTCTGGGTCTGTGTATGTTTCAGTGCCTGTGTGTTTCTGGGTCTGTGTATGTTTCAGTGTCTGTGTTTCTGGGTCTGTGTATGTTTCAGTGTCTGTGTTTCTGGGTCTGTGTATGTTTCAGTATCTGTGTTTCTCAGTGTCAGTGTGTCCCACTGTCTGTGCATTCTAGCGGCAGCATGTTGCATTGTTTCTAGTTTCAGTAATTCTGTGTGCTTCACTGTTTGTATGCCTGTGTCACTGATACTGTGTACCAGTATCAGTGGTACATGTGTGTACCTGTGTCTATGTCCAACTGTCTGTATGTCTCAGTGTCTGTGTATCCAGTAATTTTGACCCCAGCATCTGTATGTCTCAGTGTCTGGAATGCCAATGTCTGTGTATCTCAGCATCTGTGTATGTCCCAGTATCTGTGTTTCTTAGATTTTGTATGTGTCCCATTTCCTGTTTACTTTTATTTCAATAGATCCCAGTGCTTGTGTGTTTCAGTGAGTGGGTGTTCCAGAGTAAGCATGTGTCTGTATTTTCAGTGTTTTTGTGTGTCTTGCTGCCTGTACCCCAGTTTCTGTATGTTTGTTTCTGCATATCTCCAGTGTCTATATGTCCCAGTGTTTGTGTCTCCAGTGTCTATGTATTCTAGTGACTGTGTATTACAGCGTTTGAATATTTTCCAGTGTCTGTATGTCTTAGTTTCTTAGTACTCCAGTATTTGCATGTTCCAGTATCCATGTGCTGCAATGTCTGTATGTGTCCGTCTACGTGTCTCAGTGTCTGCACATCCCAGTGACTGTCTCAGTGTTGGTGCACCAGTGTCTTTTTCTCCCACTGTCCGAGTGTCCCAATGACTGCATACTCCAGTGTTTCTGTACATTCAAGTCTCCATGTGTCTCAGTGTCTATATACCCAAGCACCTATATGTTCCAATGTTTATGTATCCCATTGTCTGTATACCCTGATGTCTATCAGTTCTAGCTTCTGTCTTTGTCCCTGACTGTGCACCAGTGTCTGTGTGTCTCAGTGTCTATGAGTCCCAGTGTCTATGTTTCCCAATGTCTGTGTGTCCCAGTATCTGCTCTCAGTGCCCATGTGTCGCAGTGTCTGTGTGTCCCAGCATCTATGAGTCTCAGTGTATGTGTCCAGTGTCTGTGTGTCCCAGTGTCTATGGGTCTCAGTGCCTGTGTGTCACAATGTCTATATATTTCCTAGTGTCTGCAGATCACAGCCTCTCTGTATTCTAATACCTGGGTGTCCCAGTATGTTTATGTCCTAATGACTGTATGTTTCAGTGTCTGTGGGTCTTGATGTCTGTGTCTGCCCCAGTATTTATGTTCCTCAGTGTCTGTATGTCCCAGTGTTTGTATACCTTAGTGACCATTGCATGTTGCATTGTGTTTCTTAGTATCAGTGTTTCTGTGTTCCTCTGTATTTGTATCCCAGTGTCTGCGTCAGAATGTATGTTTGCCCCAGTATCTGTATAGCACATTTCTATGTAGTCCCAAGTCTGCATGCATAACTGTTTGCATATGCCTCAATGACTGTACGTCCCAGTTTCTGTGTGCCCCAGTGCCAGTGTACCTCACTGTATGTATATCCCAGTATTTGCTTGTTCCACTCTTTGTGAGCCCCAGTGTCTGTGTATCTCAGTGTTTTTTTTCATGCCCTTCTCACTGTGGGACTCAGTTTCTGTGTGTCTCTGCGTCAGCATGTAGTTGTGTCTCTGAGTTCCAGTTTTTGTGTGCTTCAGTCTCTGTACCTCAGTTTCTGGCATCCCAGTGGCATGTGTGTCTCAGGTTCTGTATATTCCTCTGTCTGTGTATCGCAGTGTCTGTGTATACCTGTACCTGTGTACTAGTGTATGGTCCAACTATCTTTGTATGTCAGTGTCCCTGTGTGTTCTGACATGTGTTCTAATGTCTATGTGTGTTAAATATTAGTGCATGCCAGTGCCTCTATGTGTTTTAGTGGGTGTCTATGTTTTCCAATGGCTGTATGCATCTTTTTTTTTTCTGAGACAGAGTCTCGCTCTTGTTGCCCAGGCTGGAGTGCAATGTCACGATCTAGGCTCACTGCAACCTCCGCCTCCTGGGTTCAAGCGATTCTCCTGCCTCAGCCTCCTGAGTAGTTGGGATTACGGGCGCCTGCCACCATGCCCAGCTAATTTTTATATATATATTTTTAGTAGATACAGGGTTTCGCCATGTTGGCCAGGCTGGTCTTGAAATCCTGACCTCAGGTGATCTGCCCTCCTTGGCCTCCCAAAATGCTGGGATTACAGGCATGAGTCACTGTGCCCAGCCGGCTGTATGCATCTTAATATCTGTATGGCAAGTGTCTGGCAGTGTTCCAATGTTTACATATTCTAGTTTCCCAGGGTCTATGTGTCCCAGTGTTTCTGTGTTCTGGTGTCTTCTGTTTCTTCTGTATATCATTGTCCAGTACCTGCATGTCCTTTGTTCTTTGTAAATCTGTGAGTTCCCGTGTCCCATTCCTTATGCATTCCTATGTTATACATTCTATTAATCTCTGTGTTTCAGGGTCTGTACATCCTCATTTCTGGATGTCCCTGGGTCTCTGTAGTCCCTTGATTTTGCCATTTTCTCTGCACGTCCCTGACCTCTATGTTTTCATGTATGTGCATCCTTGTCCTTGAACGTACTTGAGTTTTTGTATATCCTGAGCCTCTGTTCTAGTGTCTGTGTCTCCTTGTCTCTGTGTGCTTGTGAATCCCTGTCTCAGTATCTGGGAATCCAATGAGCCCCTGTATTCAAATGTTTGTGCACCCTTTCTCTGTATATCATTGAATTTTTGTGTCTTCCTGATTCTTTACATGTCTCTGAATCTTTGCACATCCCTGAGTCTGCATATCCCTGAACCTTTACATGTCCCTGAGTCTTTGCATCTGATCCAGTGTCTGTCTGTGTCTGGATGTCCATGAAGCTCTGTGTTCCAGTTTGTGTGTTTCTGTCTCTAGGCATCGCCAAGTCTTTGCATGCCCCTGAATCTCTGCACTCTATTGTGTATCCATGAGTCTCTGTATTCTTTAATTTTTAATTTTTTGTGGGTACATTGTAGGTGTATGTATTTATCAGGTACATGAATATTTCGATACAGGCATGCAATGTGAAATAAACACATCATGGAGAGTGAGGTATCCAACCTCTCAAGCATTTATCCTTTGAGTTACAAACGATCTAATTGTACTCTTAATTATTATATAATGCACAATTAAGTTATTATTGACTATAGTCACCCTATTGTGCTATCAAATAGTAGGTCTTATTCAGGCTCTCTAACTATTTTTGGTACCCATTAACCATTCCCACTTACCCCCCAAACCCCCCGCTACCCTTCCCAACCTCTGGTAACCATCCTTCTACTCTCTATCTCCAAGTTTAATTGTTTTAATTTTTAGCGCCCACAGATAATTGAGAACATGTGATGTTTGTCTTTCTGTGCCTGGCTTATTTCACTTAACACAATGACCTCCAGTTCCATCCACGTTATTGCAAATGACAGGATCTCATTCTTTTTAATGGCTGAATCATATTTCATTGTGTATATGCACAACATTTTCTTTATCCATTCATCTATTGATGGACACATAGCTTCCAAATCTTAGCTACTGAGAATATATTGCTGCAACAAACATGGGAGTGCAGATATCTCTTTGATGTACTGATTTCTTTCTTTTTTTTTTTATACTTTAAGTTCCAGGGTACATGTGCACAACGTGCAGGTTTGTTACATATGTATACGTGTGCCATGTTGGTGTGCTGCACCCATTAATTCGTCATTTACATTAGGTATATCTGCTAATGCTATCCCTCCCCTCCACCCTCCCCACAATAGGACCCAGTGTGTGATGATCCCCTTCCTGTGTCCAAGTGATCTCATTGTTCAAATCCCATCTATGAGTGGGAATATGTGGTATTTGGTTTTCTGTTCTTGAGATAGTTTGCTGAGAATGATGGTTTCCAGCTGCATCCATGTCCCTACAAAGGACACAAACTCATCCTTTTTTATGGCTGCATAGTATTCCATGGTGTATATGTGCCACATTTTCTTAATCCAGTCTGTCACTGATGGACATTTGGGTTGATTCCAAGTCTTTGCTATTGTGAATAGTGCTGCAATAAACATACGTGTGCAGCTGTTTTTATAGCAGCATGACTTATAATCATTTGGGTATATTCCCAGTAGTGGGATGGCTGGGTCATATGGTACTTCTAGTTCTAGATCCATGAGGAATCGCCATATTGTTTTCCATAATGGTTGAACTAGTTTCCAGTCCCACCAACAGTGTAAAAGTGTTTCTATTTCTCCACATCCTCTCCAGCACCTGTTGTTTCCTGATTTTTTAATGATTGCCATTCTAACTGGTGTGAGATGGTGTCTCATTGTGGTTTTAATTTGCATTTCTCTGATGGCCAGTGATGATGAGCATTTTTTCATGTGTCTGTTGGCTGTATGCATGTCTTCTTTTGGGAATTGTCTGTTCATATCCTTTGCCCACTTTTTGATGGGGTTGTTTGTTTTTTTCTTGTAAATTTGTTTGAGTTCTTTGTAGGTTCTGGATATTAGCCCTTTGTCAGATGAGTAGATTGCAAAACTTTTCTCCCATTCTGTAGGTTGCCTGTTCACTCTGATGGTGGTTTCCTTTGCTGTGCAGAAGCTCTTTAGCTTAATTAGGTCCCATTTGTCAATTTTGGCTTTTGTTGCTGTTGCGTTTGGTGTTTTAGACATGAAGTCCTTGCCCATGCCTATGTCCTGAATGGTATTACCTAGGTTTTCTTCTAGGGTTTTTATGGTTTTAGGTCTAACATTTAAGTCTCTAATCCATCTTGAATTAATTTTCATATAAGGAGTAAGGAAAGGATCCAGTTTCAGCTTTCTACTTATGGCTAGCCAATTTTCCCAGCACCGTTTATTAAATAGGGAATCCTTTCCCCATTTCTTGTTTCTCTCAGGTTTGTCAAAGATCAGATGGCTGTAGATGTGTGGTATTATTTCTGAGGACTCGGTTCTGTTCCATTGCTCTATATCTCTGTTTTGGTACCAGTACCATGCTGTTTTGGTTACTGTAGCTTTGTAGTATAGTTTGAAGTCAGGTAGCATGATGCCTCCAGCCTTGTTCTTTTGACTTAGGATTTTCTTGGCAATGCAGGGTCTTTTTTGGTTCCATATGAGCTTTTTTTTTTTTTTAAATTTATTTATTATTATTATACTTTAAGTTGTAGGGTACATGTGCATAACGTGCAGGTTTGTTACATATGTATACTTGTGCCATGTTGGTGTGCTGCACCCATCAACTCGTCATTTACATCAGGTATAACTCCCAATGCAATCCGTCCCCCCTCCCCCCTCCCCATGATAGGCCCCGGTGTGTGATGTTCCCCTTCCTGAGTCCAAGTGATCTCATGGTTCAGTTCCCACCTATGAGTGAGAACATGCGGTGTTTGGTTTTCTGTTCTTGTGATAGTTTGCTGAGAATGATGGTTTCCAGCTGCATCCATGTCCCTACAAAGGACACAAACTCATCCTTTTTGATGGCTGCATAGTATTCCATGGTGTATATGTGCCACATTTTCTTAATCCAATCTGTCACTGATGGACATTTGGGTTGATTCCAAGTCTTTGCTATTGTGAATAGTGCTGCCATAAACATACATGTGCATGTGTCTTTATAGCAGCATAATTTATAATCCTTTGGGTATATACCCAGTAATGGGATGGCTGGGTCATATGGTACATCTAGTTCTAGATCCTTGAGGAATCGTCATACTGTTTCCATAATGGTTGAACTAGTTTACAATTCCACCAACAGTGTAAAAGTGTTCCTATTTCTCCACATCCTCTCCAGCACCTGTTGTTTCCTGACTTTTTAATGATCGCCATTCTAACTGGTGTGAGATGGTATCTCATTGTGGTTTTGATTTGCATTTCTCTGATGGCCAGTGATGATGAGCATTTTTTCATGTGTCTGTTGGCTGTATGAATGTCTTCTTTTGAGAAATGTCTGTTCATATCCTTTGCCCACTTTTTGATGGGGTTGTTTGTTTTTTTCTTGTAAATTTGTTTGAGTTCTTTTTAGGTTCTGGATATTAGCCCTTTGTCAGACGAGTAGATTGCAAAAATGTTCTCCCATTCTGTAGGTTGCCTGTTCACTCTGATGGTAGTTTCTTTTGCTGTGCAGAAGCTCTTTAGTTTAATGAGATCCCATTTGTCAATTTTGGCTTTTGCTGCCGTTGCTTTTGGTGTTTTCGACATGAAGTCTTTGCCCATGCCTATGTCCTGAATGGTACTACCTAGGTTTTCCTCTAGGATTTTTATGATATTAGGTCTAACATTTAAGTCTCTAATCCATCTTGAATTAATTTTCGTATAAGGAGTAAGGAAAGGATCCAGTTTCAGCTTTCTATTTATGGCTAGCCAATTTTCCCAGCACCCTTTATTAAATAGGGAATCCTTTCCCCATTTCTTGTTTCTCTCAGGTTTGTCAAAGATCAGATGGCTGTAGATGTGTGGTATTATTTCTGAGGACTCTGTTCTGTTCCATTGCTCTATATCTCTGTTTTGGTACCAGTACCATGCTGTTTTGGTTACTGTAGCCTTGTAGTATAGTTTGAAGTCAGGTAGCGTGATGCCTCCAGCTTTGTTCTTTTGACTTAGGATTGTCTTGGAGATGCGGGCCCTTTTTTGGTTCCATATGAACCTTAAAGCAGTTTTTTCCAATTCTGTGAAGAAACTCATTGGTAGCTTGATGGGGATGGCATTGAATCTATAAATAACCTTGGGCAGTATGGCCATTTTCACGATATTGATTCTTCCTATCCATGAGCATGGTATGTTCTTCCATTTGTTTGTGTCCTCTTTGATTTCACTGAGCAGTGGTTTGTAGTTCTCCTTGAAGAGGTCCTTTACATCCCTTGTAAGTTGGATTCCTAGGTATTTTATTCTCTTTGAAGCAATTGTGAATGGAAGTTCATTCCTGATTTGGCTCTCTGTTTGTCTGTTACTGGTGTATAAGAATGCTTGTGATTTTTGCACATTAATTTTGTATCCTGAGACTTTGCTGAAGTTGCTTATCAGCTTAAGGAGATTTTGGGCTGAGACAATAGGGTTTTCTAAATATACAATCATGTCATCTGCAAACAGGGACAATTTGACTTCTTCTTTTCCTAACTGAATACCCTTGATTTCTTTCTCTTGCCTGATTGCCCTAGCCAGAACTTCCAACACTATGTTGAATAGGAGTGGTGAGAGAGGGCATCCCCGTCTTGTGCCAGTTTTCAAAGGGAATTTTTCCAGTTTTTGCCCATTCAGTATGATATTGGCTGTGGGTTTGTCATAAATAGCTCTTATGATTTTGAGGTACGTTCCATCAATACCGAATTTATTGAGCGTTTTTAGCATGAAGGGCTGTTGAATTTTGTCAAAAGCCTTTTCTGCATCTACTGAGATAATCATGTGGTTCTTGTCTTTGGTTCTGTTTATATGCTGGATTATGTTTATTGATTTGCGAATGTTGAACCAGCCTTGCATCCCAGGGATGAAGCCCACTTGATCATGGTGGATAAGCTTTTTGATGTGTTGCTGAATCCGGTTTGCCAGTATTTTATTGAGGATTTTTGCATCGATGTTCATCAGGGATATTGGTCTAAAATTCTCTTTTTTTGTTGTGTCTCTGCCAGGCTTTGGTATCAGGATGATGTTGGCCTCATAAAATGAGTTAGGGAGGATTCCCTCTTTTTCTATTGATTGGAATAGTTTCAGAAGGAATGGTACCAACTCCTCCTTGTACCTCTGGTAGAATTCAGCTGTGAATCCATCTGGTCCTGGACTTTTTTTGGTTGGTAGGCTATTAATTATTGCCTCAATTTCAGAGCCTGCTTTTGGTCTATTCAGGGATTCAACTTCTTCCTGGTTTAGTCTTGGAAGAGTGTAAGTGTCCAGGAAATTATCCATTTCTTCTAGATTTTCCAGTTTATTTGCGTAGAGGTGTTTATAGTATTCTCTGATGGTAGTTTGTATTTCTGTGGGGTCGGTGGTGATATCCCCTTTATCATTTTTAATTGCGTCTATTTGATTCTTCTCTCTTTTCTTCTTTATTAGTCATGCTAGTGGTCTGTCAATTTTGTTGATCTTTTCAAAAAACCAACTCCTGGATTCATTGATTTTTTGGAGGGTTTTTTGTGTCTCTATCTCCTTCAGTTCTGCTCTGATCTTAGTTATTTTTTGCCTTCTGCTAGCTTTCGAATGTGTTTGCTCTTGCTTCTCTAGTTCTTTTAATTGTGATGTTAGAGTGTCAATTTTAGATCTTTCCTGCTTTCTCTTGTGGGCATTTAGTGCTATAAATTTCCCTCTACACACTGCTTTAAATGTGTCCCAGAGATTCTGGTATGTTGTATCTTTGTTCTCATTGGTTTCAAAGAACATCTTTATTTCTGCCTTCTCTTCGTTATGTACCCAGTAGTCATTCAGGAGCAGGTTGTTCAGTTTCCATGTAGTTGAGCGGTTTTGATTGAGTTTCTTAGTCCTGAGTTCTAGTTTGATTGCACTGTGGTCTGAGAGACAGTTTGTTATAATTTCTGTTCTTGTACATTTGCTGAGGAGTGCTTTACTTCCAATTACGTGGTCAATTTTGGAGTAAGTACAATGTGGTGCTGAGAAGAATGTATATTCTGTTGATTTGGGGTGGCGAGTTCTATAGATGTCTGTTAGTTCTGCTTGCTGCAGAGATGAGTTCAATTCCTGGATATCCTTGTTAACTTTCTGTCTCGTTGATCTGTCTAATGTTGACAGTGGGGTGTTGAAGTCTCCCATTATTATTGTATGGGAGTCTAAGTCTCTTTGTAAGTCTCAAAGGACATGCTTTATGAATCTGGGTGCTCCTGTATTGGGTGCATATATATTTAGAATAGTTAGCTCTTCCTGTTGAATTGATCCCTTTACCATTATGTAATGGCCTTCTTTGTCTCTTTTGATCTTTGATGGTTTAAAGTCTGTTTTATCAGAGACTAGTATTGCAACCCCCACTTTTTTTTGTTCTCCATTTGCTTGGTAAATCTTCCTCCATCCCTTTATTTTGAGCCTATGTATGTCTCTGCGTGTGAGATGGGTCTCCTGAATACAGCAGACTGATGGGTCTTGACTCTTGATCCAGTTTGCCAGTCTGTGTCTTTTAATTGGACCATTTAGTCCATTTACATTTAAGGTTAATATTGTTATGTGTGAACTTGATCCTGCCATTATGATATTAACTGGTTATTTTGCTTGTTAGTTGATGCAGTTTCTTCCTAGCCTCGATGGTCTTTACATTTTGGCATGTTTTTGCAATGGCTGGTATCGGTTATTCCTTTCCATGTTTAGTGCTTCCTTCAGGGTCTCTTGTAAGGCAGGCCTAGTGGTGACAAAATCTCTAAGCATTTGCTTATCTGTAAAGGATTTTATTTCTCCTTCACTTATGAAACTTAGTTTGGCTGGATATGAAATTCTGGGTTTAAAATTCTTTCCTTTAAGAATGTTGAATATTGGCCCCCACTCTCTTCTGGCTTGTAGAGTTCCTGCCGAGAGATCTGCTGTTAGTCTGATGGGCTTCCCTTTGTGGGTAACCCGACCTTTCTCTCTGGCTGCCCTTAAGATTTTTTCCTTCATTTCAACTTTGGTGAATCTGGCAATTATGTGTCTTGGAGTTGCTCTTCTCGAGGAGTATCTTTGTGGTGTTCTCTGTATTTCCTGGATTTGAATGTTGGCCTGCCCTACTAGGTTGGGGAAGTTCTCCTGGATGATATCCTGAAGAATGTTTTCCAACTTGGTTCCATTTTCCCCCTCACTTTCAGGCACCCCAATCAGACGTAGATTTGGTCTTTTCACATAATCCCATACTTCTTGCAGGCTTTGTTCATTTCTTTTTCTTCTTTTTTCTTTTGGTTTCTCTTCTCACTTCATTTCATTCATTTGATCCTCAATCGCTGATACTCTTTCTTCCAGTTGATCGAGTCGGTTACTGAAGCTTGTGCATTTGTCACGTATTTCTCGTGTCATGGTTTTCATCTCTTTCATTTCGTTTAGGACCTTCTCTGCATTAATTACTCTAGCCATCAATTCTTCCACTTTTTTTTCAAGATTTTTAGTTTCTTTGCGCTGGGTACGTAATTCCTCCTTCAGCTCTGAGAAATTTGATGGACTGAAGCCTTCTTCTCTCATCTCGTCAAAGTCATTCTCCGTCAAGCTTTGATCCGTTGCTGGCGATGAGCTGCGCTCCTTTGCCGGGGGAGATGCGCTCTTATTTTTTGAATTTCCAGCTTTTCTGCCCTGCTTTTTCCCCATCTTTGTGGTTTTATCTGCCTCTGGTCTTTGATGATGGTGATGTACTGATGGGGTTTTGGTGTAGGTGTCCTTCCTGTTTGATAGTTTTCCTTCTAACACTCAGGACCGTCAGCTGTAGGTCTGTTGGAGATTGCTTGAGGTCCACTCCAGACCCTGTTTGCCTGGGTATCAGCAGCAGAGGCTGCAGAAGATAGAATATTTCTGAACAGCGAGTGTACCTGTCTGATTCTTGCTTTGGAAGCTTCCTCTCAGGGGTGTACTCCACCCTGTGAGGTGTGGGGTGTCAGACTGCCCCTAGTGGGGGATGTCTCCCAGTTAGGCTACTCAGGGGTCAGGGACCCACTTGAGCAGGGAGTCTGTCCCTTCTCAGATCTCAACCTCCGTGTTGGGAGATCCACTGCTCTCTTCAAAGCTGTCAGACAGAGTCGTTTGCGTCTGCAGAGGTTTCGGCTGAGTTTGTTATTGTTTACTGTGCCCTGTCCCCAGAGGTGGAGTCTACAGAGACAGGCAGGTTTCCTTGAGCTGCTGTGAGCTCCACCCAGTTCGAGCTTCCCAGCAGCTTTGTTTACCTACTTAAGCCTCAGCAATGGCGGGCGCCCCTCCCCCAGCCTCGCTGCTGCCTTGCCGGTAGATCACAGACTGCTGTGCTAGCAATGAGGGAGGCTCTGTGGGTGTGGGACCCTCCCGGCCAGGTGTGGGATATGATCTCCTGGTGTGCCTGTTTGCTTAAAGCGCAGTATTGGGGTGGGAGTTACCCGATTTTCCAGGTGTTGTGTGTCTCAGTTCCCCTGGCTAGGAAAAGGGATTCCCTTCCCCCTTGCGCTTCCCAGGTGAGGCAATGCGTGGCCCTGCTTCAGCTCTCGCTGGTCGGGCTGCAGCAGCTGACCAGCACCGATCGTCTGGCACTCCCCAGTGAGATGAACCCAGTACCTCAGTTGAAAATGCAGAAATCACCGGTCTTCTGTGTCGCTCGCGCTGGGAGTTGGAGACTGGAGCTGTTCCTATTTGGCCATCTTACTCCGCCCCCCCATATGAGCTTTAAAGCAGTTTTTTCCAATTCTGTGAAGAAACTCATTGGTAGCTTAATGGGGATGGCTTTGAATCTATAAATTACCTTGGGCAGTATGGCCATTTTCACGATATTGATTCTTCCTATCCATGAGCATGGTATTTTCTTCCATTTGTTTGTGTCCTCTTTTATTTCACTGAGCAGTGGTTTGTAGTTCTCCTTGAAGAGGTCCTTTACATCCCTTGTAAGTTGGATTCCTAGGTATTTTATTCTCTTTGAAGCAATTGTGAATGGAATTTCATTCATGATTTGGCTCTCTGTTTCTGTTACTGGTGTATAAGAATGCTTGTGATTTTTGCACATTAATTTTGTGTCCTGAGACTTTGCTGAAGTTGCTTATCAGCTTAAGGAGATTTTGGGCTGAGACAATAGGGTTTTCTAAATATACAATCATGTCATCTGCAAACAGGGACAATTTGACTTCTTCTTTTCCTAACTGAATACCCTTGATTTCTTTCTCTTGCCTGATTGCCCTGGCCAGAACTTACAACACTATGTTGAATAGGAGTGGTGAGAGAGGGCATCTCTGTCTTGTGCCAGTTTTCAAAGGGAATTTTTCCAGTTTTTGTCCATTCAGTATGATATTGGCTGTGGGTTTGTCATAAATAGCTCTTATTATTTTGAGATACATTCCATCAATACCGAATTTATTGAGAGTTTTTAGCATGAAGGGCTTTTGAATTATGTGAAAGGCTTTTTTTGCATCTATTGAGATAAACATGTGGTTTTTGTCTTTGGTTCTGTTTATATGCTGGATTACATTTCTTGATTTGCATATGTTGAAGCAGCCTTGCATCCCAGGGATGAAGCCCACTTGATCATGGTGGGTAAGCTTTTTGATGTGCTGCTGGATTCGGTTTGCCAGTATTTTATTGAGGATTTTTGCATCGATGTTCATCAGGGATATTGGTCTAAAATTGTCTCTTTTTGTTGTATCTCTGTCAGGCTTTGGTATCAGGATGATGTTGGCCTCATAAAATGAGTTAGGGAGGATTCTCTCTTTTTCTATTGATTGGAATAGTTTCAGAAGGAATGGTACCAATTCCTTCTTGTACCTCTGGTGGAATTCGGCTGTGAATCCGTCTGGTCCTGGACTTTTTTTGGTTAGTAGGGTATTAATTATTGCCTCAATTTCAGAGCCTGCTATTGGTCTATTCAGGGATTCAACTTCTTCCTCGTTTAGTCTTGGAAGAGTGTAAGTGTCCAGGAAATTATCCATTTCTTCTAGGTTTTCTAGTTTATTTGTGTAGAGGTGTTTATAGTATTCTCTGATGGTAGTTTGTATTTCTGTGGGGTTGGTGGTTATATCCCCTTTATCATTTTTTAATTGCATCTATTTGATTCTTCTCTCTTTTCTTTTTCTTTTTTTTGAGACGGAATCTCTCTCTGTCGCCCAGGCTGGAGTGCAGTGGCGCGATCTCGGCTCACTGCAGGCTCCACCTCCTGGGTTCACGCCATTCTCCTGCCTCAGCCTCCGGAGTAGCTGGGATTACAGGCGCCTGCCACCTTGCCTGGCTAGTTTTTCGTATTTTTTTTAGTAGAGACGAGGTTTCACCGTGTTAGCCAGGATGGTCTCTATCTCCTGACCTTGTGATTTGCCCGTCTCGGCCTCCCAAAGTGCTGGGATTACAGGCTTGAGCCACCGCGCCCGGCCTCTTCTCTCTCTTCTTGCTTATTAGTCTTGCTAGCAGTCTATCAATTTTGTTGATCTTTTCAAAAAACCAACTCCTGGATTCTTTGATTTTTTGGAGGGATTTTTGTGTCTCTATCTCTTTCAGTTCTGCTCTGATCTTAGTTATTTCTTGCCTTCTGCTAGCTTTTGAATGTGTTTACTCTTGCTTCTCTAGTTCTTTTAATTGTGATGTTAGAGTGTCAATTTTAGATCTTTCCAGCTTTCTCTTGTGGGTATTTAGTGCTCTATTTTCCCTCTACACACTGCTTTAAATGTGTCCCAGAGATTCTGGTATGTTGTGTCTTTGTTCTCATTGGTTTCAAAGAACATATTTATTTCTGCCTTCATTTCGTTATATACCCAGTAGTCATTCAGGAGCAGGTTGTTCAGTTTCCATGTAGTTGAGCGGTTTTGATTGAGTTTCTTAGTCCTGAGTTCTAGTTTGATTGCACTGTGGTCTGAGAGACAGTTTGTTATAATTTCTGTTCTTGTACATTTGCTGAGGAGTGCTTTACTTCCAATTATGTGGTCAATTTTGGAATAAGTGTGATGTGGTGCTGAGAAGAATGTATATTCTGTTGATTTGGGGTGGAGAGTTCTGTAGATGTCTATTAGGTCCGCTTGGTGCAGAGATGAGTACAATTCCTGGATATCCTTGTTAACTTTCTGTCTCTTTGATGTGTCTAATGTTGGTAGTAGGGTGTTGAAGTCTCCCATTATTATTGTATCGGAGTCTAAGTGTCTTTGTAAGTCTCCAAGGACATGCTTTATGAATCTGGGTGCTCCTGTATTGGGTGCATATATATTTAGGATAGTTAGCTCTTCCTGTTGAATTGATCCCTTTCCCATTATGTAATGACCTTCTTTGTCTCTTTTGATCTTTGATGGTTTAAAGTCTGTTTTATCAGAGACTAGGATTGCAACCCCTGCTTTTCTTTGTTTTTCATTTTTCTTTGTAGATCTTCCCCCACCCTTTATTTTGAGCCTATGTGTGTCTCTGCATGTGAGATGAGTCTCCTGAATACAGCAAACTGGTGGGTCTTTACTCTGTATCCAATTTGCCAGTCTGTGTCTTTTAGTTGGACCATTTAGACCATTTACATTTAAGGTTAATATTGTTATGTGTGAACTTGATCCTGTCATTATGATAATAACTGGTTATTTTGTTCGTTAGTTGATGCAGTTTCTTCCTAGCATTGATGGACTTTACATTTTGACATGTTTTTGCAATGGCTGGTACCTGTTGTTCCTTTCCATGTTTAGTGCTTCCTTCAGGATCTCTTGTAGGGCAAGCGTGGTGATGACAAAATCTCTAAGCATTTGCTTGTCTGTAAAGGATTTTATATCTCTTTCACTTATGAAACTTAGTTTGGCTGGATATGAAATTCTGGGTTTAAAATTCTTTTCTTTAAGAATGTTGAATATTGGCCCCCACTCTCTTCTGGCTTGTAGAGTTTCTGCCGAGAGATCTGCTGTTAGTCTGATGGGCTTCCCTTTGTGGGTAACCCGACCTTTCTCTCTGGCTGCCCTTAACAGTTTTTCCTTCATTTCAACTTTGGTGAATCTGACAATTATGTGTCTTGGAGTTGCTCTTCTTGAGGAGTATCTTTGTGGCATTCTCTGTATTTCCTGAATTTGAATGTTGGCCTGCCTTACTAGGTTGGGGAAGTTCTCCTGGATGATATCCTGAAGAGTGTTTTCCAACTTGTTTCCATTTTCCCCCTCACTTTCAGGCACCCCAATCAGATGTAGATTTGGTCTTTTCACATAATCCCATACTTCTTGCAGGCTTTGTTCATTTCTTTTTACCATTTTTTCTCTACACTTCTCCCCTAGCTTCATTTCATTCATTTGATGCTCAATCACTGATACTCTTTCTTCCAGTTGATCGAGTCGGTTCCTGAAGCTTGTACATTTGTCACATATTTCTCGTGTCATGGTTTTTCTCTCGGTCAGTTCGTTTATGACCTTCTCTGCATTGATTATTCTTGTTATCCATTTTTCCATTTTTTTTCCCAAGAGTTTTAGTTTCTTTGCACTGGGTACGTAATTCTTCCTTTAGCTCTGAGAAGTTTGATGGACTGAAGCCTTCTTCTCTCAGCTCGTCAAAGTCATTCTGCATCCAGCTTTGTTCCATTGCTGGCAATGAGCTATGTTCCTTTGGAGGGGGAGATGCGCTTTTTTTTTTTTTTTTTTTTTAATTTCCAGCTTTTCTGCCCTGCTTTTTCCCTATCTTTGTGGTTTTATCTGCCTTTGGTCTTTGATGATGGTGACGTACTGATGGGGTTTTGGTGTGGGTGTCCTTCCTGTTTGTTAGTTTTCCTTCTAACAGTCAGGACCCTCAGCTGTAGGTCTGTTGGAGATTGCTTGAGGTCCACTCCAGACCCTGTTTGCCTGGGTATCAGCAGCAGAGGCTGCAGAAGATAGATTATTGCTGAACAGCGAGTGTACCTCTCTGATTCTTGCTTTGGAAGCTTCGTATCAGGGGTGTACCCCACCGTGTGAGGTGAGGGGTGTCAGTCTGCTCCTAGTGGGGGATGTCTCCCAGTTAGGCTACTCAGGGGTCAGGGACCCACTTGAGCAGGCAGTCTGTCTGTTCTCAGATCTCAACCTCTGTGTTGGGAGATCCACTGCTCTCTTCAAAGCTGTCAGACAGGGTCGTCTGCATCTGCAGAGGTTTCTGCTGCCTTTTCTTTTGTTTAGCTGTGCCCTGTCCCCAGAGGTGGAGTCTACAGAGCCAGGCAGGCCTCCTTGAGCTGCTGTGGGCTCCACGCAGTTCGAGCTTCCCAGTGGCTTCGTTTACCTACTTAAGCCTCAGCAATGGTGGGCACCCCTCCCCCAGCCTCGCTGCTGCCTTGCCCTTAGATCGCAGACTGCTGTGCTAGCAATGAGGGAGGCTCAGCGGGCATGGGAATCTCCCGGCCAGGTGTGGGATATAATCTCCTGGTGTGCTGTTTGGTAAGACCCTTGGTAAAGCGTAGTATTGGGGTGGGAGTTACCCGATTTTCCAGGTATTGTGTGTCTCAGTTCCCCTGGCTAGGAAAAGGGATTCCCTTCCCCCTTGCACTTCCCAGGTGAGGCGATGCCTCGCCCTGCTTCAACTCTCACTGGTCGGGCTGCAGCAGCTGACCAGCACCAATTGTCCGGCACTCCCTAGTGAGATGAACCTGGTACCTCAGTTGAAAATGCAGAAATCACCCGTCTTCTGTGTCGCTGGCTCTGGGAGCTGGAGACTGGAGCTATTCCTATTTGGCCATCTTGCTCTGCCCCCTCAGTCGTCTCTTTTTTCTCCTTCCTGTCTTCCTTTTAGTGAAGATGATTTTCCATAATGATATGATTTAGTCTCTTGCTTTTTTATTTTTTGTGTGTCTGTTGTGTGTTTTTCTTTTTGCGGTTACCATGAGGCTTTCAAATACTTTCTTATAATCCATTATTTTAAGCTGATAACAACACTGTTTGCACAAACAAACAGGCATAAAGAAAATTATTAAAGACTTTATGCCTTAACTTCATCTCCTTACTTTCTAACTTTTGGTTGTTACTATTTGGGTCCTATTGTACTATGTCTTGGAAAGTTGTTATAGTTAGTATTTTTGATGCCTTCATCATTTAGTCTTTCTACTTAGGATAAGAGTAGTTTACACACCACAGTTACAGTGTTATATTCTGTGTTTTTCTGTGTACCTTCAGGTGATTATTTATCCCTCAGTCATATCCTTGTCTTTCTGATTGAAGTACTCCTGTTAGCACTTCTTGTAGGACGTGTCTGGTATTGATGAAATCCTTCGGCTTTTGTTTGTCTGGGAAAGTCTTTATTTCTCCTACATGTTTGAAGGTTGTTTTCATGAGATTTACTTTTCTAGGGTAAAAGTATTTTTCCTTTCGCATTTTAAATATGCCATGCCACTCTCTCTTGGCCTTTATGGTTTCCACTGAAAAGTCTGTTGTCAGACACATTGGAGATTCATCATCTGTTATTTGTTTCACTGCTTTTAGGATGCTTTCTTTAACCTTGACCTTTGGGAATTTGCTTATTAAATACCTTGCTGTAGTATTTTTGGGGAGAAATCTGCTTGGTGTTCTATAACCTTTTTGTACTTGAATGTTGATATCTTTTTCTAGGTTTGGGAAGTTCTCTGTTATTATCCCTTTGAATAAACTTTCTACCCCTATCTCTTTCTCTACCTCCTCTTTAAGGCTAATAACTCTTAGATTTGCCCTATAGAGGCTATTTTCTAGATCCTCCAGGCATGCTTCATTGTTTTTTATTCTTTTTTCTTTTGTGTCTGTGAATTTTCAAATAGCTTGTCTTGAAGCTCATTAATTCTGTCTTCTACTTGATCATTTCTGCTATTAAAAGACTCTGATGCATTCTTCAGTATATCAATTGCATTTTCAGTCCCAGAATTTGTTTCTTTCTTTTAAATTATTTCAATCTCTTAGAATTCTGAATTCCTTCTTTGTGTTAGCTTGAATTTCTTTGAGTTTCCTTAACACAGATATTTTGAATTCTCTTTGATATCGCATTTCTTTAATATGTGAAAGGTCACATATCTCTATTTCTCCAGGATTGGTCCCTGGTGCCTTATTTAGTTCATTTGGTGAGGTCATGCTTTTCTCGATGGTCTTGAGACTTGTGAATGTTCACCTGTGTTTGGGCATTGAAGAGTTAGGTATTTAGTTTAGGCTTCACTGTCTGGGCCTGTTTGTACCCATCCTTCTTGGGAAGGCTTTCCAGATATTAGAAAAGACTTGGGTGTTGTGATCTAAGCTCTATCTGCATTAGGGGCAACCAAAGTCCAGTAATTCTGTGGTTCTTGCAGACTCGTAGAATTATTGTCTTGATGGTCTTGGACAAGATCTGGAAGAATACTTTGGATTTCCAGGCAGAGACTCTTTTTTCTTTTCTCTGTCTTTCTCCGAAACAAACAAGTCTTTCTGTTATGAGCCACCAGGAATTCTGGGTGGAGTGAAACAAGCACTTCTGTGGCCACCACTATTAAAACTGCACTGTGTCAGACTTGAAGCCAGCACAGCACTGGGCCTCACCCAAGTCTTGGCATAACCACTCTCTGGCTACCACCTATGTTTGCTCAAGACCCTGGGGCTCTATAATCAGCTGGTGGCAAAGTCAGTCAGGCTTATGTCCTTCCCTTCAGGGCAGTGAGTTCCCTCAGGCCCTGAGCAGGTCCAGAGATGTCACCCAGGTACCAGGTACTGAAGTCAAAAATCTTAGAAATCTACCTGGCTTTCTATTGTACTGTAGCTAAGATGATCCTCAATCCATAAGACACAGTTCTTCCCAATCTTCCCTCACTTTTCTTAAGGCAGAGGAGCCTTGCCCCATGCCCACTGCCACCGCAGGCTCACAGGGAGTACTGCCAGGCTACCGCTGATGTTCCCTTAAGAATCAAGGGTTCTTCAGTCAGCTTGTGTTGGATATTGCCTGGCCTAGGACTCACCATTTGGGGCAGTGGGCTCCCCTCTGGTCTAAGGCAGGTCCAGAATTGCCATCCAAGATCCAATACCTGGAATTGGTAACCCTAAGAGACCTCTTCGTGCTCTACCCTGCAAGGTTGAGCTGGTACCCCTAAGGTGCAAGACAAAGTCCCCTTTACTTTTCCTTCTACTTTAGTGGAAGGAGTCTTGCCTCATAGCCATCACAGCTGGGAATGTGTTGAGTCTCATCTGAAGCCAGCAAGTCTCAGAGTCTCACCCAAGGCTCTTGACATGGTACCTGGATATCACTGTTAGTTATACAGGGACCAAGGGCTCTTCAGTTAGCAGGCAAGGAATCCTGCCACAACTGGGTCCTTCCCTTCAATGCAGCAGATTCCCTTCTGGCCCAGGGTGTGTCTAGAAATGTTGTCTGGGAACTGGGGCCTAGAAAGGGGGCCTCACAACTCTGACCAGTACCCTGTCCCATTGTAGCTTAGGTGATATCCAAGATGCAAGACAAAGTCCTCCCCACTCTTCCCTCTTCTCTCCTCAAGTGGAAGGAAGAAGTCCCTTTTGGAGCTGTCAGCTGTGCAGCCTGGGGTTAGGGGAAGTGTTGTGCCAGTACTCCTTTTGCCACCCTGCCTAATGTCTCTGTTGGTTGAGTGCCCTCCCCTCCCCAGTCCACTGTCTCAGAGCCCAGTTTAGCACTAGGACTTGCTTAGGAGTTGCAGTCCTTGTGTCCTAGACTGCCTTTCCTGTTTACTTGGGGCCCCAAAACACTTTGGCCCAAGGTGGTGTGTCTTGTGGGAATTCAAATTTCAACTGCTGGGATGGGCAATTCCCCTCTGGCTAGGGCTGGTTTAAATGTTCCCTCTGCATGCAGGCATCAGCTGAGTTCGTTATTTTGCTTTCTGCTATGACAGGGCAGCACTGAGTTCAATGCCTCACTTCAATTGCTGTGCTTTCCCTCTCCCAAGTAGTCAGATTCTCTCTCCACACCCCTCAGCCACTGCTAGGGGATGGGGAGGTGGTGTTGGTGAGTCAAGACTGTTTTTCCTACCTCTTCAGTGCCTCTTTCAGTGATATGAAGTTTAAAACCAGGTACTGTGAGTGCTCACCTGATTTTTTGTTCTTATGAAGCTGCTTTTTGTGTGTGTGTAGATAGTCGTTTAATTGGTGTCCTTGCAGGGAAGGCGGGGAATGATAGGTGGAGCCTTCTATTCTGCCATCTTACACTGTCTCCCTCTGTGTTCTTCTGTCTGGGTGTCTCTGAGGCTCTGTATTCCAGGGTCTGTGTATTCATAAATCTGCATATGCCTCTTTCCATATGCCCTGTGTTAGTGAGTCCCCGAGTCTGTGCATTTCTGGAACTTTGCTTTCCATGTCTGTGTCTCTGTATTTCTGTATCCTCTTCTCCATCTATTTTCCCCAGCTTTTGTCAATATCTCTGTATTATTGTTTCTTTATGTTACTGTGGTTGTGTTTTAAGTTGTTCTGTGATTCAGTCCCTCTCTTTTTCAGTTCCTGTGTCTCTTTCTCTGGGTTCCCATGGCTGTTGACATTTCTATGAGTCTGTTTGTCAGCATATCTTTCTGTATCTGTTTCTCTTTCTGTGTCACTCTGCCCCTGGTTTTGTTTTGGCCTGGCTCACCTCCTCTGTGTTCCTGCCTCTCTGTTTGCATCTGGTGTCTGATTCCACATCTTTTTATCTTTAAGCCACTATCTCTGTGTACCCGGGTCTGATTCCCTGTTTCCATGCTTTCTGTTGTGGCTGTGGTTGTCGATTTGTGTGTAACTTTTTCTGGTGTTGCCAGGTGCATTTTGGTTCTGTGACTTTGCATCCTTGCTTCTCTGGATATACTTCTTGGTCACATGTTTATGCCCATTTGCTGATATTCTGTCTGTCTGATCTATGTGTTTAGGTTTCCTTGTTCCTGTTTCTATCTTACTAGACATGTCCCTGTGTTTCTGTCTGTGTCTAGCCTGGGTCCATATGACTGTGTTTGTGGGCTCACATCCCTATATCTACTTGGTCTGGGTTCTCTGTCTCTGAATTCCCAATGTCTGTCTCACTATGTCACAATGTCCCCATTTTACCTGGGTCTGCATCATGCCTGTCCTTATGTCTCTGTCCTGAACCTTATCTCTTTTCTTGTAACTGTTCAAGTGTCTGAGTCTCCATGTCTTTATCTATGGATCTGTGTACATATGAGTCTGTGTTCCTGTCTCACTCTTAGTGTATCCCTTTGCCTATATCCCTATCTTTGTTACCAAGCCTGGGTCTGTGTAACGTCTCTGTTTCTACATCTTTATATGTCTCTGGCCCTGTGTTTCTGTGTTCTTCTCCTATTCTCTGCCTCATGTCTGCAAATCAGTATGTCGGTGTATCTCTGAGTTTCTACCCCTCTGACCTTGGTGTCTTGGACTGTGGTCCTGGTCCGTGTCTCCCTGGATACCTATGTCCCCATGTCTCTGTGTGTCTTGATACCTCTGCTTCTGCGTCTGAATCTCTGTGTTTATCTATCTCTTTGTATATAGTTATATATCAGTGTCTTTACATTACTCATTTTGTGTCTGTACCTAAGTGACCTTTTTTACTCTTTGCCTCTTTGTAACAGGGACAGTAACTGAAAACCATGAAGAAACAGAGATGCAGCCAGAGAACATCTGTTCCTTTTTCTCTGAGTTTATGTCCCTGATGCTGCCACCCTGGCTCCCTCTCCCCATCTTTTAATGTCTCTATACTCCTATGTCCATGTTTGTTTTGTGATTCCTGTGTTTCCATAAGTTTATCTGTCCCTCTATTCTCCATCCATATCTGTGTCCTTGTCACAGTTTTTCTGGGTGTGATCCTGTGTCTTTGGTTGTGAGTATGTATATATGTCTGTCTATTGCTATGTTATGGGATCCTTTTTTGTTAATTAATTCATTCTTTTAATGAATATTTACTAAGCACCTATTATGTGAGAGGCACTGGGGTTACATAGATGATTCAGAAAATGTCCTTGCCCTCAAAGAGCTCACAGTCTAAGTCAGGGATCCAGACAAGTAAACAGATGATTACTACACAGTATAAGTGCTGTGAGCGTGGAGGGGTGGGGGTGGGCTATAAGAACCCAGAGGACAGGACCAAACTCAATCTAGGGCAGGCATCAGGAAAGGCCTCCTAGAAGAGGTAACAACAAGGACTTGAAGGGTGAATTACATTCACCTACAGGAACAAAGGAAGAGTGTCTCATGCAGAAGGAAAAACACATGCAATGGTCCAGTGGTAGGAGTGAGCACGGTTTGTTAGGGAAACTCTGAGAACCTCAAATATGCCATAGGAGTCAGGGAAAGGACAATGAAGATTCAGGAGTCCCTGACTCTACGTCTCTGCATGCCTATGTATTTTTATACGCTGGGATATGTGTTCCTTAGAACATGCGTGAGTCTGTGTGTCCCTGTGTGTGCTTCCATGTCCTTGGGTCTCTGTCCCTGGCTCACCCCATGCCCTGGTTTCCAGATCTCCCAAATTCGGGTCTCCTGGCTCTGGAATTCAGAAGCCATCACAGGACATAGGAGAGGTAGGGGTGGCCCAGAAGCAGCTCTACATGAGAGCGCTTCACCAGCCAGCAGGAAGCCCAGCGGGGCAGCAGCCTTGGTGAGTCCTTCAGCAGCCTCTTGCCTAGAATCACAGGCACATCTGGGCCATGGTGCCTTCGTAAGCATGGCCCCATAGGTCCTGTCACCAGTCGGATGTCTGCATGCTGGAACTGCCCTGAGGGAGAGAGATGCAGTGCTAGTCAGGGAGGTGGCCTGAGTCCCTGCTCAGAGATCTGCAAGGAAACTCAGCAGGAAATCCAGAGGGATTTAAAGGAGGAAGAAGGAGGGGCAGCAAAGGACCAGAGGAGGGAAGAGGCTGGGCATTGTGGGAACTGTGCAGGAGCCAGATGGGGCTGGAGTGTAATATGGAAGTAGGGAGCCAAAGTGGATGAGATGGCAGAGAAAGGGGGGCAGCCAGGCTTGGAGGAGAAGACAGGGAAGATTAGAAAGGAGACAAGAGGAGGGAGGAGACCTAGAGGAGGTAAAAATATCTGTTCAACCCACTGTCGCTCTTTGATGGGAGCCTCTGCTTTAGGTTCTGCCAGTGTCTCCTGACCTATAGCCTGGCATTCTGCAACCTCCCTTCATAGCTGTCTCCAGAGGGATCTTTGTAACACCCAGATATGACTGTGTCTCTCTTCTGCTTATAACCCTTCATGGCTCCTCATTGCTTTCAGGATAAAGCCCAATTCCTCATCCTAGCATTCAACTCTGACAACTCAACTCCATTTCCTCCAACTTCTGTTCCTTTCCTCCACTCTTGTTTAGCCTTTCAGACTCAGTGTGGGTGTGTCTACCTCCTCCAGGAGGTCTTTCTTGAGCTCTGAGGCTGGGCAAGTTCCCCCACTCTGGTTTTCTCTAGCTCCCTGGGCAGCTTTCTGTCCAGCAATGATCCCTTCCTGTGTTCAGTATCCATATCTGGGTCTATCCTCTGTCAAGATGAGGAGCTACCCAAGGGAAGAGCCTGTCTCTGATTCCTCTTCCTGGTTGGGGGTATAGGTGCCTTTCACCCTGACAGAGTCTTTTTGGGGGCTGGTGCTCCCTGGCCCCTCTCAGCCTCAGCTGCACTTACCTATCAGGCCACGGGCTGAGGGGCTGAGGCCTGAGCCATTGGCCACATAGAACCCCAGGTGGGGTAGTTGCAGGGTACTGGGATGTCTGTAGCGGTGCCGGAGGACTAGGAACTCAAGGTAGGGCCCAAGGCGGAGGGTAAGGCGGGCTGCAGCAGCCACATAGAGCTCCAGCTGGGGCCTCTTCAGTAGGGCAGGTCGGTCCCAGGACAGGCGCAAGGTACCCTCACCTCGCAAAGATATAGAACTGCGGCTGATGGTGATAGTGTAGGCCCGGGGTTTATCTGTAGTGACTGTGATGATCTGGAAGTAGGTGCGAGTCTGGTCCTTGTGGCCCGGCCTTGGTGGTGCGCCAAGCAGCTTCCCACTCACGTGCAGCCCTGGAGGGAGGGGAGTGTGGGCCTGGAGCGGGGGCTTTTGCATGGTCGTTTACATGGTCACCCACAGCATGGGCAGATGAAGTAGTGCAGATTTGTAGCTAGAGGGCCAGCTCCTGATAGAACTACTTTTACCATGGTCCACCTGGCTGCTGCTTCCTGAGCAGTGTGTGGGGTGGGGGCATATAGTATGTGTGCACATGCTTACCCCAGTGTGGTTGTTTGCATATATATGTGTGTTTGCCTCTGAGTGTGTAATGTGTGTGTTTGGTTATGTTCATATGAGTAACTCTGGGCATATCAGTACATCTGCATGTTTGGAGAAGGTGGTATGTTAGAGTGCATATATTTGGTTGTACATTTATGTATGTGCCTCTGGATATGTTGGTGTTATATGTCTTTGTGCAGTAGTGTATGTTGTGTGTACCTGGTTATGTGTTGGTGTGTACTGATGTGTATCTGGAGTGTCAGTGTGTGTGCATCTGGATTTGTGTCATTGTTTGGCTTGGTGGGTATTTCTATGCATCAGTGTTTTTCATATAACTAAAGTAACAGAGTGTGTTTGCTGCCTGTTATGTGTTGAATTCCTGGAAATTGGGATTAACCCGGGGGTATTCAGTGCTTGTATGCCCAAGTGTGTTGATGTGCATGCCATTGTGTATATCTGGGCATGTACTGTGTGTCACCATGTGTCTAGGTGCATATTTGCATATTTGTGGGTGGAAGGAGTGTCAAAATATGCACACCACAGTGTGTATGAGGAGTCTTCAAAAAGTTCATGGAAAATGCATTTTATGAAAAACTATGCATGGATTTCAAAATTTTTTGCACCAAAATAAACTAATTTGTTACAACACAGATGAACCAGATCTAGTTTGAAGCATTGAGAAGGACAAGACATCAGTTTGAAAAGAGCGCCTATCAGAGCAGCATGAACTCTGCTAAAATTGAAGGAAGAACAATTTATGGTGAAGCTTGGGTGCAAGAATGGTAAAATTATTGGTGTTTTATGAAAAGTTTATAAGGACAATGTCCTAAAGAAAGCAGCACTTTACAAATGGATAACTCGTTTTAAGAAGGGATGAGACAATGTTGAAGATGAAGAAGCCTGCAGCGGCAGACCATCTACATCAATTTCCGAGGAAAAATTCATCTTGTTCATGCTCTAATTGAAGAGAACTGGCAATTAACAGTGGAAACAATAGCCAACACCATAGACATCTCAGTTGGTTCAGCTTACACAATTCTGACTGAAAAATTAAAGTTGAGTAAACTTTCAACTCGACAGGTGCCACAACCATCACCAGATGCACCCAGATCACCTGCAGACAAGAGCAGAGCTTTCAATGAAAACTTTAAACAAGTGGGATCAAGATCCTAAAGCATTCCCTTAAAGAAGTATAACAGAAGATGAAACGTGGCTTTATCGGTATGATTGGTATGATCCTGAAGACAAAAGCACAATCAAAGCAATGGCTACCAAGAGGTAGAAGTGGTTCAGTCAAAGCAAAAGCAGACTTGTCAAGAGCAAAGGTCGTGGCAACTGGTTTTTGGAGATGCTGAAGACATTTTGCTAGTTGACATTCTGGAGGGCCAAAGCATGATAATATCTGCTTATTATGAGAATGTTTTGAGAAAGTTAGCCAAAACTTTAGTAGAAAAATGCCTGGGAAAGCCTCACCAGAGAATTCTTCTCCACCATGACAATGCTTCTGCTCATTTCTCTCATCAAACAAGGGCAATTTTTCAAGAGTTTTGATGGGAAATCATTAGGCATCAACCTTACAGTCCTGATTTGGCTCCTTCTGACTTATTTTTGGTTCCTGATCTTAAACAATCTTTAAAGGGCACCCAGTTTTCTTCATTTTTAAATAATGTATAAAATACTACATTAACATGGTTAAATTCCCAGGACGCTCAGTTCTTTATGGATGGACTAAATGACTGCTATCCTTGCTTATCTTGTATTTGATGGAGCTTATGTTGAGAAATAATGTTTATGTTTTTAATTTTTTATCGTTTAATTCCATTTTACCACAAACTTTTTGAAGTTCCATCATATTTGTGTGAGTTTACTCTATGCCCTTTTGTGTGTTTATCTGTGAGTATCTTGGTGTTTGAGTGTATTCACGTGTGTTTTCATGTGTGTCTTGGTGTGTTCTTGTGTGTTACCATGTGTTAGTGAGGTGCATTGCTATGTGTCTGGGGTATTAGCCCACAAATGTCTAGGGTTATTGACATGGATCTATCCAACTGTGGTGTATGGGGATGGAGTTCTTAGGGCTCGTACCTGCCTTTGGGTCCTCTATGAGCTGCAGCAAGTCCCCAGGGTGCCCATTCAGTGTGAAGCAGATCTTCTCTTCTGAGTGTGGGATTTGGATCACAAAGTGGGGGTCCCCGTCCACTGCAAGGCAGAAGATACAAGTCTAAAGTTAAAAGAATAAATGGAAGGGAGAGGGGAAGAGAGAGTAGGGAAAGGGAAGAGGTTATGTCTATTTCCCCAGCCCCAGTCCCAGTGCACAAGCTCCCCTGTACTCAAAGAGGGAAGCCATGGGAGTGACTGGCTTACCTGAGGAGGAGAAGGTGAAGATGCTAGGCAATGTGCCTGCAAAGGAGAGAGAGACTGTGTTGGGAAGGGACTAATCTATCACATCCCTAGGAATTCTGGGACCTCCTCCCAGATAAAGGCCAAATTCCTGTGTTCAGCATTTAAGGCTTTTCTGAAATCTAGTCCCTGCCTAGCTCTCCAGTCTTTAGGCTCTAGCCCAACCAAACTATTGTTATGACTGTCCTACCTTCTCTTCCTAGGGACCCTTTACTCCTGTTTTTCCTGCCACCTGGAATGTTTTCCTTTCCCTTAACTACCAAGGATGAATTTCTAGTTATCCTTCAAGGCCAGCCCAAATGCTATTTTCTCTTGCTCTCTGCCTGTGGTAGATAGAATTCTAAGATGGCCCCCAGGATCCCTTGGTGTACACACTCTGTAAAATCCCCAGAGCTGTGAATATCATGAAATATCCTCCCAGAAATAGGTTATTTCATGTGACCCTATTGACCTTATGAAGAGTATATTATCCAGGTGGGCCTGACCTAATCATGTAAGCCCTTAAAATTTGCATCTAGAGGTCAGAGACAGAGGTGTCAGAGAAATTTAAAATGTGAGAAGAGTTTGGCATTAGGGGAATGCTCCATGGCTGCCTTTGAAGATGGAGGGGGACTACATGGCAAGGAATGCAGGAGATTTTTAGGTACTGAGAGTGGCCCCAGGTAACCTCTAGCAGCTGACAGCGATCCTCCAGCCAACGGCCAGCAAGTAAACAGGGACCTCAGTCCCAGCAACACAAATAACTAAATTCTGCTAACAAAGTGAATGAGTGTGGAAGAGGATGAGAGCTCAGTGTGACAGACACCATGATTTCAGTCTTGTGAGACCCTGAGCAGAGAATCTAACTAAGCTATTTCTAGACTACTGACTTACAGAACTGTGAGATTATTAATTGGTGTTGTTTTAAGCCACTAAATTTGTGGTAAATGTTACACAACAATAGAAAACTAATACGTTACCTCCCTCTGGGCTCCCACAATGTCAATAAGAATTCTAATGGAATGGAAATGAAGGCCCAGGGGATCTTTGTCAGGGGAGCTCCTTGCTCACCTTTTGCTAACCCCACAGAACTTCCTTGAGATTCCATGCTGCCTCCAGCTCCCCCCAGGATCTCCTCAGAATTGCCATCCCAGTTTGGACTTCCTGCCAAGCACAAAAGAAATAAGAAAACTCTTCAAATTCCCAGGGCAAAAGCTCACAATCCTCTGACAAGGAGAGCCCTCACTGGCTCTGCAGGCTGACCTGCCCATCTCCAGGACTGGGACCTTATGCTCTCCACAGCCTCTTAGTCTTTCAAGCTCAGATATGTTCAAAGTTCTTCCTTATAGAATTTGTACATTCATTTGTCCATTCATTCATTCAGGCATTGCTTAGGTATCAGGTATATGGTGGTGAAAACTAGAGACATAGTTTCTGACCTGGTGAAGCTCGTAATTTAGTAGGGGGTGGCAGACATGAATGAAATCATAATTTATCACAAATGGTGATAAATGTTATTAGAAAAAAATAATGGGATGACCGAAGGAGTTAAACAGAGACCTGAAGTAGCCTGCTTGGGGGACGGTGGGTAAGGAGATCTGAGCTGAGATCTAAGGCATGAGCTGGAGTTTGAAGGGTAATGGAAGGGATGAGGGCAGCAGGAAGGGGTAGGACAAAGCTGGTCAGGTGATTATGAAGCAGAGAGAGTAGCTTGAAAAAAGTTCCTGGGTGAAGATGGGGTAGGGTGTTCATTGGAGGAGCAAAGTAGAGACCAGTAGGGCCGGAGTTCAGAGAATGGGTGGGAGAGGGTGAGGTCATAGAGGAAGGGGGGTAGGCAGCAGATCACACAGACCCTGTTGGCCATGAAGAGGACTTTTAACTTCATTCTAAGTATGATGGGAAACCCTTGAGGGATTTTAAGTAGGGAAAGTGCATGACATGATTTGTGTCTTTAAAGGATCCCTTTGGCTGCTGGGAGAGATTGGCCTGTAGCAGGACAGGAGAGGAAGCAGGGAAACCAGTGAGGAGGCTGGAACAGTTTTCTAGGTGAGATACAATGGTGGTTTGCTGTAGCACAGTGACATTTGGGGTGGTGGGAAGTGGATGGATTTGGTAAATATATTAGAGGTAGCATTGTCAATAACTGAGGGTGGATAGGATATTGGAGGGGTGTCTGAGGAGAGAGGCATGTAGAGGATGTCATACCCAAATTTGCATCCCTGTGATTTAGGCACCCTCAATGTGTTCTAATCCTGCCCTATAAGGTCACCTAGGAAATGTCACTCCTTCTCTTAGGAAGGCAGGATACTGGAGTGGTGAATCACATTCATTCTGTGACCAGATTGTATGAGTTCAACTCTCCGACTAGCTGTGTGACATTGAGAAATTTATTTTACCTCTCTGTGCTTCATTCTCCTCACGTGTAAAATGAAGATGTCAACAGTTTCTTGTGAGGATTAAATGAGGGACAAGTACAATATGCAGAGCAGTACTTGTGCATAGGAAGAGCTGACAAATGTTAACTTATTATTTCATAGTTTTTTTGGAAATTAAAGATAATTTTAATTATCTTCCCCAATTCTTCTACCCCTGTCATTAAGCAGGACTATTCACAGAGCACAGAAAAACCAATAAGACCCGCCTTGTCCAATGATGCATTCCTCCCCTGCTTGGGAAGCATCAACAATTCTCTTGTCGAACAAAGCAAATGTCAAAGCTAACCCTTGGCCAATTTGTTTCTGTTCAGCCTTCCCAGCCTCAACACTCCTCCTCTCCCAAGGCCTCTAATTCCGTGCATGTATACTGAGGCCCAGATAAGTTAAGTAACTGGTCCAAAGTCCCAAAGCAAGCAAGCAATCAAGCAAGGAAGCAGCTGTCCCATCACTGGAGTCTACATAAGCCTTGTAGATTCCCAGCTCCTAGTACTGTCCATTCATAGCTTACCCTCATGGCTCGACCCCTCACCCATGGCACTCACCATCTTCATCAGGAGTGAGGAGGGTATAGAAAACTGGTGGGTTCAAGGACTCCACGAACTTGGATTCCACCATTGATTCAGACAGCAGCTGTAGCTCCTCGGGGAGAAGGAGCAGACTGATGGCCTCAGGGAGGATGCTAGAAGGCAGCAAGATTGGCAGGTTTGGAGGGCTGCCTTCTGGTGTAGGCCTGGAGCTGTTGAGTAGGCTCATTGTTGGAACTACTGGCCTAGATGGTCTCAGAACTTGTCTGGTCCTCTGGGGACCCGGGAGCAGATCATGCTGATGCCAGAACCTTCCAGGGGGCAGAGTGGGAGTAAAAGGCGTGGGGAGGGGTTCTCCAAGGACAGAGGTGGTTGTGGTACTGCTGGGACCTGTGGAACTTGAGATTGTATTTGGAAATGTGCTTAGGCTCTCGGGAAGTGGGGGCCTTGGTCTGTCAGGTCTAGGAGGTAGTGGGGTTTGGGGCATATGGGGATTTGGGGTCTCAGGCTTGGAAATTGATATGCTTGTGGAAATTTGGTGTGGTGGGGCACTTGGTTTAAGAGATAATGAGACTTTAGGGGTCTTGGACAAGAGGATTCCAGGCCTGGGGTGTGGCATGTTGTTTCGGGTCTTGGGAGCAGGAACCCTAAGTCTGCTGTGTGGTGGGTACTTGGGAACCTGAAGTGTAGAGACTCCAGGTCTTGACTGTGGCAGGCCTTTAGGTGACTGTGATGTGAGTGCCCCAAGTTGGGGGTGTGATGGAGCACCAGGTCTGCAATGCAGTGGAGTAACATGTTTCACAGTGTCAGCTTTGGGCAAGGCTGGGATGCCAGGTTTCAGAGGTGAGACTTGTGTCTTGGAGTTCATGGGTAATATATCAAGATTCTGGTGTGATAGAGTGCTGAGCTTCAGAGGCAACAGAGTACCAGAATTTGAGGGCACAAGAACGGTAGGTTTTGTCCTGAGAGTTGCCTGGGCCAAGGTGTCAGAATCCTGTTGTGCTGGAGTTTTGGCCTTTGGGTATGTAGGCGTTGATAGGGTATGAAGGCTCTCTCCCAATGGCTCCAACTCTTTGGAACTTAGCATCTTCTTGGTAGAGGCAGTAGTAGTTGAGGATAAGTAGAACTTTGGTTTCACAGGCCTTGATTTGGGGGAAATGACCTTGGGCACCAAGGCTGGCTGAGCTGTGCTTATCCCTAGGCCATGCCTGCTGCTGGATGAGGGCATTATGGTGTCTGGCCCAGCAGAGGTGGAGGTCTGTCTCCTGGTCTCCTCACCGGCCTCCTTGGGTTGCACCATGACCAGTGAAGTCAGAGGTGTGACAAAGTTGTATTCAAGGGACAGGTTGAGGACTTTGGCAGCCAGCAGGTGGCGAATGGTGGTGTCACGAGCTTGGAAGCGTGCATCCAGCAGCTCTCCAATGGTGACGTAGGCCCAGAGGCGGCGGATGAAGTGGGCCACATTGGGGGCTGGCTCCCCTGGGCAACCAAAGGTCTTCTGGCTGTTGTTGGTGGCCTCTTCACTGTGGCAGGCCACAAGAAGCTGATCCTTGGGGCCACGGGCTGCCAGGTGGATGCCCAGTTCCTGTTTGCCTGGCTGTACCTGTCCTGCCACCACCAGCTCTGAGCCACCAAAGTAATTGGGGAAAACGGCCCAAGGGGAGGCCCCAACCAAGCCACCCAGGTAGTTCAGATGCACATCTGCCAGCAGAGGCATGGAGATCTCCTCATAGAGGCCCTCCAACTGTAAGGCCGCATCAGTGTCCTCATATATGCGCCGGGCTATTCCCCGGTTTTCCAGGGACAGGCGGCGCAGCAGTGTAAAGTCAGCATCATCCCCAAAGGCCAAGGTGAAAAGGGATACCCTGTGGCCTACTGCCTGACGGACATTGGAGAGGATCACGCTGGGGGTCGTCACGCCAGCCGTGGGTTCCCCATCTGTCAGGAAGATGATAAGAGGGATCCTCCCCACACTGGGGCCCCTCCCAGGCTCCTGGTTGCTATGGTTCAGCACTGAAGCAGCTGCCAGCAGAGCTGAGTTGATGTCGGTCCCTAATTGGGGAATAGATTGTGAGACCATCTTCTCTGGTCACTTCTACCCCCATTGCAGACAAACTGGGCACCTCACCAACCTCCCAGGCTCGCAGCTCCTTATCTTTGCTCAGGCAGTATCCACTGTTTCTCCTTCCCAACTTCTCCACTCCCACCCAGACTTGCTGAAATCTGACATTGAGGCCCACATGTCCTTGGCTTTTATCACTCTCTGTCTCACACTGTTCTTTGTCTGTTTCCTTGGTGGTGCAGGGTCGAGGGGGGAGATGTCTCATTCCCCAGTGAGACTGGCAGGTTCCCAAGGATAGCACCCCCCCGCCTTCTTCTTGCTACAGGGGAAGAAAGGACAGAGTTGACAGGAGGCAGTGGATAGAGGAGAATTCAGTAGTTGTCAGAGACGATTGCTCAAAAGCTAGAATCAGGGCAGCAGCTTCCTCAAATGCTTGGAAATAAATATATAGATTATTGATTTAAAGAAAGTTTAGCAAATTCTTTCAAGTGTTTGCTTTAAAGAGGAGGAAACTGAGGCCAAAAAGAAATGTGTCCTAAGACACATGGAGAATCAGCTGTGCTCTTTCTACAAGGAAAGGGTGATGGGAGAACACAGAGGACCAAGGACCACATTTGTGTGAAATGTAGTCTTGATATTTCAGGCACTGTGAGAGTTGAGGAGGATGGGGAAATGAAGAGAGGATTTCAGGAATTTCCCATATCACCACAGCCTGCCCATTTGAGTGGGTAGATCTAACACTTACAACCATCAGCTTCCATGCGATGCAGGTAGTCCTTGGCACTGTGGACATTCTGGATGGTGGCCTGGATAGAGCCTCCAGCTTTCCAGACATTAATTGTGTCAGAAAAGGATATGATGTTGAAGTAGTCATTGGCTCGAAGGTCACTGAGGATCACATTCATGGCCTTTTTAGTCTGTGGGATATGGATGAAATGAAGGGAATGGGACAAGACT
This sequence comes from Macaca fascicularis, assembly GCF_037993035.2. Classification (NCBI taxonomy): domain Eukaryota; kingdom Metazoa; phylum Chordata; class Mammalia; order Primates; family Cercopithecidae; genus Macaca; species Macaca fascicularis. The sequence goes on from NC_088395.1 coordinate 54,754,794, forward strand.
TGAGGTCTATGAGATTGAAAGGCTTTTTCTACACAAGGCATTAAAATCTAAGTGTTATATGGTTTTAAGACCCTCTGACTGCAGGACTCTGTGAATCTAGGATTCTCAGGTGAAAATATGGGTTCCAAGGCATTGAACTGCACCGTTTAATATGGTAGCTAATAACAGTCACATGTAGCTACTTATATTTGAATATAAACTAGCTAAAATTAAAGAAAAATTTAAACATTTAATTCTTTACTTGCAGTAGCCACATTTCAAGTGTTCAATAGCCACATGTTGCCAGTGGCTACTATATGAGATAGCACAGAATTTTAGGTCATTTCTGTCATCACAAAAGTCATATTGGACGCTGATGGTCTAAAAGGTTCAAGCTCCATGTTTTTAGAGCTCTAGAATTCATTTGCTATATGGTTCCTGGGCTCCATGACCCAGGATTCAATGATTCCAGAATTCTAATGTTTAGGACCTTTATGATCCCAGGTCTTTATAGCTGCCTTTCAATGACTTTCCATGCTTTAGTTCTGCTGTAATCTGCTCTTCTGCCTCACCCTCCATTTCTTCCTAGTCTCACCAGCCCCTAGAAAACTCAGATTCCAGTTTAACTCCATAAACCTTGCTCTTTTGTGCTCTTTAGATAGCATACTCCTCTCCAACTTCCCTTTATTTATTCACATCTTTACTGTTCTTTCAATTGCTCCTTCTCTGGAAAGTTCTTCCTTAAATTGCCAACCCTGACCCATGCCCTTCTCACTTAGATATTCCCTGTCCCAGTCTGCTCACTGACTGTTTTACATGAAATATTTTTACTTTCTATCCAAATATTGAACTCTTTGAGAGAAGGGTTTATAATGCTTCTTTTTCTTGTCTCCCTTCTCTATGGCAACACTAACATAGGGCTAGGCCCATAGGAGGTTCAGGGAATACAGTATATAGGATCTACTATTAGGTATCATTTACAGAACACTTGCTATGTTCCAGGCTCTGTGCTAAATCCTTAGATGCATCAGCTCATTTAATTATCACAGCAACACAATGAAGAAGGTACTAATATTATCCTCATTTTACAGGTGATGACACTGAGACTCAGAGAGGTGGTGACTTGCTTAAGGTCACACAGCTAGTCATTGATGGACAAGGGATTCAAATCCACATTTGGGAGGTTTTAAGTCCAGTGACCCTAAGCACAATATTATGATATTATGCTTTCAATCCTTTATATAGGTATGGATTTCAGAGACCACAGGCAGGACACTTGAGACCCACCTTTCTCTACACCTTAAACTGATAGGAAATGTCTTTAATGCTTCTAAGTGGATTAGAGTCTTTTCTGCCATAGGGAGAGCTCTGGGGATAAGTCATACATTCTGGGACAGGGAGCTAAGCACCATACTCTTGTTTCCATTGAGAGAGAAGAGACTTAATAGGATAGCTTTTCCTGAGAAGAGCAGTAGAAAAGTGAGAGCCTATGAGGTCCTGAAGGTCAGAATCTCTTGTCGACCAGGAATAGATTGTAGAAGTGTGCTGTTTGATCTCCAATTACTTTGAGATTTCCCAGCTATCTTTCTGTAATTGACTTCTAGTTTAATTTCATTTGATTTGAAAGCATACTTGGTATGATTTATATTATTTTAAATTTGTTAAGGTATGTTTTAAGGCCAAGGATATGGTCTATCTTGGTAAATGCTCCATGTGAGCTTGAGATGAATGTGTAATCTGCTGTTGTTGAATAAAGTATTCTAGAAATGTCAATTCAATCCAGTTAATTGATGGTGCTGTTCAATTCAACTATGTCCTTACTGATTTTCTGCCTGCTGAATCTGTCAATCACTGATAAAGGGATGATGAACTCTCTAATTATAATAGTGGATTCATATATTTTTACCTTCCAGTTTCATCAGTTTTTACTACATATATTTTGGTATGTTGTTGTTCGTTGCATGCACATTAAGGATTGTTTGTCTTCTTGGAAAATTTCCCCTTTACCATTATATTTCTTTTATTGTTATATCATATAATGCAACTGTTTATTGCTGAAAATTTCCTTGCTTTGAAGTCTATTTTGTCCAAAACTAATACAGCTACCCCAGCCAGCTTTCTTTAATTTGTGTTAGCATGGTATATCTTTCTCTATCCCTTTGCTTTTGATTTTTCTGTGTCTTTATATTTATTATTATTATTTTTATTACTTTTTTTCATTTATTTATTTATTATTATTATTATACTTTAAGTTCTAGGGTACATGTGCATAACGTGCAGGTTTGTTACATATGTATACTTGTGCCATGTTGGTTTGCTGCACCCATCAACTCGTCAGCACCCATCAACTCATCATTTACATCAGGTGTAACTCCCAATGCAATCCCTCCCCCATCCCCCCTTCCCATGATAGGCCCCGGTGTGTGATGTTCCCCTTCCCGAGTCCAAGTGATCTCATTGTTCAGTTCCCACCTATGAGTGAGAACATGCGGTGTTTGGTTTTCTGTTCTTGTGATAGTTTGCTAAGAATGATGGTTTCCAGCTGCATCCATGTCCCTACAAAGGACACAAACTCATCCTTTTTGATGGCTGCATAGTATTCCATGGTGTATATGTGCCACATTTTCTTAATCCAGTCTGTCACTGATGGACATTTGGGTTGATTTCAAGTCTTTGCTATTGTGAATAGTGCCACAATAAACATACGTGTGCATGTGTCTTTATAGCAGCATGATTTATAATCCTTTGGGTATATCCCCAGTAATGGGATGGCTGGGTCATATGGTACTTCTAGTTCTAGATCCTTGAGGAATCACCATACTGTTTTCCATAATGGTTGAACTAGTTTACAATCCCACCAACAGTGTAAAAGTGTTCCTATTTCTCCACATCCTCTCCAGCACCTGTTGTCTCCTGACTTTTTAATGATCGCCATTCTAACTGGTGTGAGATGGTATCTCATTGTGGTTTTGATTTGCATTTCTCTGATGGCCAGTGATGATGAGCATTTTTTCATGTGTCTGTTGGCTGTATGAATGTCTTCTTTTGAGAAATGTCTGTTCATATCCTTTGCCCACTTTTTGATGGGGTTGTTTGTTTTTTTCTTGTAAATTTGTTTGAGTTCTTTGTAGGTTCTGGATATTAGCCCTTTGTCAGATAAGTAGATTGCAAAAATGTTCTCCCATTCTGTAGGTTGCCTGTTCACTCTGATGGTAGTTTCTTTTGCTGTGCAGAAGCTCTTCAGTTTAATTAGATCCCATTTGTCAATTTTGGCTTTTGTTGCCGTTGCTTTTGGTGTTTTAGACATGAAGTCTTTGCCCATGTCTATGTCCTGAATGATACTACCTAGGTTGTCTTCTAGGATTTTTATGGTATTAGGTCTAACATTTAAGTCTCTAATCCATCTTGAATTAATTTTCATATAAGGAGTAAGGAAAGGGTCCAGTTTCAGCTTTCTACTTATGGCTAGCCAGTTTTCTGAGCACCATTTATTAAATGGGGAATCCTTTCCCCATTTCTTGTTTCTCTGAGGTTTGTCAAAGATCAGATGGCTGTAGATGTGTGGTATTATTTCTGAGGACTCTGTTCTGTTCCATTGGTCTATATCTCTGTTTTGGTACCAGTACCATGCTGTTTTGGTTACTGTAGCCTTGTAGTATAGTTTGAAGTCAGGTAGCGTGATGCCTCCAGCTTTGTTCTTTTGACTTAGGATTGTCTTGGCAATGAGGGCTCTTTTTTGGTTCCATATGAACTTTAAAGCAGTTTTTTCCAATTCTGTGATGAAACTCATTGGTAGCTTGATGGGGATGGCATTGAATCTATAAATAACCTTGGGCAGTATGGCCATTTTCACGATATTGATTCTTCCTATCCATGAGCATGGTATGTTCTTCCATTTGTTTGTGTCCTCTTTGATTTCACTGAGCAGTGGTTTGTAGTTCTCCTTGAAGAGGTCCTTGACATCCCTTGTAAGTTGGATTCCTAGGTATTTTATTCTCTTTGAAGTGATTGTGAATGGAAGTTCATTCCTGATTTGGCTCTCTGTTTGTCTGTTACTGGTGTATAAGAATGCTTGTGATTTTTGCACATTGATTTTGTATCCTGAGACTTTGCTGAAGTTGCTTATCAGCTTAAGGAGATTTTGGGCTGAGACAATGGGGATTTCTAAATATACAATCATGTCATCTGCAAAGAGGGACAATTTGACTTCTTCTTTTCCTAACTGAATACCCCTGATTTCTTTCTCTTGCCTGATTGCCCTAGCCAGAACTTCCAACACTATGTTGAATAGGAGTGGTGAGAGAGGGCATCTCTGTCTTGTGCCAGTTTTCAAAGGGAATTTTTCCAGTTTTTGCCCATTCAGTATGATATTGGCTGTGGGTTTGTCATAAATAGCTCTTATGATTTTGAGGTACGTTCCATCAATACCGAATTTATTGAGCGTTTTTAGCATGAAGCGCTGTTGAATTTTGTCAAAAGCCTTTTCTGCATCTATTGAGATAATCATGTGGTTCTTGTCTTTGGTTCTGTTTATATGCTGGATTATGTTTATTGATTTGCAAATGTTGAACCTGCCTTGCATCCCAGGGATGAAGCCCACTTGATCATGGTGGATAAGCTTTTTGATGTGCTGCTGAATCCGGTTTGCCAGTATTTTATTGAGGATTTTTGCATCGATGTTCATCAGGGATATTGGTCTAAAATTCTCTTTTTTTTTTTGTGTGTCTCTGCCAGGCTTTGGTATCAGGATGATGTTGGCCTCATAAAATGAGTTAGGGAGGATTCCCTCTTTTTCTATTGATTGGAGTAGTTTCAGAAGGAATGGTACCAGCTCCTCCTTGTACCTCTGGTAGAATTCAGCTGTGAATCCATCTGGTCCTGGACTTTTTTTGGTTGGTAGGCTATTAATTATTGCCTCAATTTCAGAGCCTGCTATTGGTCTATTCAGGGATTCAACTTCTTCCTGGTTTAGTCTTGGAAGAGTGTAAGTGTCCAGGAAATTATCCATTTCTTCTAGATTTTCTAGTTTATTTGCGTAGAGCTGTTTATAGTATTCTCTGATGGTAGTTTGTATTTCTGTGGGGTCGGTGGTGATATCCCCTTTATCATTTTTAATTGCATCTATTTGATTCTTCTCTCTTTTCTTCTTTATTAGTCTTGCTAGCGGTGTGTCAATTTTGTTGATCTTTTTAAAAAACCAACTCCTGGATTCATTGATTTTTTGGAGGGTTTTTTGTGTCTCTATCTCCTTCAGTTCTGCTCTGATCTTAGTTATTTCTTGCCTTCTGCTAGCTTTTGAATGTGTTTGCTCTTGCTTCTCTAGTTCTTTTAATTGTGATGTTAGAGTGTCAATTTTAGATCTTTCCAGCTTTCTCTTGTGGTCATTTAGTGCTATAAATTTCCCTCTACACACTGCTTTAAATGTGTCCCAGAGATTCTGGTATGTTGTATCTTTGTTCTCGTTGGTTTCAAAGAACATCTTTATTTCTGCCTTCATTTCTTTATGTACCCAGTAGTCATTCAGGAGCAGGTTGTTCAGTTTCCATGTAGTTGAGCGGTTTTGATTGAGTTTCTTAGTTCTTAGTTCTAGTTTGATTGCACTGTGGTCTGAGAGACAGTTTGTTATAATTTCTGTTCTTGTACATTTGCTGAGGAGTGCTTTACTTCCAATTATGTGGTCAATTTTGGAATAAGTGCGATGTGGTGCTGAGAAGAATGTATATTCTGTTGATTTGGGGTGGAGAGTTCTATAGATGTCTATTAGGTCTTCTTGCTGCAGAGATGAGTTCAATTCCTGGATATCCTTGTTAACTTTCTGTCTTGTTTATCTGTCTCTGTGTCTTTATATTTAAAGTGGTTTTCTTATAAACAACCTACAATTGGGTCTTATTTTATTATCCACACTGAGAGTCTCTGTCTTTTAATTGGTATATTTAAACCATTTATGATTACAGTCGTTACTGACATAGCTGGTTTAATATTTGCCATAGTTGTAAATGTTTTCTCTTCTTTTAAAATTATTTATTCTTATTTCTTCCACTCATTTTCTGGCTTCTCTAGTTTTAATTGGACATTTTACATGATCCTGTTTTATCTTCTCTCTTAGCATATGCATTAGACTTCAAACATTTTAGCAGTTCCCCTAGAGTTTACAGTATACATTTACAACCAATCCAAATCCACTTTCAAATAACACTATACAGCTTTATGCATAGTGCAAGTACCTTGTAACAGAGTATTCCCAATTATTCCCTCCCATCCTATACAATATTACTTTCATTAACAATTTCACTTATTCATAAGCTACATTCACTAAATACATTATTGTTTATTATTATTTTGAAAAATATTATCTGTTAGGTCAGCTAATAAGAAAACTAAAGTATTTTATTTTACCTTCCTTTATTCCTTCTCTAACACTTTTCCTTTCTTTATGTAGATCCAAGTATCTGAGATATATCATTTTCTTCCTCTATGTAGAACTGCTTTTAACATTTCTTGCAAAGCAAGTTTGTTGGTGACAATTCCCAAAATTTTTGTTTGTTTGAGAAAGTCTTTATTTTTCTTTACTTTGGAATAATCATTTTGATGTATACAGAATTCTAGGCTGGTGGGTTTTTCCCTTCAACACTTGCAGTATTTCACTCTACTTTCTTCTTGCTCCCATGGTTTCTGAAGAAAAGTCTGATATAGTTCCCATCTTTGCTCTTCTATAGGTAAGGTACTTTTTACTCTGGCTTTTTAAAAGATTTTTCTGCTGTCTGAATATGATATGCCTAGGTGTAGATTGTTTAGTATTTATCCTGCTTTGTGTTCTCCTAAGCTTCTTGGACCTGAGGTTGGTGTGCATAATTCATTTTGGAAAATTTGTATCTATTATTACTTCAAGTATTTCTTCTGTTCCTTTCTCTCTTTCTTCTCCTTCTATTATTTCCATGATGCATATGTAACACTTTTAAAATTGTTCCACAATTCTTGAATATTCTAGGGTGTTTCTTAAAATTCTTTTTTATTTTTGTTTTTTAGCTTCAGGAATTTCTATGAATGTATCTTCAAGCTCATTGATTCTTTACCCAACCATGTCCAGTCTACTGATGAGTGAATCAAAGGGATTCTTCATTCCTGTTACAGTATTTCTGATATTCAGTATTTCCTTTTTATTTTCCTAGGGTTTTCATGTCTCTGCTTACATTACCATGTGTTGTCCTTATTTGTGGTGCACTCTATCATTAGTTTCCACAGCATATTAATCATGGGTTTAAAAATTCTCGGTTTGACCCATTAAAAAATTGGCAAAGGATATGAACAGATACTTCTGAAAAGAAGACATACATGTGGACAACAATCATACGAAAAAAATGCTTAACATCACTGATCATTAGAGAAATGGAAATCAAAACCACAATGAGATACCATCTCACACCAGTCAGAATGGCTATTAAATAGTTAAAAAAACAACAACAACAGATGCTGGCAAGGTTGTGGAGAAAAGGGAGTGCTTATATACTGTCAGTGGGAGGGTAAATTAGTTCAACCATTGTGGAAGATAGTGTGGCGATTCCTCAAAGATCTAAAAACAGAAATACCATTTGACCCAGCAATCCCATTACTGGGTATATATCCAAAGGAATATAAGTCGTTCTGCAGCACAATTCACAATAGCAGAGACATGGAATCAACCTAAATGCCCATCAATAGTGGACTTGATAAAGAAAATGTGGTACATATACACCATGAAATACTATGCAGCCATAAAAAAGAATGAAATCCTGTCCTTTGTGGGAACAGGGATGGGAACTGGAGGCAATCATCCTAAGTGAGGTAATGCAGGAGCAGAAAACCAATGTTACATGTTCTCACTTATCAGTGGGAGCTAAACATTGAACACACATGTACACAAAGAAGGGGACAACAGACACTGGGGCCTCCTTGAGGGTGGAAGGTCAGAGAAGGGTGAAGATTGAAAAATGATATACTACATACTGTGCTTATTACCTGGGTGACAAAATAATCTGTACACCAAACACCTGCAATACTGAATTTACCCATGTAACAAACCTGCACGTGTATCCACTGAACCTAAAATAAAAGTTGGAAAAAAATATTTCAATAAAAAATAAAATTGTTTGATAATTTCAACATCTCTAACATATTGAAGTCTGGCTGTGATGTTTGTTTACTCTCTTCAGACAGTGTTTTTTTTCCTTTTAGCATGCCTTCTCATTTTAGGTTGAAAGCCAGACATGATATATCAGGTAAAAGGAAATAAACTAAATGGCATTTAGTGTGGGGTTTTAAGTTTATCTGGCTATGAGTTAGGTAATGTTTCCTGTTTGGAGCAGTTTTAGGTGTCAGAGGCTAAAATTACTCCTTTTTTTTTTTTTTGACAGGGTCTTGCTCTGTTGCCCCAGCCTGAGAGCAGTGGTGCGATCTTGGCTCACTGCAAGCTCCACTCGCTGGGCTCAAGCCATTTTCCAAAGGCAGCCTCCTGAGTAGCTGGGACTACAGGTGTGCACCACCACACCTTGTTAATTTTTGTATTTTTAGTAGAGACAGGGTTTTGCCATGTTGCCCAGGCTGGTCTCAAACTCCTGGGCTCAAGTGATCTGCCTACCTCAGCTTCCCAAAGTGCTAGGATTACAAGTGGGAGCCACCGTGCCTGGCCAAAATTACTTCTAGTGTCCATATTTTTGTTGCTTCTGTTGTCTTTGGTTTTCCCTAGTAACATTTTCTTAAATAGGGTTTGGGCTTGTAGTTCTATCAGCTGTAACTTTCCATTATTGTCGAGGAGCCCAGTTGATGTGGTGATAATGTGTGGAGTGAGAGGAAGCATTCTATACTCTTATGAGGAGGTCTCAGTCTTTTAGTGAATTGATGTCCCTGATATAGAAACTTTACAAGTGTTTCTGAGATTTTACCCCTCTTGATTGAGACAAAAAGGCAAGAAAGGGCTGGATTTGGGGAGATCCCTCCTGCTACACTGGGGCTGGGGAGCTGGCTTGGGGTACTACCCATTTTTCCCCAGGTTGCTCGACTCTGGTAAAACAAACTCAGCCTTAGGTCCCAAGGGCTATGTGATTGAAAGATTAAGGAGCAACCGTTATATAATTGCAAGATACCAGAACAAAAAGCTCCAGGGTATTATGGTATGAAATGCTGCTTGCAGAACTTTATGGATTCAAGGGCTAAAGTCAAAGCGTGCTTGGTCTACGGCCTCAGAACTCTGACCCATGGGCACAGTGGTAGAAGTGCAACAAGATTAAAATTGATATTGCTCCTGAATCTATAGTTTCTAACTCTATAATGCCAATACTCTATACTATTAGGCCTTTAAAGTAAAAAAAAAAAAAAAAAAAAAATAGCAAAGACCCAAAACCTTGTGGCCTCAGGAAGACTCAGAGTCTCTGTGACCTAAGGTTTTCTTGCTTCTGGATTCTGGGATCCTAGGGTGCTCTAGCTTGAGGGTCCTATATGACCCTGGGCTTTTGTGGTTGAGGGTCTCAATGGTTTCACATTGACCAATGTGTCAATGTTCTTAGGACTCTGTGGCTCCAGGTCCACAGGCTCCTGTTAGGTAAGATACCAGGACCATAGGGTAGGCCCAAGCCTGTAAGACTCAAGGGTCATGGGATGGTGGAATCTCTCCTCCCAGGGTCCCATTGTTACCACACTCTCCGCTTTCTGGGTCTTCTGATACTAGGACTAAGAAGGGCTTCCAGGATCCTTGTTACCTGTTCCATCTTGGTACCAAACATGGAGCCGCTTACATCAATAACAAAAACCACATTCTTCTCCATAGGTGGAAGGCCTCTGGGGGCAAAGTAGTGAATGAAATAGCCATCGTAAATCTGGACAAAAAAAAAAAAAAAAAAAAAAAGTAAAACCAAGAAGGACTGTGAAAGCCAATCTAAATCAGGTCCCCTCTTATTTTCCTTCATAACACTGTGCTTTGTTTCCCAGGACTCCAGGACTTCTCACTGTTTCTAAACAGGCATGTGTGTGACTGTTTGCTCACTGTCCATCTCCTTCACCAGAACCACGTCTCTGCCATTCCGACCTTCATCCCGGGGCCTGCCCCAGAGCTGTGGAGGGAATGAGACAGGCTTGTAGCCCAGCACTCCAAGGATCAGGATCTCTGCAATATGTGAGTTCCTGTCTGTGAGAGAGTTGGGCTTGCACAGCTTAAAGGGTCCCTAGGGATATTTTGCCTGGGCTGCAGGAACTTCAAGTATTGTTTTAACCTCCCTGTATAGAGTGAGCCTGGGGCCCAGCTCTTTGCTGCCAGGGGCTGGGAGTTGCAGGGCCTCCCTCTCCTCCTAAAACCTTTCTGCTGTTGCTGGGCAGAGCAGGGAGAGGAGGAGGGAGCCTAAGCAGAGTGAGTTGTTTATTCAGAGGGGATTGGTTACACCAGGTACAGATGCCTTGGGCTGTCCTGGATGTGATTGGCTGCTGACTCCCCTCCCCCACTCCATTCCTCCCTCTGCTGAGCCTCCGGGCTGGGACAGCTGAGGGAAGGGGAGGGAGGCTAGGAGGGTCCCTCAGGACCAGTCTCAGCTCAGCTCAGGGATGTCTGCGCTGGCTGAGGGTCTGTGCTCCCCTGAAGCTGAAGGAGGCTCTGCCCAGGGTCACAGGCTTTTGCTCCTCTCTGCCCTTCAGGCACTCTCTGACCACAAGGCTGGACATTGCCTCTTCCTTCTCAGGGGGAAAGAGAAGATGGGAGGACATCCTGTTCTTCCCCTCCATTCCAGCCTTTGAATTAATTCACATGTGCAATTGCATTCTCTGTCTCCACTAATCCTGGCACTCTGGTACAGTTCAAAAAGGCCTGTGTCACCCACACTACAACTGCCCAATCCAGGAGCGGAACCCAGTGGCTTCTGCACACCTCCCACACCTGGGCTGGTGAGAGCTCCCAGGAAATTCATGCCTACCTTTCCCTGATCCCATGCCCACCGGGGCCCCCACTTCCTATCACATAACCCACGGGCAGGACCTTGCTCACCAACCTCTCCCAGTCACCTCAGCAGTCATTCCATCCTACCTACCTGACTCAAGGAGAGAATTAAGAGCACAGAGCCAGGGACACTTTGACTGCCCACCCCACCCTTCTACAGGGTCCACATCCCCATACACCTCCTCCCTCAGCCTAAGGAAAGGTGGTCCTGCCTTGGACCCCATGCACTCCAAGTGCCCAGCCCCTCCAGTACTCGTCAGGTCCACTCTCTCCAACCCCCTTTAACATGTACCCCACTGGGTCTTCCTTGAAATATAGAATTGTTTTGTCTTTTCCATGCACTAAGACTAGCTCTTGTCCCCAGTCCACTCCCAAATGTCTCTCTAGCCTCTTTTTTCCCTGGAGCATCACAGGCTGAGAAAGTGGGCACCCTCAATGGGCTCAAATGAAGATCACTCCCGGGGACCACCACAGACTAGCTACTGTGCCCACCCCGCATAGACACTTCCCTCACTAAAGGCAACCGTGACTAGCTTGCCTCCAAACTCAGTGGCTGGAAGAGGGGTGAAGCAAGATGGTGGAATAAAAAGCTCCACCAATCGTACCCCTAGGAAGGACACCAATTTAACAACCATCTACACACAAATAAGCACCTTCAAAAGAACCAAGAGCTCTGTACCTGGTTTTAAGTTCATATCAACGAAAGAGGCACTGGAAGAACAGTCTTGAATTGCTGACACCACCCCTATTCCACCCTCCAAGTCTGCCCCCAGCAGAGGAGGCACGGTGTGCAAGAGCATTTCTTTGTGTTAGGGGAGGGAGAGCGCAGCTATTGTGAGGCATTGACCTCAGTGTTGCCCTTTTAGAGCACTAAAAAACAAACAAACAAACAAACAAAAAACAACAAAAAAAACTGAACCAAACTCGGCTGATGCCTGCATATGGAGGAAGCATTCAAAACAGTCCTAGCTACACATGAATTACCCATGTCAGCATGTCAGCAGTTGGCACTTGAGCTCCTGCAAGCCTTGCCACCATGGACTAAAGTGCTTTAGGGCTCCAAATAAACTTGAAAGACAGCCTAGACACAAGGACTGCAACTCCTAGTAGGGGCCTAGTGCTGAACTGGGCCCAGAGACAGTGGACTTAGGGGGCACACAACCTACTGAGACACCAACTGGGGCAGTTAAGTGAGTGCTAGCATCACCCCTCCTCTAACCCCAGGCTCCACAGCTTGTGGCTCCAAAAGAGACCCCTTCATTCTGCTTGAAGACAGGAGAGGGAAGAGTGGAAAAGACTTTGTCTTGCATCTTGTATACCAGCTCAGCCGCAGCAGGATAGAGCACCAGTAAGAGTTGTGAGGCTCCTTTTCCAGGCCCTAACTCCCAAAACACATTTCTAGACACACTCTGGGCTAGAAGGAAACCTGCTGCCTTGAAGGGAAGGACCCAGTTCTGGCTGCATTCTTCACCTGCTAAATGAAGAGCCCTTGGGCCCTGAATAGCCAACAATAATGCCCAGGTACTACATTGAGGGCCTTGGGTGAGACTCTGAGACTTGCTGGCTTTAGGTGATGCACATTCCAAGCTGCAGTGGCTATTAGGAGAGAGTGCTTATCTTTTACAAAAGCAGAGGATAAAGTAAATGGGACATTGTCTTGAAGCTTAAGTACCAGTTTGGCCACAAGGGTGTAGAGCACCAAGCAGGCTCTTAAGGTCCTAGATTCTAGGCATTGGCTCTTGGATGGCCTAGAATCCAACTTCCGGTCCTCCCCTAGGCCAGAGAAGAGCCTACTGCCCTGAAAGGTGAGGCTAAGGATAGGCAGCATATAGCACAAGCTGACTGAAGAACCTTGGGGCCTTAAGGGAGCATCGGTGGTTATCTGTCAGTATTCCTTGTGAGTTGTGGTGGCAGTGGCCATGAGGTGAGGCTCTTCTGCCTTTGAAAAGGGGAAGGAAGAGTGAGAAGAAGTGTATTTTGTGGTTTGACTGCCAGTTTACCAGCAGGACAATAGAAAACCAGGTAGAATTCTAAGGTGATTGACTCTAGTCTCTGGCTCCTGGATGGCACCTCTGGATCCACCCAGGGCCTGAGGGAACTCACTATCCCAAAGTGAAGGACACAGGCCCGGTTGTTTTTGACACTTTCTGATTGTACAGCCTCAGGGTCTTGAGTGAACATAGGCAGAAGCCGGGACGTGTTACAGCAGGCCTGGGTGAGACCCAGTACTGCGCTGGCTTCAAGTCTGACCCAACGCAGTCATAGGTGGTGGCCACAAGAGTGCTTGTGTCAATCCACCCCCAGCTTCATGTGGCTCACAACAGAGAGAGAGAGAGAGAGAGAGAGAGAGAGACTTTGGGAGAAAGTAAGGAAAGCGAATTAGTCTGCCTGGTAATGGAAAGAATTCTCCCAGATATTGTCCAAGACCATCAAGACAATACTTCTATGAGTCTGCAAGAACCACAGCATTACGAGGCTTGGGGTGCCCCTAAAGCAGATACAGCTTAGATCACAACATATACATACATTCGAATATCTGGAAAGCCTTCCCAAGAAGGACAGGTACAAGCAAGCCCAGACGGTGAAGACTGTAATAAATACTTAACTCTTCAATGCCCAGACACAGAAGAACATCTAAAAGTATCAAGACAATCCAGGAAAATACATGACATTACCAAATAAACTAAATAAGTCACCAGGGACCAATTCTGAAGAAATAGAGATATGTGACCTTTCAGACAGAGAATTCAAAATAGCTGTGTTGAGGAAACTCCAAGAAATTTGAGATAACACAGAGAAGGCATTCAGAATTCTATCAGATGAAAGTAACAAAGAGATTGCAATGAGATTGCAATAATTTAAAATAATCAAGCAGAAATTCTGGAAAATGCAATTGACATACTGAAAAATGCACCAGAGTCTTTTTTTTTTTTGAGACAGAGTCTCCCTCTGTCACCCAGGCTGGAGTGCAGTGGCACGATGTTGGCTCACTGCAACCTCTGCCTCCTGGGTTCAAGCGATTCTCCCACCTCAGCCTCCCGAGTAGCTGGGATTACAGGCATGTGCCACCATGCCCAGCTAATTTTTGTATTTTTAGTAGAGACAAGGTTTCACTATGTTGTCCAGGCTGGTCTCAAAGTCCTGACCTCAAGTGATCCACCTGTCTCAGCATCCCAAAGTGCTGGGATTAAAGGTGTGAGCCACTGCACCCGGCCTGTACCTGAGTTTTTTAAAAGCAGAATTGTTCAAGCAGAAAAAATAATTAGTGAATTACAAGATAGGCTATTTGAAAATAAACAGTCAGAGGAGACAAAAGAAAAAAAAAAAAAGAAGCAATGAAGCATGCCTACACGATCTAGAAAATAGCCACAGACGGGCAAATCTAAGAGTTAGTGGCCCTAATGAAGAGATAGAGAAAGAGATAGGGGTAGAAAGTTTATTCAGAGGGATAATAACAGAGAACTTTCCAAACCAAGAGAAAGATATCAATATCCAGATACAAGAAGGTGACAGAACACCAAGCAGATTTTACCCAAAAAAGACTACTTTGAGGAATTTAATAATCAAACTCCCAAAGGTCAAGGATAAAGAAAGGATCCTAAAAGCAGCAAGAGAAGAGAAACAAATAACAGACAATACATCTCCAATATTTCTGTCAGCAGACTTTTCAGTGGAAATCTTTAAGGCTGAGAGAGTGTCATTACATATTTAAAACACTGAAGGAATAAACTACTGTTACCCTAGAATAGTATATCTGGAGAAAATATCCCTCAAACGTGAAAGAGAAATAAAGAATTTCCCAGACAAAAAAGAGCTGAGGGATTTCATCGTTGCCAGACCTGTCCTACAAGACATGCTAAAGGGAGTACTTGAATCAGAAAGAAAAGGACATTACTGAGCAATAAATAATCACTTGAAGGTACAAAACTCACTGGTAATAGTAAGTACACAGAAAAACACAAAATATTATAACAATGTAACAGTGGCATATAAACCACTCTCATGCTAAGTAGAAAGATTAAATGATAACCTAATCAAAAGTACTAAGTAAACAACTTTTCAAGACACAGTACAAGGAATTACAAATAGAAACAACAAAGAAATAAAAAGCAAGAGGATGAAGTTAAGGCATAGAGTTTTTATTAGTTTTCTTTTTGCTTGTTTGTTAGTGCAAACAGTGTTAAGTTGTTATCAGCTTAAAATAATGGTTAATAAGATAGTATTGACAGGCCTCATGGTAACCTCAAAACAAAAAACATACAAAGGATACACAGAAAATAAAAAAGTAGGAAACTAAATCATATTACCAAAGAAAATAATCTTGCTAAAAGGAAGACAGGAAGGGAAAAAAGAAGGACGAGCAGACCACAAAACAAAACAAAACAAAAAAACAAAATAGGAAAACCAATAACAAAATGGCAAGAATAAATTCTTACTTGTCAATAATAACATCAAATGTAAATGGGCTTACCTCTCCAATCAAAAGACATAGAGTGGCTGAATGGATTAAAAAAATAAGACTCACTGATCTATTGCCTATAAGAAAAACATTTCATCTATAAAGACACACATAGACTACAAATAAAGGGATGAAAGATGGTATTCCATGCCAATGGAAACAAACAAACAAAAAAGATGAGGAGGAGCCATACAGAGACAAAATCTACAAGAAGAGACAAAGAAGGTAACAATATAATGATAAAGGGGTCGATTTAGCAAGAGGATATAACAATTGTGAAAATATATGTACCCAACACTGGAGAACAAAGATATATAAAGTAAATATTATTAGAGCTAAAGGGAGAGATGGACTCCAACATGACAATCACTAGAGTCCTCAAGACCACACATTCAGCACTGGACATCTTCCAGACAGAAAATCAACAAGGAAACATTGGACTTCATTTGCACTATAGTTCAGAAACCTAATAGATATTTACAGAACATTTCATCCAATGGCTGCAGAATATGCATTCTTTTCTTCAGCACATGATTCATTCTCAAAGACAGACCATATATCAGGTCACAAAGCAAGACTGAAAATTTAAAACAATTCAAATACCATCAAACATCTTCTCTGACCACAATGGAATAACACTAGAAATCAATAACAAAAGGAACTTTGGAAGATATAGAAATACACGGAAATTAAACAACATGCTCCTAAATGAACAGTGGGTCAATGAAGAAATTGAAAAATTTCTTGAAACAGATGACAATGTAAAGACAACATACCAAAACCTATGAGATACAGCAAAAGCAGTTCTCAGAGGGAACTTTATAGCTATAAGTGCCTACATCAAAGAAGAAGAAAAATGTAAGCAACATAACGATGCATCTTAAGGAACCAGAAAAGCAAGAGCAAACCAAACCCTAAATTAGTAGAAGGAAACAAAAAATAAAGATGAGAATACAAATAAAGAAATTGAAATGAAGAAAACAATATAAAAGATCAAGGAAACAAAAAGGATTTCTTTTGTTTAAAGTTTAACAAAATTGGCAAACCTTTACCCAGACTAGTTAAAAAAAAGAGAAGATCGAAATAAATAAAATCAGAGATGAAAAAGTAGACATTACAAAGTGATACTGCAGAAATTCAAAGGATCATTAATGCCTACTATGAGCAATTATATGCCAATAAGTTAGAAAATCTAGAAGAGGCTAGAGAACCCAGGATAAGGCCACACATCTACAACTATCTGATCTTCAACAAACCTGACAAAAATAAGCAATGAGGAAAGGGTTTCCTATTCAGTAAATGGTGGTGGGATAACAGGCAAATCTTTTGCAGAAAAGTGAAACTGGACCCCTTCCTCATACCATATACAAAAATTAACTCAAGATGTTAAAAAACTTAAATGTAAAGCCCCAAACTATAAAAACCCTGGAAGACAATTTAGGCAATACCATTCTGGACACAGGAAAGGGCAAAGATTTCATGATGAAGATGCCAAAAGCAGTTGCAACAAAAGCAAAAATGGACGAGTGGGATCCAATTAAACTAAACAGCTTCTACATAGCAAGGAAAACCATCAACAGAGTGAACAGACATAAGAAAATGTTTGCAAACTATGCATCTGACAAAGGTCTAATATGCAGCATCTATAAGGAACTTAAACAAATTTACAAGAAAAAAAACAAGCGGCCACATTAAAAAGTAAGGAAAAGCATGAACAGACACTTCTCAAAAGAAGACATACATGCGGCTAACAATCATATGAAAAAAAGCTCAACATCGTTGATCATTAGAGAAACACAAATCAAAACCACAATGAGATACCATCTCACAACCAGTCAGAATGGCTACTATTAAAAAGTCCAAAAGCAACAGATGCAGGCAAGGTTGCAGAGAAAAGGGAATGCTTAAATTCTGTTGGTGAGAGCACAAATTAATTCAACCACTATGGAAGACAGTGTGGCAATTCCTCAAAAACCTAAAATCGGAAATAGCATTTGACCCAGCAATCCCATTACTGGGTATATAATCAAAGGAGTGTAAGTTTTTCTATTATAAAGACACATGCATACGTATGTCCATTGCAGCACTATATACAATAGCAAAGACATGGAATCAACCTAAATGTCCATCAGTGATAGACTGGATAAGAAAATATGGTACATATACACCATGAAATAGTATGCAACCGTTAAAAACAATGAGATTATGTTTTTAACAGGAACAGAGAAGAAGCTGGAGGCCATTAGCCTTAGCAAACTAACACAGGAACAGAAAAACAAATACTGCATGTCCTCAATTATGAGTGGGAACTAAATAATGAGAACACATAGACACATAGAGGGGAACAACACACACTGGGGCCTGTCAGAGGGTGGAGTGTGGTAGGAGAGCGAGAATCAGGAAAAATAACTAACGGGATTGGGCGCAGTGGCTCATGTCTGTAATCCCAGCACTTTCAAAACTGGAGGCGGGCAGATCACCTGAGGTCGGGAGTTCGAGATCAGCCTGACCAACACGGAGAAACCCCATCTCCACTAAAAATACAAAATTATCTGGGCGTGGTGGCACACACCTGTAATCCCAGCTACTCAAGAGGCTGAGGCAGGAGAATCGCTTGAACGCAGGAGACCGAGGTTGTGGTGAGCCGAGATTGTGCCATTGCACTCCAGCCTGGGCAACAAGAGTGAAACTCTGTCTCAAAATAATAATAATGATAATAATAATAATAAAATAGAAATAACTAATTGGTACTAGGCTTAATACTGGGGTGACAAAATAATCTGTACAACAAACCCCCATGACCCACATTTACCTATATAACAAACCTGTATGTGTACCCCTGAACTTAAAAGTTAAATTAACAAAAAGAAAATCGAGAAGAAATGGACAAATTCCTAGACACATACAACCTAACCATGACTGAAGCATGAAGAAATTCAAACATGAACAGAACAATAACATGCAACAAGATCAAAGCCATGATAAAAAAAAAATCTCCCAGTAAAGAAAGGACCAGGACCTGATGACTTCACCGCTGAATTCTACCAAACAGTTAAAGAAGAACCAATACAAATCCTACTCAAATTATTACAAAAAATAGAGGCGGATGGAATACTTCCAAACTCATTCTACATGGTCGGTATTGCCCAGATACCAAAACCAAAGACACATCAAAAAATGAAAACTATAGGTCAATGACTCTGATGAATATGGATGTGAGTGTCCTCAACAAAATACTAACAAACTGAACTCAATAACACACTCCAAAGATCATCATGACCAAGTGGGATTTATCCCTGGGATGCAAGGATGGGTCAACATATGCAAAGCAATCAATGTGATACATTGTATCAACTGAATGAAGGACAGAAACCATGCGATCATTTCAACTGATGCTGAAAAAGCATTTAATAAAACTCAACATTTCTTCATGACAAAAACCTTCAAAACACTGGGGATAGAAGGAACATACCTCAACATAATAAAAGCCATATATGACAGACCCACAGCTAGTATTATACTGAATGGGGAGAAACTGAAAGCCTTTCCCCCAAGGGCTGGAGCATGATATGGATGCTCACTTTCACCACTGTTATTCAACAAAGTACTGGAAGGCCTACCTAGACCAATCAGACAAGAGAAAGAAATAAAGGGCATCCGAATTGGAAAGGAAAAAGTCAAATTATCCTTGTTTGCAGATCATCTGATCTTATACTTGGAAAACCCTAAAGATCCCACAAAATATATTAGAACTGATAAACAAATGCAGGAAAGTTGCGGGATACAAAATCAACAAAACAAAATCAGTAGCATTTCTAAATGCCAACAGTGAAAAATCTGAAAAAGAAAATTAAAAAGAAACCCCATTTACAATAGCCACAAACAAAATTAAATACTAGGAATTAACTTGACCAAAGAAGTGAAACATCTCTATAATGAAAAGTATAAAACACTGTTAGAGAAAATCGAAGAGGACACTAAAAAATGGAAAGATGTTCCATGTTCATGGACTGGAAGAATCAATATTGCTAAAATGTCCATACTACCCAAAGTAATCTACAGATTCAAAGCAATCCCTATCAAAATCGCAAAGAGATTCTTCACAGACATTGAAAAAACAATCCTAAAATCTAAATGGAACCAGAAAAGACCCAGAATAACCAAAGCTATCCTAAGCCAGAAGAACAAAACTGGAGGAATCACATTATCTGACCTCAAATTATACTGGAGAGCTATAGCAACAAAAACAGACTGGTACTGGGATAGAAACAGACACATAGACCAAGGGAAAACAATAGAGACCCCAGAAACAAATACACTAACCTATAGTGAACTGATTTTCAACACAGAAGCCAAGAACATACATTGGGGACAGAACAGTCTCTTCAATAAATGGTGCTGGGAAAACTGGATATCCATATGCAGAATAATGAAACTAGACCTCTCTCTCACCATATACAAAAATCAAATCAAAATTGATTAAAGACTTAAATCTCAGACCTCAAACTATGATACTATTGATACTACAAGAAAACCCTGGGAAAATCTCCAGGGCATTGGTTTGGGCAAAAATTTCTTGAATAATACCCAGTAAGCACAAGCAACCACAGTAAAAGCGGACAAATGGGATCACATCAAGTTAAAAAGCTTCCACACTGCAAGGGAAATGATCAACAAAGTGAAGAGACAACCCATAGAATGGGACAAAATATTTGCAAACTACCCATTTCACAAGGGATTAATAACCAGAATACATAAGGAGCTCAAACAACTCCATAGGAAAAAAGTCTAAAAATCTAATCAAAAAAGGGCAAAAGATTTGAACAGGTATTTCTCAAAAGAAGACATACGAATGGCAAACAGACATATGAAAAGGTGCTCAACATCACTGATCATCAGAGAAGTGAAAATCAAAAACTACAATGAGATATCATTTCACCCCAGCTAAAATGGCTTCTATCCCAGAGACAGGCCATAAGAAATGCTGGCGAGGATGTGTAGAAAAGGGACTCCCATACACTGCTGGTGGGAATGTCAATTAGTTCAACCATATGGAGAACAGTTTGGAGGCTCCTCAATAAACTAAAAATTAGAGTTTTATCATACAATCCGGCCAT
Source organism: Macaca fascicularis (assembly GCF_037993035.2). Classification (NCBI taxonomy): domain Eukaryota; kingdom Metazoa; phylum Chordata; class Mammalia; order Primates; family Cercopithecidae; genus Macaca; species Macaca fascicularis. The sequence continues at coordinate 54,775,303 of NC_088395.1, forward strand.
TCCACTTCTGGGTATGTACCCAAAAGAAAGAAAATCAGTGTATCCAAGAGATATCTGTACCCTCCTTTTTGTTACAGTGCTGTTCACAATAGCCAAGACTTGGAAACAACCTAAGTGTCCATCAACAGATGAGAGGATAAAGAAAAGGTGGTACAGATACACAATGGAGTACTATTTAGCTACAAAAAAGAATGAAATTCTGTCATTTGCAACAACATGAATGGAACTGGAGATCATGATGTTACCTGAAATAAGTCAGGCACAGAAAGACACATCTCGCATGTTGTCACTCATTAGTGGGATCTAAAAAATAAAAGAGTTGAACTCATGGAGATAGAGAGTAGAAGAGTGGTTACCAGAGACTGGGGGTAGTGGGGTAGTGGGGAGATGGTGAGAAGGCAGGGATGGTTAATGGGTACAAAGAAAAGTGAGAAATAATGGATAAGACTTAGTATTTGATAGCACGACAGGGTGACTATAGTCAATAATAATTTAATTGTACATTTAAAAATAAGTAAAAGAGTATGAATGGATTGTCTGTAACACAGGGACAAATGCTTGAGGGAATGGGTACCCTGTGATGCGATTATTACGGATTGCATGCCTGTACCAAAACATCTCACTTACCCCATAAACATATACATCTACTGTGTACCCTCAAAAATTAAAAGTAACAACTTTACTAAAAAACAAACCCAACGTCTGTATTTTGAGTCTCTTGGGACTGCCTTCCCCACCCATGAACATCACAGCTGAACATGGATGACTTCTGCTATCTTCAAAAGTAGTTTTCCCTGCGATCTGTGACAGTGAACTCTCCTTATTCTCCTACCGCCTCTGTCTGCCCACTCCCTTCGCAGTGCTTCCCAATATTTGTCAGGTCGAAGCATGAAAAGAAAATGATTATGCTGGTGCAGCTCAATGGAGTGAACTGCTGGGGACTGGGGCTCGGGGCAGGCTGTGTGCAGTTGATGAGGGTATCCATAGCTGCTGCATTGGGCCGCTTCACCTTAGCTGTGCCTTCAGGGATTTTCCCTTCTGGCTCCACACATGCTCCCTGGGTGACCTCCCTCTGTCACTTGGCTTCCACCACAGGACCCCTACCAATCAATCCACATCGCTTCTCCCGTCTAGAGCTCCCACAGTTGCCCCTTACCAGTGGGTGCACACTCACTGTTGGACCTGTGCCCCAGGATGTTTCAAGAAACCTCTGATGCATCCTGCCCAAGCAATGAATTCATTGTCCTGCCCCGACGTGGCCCTTTTATGTCTTCCTGGTCAGGGGCACCATCATCCACATGATCACTCTGGAGACAAATCTAAGTGTTGCCTTCAGTCCTTGGGTGGCCCCCATTCCCTGCAGCCAATCAGCCTCCTGTTGCTTTTCTCTGCTGGATACTTCTCCAGGCCACCCTCGTCTTCATCCCTAACTGACAAAGCCCAAGCTCAGGTCTCATTTCTCTCAGGTTTCCCTCTTCTACTTCGACCTCTCCCATCCATGCTGCTTGGAGGCAGTGGCTGAGACCCTGTAAACACGACCTCACAATGTCATTTTCTCTCATGGCTCCCTGCTCACCTACAGGACAAATCCCATGTTCCTTTTGTTGCCCTGCAGGACTCTCCAGCCTTCTATGTGGCTCTTTGGATTTTTCATCTCAAATTTCTGCTCCAGAACGCCAAGCTATTTGCAATTCGCTACACAGGTTTGGTGAGTTTCAGCCTGTTTCTTTTCTTGTGCCGCCCCCACTTTGCTGGAATGCCTTTCCCTCCCACAGGCCCCGTCCCATGGCCCACTTTTATTCATTCCATAACACACAGGTCAGCCTTAGTCGCCTTCAGGGAACCTTCTGGAACTGCCTTTCCTCTTCATTATGGCTTCTATCCTACCTTGTGTGTCATGGGAAGGGCACGTCTACCTTAGTGTCAGTATTGGGTTTTTGTGTCTCACTCAGAAACGATAAGTAGGCTGTGTATGTGATACCCTTCTGGGTTCCCAATGTCGGCCAACACAAGGTATGACACAGATTAGGTGCCCAGTGAGCCCCAGCGGGGTGGATGATCTGATGATGTGCTGGGCTTTGAACAAAGGGCACACTCAAATAGGAAGTGGGAGATGAACTGAGTGTTCCTGGCAGGTGTCAGGAGGGGTAAGAGCTCACAGTGTATGGAAGTTCCTGGTTGTACTGGTCAATGCCTTCCATCTATATTTCAACTGCAAGCAGCTGTGGTGATGGTAAAGCTTGAGCGAGCAGAGGGGTACCTCCAAGAACTAAACACACCCACATGACAAAACACCAGGTTAAAGGCCCTGCTGCCACCTGCTGGCAAGGTACCCTCAGCTCCTATCCTGGCAGGAGAATAACTTTTATTCCCCCTACACAACAGACTGAGCCACACCTCTCTGCCTCTGCACATGCTGTTCCTTCTCTCTGCATGCCTTTCCCTTCACCTTATTGACCGACTTGCAGATACATCCAGTTCATGTTTCCCATGCTTACTTAAATTCCAACTCCTTTAGGATGATGGTCCTGAAACCCCCCTCCACTGGCACCCCCACAGAACCCATGACATACTTACACACACACTAGAACATCTGATGACTGTCAAGGCTCTGTGTATCTGGGTGCTTCAGGATGGGGTGATGGCAGAGGGAGATGAGTGGCTGTGTCCGACTCCCTTGTGAGTTGTCAGATTCAGTGAGTACAGGACTGGCCTAGTCCACATATTCATTCAACATATGAATGAATGAATGTTGCACGAGAAGAGGTTTAACGATAGGACACTTTTAGTCCAGGGTAGACAAATGAATTGTTGGTGGAATGGAGTCATCAAGGAGGAGGTGTTTCGGCAGTGTTTCAGGAACACGAGGATGCCGAGCAGTGGACCAGGGAGGAAGAAGTCATTCTCAGGGCAGCGGCCACCATGAGCAAACGCTCACACAGATGAGAGGCAGGCTTGGGTGTTTTGGAGAAAGGTGTGGTGTGGTGTGGTGTGGGGCAACTGGAGGGTGGTTTGTGTGCTGGGGTTGAGGGTTCTGTGGTGGGAGAGGCAGAGTGGGACCAGATGTCTCAGGCTGCCCCACCATTTTTGTGCTCACGCTGGGGCCCTGGGATCAGTGCTCTGTGCTTTCTCATCTGAAAGAGCGTGGGACCTCTGCTCTTTCTTCATGAATGTGGAGGCTCACAATTGAAGGCCTCCCTGTTTAGGCAGATGGCTTCACTGAAGCAATAAGGATTGTTAAAAGGCGACAGAGAGCAAGGAAGCCCAAGAGAACACAGAAGAGTATAGGAGCTGCAGAATGCATGAGAGCCCATGAACACGGATGCCCAATTAGTGGCCAAGGGTTTACTTTGCAGATGGACTGTTTTTGAGTAGGCTATGACTTGATTCAGTCAGGGATGGGTCCTTTGGGCACTAGATTCACTGGAGACAGTTCCAGGTCTACAATCCTTTGGGGGATTCGATGTGCCTCTCCAGGTTGAAGCCATGTGTCTTTTCACGTCAGCCTATCCTTGTTTGCTAGCTCTCGCTTATCCCTAGGGAAACTGGAGTGAACAGCTGGAGAGGCCTGAGCATTGCTCAGGCCTGTCTGACTCCAGAGCCCATCCTCTCTCCCCTTTCCCAGGCCCCCTCACCTGCACATCTCCAATGATGTTTTCCATGACCACATCGTACTGAACCAGGAAGTCAGCCATGATGCCTGAGCCAGAGATGGCCGACTGGTCTTGCAATGTCGGGCTGTAGGTGATTCGGACACAGGTCTCTCCCCTCTCGATCCTGGTAGATGGGGGTGAATCCACCTCACCTGTATGGGTGGGGAGGATTGGGACGGCATGGTACGAAGGACTCTCTAGACAGAAGAACCAGTGAAAGGGCAGCACAAGGGGCACTATCTGGGGAGGTACCAAAACCTCTGGTGCCTCCTGCCTACAACATCTTTCCACCTGCCCCAGACTCCTCTCCCAGTCCCACAGCCAGCTCCTCTCTGCCTCCTCCATCGAGCCCAGCTGGACAGACCCAGCCTGGCCCTCAGCTCCCAGGCCCTGGCAATGTGGCCCTCGCTGGCAACCTCACCCTGCCTCATTTTCCATGCAACCTGGGGCCAAGTCTTTGGAGGCATGGCATGTCCGGAGACCAGCAGCCCACATCTCCTCCCAGAGAGGCAGTGCAGTAAGAGTGTGTCCAGGAGAGAGACAGACAGACACACAGACAAGGTCTAGGTCTCTTCCCATCCCCCCACTGCTGTGGGAAACAGCAGCCTAGCAAGGTTGTCCTCTGGATCTGATTTAATATTTCTTCTTCCCTCTCTTCCTTCTGACTTTGGGCATCACGTGTGTGAACAAGCCTTTTAGAGTCTCATGAAATAACAGATGAATCTCTAGTCCCGGATGTTTGCTGAGCTGGCCACAAGAGCAAGTCCTCTGGAATCCAAGACAAATGTCCATTTAGAAATGTCACTGTGCCTCCTTTTTTCCAGAAAATGGAAACTTGGGAATTCTGCACCCCCCCCCCCCCTTCCTGCTACAGCTGTCAGGAAGCTCAGGGGCACACTGAGCCCCATACTCTCTGAGGCGCCTGCTCACATACATTCCCTTGGCTTCCTTCCTCTCAGAGCTCTTTGTTGTTTTCTCCCCCACAGGATTGGTTCTACCCTCTGTTTTAACCTTTAAGGAGAATGGGGGAGGGACCTGCCATTTATAGCTTAGGGCTGAAGAATGCAGGCTGCAGGAACTCAAATGGCCTGTGGGCCCAGCTCCCGGCTGCTGCTGTGTGTCCCTGAACAAGCGACTCATTCTCTCTAGGCCTCTGGCTCCTCATCTACAGCGCAGGCATGACCACAGCTCCTACTTCATAGGCAGTGCTGTTGGAAATAAATGAGGCCATTCATGTAAAGCGTTTGGAGCCATACCTGCGTCTCAGTGAGTGCCACCTAGTCCTAACGGGTACAATGATCATGCAATCTTCTCTGCACCACGTAATTGGGAGGGAGGAATTCTCTCAAAGTCTCACAATGGTCCTGAGCTGTAGATGGCATCTCGTCCATTTTACAGATGGGAAAAGTGAAGTCGAGCAGTGGAGTGACTGGCTTTGATGGTCCCACATCAAGGGAGTGTCAACACTGGGATTTGGATCCAGTCTGTGTCTGTCTGTGTCTGCTACATCCACTGTCCACCCCAGTGCCTCTCTGGGTCAACAGTTGAATGAGTTGGGACCTCCTATGCTAAGCAGCTTTGGAGGGGCGGCCACATGAGCCAGGGATTTCTCTGCGTCTGTCCTCTCATCTCAGATGAGGTGAGCAGGCCAGCTCCGTGATTCTCCAACCTGACTGGACATCAAGGTCGCCTGAGACTAGTTGATGACACGGCTTCCTGGGCCCCACCCCCATGCTACTGAACCAGACCCTGAAGGTTTGGCTCCAGGAATCTGCATTTCTAGAAGCCCATGTTGTGATTCTGATGTAGCCAGTCTGGCCTTCCAAAACCTCTAGGTGATATTTGAAGCAAGTCTCTGAGGCAAGATGCTTCTCTTCCTTTCAGGGCCTGAGATGGTGTCCTCCAGGGAGCCTGCAGTTGCTGTGCGCTCACTGTCCTGCCATTCTCAGTGGGGATCCAGGGAAAAGCATGATTTGACTAGTGTGGCTTCTACAGCCTTCAGCATGGTTAACACACGATTTAATTTCATTAGCCCACCCAGCAAACCCTCCCTTATCACTGACTTTTTTTTTAGGGAAATCAAGAGTCTGGGAAGTTTGTAATGTGCCAGGTCATACAGCTTGTAAGGACCAGGCCAAGGTTAAAATCCAAATATTTTCACCTTCAAACATGCCCTCTTCTCACTGAATCAGGAAAGAACTTGGCAGTGAGTACGGAGCAGAAGTGGCACTAGAGGGAAACCCAGTGGAATCGGGAAGGTTTTCATTCAGTGAAGGCCAGTCTAATGGGTGACCTATAGTGCTGCCCACATACTTGCATGGGCATTGGTGCGCAGGCGGCTGGTCCTCAGGGGTGGTATGTGCACATAGGAGATGCCTGTCCTTTCTGACACTGTAACCTCTACGCTCAGCCTCTTCACCAACCGGCCGGGCCTCAGGCTCACCACCAGCTGGTAGTGGCCCTGGTGACGCTGAAGCAGTTCCTCATAGGCCAGGGAAAAAGTCACCTCTGTGCCTGCTGCCAGGCTGGTGGAGATGCGGAACTTCTCTGATTCCCGGTCCCTAGGCAGGAAAAGGAGGAGGGTGGGAAGAGAAAGGGATCTTCTGAGGAGTACAGGGGCTGTTAGATGACCTAGATTTGCTCCCCCCAACCCTGGTCCCAGCAGACCTGACTAGGCTTCTGGTTCAACTGAGTCACTGGCCATGGTCCGTCATCCATGCATCCACTTATCAATCTCTCTCTCCCTCCCTCATTCAGCCTCCTAAATATTCTGCTTGCTAAATTATCTCACAGGTGGTCCACCCTCAAGGGAACTTAGTCCATGAAGATCTGAATATAGAACAGACCAACTAGGGTCTAATGATTCATTTTACAAAAGAGTTTTCAATTTACATACAATGCCTCATCCCCTTCAAATAGACCCTCCCACTATCCCCTCCCCTATGCTTTTGAAGGAGCTTGTTTATATGGCAGTAACTCAGTTTGCTGGAGCCAAAGCTAAAGTTTTCGCTCCATGAAACTCTCTTGGAAGCTGGGAGGGAACACTGAAGGAAGACAATACATTTCTGCCTGCTGAATGGAACTCAGGAAACAAAATTCAATTTAGAAAAATCTCACTTGCATATAACCTTCCCAGAAGGTGCCAATTCTTAAATAAGCCACAATCTGCTGACAGTAGAAAAGTGGAAATGGGGAAATAAATTTCCATTTATTGAACACCCACCCTGTTATAGGCTTTGATATTCATTAACTCACATATTCTTCACATGATCCTATGAAGTAGAGGTCATGTCCCCACTCTGCAGAGATGGAGACTGAGGACCAGAGAGAACGTGCATCTCCCCTTATCACACAGCTAAGATTATTAAGTCATGTTTTGGACTGGATGGGGCCTTACCTGATGCCTACGTGAGCAGCTGTCTTTCCTTGCTGATGGGCTTCTTCATAGATTTTCTTTGCCTGGTGCTTCTCTTTGACTTCTGCAATGTAGACTTTATTGTTGATGGTCCTAATGGGGCAGGAAAGAGGAGGGACAGCAGAGACAGAGAAAATAAAGAGTTGGTCAGAGGCAGAGAAAGAGACACATGAGGTAGAAAGAGGAGGAGGATAGAGACAGGGAAAGAGAAAGAACAACACAGTGCCATAAAGCCCCAGTGTGAGTGGCAAGAAGAGAAGAAGAGGAAAGGAGAGGGAGATACAGAGTGAAGTAGTTATCATTATCTCCATTTGTCATATGGGGAAATAGAGGCCACACAGCATATGGTGGATCTGGTATTCGAGTTTTGTGTTTCCCAAAGTGTTGAATAAATTCTACCTTTTGGCACACAACATAATTTTAGGTATGATATAATCGAATATTTTTGTTATAATTGTTATGTATTTACAGTAATGTTTATTAAAATACAACTAGCACATTAAACCCATGATCTCATAGATATTATTGCTCACAATAAGACTAACTCAGATCATCTCAGAAAGTATAACTGTTGAAAAAATATATTGGGTAAATAATATGGCCATATTAATATAAAAATATATTAAGTAAATACTATGGGTGGTAAAAGTGGTAAAAATTGTGAAAGAAGTGTGCAAATTGTTGCAAAGGCTTCAGGGTCTGACTAGGGAGGAGGACTTGTCCTCAGGGAGCTCAGAGACTGATGAGTTACAAGCAGACTTGCTTACCCCCATTTTCCTCATTTCTCTAAGGAAGGTAATAAAGTGAAAAGAAGCTCAAAGAAGGGAGAGAACATTTTTGGCCAAGTCTTCAGGAAAGGGTCCTAGACAAGGTGACCTTGAAGCTAGGCCTGAAAGACAAGGAGGATATGGATAAATAATCTTCACTGGCCATGCCTTCTCAGTTTCCTCTGTTGGCTCGTTCTCTTCCTAACCTCTAAACCTTTGGAACACTCCAAGGCTCTGCTGTCAACCTTTTATCCTCTCCCCTCCCTCCCTCTCCCCTTCTGTCCTCTATTCTTTCTACATTGGCTCTCTAGGAGATGTCATTTAGCACCATGGCCTTAAATACCATTTATATACAGATGACTCCCAAATCTGTATCTCCAGTGTGGACTTGTGCCCTGAACTCCAGACCCATACATGCAATTTCTTACTTGACATCTCCACTAGAATGTTCCATAGACACCTCAAGCTGAACATATCCAAAACTGAGCTCCTGATAACTCTCCCCTCCAAAATCTGCTCCTCCTCTGGTATCTTTGTTTCAGGACATAGTTGCTCAGCTAAAAATCTTAGAGTCATGTTGGATTCTCCTCTTTGTTTCACAATCCACATCCAATCCATCAGAGATTTTCTACTCCATCTTTAGAAGACATCCACAATCTGTCTGACTTCTTACCACTTTATTTGCTGCTGTACCCCTGGTGCCTGGAATATGGCTTGGAACAGGGAGGTGCTCAACAATTATTTGTGGAGTGGACATCCTGGACAGACAGCAAGAAAACACAGAAAGTGTTTCAGGGGACAGTAAGTAGTTAAATTTGGCTGGAGTGGAGGGGCAGGAAAGGGAAGTATGGAGAGAAAGTTGGAGTGGTTGAGTGGGCCTAGAGAATAGGGGGCTTTGAACACAAGACTCAATGAGCTCATACAGCAGCAAAGACTTTTTGCCATGGAGAATGGAGAGTCTTGGACAAATCTTGAAAAGGGGAGAGATGGCTCAGAGCTGGCCTTTGAGGAGTGATAGTTGGGTGTCCTAGAGAAAGTTAGTGCAACTCTGTAGGAGGTGAGTACAACGGTTTCCATTTTATAAGTGGAGTAACTGAGGCACAGGTATCAGTAAAGTTGCTTGACCAAGGCAGCAGCTTCCAGAAACACTGGGGGAGGATAGGCAGGTGGCAGAAAAGACCACTCAGGGAAGAAGTGTTTCTAGGCAACTGAAACAGAGTATTGCTGTGGCTGGGCTAGTGTGGGGGGTGGGCCGAGCTGGCACCTTCCCAAGGTCTCCTGGGGTGTGAGGGGGGTAGGGTGGAGCTGGTCTGGCAGCAGGACACTGGGGCCTCTGTGTGTGTGCTGCCTCCAGCCAGCATACTTTCCACAGAGTCTGCCCAAGAACATTTCCTCCAGCCTGCTTTGCTTAATTTTTTTAAAAAATTCTTTTGGTGTTTTTTTCAATTGAAGCAAAAATCGAAATTCTGCCTGACTACTTGGCTGTTACATCATTTGACTGCCAGCTTCTCTGGTTAGCCCCCCATACTCCAGACCCATGCCTGCTCTTTTCAGTCCTCGATTCGCCTGGGTCCCAACATGCAATGATCTTGGTCCCTTCAAATCTTACCCATATGGAAATCCTGCTTTCAGGGAGCCCTCCTTGACTGCCTCAGCACTTCTCCCCCAAACTCCCTGACTCTGACTCCATACCAGTTCCCTCCTCTAACCCAATCCTTCTCCAGGGGAAGTGCTGGGAGGTTCTTGATGGCACAGCCTAGACCCACCCTAGGGCTGCATTTGAGGTTGTACAGATTATTGATGGCACAAGAACCTCCTCCCAACTAACAGGGACAAGCGGGGCTGAACAAGGGCGGATATTCTGCTTGTGCTGGGCTCACTAATCTGGTAAATCTGATAGTCCCTCTACCCAAATCCAGGGGCCTTTTTGTAATTCACACTAAAGTGTGATACTGGCTAATGAGGCCCCACTAAGCTTTCTCTTTATCTGCTCCAGCTCCCTTGTTTATCACCTCAACAGGGTACTATCATCTACCAGGTCTAATAAGCTGAAAAAAGGTAAACACCATCTATATTTACTTATTCTCCACTACAGTCAGGTTGTTTCTCCCTCGATGGTCTCTCACATCCACTACCACTGTCCTGCTCCCACCTTCAGCATCCCCTACGTGGATTCTGCCCCTGTTTGCCTACTCAGCTCTTGGCCACCTAGCTGGCCCCTCCAGTCCACTACCACTTCACAATCACCTCTCCTTGCTTAAAACCTTGCCATGTCTCCTTATTATGGCCCACGCTTATTTCTAAAGAGGGGTGCACATGTCCCAGGGGATGCTGGAGACAAATCGAGAGGGAGTGGGAAAATAATATTCACACTCTATTTTAGGGCTTTTTCCTCATCTTTTAGGGATTAATATTTTATATGCTTCATAATATACCTAATATATTTGCTCAGCAGTATATTTATATAATGCGTAAATGAATAAGTATATATGTTTTGGGAGTATATGATCAAGTTTTTCCTGATAGGTGTGCAAACACATAAGATGGTTTGGAGACCATTAAGTGAGACCCAAGTAGGTGTTCTAACATTGGAAGTCCTCCACAGTCTAGTCTTTCTCTGTTTCTTACATCTCATTTTTTTACCACTCTTCTACCTCTTATCTGTCCCTGACAGTACAGCGACACGGAAGTACTTGCAGTTCCCCTAATTGAGGGAACATTTATGCCTTTATTCCTTTTTCCTGGATTCCTCCAGTCCTGCCCTCACCCTGGTTGCCTGGTGAAGATGTCCTATTTCAAGCCTCAGTTTAGGTGTTATCTCTCTGAGGTTTTTTCCACCAGCCTGGGAATAGGAAACGCACCATTGTCTTCTGATCCACTTCACCATTCTAACCATTCCACATTCAGACTTCTCTTTCTCCCCAGCATACTTTATTAAAGCAATCTACTCACTGCTCCCCAACCCAACGCTCTTTTTTAGAGACAGTCTCACTCTGTCACCCAGGCTGGAGTACAGATATCAAAGTGCACTGCAGCCTCAACCTCCCATGTTCAAGCAATCCTCCTGCCTCAGCCTTCTGAGCAGCTGAGACTATAGGCATGCGCCACCATGCCCTGCTAATTTTTTTTTGTTTTCTAGAGATGGGTTCTCGCTATATTGCCCAGGGTAGTCTTGAACTCCTGGCTTCAAGCAATCCTCCCACTTCAGCCTCCCGAAGCTCTGGGATTACAAGTGTGAGTCACTGCGCTGGGCCAGTTTCCTTTTTTATATCCCCCCTTAAACTGCGAACTCTTTGAGACTAGGGACTATATGCAGTTCACCTTCCTCTTTCTGTTGGACTCAGCACAGTGTAAGTCACACAGTCAGCACCAGGAAATGTTTGTTTAAAAAGCAATAAAGCTAATATTATCAACTACTTAATATGTGCCTGGAGCTAATTTTAGCATACGTTTCCACGTATATTAATTCATTTAATCCTTGAAAGTGGGTTCTGGCCGGGTGCAGTGGCTCACGTTGGTAATCCCAGCACTTTGGGAGGCTGAGGCGGGTGGATCACAAAGTCAGAGATTGAGACCATCCTGGCTAACACGATGAAACCCGTCCCTACTAAAAGTACAAAAAATTAGCCGAGCGTAGTGGCATGCGCTTGTAGTCCCAGCTACTCGGGAGGCTGAGGCAGGAGAATCACTTGAACCTGGGAGGCAGAGGTTGCAGTGAGCCAAGATTGCGCCACTGCACTGCAGCCTGGGCAATAGAGCGAGACTCCGTGTTAAACAAACAAACAAACAAACAACAACAACAACAAAAAAAACAAAAGGAAAAAAAGAAACTGTATTCTAATTTTATCCCCATTTTGTAGATGTGTAAAATGAGACTCCCAGAAATGAAGTAATTTGCCCTGGGTCCCAAACTGGCAGAGCCAGGATTCAGACTCAAGAAGTCTGATCTCAGAGTGCATTCTTTTAATCACTATGCTCTGCTGACAGAATACGCACACGAATGAACAAATATATGCACAAATGAATGAAGTGGTGACTTTGGAAGCAGACTTACATAGTGAAATTGGAGATAAAGGCGAGATGAGGCAGATCCAGGTCAAAGATGGCTTCATGGGCTTCAGCATGTGGATTAAACAGGACAGAGGTGACCAAGGTGTGGGCGTAGCGAGACACCACCGTGGAGTGCATGGAATAGCTTGTCATTAACAACTGAGAGAGAAGACAGGAGGAGGTGTTTTAGGTAGACTGTGTCTTCAGCCTAGATGGGCTAGTACTTGGGAACCCAAGATTCCTACACAGGACTCAAAGTATATAGGTGGATAAACTGAGGCCTAGAGAGGGAAAACAGCCTCTGTCGTCCATTTGGTGGAACTGCCTGATTACTTCAGCAAGCTTTATCAAGTCTCAGAACCCAAGACTCACAGAAGATTAGAGATCAAGGGACCTCTCTGGACAAGCACTTCTCTAACTTTGATGTGCACGTGAATCTCCTGGAAATCTTGTTAAAATGAAGATTCTGATTCAGCAAGACTGGGGTGAGGACTGAGATTTTATCTTTCTCAAAAGCTCCCACGGGATGATGCTGATGCTAGTCCACAGATTTCACTTTGAGTAGCAAGGCTTTAGAATATAGCAGAGCAGCCGCCATTCATTGAATCCTACTCTGTCCAAGGCACTGTGATAAATATTGATTTTTTTCTTCTTTAGGATCTCAGGTGTAAAGAGTCGCACTTATAAGAACAATCATGCACTGCAAGCATGGTAAGTATCTGGCATCCATGATGAGGGCACACAGCAAGTACAATATCTATCTTCTTCCTCTCCTTTCTTGAGGTAATGGTCCCTCTATCTACCCACACGTGATGCACAGCTAGTTCCTTCCCAGTATGGGACAGTGGGAAATGGGGACAATTTGAGATCAGACGGACCTAGGTTCAAATTCTGGTTCTGCCTCTTCCTGTATCTTAACTTTGGAACCTGTTTTCTCTTCTCTATAACGGGGATAATAATATAGCCCAGCTCACAGAGATGCTGTGAAGACTAAATGAAATAATAATTCTGGGACCCCTGGTGCAGCACCTGACATGTGCTTAGCAAATAGTACCTCTTTTCTCTGGCTCTAGCTTCTCAGTCATAGGACTGAAGAAACACACGGAATAACCTTCCCAAATTCCCCCCAAGAAGCTAATTTTATCACAAATCCCCAAGCTTTGTTCCCTCATCCCAGAACTGACCTTTGTGCTTGATGAAGCAGGGACAGGGGGTCCCTGGTATGTCAGTTCAAGAAGAATGGTCAGCAAAAAGCTGACACAGATGAGGTACCTCCACCCAGACATGATGCCACCTCTGGCCTAGATCTGTTGTTCACATCCAGAAGATCTGAGCCCGATCTCCAAACCCTTGCTCTTTTAAACCTCCAGGTATCCCTTCTCTTGAGAGGGAGGGACCATCCTGAAGGGTGGGGAAGGCTCTGAATGTGGCATTGAGGCTCACACAAGCCAGGATTGTCCAGGAGCTGGGGCTGGCATCTTGCCTGGAGAAGGGCCAGTTCCATGCTTCCTTTTTTTCCCTCATCCAGCTGTAAGATGAATGGAAACTAAACATACCAGAGCCCTGGGTCTGTCTGTTTGCTGTGTTGGCTCAGGGTGGGGTTTTTCTTTCCTATAAACATCCACAGGAGCCCAGTAACTGGGGCCAGAGAAAGGTCACTTAGCATTGATCATCTTAAAAAGGTAGCGGCGATGAGAGAGGGATTGGCAAGGCAAGTCCCCAATACTGGTCTTCCCTGGTATTGACTTTAGCCTAGTGCCTGGAGGGACTTACTCAGGATCCCATAACAATTTAGGGGTCCCACAGACATAATAAGACTTACAATCTCTAGAATAGCTAGAGGCCAAGACAGGCTGGAGCAGGACTGAGAAAGAATATAACACAGTGGTTTCAAAACAGGCTTTGGACTCAGACCACCTGGGTTTGAATCTCCGTTCTGCCACTTACTGACTGTATAATATTGAGCATGTTATTTAACCTCACTGTAGCTTCAGTTTCTTCATCTATAAAATAAGAATAGTAATAGCATCTACTTCATAAAGTTCTTATGAAGATTGAGTTTGTACTTTTAGAATGCTTGGCACATGGTAAGTGATCAGTAAATAGCTGCTAGGAGGAGGACAGGATGAGGCATGACAGAGTTCAAAAGTGTGGAAACCTCCCTGCCCTTGGAGATCTGAGTGGAGGGAGAAAGGAGGAACTGAGGTTCTCTGGACTCAGGATCTGCAGGTCCTGTGGAGGGTAGGGGTGAGAAATGGGGCTGAGAAAAAGGAAAGTACTTGAAGGTCTACACAAGGACTATCAGCCTCAGTCAGAATCCTGCCACTCTGGCCCTCCCGCCTCCACCCATCCATACAGGGAGCACGGACAGCTCCAGTACTTACTCTCGGGGGCAAAATCTCTGACGACATTTTACAAACTACCCCAGGAACACTCAGATTTGTCCTAGGCCATTTGGCATCACAACAAAGTCTTCTCATTCTGGCACCTGTGGGTCCCCAAACCTGTCGGTTGCTACCTCCCACAAGTCCACACCAAGTTTCCTCTCAGGATTTCCTCATGAGGGAGAGCCTTAGCTAGAGAACAGCTCTGCTAGAGAACAGCTCTTAGCTAGAGAACAGCTCTGCAACAGAGAAAACTCCCATCAACTGCCCAGTCCTTTTCTCTTAAATATGAATGAGTAGCCAAGGAGCCTCAAGCAAATTAAGGAAGCCTGTAGCATGAAAGCAAAATACTAAAAGAAACAAATAGAACAACTGACCCTAGAGCAGTTTGAGGATCTGGGAAACAAAAGAGAACTTCAGGGGAAAAATTGATGCTATTCTCAGTAAGATTCAAGAAGATACAACACGCATAAAACAAGAACTAGATGCCATAAAACAGGAACAATCAGAGAAAACAGAGATTCCTTAGAAATTAAAAATAAGTTACCGAAGTAATAAATTTCCCAGGACCAGGAAATGAGGAAATCTCCCAGAATGTAGGGCAAAAAAGCCAAGGCAACAGAAAATGTGAGAGAAAATTTAAGAGAGATGGATTAATCTAGCAAATTAAACATTTGAATAATAGGAATAATTTTGTTTTCTAGACAGAGAAAACAAAACAATGAAGGAAACTTTAATGAAAATGTATTAGGCCAGATGTGGTGGCTCACATCTGTAATCCCAGCACTTTGGGAGGTTGAGGCGGGAGGATTCCTTGAGGCCAGGAGTTTTGAGATCAGCCTGGCTAACATAGTGAGACTCTGACTCTACAAAAAAAAAAAAAAAAAAAAAAGGTGAAAAGAAATAGCCAGTCATGATGGCTCTCATCTGTAAATCCCAGCTGCTTGGAAAGCAGAGGCGGGAGGATTGCTTGAGCCCAGGAGTTCAAGGTTACAGTGAGCCATGATTGTGCCACTATACTCCAGCTTGGGAGACAGAGTGAGACCCTGTCTCAAAAAATAGATATATTAGAAGTTACAATAATTTCCTACACCTGAAGAAGGATCTCCACACAGGTGCCCAGAACAGCAAATCCAGGAAACAGCGAATCCAATTCAAGCAAAGACTGCAGCAGCCTCCTTACTGGTCCTCCTCCTTCAGCCTTCATCCTCCCCTTTTCTGCCTCCCACCAGTATGTTTTTACAACAACCAGAGGGATTCTTTTGAAACCCAAGTCAGATCCTGTCCCCTTTCTGCTTAAAACTCTCCTGTGGATCCCACCTATGGCTTACATGGTCCTATGTGAGAGGGGTCAGTGAGGCAAGCCCTCATTACCCATTTGACCCCATTTCCTATTACTTCCCTTCCTGCCTTCCTCCATCACTCTAGCAACTCTGGCCATTATGTTCTTAAAAAATGCCAGACATGGAGAAAAAAATGCCAGGCATGATCCTGTTCCATGGCCTTTGCAATGACTGTTTTTTGTGCTTGGAATGTTTTCTCACCAAGCATCCACTTGGTTAGTTCTCTCACCTTATGCAAGTCTTTGCCCACATGCTACCTTTTCAGTGAGTATTTCCCTGACCAACCTATTGACTTATTTTTAAATTTTTTTGTTATTGATACATAATATTTGTACAAATTTATGGGATACATCGATATTTCGTTACATGCATAGAATGTGTAATAATCAAGTCAGGGTATTTAGGGTGTCCGTTGCCTTGAGTATTTATCATTTCTATGTGTTGGGAACATTTCAACTTATCTTTTCTAGCTATTTTGAAATATACAACACATTGTTATGACCAGCCTACTTAAAACTGAGATTTTTCTCCATAGCATTTACAACACATTTTAATTTGAATACATTTTACTGATTTATCTTATTATCTTTTCTCTCTCCCTTACTAGAATCAGCTCCATGGGGGCCAAGGATTGCTATCTGTCTTCTTCACTGCCCTAGCCTAATCTCCCAGAACAGTACCTGGCACACGGTAGATACTCAAAAAATACTTGTTGAATGAGTGAATACAAAAAAATTCAAGGAAAAAAGGAAGGCTTTTAGAAAGTGTGTGTGTGTGTGTGTGTGTGTGTGTGTGTGTGTGTGATTATTCAAGAAAGTCTTGGCCAAATACAAAGCAAAATAAAATGTAATATGATTATGAGTAGCTGATAAGAGTAAAAGAAAGATTCCATTTGACCTCGATGCTAGAAACATTCTCCTCTGAGAGGCCCAAAGATTGTGACCTTGAACTTGAAGAGAAGGAAGTGTATTCCAGGCTCACTGCTTGGCTAGATTTTGAAAAATATTTACATAGCCATGATAATATGAATGCTGTTTATTGGGTTTCAGGTCATAGAGTCAACCTGGAGAGACAAAGCAGGGAAGATCTGATTGTGGCTGTAGAACAGAATGTAAATGTTAATAGCCAGGGCAATATAAAAGGAAAGATAAAACTGACAATGTGGGACATTGAATGGGCAGGGGGAGGGTTTTAGCTACAATATCCTTGTCTTAAAAAGTGGGGAGTCAAAATTGTCTGTCAGAAATGGATGGAATACAAATAGAGGTCTGAGTATATCTTTTTCAAGTTACAAAATTAACCAAAAACAAAAAAGGAACATCAGTGTTAACCATTGCAGGGGAGTAGAGGGAAAAGTGAGGCACTGTACATAAACAAAATCCTTACTGCCATCTCTGGGATATTGTCTAATTTTTTTTTAAAGAACCATTACACACACATTATCTAGAGTTGTAAAGGGAACCAACAGTAGAGCTAAAACTAAAAACTGTTAAAGGTTGGCTTTGAAGGGGTGGGATGGAGATGGGGAGGGTTGAGGCAGGGGACTATTAGTTTTTGTCATATGATCTTCTGTCCTATTTCATTTGTTGTCATGTACAAGCATGGAATTCATAAAAATCAAATGTTAAAAACTGCATGTTGATCTCATAACAATGAAATAATTATATTTCCTATGACACTTTATGACAATATCTAAATGGGCATATGGATATTCAGTGAGATGTGCCTCCACAGATGAAAAACATACTATAATGTGCCTAGCATATGTCTGTGAAGAGTGTTGGAAAGGGTATTCTGGGACTTAAATCATTGGACAAAGTATAGTGTAGTTAAGGCTTTGGTATTTGATATTCCACTGACTTGGGTTCAAGTCCTCTCTGTGCCACTCATTGGTCGCCTTGCCTTGGGCAATTTACTTCTCTCACTTTTAATATTGCCATCTGTGAAATGGGGCTAATGTTCACACAGTATAAAAATAAACCCCTTAAGAGTAAGGGCCATCTCTGTAGAGGTGTCTAATACATAGTTGGTGCTCATTTTCTGTTGAATGGCCTAATCATAGCTCACAAGCTTGTGCTGAGGAAGCACTCAATATACAGAGAACAGGGGAGAATGAGGGTTAGTCCAAAAGTAGGTAGCAGGTTTCCTCATCTATGGGAAATTTGTCTTTTGTTAAACAAAATGTCATTTTTGCTGTGGAAAGGTAGCCCTTAGGGCTTAGAGTGAAACGAAGTTAACTAAATTGCCCTACATATAAAAGGGGAAAAATGAGATTTCACCAGCAGCTCAAGAAAGAAGACATGGCCAGGTACGGTGGCTCATGCCTGTAATCCCAACAATTTGGGAGGCTGAGGCGGGCGAATCACTTGAGCCCAAGAATTTGGGACTAGCCCACGCAACATGGTGAAACCCTGTCTCTACCAAAAATACAAACAAACAAACAAACAAAAAACCTAAAAATTAGTAGGGCATGGTGGCATGTGCCTGTAGTCCCAGCTACTTCTGGAGGCTGAGGTGGGAGGATCACTTGAGCCCAGGAGGTGGAGGTTGCAGTGAGCCAGGATCACACCACTGCACTTCAACCAGGGTGACAGAGTGAGACCCTGGGGAAGGTGGGGGGAAGAGAGAGAGAGAGAGAGAGAGGACATAGGAGCCTGGAAATGGAAAAGAGAGAAGTTGCCAGCCTGTTGGGGGACAGAAAGGGTCCAACAGGGGTGGGGCACGGGGCCTAGGAGAAGGAACAATTATTAGGCCTTTCCCAATGGTAGGAATGAATGGCTATGGAACTCTGAAGAACAAGAAAGTTCGATGTCCAATTTAAAGTTGATTTCTATGCTGAGCTGCATGGTTTAAATGACTAAAGAAGTGATGGGCAGCCTTAAAAGGAAACCTTTGCTACCCTCTCCCAAATTTTCCAAAATTCAGAGATATGGATTCTGTATAGTTTGGGAGAAGGTAAATGTGCTAGGATAGGATTGGTGGTGGGGATATTCTGGGCTTTCCATTTGAGCTTAGGAATCTGGAGTCTTGGATGCCTGTGGGATTAGACAGTTCCGTCTCGACATTCCGCACTAAGCAATCCTTAGCCTGCCTTTCCTTATCTCCAGAACAGAGCTGCCTGATAACAGCCTTTCATCTTTCCTCTTAGTTGATATGTAGGATCTATATGATCTCAGATATTTCTATACTGATCTATGGGTGCTAGAAATGGGCCTGAGACCCAGTGACCTAGGTTCTTCAGAGTTTATGGGTGGATGATGAAGATCAAGATTCCAAGAGTTCACAAGGAGAAGGTGGGAGGAAATCTCTCTGGTCAAAGGGTAAAGATTATGAACTAATTTGTCTTTTCTCCCCTGATGAGGTTGCCTCCTGCCCTCTGATCCCCAGGTCATAAGATAAGGGTGTTAATGGTATTATGTTATGAAGGTGGTGGAATTGAGAGGGGTCTGGGGAAGTTTGGGTTTGACAATCTTTGGGAATGCCTCTCTGATAGATTTGGACTGAGATTTTTCCTGACTTCCTGAATCCAATAATATCTCCTAAGGTTCTGACTCTGTATTCCTTTAAGTTACCCCAGGATCCCAAAGACCACAAGTGGGACCGAAAACATTGTGAAACTTAAAATGTTGGAGGTTGTAACCTAGCGTAGATATACCAGAAGTGTAGTTGTAACAGAGGGTCTTCCCCATGGGGACAAAATTGCTTAACAAAGGCTGCTAGGCAAGAGAAGGCAGGGCATATCTGGTAATAGTGAAGTGTTCTGTTTAGGTGGAATATAGGCAACTATATCTAGTACTTTCAGAAAAACAGCAGGAAAAAGGCTGGAAACTCAGTCAGGGCTGGATTTTGGGAGAGCCTTGAAATCAAACTCAAGCGTTTCTTGGGAAAGCATTCCATACCCATTGTCATGAATACCTCACCTGCTATTCATATCTCAACTCACTGTAATCAGGAAACTGCTGCATGGAATAGACTCTGAAATAACAATGGCTTAAATAAGACATATATCTATTTGCCTCACCTAAAAGAAACCCAGAGGTAGGCAGTTCACGTTGGCTTCATGAAATTGTTATGGATCCAGGTTCTTTTTAGTTTATTAATCCAGTATCTTTAGAGTGTGACCCTAGTCCTCATGGCCTTTATTCTGGGAGGCTATGTATCTAGCTAAAAATCAGATGGCTTATTACTAAGGAAGAAGAAGAGCATGGATATCAGGGTAAGCAATTAGCAATCTATGCCACAAACATGTGCACTGAAGCTATTCCTTCCAAGGTCACCAGAGACCACCACTTGATCGTCAGAATCCCCAGACATTTTTTCAGGTCTTACTTTTCTTGATTCTTGGCAACATTCATCACTATTGACCTTGACTCCTCCCTCCTTTTGAAACAATCTCTTTCCTTACTTTTGTGACACTCCTTTCTCCTTTTTTTTTTTTTTTTTTTTTTTTTAATGGTGTCTTGCTCTATCACCCAGGCTGGAGTGCAATGGCACAATCTCGGCTCACTGCAACCTCTATCTCCCAGGTTCAAGCTATTCTCCTGCCTCAGCTTCCCGAGTAGTTGAGACTACAGGTGTGCTCCCCCACACCCAGCTAATTTTTTGTGTTTTTAGTTGAGATGGGGTTTCACCATGTTGACCAGGCTGGTCTTGAACTCCTGACTTCAGGTGATCTTCCCACCTCGGCCTCCCAAAGTGCTGGGATTACAGGTGTGAGCCACCACACCCGGCCCTCTCCTGTTTTTCTCTCTGCCTTTTTGGTCACTCCTTATCAATCTCTTTCATGAGTTCCTTTTCCTCCACCTATACCAAAGGTGCTTTTGGGCTGCAGGGCTCTTCCGTGGGCCCATGTCTCTTCTAGCACTGTGCATTCACCAGGGTGCTGTTGCCCTTTCTCATGAATTAAAGAACTATTTATGTACTGATGACTCCTAGATCTATAGCCTCAGCCTAGACCACTTCTCTGAGCTTCAGACATGTATATTCAACTGCCTGTGGTACATTTCCATATGGACATGCCACAGGTGCCTTAAAAGCAATGTTCAGTTCTCCTCTAACCTGCTCCTCAAACCCGCTCTTCCTTCAGTATTCCTGATCTCAGTGAGAGGAGTTACCATTCACACAATCTCTCAAATCAGATCGCCAAGAGTTCCCTTTGACACTCCACTCGTCTTCAGTTACTCAAGTCCAATTACTTTTTACTTCTTTACTATCTCCTCGATTCAATCACTTCTCACTACCTGCCACCACTCTAGGTCAAAGCACAATCATTGCTTACCTAGATGACTACAAAAGGCATAAGTACTCTCCCTGTTTCCAAGACAACACCTATTCCATACTCCATATAGCAGCAAGGTGTTCTTTCTAAAACACAAACCTATGCTGTATCCTTGCCTAGAATCCTTTAATAACTCCTGGGTGTTCTCAGGATCAAGACCAAAGTCCTTATCTTGGCATTCAAAACTTGCCAACTTGCCACGATTTGGAAGGGATTGGGAATTTGAGATGCCAGAAATAGAAGAAAAGGAGGCGCTATGTCTAGTGTGGATAAGGGAGAAAATCTGGGAGGCAAGAACATGGTGAACTGATATCACACACTTGGAGAAAGCAACAATTCAGAGAAAGAGAAAAGACAGGAAAACAGAAGCCTGCCTTGAATATGCAAGAAATTTGTGTGTGTGTCTATCTTGAATTATCCATAGAACATAGGGATTCATGATATGTTATTTACACAGTAAAAGGTGACCACATAAAGCAGGAGACTTGTGTCCATTTGAATTACATTTATATGTGGAAAGGCATTGAATATTATTTCCACAACTAACCGTTGTGCTGAATTTTATTATGGTTTCTAATAACTTTTTAGTTGATGCTCTTGGGTTTTCCAGGTCTGCATTTATATATCCAGTAATTAATGATGATTTGTCTACTTCCTATTATTTTACATCTTATTTTGTTTTCTTGAATAGATCCAATTGCTTATGTGAATTTATTATGTGATAGAGGTGCCATTTCAAAGCAGAGAGGGAAAAGATGGATTAGTTTGCACATGATGTAGGGGTAAGAGACTATGATTTTGGAGAGTAATCAAGCTGAATCCGTATAGAAAATAAATTTTGAAATGATCAAACATCTAAATGTAAATAATAAAGCCACAAAAGTGCTTCAAGGAAAAAAAAACGGGGATTGTTATAGGAACATGAAAAGCATCTTTAAGCAAGCAGCAGGATCCAGTTGTGATGAAGGAAAAATGGATATATTTGACTACATAATAATTAAACATTTTTGTTTGGCAAAAATTATCATAAATAACATGAAAAATATTTGTAATATGTGACACGTACACGAGAGACATTGCTGGTGGGAACGTTATTCCATGTACTTTTTAGGAGTAAGTTGACAAATTTTGTATCTTTTGTTATCAAAATGGAAGACGTTTTTGTAGCATTTGAGCTAGCAAAAAATACCCTAAATAAAAAAAAAGTGCCCCAAACAATCTAAATGTACATGTGTGCTGGACTGGTTCAATAAATTATGGGACATCTATACAAGAAAAGATCATGCAACTGTTTAGAAAAATGTGCACTAACGGAAAGATTTTTTATATATAACTGGAAAAAAACAGGTCGCAGAACAGAAGGTATGTATAGTGTACCATTTGTCGGAGAGAGAACCTGAATAATTAGTATACGAATAGAAAAAAAATCTGGATAGCAAAATGTTAATAGTGGTTATTTCTGGGAGATAAGAGTGGCCTTTCATTGGTATGTTATATATTACTGCATTGTTTTAATTTTTACAACAACAACAACAAAACAACAACATATTACCTTTGTAATAAGAAAAAATGAAGATATAAAAAGAAATTCAATGAATGACTTTCTTTCGGGGGCGGTTTGGGTTGGAAGAGTTTCAGACTGAGCCTGGTACAGTGGCATAAACATGGGCTTTGGCGTCAGACAGCCCTGAGCAGGGCCCCATTGCCCCACCCCCGAGGAAGGCGAGGGGGGGTGGCAGGGGGCTGCGGAAAGGGGCTGGGCTGGGTTGGGCTGTCTGCAGCTCTAGTCCAGGAGGCTGAGACTTCGAGAGGGACTTAGAGAAGGCAGACGCATCCCGAACTCGCTGGAGGACAAGGTGAGGTGCGTTGAGATTGGGGTTTTATGGAGGTCATAGAGTGGTTCCAGACCCCTCGAACCCATAGCCAGGCAGATGAGCAATTCTTACTGCACCACTGCAGCTGAAGCAGAGGTGACCTGGAGTGGTGTGTAGGCAATGAGGACGACTGAGAAAGTGGTAGGCTGTATAGACTGGGAGCAGAGACGAGCGGAGGAGGAGGGGAGAAAAACGGGGAACCAGGAATGTTGGGAGGGGGACGAGGAATACAAGGAGGGAGGGGAACACTAAGGGGGAGTGATCCAGAGAAGAGAATGGGGATGCAGAGAGAGGTTAAGGAATACTGAGGGGCAGGGTGTGCAATCGTAACACGGAGGAGGATGTAAGGAATGGGAAGAGGGAATTCTGGAGTAAATAGAAAATGTGAGGTGGGAATAGGGAGTAAGGAGCCAGGCTAAGGGAATACGGAGGGGGGCATAAGGAATGAGGAGCAGGGAGCGGGGGAGGGGCAGACAGGCTGGGACGGAGGCCCCCTAGGGAGGCGGAAAGGGGCGGGACCACTTCCGGCCTAGAGAAGGGAGGGCAGTCTCTGAGTTTCGGAGGGGCTTGGAGTGAGTGGACGCTCTCGGGAATTGTAGGAGGACGAGGTGAGCAGCCGGGCGGGCTTTTGGATGAGAGCCCCGCTAGGGGTCGGCCGCACCCTCTGGGATCTGGAGAAAACCTGTCATGAGGATCGGATCGTACCGGATCCATCCGGCTGGGAAGGGAGGGGACTGGACCCGGTTTGACCGGGCCCAAGATGGAATCACTAGCTTAATATTTATTTGAGGAGGGGGTGTAATAGGGAAGGGGCGGAACCAAGATGCGCCTGTTTGGAGGGGGGCGTGTTAGGAAGAAGGGCGGGGCCAAGAGACACTGGACTCGGTAGGGCGTGAGTAGGGGAGGGGCCGGGCCCACCAGACACTGCGACAATTTTGGAGGAAGGCTTCTTGGGCAGGGGGCGGGACCGAATGGTACTGCGGACCTGGAGAGGGGCGTGTGTCGGGGCAGAGTGCCAGACTGAGACCACGATCATTGCGCATGCGCACTATGTATCGCTGAAAGGGGCGTGTTGAGAAGGGCCAGCACTGAGACGAGCCAGCTGCTGAATGCGCATGTGCACGGTGGACATCAAAGAAAGGGCTCGTGCTGGGAAAGCGGGCGGGGCTGAGAGCGGCCCTGCAGCCGACGCGCATGCGCTCTATCGACCTGCGGCTGGGTGGGGGGTGCACTGGGAAAAGGGGCGGGGTCCTCAGAGCTGCCGCGCTGGCACATCTTCCTGGAGAAGGGGAGGGTGCGGCTGCAGACAATTGAGACTTAGAAGCTTTGGATTCCTGTATCTGAGAACGGAGTCGTTGTGGGTGGTGGAGGGGGTTGGAATTGGGGACCTACGGAAGGTAAGGATCAGCCTCCAGGCACAACAGGGGAGAGGACGTTCAGTGGGCTTCAACTTGACCCAGGCCTTCTCCTCTTCAGGCTCAGCTCTTGCCAGGCCAAATTGAGACATGTCTGACACAAGCGAGAGTGGTGCGGGTCTAACTAGCTTCCAGGTAAGGCCTCTTTCTGTCCTTTCCCCAGCTGCTTTTCCTCTCCAGCCCTTGTTGCTGCCCTAAGTCCCTTGGCTCTTCTCCTCCCATCCTTGTCCTTCTCCACCTACTTTCCTGCCTGGGTGTCCCCCTGCCCAGTGGAGGGAGGGAGAGAAGGTGGGCGGGCCCCTCTTCTGCCTTCAGTTCTTGCTCAGAGGAAAGGGAGGCCTTGTTCGGCTGAGGTGGTCAGAGCACACCGCAGGTACGAGTACAGGTCAGAGAAGTGTGGCCTTGGAATTTTGGAACCATTTGCTTAGTTGGGGGTGGGGAGAAGGTCTGTGAACTTCCCTGCTTCCTCTTGCAGGCTGAAGCTTCAGAAAAGGACAGTAGCTCGATGATGCAGACTCTATTGACAGTGACCCAGAATGTGGAGGTCCCAGAGACACCGAAGGCCTCAAAGGCACCGGAGGTCTCAGAGGATGTGAAGGTCTCAAAAACCTCTGGGGTCTCAAAGGCCACAGAGGTCTCAAAGACCCCAGAGGCTCAGGAGGCACCTGCCACCCAGGCCTCATCTACTACTCAGCTGACTGATACCCAGGTTCTGGCAGCTGAAAACAAGAGTCTAGCAGCTGACACCAAGAAACAGAATGCTGACCCGCAGGCTGTGACAATGCCTGCCACCGAGACCAAAAAGGTCAGCTGTGTGGCTGATACGAAGGTCAATACTAAGGCCCAGGAGACTGAGGCTGCTGCCTCTCAGGCCCCAGCAGATGAACCTGAGCCTGAGAGTGCAGCTGCCCAGTCTCAGGAGAATCAGGATACTCGGCCCAAGGTCAAAGCCAAGAAAGCCCGAAAGGTAAGACCTCTGCAGTCACCACCCTTCGTTTTCTACTCCTCTCCTCTCAGTTGGTTCATTTGTTCTACAAACATTTCGAAAGATCCCTGTGCTCATCAGGGCTGTGGGGGGCACTGAAAGTAATGTGATGTAATTCTTGTCTTCAGAGAGCTTGCAGACTGATGGGGAGATGAGACAGGAATACACATAGCTGCAATCTGAATATAATGCAGTTTATATTTACATAGTAGCTGCCCTGTGTTAGGCCTTGAGCTAAGCACATTTATGCAGGTTATCTCATTAAATCCTGAAAGTAATTCTCATAGCCCCAATTTTATAGAGAAGGAAGCTGAGTTCCAGAGAGGTGAAGCAGTTTTTCTAGGGATGGTTCAAGCAGAGCCAGTAGTGGGCACAGAAAGAGAAGAAGACTCAGCCTCCACCCACCCTTGGTTTGCTCCTGGCCTGCTAGGCAGATGAAACACTTGCTTGGAAGTCAGTGAGAAACAAACCCAGGGTTCAGCATAGCCAACATCTATTAAGTCGGGCTGTTACTACAGGGACGGGATTGGCGGGTGCTTCCTGGAAGAGATAGGGAGAGGAAAAGGACCACCTGTTTCATCTGGTGATGTTGAGCTTCTGTTGATGCAGGTGAAGCATCTGGATGGGGAAGAGGATGGCAGCAGTGATCAGAGTCAGGCTTCTGGAACCACAGGTGGCCGAAGGGTCTCAAAGGCCCTAATGGCCTCAATGGCCCGCAGGGCTTCAAGGGGTCCCATAGCTTTTTGGGCCCGCAGGGCATCAAGGACTCGGTTGGCTGCTTGGGCCCGGAGAGCCTTGCTCTCCCTGAGATCACCTAAAGCCCGTAGGGGCAAGGCTCGCCGTAGAGCTGCCAAGCTCCAGTCATCCCAAGAGCCTGAAGCACCACCACCTCGGGATGTGGCCCTTTTGCAAGGGAGGGTAAGAACTCTGTCCTTTTTACTCTGCCTTTTCTACTGCCTTGGCTGCCCTTTTCTTTGCCATCGTCTCAAGTTTTCAGCAAACTTGTTTTGGTCTTTCCATCTTTTTCTACTCTGCCAGGCAAATGATTTGGTGAAGTACCTTTTGGCTAAAGACCAGACGAAGATTCCCATCAAGCGCTCAGGTAAAGTCCTACCAATCCTCCCTCTACCCTAAGCTCTGCCCTCCATTGCCCTTGCATCATTGTGCTGGGGATATCTGCTGCTCTTATGCTTATATCTCTGTCCTCCCAAAGTTCTAATTTGGCAGTGCTAGCATCTCTGTTGATAAGCGCAGAACCTGGTTATGCCACCCTTGGTGTGGTTGGCAAAGAGTCTATAGCTTGGGCATCAGGGCCACCTGGCATCTCTTCAGTCAGGTGCTTACACCACTTTCCCCTTGCAGACATGCTGAAGGACATCATCAAAGAATACACTGATGTGTACCCTGAAATCATTGAACGAGCAGGCTATTCCTTGGAGAAGGTGAAGGGGCAGCCCTGGGGGATGGGCACAGTGGGGAAGCCTTGAATTGAACAAAAATGTGCAAGTTCCTTCTCAGGGGAACCAGAGAGACCTGCTAATCTAGCTCCATCACTATGCTGAGGGGCAGACAATGGCCTAGGGAGGGGTGTAGATGAGCGATGGGTCACACAGCAAGTCAATGGTAAAAGTACAGTTAGGACCCAAGGCACCCAACTTAGTCCTGGCTTCTGTCCACAGCTCATGCCATGTATTTCAGATTTCACCTCTCCCTTTCATTCCCCATTCTCTGTCTCCCTAGATTCCCACTCATCGCAAAGACGATAATGACAATAGTACATTTGCTGCATGTTTACTGGGTGCCAGGCACTTAGCTATGTACTTTGTGTGCATTACCTCACTGATTTCTCACACATGCAAAACTCCTAGGTACATAGGGAGCTGCAGCATGCCCCAGAAGCTGAATTTTGTCATCTCACAAGCTGTTCTTCCCATCCACAGGTATTTGGGATTCAATTGAAGGAAATTGATAAGAATGACCACTTGTACATTCTTCTCAGCACCTTGGAGCCCACTGATGCGGGCATACTGGGAACGTAAGCTGGGAAAGGGCTGAGGTGTGGGGGGTTTCTGCTTTGGCCATGTGCTGCTACCCCTTCTTTGTCCTACTTCCCCCATCCTCTTAGAGAGTCAGGAAAGGCAGGGACTCAAAAGCCCCGTCCCAGTTCCCATGCATAGTTGGAGCCCTGCTCACAGTAGTGATGCCTGATTATGATTGACTGAAGGGTGTAGGAGCCTGAGGTGGGACATTCCTGCTGTCAGCTTTGCTGTTTCTGTAGAAGCTTCCCAGGAAAGCAGGCCTGTCATTGCTTGCCTCTTCCTACTGGGTGCCTGGCCTGGCCTTGGCAGAGTGGTTCTCAAGGAGGGCTTCCTGGTGTGGGTGGATCAGGATGCATGAAGCGCAGGAGTGTCAGTGGGGCTGAAGGTTCTGGGAGAGAAAGAAGGGATTCACATGGACTGAGTGCTTGTGTTGTACCAGGTTGACAGCCATTCTTCCGTCTTCTTGGAAACCCAGAGAAGGGAGAATATGATTTTTCTATTTTACTGAATAGTAAACTGAGGCTTGCAAGTCTAAGTGCCTTGCCCAGGGTGGCATAGAGCTGGCAGCAGAGACTGGGCAGAATTCTGTATCTGAGGCATCTGGGAGAGGCTAGCCTAGTGAGCTGGCTGGTGTGTCTGTGGTGGCTGCTGGACATAAACCTCTCTGTCCTGTTATTTCTCTAGGACTAAGGACTCACCCAAGCTGGGTCTGCTCATGGTGCTTCTTAGCATCATCTTCATGAATGGAAATCGGTCCAGTGAGGGTGAGTGGCTGGGCATGCAGCTGAATGGGTGGCCATGGTCTGGATTCCATGTGTTCAATTTCTGTCCCTGTCTCCTCTTGCCTCCCCTCGCAGCTGTCATCTGGGAGGTGCTGCGCAAGTTGGGGCTGCGCCCTGGGTATGATTGGGCTCTCTCAGCGCTTGCTGTCCGTGTTGTCCTTTGGCAAGAGAGGATGGTCCTAGGATTGCATCAGTCTGGTGGTCTGGTGGAGCGGGTGGGGTGCTGGACTGGGTAGAGGGCCCAGGGTTCTGACCTGGGTGGATGATGGGCCTGAACTCTCTGCTCCCTCTATCAGTGTCTCTTGGGCTTCTATGGAGCTTCCCTCTTGTGCTGGAAACCTCTTTTCTATCTTGGAAATGCCTCTGCCCACATCTGGGAAGTGTCACAACCTTGAGTGAATGTATTTGTTTATTTATTTTTCTTTTTCTTCTCTCAGGATACATCATTCACTCTTTGGGGACGTGAAGAAACTCATCACTGATGAGTTTGTGAAGCAGAAGTAAGTATCTGTCTGGTGTTCATGTGTTCCATGCATTTGGCCTATTTCAGAACTGAGTGATAAAGCCATGGTGCCTGCATGCATGTGTCTATGTGTGTATGTATTTGCATATTTGCGTGTATGCAGGTGGTGGATTATTCCTTGGGTGGTGATGGGAAACAGAAGCAGCACATGTTTCCTGATCTGTTACATGTACCTCAACATTTGTCTTGAGACCAGTTCTGCAAGGGAGGGATTATCATTACCATCACTGTATGTATGCAGAAACTGAGGCTTAGAGAGACGAAGTCATTTGGTCAGGGGTACACAGGTAGCAAGTAGAAGAGTTGTGTTTAGAACTTAGCTCCAAAGCCTTAGTTCTTTTTACTCTGCTAACTAGAGCTTCATAGAAATTAATTTCCATAAAGAAATGACATAGAATGGTAGCTTCAGGCAACCAGGTACCATGCTGGGGAGTTGACTTGTACATCTCATTTCATTTTCATAATTACCCTGCAGCTATCATCCCTTCCCCGTTTTACAGTTGAGAGACCTGGGGCTCCGAGAGAGGAGATCTGAGCATGGCCCACAACTGGTATGGGCCTGGAGTCCAGTCCTCTTGAATTTCTGGCCAAGGCTCACCTATCCTTGGTCCTTAGAGGACATGTGAGCACTCACACAGCCACACGCATGTGCACACAGAAACATACACACACACACAAAGGGTCAGGAATTCAACATTTGTGAAGCATGCTGCTATTGGCGATTCTTCCTCTGTAGTCTTTCCGGTCATTTTCTGTGGTGGGCCTTTCCGGGCTTGGCCAGTCTGAGGTCAAGACACTTGCAGTGGGGTGTGCTCAGAGCAGGGGGCCCAAAGAATGGCTCCTCTGTTTACAACACACCCAACAGGAGTCTGGGGTCATTGTGATGAGGGCCTCAAACTTGTGGCTTCCCTATGAACAAATGTCCCCCCACACCTTTGTGTGGCTTCTGGTCAAGACCAGTGGGACAGGGCTCAATATTGGAAGAAAGACTGCAGTAATTAGTGGATAATGTTGCCATCTGGAGCCTGTCCAGTCTATGCATGGGTAGGCCATGAATGGTCTTAGAAATAAAGGCTTTGAACCTCTCTTTCCAAGGTACCTGGACTATGCCAGAGTCCCCAATAGCAATCCCCCTGAATATGAGTTCTTCTGGGGCCTGCGCTCTTACTATGAGACCAGCAAGATGAAAGTCCTCAAGTTTGCCTGCAAGGTAATTGGAGAGCTGCCTGAGCTCGGCAAGTCAAGAGCATGGGGTGCCCCTGGCTGGGGCAGGCTGTGTGCAGAGCAGTCTGAAGTTCAAATCTGAATGTTTTGGTGCTTCTGTTAATTGTCAAAACACTGTAACAGGTACTTTATCTGAATCATTTAAGCCTTAAAACCTGATATGTCATTGCCCTGTTACAGATGAGAAAACTGAGGCCCAGAGAGGTTGGTAGGTGACATGTCCAAAGTCATGGAGCTAGTAAATGTCAGAGCAGGGATGGAATATTAGGTGCATAATTACTGGTAATACTGTATTATTACTCTTACCTTTTTACACTAAGCATGTAGCATAGCGCCTAGCATAAAGAGTAGATGCTTAATCCTCTTATGCTCCTTCTGATGGTTATTTACATAGTAATACTGTATTATTACTATGGCTTAATCCCTCTGTGGTCCTTCTGATGGTTATTTTTGTTTCAGGTACAAAAGAAGGATCCCAAGGAATGGGCAGCTCAGTACCGAGAGGCGATGGAAGCGGATTTGAAGGCTGCAGCTGAGGCTGCAGCTGAAGCCAAGGCGAGGGCCGAGATTAGAGCTCGAATGGGCATTGGGCTTGGCTCGGAGAATGCTGCCGGGCCCTGCAACTGGGATGAAGCTGATATTGGACCCTGGGCCAAAGCCCGGATCCAGGCGGGAGCAGAAGCTAAAGCCAAAGCCCAAGAGAGTGGCAGTGCCAGCACCGGTGCCAGTACCAGTACCAATAACAGTGCCAGTGCCAGTGCCAGCACCAGTGGTGGCTTCAGTGCTGGTGCCAGCCTGACCGCCACTCTCACATTTGGGCTCTTCGCTGGCCTTGGTGGAGCTGGTGCCAGCACCAGTGGCAGCTCTGGTGCCTGTGGTTTCTCCTACAAGTGAGATTTCAGGTATCTGCCTTGGTTTCAGTGGGGACATCTGGGGCTTATGGGGCTGGGATGAGGAGCTGGATGATTCTAGGAAGGCCCAAGCTGGAGAATGATGTGGAGAGTGTGCCAAGACACTGCTTTTGGCATTTTATTCGTTCGTGTTTGCTGGATGTCAATTGACCCTTTTATTTTCTCTTACTTGTGTTTTCAGATATTGTTAATCCTGCCAGTCTTTCTCTTCAAGCCAGGGTGCATCCTCAGAAACCTACTCAACACAGCACTCTAGGCAGCCACTATCAATCAATTGAAGTTGACACTCTGCATTAAATCTATTTGCCATTTCTGAGTTTATCGCTTTTTTTGGTGGGCCGTCACATTTTGGTATCACATTTAAAAATGAATGAGTTGGGAAAGTTTCCACCTCAGTCTGTGTTTAGTTTGAGGTGATATTGTTGGATTCCCAGGAGTGAGATTAACACACCTTTCTGGGATAGATTGGGCCTCACGTCTAGCCTTCAGGGTGGTGGGATTTTAGTGGGGTGGAGTTAAAGAGATTGTAGTTACAGAGGACACACTTTGAAGGAGAGGCTTGAGGTCGGCAAGTCTGGAGCAGAAAGCATAGGTAGAGGAGACTGGACATCAAATATAGAATCTCTTTTTGAGAAATTTGAATGAGGAGAGAGAGAGGTACAGAGCTAAATGGAGATACAGGAACAAGGGAACATTTTCTTGGGGAAGGAGAGAGACTTGAGTAGGGAGGAGCCAATGGAGAGGAAGAAGTTGAAGGTTGACTTCTGCAGCCCAGTCCTGGAGGAGGTGAGAGGAGTTGGGTTGTGGGAAGGCCTGGGAGAAGGGACTACTCAGATAGGACTCAGGGAGGGGGACTGTGAGAGGATGTTGAGCAGTAGGGAGGCCCTGATAGAGGATGGAGCCCATGATTTTTGGGGAAACATAGCAAGGTGCTCAGTAATCTTGGTATGGGAACCATGAAGATGAGTGTTGGTTTATTCCAAGCTTTGGGTTCTGCTGTTTGGATCTGGAATAAGAACACCGGACCAGGGCAGTGAC
Source organism: Macaca fascicularis (assembly GCF_037993035.2). NCBI lineage: Eukaryota > Metazoa > Chordata > Mammalia > Primates > Cercopithecidae > Macaca > Macaca fascicularis. The sequence continues at coordinate 54,806,984 of NC_088395.1, forward strand.
TGTATGAGTCTGTTCCTTCACCTCTGTGTCCATGGTACCTGACATGTAGTAGTTGTACACAGAGTGGGGGAAGAAATGGACCATGGGATCCAGGCAGGCTTGGGGAGGAGAGATGAGGAGAGTGTGTGATAGATTGGGGGACAGTACAGGAGTCTGTGGATATCTCTGTGAGTGATGTGCATCTGACAGTGCAGGAGTCTCAGTGAAGTCCTCATTAGGAGTGCCTGCTATATGTCTGGCAGCATTCCAGGTATCTGGAAAGGGGTATTGAGAGAATAAGAAGTGTGATCTGGGGGACTAGTCAGACAATGGGATGATTGTATTTAGGAAGTCACAGCACAGAGAGCTCTGGGTGATGGTGAGGTTCAAGGGATGTGTAGTCGAAGGGTAGAGATGCTTCCTGCAGATGCGAAGTCAGTGGTCTGGGAGGCTAGGGTATTGGTTGGGTTATCCATGTGGACAGTGAAATCACCCAGATGGTGGCAGGAGGTGGGAGAGAGGGGAGCATTATGAGCCAGGTGCCAAAGTGCCCACATGTTGTTGAAGGTGGTGTCCTCTCAGCTACGCTGCTCACTAAGGGACAGGGCCCTCAGGCTATTACAGATCCACCTCCCTGTTTTTGAGGGGTACTGCCCTGGACCACCTTTCTCCCCACGAAGCCCTCACCATCTCCAATCCCCACATTACTGGGCTCCTAATCACTGGGACAATCTTGTGGACAATGAGGCCCCTGTAATGGCCACCTCTCCCCTCCTGTAGAATCTATAAGCAATCTATTGCTTAGGGAACAGAATTTTAAAAAGAGAAACAGCCCCATCTGCAGCAAGACAGCTCCTTGCCTGTGGCTGTGAATTGAGACCTGCTGAAGTAATCTTCACTAGAAATAGAGGCTCTTCCATTGAAGACTAGGATATGGTCTGCTCAGGGCCTGGGTACTACCCAGGACAGGTAGACAAAGTCACAGGTAGCTTTGGCCTCCTAGGAAGGACTCTCAGTGGGTACTATGTCTAGGGCCCTCTCAGATTCTCTGGTGATGTCCATCTGAAAATGGAAGGGATGGGGGATGATGGGGTGGTGAGGAACTCATGGACTGTGATGCTAATGAGTTCCAAGTGTTTGATAGAGTAAGTGTGAATCATAGTCAGGAAGAACTCTGTTCTTCCCTCTTGCCTTCCCTCCACAGGACACCGGGCTTGCAGAGCACCCACCTCTTCTTCCCTTCCCACAAAGCCTAGAATTTGACAGGAGAAGGGGTTGGCTCTTCTTCACTCCTCACTCCCTGTTCCTCAAGTGTCAGGACTGAAGGCAGGTGGGGCAGGGAAGGAGAGAGCAGGTCTGGTCCCAGGCAAGTAGGGGAGTGTTTGGAGCAGGGAGAGGGAGTGGCGGGGGAAATGAGGACAGACCGTTGTTCATGTTTTTGCCATCTTCATCAGCCTGGAGGCCATTACTGTGACGAATAAACTCCCACAATTTTCAGTTTTTTCTTCAGTATATTATTAAGTAAATTCCAAATTATTCTAGATTGTATCATGTATCTTCCCCTTGGCTAGTGGTGGACAGAGCCCCCTCAGCATCTTCTCCACCTATTTTTTTTATTATCACCCTCTAAGAAGCCTTTTTAGACATTTTTATCCTAATTGTCCTTCCCCATGTAGTTTTATTTACACAGATATACTGTAGATATCTATTTAATAACTATGTATATTTGTGCTTTATACATAAAAAATAAACCTTACTCTTTTTATTCAATACAGGGTTAATAATGAATAAAATATTTAAGTAAAAAGTTAAATGTGAAGGTAAATCGATGTTGAACTGTTGCATAACATCCATCCCTTCTACTATGATAATTTTGTTCTTTGGCTCATTGAACAAGCACTGGGTGTCTGGAGAAGAGGCTGACAGATTTCCACGGGCTGCGTAATCATGCTCCTTTTGGTGAGCACTCACGTGGGACACAAATATCCCCACACAACCCATCCTGAGAGATCTGTCCACTTGCTCCTCATATGTATGCAGGCAAAGCAATTAGAACTGTGCCTTGCACATAATGAGTATTTTATAATACTCATTATGTGTATTATAATACACATAATAAAGTATTTTATTATATGGTCATTATTGCTATCAATTCTCCAATCTTGTTCCTTCCCAGTCTCTGACTATCTGGCAGAAGCAATCTGTATTGATCAGCGCTCCTGGCCAGGTTGCTTTCTGGACAGAGATCAACCACATGCACAGCTGTTGAGTTTTGACTCCGAAGAGGATTTCCTTTTTTTTACTTCCTGTCAGGGTCGCATCTGAGTGGGGCTGTTGCACCACAGCTCAGCCTCCAGCTAGTTCCTGCTTACCATGTGTGTCAATTCGCAAACCATGCTCCTGGGCTTTTTTCCTTCTTTGGGAAGCTGCTTGTTGGGAACTCCACACAAGGCCCTCGGTGTGAGCGGAGGGAGGGCAAGCCATGCGGCAGGAGAAGGTGTTATGGGGAGGGTGAGCCTCCCGTAACTCACTTGTGCCTGCAGGGCCTGCTCCGGTCTGATCTCCTGTGACCACTGCCCTTTGGTGACAAGCATTGTCATTGCCTGCCCGACTTTATGATTTGGTGGATAAGATGGCACAGGCCCAGGGTGGGCAGCTCAGGTTGCATGGTCACTTGGGGTCCCGTGGTTAAGTGCTCACACTCTACCATGAGCCAGTAGTTCGACCTTGTTGTATTAATCATCAGGTGCCAAGTGCCACTTCTCAAAAAGTGAGCGGTTATTTGATGAAGAGAGCATGGCTTTTGCTCCAAAATGCTAGAAGCTTGTGCTTTGATTCTCTGGATGGGGCTTGTCACAGGCTCCACACAGCATCCCGGTCTGTCAGATACTCAACGCATTCAGACATTTATTTGTTCCTTCAACTGTCATGTATAGTGACTGCAGGGTTCCACGTAGTGAGCACCCTGTGCTGGGTGCTGGGGTGTTCCTGTTCTCAAGACACGGCCAGTCCAGTGAGGGAAACACTGGCAGCACCGAGGGGAACCATAAAGGGCTGTGGGAGGCCAGAGGAACTGGTGATTCACTCCTCTGTGGTTAGGTGTGTTGTTAACCGCTGATGGCATGTGTTAGGAACATCTGCACAGGTGCATAGGTCCAGGCACACATTTCTATATGCGGATATAGGCGTTTCATACATACATTTTATTATGGACATGAGTCAGCAGTCAGCGTGCTCTGGTGGAAGGAGCCCTTGACTGGGAGGTAGGAGCCGTAGGGTAAACTCCCCCAGCTCCCTTACATGGTCCCTTGTGCCCTCAGACATGGCCCTGCCCCTCTCTGGCCTCATATCCAAAGAGCATTGGCTCACTCGGCCTGCTCTCTGGGGGCCACACTTCAGATAGTGGGTGGGGAGCACCCAGTCTGAGGCCTGGTACACAGCGGGTGCTGCACAAGTGAGAGCTACCTCGACGGGGAGGTGCTTTGTAAACTGGGCCTGGTGCTCTGTGATGAATGTGAAGGTGGCACTGCCTGTGTACATGCACACACACGCTTGTGTGCAGGGAGGTATGCCCTGTGGAGACGGCCACGTGTCCAGCTGGGCTCCAAGCTGTGTGGGCAAGTCTGGGATGGCTCCAACTAAGATGGCCCTGGCTGCAGGGGCTGCCATGGACCAGGGTCATGCCTCTAGCGGCCTCTGACTCTGCTCTGAGGAGTGGGCCATGGGGGAGTCACAGGTCAGAGTCTACCTAGATGGCAGCTGTCAGTCTAGAGATAACAGAAAGGGAGCCACAAGGAGGCAGCCATGGGGCAGCACCTTGCTTGGGGCACCCCCACCTCTCCAGTGGGGGAGCAGAGGGCAGGCGGGTAGGCCTGGCTGTCAGTCCTGGCTCTGTCTCATCCTGGCCACCTGCCCTGGGGCTGCTCTCTGTTTCCTCATCCATAAACCGGTGGCAGGAATGCCCACCCCACAGACCTGTGGGGAAGATGAAATGAGCCACACATGCGGAAGCAGATGGCACCATGACTGTGCATAGGTGTCCAATAAATGACAATTGTGACAACAACTGTCTTTCCTGCACTCATTTTCCCACCCTCAACCAGTCTTGCCAGCAGGAACAATACCTATGCTAAGAAGCCCAGGTGCAGGGGTAAATGCTGTGGAAATGGATTCCTTTATTCAGCCAGCACCCAGAACACACAGGTCACTGTCCTGGGCTGGGAAAAAGAGACTCGGGCCAGGAAAGCCACACATGGGCCCAAAGTGGAAGAACTAGAGCCCAGGGCATGGCAACCTGCCTGGGAGGGAGGAGAGGATGAGGAGGGCTTCCTGGACCACACCATGGAGGCAGTGCTGGGCCTTGGAAGGGAGTGGGGAGGGCAAGAAGCACACAGTCAGTGTGACACCTGTGTTGGGGTGAGGAGGGGAGAAGAGTGATTCAAGGGTGGGTGTCTCAGGGCAGCTGTCTGTGTGACCAGTGATGGTCACCCGCTGACAGAGGGGACAGAGGAGGGCCGTGTAGGTAGGGGAGGTGCACCAGCAAAGGCACAGAGTCGTGAGAAAGATGAGGGGACCAGTCAGGCAGAGTCAAGGGGGTCACTGTCATAAAGCAGCTGGCTTTGGGCAGGGCTTGGGTGCCGCGGCCAAGCTCTTAGACCTGCAGAGCAGGTGGCATTGGGAGTCATTTGGTGGCTGGGGCAAGACTGAGTGGCTGATGGGTGGAAGAGCAAGAGTGACAGAATCTGCTTCTATCCCATCCCTGGGTCTCCCACCTCAAGACCCAGGCAGTGGCCACCCCTACACCCCCAGCCCACCTGGGACAGCCCAGCCAACCCATCTGTGTGTGTGGCCCTCCCTACCTGCTGGCTGCAAGCTGAGAGGCAAGAGTCTCCTCCAATGCGGCCTCTGAGGTTGAGTTTGCTCTCACCATGCTGGTATAGGTAGATGGAGTGGGGCGTGATGGGATGTTCATGAGGCAGTAGACTGTGTGGCTCGGGATGTGATCCTGCCCTTGGTTACCACGTAGCATGTGCCCACATCGAAGATCTTGAAGTGGGACAGGTGGTTGGGCCAGACCCAAGCAGGAGCAAGGGCAGCTCGGGGCTAATGGTGGGGGGCTTTCTTTGTTACTCCCCGCTTGCTCCTCTAAATCCACTCCCCATATATGCCTGTCCCGCTCTGTGCTTCAGGAGACTGACCCTTGCTGATTGCATCATCTGGGCTCCTTGTCCTGCAAGTGAGAGACAATGGCACCCAATGGGCAGAGGTCAGAGCAAGATCTTTCGGGTATTTATCCCTATGCCTCCCTATCTGCTGGGTTGTGCTTTAGCTGTCATGAGGCTCCCCTAACTCGTGCCATCAGCTCCCATGGGCAGCTCCTCTTCCTTGGCTGTGACTCTTGCCACTTTCTTTTAACTGCCATTGCAGCTTGACCCTTCAGGGCTTGAGGTGGTAATGGCTTTTGGCAGATACAGTTCCTCAGTCTCTGCCCATCCCTTGTGGGTCCTCTAATGCCACCCACCTCTGTAAATTATGTCCTCATGAGTTTACCATCAGTTTGCCCATGGAGTTTGCCATGCGTTTTGGGACAGCAATCTGCCTGACACAGAGAGTGAATGTGAGTGTAAAAAGGAATGAATAAATGTGAGTGAAGGAAAGAGTGGGTGAAAGTAATGCCAGTAAATGCGTGAATGAATGAGAAAACAAGTGTGAATCAGGAATTTTTGTGTGAAACTTTCCCTGTTTATTCTGCTGAAGTTGTAGAAGCCACACTGGCCAAATCATGCTTTTCCCTGGATCCCCACTGAGAATGGCAGGACAGTGAGCGCACAGCAAGTGCAGGCTCTTTGGAGGACACCGTCTCACACCCTGGAGGGAAGAGAAGCTTCTTGCCTCACAGACTTGCTTCAAATTTCACCCAGAGGTTTTGGAAGGCCAGACTGGCTACATCAGAATCACGACATGGGCTGCCAGAAATGCAGACTTCTGGTGCCCAACCTTCAGGATCTGCCATGGGGATGGGGCCCAGGAAGCTGTGTCTTTAACCAGTCTCAGGCAACCTTGATGTCAAGACAGGTTGGAGAACCACGGAGCTGGCCTGCTCACCTCATCTGAGACGAGAGGACAGATACAGAGAAATCCCTGGTTCATGTGGCCACCCCTCCAAAGCTGCTTAGCATAGGAGGTCCTGCCTGATTCGACCCTGCTGAACTAGAGAAGCACTGGTGAACAGTGGATGTAGCAGACACAGACAGACACACAGACTGGATCCAAATCCCAGTGTTGACACTCCCTTGATGTGGAACCATCAAAGCCAGTCACTCCATTGCTCGACTTCACTTTTCCCATCTGTAAAATGGACGAGATGCCATCTACAGCTCAGGACCATTGTGAGACTTTGAGAGAATTCCTCCCTCCCAATTATGTGGTGAAGAGAAGATTGCATGATCATTGTATTCGTTAGGACTAGGTGGCACTCACTGAGACGCAGGTATGGCTCCAAACGCTTTACATGAATGGCCTCATTTATTTCCAACAGCACTGCCTATGAAGTAGGAGCTGTGGTCATGCCTGCGCTGTAGATGAGGAGCCAGAGGCCTAGAGAGAATGAGTCTCTTGTCCAGGGACACACAGCAGCAGCGGGGAGCTAGGCCCACAGGCCATTTGAGTTCCTGCAGCCTGCACTCTTCAGCCCTAAGCTATAAATGGCAGGTCCCTCCCCCATTCTCCTTAAAGGTTAAAACAGAGGGTAGAACCAATCCTGTGGGGGAGAAAACAGAACAAAGAGCTCTGAGAGGAAGGAAGCCAAGGGAATGTATGTGAGCAGGCGCCTCAGAGAGTATGGGGCTCAGTGTGCCCCTGAGCTTCCTGACAGCTGTAGCAGGAAGGAGGGGGGGCAGAATTCCCAAGTTTCCATTTTCTGGAAAAAAAAAAAAAAGGAGGCACAGAGACATTTCTAAATGGACATTTGTCTTGGATTCCAGAGGACTTGCTCTTGTGGCCAGCTCAGCAAACATCCGGGACTAGAGATTCATCTATTATTTCATGAGACTCTAAAAGGCTTGTTCACACACGTGATGCCCAAAGTCAGAAGGAAGAGAGGGAAGAAGAAATATTAAATCAGATCCAGAGGACAACCTTGCTAGGCTGCTGTTTCCCACAGCAGTGGGGGGATGGGAGGAGACCTAGACCTTGTCTGTGTGTCTGTCTGTCTCCTGGACACACACTCAATGCAATGCCTCTCTGGGAGGAGATGTGGGCTGCTGGTGTACCTCCGAACATGCCACGCCTCCAAAGACTGGGCCTCAGGTTGCATGAGCAATGAGGTAGGGTGAGGTTGCCAGTGAGGGTCACACTGCCAGGGCCTGGGAGCTGAGGGCCAGGCTGGGTCTGTCCAGCTGGGCTCGATGGAGGAGGCAGAGAGGAGCTGGCTGTGGGACTGGGAGAGGAGCCTGGGGCAGGTGGAAGGGTGTCGTAGGCAGGAGACACCAGAGATTTGGGGAGGCGTTAGACTTCTCACCCTCCCCAGATAGCACCCCTTGTGCTGCCTTTTCCCTGACTCTTCTGTCTGGTGAGCCCTCTGTACCACCCTATCTCAATTGTCCCCACTCATACAGGTGAGGCTGATTTGCCCCCATCCACCAGGATTGAGAGGGGAGAGATCGCGGGGCAGCCTGAGACATCTGGTCCCATCCTGCATCTCCTGCCACAGGACTCTCAACCCCAGCACACAAACCACCCCTCGGCAGCCCCACACCATACCACCTACTACCCGACATTGCAAGTCAGCATCATGGCTGACTTCCTGGTCTAGTAGGATGTGGTCATGGAGGACATCATTAGAGACGTGCAGGTGAGGGGGCCTGGGAAAGGGGAGAGAGGATGGGCTCTGGAGTCAGACAGGCCTGAGCAATGCTCGGGCCTCTCCAGCTGTTCACTCCAGTTTCCCTAGGGATAAGCGAGAGCTAGCAAACAAGGATAGGCTGACGTGAAAAGACACATGGCTTCAACCTGGAGAGGCACATCGAATCCCCCAAAGGATTGTAGACCTGGAACTGTCTCCAGTGAATCTAGTGCCCAAAGGACGCATCCCTGACTGAATCAAGTCATAGCCTACTCAAAAACAGTCCTTCTGCAAAGTAAACCCTTGGCCACTAATTGGGCATCCGTGTTCATGGGCTCTCATGCATTCTGCAGCTCCTATACTCTTCTGTGTTCTCTTGGGCTTCCTTGCTCTCTGTCGCCTTTTAACAATCCTTATTGCTTCAGTGAAGCCATCTGCCTAAACAGGGAGCCCTTCAACTGTGAGCCTCCACATTCATGAAGAAAGAGCAGAGGTCCCACGCTCTTTCAGATGGGAAAGCACAGAGCACTGATCCCAGGGCCCCAGCGTGAGCACAAAGATGGTGGGGCAGCCTGAGACATCTGGTCCCACTCTGCCTCTCCCACCACAGAACCCTTAACCCCAGCACATAAACCACCCTCCAGTTGCCCCACACCACACCACACCACACCTTTCTCCAAAACACCCGAGCCTGCCTCTCATCTGTGTGAGCATTTGCTCATGGTGGCCGCTGCCCTGAGAATGACTTCTTCCTCCCTGCTCCGCTGCTCAGCATCCTCGTGTTCCTGAAACACTGCCGAAACACCTCCTCCTTGATGACTTCAGTCCACCAACAGTCATTTATCTGCCCTGGACTAAAAGTGTCCTATCGTTAAACCTCTTCTCGTGCAACATTCATTCATTCATATGTTGAATGAATATGTGGACTAGGCCAGTCCTATACTCATTGACTCTGACAACTCACAGGTGAGCCGGACACAGCCACTCATCTCCCTCTGCCATCACCCCATCCTGAAGCACCCAGATACACAGAGCCTTGACAGTCATCAAATGTTCTAGGTGTATGTGTAAGTGTGTCATGGGTTCAGTGGAGGAGGGCTTCAAGACCGTCATCCTAAGGGAGCTGGAATTTAAGTAAGCATGGGAAAAATGAATTGGATGTATCTGCAAGTCGGTCGAGAAGATGAAGGAGACGGCATGCAGTGAGAAGGAACAGCATTGCAGAAGCACAGAGGTATAGCTCAGTGTGTTGTGTAGGGGGAGTAAAAGTTATTCTCCTGCCAAGATAGGAGCTGAGTGTACCTTGCCAGCAGGTGGCAACAGGGGCTTTAACCTGGTGTTCTGTCATGTGGGTGTGTTTAGTTCATGGAGGTATTCCTCTGCTGGTTCATTCTTTACCAGCACCACAGCTGCCTGCAGTTGAAATACAGATGGATTGAAGGCATGGAATTACGCATTGACTAGTACAACCAGGAACTCCCATGCACCATGAGCCCTGACCCATCCTGACACACTGCAAGGAACACTCAGTTTATCTCCCACTTCCTACTTGAGTGTGCTCCTCTTTGAAAGCCCAGCACATCATCAGATCATCCACCCCACTGGGGCTTACTGAGCACCTAATCTGTGTCATACCTTGTGTTGGCCGATGTTGGGAACCCCAAAGGGTATCACACACATAGCCTACCTATTGTCTATGGGCGAGACACAGAAACCCAATACTGGCACTAGGGTAGAAGTGCCCTTTCCATGACACATAAGGTAGGATGGAAGCCATAATGAAGAGGAAAGGCAGTTCCAGAAGGTTCCCTGGAGGAGACCAAGGCTGATCTGTGTGTTAAGGAATTAATAAAAATGGGCCATAGGCGAGGGCCTGTGGGAGGGAAAGGCATTCCAGCAATGTGGTGGCTGCATGAGAAAAGAAACAGGCTAAAACTCACCAAGTATGTGTAGGGAATTGCAAATGGCTTGGCGTTCTGGAGCAGATTTGAGATGAAAAACCCAAAGAGCCACACAGAAGGCTGGAGAGTCCTGCAGGGCAACCCAAGGAATATGAGATTTGTCCTGTAGGTGACCATTGAGCCATGAGATAAAATGACATTGTGAGGTAATGTTTACAGAGTCTTGGCTGGTGCCTCTGAGCAGCATGGGTGGAGAGGCCGCAGCAGAAGAGGGAAACCTGAGAAAAATGAGGCCTGAGCTTGGGCTTTGTCAGTTAGGGTTGAAGAGGATGGTGGCCCGGCGAGGTATCCAGCAGAGAAAAGCAATGGGAATTGGAGGTTGATTGGTTTCAGGGAATGGGGGCCACCGAGGATTGAAGGCAACACTCAGATTTGTCTCCAGAGTATCCATGTGGATAATGGTGCCCCTGACTAGGAAGGCATAAAGGGCCACGTTGGGGCAGGACAACAAATTCATTGTTTGGGCAGGATGCAATGGAGGCTTCTTGAAACATTCCAAGGCACAGGTCCAACAGTGAGTCTGCACACCACTGGTGAGGGGCAATTGTGGGAGCCCTAGACGGGAGAAGAGATGTGGAGTGATTGGTAGGGGTCCTGTGGTGGAAGCCAAGTGACAGAGGGAGGTCACCCAGGGAGCATGTGTGGAGCCAGAAGGAAGATCCTTCAAGACAGCAGCTAAGGTGGAGTGGCCCAATCCAGCAGCTATGGATCCCTTCAGCCACCCCATCAACTGCACACAGCCTGCCCAGAGTTCCAGTCCCCAGCAGTTCACTCCATTGAGCTGCACCAACATAATTATTTTCTTTGACCTGACAAATATTGGGAAGCACTGCGAAGGGAGTGGGTAAGCGTATAAGGAGAGTTCACTGTCGCAGATCTCAGGGAAAATGACTTTTGAAGATAGCAGAAGTCATCCAGATAGCAGGAGTCATCTTTTTGAAGATAGCAGAAGGCAGTCCCAAAAGACTGAAAATACAGACGTTGAGTTTGTTTTAGTAAAGTTCTTATGTTTAATTTTTGTGGGTACACAGTAGGTGTATATATTTATGCGGTAAGTGAGATGTTTTGGTACAGGCATGCAATCTGTAATAATCGCATCATGGGGTACCCATTCCCTCAAGCATTTATCCCTCTGTTACAACAATCCATTTATACTCTTTTACTTATTTTTAAATGTACAATTAAATTATTATTGACTATAGTCACCCTGTCGTGCTATCAAATACTAAGTCTTATCCATTATTTCTCACTTTTCTTTGTACCCTTTAACCATCCCTGCCTCCCACCTATCTGCATATTGCCTGCTGCCCCTCCTCCCTCAGCCTCTGGTAAACACTCTTCTACTCTCTGTCTCCACGAGTTCAACTGCTTCTGTTTTCTGGATCCCACTCCCAATGAGTGACAACATGGGAGATTTGTCTTTCTGTGCCTGACTTATTTCATGTAACATAATGATCTCAAGTTCCATTCATGTTGTTGCAAATGACAGGATCCCATTCTTTTTTTTTTATTTTTTTATTTTTTTATTTTTATTTTTATTTTTTATTATACTTTAAGTTCTAGGGTACATGTGGATAACGTGCAGGTTTGTTACATATGTATACTTGTGCCATGTTGGTGTGCTGCACCCATCAACTCGTCAGCACCCATCAACTCGTCATTTACATCAGGTATAACTCCCAGTGCAATCCCTCCCCCCTCCCCCCTCCCCGTGATAGGCCCTGGTGTGTGATGTTCCCCTTCCTGAGTCCAAGTGATCTCATTGTTCAGTTCCCACCTATGAGTGAGAACATGCGGTGTTTGGTTTTCTGTTCTTGCGATAGTTTGCTGAGAATGATGGTTTCCAGCTGCATCCATGTCCCTACAAAGGACACAAACTCATCCTTTTTTATGGGTGCATAGTATTCCATGGTGTATATGTGCCACATTTTCTTAATCCAGTCTGTCACTGATGGACATTTGGGTTGATTTCAAGTCTTAGCTATTGTGAATAGTGCCACAATAAGCATACATGTGCATGTGTCTTTATAGCAGCATAATTTATAATCCTTTGGGTATATACCCAGTAATGGGATGGCTGGGTCATATGATACTTCTAGTTCTAGATCCTTGAGGAATCGCCATACTGTTTTCCATCATGGTTAAACTAGTTTACAATCCCACCAACAGTGTAAAAGTGTTCCTATTTCTCCACATCCTCTCCAGCACCTGTTGTTTCCTGACTTTTTAATGATCGCCATTCTAACTGGTGTGAGATAGTATCTCATTGTGGTTTTGATTTGCATTTCTCTGATGGCCAGTGATGATGAGCATTTTTTCATGTGTCTGTTGGCTGTATGAATGTCTTCTTTTGAGAAGTGTCTGTTCATATCCTTTGCCCACTTTTTGATGGGGTTGTTTGTTTTTTTCTTGTAAATTTGTTTGGGTTCTTTGTAGGTTCTGGATATTAGCCCTTTGTCAGACGAGTAGATTGCAAAACTTTTCTCCCATTCTGTAGGTTGCCTGTTCACTCTGATGATAGTTTCTTTTGCTGTGCAGAAGCTCTTTAGTTGAATTAGATCCCATTTGTCAATTTTGGCTTTTGTTGCCGTTGCTTTTGGTGTTTTCGACATGAAGTCTTTGCCCATGCCTATGTCCTGAATGGTACTACCTAGGTTGTCTTCTAGGATTTTTATGGTATTAGGTCTAACATTTAAGTCTCTAATCCATCTTGAATTAATTTTCGTATAAGGAGTAAGGAAAGGATCCAGTTTCAGCTTTCTACTTATGGCTAGCCAATTTTCCCAGCACCCTTTATTAAATAGGGAATCCTTTCCCCATTTCTTGTTTCTCTCAGGTTTGTCAAAGATCAGATGGCTGTAGATGTGTGGTATTATTTCTGAGGACTCTGTTCTGTTCCATTGGTCTATATCTCTGTTTTGGTACCAGTACCATGCTGTTTTGGTTACTGTAGCCTTGTAGTAGAGTTTGAAGTCAGGTAGCGTGATGCCTCCAGCTTTGTTCTTTTGACTTAGGATTGTCTTGGCAATGCGGGCTCTTTTTTGGTTCCATATGAACTGTAAAGCAGTTTTTTCCAATTCTGTGAAGAAACTCATTGGTAGCTTGATGGGGATGGCATTGAATCTATAAATAACCTTGGGCAGTATGGCCATTTTCACGATATTGATTCTTCCTATCCATGAGCATGGTATGTTCTTCCATTTGTTTGTGTCCTCTTTGATTTCACTGAGCAGTGGTTTGTAGTTCTCCTTGAAGAGGTCCTTGACATCCCTTGTAAGTTGGATTCCTAGGTATTTTATTCTCTTTGAAGCAATTGTGAATGGAAGTTCATTCATGATTTGGCTCTCTGTTTGTCTGTTACTGGTGTATAAGAATGCTTGTGATTTTTGCACATTAATTTTGTATCCTGAGACTTTGCTGAAGTTGCTTATCAGCGTAAGGAGATTTTGGGCTGAGACAATGGGGTTTTCTAAATATACAATCATGTCATCTGCAAAGAGGGACAATTTGACTTCTTCTTTTCCTAACTGAATACCCTTGATTTCTTTCTCTTGCCTGATTGCCCTAGCCAGAACTTCCAACACTATGTTGAATAGGAGTGGTGAGAGAGGACATCCCTGTCTTGTGCCAGTTTTCAAAGGGAATTTTTCCAGTTTTTGCCCATTCAGTATGATATTGGCTGTGGGTTTGTCATAAATAGCTCTTATGATTTTGAGGTACGTTCCATCAATACCGAATTTATTGAGCGTTTTTAGCATGAAGGGCTGTTGAATTTTGTCAAAAGCCTTTTCTGCATCTATTGAGATAATCATGTGGTTCTTGTCTTTGGTTCTGTTTATATGCTGGATTATGTTTATTGATTTGCGAATGTTGAACCAGCCTTGCATCCCAGGGATGAAGCCCACTTGATCATGGTGGATAAGCTTTTTGATGTGCTGCTGGATCCGGTTTGCCAGTATTTTATTGAGGATTTTGCATCGATGTTCATCAGGGATATTGGTCTAAAATTCTCTTTTTTTGTTTTGTCTCTGCCAGGCTTTGGTATCAGGATGATGTTGGCCTCATAAAATGAGTTATGGAGGATTCCCTCTTTTTCTATTGATTGGAATAGTTTCAGAAAGAATGATACCAGCTCCTCCTTGTACCTCTGGTAGAATTCAGCTGTGAATCCATCTGGTCCTGGACTTTTTTTGGTTGGTAGGCTATTAATTATTGCCTCAATTTCAGAGCCTGCTATTGGTCTATTCAGGGATTCAACTTCCTCCTGGTTTCGTCTTGGAAGAGTGTAAGTGTCCAGGAAATTATCCATATTTTCTAGATTTTCTAGTTTATTTGCGTAGAGGTGTTTATAGTATTCTCTGATGGTAGTTTGTATTTCTGTGGGGTCGGTGGTGATATCCTCTTTATCATTTTTTATTGCATCTATTTGATTCTTCTCTCTTTTCTTCTTTATTAGTCTTGCTAGCGGTTTATCAATTTTGTTGATCTTTTCAAAAAACCAACTCCTGGATTCATTGATTTTTTGGAGGGTTTTTTGTGTCTCTATCTCCTTCAGTTCTGCTCTGATCTTAGTTATTTCTTGCCTTCTGCTAGCTTTTGAATGTGTTTGCTCTTGCTTCTCTAGTTCTTTCAATTGTGATGTTAGAGTGTCAATTTTAGAACTTTCCTGCTTTCTCTTGTGGGCATTTAGTGCTATAAATTTCCCTCTACACACTGCTTTAAATGTGTCCCAGAGATTCTGGTATGTTGTATCTTTGCTCTCATTGGTTTCAAAGAACATCTTTATTTCTGCCTTCATTTCGTTATGTTCCCAGTAGTCATTCAGGAGCAGGTTATTCAGTTTCCATGTAGATGAGCGGTTTTGATTGAGTTTCTTAGTCCTGAGTTCTAGTTTGATTGCACTGTGGTCTGAGAGACAGTTTGTTATAATTTCTTTCTTGTGCATTTGCTGAGGAGTGCTTTACTTCCAATTATGTGGTCAATTTTGGAATAAGTGCGATGTGGTGCTGAGAAGAATGTATATTCTGTTGATTTGGGGTGGAGAGTTCTATAGATGTCTATTAGGTCTGCTTGCTGCAGAGATGATATCGATATCCTTGTTAACTTTCTGTCTCGTTGATCTGTCTAATGTTGACAGTGGCATGTTGAAGTCTCCCATTATTATCGTATGGGAGTCTAAGTCTCTTTGTAAGTCTCTAAGGACTTGCTTTATGAATCTGGGTGCTCCTGTATTGGGTGCATATATATTTAGGATAGTTAGCTCTTCCTGTTGAATTGATCCCTTTACCATTATGTAATGGCCTTCTTTGTCTCTTTTGATCTTTGATGGTTTAAAGTCTGTTTTATCAGAGACTAGTATTGCAACCCCTGCTTTTTTTGTTCTCCATTTGCTTGGTAAATCTTCCTCCATCCCTTTATTTTGAGCCTATGTATGTCTCTGCATGTGAGATGGGTCTCCTGAATACAGCAGACTGATGGGTCTTGACTCTTTATCCAGTTTGCCAGTCTGTGTCTTTTAAGTGGAGCATTTAGTCCATTTACATTTAAGGTTAATATTGTTATGTGTGAACTTGATCCTGCCATTATGATATTAACTGGTTATTTTGCTCGTTAGTTGATGCCGTTTCTTCCTAGCCTAAATGGTCTTTACATTTTGGCGTGTTTTTGCAATGGCTGGTACCGGTTGTTCCTTTCCATGTTTAGTGCTTCCTTCAGGGTCTCTTGTAAGGCAGGCCTGGTGGTGACAAAATCTCTAAGCATTTGCTTATCTGTAAAGGATTTTATTTCTCCTTCACTTATGAAACTTAGTTTGGCTGGATATGAAATTCTGGGTTTAAAATTCTTTTCTTTAAGAATGTTGAATATTGGCCCCCACTCTCTTCTGGCTTGTAGAGTTTCTGCCGAGAGATCTGCTGTTAGTCTGATGGGCTTCCCTTTGTGGGTAACCCGACCTTTCTCTCTGGCTGCCTTTAAGATTTTTTCCTTCATTTCAACTTTGGTGAATCTGGCAATTATGTGTCTTGCAGTTGCTCTTCTCGAGGAGTATCTTTGTGGCATTCTCTGTATTTCCTGGATTTGAATGTTGGCCTGTCCTACTAGGTTGGGGAAGTTCTCCTGGATGATATCCTGAAGAGTGTTTTCCAACTTGGTTCCATTTCCCCCCTCACTTTCAGGCACCCCAATCAGACGTAGATTTGGTCTTTTTACATAATCCCATACTTCTTGCAGGCTTTGTTCATTTCTTTTTCTTCTTTTTTCTTTTGGTTTCTCTTCTTGCTTCATTTCATTCATTTGATCCTCAATCGCTGATACTCTTTCTTCCAGTTGATCGAGTCAGTTACTGAAGCTTGTGCATTTGTCACGTATTTCTTGTGTCATGGTTTTCATCTCTTTCATTTCGTTTATGACCTTCTCTGCATTAATTACTCTAGCTATCAATTCTTCCACTTTTTTTCCAAGACTTTTAGTTTCTGTGCGCTGGGTACGTAATTCCTCCTTTAGCTCTGAGAAGTTTGATGGACTGAAGCCTTCTTCTCTCATCTCGTCAAAGTCATTCTCCGTCCAGCTTTGATCCATTGCTGGCGATGAGCTGCGCTCCTTTGCCAGGGGAGATGTGCTCTTATTTTTTGAATTTCCAGCTTTTCTGCCCTGCTTTTTCCCCATCTTTGTGGTTTTATCTGCCTCTGGTTTTGATGATGGTGACGTACTGATGGGGTTTTGGTGTAGGTGTCCTTCCTGTTTGATAGTTTTCCTTCTAACAGTCAGGACCCTCAGCTGTAGGTCTGTTGGAGATTGCTTGAGGTCCACTCGAGACCCTGTTTGCCTGGGTATCAGCAGCAGAGGCTGCAGAAGATGGAATATTTCTGAACAGCGAGTGTACCTGTCTGATTCTTGCTTTGGAAGCTTCCTCTCAGGGCTGTACTCCACCCCATGAGGTGTGGCGTGTCAGACTTCCCCTAGTGTAGGATGTCTCCCAGTTAGGCTACTCAGGGGTCAGGGACCCACTTGAACAGGCAGTCTGTCCCTTCTCAGATCTCAACCTCCGTGTTGGGAGATCCACTGCTCTCTTCAAAGCTGTCAGACAGAGTCGTTTGCATCTGCAGAGGTTTCTGCTGCTTTTGTTGTTGTTTAGTTGTGCCCTGTCCCCAGAGGTGGAGTCTACAGAGACAGGCAGGTTTCCTTGAGCTGCTGTGAGCTCCACCCAGTTCGAGCTTCCCAGTGGCTTTGTTTACCTACTTAAGCCTCAGCAATGGCGGGCGCCCCTCCCTCAGCCTCGCTGCTGCCCTGCGGTTAGAATGCAGACTGCTGTGCTAGCAATGAGGGAGGCTCCGTGGGCGTGGGACCCTCCCGGCCAGGTGTGGGATACAATCTCCAGGTGTGCCCGTTTGCTTAAAGCGCAGTATTGGGGTGGGAGTTACCCGATTTTGCAGGTGTTGTGTGTCTCAGTTCCCCTGGCTAGGAAAAGGGATTCCCTTCCCCCTTGCGCTTCCCAGGTGAGGCGATGCCTCGCCCTGCTTCAGCTCTCGCTGGTTGGGCTGCAGCAGCTGACCAGCATGGATTGTCCAGCACTCCCTAGTGAGATGAACCCAGTACCTCAGTTGAAAATGCAGAAATCACCGGTCTTCTGTGTGGCTCACGCGGGAGTTGGAGACGAGCTGTTCCTATTTGGCCATCTTGCTCCGCCCCCTAGACTGCCTTTCAAGTTTATGTACAGCCCTGAAGCACTTTAGCTCATGGTAGCAAGGTTTGTGGGAACTCATGTTTCAACTGCTGACATGGGTAATTCACCTGTAGCTAGGGTTGTTTTAAATCCTCCCTCCATGTGCAGGCGTCAGCTGAGTTTGGTTCAGTTTTTTTCTTACTGCTCTAAGAACTGAGGTCTTAGAGCACTGAGGTCAATGCCTCACAATTGCTGCACTCTTCCTCCCCCAACACACAGAAATGCTCTTCCACACCATGCCACTGCTGCTGGGGATAGAGGTGGAGGGTGGGGTAGGGGTGGTGTCAGCAATTCAATACTTCTTTCCACCGCTTTAGTGCCTCTTTCATCGATATGAAGTTAAAATCAGCTACTGAATTCTCACCTGATTTTTGGTTCTTTTGAAGGTGCTTTTTTGTGTAGATGGTTGTTAAATTGGTATCCTTCCTTGTGGGGGCGGGGAGAGCAATCAGTGGGGCCTTCTGTTCTACCTTCTTGCTTCTCCTCTCTCCCAGCCATTGAGTTTGGAGGCAACTAGTCACAGTTGCCTTTAGTGAGGGAAGTGTCTATGTGGGGTGGGCATGGTAGCCAGTCTGTGGTGGTCCCCGGGAGTGATCTGCACTTGAGCCCATTGAGGGTGCCCACTTTCTCAGCCTGTGATGCTCCAGGGAAAAAAGAGGCTAGAGAGAAGTTTGGGAGCAAGAGTTAGTCTTAGTGGATGGAAAAGACAATAAAATCCTATATTCCAAGGAAGTCCCAGTGGGGTTGGAGAGAGGGGACCTGAGTAATACTGGAGGGGCTGGGCACTTGGAGTGCATGGGGTCCAAGGCAGGACCCCCTTGTCCTTAGGCTGAAGGAGGAGGTGTATAAGGATGTGGATCCTGCACATGGATGGGGTGGGTAGTCAAAGTGTCCCTGGCTCCGTGCTCTTAATTTTCTTCCCAAGTCAGGTGGGTAGGATGGAATGACTGCTAAAGTGACTGGGAGAGGTTGGTGAGCAAAGTCCTGCCCTTGAGTTGTGTGATAGGAAGTGGGGGCCCCGGTGGGCATGGGATTGGGGAAAGCTAGGCATGATTTTCCAGGAGCTATTACTGGCTCAGGTGTGGGAGGTGTGCAGAGGTCTCTGGGTTCCGCTCTTGGATTGGGCAGTTGTAGTGTGGGTGACACAGGCCTTTTTGAACTGTACCAGAGTGCCAGGATTAGCAAAGACAGAGGCTGCAATTGCACATGTGAATTAGTTCAAAGGCTAGGATGGAGGGGAAGAGCAGATGTCTTCCCATCTCCTCTTTCCTCTTGAGAGGGAAGAGGTAGTGTACAGCCTAATGGTCAGAGAGTGCCTGAAGGGCAGAGAGGAGCAAAAGCCTGTGACCCTGGGCAGAGCCTCCTTCAGCTTCAGGGGAGCACAGACCCTCAGCCAGCGCAGACATCCCTGAACTGAGCTGAGACTCGTCCTGAGGGGCCCTCCCAGCCCCCCTCCCCTTCCCTTCCCTCCCCTCAGCTGTCCCAGCCCAAGGCTCTGCAGAGGGAGGAATGGAGTGGGGGAGGGGAGTCAGCAGCCAGTCACATCCAGGACAGCCCAAGGCATCTGTACCTGGTGTAACCAATCCCCTCTGAATAAACAACTCACTCTGCTTAGGCTCCCTCCTCCTCTCCCTGCTCTGCCCAGCAACAGCAGAAAGGAGGTTTTAGGAGGAGAGGGAGGCCCTGCAACTCCCAGCCCCTGGCAGCAAAGAGCTGGGCCCCAGGCTCACTCTATACAGGGAGGTTAAAACAATACTTGAAGTTCCTGCAGCCCAGGCAAAATATCCCTAGGGACCCTTTAAGCTGTGCAAGCCCAACTCTCTCACAGACAGGAACTCACATATTACAGAGATCCTGATCCTTGGAGTGCTGGGCTACAAGCCAGTTTCATTCCCTCCACAGCTCTGGGGCAGGGCCTGGGGTGAAGGTCTGAATGGCAGAGACGCGGTTCTGGTGAAGGAGATGGACAGTGAGAAATCACACACATGCCTATTTAGAAAGTGAGTAGTCCTGGGAAGCAAAGCACAGAGTGTTATGCAGGAAAATAAGAGGGGACCTGATTTAGATTGACTTTCACAGTCCTTCTTGGTTTTACTTTTTTTGTCTAGATTTATGATGGCTATTTCATCCACTACTTTGCCCCCAGAGGCCTTCCACCTACAGATAAGAATGTGGTTTTTGTTATTGACGTAAGTGGCTTCATGTTTGGTACCAAGATGAAACAGGTAACAAGGATCCTGGAGACCTTTCTTAGTGCTAGCATCAGAAGGCCCAGAAATCAGACAGTGTGGTAATAATGGGATCCTAGGAGGAGAGATTCCACCATCCCATGACCCTTGAGTCTTACAGGCTTGGGCCTACCCTACGGTCCTGGTATCTTACCTAACAGGAGCCTATAGACTTGGAGCCACAGAGTCCTAAGAACATTGACACATTGGTCTATGGGGACTGAAACCATTGAGACCCTCAACCACAAAAGCCCGGAGTCATATAGGACTCTTAAGCTAGAGCATCCTGCGATCCTAGAATCCAGAAACAAGAATACCTTAGGTCACAGAGACTCTGAGTCTTCCTGAGGTCGCAGGGTTTTGGGTTTGATATATTTTTTAAATTTTACTTTAAAGGCCTAATAGTATAGAATACTGGCATTACAGAATTAGAAACCATACAGTTGGGAGCCATATCGATTTTAATCTTGTTGTACTTTTACCACTGTGCCCATGGGTCAGAGTTTTGAGGCCGTAGATCAAGGAGGCTTTGACTTTAGCCACCAAATCCATAAAGTTCTGCAAGCAGCATTTCATACTGTAATATTCTGGAGCTTTTGGTTCAGGTGTCCTGTGATTTTATAGCTTTTGTTCCTTAATCTTTCAACCACAGAGCCCTTGGGACTTAAGGCTGAGTTTGTTTTACCAGAGTCGACCAGCCTGAGGAAAAAAGGGTAGTTCTCCAAACCAGCTTCCAAGCCCCAGTGTAGCAGGAGGGATCTCCCCAACTCCAGTCCTTTCTAGCCTTCTTGTCTCACTGAAGAGGGGTAAAATCTCAGAAGCGCTTGTGAAGTTTCTATCCCAGGGACACCAATTCACTAAAAGACTGAGACCTCCTCATAAGAGTATAGAATGCTTCATCTCACTCCACACATTATCACCACATCAACTGGGCTCCTCAACAATAATAGAATATTACAGCTGATAGAACTACAAGTCCTACACCATGTTTAAGAAAATGTTCCTAGGGAAAACCAAAGATAATAGAAACGACAAAAACCCGGACACTAGAAATAATTTCAGTCTCTGTTACCTATAAATGTTCCAAACAGTAAACATTACCTAACTGTTAGCAAGATAAACCCAACACTAAAAGCCTTTTAGTTTAGTTCCTTTTACCTGATACATCACGTGTGGCTTTCAACCTAAAATGAGAAGGCATGCTAAAAGGAGAAAAACACTGTCTGAAGAGACAAAAGAAACATCACAGCCAGACTTTGATATGTCACAGATGTTGGAATTATCAAGCTGAGAATTTAAAAAGTCTCATGATTTATATGCTATGGACGTTAGCCAATATGGTGCACAACATGGAAGAACAACTCATGGTAGTGTAAGCAGTGATATGAAAATGCTAGGAAAATAAAGAAATGCTAGATATCAGAAACACTGTAACAGGAATGAAAAATGCCTTTGATTGGTTCATCAGTAGACTAGATATGACTGGGGAAAGCATCAGTGAACTTGAGGGCATGTCCATGGAAATTCTCCAAGCTGAAAACCAAAAAGAAAAAAATAATTTTAAAATACCCCAGAATATCCAAGAATTTTGTGTCTATTATAAAAGTGTAACACATGCATATTACTATGAGAATAATAATTAATTATTTTATGAGACTAATAGAAAGAGAAAGAAGAGAGAAAGGAACAGAAGAAATATTTGAAGTAATAACAGATACAAATTTTCTAAAATAAATTATGCACACCAAACCTCAGGTCCAAGGACCTCAGAGAACAATAAGCAGGATAAATACTAAGAAATTCAGACCTAGGCATATCATATTCTCATGATAGAAAAATGAAAGACAAAGAGAAAATCTTTTAAAAATCCAGAGGAAAAATGTACCTTATTTATAGAGGAGCAAGGATATGAATTGCATGAGACTTCTTTTCTGAAATCATGGGAGCAAGAAGAGAGTAGAGTGAAATATTACAAGTGTTGTAGAACTAAAAGTAGAAAGATGGCTGGTGTGCTTGTATTAATGCTAGAACAAATATACTTTGAATCAAGAGATATTACCTTATATAAAGATAAATATTTTTAATGATAAAGGGATCAATTCAGTTGTAAGACATGTTTATAAATTTGTATTCAACCCTGTTAATAGCTGAAATATGTAAAACAAAAATTGACAGAAATAAAAGGATAAATGAATAAAATTACAGTCATAAGTAATGATTTCAACATAATTTGGTAACTGATAAAACAGTTTAGTTAACAAATTTGTAAGGATATAGGTAATTTGAACAAGAATGTTTAGCAGTTTGACATAAATGATATTTGTGGACCACTGCACAGAATGATAACAGAGTTCATCTTCTTTTCCTTTTTTAATTTTTTGACAAATAAAATTGTACATATTTAAAGGGATACAACATGATGTTTTGAAATATGTATATTATGGAATGGCTAAATCAAACTGTTTAACATATGCATTACCTCACATCATTTCTTTGTGGTAAGAACACTGAAAATGTGCTCTTAGCAATCACATATACTGTACATTGTCATTAAGTATATATCACTGTATTGTACAATAGATCTTTGGAACTCATTCTTCCTGCCTAACTGAAATTTAGCGGTCTTTGAACAACATCTTCTAATCCCTCACCTCTCCAGACCTTGGTAACCACCATTTTACTCTCTACTTCTATGAGTTCCACTATTTTTTTGAAAGTGAAAGAAAATTTAAGAAACTAGAAAAATACACGAATGGCTACTCCATAAATAGAGCAGCCCCGAGGGCTGCTGGTTGCCCATTTTTATGGTTATTTCTTGATAATATGCTAAACAAAGGGTGGATTATTCATGCCTCCCCTTTTTAGACCATATAGGGTAACTTCCTGACATTGCCCTGGCATTTGTCAACTGTCATGGCTCTGGTGGGAGTGTAGCAGAGAGGACAACCAGAGGATACTCTTGTGGTCATCTTGGTTTTGGTGGGTTTTGGCCACCTTCTTTACTGCAACCTATTTCATCAGCAAGGTTTTCATGACCTGTATCTTGTGCTAGCTCCTATCTCATCCTGTGACTTAGAATGCCTTAACTGTCTGGGAATGCAGTCCATTAGGTCTCAGCCTCATTTTACCCAGCTCCTATTCAAGATGGAGTTGCTCTGGTTCACACTCCTCTGACATTTCCTTCCTCTCTTTTATAGAGGAACCATTAATCCTAAGGGTTGCAGAGGGAAAATGATCCATCTTCTGTAACTTCTTCAGGCTGAATAGGGGTGATGACATTCTTGCCTAACTATTAGGGTCTCTTGTGTTCAGGGTAGAGAGGAGCTCAGTCAGAAAGCATCAGTATGGCGAGGGACATTCATGATTCTTGGTGATATCTGGAAGATTAATAAGTGTTCAGTTTAAGAAAACATTCAGGCATTTGCTGGCAAGATGGCCGAATAGGAACAGCTCTGGTCTGCAGCTCCCAGTGAGATTGACACAGAAGGCAGGTGACTTCTGCATTTCCAATTGAGCATTTGCTGGTGATACCCAGGCAAACAGGGTCAAGAGTGGACCCCCAGCAAACTCCAGCAGACTGGCAGCAGAGGAGCCTGACTGTCAGAAGGAAAACTAACAAACAGAAAGGAATAGCATGTCCACTCAAAGACCCCATCCGAAGGTCACCATCACCAAAGAAGAAAGGTAGATAAATCAACAAAGACAGGGAGAAACCAGCACAAAAAGGATGAAAATTCCAAAAACCAGAACACCTCTTCTCCTCCAAAGGATGACAACTTCTCACTAGCAAGGGAACAAAACTGGACAGAGAATGAGTTTGACAAATTGACAGAAGTAGGCTTCAGAAGGTGGGTAATAACAAACTCCTCTGAGCTAAAGAAGCATGTTCTAACCCAATGCAAGGAAGCTAAGAACCTTGAAAAAATGTTAGATGAATTGCTAACCAGAATAACCAGTGTAGAGAAGAACATAAATGACCTGATGGAGCTGAAAGACACAGCAGTACTTTGTGAAGCATACACAAGTTTCAATAGCTGAAATGATCAAGTGGAAGAAAGGATAACAGTGATTGAAGATCAACTTAATGAAATAAAGAGAGAAGACAAGATTAGAGAGAAAACAAATAAAAGGAATGAAGAAAGCCTCCAAGAAATATAGGACTATGTGAAATGAACAAACCATGTTCGATTGGTGTACCTGAAAGTGATGAGGAGAATGGAACCAAGTTGGAAAACACTTCAGGAGATTATCCAGGAGAACTTCCCCAACCTAGCAAGGCAGGCCAACATTCAAATTCAGGAAATACAGAGAACACCACAAAGATACTTCTCGAGAAGAGCAACCCCAAGACACATAATTGTCAGATTCACCAAGGTTGAAATGAAGGAAAAAATGTTAAGGGCAGCCAGAGAGAAAGGTCGGGTTACCCACAAAGGAAAGCCCATCAGACTAACAGCAGATCTCTTTGCAGAAACCCTACAAGCCAGAGGAGAGTGGAGGCCAATATTCAACATTCTTCAAGAAAAGAATTTTCAACCAGAATTTCATTTCCAGCCAAACTAAGCTTCATAAGTGAAGGAGAAATAACATCCTTTACAGACAAGCAAATGCTGAGAGATTTTTGTCACCACCAGGCTTGCCTTACAAGAACTCTTGAAGGAAGCACTAAACATGGAAAGGAACAACCAGTGCCAGCCACTGCAAAACCATACCAAATTGTAAAGACCATCGACATTATGAAGAAACTTCACTAACTAACAGGCAAAACAGCCAGCTAGTATGATAATGACAAACTTGACACAACAAGTAATGGGGAAAAAATTCCCTACTTAATAAATGGTGTTGGGAAAACTGGCTAGCCATATGCAGAAAACTGAAACTGGACCCCTTCCTTACACCTTATACAAAAATCAACTCAAGATGGATCAAAGGCTTAAATGTAAGATCTAGGACCATAAAAATCCTAGAAGAAAACCTGGGCAATACCATTCAGGACACAGGCATGGGCAAAAACTTCATGTCTAAAATACCAAAAGCAATGGCAACAAATGCCAAAATTGACAAATGGGATCTAATTAAACTAAAGAGCTTCTGCACAGCAAAAGAAACTATCATCAAAGTGAACAGACAACCTACAGAATGGGAGAAAATTTTTCCAATCTATCCATCTGATGATGGGTTAATATCCAGAATCTACAACGAACTTAAATTTACAAGAAAAAAACAAACAACCCCATCAAAAAGTGGGCAAAGGATATGAACAGACACTTCTCAAAAGAAGACATTTATGCAGCCAACAGACATATGAAAAAAAGCTCGTCATCACTGGTCATTACAGAAATGCAAATCAAAACCACAATGAGATACCATCTCATTGTGAAGCCAGTTAGAATAAAGATCATTAAAAAATCAGGAAACAACAGATGCTGGAGAGGATGTGGAGCAATAGGGACACTTTTACACTATTAGTGGGAGTGTAGATTAGTTCAACCATTGTAGAAGACAGTGTGGTGATTCCTCAAGGATCTAGAACTAGAAATACCATTTGACCCAACAATCCCATTACTGGGTATATACCCAAAGGGTTATAAATCATTCTACTATAAAGACACATACACACATATGTTTATTGTGGTACTATTCACAATAGCAAAGACTTGGAACCAACCCAAATGTCCATCAATAGTAGACTGGATAAAGACAATGTGGCACATATACACCATGGAATACTATGCAGCCATAAAAAAGCATGAGTTCATGTCCTTTGCTGGGACATGGATGAAGCTGGAAACCATCATTCTCAGCAAACTATGACAAGAACAGAAAACCAAACACTGCATGTTCTCACTCATAAGTGGGAGTTGAACAATGAGAACACATGGACACAGGGAGGGGAACATCATACACTCGGGTCTGTCAGGGAGTAGGGGGCTAGGGGAGAGATGACATTAGGAGAAATACCTAATGTAGGTGATGGGTTGAGGGGTGCAGCAAACCACAATGGCACGTGTATACCTATGTAACAAAACTGCACGTTCTGTACATGTACCCCAGAACTTAAATCGTATATATGTAAAAAAAGTTCAGTAAGCTTATTCTGCATTCCTACATGAAGCGTACAATAGCAATATGTTCCACAAGAGTAAAGCAAAATAAGTAAAATTATCCCAAGTAAAGTAAATCAGAAGGCTTTCCATGAACTGGGCAACTGTTGGAACCAAGCTGATACAGGGTTCCTAGATGATTCCAATAAGTGCCTAGGATTAGAATATTGATCCAGATTTGTACATTACCCATCCCTCTTGTTTCTTCTGAGCAGCAGTCAGAGATCACTTGTTGGTTCACAGGAATAAGCAAGGTTAGCCTAAATTCCAGAAACAAACTTACAAACAACTGATGAGACTAGAATTTAATAACCAGTGTACCACAGTCATTGAAACATAATATTTCTCTCCAGTTTCCCATTTTTACTAGAGACAAATTATAAGACCAATTTGATTTATTATACCAGGCCTGATTATTTGTATAAAGTGCAGCAAGAATAATTATTTTTCACATAACCTCTTTGTAAACTGGACTTGATGGAACTTTGTTCCATAGAAGGAATCTTAGATAAGACTTTTTAAAAGCTGAGCCCAGTCATGAGTTAGTACCCTCAAATACCTATGATTTGAGTAAATTCCTCTTCTCTTGTGGTCCCAAGATAACTTGGGGCTCCTTGACCTGTTAGAAAGAGACATTCTTTACTTACTTCAGGTCAGACACCCTGTACAGGGACTGTGTAGGCAAGGTATGAGGCCAGTTCCCCAAAAGGCCTTTATTGGCTTTACAAGTCAAGTTTGATTCCTAAAAGGAAAGCATGTCATTCCAATCAAAGCCTTGGTGGAATAACCAATTTCTTCAATTGTGTCCTGTTGGAAAAGCAAATAGACTCTTATTGCACTTATGCAAATAATGATATTGCCATAGATCACGAATACTCACAACTGGTTTTCAAATTCTGGAGAAATCAGGTAGAAACAAATATGCTCTAAATTTTGTTCACAGAAACACTTTACTGAATTGCTAAAAGCTGTAAATAGCTCACTATAAAAGTTTCCTTGACTCTGAAAAACAAACAAAAAAGAATTAACAATATTTTAAGCAAAGTTAAAAATATTACTTCAGACTTTTTTAGTTTAGTTTATGCAGTTAACTCCTGTTCTGTTTGATGTTTCTGAACACTTCAGCTCTCCATGAGAGTTCTGAAAGTTGTTTCCTCACTCCAATGTCACAATTTTCAAAGTTATCAGAAATCTGCATGTAAGAATAAGAACACCTGTTAAGAGTCCTATAGCTGATTAGAAACCACCTTTTGAAGGCAATTAAAGCAAGACAATAATGGCCCATGGATGATAAAAAGTCTTAGGACAGCCATAGTCAAAAACACAATTGACAAATCTGGTTGCCTCTGTAGCATACAATGATTTTATGTAGCAATTATTAATAACATACACTAAGTTATATCAGAATTATAGGAGCTTTCCATGATTTTGGAACATATACCAGTAACATATTTACACAAATACAGCCTAAAGAAAACTAAGCACCATTTCATGTTTTACAATGCTTCCCGTATGATTTTTTTATATCAAAATAGCCAAATGTCACTGTTGCATTAGTACATTATTGATGTCAAACCCAATTCTTAATAAAGCCTTATAGAAAAATGTATTTAATCTTAATCAGTTTGACCATAAAGTAAGATTTTCATAAGTCTCTTGTAACTCTTTACAAAGTTTTGTTAAAGAGCAGATTGTAACACGTTTTTGCTTTAAGAAAAATCTGTTGTGCTTTTATTCCAATGTTTGATTTATGAAAAAACAGAATAATACCCTTTTAACTTTACCCAATATGTTCATACACAGAATTTCTTTTACAATTAACTTTTTAGTAAACCTTCCACAACTTGCTTAAACCTCCAGCTTTATTCTATCTAATTTAAAACAATCCTTAACTCTTTAATCTAGGCAATAAAAATCCACATACCCATGCCTTCTTACAATCTTTTACCAAAAACTCATTTAACTTTTCTTGCACACCTTGCATGTAAAACTGTTTCTTCAGTATTCTCAATTACATGATACAAGGTAACTCTTAGTAACTTTTACTTTAGGTGAAAACCTTGATAAGTAGCAGTTTTAATTATGTACCAGGTGTGGAGCCTATCCTAGGACACACCAGGCAGAAGGGCAGATAAGGGCTTTTTCCAGCATAGCTAGGGGACGTGGCTAACTCCACATGTCCCAGGCCTTACCTAGTTGTAAAGCGGGGAAGTTGTACAGTTAGAGCCATAGTGGCAGTTTATGATGCATTTAGGAGGTCTAATCACCTTTAAATCGTACTTTTTTTGCATAAATTCCCTTTCATGATTTTTTTTTTCACTACTTACACAGACATGCGTAGACTTTCTGAGTTGCCTTAAACATCCCTCTTTTTAGAACATACGGGCACAGGAAGGGAATATCACACACTGGGGCCTGTCGGGGGGTGGGGAGCAAGGGGAGGGATAGCATTAGGAGAAACACCTAATGTTGATGACGAGTTGATGGTTGCAGCAAACCACCATGGCACATGTATACCTATGTAACAAACCTGCACATTCTGCATTTGTATCCCAGAACTTAAGTATAATAAAAATAAAATAAAAAAATAAAAAATCCCTCTTTTTAAACAACCAGTCATTTTACTTCAGGGCAAGAATTTATCATACAACATATTTTCTTATATAAAATATCTTTTCTTTATAAACTTCTTTGCATAGCTGGGGCGTGGCTAATTCCACATGTCCCCAGGCTTTATCTAGAATCTAATGTCTCCAAGGTAGTTAAATTGAACAATTTTCAAAAGTCAAAGAAGCAGTTTATGCAAACCTAATAGCTGACCTGCATAATTTAGAACACATGTTTACATTTTTGAAGATATTTTATTTTACCAGTAATTTTTACAACTGTCTGTATCTCCCAAAGATTACTTAAGTCACATGAACTAAAAGGCATTATGCTTTTTACTTTTTTGAGAAAATATTTGATTTAAGCTCTTATTATTTTTAAATGAATTAATTAAAGCTCTTTTATATTACACACACAAAATACATATAAATACATAGAGAGGCAGAAAAGAAAGGATTGTCCCCTAAGCTGGGAATTAAATCCGGAACCCAGGCCGCCATTGTGGAGACCAAGAGAAAGTACTGCCACGTGGTTACAAGGACATGACTGACCAAAGGGAAACCTCATCCAGTTTACACACACACACACACACACACACACACACACACACACACACACACACAGAGAGAGAGAGAGAGAAAAAGAGAGAGAGAGAGAGAGATAAAGAGAGAGAGGCCGGAAGTCTGAGTGGTAATAAATTCTTACCCTTTTGCTAGCATGCCAGGCTTCTGGGTTTTCTTTCCCTGAGCAGCCCTAGTGACCCAGATGCGTGCACCACAGCCCTGGGGGCCAAGCCGCAACACAAACAAAAATTATATCTTTCCATTCTGGCCAGAGTAAAATACATGTGACAAAACATATACATTAGTCACTCTGCTTAGCACCCAATATCAAACTGGCAAGGCTCAAACTTTCACCCATAATTGTGAATCCATCCTCCAACCAGGAGTTTCAACATGTGGTCTCTGGGCAAGATGGTCTCCCTGAGTAATAGAAAAGATAAAAAAGGGAAAGGAGAGAGAGAAAAGCATTTCCTGTGGCAGGGTGGGGAAGGCAAAATGATCAGGGAGGCCAGAGAAAGACCCACCCATTGTAGTGACACTGAAAAGATAGGTGGCAGCTATCGTGAAGGGATTTTTACAATTCTTACAATCAATGAACACAGGCTACTGTTTTATTTATTTGTTTTTCCTCATTTTTTAAATCAATGCTGTAAAGTTTTCAAGTGTACAGATATTTCACTTTCTTGATTAAGTTTATACCTAAGTGTTTTAGGTATAAATTATTTTTTGATGCTATCATACATGGGATTTTTAAAAATTTTGTTTTTCAGAGAGTTTGTTGTCAGTATATAGAAGTGCTACTGATTTTTTATGTTGATTTTGTATCCTGCAACTTTACTGAGTTTATTTATTTGTTCTAAGACTTTTTTGGTGAATACTTTAGAGTATTCTATGTATAAGATCATGTTGTCTGCCACCAGGGACAATTTAACTTCTTCCTATCCAATTTGGATACATTTTCTTTCTTACTCTAGTATAATTGCTCTGACTAGGACTTCTGGTACTATGTTGAATAGAAATGGTGAGACTGGGCATCCTTATTTTGTTCCTGATTTTAGAGGTAAAGCTTTCTACTTTTCACTATTGAATATGATCTTAGCTGTGGGCTTGTCATATGTGACCTTTATTGTGTTGAAGTGCATTCTTTCCATACCTAATTTGTTGAGAGTTTTAATCATGAGAGGACGTTGAATTTTGTCAAATGCTTTTTCTGCATCTATTGAGATGATCATATGGTTTGTCTTTCATTCTATTAATGTGGTATATTGTGTTTAGTGATTTGCATATGCTGAACCATCCTTGCATTCTTAGGATAAATTCCACTTGATTATAGTGAATGATTTTGTTAATGTGCTGTTGAATTTTGTTTCTAGTATTTTCTTAAGAATTTTTCCATCTATGTTCATCAGGGATATTAGTCTGTAATTTTTTTGTGGTGTCCTTGCCTGGCTTTGGTATCACAGTAATGCTGACCTTGCAAAATGATTTTGGAAGTATGCCCTCTGCTTCAATTTTTTGAAAGTTGGAAGAATTGTTCTTTACATGTTTGTTAGAATTCAGCTGTGCAGCCATCAGGTCCTGGGCTCTTTTTTGATTGGAGATTTTTTATTACTGATACAATTGCCTTATTATTGATGTATTCAGATATTCTATTTCTTCTTGATAGATTGTATTTGTTTAGGAATTTATCAATTTCTTTTAAGTTTTCCAGTGTACTGTCATATAATTATTTATAGTAGTCTCTTACAATCCTTTGTATTTCTGTGGTTTCAGTTGTAATATTGTCTCTTTCATTTCTGATTTTATTTATTTAATTTTTCTTTCTGTTTTCCTTAGTCTCACTAAGGGTTTGTCAATTTTGTTTATCTTTTTCAAAAAACCAACTTTTAGTTTTGTTGATCTTTTCTATTGTTTTCTTAGCCTCTATTTCATTTATTTCTGCCCTGATCTTTATTATTTCCTTCTTTCTACTAATTTTGGCTTAGTTTGTTCTTCTTTTTCTAGTTCCTTGGGATGTAATTTTAGGTGGCTTATTTGGGTTCTTTCTTCTTTTTTTATATAGACATTTATTGCTATAAACTTCCTTCTTAGAATTACTTTTGCTGCATTCCATTTGTTTGTTATGTTGTGTGTACATTTTCACTTGTCTCAAGATATTTTAAAATTTCAATTTAATTTCTTCTTTGACATATTGGTTGTTCTAGAGTATGTTGTTTAATTTCCATATACCTGTGAATTTTCCATAATTATTATCATTATTGATTTATAGTTTCTAGTTTCATATTGATTTCTGTTGTGGATAGAAAAGTTACTTGATATGGTTTCCATATTCTTAAATTTGTTAAGACTTTTTTTGGCCTAACTTGTGATTTATCCAGGAATGTTCTGTTTGTCCTTGAGAAGAATGTGTGTCTATTATTGTTAGATGGAATGTTCTGTACATGTCTGTTAGGTCCATTTTGTCTAATGTTTAGATCAAGTCCAATGTTTCCTTATTGGTTCTGTCTTGATAATATGTCCATTGTTTAAAGTGAGGAATTGAAGTCCTCTAGTATTTTTTCTCATCTTCTTTGTGATAGTACTCCTACTATTATAGTGTTGCAATCTATCTTTCCCTTTTGATCTATTAATATTTGCTTTATATATTTATGTGCTCTGATGTTGGGTGTGTATATGTTTAAAATTGTTATATCCTCTTGATGAATTGACCCCTCATTATCATTATATAACGACCTTATTTGTCTCTTTTTATGGTTTTTTACTTAAAGTTTATTTCATCTGATGTAAGTATACATCAGATACCCTGTTGTCTTTTGGTCGCCATTTGCACAGAATAACTTTTTCCATCCCTTCACTTTCAGTCTTGTCTATTTTTGAAGCTGAAGTGAGTCTCTTGGAGGCACATGTAGTGGGATGTTGTATTTCTTAAACATTTTCAGCCTCTGTATATCTTTTGATTGGAGCACTTAACCCATTTATATACATGATAATAATTGATAGGTAGGGACTTACTATTGCCATTTTGTTGTTTTCTCATTGTTTTGTATTTCCTTTGTTCCTTTCATCCTCTTTTGCATTCTTCTTTTGTGATTAGTTGATTTTCTCTTCTAGCTTGCTTTGATTCTTTACTTTTATCTTTTGTGTATCTACTATAGGTTTTTGCTTTGTGATTACCATGAGGTTTGCATAAAACATAATTATAACAGGCTATTTTAAGCTGATAAAAACTTCAGTTCAATGGCATGTAAAAGCTCTACACTTTTACTGCATACCCTCACAACTTATATTTTTGATGTCATAATTTACATTCTTTTACATTGTGTGTCCCTTAACATATTATTGTGCTATTATTATTTTTAATACTTCTGTCTTTTAAACGTTATGCTAGAGTTATAAGTAATTTACCCACCACCATTAAGTATTAGAGTGGTCTAAATTTTACTGTACTTACTTTTACTAGTGAGTTTTATATTTTCATATGTTTTCATGTTGCTAATTAGCATCCATTCTTTTTATCTTGAAGAACTCCCTTTAGCATTTCTAGTAAAACACGTTTGGTGGTGATGAACTCCCTCAGCTTTTGTTTGTTTGGGAAAGTATACCTCATGTTTTGAAGAACAACCTTACTGAGTACAATATTTATTATTATTATTGTTATATTTTACTTTTTGAGACAGTCTCACTCTGTCACCCAGGCTGGAGTGCAGTGGTGCTATGTTGGCTCACTGCAACCTCCGCTTCCCAGGTTCAAGCAATTCTCCTGTTTCAGCCCCCCGAGTAGCTGGGAATAAGGTGTGCACCGTCATTCCTGGCTAGTTTTTGTATTTTTAGTAGAGACAGGGTTTCACCATTTTGGCCAGGCTGGTGTCGAACTCCTGACCTGAAGTAGTCTGTCTGCCTCAGTCTCCCAATGTGCTGGGATTACAGGCGTGAGCCACCACATCTAGCCTAAGTACAGTATTTTTTATTGGCAGGTTTTTTTTACTTTTGCTTTAAATATATATATAATTGTGTGTGTGTGTGTGTGTGTGTGTGTGTGTGTGTGTGTGTGTGTAGATGGGGTCTCCCTATGTTGACAAGGCTGGTGTCAGACTTCTGGCCTTAAGTGATCCTCCCTCCTTCACCTCCCAAAGTGCTGGCATTACAGGCATGAACCACTGTGCCTGGCCAATTGGCAGGTTTTTTTTTTTTTTTTCTTACTTCAGCACTTTGAATATATCATTCCACTCTCTCCTGGCGTTTCAGCTTTCTTCAGAGAAATACACTGATAGTGCAATTGAAATTCTCTTATATGTGATATCCTTTTCTTTAGCTGATTTCAGGATGCTCTGTCTTTGATTTTTGACTGTTCAAGTATATGTCTCTGTGCAGTCTTATTTGGATTGAATATGATTGTGGACTTTTGAGCTTTCTGTATCTGAATATTTATATCTTTCCCCCAATTGGGAATTTTTCCACTGTTGTTTCTTAAAATAAGCTTTCTATCCCTCCCTCTTTCTCTTCTCCTTTATAATGTCCATAATTTTAAAATTAGTTCTATTGATGCTGCCCCATAAATCCCATAGGCTTTCTTTATTTGTTTCCTTTTTTTTTATTTTTCTCTATGACTGGGTAATTTTAAATAACCTGTCTTTGAGTTCACAGATTCTTTTTTCTGCTTGATCGGTTTTGCTGTTGATATTCTCTATTGTCGTTTTTATTTTATTCATTGTATTCTTCAACTGTAGAATTTGTTTTTTTTTTTAAATCTGAGATGATTAAATGATTTAATCTTTCTATTAAATTTCTAGTTTTTTTATTTATTGTTTTCCTGATTTCATTGAATTTTCCCCCTATATTTTCCTTAAGTTGCTAAGCTTCCTTAAAATAACTATTTTCAATTTTTTTTTTCAGGCAGCATGTAGATCTCCATTTCGTTATGGGAGCCACTGGGAATTATTATGCTGTTTTGGTGGTCATATGTCTCCTTGTTTGTTTATGTTTCTTGTCACCTTACACTGATTTTTGTGCATTTGGTGGAGCAGTCACCTGTTCTAGACATTATGGAGTAGTTTCACTGTAGAAAGACCTTCTCCTATGGTGGGGTGTGTAAAGCCACTTGTTGGGTGAGGTACAGCAGTTCTGGTATTAGTGAGGATGTACCCATGCGGTCTTTGTGCAGCTCTGTAAGCTGAGGTTAGTGTTGACAAAGCTCATATGGCAATGGCTCCAGTGTCTGAGGCATGGCAGGTACAGTGCAGGGTCTTCATTGATCAACCTCTGGATGTTTACAGTGGCAATGAGGACTGTTGAGAACTTCAGTGACAATAGGTTCTAGGGTCTTCTTGATCTCTTGCTCCTACTGTGAGACTGTGGATGAATGAGTTACTTTCGACACTGGATCCAGCTTGTGGGCTTGGTCCTAGTAATGGAAGCACTGGTATCTGATGAGTAGTGCTTGTAGAGTGGCCATGGAGCCTAGGTCTGAAGCACAGGCACACATGGAAGGGACTATGGCTCTGAGGTCATGGTGGTAATGTCAGTGGTGCCTAGGGTGCAGATACCCTTGGTGAGTTGGTAATGTTATGCGATATGTAGGTGCTTATAAAGCAGTCAGGGAGCTGGGAACTAGAGCGTGGGCATGCATAGAACTACAGTGACTTCAGTGTCAGGGTGAGGTCTTGCTCTCTATGGTGGCTGAGGTGGCACCTGGAGTGAGGCACAGGGAGTCCTTAGCTCTAGGACCTAGGGTGTGAGCTAGTTTGCTATACTCGTGGCTCTGATTTGTGACTTGGGATTGCATGCAACATAGCCTTGGAGCTTGGGTCCAATGTGCAGGCTCTTAATGGCAAGTAAACTGGTATCTATAATGCAGTCACATGCAGAGAAACTTTAGATCTGGGGCCTGGGGTGTGAAGTAGCTTTTTATGGCAATGGCTCCAATGTCCAAGGTATGGCAGGTACAGTGCAGCTACAGAGCTGGGGTCTGGAGTGTGAGTACCTGCAGAGTGGCTATGGCTCAGGGGTTAGGGTCCTGCATGCGGTTGGGAGAGGTGGCAGCTCCATCCCTCGAGTGGCACACGGGCAGCTTCTTCTTGAGGAGCAGGAGCGTGCAGCTATTTCTCTCTTTCTGGGTTTCCCAATGGAATGGTTATTAATTACCTAATTGACAAAAGATGCTGGTGTTCTCTGTGGAGCAGGCCACTGGGGAACCACAATGGTTCCTGCTGTGTGGCTGATCCCAATAGCCTCTGTCTTTTATCTTTGTTCCTAGCCAACTCTTTTCATTTCGGGTATGCTGATCTTACCTGCTATCCTTTGTGTGTGTGTGTGTGTGTGTGTGTGTGTGTTCTCTGTTTTATTTTGCTCCATTGTGTTCCTGAAGATACTTAAATGGGCCCTTGAATCATCTCTGACTTATTTCGGTTTATGGGTAGCTGTGTATATTTGATGATTTTTTGTGTGTGATGGAATGAAAACTGGTATCTCCTACTTCACCTTCTTGGTGACATCCTTTTTAAAACATTTTATTTATTTATTTATTTATTTATTTATTTATGTATTTTACACCATCATTCTGCATTTCTCTTTTTTTCCTTTTTTTTTACACCAGACATCCTAAATAGTAATTTTTTAAGATTTCAATTGTTTTTAATATATTTCCATTTTTCCTTGTTAGCAAATCAAAATACAACTGGTTTTTGTAGGTTGAGTTTGTATCTAGTGACTATGCTAAACTCATTTATTTGTTCTAGGAGTTTTAGGGGTTTTTCTTTTGTAGTGTCTTTTGGATTTTATATGTAGACAATTACATCATTGGCAAATAGTGGCAGTTTTATTTTTCCTTTTCATCTCTATGCTTTCCATTTGTTTTTCTTTCTTATTGCACTAGCAAGTACAATGTTAAATAGGAGTGATGAGAATGGGCATCCTTGCTTTGTTTAAACTATATTTTTGAAATTTATTTTTTCAGTTAGGGATTTGTCCAAATCTATGGAAGAAGTATTCTTTCACCATCAAGTATGATGTTAGCTCTAGTGGGTGTTTTTTTGGTAGTTGATCTTCATCAGATTGAGGTAGTTTTCCTCTATTCCTATTTGCTGAAGGGTTTTTTTTTTTTTTTTAATCATGACTGGTCACATTTTGAAGAAGAATATTTCTATATTATATTGGTTTTTGATTGCTGCATAATAAATTACCACAGTCTTAGCATCTTAAAACAACACCTATTTATTAGCTAACCATTCTGTAGGTCAG
Organism: Macaca fascicularis; assembly: GCF_037993035.2. Lineage (NCBI taxonomy): Eukaryota > Metazoa > Chordata > Mammalia > Primates > Cercopithecidae > Macaca > Macaca fascicularis. The sequence goes on from NC_088395.1 coordinate 54,843,225, forward strand.
AAGTCTGCCCCATTGCAGCTGGGTTTTCTGCTCAGAATCTTACAAGACTGAAATAAAATTGTTAGCCAGCTCGCTTTTCATCTGAAAGTTCTGGGGGAAAGTTCACTTTCAAGCTCTTTCTTGTTGCTGGCAGATTTCAGTTCCTTGTGGTGGTAGGACTGAGATCCCTATTTTCTTGCTGTCTAGTGGCTTGGGGTTGCTCTCAGCTCCTAGAGGCCACTCTCACATCCTTTCCATGTGCCCTTGTCTATCTTCAAGCCAGCAATAAAGTGTCAAATCCTCTCATGCTTCGAATATCTGATTTCTTTGACCAACCAGAGAAAATGCTCTGCTTTTAAAGTACTCTTGTTATTAGATCAGGCCCACTTGAATACTCTTTTATTAGTCAACTGTGCCATATGACATAATGTAAGCATGGGAGTAAAAGCCATCACATGCACTATTTTGGGGGAATTTACCAACTTGTACACTTGTGGTGGTGGTGCCAGAAATCTTTGGAGCCATCCTCTGCCTACCACATACAGTTACTGAGATGAGCATTTTTTTTTTTATCATTAGTCTGTTGATATGGTGAATAACATTGATTGAATTTCAAATGATGAATGACTCTGTCATTCTCAGTATAAACCCCAACTGGTCATGATGCATTATCCATTTTTATATTGTTAAATTTGATTTGGTCATATTTTGTTGATAATTTGAGTCTTTGTTTACGAAGAATATTAGCCTATTTTATTATGCTTTTGTAATTCTTATGTCTAGTTTTAGTATCGGGGTAGTTCTGGCCTTATAAGATAAGTTGGAAGTGGAGTATCTGGTATTTCCTACTTCACCTTCTTGGTGACATCCTTTTTAAAACATTTTATTTATTTATTTATTTATTTATTTTACACCCTCATTCTGCATTTCTCTTTTTTCCTTTTTTTTTTTTTTTTTTTTTTACTCCGGACATCCTAAATAGTAATTTCTTAAGATTTCAATTGTTTTTAATATATTTCCATTTTTCCTTGTTAGCAAATCAAAATACAACTGGTTTTTGTAGATTGAGTTTGTATCTAGTGACTATGCTAAACTCATTTATTTGTTCTAGGAGTTTTAGGGGTTTTTCATTTGTAGTGTCTTTTGGATTTTATATGTAGACAATTACATCTGAGCTAGAAAAGACAGGGAGGGAACAGTCTTGGTTCAAATTCCACAGACTTGACTTTTCTTACCAAATTAAAAAATGTTTCTTCAAGTTTTTTCTTCATTTTCTCTATCCTTTTACAACCGTTTTCATAGGCTTTAAATGGTCGTTTTTAATTGTTTTCAACAGTTTCACTGGGGAATGTGTCCCATGGAGCTCTTCATGCTGAAGTTGATCCCCTGTCCATTTTTTCCCCCATTTTTGAGAGATCTATTTTGCTGAGTATGGAATTCTGGGTAGTTTTTTTTCTTTCAGCACATTAAAAATATCCCTCAGTTGTCCTCTAACTTGCAGAGTTTCTAATGAGAAACCTGATGTAATTCTTTTTTTTCCTCTGTGTGTAAATTGTACATATTTTCTGGCTGCCTTAAAGATAGTTCTCTTTGTTTGATTTTTAGCAGTTTGATATGTATAGGTGATTTTTGTTTGTTTTATTTTATTTTAGTATTTATTGTTCTTTGTGTTCTCCGACATTATTGGATCTGTGGTTGGGTGTCTTATTAATTTTGGAAAAATTTCACCAATTGTCTTTCAAATATTTTTTTTTTCTGCCTTATTCTCTCCCTTTTGGAATTCTAATGCACACACACACACAATATCACACAATATCATTTGATATTGTTTTTTGATATTGTTTTTTGATTATTGGATGTTCTTTTTTCTCTCACTCCTTTCTCTGTGTTTAAGTTGGTTAACTTATATTAATTTGTCTTCAAGTTCATTGATCCTTTCCCTGGCTATAATTGTGTTTTCAGGTGAGCTTGTCAAAAGCATTATTTTTTTTTTTTCTTTTTTTTTTTAAATTTATTTATTATTATTATACTTTAAGTTGTAGGGTACATGTGCATAACGTGCAGGTTTGTTACATATGTATACTTGTGCCATGTTGGTGTCCTGCACCCATCAACTCGTCAGCACCCATTAACTCATCATTTACATCAGGTATAACTCCCAATGCAATCCCTCCCCCCTCCCCCCTCCCCATGATAGGCCCCTGTGTGTGATGTTCCCCTTCCTGAGTCCAAGTGATCTCATTGTTCAGTTCCCACCTATGAGTGAGAACATGCGGTGTTTGGTTTTCTGTTCTTGTGATAGTTTGCTAAGAATGATGGTTTCCAGCTGCATCCATGTCCCTACAAAGGATGCAAACTCATCCTTTTTGATGGCTGCATAGTATTCCATGGTGTATATGTGCCACATTTTCTTAATCCAATCTGTCACTGATGGACATTTGGGTTGATTCCAAGTCTTTGCTATTGTGAATAGTGCTGCAATAAACATACGTGTGCATGTGTCTTTATAGCAGCATAATTTATAATCCTTTGGGTATATACCCAGTAATGGGATGGCTGGGTCATATGGTACATCTAGTTGTAGATCCTTGAGGAATCGCCATACTGTTTTCCATAATGGTTGAACTAGTTTACAATCCCACCAACAGTGTAAAAGTGTTCCTATTTCTCCACATCCTCTCCAGCACCTGTTGTCTCCTGACTTTTTAATGATCGCCATTCTAACTGGTGTGAGATGGTATCTCATTGTGGTTTTGATTTGCATTTCTCTGATGGCCAGTGATGATGAGCATTTTTTCATGTGTCTGTTGGCTGTATGAATGTCTTCTTTTGAGAAATGTCTGTTCATATCCTTTGCCCACTTTTTGATGGGGTTGTTTGTTTTTTTCTTGTAAATTTGTTTGAGTTCTTTGTAGGTTCTGGATATTAGCCCTTTGTCAGATGAGTAAATTGCAAAAATTTTCTCCCATTCTGTAGGTTGCCTGTTCACTCTGATGGTAGTTTCTTTTGCTGTGCAGAAGCTCTTTAATTTAATGAGATCCCATTTGTCAATTTTGGCTTTTGCTGCCGTTGCTTTTGGTGTTTTAGACATGAAGTCTTTGCCCATGCCTATGTCCTGAATGGTACTACCTAGGTTTTCCTCTAGGATTTTTATGGTATTAGGTCTAACATTTAAGTCTCTAATCCATCTTGAATTAATTTTCGTATAAGGAGTAAGGAAAGGATCCAGTTTCAGCTTTCTACTTATGGCTAGCCAATTTTCCCAGCACCATTTATTAAATAGGGAATCCTTTCCCCATTTCTTGTTTCTCTGAGGTTTGTCAAAGATCAGATGGCTGTAGATGTGTGGTATTATTTCTGAGGACTCTGTTCTGTTCCATTGGTCTATATCTCTGTTTTGGTACCAGTACCATGCTGTTTTGGTTACTGTAGCCTTGTAGTAGAGTTTGAAGTCAGGTAGCGTGATGCCTCCAGCTTTGTTCTTTTGACTTAGGATTGTCTTGGAGATGCGGGCTCTTTTTTGGTTCCATATGAACTTTAAAGCAGTTTTTTCCAATTCTGTGAAGAAACTCATTGGTAGCTTGATGGGGATGGCATTGAATCTATAAATTACCTTGGGCAGTATGGCCATTTTCACGATATTGATTCTTCCTATCCATGAGCATGGTATGTTCTTCCATTTGTTTGTGTCCTCTTTGATTTCACTGAGCAGTGGTTTGTAGTTCTCCTTGAAGAGGTCCTTGACATCCCTTGTAAGTTGGATTCCTAGGTATTTTATTCTCTTTGAAGCAATTGTGAATGGAAGTTCATTCCTGATTTGGCTCTCTGTTTGTCTGTTACTGGTGTATAAGAATGCTTGTGATTTTTGCACATTAATTTTGTATCCTGAGACTTTGCTGAAGTTGCTTATCAGCGTAAGGAGATTTTGGGCTGAGACAATGGGGTTTTCTAAATATACAATCATGTCATCTGCAAACAGGGACAGTTTGACTTCTTCTTTTCCTAACTGAATACCCTTGATTTCTTTCTCTTGCCTAATTGCCCTAGCCAGAACTTCCAACACTATGTTGAATAGGAGTGGTGAGAGAGGGCATCCCTGTCTTGTGCCAGTTTTCAAAGGGAATTTTTCCAGTTTTTGCCCATTCAGTATGATATTGGCTGTGGGTTTGTCATAAATAGCTCTTATGATTTTGAGGTACATTCCATCAATACCGAATTTATTGAGCGTTTTTAGCATGAAGGGCTGTTGAATTTTGTCAAAAGCCTTTTCTGCATCTATTGAGATAATCATGTGGTTCTTGTCTTTGGTTCTGTTTATATGCTGGATTATGTTTATTGATTTGCGAATGTTGAACCAGCCTTGCATCCCAGGGATGAAGCCCACTTGATCATGGTGGATAAGCTTTTTGATGTGTTGCTGAATCCGGTTTGCCAGTATTTTATTGAGGATTTTTGCATCGATGTTCATCAGGGATATTGGTCTAAAATTCTCTTTTTTTGTTGTGTCTCTGCCAGGCTTTGATATCAGGATGATGTTGGCCTCATAAAATGAGTTAGGGAGGATTCCCTCTTTTTCTATTGATTGGAATAGTTTCAGAAGGAATGGTACCAACTCCTCCTTGTACCTCTGGTAGAATTCAGCTGTGAATCCATCTGGTCCTGGACTTTTTTTGGTTGGTAGGCTATTAATTATTGCCTCAATTTCAGAGCCTGCTATTGGTCTATTCAGGGATTCAACTTCTTCCTGGTTTAGTCTTGGAAGAGTGTAAGTGTCCAGGAAATTATCCATTTCTTCTAGATTTTCCAGTTTATTTGCGTAGAGGTGTTTATAGTATTCTCTGATGGTAGTTTGTATTTCTGTGGGGTCGGTGGTGATATCCCCTTTATCATTTTTTATTGCGTCTATTTGATTCTTCTCTCTTTTCTTCTTTATTAGTCTGGCTAGTGGTCTGTCAATTTTGTTGATCTTTTCAAAAAACCAACTCCTGGATTCATTGATTTTTTGGAGAGTTTTTTGTGTCTCTATCTCCTTCAGTTCTGCTCTGATCTTAGTTATTTCTAGCCTTCTGCTAGCTTTCGAATGTGTTTGCTCTTGCTTCTCTAGTTCTTTTAATTGTGATGTTAGAGTGTCAATTTTAGATCTTTCCTGCTTTCTCTTGTGGGCATTTAGTGCTATAAATTTCCCTCTACACACTGCTTTAAATGTGTCCCAGAGATTCTGGTATGTTGTATCTTTGTTCTCATTGGTTTCAAAGAACATCTTTATTTCTGCCTTCATTTCGTTATGTACCCAGTAGTCATTCAGGAGCAGGTTGTTCAGTTTCCATGTAGTTGAGCGGTTTTGATTGAGTTTCTTAGTCCTGAGTTCTAGTTTGATTGCACTGTGGTCTGAGAGACAGTTTGTTATAATTTCTGTTCTTGTACATTTGCTGAGGAGTGCTTTACTTCCAATTACGTGGTCGATTTTGGAGTAAGTATGATGTGGTGCTGAGAAGAATGTATATTCTGTTGATTTGGGGTGGAGAGTTCTATAGATGTCTATTAGGTCTGCTTGCTGCAGAGATGAGTTCAATTCCTGGATATCCTTGTTAACTTTCTGTCTCGTTGATCTGTCTAATGTTGACAGTGGAGTGTTGAAGTCTCCCATTATTATTGTATGGGAGTCTAAGTCTCTTTGTAAGTCTCTAAGGACTTGCTTGATGAATCTGGGTGCTCCTGTATTGGGTGCATATATATATAGGATAGTTAGCTCTTCCTGTTGAATTGATCCCTTTACCATTATGTAATGGCCTTCTTTGTCTCTTTTGATCTTTGATGGTTTAAAGTCTGTTTTATCAGAGACTAGTATTGCAACCCCCACTTTTTTTTGTTCTCCATTTGCTTGGTAAATCTTCCTCCATCCCTTTATTTTGAGCCTATGTATGTCTCTGCGTGTGAGATGGGTCTCCTGAATACAGCAGACTGATGGGTCTTGACTCTTTATCCAGTTTGCCAGTCTGTGTCTTTTAATTGGACCATTTAGTCCATTTACATTTAAGGTTAAGATTGTTATGTGTGAAATTGATCCTGCCATTATGATATTAACTGGTTATTTTGCTCGTTAGTTCATGCAGTTTCTTCCTAGCCTCGATGGTCTTTACATTTTGGCATGTTTTTGCAATGGCTGGTACCAGTTGTTCCTTTCCATGTTTAGTGCTTCCTTCAGGGTCTCTTGTAAGGCAGGCCTAGTGGTGACAAAATCTCTAAGCATTTGCTTATCTGTAAAGGATTTTATTTCTCCTTCACTTATGAAACTTAGTTTGGCTGGATATGAAATTCTGGGTTTAAAATTCTTTTCTTTAAGAATGTTGAATATTGGCCCCCACTCTCTTCTGGCTTGGAGAGTTCCTGCCGAGAGATCTGCTGTTAGTCTGATGGGCTTCCCTTTGTGGGTAACCCGACCTTTCTCTCTGGCTGCCCTTAAGATTTTTTCCTTCATTTCAACTTTGGTGAATCTGGCAATTATGTGTCTTGGAGTTGCTCTTCTCGAGGAGTATCTTTGTGGCGTTCTCTGTATTTCCTGGATTTGAATGTTGGCCTGCCCTACTAGGTTGGGGAAGTTCTCCTGGATGATATCCTGAAGAGTGTTTTCCAACTTGCTTCCATTTTCCCCCTCACTTTCAGGTACCCCAATCAGACGTAGATTTGGTCTTTTTACATAATCCCATACTTCTTGCAGGCTTTGTTCATTTCTTTTTCTTCTTTTTTCTTTTGGTTTCTCTTCTTGCTTCATTTCATTCATTTGATCCTCAATCGCAGATACTCTTTCTTCCAGTTGATCGAGTCGGTTACTGAAGCTTGTGCATTTGTCACGTATTTCTCGTGTCATGGTTTTCATCTCTTTCATTTCGTTTATGACCTTCTCTGCATTAATTACTCTAGCCATCAATTCTTCCACTTTTTTTTCAAGATTTTTAGTTTCTTTGCGCTGGGTACGTAATTCCTCCTTTAGCTCTGAGAAATTTGATGGACTGAAGCCTTCTTCTCTCATCTCGTCAAAGTCATTCTCCGTCCAGCTTTGATCCGTTGCTGGCGATGAGCTGCGCTCCTTTGCCGGGGGAGATGCACTCTTATTTTTTGAATTTCCAGCTTTTCTGCCCTGCTTTTTCCCCATCTTTGTGGTTTTATCTGCCTCTGGTTTTGATGATGGTGACGTACTGATGGGGTTTTGGTGTAGGTGTCCTTCCTGTTTGATAGTTTTCCTTCTAACAGTCAGGACCCTCAGCTGTAGGTCTGTTGGAGATTGCTTGAGGTCCACTCCAGACCCTGTTTGCCTGGGTATCAGCAGCAGAGGCTGCAGAAGATAGAATATTTCTGAACAGCGAGTGTACCTGTCTGATTCTTGCTTTGGAAGCTTCCTCTCAGGGGTGTACTCCACCCTGTGAGGTGTGGGGTGTCAGACTGCCCCTAGTGAGGGATGTCTCCCAGTTAGGCTACTCAGGGGTCAGGGACCCACTTGAGCATGGAGTCTGTCCCTTCTCAGATCTCAACCTCCGTGTTGGGAGATCCACTGCTCTCTTCAAAGTTGTCAGACAGAGTCGTTTGCGTCTGCAGAGGTTTCGGCTGTGTTTGTTATTGCCCTGTCCCCAGAGGTGGAGTCTACAGAGACAGGCAGGTTTCCTTGAGCTGCTGTGAGCTCCACCCAGTTCGAGCTTCCCAGCAGCTTTGTTTACCTACTTAAGCCTCAGCAATGGCGGGCGCCCCTCCCCCAGCCTGGCTACTGCCTTGCCGGTAGATCACAGACTGCTGTGCTAGCAATGAGGGAGGCTCCGTGGGTGTGGGACCCTCCCGGCCAGGTGTGGGATATGATCTCCTGGTGTGCCTGTTTGCTTAAAGCGCAGTATTGGGGTGGGAGTTACCCGATTTTCCAGGTGTTGTGTGTCTCAGTTCCCCTGGCTAGGAAAAGGGATTCCCTTCCCCCTTGCGCTTCCCAGGTGAGGCAATGCCTCGCCCTGCTTCAGCTCTCGCTGGTCGGGCTGCAGCAGCTGACCAGCACGGATCTTCCGGCACTCCCCAGTGAGATGAACCCAGTACCTCAGTTGAAAATGCAGAAATCACCAGTCTTCTGTGTCGCTCGCGCTGGGAGTTGGAGACTAGAGCTGTTCCTATTCGGCCATCTTGCTCCGCCCCCCGTCAAAAGCATTATTTATCTCTGTTAGCATGTTTTTCATTCCTAGCATTTCCACCTGGTTCTTTCTAACAGCTTTATCTTTTCTGCTGAAATCCCCTGTGGGGTCATGCATATTGTTCACATTTACCAATGAAGCCTTTAATATATTTATTATAATTACCTGTATTTCCTATTTGATAGTTCCAACATCTGTGCCATATCTGAGTCTGCTATTGATTGTTGCTTTATCTCTTGCCAGTATTTTTTTCTTGCTTCTTTGTATGACTCATACATTTCTGTTGAAAGCTAAACATCTTGTATAGGATAGTAGAGATTGATGTAAACATTTTTTATGCCTGGAAATGAGCATACCTATTTTCCTCTATGCCTTTAGTCAGTCTAGTCAGGACTTAAACTGGGTTTGGGTTTTGCTGTTGTTGTAGTTACCCTCAGAGCACCATAGGATTCTATTTCCTCTAGCTTTACCTTGTGTTTAATATGGGGCTAATTTGCTACAGGGGTTTTTCAATGTCTGCTCCACTCTCAGATTTAGGTTTGAGAAAGAAATAAAAGGGCAGTTCCTGACATTTGGAAACTGGCCTGACACTCACAGGTAGACCATATTATGCTCTTATTAGATATCAATGATATCACAGAATGCCACCTTGGATAAGTTTATTCTGAGACCAAGATAAAAATTAGACAAAGAAAGGTCACTTCATAATTTTTTCTAAGCATAGAGAAAAGCAAGTTCCCTGTGCCACCTGCAAAATACTGAACATCTTTGTCCCTTGGCCAAAATAACTGGCTGCTACTTCTTTGTTAATTAAAACTTTATTTCCATTCTAGTCTCTAGATAAGGTTTGTTGAGATAGTAAATAATAGAATTGCCCCTACTTTATGACAGCATCCAATCTAGAATGAACCCAGCCTTCCTTAGACCTTATCCCCAAATCATCCAACCAAAGCCCAAATCCTATAAGATAATTCTAACACCCACTTATTGAGACATTCCATGATTCCCTATGATGTGTGTTCTCTTTCCTTGCAATGAATAATAAACCAAACGTTTTCAGCTACCAATGTGTAATTGACTGGGTGGCATTGACAGAATTAGAGGTTCACAAAGATTCAGCTGAGACCCTCACCGCATTGGACTAGGATGCTTAATTCCATGACATTTGAGACCCCTTCTTTCTTTATGTGCTCAATGTGCCACCTACTTTTGATTAGAAGATACGTTTTTACTAAATTGAGCTCTGATCAGGCCACCGCACTCCAGCCTGGGTGACAGAACGAGACTTCGTCTCAAAAATAAATAAATAAATTAATAAATAAATTGAGCTCTGGTATTTTGTTGGTCTTCAATGTTGTGTTTATTTTGTTTTCTTAAAGGTAGGCCCCCCTTTGGGATTTTGCTTTTCTGATTAGATTTGTGTTGTTTTTTGATGAAATTGTTTTCTAGCATCTACAGCTTGCTTGCCAAATGCCTTGTCTTGTTTGTCTGCTTGTCTATTGTCTTGAATCTTGTTTTTCTACAAGAAGAACCATTTTTGGGGAGATAATGGGAAGAGACTTGACAAGTTTATCCTCGAACTAGCCTTGGGGGATGAGAAGTTCAGATTCCTTTTTAGACTGGTATTTTTTGGACAAACTTTGCTATAATCAACATTTCAAACCTTATAAGGACTTTTCCCTTATTCTTGTTTTTGTCTTTGTGAACTCCTTTTATTTGAGTTTCATCTGCATGAAATCAGAAGGTTTGTCTCATCCCTGATGAGTAATGATCTTTGACTAAGATCTAGATATACAAGGACACATGACCACCATTCTTACAGGCATGTTGAGGTTCTCATAGGATCTTTTCTATCTAAAACTGTATCTCCTCCAGAATGAACAGTTTCCTTTATTTTTTTCTTGCTACAACACGAACTCCTGTGCACACCTTTCTAACTGGTACAATTTCAGTTTGAAATTACAGTGGATGCTTGGGAATCTTTTGATATAGACAAACTTGTTCATTTTAGAGTTGCCTTTGAACAAAAGAGAATTGAAATGCTGACTGTCCAATGGTTTGCTTTCTTTCATTGGTATGAAGAGGCATTTTAATAAAATTTGCACTAAAAATTGCCTTTCTAAAAGATCATCTAGCTAAAACTAATGCAAAATATAAGCAACCTAAGACCATTTCCCTTGTGGATCAACTGAAATCCCATTTCAATTCTTCTTATCTGTGTCCCATTCTCCCCCTACCTCCTTTGCCTTCACCATCGGAACCTTGTTTAACTTTCACGGAGTTCTTCCTTTTTTGCCTTCTTCTCTTTCTAAATAAGTTGCACTACCTCTTCCTCAATGTCCCTTAAAATTGCATCCTCAACAGAAGAAAGATCCTGGCAGTGAGTGGGATGCAGATTTTAAGCCTTGGTCACATTCAGTTCTCACTGCAATAGTTACATACATCCCTAATTCCAAAATAAAAAGGGAAAATTCAATAAAGAATTCAAACTTATTGTGGGCACATACAACACATACAACACAGGCCTCATTGACCTCTACCAACAAATTCACCTTTTGGTGGGGCCAGGAAATACAAAACCTTAGTTAGAAAAGGTCAATTGGAAAGACCCAGAAAGTGACTTCAGAAACAATCAGGACACCTTAAGCACAGCAAGTAGGCCATAACCTTTTGGAAACTATACTATAACTCTTTCCCTCTAAAATAAACCAGATCTTGACAGAATAGATCCATAAGATACTCAAAGAGAGACTAATAAGCATTCTTTTAAAAATTTTTGGGTTTCACCCCCAATGTTGACATTTCTAATGCCCTTTCCACTTTTCTTTGATAGATTAAAGCCAAAGATTGCAGATATGGTACATAAAAAAATTGCCTGGCAAACCATGCCACTATATGAACTTCAGCGTTTGGCTAAACATTTTAAAGTGGCTTTAGATATCAAACGAGAAAATAAAACCCCAAACTAATCTTACACAATTATAAGTAAAGCATTTAAATAGATGTTTCTCTTCCACAAGGGACAATAAGCATTTTCCCTTTAACAAAGACACTTGCTGATACTATAAATAAATGGGACACTGGAAAAAATAACTGTCCCATGTTAACTAAAAAGAAAAATGAACTACCAACCATCTTTTTTCTAAAGAATTATTATATGAAGCTGCTCTGAAGGGGATTCCCTTAAATCATAAGGAGAACTATCTTTAATAATAGAAAAACAAAAACAAACTTTTCTGGTGGATATGGGCACTACATAATTGTGTAATTGTATCCCACTATAATTACAACTCATTTCCCTTGGAGTCATAAAACTATTCTGGTGATAGGAATTTCAAACAATCCTGAAACTATTCCCAATACCCCAACCTGTGACTGTAACTCTCAGCCTCCTTATTAGTCAACATGTATTTCTTCTCCCTGACACCAATCAGTAAATTTATTGAAAGAGATATTTTATGTAAATGTATTGCCAAATCAAACGCTCCTCAGGTGAACTATTTCTCAAAATACCTGATTATTCTTCCATGCATAATTCTTTAATGGTGCAGTTAGATATCAAGTTGACTAGCCTTATAAGCTTGACCAAATCTGGGTTTGAGGATTTATGTGAGGTTCCTTATTCTCTGTGGGTCATTTGTTCTATGGATGTGAGAAGAATTCTAGGGATAAACCTCTAATGTAGAAAAGGATTTCTTGAAATTCTTACCTAAAGTTGTTTGATACCTTCTAAACCTAAAACTAAAGAAGGATTGAGGCCCATTGTGGAAGATTTTATGAAATGATGACTTGTTATCTCTCACACTAGCCCAGGCAATATTCCAATATTGCCTGTTAAAAAGACTCATGGGTCCAAGTAATCTCATTGTTCAATTCCCACCTATGAGTAAGAACATGTGGTATTTGGTTTTCTGTTCTTGCAATAGTTTGCTGAGAATGGTGGTTTCCAGCTAGGGGAACATCACACACTGGGTCCTATTGTGGGGAGGGGGGAGGGGGGATGGATAGCATTAAGAGATATACCTAATGTAAATGATGAGTTAATGAGTGCAGCACACCAACATGGCTCATGTATACATATGTAACAAACCTGCACATTGTGCACATGTACCCTAGAACTTAAAGTATTAAAAAAAAAAAAGACTCATGGGAGTGGATATTGATTTGTGTAAGACCTTAAGTCTAAAAATAAGATTGTGATTCTTTGTTTTCCAGTGGTCAGTCCCAACTCTAATATAATTTTGTCCTAAATACTACAAGAAGCCACCTACTTCATTGTTGCAAACATATGTTCTGCCTTTTTAGCATCCCACTGGATTCAGATAGTCTACATTTATTTGACTTCTTATGAAAAAACCAATGATATAGCTGGACTGTTATGCTTCAGGGATTTACTGACACCTTCTCTTATTTATCTGAAATTCCTGATTGGGACTTTAAGGATTTGAGATTTACTTATGATTCTCTCCTTATACAATGATCTTTTACTGTGTTCCAATCATGATATTTTACTATGCTCAAAAAATGGGAAAAGCTTTAAGATTGATTCTGTGTATTTATTAAATCTCTACAATACCTCCCAATGCTGGGGTTGCCGAGCTAGTATAAACCGTTTTTTCTTTTTCTTCATGAAGCGTCTGGACAAATACTAGAGTATTGACTCAATTTGATGGGAATCATGTATAAAAATATATTTCACTGATAGTATGCTTTTCAGGCTAAAAGAAGCATGTACAAGTTTATGTGCAAAGACTGGAAGAATATTAAAGATTGCTTTTTAAGATTCTAGATTCACAAATCCTTTTCCCATTTTGTTCATGGAAAGTCTAAAAAAAGCACTAAAGGTACTGACTCAGCTACAAAAGAATCATCAAAGGCCTATTGCTTATTTCAGTTTTTCATTAGATCTGATAGCCAAGGTTATCCAGCAGAATCCTCAATTCAGTACATCTGAGACCTCTTATCTAAGAGCGATAGCAGCAGCAGCAGCAGCAAAGCTTATGGAAACCTCAGCTGTCTTAGTTCAGAGTCTCTACTAAATTTAATGGTTCTCTATACTGTAAGACTCCTTTATTAATGGAAAATATGTGACAATTCTTATCTAGTTGCCTGATATCCTGTGAAATATTATTGCTTTCCTTTTAAAAATCACTATTTACCACTGCAATATGCAAGATACAGTTATGTGCTTTCTTTTATCTGAGAAGTAAAACCTCATGCTTATTTAATCTTTGTTTGAAAGTTATCTGTGCCTTGTATAGATTTGTTAGAGTCTAATGATTAACCCTGATCTAATGTTGTTTGTGGATGGTTCTTATTTAATAACAGAAATTGGAAATTATCAAGCAGATTATGCTGTCACAAACCTGAATTCACCTTTTGAATATATGCCACACCCAGAAATCAAATCAACTCAGGTGGCTGAATTAACCGCCCTCAACAAAGCCTGTCAACTGGCAAATAGTAAAATACAAAAGTATTTATATTGATAATAGATATGTATTTGTGGTAGTATACAACTTTGGAATGCTTTGGGAACAAAGAGGTTTTCTTACTTCAGCAATAACCCCTGTACAGATGGATGACATTTAGATGCTTTTAGAACTTTTCAATGCTTTGCCGTTACCTAAGAAAATAGCTGTAATAAAAGTGGATGGTCACTCAAAGCACAAAGACCCAGAATCTCAAGGCAGTGCTTTATCTCGCCACTATGGTAAGAAAGGCAGAATTAACCAAGATAATTTCTCCTAAAACAATTTTTAATTAGAGGAATTTAAAAGGCTGTCATCAACTATGAAAAGCAATCTACCAATTTGAAAAAAGGAAATGAGAAAACTTATGCTCCTCATTGCATAAAGACAATATTTGGTGCTCTCAAAATAGCTGACTGTTAATGCCCAAAATTTAGAAATAGAGTTTAGCATGTTTTACGATATTACCTATAATAGCAAAGATAAATTAAACCAACATAGGTGGAGTAATTCTACAGATGTTGCCTAGAATGTTTCCAAAACATGTCCTACCCATCAACGACAGAATTCTGGCAAAACTCTAAAGATGAGACATGGACAGGAATCAAAGCCTTGGGGGCCATTTGAACACTTCCAAATGGCCTTTATACAAATACCTACTGCAGTGGATTATGAGTATGTTCCAGTTATTGTCTGTTTGTTCTTAAGATGTGTGGAAACTTTTCCTTACCTGAGAAATATGGCCCTAAAATGGGACAAAAACATTGCTTGATTTTGTTTTTCCAATTTGGGAAATTCCCAACTATTTCTCTTTACTTTATTGGTACTGTTATTAAGTAACTATAAAGTTATTAAATAACTTTGTAAATTTTGCCTTTTACTCAGAAACTTCAATGTCCTTATCATCCACAATCTTCAGGAAGAGTGAAGTAATGGAATTCTAAAACTAAAATTAGCAAAGCTGTCAAAACCTGAAAAAAACTGTCAAAGCTGAAAAACCACGGCCTAAATCATTACCAGTTAGCTTTAATCTCTATAAGATTAACCAACTCTAGAACCCACATATTATTTCCTATGAGTTAATAACAGTCTGCCCTTATGCATTTGGTAATTTCCCCATCCAAGCTTAAGATTTTACTCTATTACAAGCAGATATAATTAATCACTGCAACGGATTTATACAATACCTCCAGCTTTATCATCAACAGGTACAAATTGCATTTTCAAAGTATCTACCAAGATGGGATCTGCATGGTCTGAAATCTGAAGATTTAGTTTTCTGGAAAAGAGCCAGAGAAAAACTGTCCTTAAGCTTTGATGTAAAGAATCTTATCAGGTACTGTTAACAATTGACTTAGCAGTAAAGCGCCAAGGTATTGATCCTTGGCTTCATACTAGACATCCATTCCATCTGGAAACATTAAGTTGAGGATTCTTTCCAGAAGCTGCTGACTTCTGAAGTAGACAGCTTCTGCCCAAGATGATGGAACAAGTAGTGATCCGGGAAGCTTTAGCCCAAGATGATGGGACAAGACTAATTTTCTAATTCCTTAACATCCTTTCTGTCTCTTTGCTCTACCACTGATCTTATTGGACATTAATGCCCTCCAAACACAAATTAATCCCCTTTATCTCCATTCTATTATTTCTGGTCATCTATGGTCTCCTTCTACTACTAAAAAAAAGACAAAATTTTTCATACATTTTTTCCCAGACCAGAACTACTTATTTGGAAACTAATGGATTGCTGGGTCTGTCATTTCTTACCTGGTCCTGCCAACAAAAATTTAATCACTGTTCTTAGAAATACTTCAGAAGGCAAATGTTTTAATAGGTCCATTCTGACAATTGAGTTTTCCTTACATAATTAATCCCAACCTTCAGTTTTGCAAAAATTAGACCTTGACTTCATGTCAACAAAATGCTTATGCTTAGATCATTACAATGTTATCAGCAAGGCCGAGTCAATCAGGAATAGGCACTGATATGGGGGATACTCTTGCTGTGACAGTCAGCATTCTTTTCAGAGACACTTCAGCTTGACTTGTAGGAAATATTTAATTTTACTCAAGGAATTTTTGTCTCTAGATGGCTCACTCCTACTGTAATAAATGATGCTTATACTCCCTATGCAATCTGTGCCCCAGTGGAGCTATTTTTCATGTGAGCATTAGACATATACTTGTTTATGAACACTAACTTATTCTGTGTATTCAGAGTAATTATTAGAGGTGTCAAAATATCTAAAACCACCATTCCTTCCGTGGATCATATTTCCTTCAGAAGGATACCCAAAAATGTCCAGAGTGAAGCAAGCACATGTTATTTGGGAGAACTTCCAGGAAGCATAAGTGATTCCCTTTTCCTGTGTATTCTACAAACTGCAATTCCTATAGTAGGAATAATAAAACTGGAAGAGGTGGTTCAATCTTTATCTCTGATGTTAGTAGAAGTCACAAATGCCACTACTTATGCTCCAAAAGTCCAAAAAACTAACCTAAATATATTATCTAGTGTTTTCAAATACAATCATTTAGCCCTTGGCTTCATCTTAGCCAGTCAAGGAGGAATTTGGACTATGGCAAACACTTCTTATTGTACCTGTATAAATACTACAGGGAAGGTAGAACAGTCTGTAACCAGGCTAAAAGAAAATCCATCTGGCTCTCTAAAATAGTCTCAGATGGATATAATGACTTTTTTTATTACCTAGGTTTTATAATTTAGGCCCTTGGTTTAGAGACCTATTAAAATAACGAATAATTCTATTTCTGATAATTGCCTGTGCTACATATGTCTGATGTATCTTGTCCAGAATCTTAAATACTACTCTACAGCTATTGTCATGTCAGATGATTCAACAAATCATCCAACAATACAAGCAGAAGGAGAGGCTAACCCTGGATCAACTACAGACTATGTTCAGTGGATACCTTTGTGATCTTAACCAGCTAAAGCTTGGTAATGGTAAAAATCTGGATATCATGTGTTAATGTCCTGTGGCCTGACTTCATCTGCACTTGGCCAAAGGGGCACTGAGAAAGAAAGAAAAGAGCAACCTCTGACATTCAGAAACTGTCCTGGCACTAACAACTAGACCATAATATTTTCTTACTAGATATAAACAATCTCACAGAACACCAAAGTTGCTTTAAGATCATGATAAAATAGAACAAAGCCTTATAAACAACAGAAATTTATTTCTCATAGTTCTAGAGGCTGGGAAGTCCAAGATCAAAGCACTGGCAGATTTGGTGTCTGGCGAGGGCTTACTTTTTGGTTCATGGATGACCATCTTCTCACTGTGTCCTCATATGGTGGAAAGAGTGAGGATCTCTCTGGTGTCTCTTTTACAAGGGTACTAATTATATTCATGAGGATTCTGCCTTCATGACTTAATTACCTCCCAAAAGTCTCGCTTCCTAATACCATCACCTTGAGGGTTAGGATTTCAACATATACATTTTGGGAGGGCAGACACAAACATTGAGTTTGTAACAGAAATATTGTTACAAACATGGTTTTCCAGATAGAGAGATAGATACACGGACACATGAATATATATGCATACATACACATGAAGAGGTCTGAGGTGAGAGAGGGAAGAGAGGGGTATGTGGGTGTGGGTATATATTTCCTAACTTGATCGCCTAGGAGCATTTACACTCCAACATCAATAAACACACCTAATGGTCATTTCTAAGTACCAACCTTCTCTAAAAGGAACCATGACTGCTTGAAGAAATGGCTGATTCCATGGTTGGGACTAGGAAATACAAAATGAGTGTAGACTATCTTCCTGTATGAGAAAAGGAGATGCTTAAATAATGATGGGAACATGTCAAAAGGACACAGATGCCAGTCTTGAAGGATATCCAAAGGCTAAATCTGGAGTAATTTGAGCATAAAATAATAATTATAAAGGCTTATAACATATTGAATACAGTAGTTCCCTCTTATCAGTGGGGGATATGTTCTAAGACCCCCAGCGAGTAGTAGCAAATTCCATATATATTATTATTATTATTATTTTTTATCTCATCACCTAGATAAATACTAAGTGACTAATGGGCAGGTAATGTGTATGGTGTGGGGTATCCTAGACAGAGGGATAATTCATGTCTCAGGCAGGATGGAGTGGGAAAATGTGAGATTTTATCATGCTATTCAGAACAGCACACAATTTAAAACTTATGAATTATTTGTGGAACTTTCTATTTAGTATTTTTGGACCATGGTTGAATTTGGGTAATTGAAACCATGGAAAGCAAAACTGAAGATAATGGGAGACTATTATAAAACAAAAATTCATGAACTCATATTGATAAAATGAATGAATGAATGAATGAATGAATAAATAAATACGGGATAAGGGAAAGCTCTTTTTCACATTAACATGTAGACTACTAAACATAGAAATGATTAGAGAATCACTGTTTGACAACAACCATAGTAATATAGTTACGCACTGCATAATAATGTTTCAGTCAATGACAGGCTGGATATATGGCAGTGGTCCCATAAGATTACAATGGAACTGAAAAATTTTCTATCATCTATTGACATCATTCCCATCGTTGTATCATAGCACACTGTATTACCTTTTCTATGTTTAGATACACGCATACTCACCATTGTGTTATAATTGCCCACAGTATTCAATATAGTAACATGCTGTGCAGGTGTGCAGCCTAGAAGAAATAAGCTATACTATACAGCTTAGGTGTGTAGTAGATTATACCATTTAGGTTTGTGTAAGTATACTTTATGATGTTTGCATAAGGGCAAAATAGCCTAATGACACATTCTTCAGGAAATATCTCTCTTGTTAAGTGACACATGACTGGAATCATATCAGGTATGGATCATTAACGGATGCTAAAATTTGTAGGTGAAAATTTGATGAGAAACATTAAATTTATATAATCTCAAAATAACTCTGCACAGGTACTTATTAATCACAAAGGTAAGAATTATACCTTTAGAGTGGAAAAATCTGGCAGACCACACCTTAACAAAGTAATCAAAGTTAACAATACCAATAATGGGACAAATACACATCATGTGTCTCCCGATATGAAGCAATGAGAAGAAGACAATTCTTTTGTGATATTACTGACAGAAATGTATAACCTGAATCTATTTGCAAGGAAACTTAAGTCAAATGCAAATTGTCTCCCCTAAATTCATATGTTGAAGCCCCAACCTCCTGTGTGGTTGTATTTGGAGATGGGATCTCTAAGGAGGTAATTAAGGTTAATTGAGGTCATAAGGCAGGGGCCCTGAGCCAATAGGATTACTGTCCTTATAAGAAGAGATACAAGAGCTCTCTCTGTCTCTCTGTCTCTCCCTGCCTAGTCTGTGGTGTTTTGTTATGGCAGCCCTAGCCAACTAAGACATATGGTTTCAATTTTTACATTTAGATCCCTCATTCATTTGGAGTTTATTATTCTCTGTGGTGTGAGGTATGAATTTAATCTTCTTTTTTTTTTTCCAAATGACTGTTCAGTCTGAGCATCATTTACTAAAAAACCCATTTTTCCCCAGTGATTTTTGACTTTGTCTTTATCAAATACTAAATTTCTTTATGTACTTGGGTCTTTTTCTGGACTATCTATTCTATTTGCTTTGTCTGTTTGAATGCTAATGTGCCAGTAGCATATGATTTCAATTTAAGAGGCTTTATAGTATTTCTAAATATTTCAAAGAATTTGTAACTTTTTCCCCCAATGTTTTCCTAGCTATTCTTGTGTGTTTATTTCTCTTTATGGACTACAGTATCAATCTTTCTAGCTCCATAAAAAACTTTTAGGTATTTTTATTGGAAGTGCATATAATGTATGTATACACACACACATGCACACACACAGACATATATATATATATATATATATATATATATATATATATATATATATATATGTACTTGAGGGAGGATGAATTTGCATTTTTATTATAGTTAGTCCACCTATACAAGAATAAATTTTCTTTGACTAGTTCAGTTTGACTTTTGTGCCTTTCAAAGTTTGTCTAAGTCTGTTCAAGCCTGTTCAAGTCTAAGTCTGTTTCCTTCTGATCAACAACATACCATAAACTGAGTAGCCTATAAACAACAGAAATGTATTTCTCACAGTTCTGGAGGCTGAGAGATGCAAGATCAAGGCACTGGTTCATGGACAGTGTTCTCTGGGGTCTCTTTTATAAGAGCACAATCCCATTCATGAGGCTCCACCCTTAAAACATAATCACTTTCCCAAAGGCCCTACTGCCTAGTAACATCATCTTGAGGACAAGAATTTCAACATATGACATGGAGGGGTTAGACAAACATTCAGACTATAAACAAGAGTGTTTTAAAGGTTTCCTTGTGTAGGTTGAACAAGAAATGCAGGTTTTTGGATTCCATCTTGGGAAGTCAAGTTTCATAATTAATGTGAACAGGGCATTAAAAATGTTTAGACTGCTCCAATTAATATAGGTATACTGCATTTGGAAATCCTTATTTTTAAGGAAGTCCACAGGTAAAATTTATGCTGGCCTAATTTTAGAACAGCTAAGCTAGCTTATCTAACTCTTTAAAAGATAATATGAGAGTCTCATAGAAGTTATGTTGATGGAATTTGAAAGCTGTTTGGCATTCAAGGCCATCTACACGTTGGCCCTAGAAAAACAGTGTGATGTAGTGGAAAGAGATCATACTGAATTGGGTTCGAATCCCAGCTTTGGTATTCATTTTGTGGCTTTCAGAAAGTCACAACAACTATTTTGAATTGTTTTTTGTCTACAAAGTGGTAGAGATGCCAAAAGGTTATTGTGAGAATTAGCAACAGTATCTGCAAAGCATTTGTCCAGAACAAAATAAAACATCAGTAAATGATAATAATAGCAGATATTTATTGAACAGTTACTATGAACCAAGTACTGCACAAAGTGCTTTACACATGTAATCTCCACAATCACCATCTTAAGAAGGAAGGAAGTTGTTATCCTCACCATATTACATATGAGGAGACTGAGGCTTAGACAGCGAGGAAAATTTGTCCAAAGTCACACATAGCTTCAGGTGCCTGCCTCCGCCCAGGCCATATGAATCAAGATTGCCTGAACTCTTTATTTTTAACAGCTCTATAGGGACATAATTGACATACAATAAAGTTTACATATTTAACGTGTACAATTTGATATGTTTAACCCCATTAAACCATCTTCACAATCAATATCATGAACATAGTCATCAACTCCAGAACTTTCCTCTATTCCTTTTGTAATTCTTCCTCTCAGCCCTTCCCTGACACACCCCCTTTCTGTCCCAGGCTGCCACTACTATGCTCTTTGTCATTATAGATTAGCTTTCATTTTCTAGAACTTTATATAAATGGAATATATTATTTCAATGCAGTACATTCCCTTGGTTTTTCAAATTCAGCTTTCAAATTCTAGCTTTTCAAATTCAGCATAATTACTTTGAGAGTCTTCTATGTTGTTGTGTGTGTCAATAATTCATTCTTTAATATTGCTGTGAAGTGTTCCATTTTTGGATATACAGATTATTCAGGTATGTCTTGATATACATTTGGGTTAGGTTTAGTTTTTTTAAATTTTCATTTTTGTGGGTGCATAGTAGGTGTATATATTTATGGGATACAGGAGACATTTTGATACAGGCAAGCAGTGTGTAGTAATCACATCAGGGTAAATGGATTATTCATCACCTCAAGCATTTATCCTCAATCCAATTATACTCTTTTAGTTATTTGAAAATATATAATTAAATCGTTTTGGTCTATAGTCACCTTGTTGTGCTATCAAACACTAGACCTTATTTTTTCTTTATTTTTAAAAATTTTTATTATTTTTTGTATCCTTTAACCATCCCTACTTCCCCACCACCCCATAACTACCCTTCCTGGCATCAGGTAATCATCATTCTGATCTCTATCTGTGTGAATTCAATTGTTTTGACTTCTAGCTCCCACAAATAAGTGAGAACATGTGAAGTTTGTATTTTTCTGCCTGGTTTATTTCACTTAACATAATGACCTTCAATTCCATCCATGTTGTTGCAAATGACAGGATCATATTTTTATGGCTGAATAGTACTCTATTGTGTATATTTTTAGGGTTTTTTTTTTTTATCCATTCATCTGTTGCTTCTATGGGGAGAAACCAGCATAAAAAGGCTGAAAATTCCAAAACCCAGAATGCCTCTTCTCCTCTAAAGTATCACAACTCCTCGACAGCAAGGGAACAAAACTGGAAGGAGAATGAGTTTGACGAATTGACAGAAGTAGGCTTCAGAAAGTGGGTAATAACAAACTCCTCCCAGCTAAAGGAGCATGTTCAAACCCAACACAAGGAAGCTAAGAACCTTGACAAAAGGTTAGATGCACTGCTAACTAGAATAATCAGTGTAGAGAAGAATATAAATGACCTGATGGAGCTGAAAAACACAGCAGGAGAACTTCGTGAAGCATAAACAAGTTTCAATAGCCAAACCAATCAAGCAGAAGAAAGGATATCAGAGATTGAAGATCAACTCAATGAAATAAAGCAAGAAGACAAGATTAGTGAAAAAAGAGTGAAAAGAAAGAAACAAAGCCTCAAAGAATTATGGGACTGTGTGAAAAGACCAAATCTACGTCTGATTGGTGTAACTGAAAGTGACGGGGAGAATGGAACCAAGTTGGAAAACACTCTTCAGGAGATTATCCAGGAGAACTTCCCTAACCTAGCAAGGCAGGTCAACATTCAAATTCAGGAAATACAGAGAACACCACAAAGATACTCCTCGAGAAGAGCAACCCCAAGACACAAAATCATCAGATTCACCAAAGTTGAAATGAAGGAAAAAATGTTAAGGGGAGCCAGAGAGAAAGGTCAGGTTACCCACAAAGGAAAGCCCATCAGACCAACAGCGGATCTCTCAGCAGAAACCCTACAAGCCAGTAGAGAGTGGGGGCCAATATTCAACATCTTCAAGAAAAGAATTTTCAACCCAGAATTTCATAATCAACCAAACTAAGCTTCATGAGTAAAGGAGAAATGAAATATTTTACAGACAAGCAAATGCTGAGAGATTTTGTCACCACTGGACCTGCCTTACAAGAGCTCCTGAAGGAAGCACTAAATATGGAAAGGATCAACCGGTACCAGCCACTGTGAAAACATACCAAATTGTAAAGACCATGCACATTATGAAGAAACTGCATCAACTAACAGGCAAAATAACCAGCTGGCATCACAATGGCAGGATTCAAATTCACACATAACAATATTAATCTTAAATGTAAATGGGCTAAATGTCCCCAATTAAAAGGCACAGACTGGCAAATTGGATAAAGAGTCAAGACCCATCCATGTGCTGTATTTAGGGGACCCATCTCACACGCAAAGACACACATAGGCCCAAAATAAAGGGATGGAGGAATATTTACCAAGAAAATGGAAACAAAAAAAAAAAGCAGGTGCTGCAATCCTAGTGTCTCATAAAACAGACTTTAAACCAACAAAGATCAAAAGACGCAAAGGAGGGCATTACATAATGGTAAAAAGATCAACGTGACAAGAAGAGCTAACTATCCTAAATATATATGCACCTAGTACAGGAGCACCCAGATTCAAAAAGCAAGTCCTTAGAGACCTACAAACAGACTTAGACTCCCACACAATAATAGTGGGAGACTTTAACACCTCACTGTCAATATTAGACAGATCAACAAGACAGAAACTTAACAAGGATATTCAGGACTTGAACTCAGCTCTGGACCAAGCCTACCTAATAGACATCTACAGAACTCTGCATCCCAAATCAACAGAATATACATTCTTCACATGTCACTTATTCTAAAATTGACCACAGAATTGGAAGTAAAACACTCCTCAGCAAATACAAAAGAACGGAAGTCATAACAAATAGTCTCTCAGACCACAGTGCAATGAATTTAGAACTCAGCATTAAGAAATTCACTCAAAACCACACGACTACATGGAAACTGAACAACCTGCTCCTGAATGACTACTGGGTAAATAACGAAATGAAGGCAGAAATAAAGATGTTCTTTGAAACCAATGAGAACAAAGACACAACATACCAGAATCTCTGGGACACATTTAAAGCAGTGTGTAGAGGGAATTTTATAGCACTAAATGCCCACAAGAGAATGCAGGAAAGATCTAAGATTGACACCAAAACATCACATTTAAAAGAACTAGAGACACACATGCAAACAAAATCAAAATATAGCAGAAGACAAGAAATAACTAAGATCAGAGCAGAACTGAATGAGATGGAGACACTAAAAACCCTTCAAAAAGATCAGTGAATCCAGGAGGTGTTTTTTGAAAAGATCAACAAAATAGACCAGTAGCCAGACTAATAAAAAAGAAGACCAACATGGCACAAGTATACATATGTAACAAACCTGCACGTTATGCACATGTACCCTACAACTTAAAGTATAATAATAATAAATAAATTAAAAAAAAAAGAAGAGAGAAGAATAAAATAGATGCAATAAACAATGATAAAGGGGATATCACCACTGATCCCACAGAAATGCAAACTACCATCAGAGAATACTATAAATGTCTCTATGCAAATAAACTAGAAAATCTAGAAGAAATGGATAAGTTCCTGGACACATACACCCTCCCAAGACTAAACCAGGAAGAAGTAGAATCCCTGAATAGACCAATAAAAAGTTCTGAAGTTGAGGCGGCCATTAATAGCTTACCAACCAAAAAAGTCCAGGACCAGACAAATTCACAGCCAAATTCTACCAGAGGTACAAAAAGGAGCTGGTACCATTCCTTCTGAAAGTATTCCAAATGATAGAAAAAGGGGGAATCTTCCCTGACTCATTTTATGAGGCCAGCATCATCCCAATACCAAAACCTGGCAGAGACACAACAAAAGAAGAAATTTCAGGCCAATATCCCTGATGAACATTGATGTGAAAACCTTCAGTAAAATACTGGCAAACCGAATACAGCAGCACATCAAAAGGCTTATCCACCACTATCAAGTCAGCTTCATTCCAGGGATGCAAGGCTGGTTCAACATATGCAAATAATAAATGTAATCCACCACATAAACAGAACCAATTACAAAAACCAAATGATGATCTCAATAGATGCAGAAAAGGCCTTCGACAAAATTCAACAGCGCTTCATGTTAAAAACTCTCAATAAACTAGGTATTGATGGATTGTATCTCAAAATAATAAGACCTGTTTATGGCAAACTGACACCCAGTATCATACTGAATGGGCAAAAGCTGGAAGCATTCCCTTTGAAAACCAGCACAAGACAAGGATGCCCTCTCTTACCACTCCTATTCAACATAGTATTGGAAGTTCTGGCCAGGGCCATCAGGCAAAATAAATAAATAAATGGTATTTAATTAGGAAAAAAAGCAGTCAAATTGTCTCTGTTTGCAGATAATATGATAGTACAAATTTACAAGAAAAAAACAACCCCATCAAAAAGTGGATGAAGGATATGAACAGACAATTCTCAAAAGAAGACATTTATGCAGCCAACAGACACATGAAAAAATGTTCGTCATCACTGGCCATCAGAGAAATGCAAATCAAAACCACAATGAGATACCATCTCACATCAGTTAGAATGGCGATCATTAAAGTCAGGAAACAACAGGTGCTGGAGAGGATGTGGAGAAATAGGAACATTTTTACACTGTTGGTGGGACTGGAAACTAGTTCAACCATTGTGGAAGACAGTGTGGCAATTCCTCAAGGATCTAGAACTAGAAATACCATTTGACCCAGCCATCCCATTACTGGGTATTTACCCAAAGGATTATAAATCATGCTGCTATAAAGATACATGCACATGTATGTTTGTTAAGGTACTATTCACAATAGCGAAGACTTGGAACCAACCCAAATGTCCATCAATGAGAGACTGGATTAAGAAAATGTGGCACATATACACCATGGAATACTATGCAGCCATAAAAAGGATGAGTTCGTGTCCTCTGTAGGGACATGGATACAGCTGGAAACCATCATTCTCAGAAAACTATTGCAAGAACAGAAAACCAAACACCACATGTTCTCACTCACAGGTGGGAACTGAACAATGAGAACACTTGGACACAGGAAGGGGAACATCACACACCGGGGCCTGTCGTGGAGTGGGGGGAAGGGGGAAAGGATAGCATTAGGAGATATACCTAATGCCAATGACGAGTTAATGGGTGCAGCACACCAACATGGCACATGGATACATATGTAACAAACCTGCACGTTGTGCACATGTACCCTAGAACTTAAAGTATAATAAATAATAAAAATAATAAAAGAAAACCACATCATCTCAGCCCAAAATCTCCTTAAGCTGATAAGCAACTTCAGCAAAGTCTCAGGATCAAAATCAATGTGGAAAAATCACAAGCATTCCTATACACCAATAACAGACAAACAGAGAACCAAATCATGAGTGAACTCCCATTCACAATTGCTACAAAGAGAACAAAATACCTAAGAATACAACTTACAAGGGATGTGAAGAACCTCAAGGAGAACTACAAACCACAGCTCAAGGAAATAAGAGAGAACACAAACAAATGGAAAAACATTCCATGCTCATGGATAGGAAGAATCAATATCGTGAAAATGGCCATACTGTCTAAAGTAATTTATAGGTTCATTGCTATCCCCATCAAGCTACCATCAACTTTCTTCACAGAATTGGAAAAAACTACTTTAAAGTTCATATGGAACCAAAAAAGAGCCCGCATAGCCAAGACAATTCTAAGCAAAAAGAACAAAGCTGGAGGCACCATGCTACCCGACTTCAAACTACACTACAAGGCTCCAGTAACCAAAACAGCATGGTACTGGTACCAAAACAGAGATATAGACCAATGGAACAGAACAGAGCCCTCAGAAATAATACTGCACATCTACAACCATCTGATCTTTGACAAACCTGACAAAAACAAGAAATGGGGAAAGGATTCCCTGTTTCATAAATGGTGTTGGGGAAACTGGCTAGCCATATGCAGAAAGCTGAAACTGGATCCCTTCCTTACGCCTTATACAAGTTAACTCAAGATGGATTAAAGACTTAAAACGTAAGACCTAAAACCATAAAAACCCTAGAAGAAAACCTAGGCAACACCATTCAGGACATAGGCATGGGCAAAGACTTCATGACTAAAACACCAAAAGCAATGGCAACAAAAGCCAAAGTTGACAAATGGGATCTAATTAAAGTAAAGAGCTTCTGCACAGCAAAAGAAACTATCATCAGAGTGAACAGGCAACCTACAGAATGGGAGAAAATTTTTGCAATCTATTCATCTGACAAAGGGCTAACATCCAGAATCTAGAGAGAACTTAAGCAAATATATAAGAAAAAATCCTGTCAAAAAGTGGGCAAAGTATATGAACAGACACTTCTCAAAAGAAGACATTTATGCATCCAACAAACATAAAAAAAGCTCATCATCACTGGTCATTAGAGAAATGCAAGTGAAAAACACAATGAGATATCATCTCATGCCAGTTAGAATGACAATCATTAAATAGTCAGGAAACAACAGATGCTGGAGAGGATGTGGAGAAATAGGAACATTTTTACACTGTTTTTGGGAGTGGAAATTAGTTCAACCATTGTGGAAGACAGTGTAGCAATTCCTCAAGGATCTGGAACTAGGAATACCATTAGACCCAACAATCCCATTACTAGGTATATAACCAAAGGATTATAAATCAATCATTTTACTATGAAGACACATGCACATGTGTGTTTATTGTGGCACTGTTCACAAGGGCAAAGCCTTGGATACAACCCAAATGCCCATCAGTGATAGACTGGATAAAGAAAATGTGGCACAAATACACCATAGAATACTATGCAGCCACAAAAAGGATGAGTTTATGTCCTTTGCTGGGACATGGATGAAGTTGGAAACCATCATTCTCAGCAAACTAACACTAGAACAGAAAACCAAACACCGCGGGTTCTCACTCATAAGTGGGAGTTGAACAATGAGAACACATGGACACAGGGAGGGGAACATCATGCACCAGGGCCTGTTGGTGGTTGGGGAGCTAGGGGAGGGATAGTATTAGGAGAAATACCTAATATAGATGATGGGTTGATGGGTGCAGCAAACCACCATGGCACCTGTATACCTATGTCACAAACCTGCACGTTCTGTACATGTACCCTGGAGCTTAAAGTATAATAATAATAATAATAAAAGAAAGCAAGCTTACTGTAGAGGTATGAATTTATCTCAGTTCTCTATTCTGTTCCTCTGATCTATGGAACATACCAGGAAGGTCAAGAGAATCCACAGACCCTATGAAGGAACTAGATCACCAATAAAGGCACCCTGAGATGCCAAAAAAATGTGAGTCTGCTTGCTTTCTCAATGGGGAGGCTCATGGTCTGGGACAAGTTCTCAGCCCTGGTCACCGGCTGCCTGGAAATAGACTCAGTACTGTTGGGGCATGGTGGGAGTGACACCAGCTTTTAGGACTGCTGTTTGCATGGGAGCAGGATGAGACCTGTGGCTTTCCTCCACTTCCCTGGTGACCCGTATGACTCAGCAGAGGCAGCCGTAGTCCCCCGGGAACAGAACTCTATTGGCCTGGGAACCACACCACCGTTCCCCACAGCAGCTGCAGCAAGGCCCACCCAAGGAGAGACTGAGCTCAGACATATCTATCCCTGCCTCACTTGGTGGTAGTTCTCTACCTGCCTTTGTAGCCAAAGACAAAGGCTATAATATCTTGGGAGCTCTATGGCCCTGCTCACCCCCTGAGAAACCTGAATACTTAACCAGGTATTCCTAGGGCAAGCTTGCATCCTCCCTATAGGACTACAGCTGATGCACTATTGAAAGTGCCACATCCTGGCTGGAGGCCAACCAATACAAAACCAGCGCACTAAATAAAAACACAACCAAAGTCTCTCACAGAGTCCACTTCGCTCCCCTGCTACCTCCACCAGAGTAGATGCTGTTATCCATGGCTGCAAGACCTGAAGATGGATCACATTACATTACTCTGTAGACACTCCCCAGTGCCAGCCCAGAGCCCAGTAGCTCCTCTGGGTGGCTAGGCCCAGAAGAACAAAAACAATCATTAAAGTTTGGTTCTCAGGAAGCCCCATTCCTAGGGGAAGAGGGAAAACACCACATCAAGAGAGCAACCTGTGGGACAAAATAATCTGAGCAGCAGCCCTTGAATCCCAGATCTTCCCTTTGACATAGTCTACCCAAATGAAAATGAACCAGAAAAACAATTCTAGTAATATGACAAAATGAGGTTCTTTAACACCCCCAAAAGATCATACCAGCTTACCAGCAATGGATGCAAACCAAGACAAAATCTTTGAATTGCCAGAAAAGGAATTCAGAAAGTCGACTATTAAGCTAATCAAGGAGGCACCAGAGAAAGGTGAAGTCCAACTTAAATAAATAAAAAACATGATACAGGATATGAAAACAAATTTTTCAGTGAAATAGCATAGATAAAAAACAATCACAACTTCTGGAACTCAAGGGCACACTTAGAGAAATGTAAAATGCACTGGAAAGCCTCAGCAATAGAATCAGAAAAGCAGAAGAAAGATCTTCAGAGCTAGAAGACAAACCTTTTGAATTAACCGAATCCATCAAAGACAAAGAGAAAATAATTTTTAAAAAATGAACAAAGCTTCCAAGAAGTTTGGGAACTATGTTAAATAGTCCCGAGACTATTTAAACCTAAGAATAATTGGTGTTTCCAAAGAAGAAGATAAATCTAAAAGTTGGAAAACAACTTCCCTGGCCTTGCTAGAAATCTAGACATCTAAATACAAAAGCCCAAAGAACATCTGGAAAACTCATCAGAAAAAGATTATTACCTAGGCAAATAGTCATCCAGTTATCTAAAGTCAAGATTAAGAAATGAATCTTACGAGCTGTGAGGAAAAAGCATCAGGAAACCTGTAAAGAAAAACCTATCAGATTAACAGCAGATTTCTCAGCAGAAACCCTACAAGCTAGAAGGGATTGGGGTCCTGTTTAGCCTCCTTAAACAAAACAATTATCACCCAAGAATTTTTATATCCAGTGAAACTAAGCTTTATAAATGAAGGAAAGATACAGTCTTTTCCAGACAAGCAAGTGTGAGAGAATTCACCACTACCAAGCCAGCACTACAAGAACTGCTAAAAGGAGCTCTAAGTCTTGAAACAAATCCTCAAAATACACCAAAATAGGACCTCCTCTTAAAGCATGAATTTCACAGGACCTATATAATGATAACACAATTAAAAAAAACCCCAAGGTATTCAGGCAACAAACAGCACAATGAATAGAATGGTGCCTCACATCTCAATGCTAACATTAAATTTAATGGCCTAAATGATCCACTTAAAAGTACAGAATGGCAGAATGAATAATAATTCAACAACCAAGTTTCTGCTGTGTTCAGGAGACTGACCTAACACATAAGGACTCATATAAACTTAAGGTAAAGGAGTGGAAAAAGATATTCCATGGAAATGGACACCAAAAATGAGTAGGAGGAGCAATTCTTATATCAGACAAAACAAACGTTAAAGCAACAACAGTTAAAAAAGACAAAGAGGGACATATAATGATAAAAAGACTAGTTCAACAAGAAAATATCATATATATTCATAAATTTGGGAGCTCCAGTGTTAGGTGTATATATATTCTAAATATATATATTCTAAATATATATACACCTAACACTGGAGCTCCCAAATTTATGAAACAGTTACTACCAGACCTAAGAAATGAGATGGAAGGCAACACAATAACAGTGGGGGACTTTAATACTCCACTGACAGCACTAGACAGATCATCAAGACAGAAAGTCAACAAACAACGGACTAAAACTACACCCTACAATAAATGGACTTAACAGATGTCTGCAGAACATTCTACCGAACAACTGCAGAATATACATTCTATTCATCAGTATATGGAACATTCTCCAAGACAAACCATACGATAGGCCATGAAAGAAGTGTCAGTAAATTTCAGAAAATTGAAATTAGATCAAGTACTCTCTCAAATCACAGTGGAATAAAATTGGAAATCAACTCCAAAAGGAACCCTCAAAACCATGCATGGAAATTAAATAACCTGCTCCTGAATGATCATTGGGTCAACAATGAAATCAAGATGTAAATTAAAAAATTCTTGGAACTGAAAAATAATAGTGACACAACCAATCAAAACCTCTGGGATACAACAAAAGCAGTTCCGAAAGAAAAGTTCATAGCATTAAATGCTTACATCAAAAAGTCCGAAAGAGCACAAATAGACAATCTAAGGTCACACCTCATAGAACTGGAGAAAGGAGAACAATTCAAACCCAAATGAGGCAGAAGAAAAGAAATAACAAAGATCAGAGCAGAACTAAATAAAATTGAAACAAAAAAATACAAAAGATAAATGAAACAAATTCTGGTTCTTTGAAAAGATAAATAAAATTGATAGACCATTAGTGAGATTAACCAAGGAAAGAAGAGAGTAGATCCAAATAAGCTCAATTAAAAATGAAACAGGAGATATTACAACTGATACCACAGAAATACAAAAGATTATTCAAGGCTACTATAAACAGCTTTATGCACATAAACTAGAAAACCTAGAGGAGATGGATAAATTCCTGGAAATATACAAACCTCCTAGATTAAACCAGGAAGATATGGAATCTCTGAACAGACCAATAACAAGCAGTGTGATTGAAATGGTAATTAAAACATTGCCAACAGAAAAAAGTCCAGGACCAGATGGATTCACAGCTGAATTCTACCATTCAAAGAAGAATTGATACCAACCCTATTGACACTATTCCACAAGATAGAGAAAGAGGAAATCCTCATTAATCATTCCATGAAGCCAGTATCACCCTAATACCAAAACCAGGGAAGGAAATAATAAAAGAGAAAACTACAGACCAATATCCCTGATGAACACAGATGTGAAAATCCTCAAGAAAATACTAGTGAACTGAAACCCTAACAGAATATAAAAAAGATAATCCACTATGATCAAGTGGGTTTCATACCAGGAATGGTTTAACATAATTAAGTCAACAAATGTGACACATCACAAAAACAGAATTAAAAACCAAAATCACATGATTATCTCAATAGACACAGAAAAAGCATTTGACAAAATCCAGCATCCCTTTATGATCAAAACCCTCAGCAAAATGGGCATAGAAGGGACATACCTTAAGGTAATAAAGCCATCCATGACAAACCCACAGCCAACATTATACTGAATGAGGAAAAACTAAAAGCATTCCCCTTGAGAACTGGAGTAAGACAAGGATGCTCACTTTTACCACTTCTATTCAACATAGTACTGGAAGTCCTCATCAGAGCAATGAGACAAGAAAGAAATAAAAGGCATCTAGATTGGTAAAGAGGAAGTCAAACTCTCGTCATCTGCTGGTGATATCATTGTACACCTAGAAAACTCTAAAGACTCATTCCAAAAGCTCTTGGAACTGGGAAATGAATTCAGCCAAGTTTCAGGATACAAAATTAACGTACAAAAATCAGTAGCATTGCTATACACCAACAGCAGCCAAGCAGAGAAGCAAATCAAGAACTCAGCCCCTTTCACAATAGCTGCCAAAAAAAAAAAAAAAAAAAAAATTACTTAGGAATATACCTAACCAAGGATGTGAAAGACCTCTACAAGGAAAACTACAAAACACTGCTGAAAGAAATCACAGATGACACAAACAAATGGAAACATCCCATGCTCATGGATAGATAGAATCAATATTGTGAAAGTGACCATACTGCCAAAAGCAATTTACAAATTCAATGCAATCCCCATCAAAATACCACCATTATTCCTCACAGAATTAGAAAAAACAATTCTAAAACTCATATGGAATAAAAAAAGGGCTCACATAGCCAAAGCAAGACCAAGCTAAAACAACAAATCTGGAGGCATCACACTACCTGATTTCAAACTATACTATAAGGTCATAGTCACCAAAACAGTGTGGTACTGGTATGAAAATAGGCACAGAGACCAATGGATCAGAATAGAGAACCCAGAAATAAACCCAAATACTTACAGCTAACTGATCTTTGACAAAACAAACAGAAACACGAAGTGGGGAAAGGATACCCTTTTCAACAAATGGTGCTGGGATAATTGGCTAGCCACATGTGATAGAATGAAACTGGACTTTCATCTTTCACCCTATACAAAAATCAAGTCAAGATGATTAAGGACTTAAACCTAAGACCTGAAACTAGAAGATAACATTGGAAAACCACGTCTAGACATTGGCTTAGGCAAGGATTTCATGATCAAGAACCCAAAAGCAAATGCAATACAAACAAAGATAAATATCTGGGACCTAAATAAACTAAAGCACTTTTGCATGGCAAAAGGAACAGTCAGCAGCCTAAACAGACAAGCCACAGAGTGGGAGAAAATCTTCACAATCTATACATCTGACAAAGGATTAATATCCAGAATCTACAACAAACTCAAACAAATTAGCAGAAAAAACCAAACAATGTCATCAAAAAGTGGGGTAAGGACATGAATAGACAATTCACAAAAGAAGATATACAAATGGCCAACAAACATGAAACAGTGCTCAACATCACTAATAATCAGAGAAATGCAAGTCAAAATCACAATAAGATACTGAAGATGGCCAAATAGGAACAGCTCCAGTCTACAGCTCTCAGCATGAGTGATGCAGAAGATGGGTGATTTCTGCATTTCCAATTGAGGTGCCAGGTTCATCTCACTGGGGCTTGTCAGACAGTGGGTGCAGGACAGTGGGTGGAGCCCACTGAGCATGAGCCAAAGCAGGGTGAGGCATTGCCTCACCCGGGAAGTGTGAGGGGTCAGGGAATTCCCTTTCCTAGCCAAGGGAGGCTGTGACAGATGGCACCTGGAAAATCAGGTAACTCCCACCCCAATACTGTGCTTTTCCAATGGTCTTAGCAAATGGCACACCAGGAGATTATATCCCGTGCCTGGATTGGAGGGTCCCATGCCCATGAAGCCTCGCTCATTGCTAGCACAGCAGTCTGAGATTGAACTGCAAGGTGGCAGCGAGGCTGGAGGAGGGGTGTCCACCATAGCTGAGGCTTTAGTAGGTAAACAAAGCAGCTGGGAAGCTCAAACTGGGTGGAGCCCACTGCAGCTCAAGGAGGCCTGCTTGCCTCTGTAGACTCTACCTCTGAGGGCAAGAAGTAGCCAAACAAAAGGCAGCAGAAACCTCTGCAGGCTTAAATGTCCCTGTCTGGTCTGACAGCTTTGAAGAGAGTAGTGGTTCTTCCAGCATGGAGTTTCAGATCTAAGAACGGACAGACCCCCCAAGTAGCCTAACTGGGAGGCACTCCCCAGTAAGGGCAGTCTGACACCTCACATGGCCGGATACCCCTCTGAGATGAAGCTTCCAGAGGAATGATCAGGCAGCAATATTTGCTGTTCTGCAGCCTCCGCTGCTGATACCCAGGCAAACAGCATCTGGAATGGACCTCCAGCAAACTCCAGCAGACTGGCAGCTGAGGGTCCTGACTGTTAGAAGGAAAACTAACAAACAGAAAAGACATCCACACCAAAACCCCATCTGTACATCACCATCATCAAAGACCAAAGGTAGATAAAACCACAAAGATGGGGAAAAAACAGAGCAGAAAAGCTGAAAATTCTAAAAATCAGAGTGCCTCTCCCCATCGAAAGGAACACAGCTCCTCGCCTGCAATGGAACAAAGCTGGACAGAGAATGACTTTGACAAGTTGAGAGAAGAAGTCTTCAGACGATCAAACTTCTCTGAGCTAAAGGAGGAAGTTTGAACCCATCGCAAGGAAGCTAAAAACCTTGAAAAAAGATTAGACGAATGGCTAACTAGAATAACCAGTGTGGAGAAGTCCTTAAATGACCTGATGGAGCTGAAAACCATGACACGAGAACTACGTGACAAATGCACAAGCTTCAGTAGCCAACTCGATCAACTGGAAGAAAAGGTATCAGTGACTGAAGATCAAATGAATGAAATGAAGCAAGAAGAGAAATTTAGAGAAGAGTAAAAAGAAATGAACAAAGCCTCCAAGAAATATGGAACTACGTGAAAAGACCAAATCTACGTCTGATTGGTATACCTGAAAGTGATGGGGAGAATGGAACCAAGTTGGAAAACACTCTTCAGGATATTATACAGGAGAACTTCCCCAACCTAGCAAGGCAGGCCAACATTCACATTCAGGAAATACACAGAACACCACAAAGATACTCCTCGAGAAGAGCAACTCCAAGACACATAATTGTCAGATTCACCAAAGTTGAAATGAAGGAAAAAATGTTAAGGGCAGGCAGAGAGAAAGGTTGGGTTACCCAAAAAGGGAAGCCCGTCAGACTAACAGTGGATCTCTCAGCAGAAATCTTACAAACAAGAAGAGAGTGGGAGCCAATATTCAACATTCTTAAAGAAAAGAATTTTCAACCTGGAATTTCATATCCAGCCAAACTAAGCTTCATAAGTGAAGGAGAAATAACATCCTTTACAGACAAGCAAATGCTGAGAGATTTTGTCACCACCAGGCCTACCCTGCAAGAACTCATGAAGGAAGCACTAAACATGGAAAGGAACAACCGGTACCAGTCACTCCAAAAATATGCCAAATTGTAGAGGCCATAAATGCTAGGAAGAAACCACATCAACTAGCGAGCAAAATAACCAGCTAACATCATAATGACAAGATCAAATTCACACATAACAATATTAACCTTAAAGGTAAATGGGCTAAATGCTCCAATAAAAAGACACAGACTGGCAAACTGGATAAAGAGTCAAGACCCATGAGTTTGCTGTATTCAGGAGACCCATCTCATGTGCACAGAAACACATAGGCTCAAAATAAAGGAATGGAGGAAGATCTACCAAGCAAAGGGAAAACAAAAAAAGGCAGGGGTTGCAATCCTAGTCTCTGATAAAACAGACTTTAAACCATCAAAGATCAAAAGAGACAAAGAAGACCATTACATAAAAGGTAAAGGAATCAATTCAACAAGAAGAGCTAACTATCCTAAATATACATGCAACCAATACGGGAGAATCCAGATTCATAAAGCAAGTCCTTAGAGACTACAAAGAGACTTAGACTCCCACACAATAATAATGGGAGACTTTAACACCCCACTGTCAACATTAGACAGATCAGTGAGACAGAAAATTAACAAGGATATCCAGGAATTGAACTCAGCTCTGCACCAAGCAGACTTAATAGACATCTCCAGAACTCTCCACCCCAAATCAACAGAATATACATTCTTCTCAGCACCACATCACACTTATTCCAAAATTGACCACATGGATGGAAGTAAAGCACTCCTCAGCAAATGTAGAAGAAGAGAAATTACAACAAATTGTCTCTTAGATCACAGTG
Source organism: Macaca fascicularis (assembly GCF_037993035.2). Lineage (NCBI taxonomy): Eukaryota > Metazoa > Chordata > Mammalia > Primates > Cercopithecidae > Macaca > Macaca fascicularis. The sequence goes on from NC_088395.1 coordinate 54,879,278, forward strand.
CAATCAAACTAGAACTCAGGATTAAGAAACTCACTCAAAACTGTTCAACTACATGGAAACTGAACAACCTGCTCCTGAATGACTACTGGGTACATAATGAAATGAAATCAGAAATAAAGATGTTCTTTGAAACTAATAAGAACAAAGACACAACACACCAGAGTCTATGAGACATATTTAAAGCAGTGTGTAGAGGGAGATTTATAGCACGAAATGCCCACAAGAGAAAGCTGGAAAGATCTAAAATTGATATCCTAATATCAAAATTAAAAGAACTAGAGAAGCAAGAGCAAACACATTCAAAAACTAGCAGAAGGCAAGAAATAACTAAGATCAGAGCAGAACTGAAGGAGATAGAGACTCAAAAAAACTCTTCAAAAAATCAATGAATCCAGGAGCTGGTTTTTTGAAAAGATCAACAAAATTGATAGACTGCTAGCAAGACTAATAAAGAAGAAAAGAGAGTAGAATCAAATAGACACAATAAAAAATGATAAAGGGAATATCACCACTGATCACACAGAAATTCAAACTACCATCAGAGAATACTGTAAACACCTCTAGGCAAATAAACTAGAAAATCTAGAAGAAATGGATAAATTCCTGGACACATACACCCTCCCAAGTCTAAAGCAGGAAGAAGTTGAATCCCTGAATAGACCATTAACAGGCTGTGAAGTTGAGGCAATAATTAATAGCCTACCAATCAAAAAAAGTCCAGAACCAGAGGGATTCACAGCTGATTTCTAACAGAGGTACAAGGAGGAACTGGTACCATTCCTTCTGAAACTATTCCAATCAATAGAAAAAGAGGGAGTCCTCCCTAACTCATTTTATGAGGCCTATATCATCCTGATACCAAAGCCTGGCAGAGACACAACAAAAAAAGAGAATTTTAGACCAATATCCTTGATGAGCATTGTTGCAAAAATCCTCAATAAAATACTGGCAAACTAAATTCAGCAGCAAATAAAAAAGCTTATCCACCATGATCAAGTGGGCTTCATCCCTGGGATGCAAGGCTGGTTCAACATATGCAAATCAATAAACATAATCCAGCATATAAACAGAACCAAAGACAAAAACCACATGATTATCTCAATAGATGCAGAAAAGGCCTTCGACAAAATTCAACAGCGCTTCGTGATAAAAACTCTCAATAAATTAGGTTTTGATGGGATGTATCTCAAAATAATAAGAGCTATTTATGACAAACCCACAGCCAATATCATACTGAATGAGCAAAAACTGGAAAAATTCCCTTTGAAAACTGGCACAAGACAGGGATGCCCTCTCTCACCACTCCTGTTCAACATAGTGTTGGAAGTTCTGGCTAGGGCAATGAGGCAGGAGAAAGAAATAAAGGGTATTCAAGTAGGAAAAGAGGAAGTCAAATCGTCCCCGTTTGCAGATGACATGATTGTATATTTAGAAAACCCCATCATCTCAGCCCAAATTCTCCTTAAGCTGATAAGCAACTTCAGCAAAGTCTCAGGATACAAAATTAATGTGCAAAAATCACAAGCATTCTTATACACCAATAACAGACAAACAGAGAGCCAAATCATGAGTGAACTCCCATTCACAATTGTTTCAAAGAGAATAAAATACCTAGGCATCCAACTTACAAGGGGTGTGAAGGACCTCTTCAAGGAGAACTGCAAACCACTGCTCAGTGAAATAAAAGAGGACACAAACAAATGGAAGAACTTTCTATGCTCATGGATAGGAAGAATCAATATTGTGAAAATGGCCATACTGCCCAAGGTAATTTATAGATTCAATGCCATCCATATCAAGCTACCAATGACTTTCTTCACAGAACTGGAAAAAACTACTTTAAAGTTCATATGGAACCAAAAAAGAGCCCACATTGCCAAGTCAATCCTAAGTCAAAAGAACAAAGCTGGAGGCATCACGCTACCTGACTTCAAACTATACTACAAGGTTACAGTAACCAAAACAGCATGGTACTGGTACCAAAACAGAGATATAGACCAATGGAACAGAACAGAGCCCTCAGAAATAATACTGCACATCTACAACCATCTGATCTTTGACAAACCTGACAAAAACAAGAAATGGGGAAAGGATTCCCTATTTAATAAATGGTGTTGGGAAAACTGGCTAGCCATATGTAGAAAGCTGAAACTTGATCCCTTCCTTACACCTTATACAAAAATTAACTCAAGATGGATTAAAGACTTAAACCTTAAGACCTAAAACCATAAAGACCCTAGAAGAAAACCTAGGTAATACTATTCAGGACATAGGCATGGGCAAGGACTTCATGTCTAAAACACCAAAAGCAATGACAACAAAAGCCAAAATTGACAAATGGGATCTAATTAAACTAAAGAGCTTCTGCACAGCAAAAGAAACTACCATCAGAGTGAACAGGCAACCTACAGAATGGGAGAAAATTTTTGCAATGTATTCATCTGACAAAGGGCTAATATCCAGAATTTACAAAAAGCACAAACAAATTTACAAGAAATAAACAAACAACCCCATCAAAAAGTGGATGAAGGATATGAACAGACACTTCTCAAAAGAAGACATTTATTCAGCTAACAGACACATGAAAAAATGTTCGTCATCACTGGCCATCAGAGAAATGCAAATCAAATCCACAATGAAATACCATCTCACACCAGTTAGAATCGTGATCATTAAAAAGTCAGGAAACAACAGGTGCTGGAGAGGATGTGGAGAAATAGGAACACTTTTACACTGTTGGTGGGACTATAAACTAGTTCAACCATTGTGGAAGACAGTGTGGCGATTCCTCAAGGATCTAGAACTAGAAATACCATTTGACTCGGCCATCCCATTACTGGGTATATATCCAAAGGATTATAAATCGTGCTGCTATAAAGACACATGCACACGTATGTTTATTGTGGCACTATTCACAATACAAAGACTTGGAACCAACCCAAATGTCCATCAATGAGAGACTGAGTGAAGAAAATGTGGCACATATACACCATGGAATTCTATGCAGCCATAAAAAAGGATGAGTTCATGTCCTTTGTAGGGACATGGATGCACCTGGAAACCATCATTCTCAGCACACTATCCCAAGGACAGAAAACCAAACACAGCATGTTCTCACTCATAGGTGGGAACTGAACAATGAGAACACTTGGATACAGGAAGGAGAACATCACACACTGGGACCTGTCGTGGGGTGGGGGGATGGGGTAGGGATAGCATTAGGAGATATACCTAATGTAAATGATGAGTCAAAGGATGCAGCACACCAACATGGCAAATGTATACATATGTAACAAACCTGCCCATTGTGCACATGTACCTTAGAAATTAAAGTATAATAAAAAAGAAAAAAAAGTATGAAAAATTAGAATTAGGCTTCAATAAGGGATTTTAACTGTGTATTTATTTATGTAAATGAGAATTCATGGTTTCCTGTTTTATTCAATGGGTCACACCTGCTAGAATCCCTTTCACAGGACCTGATTTTGGTAGGGGTTAGGAATGAGCAGGAAGCAGCCCTCATCCCTTACTGTGCAGGGTTACATTTCTTAGGACTGGTCTCCTCTGTCCCCTCTCAGACACATACAACCAGATAAACTATGCTTCCTGAGATCCTGCCACACACACACCAATCAGGCAGTTAATGAGTCCAGGCCAAATCAGTTAAGATAATTTCTTATATATATTGGGTTAGCACGCTGGACACTGTGCTAAGCATTTTACATGCACTCATCCGTTTAATTCTCAAGGTAACCTATTTAGGTTGGAGCTATTATTAACTCTCATTTACAAATGAGGGAATGGAGACACAGAAAGGTTAAGGCATTTTCCCAGAGTCACATAGCTGGTAGAAGAAACTGGATTTTCAAATTTCAGAGTTCTGCTGTTCATAGTATATAGCTTTAAATTCTTACCTGATTTTTTTAAAAAATGTTGGAGTCAATGTTAAACTACCTTTAATCTCAACACACACACACACACACACACACACACACACACCTGCTCTACTTCCTGCCATGCCTAATGTATTATCTTATTATCCTATCATTTCACTGGGTTTTAGGGGGACTCCTAAAGCTTCCAAGCTCATTCCCACCTCAGGTCCTTCGAACTTCTTGGTTCCTATGCCTGGAGTGCTCTTTCCCCAGACCTTTGCATAACTGAATCTTTATCTTTTAGGTCTCTACTCAAACATTACCTCTCAAAGAGTCCTTGCTGACAAGCCAAATTTAAATAGAGCACCTACCAGTCCACATATCTAGGTCCTGGCACTCTGTTATGCTCTTCCTCTGGTTTATTATTAATCATTGCATTTATTCCCAACTGACTTAATATAATGATTTTAAAAATATTTTTTCTTACCCACACTACAGTATAATGATTTATTTAGTGTTCATTTCCTCCCACTAAAATGTAAAACCCATGAGAACAGGAATTTTTGTCTGTTTTTGTTGCTGTATTGTCTGTTTCTGTTGCTGGGACAGTGCCTGGCATGTATTTCCTTTCTAAATTTCTCTTTCTTTCTTTCTTTCTTTCTTTCTTTCTTTCTTTCTTTCTTTCTTTCTTTCTTTCTTTCTTTCTTTCTTTCTTTCTTTCTTTCTTTTCTTTTCTTTTCTTTTCTTTTCTTTTCTTTTTCTTTTTTTTTTTTTTTGAGACGGAGTCTCGCTCTGTGCCCCAGGCTGGAGTGCAGTGGCGCGATCTCGGCTCACTGCAAGCTCCGCCTCCCGGGTTCACGCCATTCTCCTGCCTCAGCCTCCCGAGTAGCTGGGACTACAGGCGCCCGCCACCTCGCCCGGCTAATTTTCTTGTATTTTTAGTAGAGACGGGGTTTCACCGTGTTAGCCAGGATGGTCTCGATCTCCTGACCTCGTGATCCGCCCGTCTCGGCCTCCCAAAGTGCTGGGATTACAGGCTTGAGCCACCGCGCCCGGCTTTTTTTTTTTTTTTTTAAGAGATGGTCTCACTCTGTCACCCAGGCTGGAGTGCAGTGGTGCAATCACAGCTTGCTTGCAGCCTTGGCCTCCTCGGACTCAGGTGGTCTTCCCATCTCCGCCTCCCAAGCAGCTTGGACTACAGGCATGTGCCAACATGCCTGGCTAATTTTTGTATTTTTAGTAGAGATGGAGTTTCGCCATGTTGCCCAGGCCTCGCACTCCTGGGCTCGACAGATCCGCCTCCCTTGGCCTCCCAAAGTGCTAGGATTACAGATGTGAGCCACCACTCCTGGCCCCTTTTTAAATTTTTTATTTGGAAACAATTTTAAACTTACAGAGGGAAAACTGCAAGATAAGTACAACGACTCCTATGTATTCTTCACCCAGAGAGTACATTCAAATTTCACCAACTATTGCAATATTGACAAAAGGGCAAAACGTTAAGATTTGTCTGATGCTTCCTCATGATTAGATGCAGGTTAAGCATGTTTGGCAGGAATACTGTGAAAGTGATGCTGTATCCTTCACAGTGCATCATATTAGGAAGTACATATGTCAATATGTCCAATTGTTGATAATGTTAAGGTTGATTTCTTGGTGGTATCTGCCAGAGTTTCCACTGTAAATTTATTCTTTTACCTTTGTAATTAATTAGTTTGTAGAAAGATACTTTGAAGCTATGCAAACATTAATTTATCATCCCGCTTTCACCCCTAGTTTTAGCAATTATTGATGTTTCTGCCTGAATTAACTATTACTATGATGGTTGCAATATAAATGTTTTCTAATGATACTATTTCTTCTATAATTCTTCTATACTAATTAGTTGTCCTTAGAGTAGCAAGGAAGAGCTTTCTCTTCTTTCCATTTATTTATTGGTTATTAATTACATAAATGTGGATTCATTATTTCCCATTTTATTCAGTGGATTATATTAATACTATTATTTATTTTGAATCCCATATTATCACAGATATGGCTAGTGAGAGCACCTTCAAATTTACTTCAGGGTCCTTTTGTCATAGCTTACAGTTATTTGAGTCCCTTCTTACTTTCTGGCAGAGCAAGATGTTCTAGGCTTTATTGTTATATTGTCGCTGCATAGCAAATTGATTACCACAAAATTAGCAGCTTAAAATACTACACACTTATTATCTCACGATTTCTAATAGGTCAGGATTCCATGAACAGTTTATCTGAGTCCTCTACTTAGGATTTAGCAAGGTTGAAATCAAGATGTCAGCCATATCATCTGGAGGCATGATTGGGGAAGAATCCACTTCCAAGCTTGCTAAGATCGTAGGCAGACTTTGTTTTCTTGTGTCAGTAGGACTGAGGGCCCTGGCTTCTTGCTGGCTCTTGGCTGTTAGCAGTGAGAGGCCACCTGTAGTTCCTAAAAGCCACCCGCAGAGACTACCTGATTACCTTGTCACACAGGCTTTTCCAACATGGCCACTTATTTCATCAATCCAAGAAAAGTCTCTAGAGTCTCCATCCTAGCAAGAAAGAGTTTGATATAATATAACCTAATGATGGGAGTGACATCCCATCACTGTTGTCACATTCTATTGGTTATAAACAAGTTATGGGTCCTGATTGCACTAAAAATAAGGGTGGATTATTCAAAGGTATAATTGTGGTGGACAGACTCAAACTCTTAAGCACCTCTACCATGATACCAGTAGGCAGGTTCATCTTATATTTTTCCCAGCACTAGTTTTAGAAAGCTATTTCTCCAATGATCCTTGGTTCCTTTTAGTGGAGAATGGTATTGAGAAGTCAAGGTCTGGGCACTGGATACGTTCATTGCTACTATGGTGTTGCTGCTCCCAGACTCCTGCCAGATAGAGCTAGAAAATAGATAGATGATACATAGGTAGATAGATTAGATAAAATAGATATATAGATAGATAATTTATAGATATGTGTGTATTCTGTATACACACATATATTCACATTTATATTTAGTTTATATCTATATTTTCATATATAGAAAACTATGAGTTCACACTGTTTCCAATTCCTATATTATATACCAGGGTTAATTCTAGTTTTGACCCTTTCCATATTTTTAACTCCCTTCTCTGACTATGAGAAACCTGGATTTTATTATCCTCAAAATATTTATTTTCCTATTTATTCAACCCCCTTGAATGTAACCAATCTCCTGAGCCAAGTGGGCTGCCATCCTGCTTTGCTTCCTCCCTCAATCAAGTCCCAATCATCCAGGGCCACCACTCTGTTATTTTTTTTGCTTAGGTCACAAAGCCTGCCAAGCTGCCAGCCCACTCTGCAGCTTTCACTCTGGCCCTGATCCGCAATGCACCATGGCCAATCTCTTAATATTTCTTGAATAAGTAAATAAATAAGTGAATGAATGAATGAAGCATATTCTCTTTGCTACCTCGGCTATACAACTGCCAACTCCATTCAATTCTAGCTCTGCTAATAAAAACTCCTTGTCTCCATATGTGTAGTCTAGTTTAGGTCCCATCATTCCCAGCTGAGGTTACAGTTCACCTGCCACTTTCCCCCCTCTTATCCATCCTATCTACCAAATCAAGTATGAATTCCAGCTCTAAGCATATCCCACTCCTCTACCCCAGAATATTCAGTGACTCACAAAGGCTCACTGGAGAAAGGTGGAGCCCCAGATCATCGTGTTAAACCTTTCTAGACCTGGCACTCTTGGCATCCTTTTCCACCTTTCCTATGCTCAGATTAGACTGGTTAACACATCAAAAATAGAAGCCAACAGAAGAAAACTCCCACAATCTCTCACCATATCTGCCCACCTACTGAAACATATGCCAATCCTATTACTGTGGATTACAGGTTGCTGCTCCTAAGGCCAACTTTTCTACTTGGACAGCTGATCCCACCCCCTTTTACTTAATCAACACATCACTCCAGCAATTCTCCCATCTCTCCTTTATTACATTTAGCAATATATAAAAATACTAAAACTTCAAAAGCAAATGAGGTATGTCTTGGGAATGCAAAACTGGTTCAATCAAAAATGTAACCCACCATATGAAACAGATTAAAGAAAAAAGCCCATATTATCATATCAATTGATGCAGAGAATCAACTGGAAAACTTCAACACTCATTCATGACTTTAAATAAAACACTCAACAAATAGGAATAGAAAGGGATTTACTCAACTTGATAAAAAGTATCTATGGTCCGGGCGCTCTGGCTCATGTCTGTAATCCCAGCACTTTGGAAGGCCGAGGTGGGCAGATCACTTAAGGTCAACAGCTCAACACGGCAAAACCCCAATTCTACTAAAAATACAAAAATTACCTGGGTGTGGTGGTGCATGCCTGTAATCCTAGCTACTCCAGAGGTTGAGACAGGAGAATCGCTTTAACCGGGAAAGAAGAGGTTGCAGTGAGCCAAGATCGCATCACTGCACTCCAGCCTCGGCGACAGAGTGAGTGAGACTCTGTTTCAAAAAGAAAAAAAAAAAAAAGAAGAAGACATGGAAGAAAATCTTTATGGCATGGGCATAAGCAAAGAGTTATTAGATATAGAAGCACAATCTAAATAAGATATAATAGATAAATTGGAATTCCTCAAATTTTAAAACCTTTGCTCTTAGAAAGTCAGTGCTGAAAGAAGGAAAAGATGAACTACCAAGTGAGAAATAATATTTGCAAATCACATAGTCAACAAAAAACTTGTAGGTAGAATCCACAAAAATCAATAATAAGAAAACAAATAACCCAATTTAAATATGGGCCTAGCAGACACTTGACCAAAAAGGATATAGTGGGGCTAATAAGCACATGAAAAGATATTCACCATAATTAGCCATTATGGAAATAAAAGCTAAAAGTACAATAAGTACATATAAGTGGAATCATGAAGCATTTGTCTTCCATACTGGTTTATTTCATTTAGTATAATGTCCTCAGGATTTATACATGTTGCATAGAGCAGAATTTCCTTCTTTTGAAAGGCTACATAGTATTCCATTGTAGGTGTATCTTTATTTATCTGACAATTGACACGTAGCTTATTTCCACATCTCGGCTACTGTGAATTGTGCTGCTATGATTAAAGGAATGCTACTATCTCCTCCAGAGACTGAGCCCTGGGTCGCATGGGCCGTGAGGCAGGGTGAGGTTGTGAGTGAGGGTCAGACTTCCAGGACCTGAGAGCTGAGGCCTGGAATGGGTCTGTCAGGCTGGGTTTGATGGAGGAGGCAGAGAGAAGCTGGATGTTGGATTTGGAGAGGAGTGTGGGGTAGGTGGAAGTGTGTTGTAGGCAGGAGCAGCAGGTGGTGGTAGGGGTTAGACTTCTCACCCTCCCTGGATAGCACCACATTTGCTGCCCTTTCCTTAGCTTTTCTGTCTGGTAATCCCTCTGTGCTTCCCCACCCCACTTCTACAGGTGAGAATGGCTCACTCTCATCCACCAGAATTAAGAGGGAAGAAACTTGTATACATATCATCTGCTACTCGTCACTGTGAGGCCAGTCTGCCTTCTCCAGTTCAGTCATCATAGAAGACTTCATGGTCAAACACCACGTGGCCGTAAAGGACATCACTGGAGATGTGAAGGTGAGGTGCTCTAGAGAAGCAGAAAAAGCACGGACTATGGAGTTGATAGTTATTCCTGTACTTCCTAGCTATATAAAGTGTAAACAAGTTCCCCAATACTTTAAGATATCTAGATATTCTATTCACAAGTGATTGGTACAGAAAACATGAAAAGAAAACAAATATAGCCATATTAGAATTAGAAAAGATGAAATTTAAACTTAAATTCACTAAATAGGATACAGAGGGCCATCAATAATAGTTCAACATATTTTATGAAGTAGTCATAAACAATATAAGAGCTGAATACCTACCACCAAAACTACCAGAATGCTAAATAGAAACATACTATAGAAGTGGGGCCAAGGTGGCTGACTAGAAGCAGTGGAGATGGGAGGCTCACATCAAAAAGAACCATAGCAGCATGTGAATCATGCACTGGCAACTGAGGTATCCAGGTTCTGCATCAGAACTGAGTACGTGGCTGGTGTGACCCACGGAGAGGAAGGAAGAGCAGTGTGGTGCAGCAGCCCACCTGAGAGCCACACAGGGCAGGGGAGCCCCCACCCCCCCAGACAAGAGAGGTGCCTCCTTAAGTGACATCTCCAGGTGTGGGAGTGAATCAGATGAATAGGGCCTGAAAAGAACCCCAAGCAAACTACAGCAGATCTATAGAAAAGGACCTGGCCATTGAAAGAAAAACAAACAGAAAGCAACAACTACAGCATCAACAAAAAAAGTCCCCACAGAAATCTCACCCAAGGGTCAGCAGCCTCAAAGATCGAAACTATACAAACTCATGAAGATGAGAAAGAATCATCAACAACAACAACAAAAAACACTGAAAACCCAAAAGGCCAAAGGGTCTTTTCTCCTCCAAATGATCGCAACACCTCTCCAGCAAGGGTGCAGAACTGGATAGAGGATGACATGGATGAATTGACAGAAGTAGGTTTCAGAAGGTAGGTAATAACAAACTCCACTGAGCTAAAAAAGCATGTTTTAACCCAATGCAAAGAAGGTAAGAACCTTGATAAAAGGCTACAGGAGCTGCTACTAGAATAAACAGTTCAAAGAGAAACATAAATGACCTGATGGAGCTAAAAAACACAGCACAGGAACTTTGTGAAGCATACACAAGTATCAATAACTGAATTGATCAAGCAGAAGAAAGATATCACAGTTTGAAGACCATCTTGCTGAAATGAGGCATGGAGACAAGATTTGAGAAAAAATAACAAAAGGGAATGAACAAAACCTCTGAGAAATATGGGAGTATGTAAAAAGACTGAACCTACAATTGATTGGAGTACCTGAAAAAGACAGGGAGAATGGAACCAAGTTGGAAAACACACTTCAGGACTTTATCCAGGAGAACTTCCTAAACCCAGAAAGATAGGCCAACATTCAAATTCAGGAAATACACAGAACACCACTAAGATACTCCATGAGAAGACCAACCCCAAGACAGATAATAATCAGATTCTCCAAGGTCGAAATGAAGGAAAAAATGTTAAGGGCAGCCAGAGAAAAAGTCCAGGTCACTTACAAAGGGAAGCTGATCAGACTAACAGCAGACCTCTCAGCAGAAACCCTACAAGCCAGAAGAGAGAGGGACAGGCAATATTCAATATTCTTAAAGAAAAGAATTTTCAACCCAGAATTTCATATCCAGCCAAACTAAGCTTCATAAGTGAAGGAGAAATAGGATCCCTTTCAGACAAGCAAATGCTGAGGGATTTCATCACCACCAGGCCTGCCTTGCAAGAACACTAAATATGGAAAAGGAAAACTGGTACCAGCCACTGCAAAAACACACCAAAATATACACTTGATCTTAGCCAAAAGGCTGAGAAGCAATAAACACACCAAAATATAAAGACCAATGACACTGTGAAGAAACTGCATCAATTAGTGTGCAAAATAACCAGATAGCATCATGACGACAGGATCAAATTCACACATAACAATATTAACCTTAAATTTAAATGAACTAAGAGCCCCAATTAAAAGACACAGACTGGCAAATTGGATAAAGAGTCAAGACCCACCAATGTGCTGTATTCAGGAGATGTGCAAAGACACACATAGGCTCAAAATAAAGGGATGGAGGAAAATTTACCAAGCAAGTGGAAATAAAAAAAGCAGGGGTTGCAATCCTAGTCTCTGACAAAACAAACTTGAAACCAACAAAGATAAAAAAAGGGAAGGGCATTACATAATGGTAAAGGGGTCAATTCAACAAGAAAAGCTAACTATCCTAAATATGTATCCACCCAATATAGGAGCACTCAAATTAATAAAACAGGTTCTCAGAGACCTACAAAAAGACTTAGACTCCCACACAGTAATAGTGGGAGACTTGAACACCCCACTGTCAATATTAGACAGATCAGCAAGACAGAAAATTAACCAAGATATCCAGGACTTGAACTCAGCTCTGAATCAAGTGGACCTAATAGACATCTACAGAACTCTCCACACCAAATTAACAGAATATGCATTCTTTCCAGTGCCACTTGGCACTTATTCTAAAATCAACCACATAATTGAAAGAAAAACACTCCTCAGAGAATGCAAAAGAACTGAAATAATAACAAACAGTCTCTCAGACCACAGTGCAATCAAATTAGAACTCAGATTAAGAAATTCACTCAAAACCACACAACTACATGAAAATTGAACAACCTGCTTCTGAATGACTCCAGGGTAAATAATGAAATTAATGCAGAAATAACGAAGTTCTTTGAAACCATTGAGAACAAAGAGACAACATACCAGAATCTCTGGGATGAAGCTAAAGCAGTGTTAAGAGGGAAATTTATAGCACTAAATGCCCACATCAGAAAGCTCGAAAGATCTCAAATCAAAATCCTAACATCACAACTAAAAGAACTAGAGAAGCAAGAGCAAACAAATCCAAAACTAGCAGAAGACAAGAAATAACTAAGATCAGAGCAGAACTGAAGGAGAGAGAGACATGAAAAACCTTCAAAAAAATCAATGAATCCTGGAGCTGATTTACTGAAAAAATTAACAGAATAGATAGATTGCTAGCTAAGCTAATAAAGAAGAAATGAGAGAAGAATCAAATAGACACAATAAAAAATGATAAAAGGGATATCACCACTGACTCCACAGAAATACAAACTACTATCAGAGAATACTATAAACAACACCTCTACACAAATAAACTAGAAAATATGGAAGAAATGCATAAATTCCTGGACACAAACACCCCCCCAAGACTAAACCAGGAAGAAGTCTAATCCCAATAACAAGTTATAAAATTGAGGCAGTAATTAGTAGTCTACCAATCAAACAACAACAACAACAACAACAACAAAACAAAAAATCAAAAAACAAACAAACAAACAAAAAACCCAGGACCAGACCAGACGGATTCATAGCTGAATTCTACCACAGGTAAAAGAGGAGCTTGTACCATTCCTTTTGAAACTATTCCAAACAGTTGGAAAGGAGGGACTCCTCCTTGGCTCATTTTATGAGGCCAACATCATCCTGATACCATAACCTCACAGAAACACAACAAAAAAAAAGAAAATTTCAGGCCAATATTCTTGATGAACATCAATGTGAAAATTCTCCATAAAATACTAGCAAACCAAATACAGCAGCACATCAAAAAGCTTATCCACCAGGATCAAGTCGGCTTCATCCCTGGGATGCAAGGCTGGTTTAACATTCACAAATCAATAGATGTAATCCATCACATAAACAGAACCAATGACAGAAACCAAATGATTATCGCAATAGATGCAGAAAAGACCTTTGATAAAATTCAACATCCCTTCATGTTAAAAACTGTCAATAAACCACATATTAATGGAACATATCTCAAAACAATAGGAGCTATTTATGATAAACCCACAGCCAATGTCATACCAAATGGGCAAAAGCTGGAAGTGTTCCCTTTGAAATCTGGCACAAGACGACGATGCCCTCTCTCAGCACTCCTATTCAACATAGTATTGGAAGTTCTGGCCAGGGCAATCGGGCAAGAGAAAGAAATAAAGGGTATTCAAATAAGAAAAGAGGAAGTCAATTTGTCTCTGTTTGCAGACAACATGATTCTATATTTTTTAAAAACCCATCATGTCAGCCCAAATACTTCTTAAGCTGATAAGCAACTCCAGCAAAGTCTCAGGATACAAAATCAATGTGCAAAAGTCACAAGCATTCCTATACACTAACAATAGACAATCAGAGAGCCAAATCATGAGTGAACTCCCATCCACAATTACTACAAGGGGAATAAAATACCTAGCAATATAGCTAAGAAGGCATGTGAAGGACCTTTTCAAGGAGAACTACAAACCATTGCTCAAGGGAATAAGAGACGACACAAACAAAAGAAAAATCATTCCATGCTCATGGATAGGAAGAATCAATATTGTGAAAATGGCCATACTGCCCAAAGTAATTTATAGATTCAATCTATTCCCATCAAACTACCATTTACTTTCTTCACAGAATTAGAAAAAAACTACTTTAAATTTCATATGGAACCAAAAAAGAGCCCATGTAGCCAAGGGAATCCTAAGCAAAAAGAACAAAGCTGGAGGCATCATGCTATTTGACTTCAAACTATACTCCAAGGCTACAGTAACCAGAACAGCATGGTACTGGTACCAAAACAGACATACAGACCAATGGAACAGAACAGAGACCTCAGAAATAACACCACACATCTACAACCATCTGATCTTCGACAAACCTGACACAAACAATGGGGAAAGGATTCCCTATTTAATAAATGGTGTTGGGAAAACTGGCTAGCCATATGCAGAAAACTGAAACTGAGCCCGTTTCTTACACTGTATGCAAAAATTAACTCAAGATGCATTAAAGACTTACATGTACAACCCCAAACCATGAAAACCCTAGAAGAAAACCTAGGCAATACCATTCAGGACATAGGCATGGGCAAAGATTTCATGACGAAAACGTCAAAAGCAATGGCAACGAAAGCCAAAATTGACAAAATGGGATCTAATTAAACTAAAGAACTTCTGCACAGCAAAAGAAACTATCATCAGAGTGAACAGGAAACAGAACGGGAGAAAAATTTTGCAATCTACCTATCTGACAAGGTCTAGTGTCCAGAATTTACAAGGAATTTAAACAAATTTACAAGAAAAAAACAGCCTCATCAAAAAATAGGTAAAGAATATGAACAGACACTTCTCAAAGGAAGACTTTTATGTGGCCAACAAACATGAAAAAAAGCTCCACATCACTGATCATTAGAGAAATGCAAATCAAAACCACAATGAGATACAATCTCATGCTAGTCAGAATGGCAATTATTAAAAGTCAAAAAGCAACAAATGCTGGTGAGGCTGTGGATAAAGAGAAACACCTTTACACTGTTGGTGGGAATGTAAATTAGTTCAACCATTGTGGAAAACAGTGTGGCGATTACTCAAGGATCTAGAATCAGAAATACCATTTGGCCCAGCAATCTTATTACTGCTTATATACCCAAAGGAATATAAATCATTCTACTATGAAGATACATGCACATGTATGTTTATTGCAGCAATATTTACAACAGCAAATACATGAAACCAACCCAAATGCCCATCAATGATAGACTGGATAAAGAAAATGTGGTACATATACACCATGGAATATCATGCAGCCATAAAAAGGAATGAGATTATGTCCTCTGCAGGGACATGGATGAAGCTGGAAGTCATCATTCTTAGCAAACTAACACAGGAAGAGAAAAGCAAACTCCACATGTTCTCACTCATAAATGGGAGTTGAACAATGAGAACACATGGACACAGGAAGGGGAACAACACACACCAGGGCCTATTGGTGGGTGGGAGGTGAGGGGAAGGAAACTAGATGACTGGTTAATAGGTGCAGCAAACCATCATGGCACACGTACACCTATGTAACAAACCTGCAGGTTCTGCACATGTATCCCAGCACTTAAAATAAAAAAAAAATAAAAAAAAAAATAAAAAAAGAAAGAAAGGAATACTAGCAATTTTAATTCTTATTTCGAAATGGAGCATGTCTAGTAAAAAAAATTATTAATGACACAAAATAATTGACTAAAACGTTTACAAATTGAGTATATATGTGTGTATATGTAAATCTACACACACACATATATATACACATACATTTTTTCCATAGATCCATAAAACATGCCATAGAGCAATCATTGAGCTTTCATAATCTGTGTCTGCCTTTTGCTTTGTAGTTTGGAGACCCTAAGATTAGTTACGCCTAGATTCATATGTTTGATCAGCTAAGTTTTTGAGAAGGGAGATATGTGAAAAAAATTCAGTAGTAAGTTGGTCTAGGTAACAATTAGACATCTGTACATGGATTATTGGAACTTAAGCTTATTGGAACACAAAGAAAGAAGAGGTTATTTCTACTTGAGTTGAGAAAGATGGGGAGACAGAAAAGGCTTCATAGAGAAATGGTTACTTGGGTTGAGATAACACACACGAGACCTAATATCCATCACATCGACAAGGTTCAGGGAAGGATGATTCTGGTCAGAAGAGATGACATGTGTAGAAGTATACAACGTACATAGGGACATGATACAGCATGGCATAGAGGGAGAAAGCATTTCACCACTCCAAACTAATGAGAGCCTTCCCTTTAGAGTATACTGCCACGAGGTGGCAGTAGGAGTCTTATTCTTGTGTTCTGAAGTATCGGTGTGACTAACTAGCCAACAGCTAAATCAGGAACGCAATCCCATTCACAATTACCATACACAAAAAATAAAATTCTTAGAAATACAGCTAACCAGGGATGTGAAAGATCTCTAAAATGAGAATTACAAAACACTCTTCAAAGAAATTAGAGATAACACAAACAAATGGAGAAACATTCTATGCTCATGGATAGGAATAATCAATGTTAAAATGCACATATTGTCCAAAGCAATTTACAAGTTCAATGATATTCCTATCAAATTACCAACGACATTCTTCACAGAACCAAAAAAAAAAAAAAAAAACTATTTTAAAATTCATATGGAACCAAAAAAGACCCTGAATAGCCAAGGCAATCTTAAGCAAAAAGAACAAAGCAGGAGGCTTCAAACTATACTACAGGGCTGCAATAACCAAAACAGCATGGTATTGGTACAAAAATAGACACATAGACCAATGAAACAGAAGACAGCCCAGAAATAATGCCACATACTCACAATCACCTGATCTTTGACAAAGCTGACAAAAACAAGTAAGAGGGGAGAACTCCCTATTCAATAAATGGTGCTGGGATAGCCATTCTGGACACAGGAATGGGCAAAGACTTCATAATGAAGATGCCAAAAGCAATGCAACAAAAGCAAAAGTTGACAATGGCATCTAATTAAACCAAAGAGCTTCTGCACAGCAAAAGAAATTATCAACAGAGTAAACAGACAACCTACAAAATGGGAGTAAAATTTTGCAAACTATGCATCTGACAAAGATCTAATATTCAGGATCTATAAGGAACTTAAACAAATTTATAAGAAAAAATGACCGCATTAAAAAGTAGACAAAGTACATGAAAAGACACTTCTGAAAAGAAGACATGCACGTGGACAACAAACATATGAAAAAAGGCGCAACATAATTGATCATTAGAAAAACACAATTCAAAACCACAAGAGATTACCAACTTACACCAGTCAGAATGGCTATTATTAAAAAGTCCAAAAGAAAAAAAAGTGCTGGCAATGTTGTGGGGAAAAAGGAATGCCTATACACTGTTGGTGGTAAATTAGTTCAACCATTGTGGAAATCAGTGTGGCGATTCCTCAAAGAGCTAAAAAACAAAACGAAACAAACAAAAGAACAAAACAAAACAATAAAACCACCATTTGACTCAGCGATTCCATTACCAGGTATATACTCAAAGGAATATAAACTATTCTACCACAAAGGCATATGTATGTGTATCTTCACTGCAGCGCTATTCACAATAGCAAAGACAGGGAATCAACCTAAATGCCCGTCAATGGTAGACTGGATAAAGAAAATGTGTTACATATACACTATGGAATACTGCACAGCCAGAAAAAAGAACGAGATCACGTCCTTTGTAGGCACATGGATGGAACTGGAGGCCATGATCCTTAGCAAACTAACACAGAAACAGAAAACCAAATACCATATATTCTCACTTATAAGTGGGAGCTAAATAATGAGAACATATGGATACAAAGAGGGGAATAACAGATACTGGGATCTAATTGAGGGTGGAGGTTGGGAGGAGGGAGAAGAACAGAAAAAAAAACTGTTGGGTACTAGGCTTAGTACTCGGGTGATGAAATAATCTGTACAACAAACCCCGTGACGTGAGTTTACCCATATAACAAACTTGCATATGTACCCATGAACCTAAAATAAAAGTTAAAAATGAAATATGTTGGCTTTTCTACTTATAACGATTTCTAAGCCTACCTACATAAATATTTGCTCAAAATAAAGCCCATGAACTTAAGAATGTAAGAAATGTTACTTTCTTTTCTTTCTTTAACACTGATCTTCCCTTTTACCATCTCTACTGAACTGGATGGTAGAAACTTATAGAATTTTAGCTATTTATAGACCCCTTCTCCTTTGATCCTCTACTTTTCACCAGGATTGTATTTAACTTCTGGAGAGGAGAAGTTTCTGGCTTCAAGATGGCTGACTAGAGGCATCTGGTACTCACCTCTTTCTAAACTAAAGTTCTTTTTTAGTTTAGAAGAATTAAAACAGTGAGTAGATAATCACATTTGTAACAGATCATCTAAGAGAGAACACTGGAATTCAGCAAAGAAATGACAGAAAACACCTAAAAGAAGGAAGGAGCAGGAAGCAAGGCAGTCTGCTTGGCCAGGATCAGCTGGGAGCACAGAGTGGCTTCCTAATGTGGGGAAAGGGTAAGTGAGACATCCCCAGTGGTTCGCATTCCCACCGTAGACACCTGCAATCCTACCCATAGGAAAGCCCCTCGGCCCTCACGGACCCTGAGACTAACACAGGGAGCTGTCTGGAGACCGTGTGATGGCATTGCTTCAGAGAGGGAGCTCACACTGGGTCCTATACAGCCCTCTGAGTCCTAAGCAGCTAAACGAAGGTGCCATTTTGAGAGCCACCCCCACCAGACTGCATCCTGCCCTGCGGCCCAATAGCCCCTATATATCCACATTCCTAGAACCTCACTGACATCCCCCTTCCATGGCCACCACTGCTGCTGGCTGCTGCCACTAGGGCTGATGAGTGAGCCATTGGTAGCAAGTCTGCCTCACAGCAATGGGGCTGCCATGCATTTACAAGCACCCTAATGACAGGCTGCCCCACTATAGCCATCACCTGGGGCTGAAACACACACACTTCCCAGACACCTGCCTATAACTGCTGCCACTGAAAGCAACCCTACCCTCCCTAAGAGCAGGGCCAAAGCATAGCCACTGTTTCCCTCACCAGAATATTCTGCTGGGCGGCTGGGTGTCACCCTGCCCATGCCTAATACAAGCGCTGCTGGCATGCACCACTAAGGGGCCTGAGGATAGTACCACCCAGCCTGGTTTTGCCTTCCCAGTGTTAAGCATGCTATCTGGAAGTCTGAGGACTGCCCTGGCCCATCCACTACCATTGGTACCTGAGAATTCCTCCCAGAATCCAGAGGATGGGCCCATCCAACCTGCCATTACCACCACAGTTGGCATGCACCACCTGTGGTCCTGGTTACTGGCTTGCCCAGCCTGTTGCAGCCACTGCCAACACCAGTGCCTACTACTTGGGAGTCAGAGGGTTGTACTGCCAATGCTACTGCCATTGCCCATGCCACACCTGCCGCTCAGGGAACCGAAGACCTGCCCATCTGCCTGGCTCACCACTGCCACTGCCACTGCCAGCACCTAAACAAGTGACCTGGAGGCCCGAGAATCAGTCTGCCTGGATCCGCTAACGCCAGGGCTAATACATGCCATACTGGGCCAAAGGACAGGCATACTCAGCCAGTTGCTGCCAACAATGGGACCTGTGGACTGGCCCACCTGGCACACGATCTCCAGCAAAACTTCATCACAGCCTCTAGTAACAACTGCACCCTAAGCCACTGAATAAATCACAGACAACACTGATGCTGTTTATAATTGAAGAAATAATGGAGACTGCACTACTGCATACATCCAGAATCACAATCAAAATACCCTATCCAACCAACACCATAGATACATCTTCAGGAAAAATTTCTGACGTATGAAAGTAAATTCAAAAAATTGGAAGAAGTGACTAGTAAACCAAATGCACAGTTACCAATGTAAGGACAAAAGACACATGAAAAAGCAAGGAAATATAACACCTCCAGAGGAACAAAATCATTTTCCAGCAACAGATTTCAATGAAAAAAAATTTATGAAATCCCAGGAAAATAATTCAAAATAATGATATTAAAGTATCCCAATTAGATACACGAGAACGCAGATAAAAATTACAAAGAAATCAACCAAACAGTTCAGGATACAAATAAGAAATTTACCAGAGAGATAGATATAAAACAAATTTTAGAAGTTAAGAATTCATTGAATAAAATACAAAATGCATTCAAAATCTTCAACAATAGACTACATTAGGCAGAAGAAAGAATTTTAGAACTTTAAGACAAGTCTTTTGAAATGACCCAGTCAGATAAAAATAAAGAATTCAAAAGAATGAACAAAGCCTACATGACATATGAGGCACTATAAAGTGACCAAACATCCAAAATTTCAGTGTCCCAGAAGACAGAGAGAAAACAAAAGGCATAGAAAACCTATTTAACAAAATAATATCTGAAAACTTCCTAAGTTTAGTGAGAGATTTAGACATCCAGATACAGGAAGCTCAGACATCCCGATAGATACAATGCAAAGTCTTCTCCACAGCACATTATAGTCAAACTGTCAAAAGTCAAAGAGAGAATTCTTAAAACAGCAAGAGAAAAGCATCTAGTTACTTATAAAGGAACCCCCATCAGACTAACAGCAGAACTTTAAAAATATAATTTCAACTTTTATATTAGATTCAAGGGGTACATGTACAGGTTTGTTACATGGGTATGTTGTGTGATGCTGAGGTTTGGGATACGAATGATCCTGTGATCCAGGCAGTGAATATAGTACCCAATGGTTAGTTTTTCAACCCTTTCTCTTTCCCTCTCCCCTGCCTCTAGTAGCCCCCAGTGTCTGTTGTTGCCATTTTTATGTTAGTGAATACCCAGTGTTTAGCTCCCATTTATAAATGAGAACATGTAGTATTTTGTTTTCTGTTTCTGCATTAATTCACTGTCCTCCAGCTGCATCCATGTTGCTGCAAAGGACATGATTTCATTTTTTTTTTTTATGGCTGTGTAGTATTCCATGGTGCATATATACCACATTTTCTTTATCCTATCCACCACTGATGGGCACCTAGGTTGATTCCATGTCTTTGCTATTGTGAATAGAACAGCAGACCTTTTAAACAGCAGAAACATATCACAGCCTAGGACAGAGTAGGATGATATATTCAAAGTATTGAAAGATAAAAACCTGCCAGCCAAAGATATTATACCTAGCCAAGTTATTTTTCATAAATGAAGGAGAAATAAAGTATTTCCCAGAAAAGCAAAAGCTGAGAGAATTTATCACCACTAAACTGGTCCTGAAAGAAGTACTTAAGGGAGTCCTACAGCTGGGCGCAAAAGAACAATATCTACCATCATGAAAACTCATGAAGGTATAAAACTCAATGTAGAGCAAACACACAAATAATTAAGAGTAAGGATTCAAGTGTTACAATTACAGAAAGCCACCTAGCCACAATGATAATATGAGAAACAGGAGAAAACAACTGATACGCAATACAATAAAAAATTAGTAAGATGACACAAATAAACTCTCACATATCAAATAATAACTTTGAATGTAAATGGATCAAACTTTCCTCTTAAAATATAAGGATTGGCTGGATGGATTAAAAAACATGACCCAACTATATCCTGACTACAAGAAATTCATCTCACTTGTAAAGACACATATAGACTGAAAGTAAAGGGATGGAAAAAGATATTCCATACAAATAAAAACTAAAAGTGATGAGGAGTAGGTATACTTATATAAGATAAAACAGACTTTATTCAAACATAGTGAAAAGGGAGAAAGAAGGTCATTATATAATGAAAAAGGGATCAATTTAGTAAGAAGATATAACAGTTCTGAACATATATGTGCCCAACAGTGGTGTACCTACATATATAAAGCAAATATTATTAGATCTAAAGGGAGAGATAGACTCCAACACAATAATAGTTGTGGACTTAAACACCAGACTCTCAATATTAGACAGATCATCTAGACAGAAAAGTAACAAAGAAAATTGGATTTAAACTGGACTTCAGACCAAATGAATCTAAAAGACACTTACAGAACATTTTACCCAATAGCTGCAGAATATGCATTGTTCTGATCAACATACGGAACATTATCCAAGATAGCCCATATTTTAGGACACAAAAAAAATCTCAACAAATTTTAAAAAATCAAAATTATATCAAGTATTTTCTCAGACCACAATGGGAAAAGCTAGAATTCAATAAAAGGAACACAAAGAGGGGGAAAAACAGACACTGTGGCCTACTTGAGGGTGGAGGATGGAAGGAGGGAGAGAAACAGAAAAAATAACTTTTGGATACTAGGTTTAGTACTTGAGTGATGAAATAATCTGTGCAACAGACCCCCATGAAACAAGTTTACCTATATAAGAAATCTGCACATGTACCCCTGAACCTAAAATAAAAGTTAAAAAAAGAGGAGCTTCAAAAACTGTACAAATACATGGGAATTAAACAACATGTTCCTGAATGACCATTGGATCAAGGAAGAAATTAAGGAGGAAGTAAAAAAAGTTTCATGAAACAAATGAAAATGGAAACAAAACATACCAAATCTTATGAAATATAGCAAAATCAGTGCTAACAGAGAAATTTATAGCAATAAACAACTACATCAAAAAAGTAGAAAGATTACAAATAAACAATATAATGATGCACTTCAAGGAACTAGAGAAGCAAGAACAAACCAAACTTGAAATTAGTAGATGGAAAGAAATAATACAAATCAGAGAAGAACCAAGTGATATTGAGATTTTAAAAAACAATACAAAGGATGAATGAAGCAAAAAGTTGGATTTTTGAAAAGATAAAGTCAATAAAGTACTAGCTAGACTAACAAAGAACAAAAGAAAGAATATCCAAATAAACAAAATCAGAAACAAAAAAGGAGACATTACAACTGATATCATAGAAATACAAAAGGTCATCAGAGACTGATGTAAACAACCACACACTAACAAACTAGAAAATCTAGAGGAAATAGATAAATTCCTGGATACATAGAACCCATCAAGATTAACTCAGGAAGCAATAGAAAACTTGAACTGACCGATAATGAGTGATGAGTTTGAATAAGTAATAAAAGGTCTCCCAACAAAGAAAAGTCCAGGACTGGATGCCTTTATTGCTGAATTCTACCAAACTTACAAATAAGGAGTAACATGAATTCTCCATCAAACTATTCCAAAAATTCGAAAAGGGAAGAATTCTCTCTGACTTATTTTATGAGGACAGCATTATCCTAATACCAAAACCAGAAAAGGACATAACAAAAAGAGAAAACTATAGGCCAATAATCTTGTATTTTTGATGAACACAGATGCAAAACTCCTCAACAAAATACCAGCAAATTAAATTCAACTGTACATCAAAAATAAAATATACCATGATCAAGTGGGACTTATCCCAGGGATGCAAGAATGTTTCAACATATGTAAATCAATAAACTGGATACAACACATCAACAGAATGAAGGACAAAGAGCATATGATCGTCTCATTAGATGCATAAAATGTATTTGTTAAAATTCAACAACCGTTCATTATAAGAACTCTCAACAAATTACATATAGAAGGAACATACTTCAACATAATAAAAAGCCATATATGATAAACTCACAGGTAATATCATATTGAATTGGGAAAAGCTGAAAGTCCTTCCTTTTAAGTACTAGAACAAGACAAAGACGCCCACTTTTATCACTTCTGTTCAACATAGTACTGAAAGTTCCAGCCAGCACAGTCACACAAGAAAAATAAATAACGGTACCCAAATTGGAAAACAGAAAGTCAGTTTGTCCGTCTTTGCAGACAGCATAGTCTTATATGTAGAAAAACCTAACGACACCACCAACAAACTCTTAGATATGTTAAAGAAATTCAGTAAAGTTACAGGATACAAAATCAACATACAATAACCTGTAGCATTTCTGTATGTCAATAGTTAATTAGCTGAGAAAGCAATCAAGAAAGCAATTCCATTTACTGTAGATATATAAACAAATAAAATGGCTAGGAATAAGTTTAACTAAGGAGGTGAAAGACCTCTGCAGCAAAAACTACAAAACATTGATGAAAAAAATTGAAGAGGACACAAACAAATGGAAAGACAGCCCATGCTCATGAACTGGATGAATTAACATCACTGAGACGACCATACTGTTCAAAGCAATCTACATATTCGTGTAATCCCTATCAAAATAATAATGCCATTTTTTCACAGAAATAGAATAAACAATCCTAAAGTTCACATGAAACAAAGAAGAGCCCAAATAGCCAAAACAATCCAGAGCAAAAACAAACAAACCAAAAAACAAAGAGGCATCACCATGTGACTTCAAAATACATTTCAAGGCTATAGTAACTAAAAGAGCATGGTATTAGTATAAAAACAAACACATAGACCAATGGAACAGAATAGAGAATTCAGAAATTAATCTGCATATTTACAGCCAACAGATTTTTGATGATTGCCAAGAACATACACTGGAGAAAGGACACCAACTTCTATAAATGGTGCTGAGAATATTGAGTATCTATATGCAGAGGAATGAAAGTGGACCCTTATCTCTCACCATATACAAAAATCAACTCAAGATGGATTAAAGACTTAAATATAAGACCTGAAACTATAAAATGACTGGAAGAAAGCATACGGGAAACACTTAAGGACATTAATCTAGGCAAAGATTTTATGGCTAAAACCTCAAAAGCACAGGCAACAAAACAAAAAATAGACAAGTGGGACTATACTAAACTAAAAAACTTCTGCACAGCAAAGGAAACAATCAACAGAATGAAAAGAATGGGAGAATATATTTGCAAATGATAATCTAACAAGTCACTACAAATAATACATGAGGAACTTAACACAGCAGTAAAACACACACACCCCCCAAACAATAATTCCATTAAAAACTGGGCAAAGTATATAGACATTTCTGAAAAGCAGATACGGAAATGGCCAACAGGATACATGAAAAAATGCTCAACATCACTAATTATCAGAGAAATGCAAATCAAAACCACAATGAGATATCATTCACCCTGGTTAGAATGGCTATTAGTAAAAAGACAAAAAATAACAGAATCTGGTGTGAATACAGCAAAAGGAAACTTTTTTTACACTGTGGGTGGGAATGTAAATTAGTACAGTCACTATAGAAAACAATATGGAAATTTGTTTTATGACAATAAAACTATTAAATAAAAATAGAACTACCATATGATCCAGCAATCCCATTACTGGGTATTTATCCAAAGGAAAGGAAATCAGTATACCAAAGAGATATCTGCACCCCCGTGTGTATTGCAGCATTATTTATAATAGCAAAGATGGATCAACAGACTAACGGATAAAGAAATTTTTATTTCTATACACAATGCAATATTACTCAGCCATAAAAAGAATGAAATCCTATCATTTGCAGCAACATGGATGGAACTGTAGGTCATTTTGTTAAGTGAAATAGTCCAGGCACAGAAAGACAAATATTGCATGTACTCACTCATATGTGGGATGTAAAAGAGTTGATCTCATTGAGTAAAGAATAGAATGAGACATATCAGAGGCTGAAAAGGATATATGGGTTGCGGGGAGAGGAAGAGAGGTTGTTTAATGGGTACAAACACACAGTTAAAAGGAATGACTTTTAATGTTTGATGGCAGAGTAGGATGATTATAGTTAATAACAATATATTGTATATTTCAAAATAGCTAGAAGAGTGAACTTGAAATGTTCCCAACATTTAGAAATGATAAATACTTGAGCCAATGGATACCCTAAATACAGTAACTTCATGATTAGACATGCTATGCATGTAACAAAATATCACACGTATCTCATAAATATATATAAACATTATGTACTGATGCAATTTTAAAAATAAATTCTGGAGAGGGGATGCAGAGTTGGGCATATTAATGCTCCATGCTGGCATCACTGAGATATGTTCTTGTTTGGTCTTTGGTCATTTGTCTGTGCTAGTCACTGGTATACATCTTTCTTGTTCTGACCACAGAGCCTCTTCAGTTTCCTTGCTAAGGAAATGTTTTATTGTTGCCGTGCTGTTCTTGCTACAGGAAATTATGGGTAGGTTGATTTTCCGTGATACCACACAGACACTTCTATTTTATTCTTGCAAAATGTGATGTATCGAGGGACACTGGGACTTTGCCAGTTTCCTGTCCTCTATGTGAGGGAGGGAGAACACCATTTTGCTCTCCTTTCTGATATTCAGACCGATCTATGAGTTCTGTAATCTCAGCCTAGGTTTTAGCATGCTGTAGGCTTCCTCTTAATGACATATATGTTTTCTTTGCCTTGTCTTTGAGACTTCTCCCCTCATTATATATTGGGGAAATTTAGTCCTTCAAGAAAAGTCTGACACTGACTACTTACGCTTCTAGGAGAGTTTGCCTTGTGCCCAGATCAAGGCTTTTCAAAGTCAAAAGTCGATAATTGACTTTGCTAATTTCTTACTCCATATGTGACTTTCTGGCCCAGATATAGTTAAGGCAGAATGCCTTCTAAACAGGTGTATGTCTAAATAGGGACATGTATTGGTGTGGGACAAAAAGGGCTGGAAGAGAGAGGTGAAGGTTTGGATGAGCACTGAGGGGACTGTGGGAGGTTGCTGAGGAGAGACTTACCTGTGAGTTCTAGGGCATGAGCATGGGGCCCCAAGAAAGTCTTGGACCATGGATGGATGATGGAGTCACTCTGGGCAGGTTACTGATTTTACCAGAAGCTCTTCTTACCTGCCCAGGCAAAGGATCAGAGAGGGCTAGCTGAGGAACTGGTATAAGCTTGGGCTATTGCTGGGGATTTCCCAGGTCCATGAGAGTATTGTTAAAATTATTGGACTGGGGACAGAGGAGAATAATTTAATGTGTTTATCTTCAGAACAATGAGCCATTTGTAGATTCAGACTTTATTACTTATATAGATAGTGAAGGAAGAATAGCCAATGATGCCAGGTCCTCATAGTCCTTGTCCCACACACCAAAAATGATGACACCAAAACAAAAGTAGCCAGATGACTACAGCGCAAATTGTGGGATACCCCTGTGCTGAGGAGCTAATTCAAGACTTCAGCTAAGTGGTTTTATGTTATGCAGTTTTACCCTGAAGTGATTAAGGCAGGATACTCCATACCTCATCAAGACCCAGGAGGCAATAGGAATTGTCTCATAACAGCCTCTTAGAGGACATAGGGAAGGAAGTGGGAGATGGCCTTGTAACAGCTCTCCACAGACCTTGAATCATGTCATTTTCTGGGAGGATCACAAGGCATTCAACCAAGACTCAGATTAACTGTGGTTGAAGCCTTTGACTACATGGCCAAAGTGGATATGTGAAGGGCAGAGAGGAGTGCAAGCCTGTGACCCTGGGCAGAGCCTGCTTCAGCTTCAGGGAAGCACAGAACTTCAGCAAGTCCAGACATTCCTGGGGTGAGCTGAGACTGGTCCTGAGGGGCCCTCCCGGCCCTCCTTCCCTTCCCTCAGCTGTCACAGCCCCCAGGCTCTGCAGAGGGAGGAATGGAGTAGGGGAGGGGAGTCAGCAGCCATTCACATCCAGGACAGCCCAAGGCATCTGTACCTGGTGTTACCAATCCCCTCTGAACAAAAACCTTTCTTAGTCTCTGTCCCCTCCTTCCCTCTCTGTAATGCCCAGCAGCAGCACAAAGAAGATTTAAGGAAGATAGGCAGGGTCTGCAAACTCCCAGTCCCTGGCAGTAATGAGCTAGGCCATAGGCTCATTCTTTAGAGGAAGGAAAATGTACTAGTAGCTCCTAGAGCTCAATATACTTGTGGTTAAATATATATGAGTTGGAAACCATTATTCTAAGTGAAGTAACTCAGGAATAAAAAACTAAATATTGTATGTTCTCACTTAAAAGTGGGAGCTAAGCTATGAAGGTGCAAAGGCATAGAAATGATACAGTGAACTTTGGGGATTTGGAGGGAAAGGGTTGTAGGGGTTGAGGGGTAAAAGACCATACATTGGGTACAGTGTAGACTGCTCAGGTGACGGGTGCACCAAAATCTCAGAAATCACCACTAAAGATCTTATCAATGTAATAAAAAACCACCTGTACCACAAAAACTGCTGAAATAAAATTTTAAAAAATCTATGAGGGCACCCCAGTGTGTTTCTGACCCTGATATTCAAAAGTGCAATGGTCTCAACTTAGTTGGAGAGACAGGAGTCTATGGTTTGAGAGATATTGAATTCCCAACTGTAGTCCCTGTCCCACCTTCTCAAGGAATCACAGATCCTCTCCCTATTTCCACAATGACCTGAACACATAGTCTCTTCTGTCACTATAACCTGGAGAACATGATAGTTCAGATAATGAGATAGTAATTCACTAGTTTGTTCAGTTGGCACCACCATGCTATTGGTGACAAGAAAATCTTATCTTTTACCCCAAATATAGCCTCTGAAAAACTACTCAGCTCCTGAGAAACAAACTGACAGAATAGAATCTTGGACACAGGACTAGGAAAATTACCTTCAGTCTACGGAGAAAAGGAAATCAATTAAAGGTCCAAACTATGATCATGTGGACCTGGCTATTATGCCAGGGGGTCCACAAAAAGAGTACTGATGGTTTTGCCATGAGAGAAAGTCTCTCTCACTGTCAAGCCATGAGAGGACCACAAAATGTAAATATCCTGGCTGTAGTAGAGAAGGATCCCCAGCCAGCATTAGCATTTACTGTGGACAAACAGGAGAAGGACCAAGAAGACCTAGACCCTCTTACTAAGGTTTGTGCCGGTATAACTGGTGTTGATTCAATGCCTTCAACACACCCTCTCTACCTAGAGCGCATCCCCTTTAACAAAAACAAGACTAGGGCAGAGGCCAAGGTCCCTCCTTCTCTAAGAGGGACCAGAGGCCTTATGTTCTGTTTAAGGCATATTGATGTTGAGGACTTGACGACAACTGAGGTTGCCAAATTTTTTCAGCTCTTTTGAAAATTGAGACACAAGCCATCATGGTGCTGGGTAGCACACATGGGCATGTTTGAAAAATTATTTTAACTGGATTTGGAAATAGCTCTTAGATTGTACAATGGACTGATGTACTTTGTGAGTGGGTCCTTTAGGGCCAATGCACGTTCAAGTGGTTGTAATGGATACTGCTGAATGTGTTGTGTTAAGTATGTGTAATACTTCTCTTGCTTGTAAGGGATGTTTCCAATGGGGAAGTCTTACAGTTAGAACAATGGTAGAAGGATGAGTACACAATTAGGAGTCCACCTGGTTCCCCCAGCCCAACCATGTGGTGTCAGTAAAGCAGGGAAGGGGAAGATAGTAGAAAGAAAGATCTTGGTCTTGATTAAAGAGCTAGTAGACATAGGAGTGCTTAAGGAAACTACTCCACAGGCTGTAAAGACTTCTTTACGTTTGGGGCAGTGAGCCTTAAGGCGACCTTTGAGCTACAAGTCTCAGTGATTAACAATTACACAGACTGAAGCAAGTGACAAAAAGATGTAGCCACTAGGCAATAGTGCTCCCTGGGGTTTTGGACACAGTGCTTGCCTGACATGATCACATGGTATACCCCACTTGAAAGAGTATTACTGGCTTGTTATTGGGTGCTGGTAGATTCTGAGAGACTAACAAAGCAACAGCAGGTGTTGTTACACTCTGACATACCTACCATAGGATGGGTCAGAAATAAGAACACCGATAAAGTGGATGTTGTCCAATAAGCAATCATTATTAAGTGGAAGTGGTGTATTCAGGAAAAAATAAGTTAGGCGTTATAGAATCTCACAGTTAAATGAAAGGTGGCTGGAAATACTCCAGATGAGCCTGTCTCCGATGTGGGGTCTGTGCCAGCACCTTGGGCTTCCTGGGGGCTTCAGTACACTGAGGTTATTGAGAATGCTGGGACCTGGGTCACATACAGATATGATACATTCAAGGCCAGCGGGGTGTTCTGGGACACTGCTGTGATGCAGCACCAAAGAAAATTGTGCACTACAACTGTGCACAAGACAGAGACCTCTGTTTGGTAGTGTGTTTCCATGATGTTTGCCTTGGAAAATACACTGTTACATTTTCACTTACTCATGGGCAAGAACCAGCAGGCTGGAAGAGTAGTGCCTGACAGTAAGATAACTGGATGACCAAGTCTCAGCCTCTGTGGAGACAAATATTATGGCAGCACATTGCACAAGATTCACAACCTCTGTGACCCACATGGATGCCCATGAAAAAGGACCCTTTGAGGATGAACATCAGTGACAATAGCAAGCTGGTGAAATCTTCACTACCCATAAAAGGACACATGGATACAGATACACCTGGATACAGCATCACTCAGGATATGGTAATCCATCTACAGTTCAGTACTGGGCCCAAAAAACAAGGGCTCATAATTTCAGAATATGAGACTAGGAAGCCTAGTGAATGTGCCCAGACTAACAGCTACACAGCTGAGTGGCAAAGGGAGCTTTGGGGCACATAGCAAGAGGTAGCATACCTGGCTAGTCCTGGAAAATAGATGTATTGGTCCGTTTTCACACTGCTATAAAGAAATATCCAAGTCTGGGTAATTTATAAAGAGGTTTAGCTGACTCACAGTTCCACATGGCTTGGGAGGCCTTAGGAAACTTACAATCATGGAGGAAGGGGAAGCAGGCACCTTCTTCACAAGGTGGCAGGAGAGAGAGAGAAAAGCCCAGGGGGAAACTGCCATTTATAAAACTACCAGATCTCATGAGAACTCCCTCACTATCACAAGAACCGCATGGAGGAAACTGCCCCCACGATCCAATCACTTCCCACCAGGTCCCTCCCTCAACACCTGGGGATTGCAATTCAAGATGAGATTTGGGTGGGGACACAAAGCCTAACCATATCGATAGAGTATATACCTCCCCAGTCTCCTCTTGAGGGTACTGCTGGACATTGACTTCCATAACTTTTCAGGGTATCACATTGCCATTCCCATCTGCTTAGCAAATGTGGGCCATACTATTCAATGACTCTTAGATGGTCTATGTTACATATTTGGATATTCTAAACACATGATTAGCCACTGATACTGCTTTTATAGCAAAAAGTATCCAATAGTGAGGAGCTACATAGATATTTATTGGACCTTTTATGTCCTGTATCACCCCAGGCAGCAGGTGTCATTGAAAGACAGAATAAACTCTTAAAGGACAAGCAGAAAAAGATAACTGGATAACCGAGGGTCAGCTTTCAGTGGAGCACACACTTCAGTCAGGCAGTTTGGTCTGTGGCCCAAAAGGGTACCTCTCATTTAAATAGAATGCTTAATTATGAGGTTGGTGGGTATGGTGGGAGGGTGAAGAGGTCCTAACTGGCTTCAAGAGAACTAACCCTCATTCTACTTTTTTCCCTTTCTTTTTTTTTTTTTTTTTTTGAGACAGAGTCTCGCTCTGTCACCCAGGCTGGAGTGCAGTGGCCGGATCTCAGCTCACTACAAGCTCTGCCTCCCAGGTTTTACGCCATTCTCCTGCCTCAGCCTCCCAAATAGCTGGGACTACAGGCGCCCGCCACCTCGCCCGGCTAGTTTTTTTTTTGTATTTTTAGTAGAGACGGGGTTTCACCGTGTTAGCCAGGCTGGTCTCGATCTCCTGACCTCGTGATCCGCCCGTCTCGGCCTCCCAAAGTGCTGGGATTACAGGCTTGAGCCACCGTGCCCGGCCCTACTTTTTTCCCTTTCACACCTACCCCTGGGAAACAGGGCTAATGGAATTTGTAAGCATCAAATAAAAAGTTGGGGGTATATGGGTGATTCTACATGATGCTTCTTTTACTGCCCAGCTATGCTTTCTGAATTTGGGAAATTATGGATATTGATGATAACTATAAATATGAGGTGACAGCTCCTAAGGTGGTCCTCTGGCATGGCCCATGTGTTAGGGAGTAGAGATGTTCCAAGAACGTACAAAGACTATGAAAAGAAACCGCTGAGCCTCATAAGGATGAGATCAGGAATACCGTATGTGTAAGACATGGGTGAATTCAGAAAACAGTGAAATGATTGCTACAGGAATTGGTTATACTGGTCGTGTGGCTACAGAAAGAGGAAAACAACCCTGTATGGTGGAGCGAGAACATCTTTAACTCTGGAGGGTCAAGAGTGGGGAGAAAGTCAATCAGCTTCTCTCTCTTATCCCTCAGTCCTTGTCCACAAGGCTTCTGGCCAATTTACCCCAGATTGCTTCCATAACCCACAACTTCTGATCAAGAAAAAAAAAAAAAAATCTAAGTGTAAGATTTCTCAGAAATTTCACAACATCCACTGACTCCAGAAAGGAATAGCCTCCACTTTAAACAAAAGAACAAGTTTAAGTTTCTGAACACCAATATGATTCTCTTTAGCTTTATGTTGGGCACTTTGTTCATTTTTCAGAGAATACTGCTTGTGCTAAACTCTCCAGAATGACCAGTAGTGGACAATCATATTGCCCAGGACTTCCTGCTGGTTGATCAAAGTGGAGTGTGTACAATTACCAACACTTCTTGCTGCAGCTGGATGACATATTTAACGGCTTATCTCTGTAGGGGGAGCCTGGTTGTGGTCTATCCTCCAAGTAGGCTTGAGCGTCCTACTGGGGGTCCTAATCTTGTTCACCTCTGTACCTCAAGTATATAACAATTTGAGAGTAATTAAATCAACAAATATAGTAACTTTATAGAAAAAAGAACCCTCATTCTCTCTTCCAGTCACTTTCTCCCCACCCCAGGTTGACCAAGATATAGAAATGCTTTGCATCTTTGAGCTTGTAATTAGTGCATTCCACAGCTTCAAATGAATCTAAATGTTTACGGCATATTAGCCTTGTGATGAAAAGCACAGTCCCAGAAGTCTGGTATACTGGGTTTGAATACTGAACCTTCTGCTTACTGAATATGTAACTTTGCACTAATTACTTAACCTTGTCTTTAAGATGTGGTAATAATAATAGCTCTGTTATAAGGATAAATTTAAAAGGGACAGGCCGGACACAGTGGCTCATGCCTGTAATCCCAGCACTTTGGGAGGCTGAGGCAGGCAGATCACCTGAGGTCAGGAGTTCGAGACCAGTCTGGCCAACATGGTGAAACTCTGTCTCTACTAAAAATACAAAAATTAGCCGGGTGTGGTGTTGCGCACCTGTAGTCCCAGCTACTTGGAAGTTCTAAGGCAG
Source organism: Macaca fascicularis (assembly GCF_037993035.2). Classification (NCBI taxonomy): domain Eukaryota; kingdom Metazoa; phylum Chordata; class Mammalia; order Primates; family Cercopithecidae; genus Macaca; species Macaca fascicularis. The sequence goes on from NC_088395.1 coordinate 54,912,337, forward strand.
GAGAATTGCTTGATCCCAGGAGGCAGAGGTTGCAGTGAGCCGAGACTATGCCACTGCACTCCAGCCTGGGCAACAGAGTGAAACTCCATCTCTAAATAAAATAAATAAATAAATAAATGGGACAGTCAATGTGAAAATCACTCTGTCTTTTACAAAGCAATCTCACAACTTTTAGCTATTTCTTGTAATTTTTCCTAGGCACAAGTTTGAATTGATCGTACTAACAGGAGCTAGTTTTTTGGGCTGTGCTGCATTGGTTAAGAGTGAGCAAAATCTTAGCCAAAATCTTAGCCTTTTTGGGTGACCAATTAACCCCAGTTTCCCAGGGACTTGTCTGATTTTAGTGCTGAAAGCCTTACATCCTGGGAACCCTCCTTACACATGGGCAAATCAGCATGATTACTAGTAATCTTACCCAGAATCCACATCTCCAGCCTGGATTTGTGGTCCTCTATTCTCCTTTTCGTGTCTATAATTTTTTAGATGGAGTAACTCCTGAATTATGATAACCAACTTTAAAAACATAAAATATCTCAATACGCTCCACTCAAGAATGTAAAGATTTACTGCAATTTTTGAGCTCTGAATTAAGAGAAGCATGCTAACTTGCTAGGATAGGAATATTTAAATGTATGGGAATGAATATTTTCCTGTCACCTCTTGTGAAAAATTGAATTCTGAATGACTTGCATGGATCCACATAGGCCACACAGGCAAAGGCTTGAACCACAGCTTATCTGAGTCATAGTTGAACACACCGATTCTCCCAGAATGTGAGGTGGTGGGAGGAATTGTCACAAAGCCAACTCCTACTTGCCTCTCTATCCCTCTAGAGAGGCTGTCATGAAAGTTTTTCATTACTTTTAAGGTTCTGAAAAGGTATAAAGCTTTCTGCCTCACCCCTAGAAGAATAGAGCTGCAAAATATAAACCACTTAGCTGTAGTCTGGAGCCAGCTCCTCAGCACCGGGTTATCCCACAGCTCATGTTGCAGTCATCTGGCCCCTTTTGTTTTGGTGTCATACTTTCTTGTGTGAGGGACAAGGACTATGAGGAGATGGCACCTTTGGCTGCCACACTCTTCCTTTCAGTGTCAATGTATGTAAGAAACTTTGTAAATCTAAAAGTAGCTAATTCTGTCTACCAACGAAATCTGGCACGCTTTTGCATTAGTTTGTCTTGTGTGTCCTTGACAAGAGATTGAGTTCTTTTCAAGAGGTCTTTATTATCTCGGCAATTGTGTTCACACTACCAAAGAATTAGAAGCCCCTCGAGGATTGGCAGCTGTCTTATTATTACATTATATCCTACCAGTATTTTTTGCAGCTACTGCTAGATTTTTTATGTCTTCATCCTGGACTGCTAGAACCGTTTGTATTACATCTTGGTGAGATGTAGCACACCTGCAGCCTTTCAGTTACCCAGAAATTTCAGTTTGAAATTTCCAGGAAAGTTTGGGAATAACCAACCTACTCACTTCAGCTGAGAAGTGAAAAAGTAGGATCTGGGAGTTATGCATGGCGGTGGAGAACTCTACCTACCTCACAGGCATGTTGTGAAACTATATCAATAATTGCAAAATATTTGGTATAAAATAACAACAAAATAATGATAAGAAGCAGTTGTGCATCTTATGAACGAGTAATTCCACTCCTATTTCTGTGAAATGAAAATGTGTTCATATGTGCCCCAGAGAATACTATAGCAAAAAGATTATCATAGCAGCATTACTAATTTTGTAACAGCAGAAAGCAATACAAATGTCCATTAACAGTAGAATGTGTGCATAAAACATGGTATTTTTATGCAATTGAATACAGTAATGAAAATGAATGATCAACACTATATGCAACAACATGGGTAAACCGCACAAACATAAGGTTCAATGAAAGAAGCCAGAGAGAAAAGATTACATACTGCATTATTTTATTTATATAAAGTTCAAAAAGAGGCAAGATTAATCTATGTCATTAGACATCAGGATAGTGATAAACCTGGAGTGGAGAGAAAATGACTGGAAGAGACAATGAGGGTTTCCTTGGAAGTGGTAATGTTCACTTTTTTTTTAAACCTGGGTAGAGGTTTCATGGATGTGTTCAGTTTGTGAAAATTCATTGAATTGTACAAACATGATTTTGTGAACTTTTCTATATGTATACTTCAATAAAAGGTTTATTACAAACATTAGCTCAAATTTATTGACCATTTTCTAAGTACCTAAGCAATAATTTGGAATAAGAGATCATGTGTATTGCACACCTATGATAAACAAGCGACTTTACAGACTCCTTTGCAAAAATGATCTCATTTCATTTGAAAATTTCCCCAGGAACTTCAAATTCTACTGCCAATCCTGGTGTTCAAATTCATAAGAGTATTAGTTCTGCTCTGGGGTAAGTAAAGATTATCATATCTGTGAGACTTAAAGTTCTTAAAAATAATATAATGTATACAAACACATTTTTGCAGCAATACTGCACATGTGAGAGCAAATTAAACCCAGATTGTAATTTCTACAATTTTTTAAAATAAACTTTTTAGGAAAATAAATTGTTCTACAAAAAAGACACGTGTTCTAGTTTGTTCATTGCAGCACTATTCACAATAGCAAAGACATGGAATCAACCTAGGTGCCATTAATGGTGGATTGGATAAAGAAAATGTGCTACATATACACGATGGAATACTATGCAGCCATAAAAGGAATGAAATCACGTCCTTTGCAGCAACATGGATACAGCTGGAGGCCATCATCCTAAGCAAACTAATACAGGAACAGAAAACCTAATACTGCATGTTATCACTTATAAGTGGGAGCTAAATATTGGGTACCTATGGACATAAAGATGGTAACAAGGGACACTGGGGACTATTAGAAGGGGAAGAAGGGTGGGGAGAAAGGGCCAGAAAAACCACCTATGGGGTATTATGCTCAATACCTGGGTGATGGTATCATTCATGCCCCATCACACAATAAACCCATATAACAAACCTGCACATGAACTGCCTACATCTAAATAAAAGTTGAAATTATAAAAAAACAAACTAGGAGTTGGGTACAAAGTATAGTTAGATAGAATGAGTAAGATCCAGTGTTTGATAGCACAACAGGATGACTATAGTCAACAATAATTTATAGTATATTAAAAAATAACTAAAAGAGTATAATTGGAATATTTGTAACACAAAGAAATGCTTGGGGTGATGGATACCCTATTTACCCTGGTGCAATTATTACACATTGTATGCCTGTATCAAAATGTCTCATGGACCATACAAATATATACACATATTATCTAGCAATAAAAATAAAAAATAAAAACATCGAAAAATAATGAACTTTTTGAATAAGTTTAGATTTACAGAAAAGTTGCAAAAATAGTACAGATAATTGCTGTATACCTCTCACTAACTTGCCCCTAATTTTATCATCTTATTTTACCATATTACATTCACTAAACCTAGGAAACCAACATTGATATATAACAAAACTCTAGACTTTCATGTTTGCTCATGAATGTCATTTTTGTATTCCAGGATCCAATCCAGGATACCACATTGCATTTAGTTGGCATGTCTCCCAGTATCCTTTGATCTCTGACAGTCTATTTTTGGTTTTCATGACCTTGGCAGTTTTGAGGAATACTGGTTAGCCTTTCTGTACAATGTCCCTCAATTAGGGTTTGTCTTATTTTTGTTTATTTGATTAAACTGGGTTTATGGGATTTTACATCATATCAGGGAGTACAGGATATCCACATGACATCACTAGTGATGTTAACTTTGATTACTTGGTTAAGATAGAGTTTGCTAGATTTATTCACAATCCTATTCACAATAAAATTACTGTTTTTCCGTTTTCATACTTTTTTCTTTAGAATTAAGTCACTAAGTTCAATCTACAATGAAGGGGTAGTTAACCTCTACCTCCTAGTAGTACAGAGTGGCTACATATTATACTTGAAATTCTTCTTTAAGAAAGACTCGTGTCTTCTCCTACACTGATTTATTCATTATATTATTTATCAGTATGGCAACATGCATATGCTTTAAATTTTATTTTATTATTCATATTTTTTGAAATCCAATACTATATAATTTGTTTTCTTGCTCAAATTGTTTCAGCTTTGGCCACTGGGAGCTCTTTTGAGTGGGCTCTAGTGTCCTTTTGACATACCCCATTCCTTTGTTTTTTGAGTATTTCCTTACTTTCTGGTACTACAACATGTCACAAGTTTACTTTGTATTTTTTTGTTAAGCCCAGTCCTAGAATCAGTCGTTTCTCCAAAAGGCTCTGGTTCCTTTTATTGGAAAACAATATTTAGAAACCACTATCTAAGTGATGAGTTTACTAATTGTTATTGGGGGTGTTATTATTTCTAGGTCTTCTCAATGAAAGCTAGAGAATGTATTTCTTCTTTACGCTTAAACCATGTATACATAGATACATTTAATTGTTTCCATACTTATCCATCTGTGTATATATTAAACTAAACATATATTTTTTTTGAGACAGAGTCTTGCTCTGTTGCCCAGGCTGGAGTGCAGTGGCGCGATCTTAGCTCATTGCAACCTTCACCTCCTGAGTTCAAGCGATTCTCCTGCCTCAGCCTCCCGAGTAGCTGGGATTACAGGCATGTGCCACCATACCCAGCTAGTTTTTGTATTTTCAGTAGAGATGGGGTTTTGCCAAATTGGCCAAGCTGGTTTCAAACTCCTGACCTCAGGTGATCTGCCCACCTCAGCCTCCCAAAGTGCTGAGATTACTGGTGTGAGCCACTGTGCCTGGCCAACTAAACAAAATTTCATACTGAAGTTTCTGACTTCAATTCAGGACTGCATGCTGAGTTGTAGCCTACCCATCTTACTTATCTGTAACCTCTTTCTGATGGTAAGAAGTCTGGCTCCCACCATCTACCATCCCTTTACTTATTTATTCAATCCCAGTATACACGTAAAGCAGTTTCCAAATTACTAACCCACACTACAATGACAAAAATAATTTACGACCTAGACTACAGCATGTATGTAAAGTTTCTTTTGTCTTTAGTCTTTCAGTTTCTAGTCAAAACAGTTTTCCAAAGTTACTTGGGTAAGCTCTTCCTTTTCTTCACATCTTCATAAAGTTACTTAGGTAAACTCTTCCTTTTTTTGTCCTTCACTTCCTTTTTCAATGTTCACCATGCAAATATATGTCATTGTAGCATATATTTGTAATATAGTTAGATTCATTTGTCATTGTCTATATGTCATCCAGAGATCCCTGTATATCCTGGTTAATTGTTTTTTTTTTTTTTTTTGCATATATTGATGTTTAGTCTTTGTGATGTATAGTTCTATGGGTTTTGATAAATGCATAGAGTTATGTATCCACCACCCCAATACCATAAAGAACAGTTCCCAGTCCAAATGTCCATCAATGATAGACTGGATAAAGAAAATGTGGTGTATACACACCATGGAATACTATACAGCCATAAAAAGGAATGAGATCATGTCCATTACAGGGACATGGATGAATCTGGAAGCCATCATCCTCAGCAAACTAACACAGGAACAGAAAAGCAAACACCGCATGTTCTCACTCATAAATGGGAGCTGAACAATGAGAACACATGGACACAGGGAGGGGAACAACATACACTGCAGCCTGTCATTGGGGGCGAGGGGAGGGAGAGCATCAGGACAAATAGCTAATGCATGCAGCGCTTAAAACCTAGGTGACAGGTTGATAGTTGCAGCAAACCACCATAGCACATGCATACATATGTAACAAACCTGCATGTTCTGCACATGTATCCCAGAACTTAAAGTAAAATTTTTAAAAAAATGAAGTAGTGAGTTTTTCGATTTGGCTTTCATGGAATTGATATTGTCTTGGGGTCACTGAACTTCTCACATATGAAAATTTATCTTTTGCTTCATTTGGAAAGCATTTGGTTATTACTTCTTCAAATGTATTTTCTGCCCAAGTCCTGTCTTTTTGGAACTCCAATTATACATATGTTAGCTGCATTGATAATGTTCATCAGGTCTCTGAGTTTTGTTTATTTTTTCCCGAACATTTTTCTCCATGTTACTCAGATCTAATAATTTCCATCAATCTATCTTTAAGGTAAATATTTTTCCCTCTGTAATTGGCATTCTGTTATTGAGCCCATCCAATGTATTTTAATTTTACTTATTGCATTCCTCAGTTCTAAAATTTTCATTTGTGTTTTTCTTACAGGTTCTATTTCTCTTCTGAAGTTTCTTTTCCCTTCATTCATTTCAAGTATGGTTTTCTGTACCTTATGGAGTATAGTTACAATAGCTGCTTTAAAGTTATGTCTCATAATTCCAACATTTGAGTCTCTCTTGTTTTGTCATATATTGATTTTCTTTTTCCTTGAGAATGTTTCTGGTTCTTTGACATGGAGTAATTTTCTGTCATATCCTGGACATTGCAAATGTTATTTTGTGTAGCCTCTGGGTTGTTATAATCTTCTGAAAAATGTTGGTGCTTTTCTTTTAGCAGGAAATCCACCCAGTTAGATTCTTGCCATCAGTTCTGCCTTGCCCTTTCTGGGTTATAGTTAAAATCTCAGTGTAGTTCTCAAAACTGGTTTGGCGATACATACATATATATATATATATACACATATGCATGTATGAGGCTGAGACTTATGTAGGTGATTTAACTCTCTGCTCAGTTCCCTAAGCCTTTAAAGTACTTGTTTGGTTAATTCTTGAACATGCATTGTTTAATGGTTGGGGCGAGAATTGTGTGGTTTCATACACATATATGGGGATATTTTCTCTATCTCTTTTCCTTCTGAGATTTCTTGTTCATACTACATCCTACCCAAGTTCTTTTTTGTGCTTCCTTTGACCAGAAAGATGGCAGAGAATCCCTCACAGTTTTAGTCATATGCTCTGCTCCAGTCTGTGAGTGGGATACACTCATGGCAAGGAGGAAAAAAAAAAACCCTGGACCACTTACCCTTATGCAGGTCACTTCTCTATGTTTTAACTCTCTTCCACAATCTGTCTGGTTTTAGTTACTTTGCGGAGTGCTTAAGCAAGTTTTCTTTCCTTTAAAAAATTTTGACCAGAGTTTATAGGTATAATTAATGAATGTGGTGGTGCCTGTAGGGGGTTTATATTGCCATAGCAGAGTGGGAACTGCTAAGAGTGCTGTATTTTAAATTTCATTCTATTTCTCGCTTCTCTTTTCAACATTATGTTGATAACTATCCATGTTGTTATATGCAGATTTAATTGATTCTCTTTTCCCACTGCATGAGATCATTGCATGAGATCAGATATAAGGAGAGGCTTGGAGAGAGCAGACGCCTTCTGGATTCAAGAAGACGAGGTGAGCTGAGGTGCCTGGCTTTAGTGAAGACCCTGTGGGGGCTTCCTTGCTGCGGTTTCGACGTGCCTGACTCCACACGCCCCTAAGGTTTGAAGAAAAGCTGTTGGGGGTTCGAGACCTAACCGCATCAAAGTCGCCTTTAGCGGTGCCTGGACCCAGTTCGCATGGAAGAAAGTAGGAGGCAGAATCCTCTTTGGGCCACAGAAAGGAAAGATCTGGACTCGGTTCGGGCCGTGGAAGGGAGGGATGCAGACCTAGTTGGGATCGCAGAAAGGAAGGATCTTAAAGGTCATTATATATTAGAATAATTATATACGTATTTATATGTAAATATACAGACATATTTACATATATTATATCATGTATTATATAATATATTATTTATAATATATAAATTTTATATAAAATTTATAATATATAATATATTTTATATCTTATACTACATAGAATATATATTATATATCTCATACTATATAGAATATATATTATATATCTTCTATATATAGAGAATATATGTTATATATCTTCTATATATAGAATATATGTTATATATCCTATATATAGAAGATATGTTATATATAGAAGATATATGTTATATATCTTCTATATATAGAACATATGTTATATATCTTCTATATATAGAACATATGTTATATGTCTTCTATATATAGAACATATGTTATATATCTTCTATATAGTATAGTATATATATTATATGTACTATACTATATGTAATATACATAATATAATATAATATAATCTTTTGCTTTTCTGTGGTATTAATTGTAATGTCTCCTCTTTCATTTCTGATTTTGAGTCTTCTCTTGTTTTTTCTTAGTTGATCTAGCTAAAGGCTTGTCAATGTTATCTTTTCATAAAACCAACTCTTGGTTTCACTGATTTTTTTCCTATTGTTTCTCTAATCTCTATTTCATTTACCTCTGCTCTGGTCTTTATTATTTCCTTTATTCTACTAATTTTGAGCTTATTGTTCTTCTTCTTCCAGTTCCTTGAGGTGTGACGCTAGATTGTTTGGGATCTTTTTTCTTTTTGATGTATGTATTTATTGCTGTAAACTTCCTTCTTAGAAGTGCTTTTGCTGCATTCCATAAGTTTTAGTATGTTGTGTATAGATTTTCACTTGTCTCAAGATATTTTAAAATTTCCCTTTAATTTCTTCCTTGACATATTGGTTATTCTGGAGTATGTTGTTTAATGTCCATACATTTATGAAAGTTCCACAATTCTTATCATTAATGATTTCTAGTTCCATACCACTGTGCATGTATTACTTGATGTGATTTCAATATTCTTAAATTTGTTAAGACTTGTTTTTGGCCTAACTTATGATCTATCCTGGAGAATTTTCTATCTGTGCTTGATAATAATGTATATTCTATTGGATAAAATATTCTGTAGGTCCTTTTTGTCTAAAGTGTAGTTCAAGTTCAATGTTTCCCTATCGATTTTCTGTCTGGCTGATCTGTGAATTGTTGAAAATGGGGTCTCGAAGTCTCCTACCACTATTGTATTGCAGTCTACTACTCCCTTCAGGTCTATTAATATTTGTTTTATATATTTAGGTGCTTCTATGTTGGGTGCATATATTAAATATATTTATAATTCTTAGATATTCATGATGAATTGATCTCATCATCATTATATAATTATATAATATAATATCATTGATCTTTTATTATTTTTGACTTTAAGCCTATTTTATTTGACATAAGTATAGTTATCCTTGCTCTCTTTTGAATGATTGAATGAATAAATAAATGCCACGAATTGTTTTCTGCATGGGGGAACAGTGCACCATGTCACAAGAGACAGTCTAAGTACAAGTTGATACTTTTAAAGCATCAATATAGTCATTGTGAGATCAATAAAAACTTTTCATGGAGTTTTATACATTACTGTTTTTATTCTGAATTGCATATGATGTGCGGGCACCCTATCTTTTAGTGTTTAGAACCTCTAAATGTTTTAATCTGGTAATACTTGAAAGACACAAATGAACATGACCTAGTCCCCTGCTCCAGAGCAGCTCTAGCAAAGAGAGACATAGACACAAGGTATAACAACACTATGTAAATAGTGTTGGGATAGAGGGTCTGTAGGAAGAGTTGGTGTGGGAGTTCCGAGAAGCACATTCCTCCCAGGGGAAACAGGAGAATCAAATAGGAACAGAGATACAGAGTGGGGAACAGAGAAGTCAAATGGAGAATAAGAGGGAGTGATAACTGAATAGGGGTCTTAAGCAGAAAAAGGGAGCTACATTGAGGAAAATGGAAAGCTGAAAGTAGGTATGGAGGGGAGGAGACTGACAGGCAGGAACGGAGACCCCCTCTGGAGGCGGAAAGAGGCAGGACCACTTCCGGCCAGGGAGGGGGATAGGCTCAGACGTAAGGAGAGGCTTGGAGAGAGCAGACGCCTTCTGGATTCAAGAAGACGAGGTGAGCTGAGGTGCCTGGCTTTAGTGAAGACCCTGTGGGGACTTCCTGGCTGCGGTTTCGACGTGCCTGACTCCACACGCCCCTAAGGTTTGAAGAAAACCTGCTGGGGGTTCGGGACCTAACCGCATCAAAGTCGCCTTTAGCGGTGCCTGGACCCAGGTCGCATGGAAGAAAGTAGGAGGCAGAATCCCCTTTGAGCCACAGAAAGGAAAGATCTGGACTCGGTTCGGGCCGTGGAAGGGAGGGATACCTAGTTGGGACCGCAGAAAGGAAGGATCGAGAAATCCTTCAGACGGTAGCAAGAGGGGAGGAAGATACACACAGTTCCGGAGGGAGATAGGAGATGGCAGGACTCCGTTTAGGCTGGAGAAAGGGGGCAGGACCCTGTTTGGGCCACAGAATGGAGGGATCGGGACCCAGAGAAAGGAGTGAGCAGCATCCCTTTTGAGCAACGGAAAGGACCAGATTCAGACTGGAGAAAGAAGGGGATATGACCTGGTTGGTTCCGGTTTGAAAGGGAAGAGACAGGACCTGGTAAGGTTTGAGAACAGGAATACACAGAAGGTTCACACAGTTGGATTTGGGGGTGGGGTATTCATGTTGCAGAAAGGGCGGAGCCGCACACTTGCGGACGTGGAAAGAGAAGGGAGTGGCGTTGGTTGGGGAAGGGGTGGTGCAGAGACGTACCGCAGAGCGGAGGGAGGGGGCTTATTAAAGGAAGGGAAGGTGCAGAGAAATGCTGCAGAGCGGAGGGAGGGGTGTGTATTGGGAAGGGGCGGTGTGTAGCAGTACAGTAGAGGAGAGATGGGTTGTGTTGGGGTAGGTGCGGTGCGGAGTGGTACTGCGGAGGGGAGTGGTACTGCGGTGGGGAGTGGTACTGCGGTGGGGAGTGGTACTGCGGTGGGGAGTGGTAGTGCGGTCCGGGAGGGAGGGGCTGGTGTTGGGGGAAGGGTTGGATCGAGATGTGATGCAGTTAGAAGAGTGAGTCAGGGGTGGCGCCAAGATGTTCTGTTGCTCTGAGAGCAGGGGGCAGATGTGGGATTGAGCTGGTTAGAAACTGTCCGGTTTACCAAGGCGCATGCGCGCGGAGGGCCTTGAAGAACCGGTTCTTTTGGGAGAGCGGTGGGCCTAAGGGGGTGAGGGTGCCTCTAGTCGGTGCGCCTGCGCACTATCGAGTTGCGGAGGGGGCGTGTAAAGGGGCGGGGTCGTAGAACTGACCCTCTTGGAGGCAAAACGGAAACCAGATGGCCTGGGTTTTTTAGGTATGAAAACCCAGGAGTTGAAGGGATTAGGGCCCAAGGTTACATGAGACTCTCCTAAGTAAGGATAGGTGAGATGTCTGATGAATCTCCCCCTCCCTCTCATTCTCTAATTCAGGCCCATTCCCCTCAGACTCAGCTGTTACTCGGCCTCCCAGAAAGATGGATAGGAGAAATGACTACGGATATAGGGTGCCTCCATTTCAGGTGAGGCCTCTCTGCATTCTCTCTTGGCCATCTGCCCCGTCCTGAGTTCACTTACTGCTCTTCAGACCCCTTCCACTGTGTAGTTTCATAATTCCCTGCCTAACTCATCTCAGTCCTCCCTTACGTGGTGAAGGGGAGGAGAGGAAAACCTGCCTGACTCTATTCCTTCCTTGATCCCTACCCCTTCCCTCACCCCATTTCAATTAACCACTGCTCAGAGGAAGGGAAGGCGTTTGTGGAAAGGGGTGGGCTTTAGGGAGGCCAGATGGCCCAGAGGATCATAATCCTAAGTGTGTAGGGCCCTCTGCCTCCCCCTGGGAGCCTGGGGCTTCCCTTGCCTCCAGATATACAGACTGAGACTACAGAAGAGGACAGTGTCTTGCTGATGCATACCCTGTTGGCGGCAACCAAGGACTCCCTGGCTGTGGACCCACCAGTTGTCAGCCGGCCTAAGAAAAGCAAGACCAAGAAGGCCCCTATAAAGGCTATTACTAAGGCTGCACCTGCTGCCCCTCCAGTCCCAACTGCCAATGAGATTGCCACCAACAAGCCCAAAATAACTTTGCAGGCTTTAAACCTGCCAGTCATTACCCAGATCAGTCAGGCTTCACCTACCACTGAGGTAACCAATACTCAGGTTTCTTCAGTCACTGCTCAGCCTAAGAAAGCCAACAAGATGAAGAGAGTTACTGCCAAGGCAGCGCAAGGCTCCCAATCCCCAACTGGCCGTGAGGGTGGCGCTACACAGCTCAAGTCACCCTTGCAGGTCCTAAACCTACCAGTCATCTCACAGAATATTCACGCTTCAATTGCCAATGAGTCAGCCAGTTCCCAGACCTTGATAACCTCTATCAAGCCTAAGAAAGCTTCCAAGGCTAAGAAGGCTGCGAATAAGGCCATAGCTAGTGCCACCGAGGTTTCACTGGCTCCAACTGCCACCCATACAGCTACCACCCAAGGCCAAATTACCAATGAGACAGCCAGTATCCACACCACAGCAGCCTCCATCCGAACCAAGAAAGCCTCCAAAGCCAGGAAGATAATTGCTAAGGTCATAAATACTGACACTGAGCATATACAAGCTGCAAATGTCACTGAGACAGCTACCAGGCAGATTGAGGCCTCAGTAATAGCTATCAGGCCCAAAAAATCCAAGGGCAAGAAGGCTGCCAGTAGGGGCCCAAATTCTGTCTCTGAGATTTCTGAGGCCCTACTTGCCACTCAAATGGTCACAAACCAGGCCCTGGCAGCCACCCTGCGGGTCAAGAGAGGGTCTAGGGCTCGGAAGGCTTCCACTAAGGCTCGGGCAACTGAAAGCCAGACTCCAAATGCTGACCAAGGGGCCCAGGCCAAGATGGCCTCTGCTCAGACCAACGTAAGTGCCCTTGAGACTCAGGTTGCTGCTGCTGTCCAGGCCCTGGCAGATGACTATCTGGCTCAGTTGAGTCTGGAGCCCACAACCAGGACCCGGGGCAAGAGAAACCGAAAGGTGAGATCTCTGACATTACCATCCTTAACTTTGTGCTTCTTTTCCATTTCTACCCTTCTGGTTTGTTCATTTCTTCTATAAAAGTTTAACTTTGAGCTAGTCCCTGTGTTCAGATAGGCTGTGGAAGATGCTGAGAAGAAGGTGACATAGTTTCTGCCCCCTAGTAGTTCACAGATTGGTGAGGAAATAAGACATCCATACGCTCAGCTACAACCTGTATGTAATTCTACTTGTATTTAAATAGTAGTTACCATGTGCCAGGCTTTGTGTTGGGGACATTTACACAAGGTATGTCTGAATGTCTTGAAAGTAACTCTTACCAACAAGGGATCATAGGTCCCAGTTTTACACATAAGAAAACTGAGTCCCAGAGAAATGAAGTGACTTGTCCAAGAGATACCAGCCAGCATAATTGGTGGTAGCCAAAGGAAGAGAAAGACCCTTAGGCTCTTATCTTGAGTTGTTCCTAGCCTGACAGAGGAATGAAACTCCTTCCTGGAAGACAGTGAAAGATAAGCTCAGGACTTAGGGTGGCCAATGGCAAGGTCAGGATCAGGCTCCACTACAGCAAGGCTGAGGGAGGGGGTTAGAGAGACTTTCTGTCTGGAGCAGGCAAGGTGAGGAGCCAGAGCCATCTCTTTCACCTGGTGACTCTGGACCTTCCTTCTTTCTGATGATGAAGTCCAAGCATCTGAATGGGGATGAGAGAAGTGGCAATAATTACAGGCGGATCCCATGGGGCCGGAGGCCTGCGCCACCGCGAGATGTGGCCATTTTACAAGAAAGGGTAAGAATCCAATACTGTCTAGTCTCTTCTCTTCTTCACCTGCCCTCTGCTCTGCCACCTCCCGAGTTTTCTGCAAGCATGTTAAGATCTCTCAATCTATTCCTCTCCTCCCAGGCTAATAAGTTGGTGAAATACCTGTTGGTTAAGGACCAGACAAAGATCCCCATCAAGCGCTCAGGTAGTGTCCTACCAACCCTCCTCCTTGAGCTCTCCTCTCCACTCCCCTCTTCTCCCATAGTCTGGTAGTAACACTTTATGGCCTCTTTGTTCTCTCATATCTCCACACCTGCCCTCCTCACACTCTGCCATGGCTGGCATCTTCCATTAACTCACTTCAGGTCTCTGGTTGCACTGACCCAACAGGACTGGCAAAAGGGCTGCAGCTCTGTGGCCCCCGCTAAGCTCAGCTACTCTCACCTCTCCTTTTCTACAGACATGCTGAGGGATGTCATCCAAGAATATGATGAATATTTCCCAGAAATCATTGAACGAGCAAGCTACGCTCTGGAGAAGGTGAAGGGGCAGTGCCGGCGGATGGGCGCAATGGGGAAGCTTTGAATTGAGCAAAGATATATATGTCTCTTTTGGAGAGAATCACAGAGACATGCTAATCCAGCCCCATTACTGTGTGAATGGGCAGACAGTGGCCTAGGGAGAGGTGTAGACTTGACATGGGTCACACAGCATGTCAGTGATGAAAGCATGGCAAGGACATAAGCCACTCAACTTAGTCTCAGCTTCTATCCATGGTTTGACACATTCTGCATGTATTTCAGATCTCACCTCTCCCTTGTATCCCCATTCTCTGTCTCCTTAGATTCCTGCTCATCACAAAGATGATGTTGATGACAATAGTACATTTGCTGTGTGTTTACTGCGTGCCAGGCACTTGGCTGTGTGCTTTATGTGCATTATCTCACTGGTTTCTTACACATGCAAACCCCCTAAGTACACTGGGAGTTTTAGGATGCCCAGAAAGTTCACTGATACCCAAGCTGAATTTTGTGATCTCACAGGCTATTCTTTTACTTGGCAGATGTTTCGAGTCAATCTGAAAGAAATTGATAAGCAAAGTAGCTTGTATATTCTCATCAGCACTCGGGAATCCTCTGCAGGCATACTGGGAACGTAAGCTGGGAAAGGGCTGGAGTGGGAAGGGAGCTTTTGCTTTTTTCTGTGCTGCTACCCCTTCTTTGTCCTACTTCCCCCATCCTTTTAGGGAGTCAGGAAAAACAGAGTCTCAAAAGCCCCGTCTCAGCACCTGCACATAGTTGGAGCCCTGCTCACAGGAGTGGCACCTGATTATGACTGATGGGTGTAGGAGCCTAGGGTGGGACATTCCTGCTGTCAGGTTTGCTGTCTCTGTAGAAGCTTCTCAGGAAAGCAGGCCTGTCATTGCTTGCCTCTTCCTACTGAGTGCCTGGCCTGGCTTTGGCAGAGTGGTTCTCAAGGAGGGCTTCCTGGTGTGGGTGGATCAGGATGCATGAAGCGCAGGAGTATCAGTGGGGCTGAAGGTTCTGGGAGAGAAAGAAGGGATTCACATGGACTGAGTGCTTGTGTTGTACCAGGTTGACAGCCATTCTTCTGTCTTCTTGGCAACCTGAGGAAGGGAGAATATGATTTTCCCATTTTACTGAATAATAGACCAAGGCTTGCAAGTCTAAGTGCCTTGCCCAGGGTGGCATAGAGCTGGCAGCAGAGACTGGGCAGAATTCTGTATCTGAGGCATCTGGAAGAGGCTAGCCTAGTAAGCTGACTGGTGTGTCTTTTGCGGATGGCTGCTGAACATAAACCTTCTTTCTGTCCTGTTATTCCCTTAGGACCAAGGACACACCCAAGCTGGGTCTCCTCATGGTGATTCTGAGTGTCATTTTTATGAATGGCAACAAGGCCAGTGAGGGTGAGTGGCTGGGCATGCAGCTGAATGGGCGGCCATGGTCTAGATTCCATGTGTTCAATTTCTGTCCCTGTCTCCTCTTGCCTCCCCTTGCAGCTGTCATCTGGGAGGTGCTTCGCAAGTTGGGGCTGCACCCTGGGTATGATTGGGCTTCTCAGCGCTTGCTGTCCGTATTGTCCTTTGGCAAGAGAGGACGGTCCTAGGATTGCATCAGTCTGGTGGTCTGGTGGAGCGGGTGGGGTGCTGGACTGGGTAGAGGGCCCAGGGTTCTGACCTATGTGGATGATGGGCAAATGGTCCTGAACTCTCTGCTGGCTCTCTCCTGTATGTCCTCTGTCTGTTCTAAGCTGTGATGTTAGATAGACCTTCAGGGATCCCTGACAAAGAGGCATCTGGTCTTAACTGCTTGCTTCTAGTGGCCATGTGCTCACTACTTTCTTCGCTTCATTGAGACTGCCCCATGTGCTAGAGAGGTCTCTTCCATGTTGGGAAATGCCTCTGCCCTCATCTGGGCAGTTCTGATCTGTGTTCATGGGTTATTTTTCCCATTGTCAGGGTGAGGCATTCACTCTTTGGGGAAGTGAGGAAGCTCATCACAGACGAGTTTGTGAAGCAGAAGTAAGTGGTGTTTGGGGCTTTGTCTGGCCCTGAAGTGTTCTGGGTATACTGATCTTATTCAGAAAGTGCTTAGTGCCTTTCTTACACTAGCTCTAGAGGGATGGGCATCCTGTGTTCTAGAACTGATACTGTCTAAAATTCCCACGGGCAGACCTTTCCAGGACTGGGCCAGACTCAACACAAGGCCCTTGCAGTGGGGTGCGCTCAGAGCAGAGGGCCTTAAGAATGGCTCCTCTGTTTACAACACACCCAACAGGAATTTGGGCTTACTCCTCACAGGTGGCATGATACTTTGGCCTTCCTGTGACATCATGCCCTATACATGTCTCCCCTGGAGAAGCCCAAGGGACTGCTTTGTACAGGGCCAGTGGAAAATGGCTCAGTATTGGAGGCCAAGACCATGAACTGTGTTTGGTAGTGAGTGTGGGGCTGGAGGGTCTTAGAAATCCTTCTCCAGGGGCTGTTTGTATTTCTTTGGAGGAGGTGGCCACCTGGTGTCTAGTGCTTAAGACAGCAGGCTTGCTTGGTTAGAAACAAGTTTCATTTCCTTTTTCCAAGGTACCTGGAGTACAAGAGGGTCCCTAACAGCAGACCACCTGAATATGAGTTCTTCTGGGGCTTGCGCTCCTACCATGAGACTAGCAAGATGAAAGTCCTCAAGTTTGCATGCAAGGTAATAGGAGAGCTGCCGGAGCTTGGCATATTAAGGCAATGGGATACCCTTGGCTGGGGCAAGCAATGCACAGGGATGGGCAGGTACAGAGCAGCCTGGAGCTCATATATAAACATGTGGAACCTCCTTTATGTCCTAGGGTGCTGCTAGATATCTAGTTTACATAATCTCATTGATTCTTCATACTTTGTATTAATCTGCATGGGCTGCCATAACAAAATACCATAGACTGGGTGGATTAAAAAACAAATTTATTTTCTCATAGTTTTTGAGGGTGAGAATCCCAGGTTAGGGTCCACTAGGGTCAGTTCCTGGTGAAGGCTCTCTTCTTGGCTTGCAGATGGCTGCCTTCTTGCTGTGTCCTCACATGGCTTTGTGTGTGAGAGAGAAGAGAGCAAGCTTTCTGGTGTCACTTCTTATAAGGACACTAATCCTATTGATCAGGACCCCACCCTTATGGCCTCATTTAACCTTAATTACTTCTGTAAAGGCCCTATCTCCAAATACAATCACACTGGGTGTTAGGGATTCAACGTACAAATTTGGGGACAGGCACAACACTTCAGTTCATAACATATATACTCTTTTATTTCCTGTAATTATAAATGAAGACACTTAGGCTAAGTGAGGTTAAGTAACTTGTCCAAGGTCATATAGCATGTAAATCGTCAGAGCTGAAATGATTTCAGAACTGACCCATGACAGAGCCCCAATAACTAAGAATTTTTAAAAAGTATGGCTACTAGTTCAATACAAAGCCCATAGATTAATATGTGATTACTAGGGTTATTTTCTTATTATGATTATCATCCCCATTTCAGGTGCAGAAAAAAGACCCCAAGGACTGGGCTGTGCAGTACCGCGAGGCAGTGGAGATGGAAGTCCAAGCTGCAGCTGTGGCTGTGGCTGAGGCTGAAGCCAGGGCTGAGGCAAGAGCCCAAATGGGGATTGGAGAGGAAGCTGTGGCTGGGCCCTGGAATTGGGATGACATGGATATCGACTGCCTAACAAGGGAAGAGTTAGGCGATGATGCTCAGGCCTGGAGCAGATTTTCATTTGAAATTGAGGCCAGAGCCCAAGAAAATGCAGATGCCAGCACCAGCGTCAACTTCAGCAGAGGAGCTGGTACCAGGGCTGGCTTCAGCGACGGTGCTAGTATTAGCTTCAATGGTGCACCCAGCTCCAGTGGTGGACCTGGCATTACCTTTGGTGGTGCACCCAGCTCCAGTGCCAGCTTCAGCAATACAGCCAGCATTAGCTTTGGTGGCACATTGAGCACTAGCTCCAGCTTCAGCAGTGCAGCCAGCATTAGCTTTGGTGGTGCACCCAGCACCAGCACTAGTTTCAGCAGTGAAGCCAGCATTAGCTTTGGTGGCACGCCTTGTACCAGTGCCAGCTTTAGTGGTGGAGTCAGCTCTAGTTTTAGTGGCCCACTCAACACCAGTGCCACTTTCAGTGGTGCAGCCAGCTCTGGCTTTGGAGGCACACTCAGCACCACGGCTGGCTTTAGTAGTGTACTCAGCACCAGCACCAGCTTTGGCAGTGCACCCACAACGAACACAGTCTTCAGTAGTGCGCTTAGCACCAGCACTGGCTTTGGAGGCACACTCAGCACCAGTGTCTGCTTTGGTGGCTCTCCCAGCTCCAGTGGTAGCTTTGGTGGTACACTCAGTACCAGTATCTGCTTTGGTGGCTCTCCCTGCACCAGCACTGGCTTTGGAGGCACACTCAGCACCAGTGTCTCCTTTGGTGGCCCTTCCAGCACCAGTGCCAATTGCGGTGGTACACTAAGTACCAGCATCTGCTTTGATGGCTCTCCCAGCACTGGTGCTGGGTTTGGTGGTGCTCTCAACACCAGTGCCAGCTTTGGCAGTGCGCTCAATACCAGTGCTGGTTTTGGTGGTGCTATGAGCACCAGTGCTGACTTTGGCAGTACACTAAGCACCAGTGTCTGCTTTGGTGGCTCTCCTGGCACCAGTGTCAGCTTTGGCAGTGCGCTCAACACCAGTGCTGGTTTTGGTGGTGCTGTCAGCACCAGCACTGACTTTGGTGGTACACTAAGCACCAGCGTCTGTTTTGGTGGCTCTCCCAGCACCAGTGCTGGCTTTAGTGGTGCACTCAACACCAATGCCAGCTTTGGCTGTGCCATCAGCACCAGTGCCGGCTTCAGTGGTGCTGTCGGCACCAGTGCTGGCTTCAGTGGTGTACCCAGCACCAACCCTGGCTTTGGCGGTGCATTTAACACCAGTGCTGGCTTCGGTGGGGCACTTAGTACCACTACTGACTTCGGTGGTACTCCCAACAACAGCATTGGCTTTGGTGCTGCTCCCAGCACCAGTGTCAGCTTTGGTGGTGCTCATAGCACCAGCCTCTGTTTTGGTGGAGCTCCCAGCACCAGCCTCTGCTTTGGCAGTGCATCTAATACAAACCTATGCTTTGGTGGCCCTCCTAGCACCAGTGCCTGCTTTAGTGGTGCTACTAGCCCTAGTTTTGGTGATGGACCCAGTACCAGTACCGGTTTCAGTTTTGGCAACGGGTTAAGCACCAGTGCTGGATTTGGTGGTGGACTGAACACCAGTGCTGGCTTTGGTGGTGGCCTAGGCACCAGTGCTGGCTTCAGTGGTGATCTAAGCACCAGTTCTGGCTTTGATGGTGGGCTAGGTACCAGCGCTGGCTTCAGTGGAGGACCAGGCACCAGCACTGGCTTTGGTGGTGGACTGGGCACCAGCGCTGGCTTCAGTGGCGGACTGGGCACCGGTGCTGGCTTTGGTGGTGGACTGGTCACTAGTGATGGCTTTGGTGGTGGACTGGGCACCAATGCTAGTTTTGGCAGCACACTTGGCACCGGTGCTGGCTTTAGCGGTGGCCTCAGCACCAGCGATGGCTTTGGCAGTAGGCCTAATGCCAGCTTCGACAGAGGACTGAGTACCATCATTGGCTTTGGCAGTGGTTCCAACACCAGCACTGGCTTTATTGGCGAACCCAGCACCAGCACGGGCTTCCATAGTGGACCCAGTTCTATTGTTGGCTTCAGTGGTGGACCAAGCACTGGTGTTGGCTTCTGCAGTGGACCAAGCATCAGTGGCTTCAGCGGTGGACCGAGCACAGGAGCTGGCTTCGGCGGTGGACCAAACACTGGTGCTGGCTTTGGTGGTGGACCAAGCACCAATGCTGGCTTCGGCAGTGGAGCCACCAGTCTTGGTGCCTGTGGCTTCTCCTATGGCTAGTGAGGTTTCAGGTAACTGCAATATTTCCATAGCCAGGACCCACAGGGATGGGTATAAGAGCTGGGAGATGTTATAAGAAACACTAAGGCAGGAGAGTGGGGTGGAAAGGTGAGGGCAATGAAGGAATTATGAGAAGACAGTGCATTTGGTGCTAAAATGTGTTCCTATTTGTTTTGTTTTCAGATTTATTCCCCATGTTTACAGACACCGCTAATAAATTGCAGTAGTCCTTCCCATGGAGCCAAAGTACATCCTTGGAATCTTTGTCCACACAGCAGTCAAAGCACCTACGGCCAATCAGCTAAGGGTGTCATGTGATGGAAAAATCTGTTTGCTGTTCCTGCTTTATTGTTTGCTTTCTGTGTGCTGTCATATTTTGGTATCAGAGTTACATTAAATTTGCAAAATGAATTGGAGTTTTTTCTGTCTTTTAATGTGCTTAGGTAGTTGTGGAGTGGCATCTTGGGTTCACAGAAGAGCTGGAGATCAGCATAGCTCTTTGGAGAAAATGGGGCTCCAGCTTTTGGCTCAAAGGCAAATATGACTTCAGCAGGATAGAGGCCTGGGGAAAGCATGGCAGGCAAGAGGATAACAGCTTGAGGAAAGATATGGAGAGGGAAAGCCTGGAGCAGAAGGCAAAGGGAGAGGCTTCTGGACAGTAAGTATAGATTCATTTTGAATCACTGGTGTAAGAATGGAGGGAAGGGCAGAGGTCACTAGGGGTGGACATAAGAACAAGGGAGGGTTTAATTGGGATAGGAGAGGAAAACTTGGGCATATTGTATAGACTGTGCGGCAAAAGCTAATAGGGACAGGAGATCGATATGGAAGAGTCAGGAATTGACTGAAGTAGCCCATCCCCAAGAAGGTGGGATGGAATAGGGTACCAGAGAAGACGACCCTGACTTTGAACAGACTTAAGGGTGGCTGTGGATGCAGATAAATATAGATCTGCTTCAAGCAGGGATCGGCAACTTCTGTAGTAGACAACAACAACAAAAAACGGAGAGGTGGATTATGCAGGGTTTAGGTCTTGCTGGGTGGTTGTGATGGAAGAACAAGGGAACAAAGGCAGCAAGTGTATGAGTCTGTCTCTTTACCACTGGGTCACTGGTACCTGGCTTATGGTAGTTGCATGGAGAGTGGCTGAAGAGATGGCCCATAGTATCCAACATAGTTAGGGACAGAACACTAAGGATAGATTGGGGGACAATAGAGCATTCAAAGGACTCTGCTCTTGATGCTGTACAGCGACAAATATTGTTCATTCAAAAAATACTACAGGGCTGGGCACAGTGGCTCATGTCTGTAATCCCAGCACTTTGGGAGAGGCCAAGATGGGAGGATCACTTGAGCCCAGGAGTTCAAGACCAGCTTGGATAACATAGTGAGACCTCGTCTCTACAAGATAATTGAAAATTAGCTGGGCATGGTGGTGTGCACCTGTGGTCCCAGCTACTTGTGACAGAGGCTGGGGTGGGAGGATCGCATAAGCCCAGGAGTTCGGGGCTGCAGTGAGCTGAGATTGCACCACTGCACTTCAGCCTGGGTGACAGAGTGAGACCCTGTCTCAAAAAAAAAAAAAAAAAAAAAAAAAAAAAAAAAAAAAAAAAAGGAAATACTACATATATGCCTACTGTATGGAGGCATACTGCTAGGGATTCAGTGGATGATATAGAGTTGTAAGGACTGGGGTAGTGGGTGGGCAGTGGTCAGACAGTTGGATGCTTGCATTTAAGAAGTCAGACCAGGGAGATGATACCAAAATCCATGGAGTAGGTAGTTGAAGGAGAGAAGATGAGTTGAGGGGGTCAGGGGACTGTGAGGCCAGAGTATTGATTGGATCATTCACATAAACAGTGAAATCACTCAGGATGGCAGCAAGAGTTGGAGAAGAAAGGAACACTTGGCTCAAGTGCCAGATTCTTCTCTTGAGTGTAAGGATGAAAGTGTCATGCCCACAGCCACCTTGCTGGAACAAGGCCCGCAGGAACTCACAGGCACCTATCTTCTCCCCCATCTTTGGAGGTGCTACTGTAGAACTTTTCCCTCCAGGAAATCCTTACCTGTTCCATGCCCTCATAGCAGCAGAGCTGGGTCAGGATTAGGATCAGTACCTTGAGAACAATTGGAAAAGCCTCGCCATGACCTCCTCCTCTCCTCTTGTAGGCAGTAAGTCTTTATTCGTCAGAGAATAGGAATTAAGAAAGTAAGTTTCATCCAGAGCTAGATAGCTCCTTAGTTGCGGCCAGTAAGTGAGGCTTGTTTGGGAGTTGCGGAGACTTCTTCACTGGCGGTGGAGTACCTCAGCGAGGCCAAGGCAGAGTAGGGGAAGGGCAAGGATAGCATTTCCTAAAGGTGGAAGGCGATGAGGACACTTTCTTGGAAAGGGCTCAGTAGTGGGCAGGGACAGTATCCAGGGCTTCCTCAGGTTCCCGGGTGATGTCCACATTCTGAGGAGAGAGCGCAGGATCAATAGGAAGGAGACAGCAGTGCAGGGCCCCAACCTCCCCCCTGCCTCTTGTCCTCATTGCCAGGCTCCCCTCTTTCAGCCAGGCTGGGATCCTGACCCTCAGGTAGGCCTGGGGGAATCTCAGCCTGAGGCCTTTTTGGCAGGAATTGCCCCAGCCCTGTATCTCCATAGTGCCTTGGGTCTGGGCTGTGGTTTCCACATTTCTGGGTGCTGGTTGCTCCCTCTGTTGGTGCAAAACACGCAGGCTTCGTGGGGTTGGGGCAGCCTTTCTGTGGATAAGGTGCTTTCACCATGTGCTGTGTCCACAGCCAGTTTGGGCCATGGAGTCCCCCACCTACCTCAGGCTTCTCCCGGTGTGTGTTCACGGCTTCCACATTCAGGTAGATGGACTCCACTTTGCAGCCTTGGAAAAGAACAATCCATCTGTCCTTAAGCCCCCAAGGTAGGCACAGGTCTTCCCTGAGGTATCACCTCCCCCGCATCACCAGCCACACCCCCAGCTTCATACTATGTACAGATCATGACTCGCCTGTACAGAGGAGAATTTAGACAGCTGTGTGATGTGTGGGGAAGACACCAGGCCTAAGAGGCAGCCAACAGGGCATCCTGTCACCTCTGCCCCTAATAGTCTTAGTTATGTGAGCTTCAGTTGCTCATTTGTAAATGGGGATGGAGATGAGAGATGAACTCTGGCTGCCCACAGCTCTCGAGGTCTGCAGGACAACAGTCTCATCTACGTAATATTGATGTAGCTCTGCGGATCCTCCAAGCCGTGTTAGGTGCTGAAGAGGTGGAAGAGTCCTGGGGCCACTGCCTTGGGCGATCAGTGCCAGGCAAAGTTTATCTGGAGGACAGTGTGGTTGTGGCAACACCAGGAGTGTGGAAGGTCACGTGGGAGTTCTAGGGAACCTGAAGAAGGAGGAGGGTGCATCACTGGGGCTTGGGGCTGACAGAGGGGGCCTAATGCCTGTGGAAGCTCCCTTAGCTTCATCCCTGTGGACTGCACCTTACTCCAGGCTTCAGTAGGTCATCTGCCCTGTTTGCACCCCAGAATAGATTTGATTCTGTCCCTCCCCTGTTCATGAACCTTTCATAGCTAATGTACCAAGAAAGAGCCTAAACTGCCCAGGCTGGTCTTTGTGCTCTTTCTCCAATACGGCCCTAACCTACAATTTTCCTCTGGTCCCCTTTGGGGAATCCCCCTTCCACAGCTTGGTGCTCTGTGCTGGGCGCTCTGGCAGAGACACAGAAAGTCAGCGCCATCCCCAGATTTAGAAGCCATCCTACTCTTTCCCTGTTATCCTACTACCATCATTCCCACCCCCACCACCCACCCAGGGAACTTCCTGCAGGACACCCACCCAGGAAACCTCCTGCAGGACACCCACCCAGGAAACCTCTTGCAGGACACCCACCCAGGAAACCTCCTGCAGAACACCCACCCAGGAAACCTCCTGCAGGACTCTTCTTGGCAAATGGTAGGCAAATGGTAGGCACTAGGGCCATGCTCACAGCCTCTAAATGCCTGTCCTTGAATCAGGGTGGGAGTACTTACCATAAGCCACAGGAGTGAGTTTCAGCACTGTGTGCAGAGGGCACTTGAGATATGGAAGCTCATCTAGAAAGGAACGGGAAGCAGCCCTCAGAGGCAGGGTGCTGGCCAGGACACAGCCTCCCCAGGCCACCAGGCTTGCTGGATGCTCCCCGTTTCATGTCCCCTTGCCGTGGTGGGGCCTCACCAGGGGCCTACTCCCTCCAACCCTGCAGGGGCAGTGCTCAGAGCAGCTGGGAAGAGAGGAGGAGAGCAGGGAGGCAGGAATGCCCTGGAAAATGGTGGTAGACTGGACTGCGTGTCCTGCAGGAGGGTCAGGCCGGCCACCCTGGAGACGGCCACCACCTCACAGGGCCAACAGGAGACCCAGGCAGGCTTCTCTCCCGCCCCAAGGCTGGGGCCTTCCGCAGACCCCACACCACAAAGGCCCACAGTTCACGTCAGCAAGTGTTTTCTGAGGCCCTGCTGTGGCAGTGGACAGCACCCACAGCCTTCTCCTAGTCTGGCCTGCTCCCTCTGATCACTCCTGCCCCAGGCCTGGCGATGGACGAGCATTTGTCCATCACTTGTATCCAGTTATTGACATTATGCATAAAGTTGTTCTGAATATTCATGTGCAATTTCTTGTCTGGGCCTATGATTCCATTTCTCTTTAGGAAACAGACTCAGAGAAGGGAAGTGACTTGCCTGAGATTTCTGACCCAGCTCTGCCACTGCCTCCACTAGTGACCTTGGCCCAGCCTCTGCTCTCTCTGGTCTTCAGTGTTCCCATTTCATAGGACAGGATTGGACTAGATGTACTCTGAGGGTGCCCAAGCCCTGAGGTTCTGTGGGTCTGTATTCTCAGTCACATAATCTCTCTGGGCCTTGTTCCAGCATTCACCTGAGTAATAGGGTGGGTGGGTTGCAGGGGATGAGAACATCTGTCCAGTGCTGCCTTGTCTGGCTCCCAGGACAGGTAGCCTGTGTATAAAAAGCACTCTACACATATCTGAAAGGGGAAGTCCTCTGGCATGTACCTGGGATCAATGTCTATCCCTGACACTCTGAGCCCCATGACCTTGTGCCAGTCACTTCACCTCTCTGGGTCTCCATTTCCTCATCTGGACAATGGGAGTTACAGCACCTGCCTCATGGTCTCAAAACATTGCCTCGAAAAGTAGAGATGTGAACACAGAGAAATCTACCAGTGCAAGGACCCGCACCGCACATCCTATCACCTATTTCCAGTGAGGAAACTGAGGACTGGGCAGAGGAAATTCCTTATTTAATGTCAAGTTCTCAAGTGCCCTGGGTTCCAATTCTGGATGACTCCATATTACAGTGTTCTTTATTTTCAAACCAGCATTGTAGAAAAGATCCAAGACTGTAAAACATTGTAGACATTGAATATAATTTTGCATTGTTCTGAGACACCTTAAAAATATCCTGGAAATGCTAACATTTCAGCATCCACATTGGAAATGGAATCTCATGCCTGAAAGTGATATAACAGTTTTTTTGCCAGGCCAGCTGCCCCAGTTTGCAGTTCAGCCTATGTAGTCAGTGTGTAAATACTGTATAAATGCAATGCCTAGATATTTTTAAAAAATAAACTATCATTTGAAAAACAATTTAAAATGAAAACATCACTATCTTGGGGAAATTACCCCTATAGCAAGGACAGAAACTTGTAGTCAGGATCATGAAGCTACAAAAGGCCCCACTATCACCTGATGGTAGCATGCTTCAGAGAAATACTAGCTCATCTTTTCCAGATTGAGGCAGACTGTTAACGTTGGCTTTGAAAATGTTAGCTAAGAACAATACTAATAATAGCAGTTAACATAGCCCATACAGTGTGTCATGATCTGTTCTAAATTTTTTACTTATGTTACTTAAAATTCATTGTTATTCTCCCCATTTTACACAGGAGGACACTGAGGCCAGAGAGGTTAAAGTAATTTGTGAAAGGCAGTACAGCTAGTATGTGAAAGAGAAAGAATCTGAACCTAGGCATCCTTGTTCTAAATACTCTTCTCTTAACTACTAAGATATAGATATCTAATTGCTGGTGTCAGTGTCTCAAATACCATCAAACTTCCCCAAAACAGAGATGAGGGTAGTACCTGAACTTTTATCCAGGAAATAGGCCAGGAGGCACCGCATGACGGCCTGGTGGCAGATCACCAGTACATTCTCCTGTCGTTCTAGCTCCATTATCACTGGCTCCAGACGCTGAACCAGATCCTCATAGGACTAAATGTAAGAGAGATATGTGAGTGAGAAAGGGAGATGAGGCACATTTGCCCAGAGGGGAAGAACTCTAAACTAGGAATCAAGAACATTTGGTTCCAGTGCCAGTTCAATTGTTGACCCGGCAGTATGACCTTAGGCAACTCACTTCCTTCTTAGGGTCTTAGTTTCATTATCTGCTAAATGGGGACTATCAATATAGTGGACTAAATAAGTGTACCAATACAGTGGACTAAATAACAATAACAACAATAAAACTCCCCACTGCAAATTGTCTTCTTAAGTGCACTGCTGACCTTTCACAAAAATAAAGAAAATTTTATAAATATAGGGCCCCAAAATGAAGAAAAACTGAAAAAAAAGTGATGTGGATGTAGAAGCCACAGCTGCCCTGGGGGCATTTGCCAATCAGAGTAACTAAGAGTTTCGAGTTTTAAAAACCTTATAGAAGTAGAAGACAAGGCCTTGGGTGTGCACAAGGTGGGGAGTTGAGACTGAGACTCTCACATAAATCTGGGACCCTCAAAGGCCAAATCTTTACACTCTCAGCAAAAGTGCAAACTAGAAAAAGTTCCTTAACAAGCAAAAAGAAACAACAAGAAAATGTGTCTGTCTCTCCTTGGCTCTCAGGGGAGATAAGTGAAAATCCTCCTGTAAGAATTTATAAACACCAGACTTCCCTCAGGTGAGCTGGTGATTCAGAGCTACACTACCCATGTGATTTGAATAATGTTATGCTGAGAGTTTAATAAAAAGTGATCCCAAGTCGTTAGCTCCCAGGACTGCTTAGAAGAAGCAAATGGAAATCTCTCTGGATTCTCTTAACTCAGGCTGTGTGAGATTCCCATAGATAAATTCTTGCCAAGCTGGAGCTCATATAACACACAAGGAAATAAGCTACCATGAGTGAGAATAAGCAGAAACAAGAAGAGAACCCTAAAAATTTAAGATAAGGGATGCCACAATATAAAATAAATATGTTTGAAACTTTTAAAGAAATAAAAAGTGGAATAAAAAATGTAAGGAAGAAACAAGATGTTATCAAAAATGCGATGTAGATTTGAAAAATAACTAAATAGAATTTCAGAAATAAAAAAATAGTCATTAAAATTGAAAACTCAGTGGATGGGGTAAGGAGCATATTAGATACTACTTAAGAAATACTGACTGGAAGATAAAGCTGAAGAAATTACTCAGGATGCAGCAAAAGATACAAAGAGATAGAAAATAGGAAAGAAAAGTTAGGAGACATGAAGAATAGAGGCAGGAGTAACATACATCCAATTGTATTTCCAGAGGAAGATAATAGAATGTGAGAGATGAATTTTTAAAGATAAAATGTCTGAGAGTTTTCCAGACTTGATGAAGAATCCCAAGCCTCAGATTCGGGAAGTCTCACTAATCCCAAGCAATATATTAATAAATGAAAAGAAATAAACATCTAGACATATTAGAAGGAAACTTTAAAGCAACAATGATACAAAAACCTTAAAAGTAGCCAGAGAGAAAAGAAAACTAGACTGACAGCAGATTTCCTAGCCACAGTAGAAGCCAGAAGACAGTGAGGGTAATACTTTTAAAGTGCTGAGAGAAAACAACTGTCAACCTAGAGTTTTTACCCAGCCAAGCATCACTAGGATTGAGGACCCCCTCCTACCAAGACATTTTTAAACAAAAAGAAGGGTGTGTTTACTCACTAAAAAAGCTTCTAAAGAAGATGGAAGGCCAGGCACAGTGGCTCACGCCTGTAATCCTAGCACTTTGGGAGGCTGAGGTGGGTGGATCACGAGATCAGGAGATCGAGAACATCCTGGCTAACACGGTGATACACCGTCTCTACTAAAAATACAAAAAAATTAGCCGGGTGTGGTGGCAGGCGCCTGTAGTCCCAGCTACTCGGAAGGCAGAGGCAGGAGAATGGTGTGAACCCGGGAGGCGGAGCTTGCAGCGAGCCGAAATCGCGCCACTGCACTCCAGCCTGGGTGAAAGTGCAAGACTCCATCTCAAAAAAAAAAAAATAAAATAAAATAAATATAGTCATGCTGCTATAAAGACACATGCACACGTATGTTCATTGCGGCACTATTCACAATAGCAAAGACTTGGAATCAACCCAAATGTCCATCAGTGACAGACTGGATTAAGAAAATGCGGCACATATACATCATGGAATACTACGCAGCCATAAAAAAGGATGAGTTTGTGTCCTTTGTAGGGACTTGGATGCAGCTGGAAACCATCATTCTCAGCAAACCATCGCAAGAACAGAAAACCAAATACCGCATGTTCTCGCTCATAGGTGGGAATTGAATAATGAGATCACTTGGACACAGGAAGGGGAACATCACACACTGGGTCCTATTGTGGGGATGGGGGAGGGGGGAGGGATAGCATTAGGAGATATACCTAATGTAAATGACGAGTTAATGGATGCAGCACACCAACATGGCACATGTATACATATGTAACAAACCTGCATGTTGTGCACATGTACCCTAGAACTTAAATAAAAAAAGGATATTATTATATCAAAGAGACATCTGCACTCCCATGTTTATTGCACTATCATAATAGCCAAGACATGGAATCAACCTTAGGTGTCCAACAACAGATGACTAGATAAAGCAAAATTTGGTATATACACTCAATGGAATATTACTGAGCCATAAAAGAGAAATGAAATCCTGTCATTCTCAGCACCACGAATGGAACTGGAAGACATTATGTTAAGTGAAATAAGACAGGAACAGGAAGTTAAACACCACATGTTCTCATTCATATATGGAAGCTAAAAAAAAGTTGATCTCATAGAGGTAAAAAGTAGACCAGAGGATACTGGAGGCTGAGATGGGTAAGGGTTGGGGGGAAAAAAGAGATTTGTTAAAGGGTATAAAATTAGAACTAGACAGGAAGAATATAATATGGTGTTCTATAGCACTGTAGGGTGACTATAGTTTATATTATAAGTTTCAAATAGTTAGAAGGAGGACATTGAATGTTCCCAACACAAAGAAATGATAAATGTTTGAGATCATGGATATGCTAATTACCCTGATGTGATTACTATACACTATATGTATCAAAACATCACTATGTACCTCCATAAACATGTAGGATTGTTATGTGTCAATTTTTTAAAGTACATTAAATTAAATTTTTAAATGGGAGGGATATTAAACTAATAAATTAGAAAAATTACCAAAAAAAAAAGAGAGTGCAAGACTCCATCTCAAAAATAAAATAAAATAAATGACTAAATAAATAAAAATAAAAAAGAAAGATGGAAAATGAACTCAGAGGGAAGATTTGAGGTGGAAGGGGCAAGAATGATCAGAGGAATTGGTAAACATGTGGTTAAATCTAAATAAACATTGACTGCATACAATAATAACGACAACAGTAATAATTCACTTGGGGGTTAAGACCAAGTTTGACCTAAAATACAAACAACATGTAAATTAGGAGACACAGTGGCCCGAGTTTTAAAGTTCTTCTGTTGTTTAGGTAGAGGGTGGAGATATTGATTTTAGATTTTGTTAATACTGAATATTAAAATGTTAAGGGTTCGAGTTGGTTGCATAATAGCACTCAGCAAAGAATTATTATGAGTGGTCTTGAAATACATTTTGACCTTACATCCTTATTGAGATATCAACTAAAAATTGAAAGAATCACGATGAAAAATTTTTTAAATGTTAAGGGTAATCTCTAAATGAATGGAAACAAATTATATAACTTAAATTTGGATATAAAAACTTTATCAATCCAAAAGAGGGCAGGAAAAGAGAAAAAACTAAGCAGAGAACTCAAGACAAGATAATAGTAATAAACTAAAAAAGTTAGTAATTACAATAAAAGTGAATATACCAAACTTACCATTCAAAAGACACATATTTTCAGTTTGGATTAAAAACAACGAAACCCAACTGTAAGTTGTTTATAAGAGACACAAAACAAAGATACAGAGGGAAGTTGAAAGTAAATGAATAGCTAAAAGTGAACTAAGTAGTCACCAGAAGTCACTGAATCGTGTACAACTATATTAATGTCAGATAAAATATGTTTTTAGGCAAAAAGGATTATCGGGAAGAAAGAGGTTTGGTCCTATGTAATGATAAAATGTGCAATTCATTGAGAAAATATAATTGCTTTAATATTGTATACCTCTAATAACACAGCCTCTAAATACCTAAAGGAAAATGAGGTAAAATTAAGATGAATTTTATAATGTCATCTCTGAGGGTGAAGAGAAAAAGTGTGAAAGTGTTGTATAACTGAATAGAATATCTATTGTTTTATCTTCCCAGATGTCCTTCTTTTCTAATAACTTTTCCCAGCAATTTATATTAGAAATAAAGTGTGACTAATAAATGCTCTAAAATGTGGAACTGGCTAAGTGGAGGCTTGATCAAATGCAATGAGCATTCATCTCATATGGGGATAGGGAACTGATGGTCTGGTTCATGTAGTGGCAAAGAAGTTGATTAAATTATTAGCCATTGTCTCTTGGGACAATGCCAACTGCCCAGAGAGGCTGGAGCTTTAGGCAACTTGGCAACAAAATATCAGGAAATCAGAGTATGTTGAACTATTTAAAGTGTCTTCATGAAGGGATACCAGAGACAAGGTCCAGGATAAAGTGAGCACTTCTGAAGCAGAAAGAGAATAAGCGAGAAAATTATGTAGCTTTTAAAAGAAAGGGATGGATCTGTTGCCTATAGCCAAGAATCTAAAACAACCAAGGGCCAGATAATCATGTGCCTTGTGGGATGGCAGCTGCTGCAAGATATGCTTACTCTGTTTCTTGAGCTGTCTAGACAACTGTGGAATCCTGGCAGTTGCAATGAAGACACTGGGGAGTAGTCCTAGGCATTAGGCCACCCCCCAAACCTTACCTCTCCTTTGGGATAGCGGTAGCGATATTTATCTTGGTCTCGCAGTGCAAATTCTTCAGGGTAATGTTCCTGGATTTCTTCATAGGTCATCTCCTCACAGACACCCTGAGAAAAAGTATTTGGGGGCAAAAGTATTCACAAGATGAAATTCCACAGAGTCTTTGCCATAATTCTTCGATGATTGTGGAACAGTAGCACATGAGCACCTGGGTCTCTGTGAACACAGCTTTGGGTCTGTGCCTGTTATCTATAAGTGTGTATGTGTGTGTGTGTGTCTGTGTGTGTGTGTTTGTGTGTGTGTATAGGGTGTGCGGCTGTGTGGATGTGACAGTGAGTGTATGTGGATAGATGTGTTCAGGCTGAGTGTATGATGTTTTTCTATGATTGTACAGATAGGTCTGCAGGTGTACATTATACATATAAGTATGTATTTTTATAAAAATATGGGCATAAGAATTTGTGGCTGTGTTTACAAGTCTGTGTGGAGCATGGTTATGTACTTGTGGTATGTTTAAGGACTTATGCCTCGTGTTTGTGTATTTGTCTCAGCATATGTTGTGTGCTTGCGTGTGTGTTTGTGTGTGTGTGTGTGTACAGGGTGTCTAAGCATTGGAGAATGTGTCCATGTGGTCTTTCCATGCAGGTCTCAGTGTGTCTGTGGCATGTGTGTCTGTTAATGTATATGTCCCTCATTATGTCTCTGGTGTATATGTGAGAGTTATCTGTGTGCCTGTGTCTGAAGACCTCTACTTTGGGAACTCTGGCAGATAAACAGGCATCCACAGACATCTCAGACAAGAAAAATTAATAAATTCCTAATGGTTTCAGAGTGGATTTGGGGGAGATACACTCTCCTCACTCAAAAAAGGAATTGAGTCCTCAGAAAATGAGTTCCTAAGGTGCTTATGAGAGATTCCAAGTCTACTGAGAAACTCCCAGAGGTGAGGTGACTACTGCTGGTGGTGGAAAGTTATGTTGGGTTTCTAAGGTTTCCTTTTGGGTATGTGGATTCCAATTAAATCTCCCTGTAGGGGGCCAGCGGCCTCTGGTTGTTGTCTACTGGGCCCATCTACCATGCCCCCATCAGGGGTGAGGAAGTGAACCCCTACCCCAACCCACAAACATCTCTGCAGTGTGAAACTTCTCCAACCCACACTGCCCATGGAAGAAAGTGCACCCTACTGGGTACATGAGGTCCTTCCAGATTGGCTTCAACTTTCTATTCTGAGGAGTACTAGGAGCCTGTGGCCTATAGAAATGGTCATTGACTCATTATTGAGTCAAATTGCTTAACCTCTCCAAATTTTACTTTCCTTGTCTGCAAAATGTGGAGAATTAGAACTACTTCATAGAAGTGTTTTGAATACTGGAAAAATGTAAATAAAATATATTAGTATAGAATATGCAAGGGACATTTTAAAGACTCAATCATTAGAATCAAGTATTAATATTTTATTAATCATGGAAAATAAACCAGAAACTTAAATTCTTGCTTTATCATCATCCTAAATTCTTGCTTCTTCCTCACTCACCCCTCATAGCCAATTTCTGAGATTCCACCTCCTAAATCTCTCTCAAATCGATTCCTTTTTTCTTCCCTCTCCATTTGTACTACTACAACCTTAGCATTTCAACACATCCAATCAACCTCTTTGTGAAGTTCCCTATCCCTGTCTCTCTGCCTGGAATGTCATTCTTGATCCTTTCTATTTGGTTCACTGTTACTCAAACCTGAGGCTTCAGCTAGGTATCACTTCTTCCAGGTAGATCTTGGCTGAGTTAGGTGTCCTGCCCCAATTTCTATGTACCCATAGTCTTGCCTATCAGAGCCTGTATCACACATGCTGTTCTCTATTTCTCTGTTTATTCCTCTGTCTACCCTATTTAGCCTGAAAATTCAGTGAAGACAGGAATGAATTAGATCAATTTCCACCTCCAGCATCACTCCAAAACCTGAAATAAGGAGGGATTCAATAAATGTTTACACCACATGTGGACCAGAAATAAGAAGCCACCAAACTTATGATGAAGAAATTTCATATTTGCTTGCATATATTTTATAGCAAATGTATGTGGTATACAGAACAATGCTGTATAGCCCTTTTCTAGCTATGTGTATTTCTGTACCTCTATATTTATATACACATATGTATGAATGTACACACACATACGTGTCTGTTTCTATAGAGGCATATCTAGCAGGCAAGTAAGTAAGTTAACCTACCCACACACAAGTTATTTACACAAGTGGTGAAGCTTTTATGTTGATGCCTAACAATCATAACCTGTGCGCTGCTGCCCAGTGCCATTGTACCTACAGTGCAGGTGAACAATGGAGAGGAAACAGCTCCTTTCTCAAAGAGCTCATGGAAGAACCTGACCCTGAAGAGAGATTGCTATACCACCAGGGTTGAGTCCTTCATGTCTCCCTCTTCCTCATCCCTTATAGCCAGTGCACCATCAAGCCCTGCTGATTCCACCTTAAATTTTTTTTTTGAGACAGGGCCTTGCTTGTCACTCAGGCTGGAGTGCAGTGGCATGATCACAGCTCACTGCAGCCTCAACCTCCCAGGCTCAAACAATCCTCCTATCTCAGCCGCCTGAGTAGCTGAGGTCACAGGCATGCACCACCACACCCAGCCAATTTTCAAATTGTTTGTAGAGATGGGGTTTTACTATGTTGCTCAGGCTGGTCTCCAACTCCAGGGCTCAAGTGATCCTCCCACCTAGGCCTCCCAAAGTGCTGGGATTACAGGCATGAGCCACTGCACCTGACCTGATTCCACCTTTGAAACATTCCCAAAGTCCTTCACTTCATCTCCAATGCCACTACTCTGGTTCAACATGCCCCCACCTCTTACCAGACTAATGCAATCAACTTCTTACTGGTCTACATGTTCATTCTGGCCTTCTTCCCACCAAGTTTCCACACAGGCCCAGAGTGGGCTTTCTTTAAAAATGTGCATCACAGTCAGACTACTCCTAATTGATGTGGACCCCATCAATGGCATCTCACTGTTGTTAGGGCAGCGTTTGAATCCCTCAACATGAACTATAAAGCCTGGTGGCCTGGCTTCCTTTCAAGCCTCATCTCCCTTTTCTCCAGATCTCACTATTGCTGTCCCAGCCTCTGTGCTATTCTTTCCTTCAGTTCCCTGAACTTGCCATGCTCTCTTCTTATCTCTGGGTCTTCACATGAGCTATTTTCTGTCTCTGAATTAGATTTATTTCCCCACTCCCCAGACCATTTCGCCTCCTTCTTATGTCACCTCTAGCTTCCTCCAAGAAGCTTTCCTTCTAAATCTCCCACCACCAAGTTGAGTCAGGAGCACCCTCACCCTCTGATCCTCCATAATCCCTTCTACTTCTCCTCTCATAGCCCTTTGTCACACTGAGATGTAATGTCCTATTTACTGTCTGTCTTTAGGATGAGGGCAGAGACTTTGTCTATTCTGGCCTTCACTGGATCCCCAAGACATAGAATAAGGTCTGGCACATGGCTAGTTGTCAAAAAAGTTTGTTGAATTAATTAGGCTCCCCATAGGGGCTGGAGCAGAGGCAACCCAGGGGATAATCCCAGACTCAAGTCACCCCCTCCACACAGGAGATTCACCCCACGCATCTCACCGCATCAATCTCATTCAGGGCCTTCCACTGCTCATAGGGGACACCCAGGGCCTCAGCTGTCTGGATGGTCCTCTTCATGTGACTGGTCCACACCTTCAGGGAGCTGATGCCCTGGGACTGAATGAAGTTGGCCAGGGCATAGGCATACTAGTGCGTGGGGATGCAGAGGAGGAGAGAAGGGGAAAAGGAGAGGTGAGAGAGAGCAGGGTGGCCATAAGAACAAGCTCAGATCTGCCACAAATTGAGTGGTGATGAACAAGCAGAGCAAAGAGTTTAAATGTTCCAAATTTATAAAAAGTCATACTCTTTCCCATGTGATGGTAGGCCAAAGGAATAGAAAAGAGCATGAGTGAGTGAGAGAGAGAGAGAGAGAGAGAGAGTGCGTGTGTGCGCGTGCGCTCATTGATGATTGCTCACCAAAGCCCCTACTTGGTTATTCATTCATTCAAACAGGCCCACGTCTAATATTTGTGGAGCCTGGGACAAGAGTACCAATGGAGGCACTCCATGCACAGTCTATCTCTCCATTTCTGGC
This sequence comes from Macaca fascicularis, assembly GCF_037993035.2. Lineage (NCBI taxonomy): Eukaryota > Metazoa > Chordata > Mammalia > Primates > Cercopithecidae > Macaca > Macaca fascicularis. Next base: position 54,947,623 of record NC_088395.1, read on the forward strand.
TCTATCCTGCACTTCTATGTGCCTTTAGTATATGCTTGTGGATAACCAAGTCACACGACTGAGTTCTGTCCACATTTCCACCTCCACTGATCCCCATGCTCCACAAACAGCAACCCCTTGGTCATGTTATATGGCCTGACCTCAGGTGGACAGACTCTGGGATAGGACCATGTAGGCACTGAAAGCAGACTCTAGACAACAAGGGCAAAGAATTCTAGGGTTGGGGGTACCAGAGTATGGACTGGAAGTAGGGGTTGTGGCATTTGGGAGACTTTACTTTTTGACACTGTGAACACTTATCGCTTAAGCGGGGTTCCTGGTACCCAGGTTCTAGGGACATTCACACATGTATTGAGTGTTCATGGCCCTGTGCTGGGTGCTGGGGTGTTCTTGTTCTCGAGACATGGCCAGTCCAGTGAGGGAAACACTGGCAGCACCGAGGGGAACCATAAAGGGCTGTGGGAGCCCAGAGGAGCTAGTGATTTCCTCCTCTGTGTATAGGTGTGTTGTTAACCACTGATGGCATGTGTTAGGAACATCTGCACAGGTGCATAGGTCCAGGCACACATTTCTATATGCAGATATAGGTGTTTCATACATACATTTCATTATGGAAATGAGTCAGGAGTCAGTATGCTCCGGTGGAAGGAGCCCTTGACAGGGAGGTAGGAGCCATAGGTTAAACTCCCTCAGCTCCCTTACATGGTCCCTTGTGCCGTCAGACACATCCCTGCCCCTCCCTGGCCTCATATCCAAAGAGCACCGGCTCACCTGGCCTGCTGTCTGGAGGCCGCACTTCAGATAGTGGATGGGGAGTACCCCGACCACAGCCTGGTACACAGTGGGTGCTGCACAAGTGAGAGCTATCTCGACAGGGAGGTGCTTTGTAAACTGGGCCTGGTGCTCTGTGAGAAGCATGAAGGTGGCATCAGCTGTGTGCATGCACACACACACAGGTTTGTGTGCAGGGAGGCATGCCCTGTGGAGACAGCCACGTGTCCAACTGGGCTCCGAGCTGTGTGGGCAGGGCCAGGCTGGCTCCACCCAAGATGGCCCTGGCTGCAGGGGCTGCCATGGGCCGGGGTCACACCTCCAGCAGCCTCTGACTCTGCTCTGAGGAGTGGGACATGAGGGAGTCACAGGTTAGAGTCTACCTTGAGGGGAGGCTGTCAGTCTGGAGGTAACAGAAAGGGAGACACCAGGGCATGGCCATCCAGGGTAGTGCCTTGCCTGGGGCACCCCCCTATCTCCAGTGGGGGAGCTGAGGGCAGGTCAGTAGGCCCCGCTTTCAGCCCTGGCTCTGTCTCATCCTGGCCACCTGCCCTGGGGCTGCTCTCTGCTTCCTCATCCATAAACTGGTGGTAGGAATGCCCACCTCACAGACCTGTGGTGAAGATGAAATGAGCCACACGTGCAGAAGCAGATGGCACCGTGACTGCATAGGTGTCCAATAAATGACAATCATGACAACAATTGTCCATCCTGCACTTCATTTCCCACCTGTTCCATCCCCAAGTGGTCCTGCCAGCAGGAACAATACCTGTGCTAACAAGCCCAGGTGCAGGACCAAATGCTGTGGAAATGGATCCCTGTATTTAGCCAGCAACCAGAACATGCACGTCACTGTGCTGGGCTGGGGAGAAGACACTCAGGCCAGGAGAGCCACACATGGGCCAGAACTGGGAGAGCTGGAGCCCAGGGCATGGCAACCTGCCTGGGAGGGAGGAGAGGATGGGGAGGGCTTTCTGGAGCAGGTGCTGGGCCTTGGAAGGGAGTGGGGAGGGCAGGAAGGACACTGTCATGGGTGGGGACAGGGGCTGCCAGTGTGACACCTGTGTTGGGGTGAGGTGGGGAGGGCAGAATTGGGGAGAAGAGTGGTTCAAGGATGGGTCTCTCAGGGCAGCTGTCTGTGCCACTGATGGTCACCCACTGACAGAGGAGACAGAAGAGGGTAGACTAGGTGGGGGAGCTGCACCAGCAAAGGCACAACGTTGTGAGAAAGATGATGGAACCAGTCAGGAAGGGCAAAGGGAGTCACTGTCATGGAGCAGCTGGCTTTGGGCAGGCCTTGGGTGCCAAGGCCAAGCTCTTAGACCTGCAGAACAGGTGGCATAGGGAACCATTCGGCGGCTGGGAAGAGACCGAGTGGCTGATGGATGGAAGAGTAGGAGTGATGGAATCTGCTTCTACCCCATCCCTGGGTCATCCCACCTCAGGACCCAGAATGTGGCCACCACTACACCTCCAGCCCACCTAGGACAGCCCAGCCAACCCATCTGGGTGTATGTGGTCCACCCTACCTGCTTGCCACGAACTGAGAGGCCAGAGTCACCTCCGATGCGGCCTCTGAGGTTGAGATCACTCTCACCATGCCGGCATAGGTAGATGGAGCGAGGTGTGACGTGGATATTCATGAGGTAGTAGACTGTGCGGCTCTGGATGTGACCCTGCACTCGGTTCACCATGTAGCGTGTGCCCACGTCGAAGATCTTGATGTAGGACAGGTGGCTGGGCCAGACCCAAGCAGGAGCAAGGGCAGCTCAGGGGCTAATGGTGGTAGGGTTGACCCCAAAAGAAACCCCGAACCACACACCCTTTCAAACCTCTTCCACAACCCAGCTGTCACCTAATGTGATGCCATGCCTTGCCCTGTACCGAGTACCTGTCCTAGAGACTTGGTTATTGGCCACCCAAAGGAGCTCATTATATGCTATTTCCCCCTGTCTCCTTCCTTCAGCCTCAGCTTGAGCCAAACTGCCTTTTCACTCATCCTCTTACAAGCAGCTGGGTTCTCTCTTCTGGGGTTCGCATCCCTAACATAGTCAGAGAGAAGCAGTAATCCTTTGTATCCCTGGCCAACTCTAATGTCTTACTGGCAGCTCCTGACTTGTTCACTCCCCTACCCTTTCTGATCCTGAGTTGAGCTCTTCACCTCTCTCTCTCTCTCTCTTTTTTTTTTTTTAAGCCTCTGCTACATATTGTCCTTTATACTCAACACACAACTACCAGATTGCGTCTGTGTGCATATGTGTGTCTGTGCATGTGTGTGTCTCTCTCCTCACTCAGAAGGGGGGGTTGGCCTGGGTTATTTTCCTATTTGCTATGCAGTCAACAAACATACTCCAAACATAGTCCTGTGTTCTAGGCATTGTGCTTGGCATGGAGACCCAGTGTCTGTGCTTTGGGAGCTCTCTGGCCAGTCAGGAACAAATACTTGGAAACACATGATCAGTGCTCAACATTCATTCCATAAACAGTCATTCCCTCTAAGGTGTGCCAAGTAGTGTGGCATGGGGTTACAGAGGTGGTCCACAACATCATTGGGGAACTTGTGGTCCTTGTCCCAAGTTCCTTACCGTAGCCTCAATTCTGTGCTCTGTCATGAACTAATACCTATACACTGAATGATATTCAAACGGTTCAACCACCTGTTTGTGTAGAAGCTGGAGGGTGGAGTGTAGGCACTGACTAATCAGAAGACTAGAAACATGGAGCAAGACTTCTGAGGCCTACACTGTACCAGGCATTAACTCGTTTAGTTGTTGGCCTGTACAGAGTTCGGAGAAATCCCTAGGAAGAGGAGTGGAAGGCTGGGGCAATGGGGTGACACCAGCAGCCCTGGTTGCATGGTAACAAAACCAAGTGAATAGAAAGAGCTGCACTGCACTAACCCGAGGCAGGTAAGGTTGCCGACAGGTTTGGTTTCAGAAAGCCTCTCCCTAGATTTTCCTAGAGAAGTCCTTTATGCTGCACCACACTCATCATGCCCACCTGTGCCCAATGGCTTCCACAGGGCACTTGTATTTGTTGAATATTTTCTGTGCATCTGGCAGGGAGTGGGAACTTTTAAGCACATGAATCCTCATATTACTACAGAGCAGAGATTATCACCTCTGTTTTAAAGGTGAAGAAACCGAGGCATAGAGAAAGTGATTTTCCCAAGGCCACCTTCTCGGGAAGAACCCCAGAATACTCCCCCCTCCAGTAATTTCTTCTAGAACCCTCAGAGCCTAGGGGTAGAAAGTATCTGATGCAAACCTGTGGCCTGGCTACTGTCTGTTCCTAACACTAGGTCTGTTGAGGCTCTAGGAGCTTCCAAATTCCTCAGCTTAGTCTGATTTTCTGGTTTTGCCTTCTCACACTGGGCCCGGTTGGCCTCACTTTATGGTCCCATGCCCATACCCATATCTTCTCTGTTTCATTCTTGTCTTCACACCTTTGCTATTACACTTGGAATATTTTCTGTATTTCTCTACTCTTGTTAAGATTTAACTAGGCACTTACAAAGTGCTATTCTCTTTGCCTGATTTCCAAAGTTGAGCTGCTATGCATTCATACCTCAAGAACCAGCATATTCACTCTTTAGGAAGCCTTTTTTGAGACCAGGATCATGTGAAGTCATTTAGAGGTGTTCCACACCAAAAATAGTAGAGTAGTTAATGCCTACCTCCATCCAAATTTTTAATTTTATTTTAAAAATTAAAAAAAAGTTTTAAATTTTTATTTAAAATAAAAATTATAAACTATAGAATATGGGGAGATTCTCCCAAGTTCTGGTTTTATATTTTTCCACTTTGACTACCTTGATGCTGTTTTTGAAATATCCAATATTATAAAAGCCTTTAAGCCAGCTGGGTGCAGTGGCTTATGCCTATAATCCCAGCACTTTGGGAGGCCAAGGCAGGCAGATCATTTGAGGTCAGGAGTTAGTGACCAGCTTGGCCAACATGGTGAAACCCTGTCTCTAATAAAAATATAAAAATTAGCTGGGTGCAGTGGCGGGCACCTGTAATCCCAGCTACTCAGGAGGCTGAGACAGGAGAATTGCTTGAACCCAGGAGGCAGAGGTTGCAGTGAGCCAAGATCATGTAACTGCACCCCAGCCTGGGTGACAGAACGGGACTCTGTCTCAAAAATAAAATAAAATAAAATAAAATAAATAAATAAATAAATAAATAAATAAATGTTTTTAAGATAGCTCTTTTTCTCAGTTTGGTAGCCCCTATCTTGCTGGTACCCTATGTGTAGTCTGCTTATTGGGTAATCAAGCTCTTTTAGACCTTCTTCCTCCAAATTGGACAGGGTCCCATGTTTCTACAGCCCACTTGGTTTACTGTCACCAGAGTTGTGACCAACTGTGTACTCATTGTCTTCTCCAACTAACTGGACATTCTGTCAAATCAGGGACAGCCCTTTCCTCTTTTGATTCCATGTTCAGAGCTGGGACCTGATGCATAGACTGTAAATGTCTGTTGATAGAAAAATGATGACATAAAGCTGACCTTCTAGATTTGTCTTCTTCTGGCCCAAACTAATTCATCAAACAGCAACCTAGCAACCGCAGGGTCTGGGCCCAGGGCTGGGGCTTTGTCAATGCCGTTCTTTCACTTACACCCTCCACTCCGGCCTTCAGGCTCCTTTCACCATATGCTGTTAGCCCATGTCATTCCTTTGTGATAATTTTCAAAAGCCGTACTTTCCTCAGGGTCACACAGCCCTACTTCAGCACACATCTTGGTGAGAGAAGCGAGTGTACCCTTGACCAGGGTGCCTGTGCAATGAACAATCTGCACAACTGGGATATGGGTTCGAACAGATATTGTGCTACTGATTCGTTCATTGTGTAGCCCAAAGTAAGCCTTTGATTTGATCTGGGTCTCAGTTTCTCCATCTAAAGAGTGGGGCAATAACAGTGCTGATCTCTCGGTACTTCAATTGGGTAAGGCCACTCTTTAGATTTCTTAGAGTGGTGATGACCATTTGAAGCCTCTTTATACTTCTCACTTGGGGTCTCTTCTCATCACAACACATTTTCAAAGAGAGTAGGGTTCTGGGAACATTCTACATCTAAAACTCACATCTGCTCTCTCCTATCTTTAGTTGGTATTATGACAGAGCATTTCTTGTTTTTTTTTTTTTTTTTTAATGGGTGTTCTCATATGTCAAAGCACTATAGAAGCTACCCGAGGATAGAACCCACCTCTTTTGCCCCTATTTATACCCCCTACATATACCACAGTCCAAAGGGTCCAAATACTTGTTGATTGATGAGACATGGGAATGTTGTGAAAAGAGACATGACTAGGAGACAGAACATGTAATTAGAATCCTAGCTCTACCCCTTGTGATGGGAGCTTGGGAAAGTAATTTCAGTTCTCTAAGACTCAATTTCTTTTTCTTGAAATTTTATGATCATAAGACATATCTCAGCCTCCTTTACAGGAGTCCTAAGGGATTAAATGTAAGAAAGAAGGTAAACATGTTTGGAAACTGAAGTGCCATTCATGTGTGAAGAACACTTTTGTAATAATAATCGCAACACCCACAGGATGGGGGCATTTGTTCTGTTCAGGAGGGGGTCCTGAACTGTTCATATTGCTCAGGAAAACACTATTTTAATCATCTTAGGAACACCTTACACGTCAAGGAATCAGAGCTGAAAGGATCCTTGAAGAAAGATAATCAAGTTCAGTTTCCTGATGTTACAGATAGAGAAGCTGAGGCTCAGAAAGGGAGGATATTCCCTCCAGGTTCTACAGGATATCAAAACTGGGCAAAAGATCTAGACCTTGACTTTGGGGTGCTGGCTCTTACCTGTCCAGTTCCTCATCCAAGGGTTGGTAGTTGACCTCATAGCACTCAATTCTCTTTAGAAAGTCTTCCAGAACCTTTTCACGGTCACAGTCTACATAATCGGGGCTGCCAAGTTTCACTTGCTGGGATCAGGGAGAACAGAGGTATCAAGGGAGACATTGTGAGACAGAGTCTCTGATGGTTTTCTTTGGAAGGTTCTTAGAGACCACTGAGTACAAGATGCCTCATTATAAAGATGAGGAAATTGAGACCTGGAGAACACATCTTGCCTAAGTTTACAAAAATCAGCCAATTGAAAAGAAGCTGGTTGTGTGACTCCTCATTCCTAATCTCAAAGAAAGCCTGTTACATTATACTCAGTCGCAGAGCATACACTGCTTATAAAAGAAGAACATTTATAAGAGGACCAGAAATTGTGATGTGAGAAAAGGCTGAAGAAGTGGAACCAGAGATCTTGTCCAGGGGTCATTACGGCTTACATGTATCAAGTGTTTACCGGGAGATTATGACATGCTGTCTTTGGATTTCTGAAGACTGGCCTCTCCTAATTCACCAATACCCACTGTCTCCTCCCACAGTCCTCATCTGAGGTACTGGCACTATCACCTACCCCATCATCTGCTCCTAAATGGAACCTGGGAGTCATCCTAGATGTCTGTCTTTCTATCATCCCTCACCTCTTAGCAGGTACCAAATCCTCTCCACTCTATCATCTCCTCTAAATATCCATTCATTCTTCCTTGTGCTCACTATAGCTGTGTGCCCAATTACTTTGTCTATATATTTTTTACTTCTAATGTATTCACCATACTGGCAGCCAGAAGGGTATTTCTAATATGAATATCCGGCCAAAGTATTCTCCTGCTTAAAGCCCTTATACATTTTGTCATAACTTTTAGAAAAAAAGTGTGAATTATTTTAGCAGGCAGCTCATGGCTTGTCATGATTGGGCCCCAAATTATTTCTTCAACCTTATCTCCCATGGCTCCCCTATTCCTCCACACATTTGACTTTAACCAATTTAAGCTACTTATAGTTCTCCGGAGATGCCATACTTAGTATATGCTTATATCCTTATTTTCCATTCTTCACGCACCAAATTCCTATGTGTTCTTCAAGGTCATTGGAAACTGAAGTGTCATTCATGTGTGAAGAACACTTTTGTAATAACAATCGCATATATCCTTATTCGTTTTAATTTTACCTCCATTAGGAAGGCTTCCCTGATTTCTGCCCCCATGCAAAGTTAGGCCCTCAACACTGTCTTCCCAAAGCTTCCTCTGTTCCCTCATATCACCTCAGTTCTCAGAGTTCTGTACATATACTTGCCAGTCTTCCTCACTAGAATATATGCTCAAGGGAAGGACTCTCCACTATCCATATGTATGTCTCTAATGCCCAGAACGGCCAAGTCCAGGTATATAGTCAATTTCTGTTGAATTGATAGATAGATAGATGGGAGGATGAAGAGGGAAGGGAGGAAATGAACATGCTGTATGCCCCAAAAGGTTAAAAAAATTACCAATTAATAAAAATTACAAGGAGGCAGATTCCAGCTTGACTGGACCGCATTCATTGAAAGCAATGGGCCCCTTATCATTGCAGGTATAAAAAGAAAATCTAGATATACATTTAGGTAAGACTTCAAGTATCTGATGGAGGGTAGAAGAAAATTGCCCTTAAGGTCTCTTCTGTTCTTGAGCTCCAGTAATTTGATGAAGTGGGGAACAACAAAACGTGGTAAATGACCTAGTTCTAGACCACATGCCTAGAATCTAAGAGCAGTGGTAGTTCTGGTATGAATTTTGGGGTAGAATAAAAAATGTAGGCTTTTGAGGCAGACAGCCAAGCCTGAGGTCCAGTCCCACTTCTATCCCTTTCTGTCTGTATGAATCTTTGACAATTCATTTATCCTTTTGGAACCTCAGTTTCCTCTCTCTAACATGGAAATAATCTGTAATATGCAGTTTTGTTGTGAAAATTAATGACAGTCAAGTCTGGTATCTGGAGCTTAGAAAGGGCACTATATATGTTGGCTTCGTTAAAATTAATAGAGTCATTGTAGGCCAGGATGGTTACGGAATGCTTCCTACAAAAACTAGGAGGAGAAGATCAGGGAGGAATACTTTCTTTAATCTCATGGAGTTGCCTTAAGCATAATCTCACCTCTGCCTTAGGCATGATCTAAGCCTAAGGCAGAGCAAAGTGGAAAAGTAACTGGTGGTCCTTACCCTGATGTTTTCTGCAATTACGCCAGGGTCATTACAAATGGACTCAATGAAAAACACCTATAAAAGAAACAGAAAAGAGACTTCCAGCAGGAAATTATGTTTGATAGGAGCTGAACATAGCTTTACTCCTTTTCAATGGTTCTAAATCATCTCCAGGGGCATCTCTGACAACATAATGCTCTCATACAGTGGTACTTTCAGGCTTCTGAGTTTCATGAGGCAGACTGGCTCTAAACTGAATGACCCCAGATTGTTGTTTTATATCTTTACTGGGTTTAGGTCTTATATAAGCTTTTTGTAGTGACTCTCTCCACTCTTTCCCCATAGCCAGCCTGTCTGCAGTCATCTTCCATTGCCTAATATGGCACCCCTCCTTTCTTGTTCTGCTTTGCTGCTTCTGACTATATCCTGGAAAGTTAGAGAACCAAATTAAAATGTTGAGCTTATGGTTGTGGATTTGGCTTCTCTGAGTCCCCTGGTTTGCCTTTCTTTGGGGTTTGTGCTGGAGAAATAGGCTCTAAATAAGAGTTGGAGTGTTACCATACCTTGTAACCATGTTCTTTTGCAAACTGCAGGATCAGTGACCGCCGTTCTCTGGTAGTGTTGGTGGCATCAAAAACCTAGAGGCAGGTAATGAGATTGGATTACTCTGAATCTGGTGCTAACAGAACACCTACTCTTTGCCCATCCCTGTGCTAAGTGGAGGGCTTCCATATAGAGGTAAAACTTGAACAAGGTCTTGAAGGATAGGAGGGATTCATGATTGGCTTATGACAATTTCACAAGCACATATTGGGCCCTTGTGGTCTGTCCAGAAATGTATGCTACCCTGTGAGTGTAATAAGGCAAGAGGAAATTGTGGGTGTTTATTAGGGTCATTTCATAGGTGAGGTAACTGAGGCCTAGAAGAACTTGCCTTGACCAAAGTCACTGAGAGTTGCTGACAGAGCAGAGCTAGAACTGATTCTCTCAATTCCTAGCTGAAGCTTCTTCCTTCCTTATCACTTTAGAAGTCCTCAAGAACAAGAAACAATTCCCTAGCCTCAGTACCTGAGATTGGACCATTTGCATATTTGAGAATCTCCTCCCCTTTCAGAATTTGCAAATCCTAGCTAAACTATTGACTAGATATTTAGGTAAGTCTCTAGAACTCAAAACTGTTTGTACTGCAGTTTTAAATTCTAATATAGTCCTGCTGAATTATTGGGGGTGGACTGGTAGTGCACAGTGGTTAAGAGTGGGGATTCTGAAGCTATACAACTTGGATTCCATTTCTGGCCCTGCCAGGTATATGCTGTACCACCTTGGGAAATTATTTAATGTCTCTGTGAACCATTCTTCTGGGCTCTGAAATGGGGCATAATAACAATACCTATCTCAAGGGGGGAGCATAAAATGAAATTATTAATATATGCAAATACTCAGAACAACAGTAAATGTTCAGTACATATTAGCTAATTCCCTTCCCAGTAGATACCCAAGGAAAAAATAACAAATTTCTTTACCGCGACATGACCTTCTTCACGGCTGAGATAGTTGTGAACATCCTTCAGGGCTGCTAGGGCGCACTGCCTGAAATAGACCAGGAAAGAAAAAGAGACAACCCTTATCACCCAGGATGGATTCCTCTCTCATTGTCTGCAGTATCTTCTGTATCATCTCTCATGTCTTAGACTAACTTATGTGCCCTGTGCTTTAGGCACCGTGCTAAGCACAGAGGGGTCAAACAGTTGAAAGTGGCTGTATGTGCACAGCTTACACAGCTTAGGGGCAGGTATAAAGTGACACAATCAGGAAAAGCTGAGCAATGACAGAAGCCATAATATTAAGGCTTCCAACCCTTGAGCTAATGGAACTCAAGCTGAACTGTTTTATGAACCCAGGTAGAGCATGTGGTCTGTGAAATAAAAGGCATTCCTGGCATGGGTAACACACAGGCATGACAGTGGCAATGTATTTATGCTTTCAGCAAAAATCTCTTTAGTGATTACTCACTGCTGGGTTCTATATTGAGGGCATAAGGCCCAGGCTCTAGTCTGCCTTTACTCAGCGTCTTGCAGTGTAGACAGACCTTGAGGTTGAACTGATGAGACTACAGAAACTAGAGTAGGCCAAGCTATTGAGATTCTTGCCTCAAATGCTAAGCTGAGAAGTTTCTACTCTCTCCTGTCAGAAGTAGAAGACCATTAAAGGTTTTTGATAAGTGGATGGTTATGACCAGAAACAGGCTTTGGGCAGGATAATGGAAGGGCTGTTCCAACTACTGTTTGAGAGTCTAGAGGGCCACCTTTCTGGTCCAGATTATTCTGCCCTACTCCCCCAGTATCTGAACAAGGGCCTTTCAGCCACGGGACAGCACAGATTCCTAAAATATTGGGTACTTACTTCCTGATTTGCAGGGCCTCCATGTTGTCTGGAAGAAAGAATTCATAGTTCTTGTAGCTCACTGCCTCTCGTCGATACTGGCCTAAATTAAATACTGAAAGCAGGGAGCGCCAGTGAAGAGGTTGGGAAGATCCCAGTGGCCAAAAAATGTCCTTGCTGGGAGGGACCTCAGAGGTGGAAGAAGGTATAATTTGTAGCTATAAAATTGCTTTTAAAACTTCAAATTATGGCTACCAGTTTATTTATTCCTCACAACAGCCCTGCAAAGTAGAGATCACTATTACCATTTTATAAATGAGGAAACTGAAAGTTCAGAGATAGGAAAAACTTGCACAATTATTTCCTATCTGTGGATATCTGAGATTCAAACCCAGGTCTATTTGGCAACATAGCTGATGGTCTTTCCATTATTCTACTTTATCATAAACACCAATCCTTAAAATGCCCTACTCCGGTGGAAAGATGAAGAAATGGAGATCTAGGGAGTAAAATTAATCACCAAGGGTCAAACAGTGAGTGAGCTGGTGACAGATATAGACTGGACCTCCTGACTTCTAGTCCAAAGTTGTTTTATTTTTCTATATTATGATGAAGATTCTAAATCTAAATCTCTAGGCCATACTTTCCCACTTACAATGATGAAAAACTAGAGAGGAGGGAAGGAAAGGAGGAGAAAGAAGATAAGCAGCCAAAGAGTTAATATTTCATTCATTCATGTAACAAATACTTTTTGATTCCTACTCTGTGAAGCAGGATATGAGCTCTGGGTCTCAGGGATTAGCCCGATCTTCATGATGGGGCCCTTAAGGCACTCACGGTCCAACAGGTAAGACAGTGAGTAAACCAGTAAATGGAGAGCTCCCACAGAGTTTGTTAAATGCTCTGACAAAGACAATATGAAGCCATGGAAGAGAGTGAGAGGGAAGGAAAGACTAATTGTACTTGGAATGATCTGAGAAGGTTTCACCATTTGAACAAGGCTTTTTAGGGTAGGCGCCTTTTACAGGCAGATATGGGCAGTGGGAGTCAGGAACAAAGGCATCCAGGTAGAGGAACAGTTTGAGCAAGAGTATGGCATTGGCAGAAGGAAGAGCACGTTTGGAGGATGGTGAGTCATCCACTATGGATTTAAACCTGCAGGCCAAGGGGACCTTTGGAGGTCACAGGCATGTTCAGCTTTGTGCTTTGAAATATAACTCTGGAGGCCTTTGAGAGAATTGAATGGAGTGAAGAAGATAGAAAGCAGGGGAATCAGAAACCCTGAACCCATTATGGGGCCCTTAAGGCAGAAACCAATCTGCCAGTGTCCCATGTACCTCTACACTCAGCAGATTTTCCTGAGAGCTTGCAGTCCTCCATGAGAGCTGTTCCTTCTCTCCTTCCCTTCTGCCAATGTCTTATTCTTCCCACAAGACTCAGCTCAAACATATCCTATGTAGGAAGCTTTCCTTGCCTTCCAGTTGTCAAATCCCTTTGTGATTTCATGCAGCACCCTGCTCCTGTTCTAGAATTCCTAGATGATATGAGGTATTCTTATACATCCCAGCTAGACTTAGAACTCCTCAAGGACAGGGTGAGTCTCATCCAGTTTTGTATCCTCATTGCCTAGCAGGAGTTTGGGCACATGGAAAACTATTGGGAAACTCTTCACCAGTGAATTAGATAAAGAGAACATAGATGAATGGAAATAAGAAATGGGAAAAAGAAACAAATTGGGGAGAGGAAGGAAGAGGGAGAGATAGAAGGAAGCAGGGCAGAGAGACAGGATGTTGAGATTAACAAGAGAAAGAAGGAGACAAAAAGAATGGAGAAAAGGAGACTATAGGGCTAATGTGGGTTTCTTTTGTCTTCCAATCAGTAGAACCATGCACTAGACTTGGCACAGTATCAGGCTTAGAATCAAATAGACCTGGGTTCATATCCTGGTTCTGTCACTTACTGGCCATATGCCTTTAGACAAGGCACTTCACCCCTTGGGCCTCAATTTCCTCAACTATGAAATGGTGAAGAAGTGGTAACGCTAATAAAAGTAGTAATATTGGTATGGCAATACTAGTAATGGCAATAAAAATAGAATGTTACTCACAGGGTTGTTTCGAGGTCATGGAACTTCTTAAGAGAAGACATTTAATCTTAACACTAGTTTTCCTATGCTTAGCACCTAGAGTGGTGTTGGGTACAAAGTATGTGCTCAAGAAGTTATAAACTGTATAAGAATGTAGTAATAGTGATAGCAGTAGTCCTAATGCTGATAATAATAATGATGAGGCATTTCTGGTATTGAGGACTTTGGCCTTCTACTTAAGTAAGGTTTTCAGCCAGTGGCTTTTATGGGGTTGTTGAACAAAGACTTTCAGAGACATACCTTTAGTTGGTGTTCCTATCCAGTTGAGATATCGTGTGAGCTTCGTGGAGATATAAGTCTTGCCTCGAGCTGGTAAACCCACCATGATCACCATCGTGGGGGAATTGGTAAACTGGGGTATGGATGCTGAAAGACAAACAGACCCTCAAAAGCTTATCCTCAGATTCATATGCTCTTCTGGTATTAGGTCAGAAATGTAGAGTTGTAAAGAACACATCTCCCACCATTACAATAAGAACCAAAGCTGGGAAAGTGAAAATTAAGAACTTCTCTCGGACTCATCAGAAAACTGAGGTTGCAGTACCACAAACCTGTAGAAACAACCATCTTCAAGGGAGCCACAGGACCAGGCATTTGCTTACCTGGTGCAGATACCAGTGAACAACATACAAACTCATAAGAAGATTCAGCTAAAAATTATGATGAATTGCTAGAGGCTGGTTATGGGCTAGTGTGAGAATGTGAAGCCTGTAGGGGCTGCAGACATAGGCAGTTTTGCACCCCTTTGCAGAGTTTTCCTCCAGGAACTCCCCCAGAAGCTGACAAGAAAGACTGAGAAGAATCCTGAGAAAGATATCCTGTAGTTCTGGTTTGGGGAGAACAGTACAATAGCCATTGCTGAAATTCTGCACAGACTATTTTCCCTATATTATCTATGGAGCAAAAGCCTTACTATTCAGGGAAAAGGCAACAAAAACTAGCTTGAAAGTACTGGGAGAAACTCACTGCAGCTAGCAGAGCAGACTGACCAACATCACTGAAACTCTGCCCATACCAATCTACCTTATCTTCCCAAAGGGAAAAATGTCTTAGTCCTCAGAAGAAAGGGCAACAGAAACTGAGGTACGCTGGTGAAAACTCACTACAGCTGGGGGAGAAAATTGAAAAAAAAAAAAAAAAAAGTCTAACCCGGGAGGGGCAGGAAAATGTGCTAGGCCCACCTCGTTAGAACAAAGGAGGAGAGGCAGGTACACTTGTGAAGGACACACCTCCAACACTCAGGGTAAGCCTGCCTAAGACTGAGACTTAATGAGAATAGCATAGAATGTCCCAGGTCCCCATTCCCCCACTACCAGGCTAAAAAGCATCAGTAAAAATAACAGTGGAATACATCTATACGAGATTTAAGGCATATATTATCTCCAGGGTGTAGCACAAAGGGAAGAATCAAGGCAAGGAATAAAAACAATGTCTGAAGAGAAAAAGCAATCATTAGGATCAAAATAAGTTATGACACAGATGTTGGAAATATCAGACAAGGAATCTGTTTATTTACTTGGATTATTTTGCTTTCTTTTTTGTACATTACAGATTCAGGGGTTATATGTGCAGGTTTGTTACCTGGGTATATTGTGTAATGGTGGGGTTTGGGCTTCTAGTGACCCCATTACCCAAATAGCGAACACAGTACCCAACAGGTAGTTTTTCAACTCTTGCTCCCCCCTGCCCATTCCCCCTTTTCGAATTCCCTTTGTCTACTGTTTCCATCTTTATCAGATAGGAAACTTAAAATAGCTATGATTAGTATGTTAAAGGCTCTGTTGGGAAAGTTTTTCATGCAAGATCAGATAGGTAATTTCGGCAGGGGGGTGAAAAGTATAAGAAAGAATCAAATATAAATGGGAGAGAAAAAAACACAGTAACAGATCTGAAGACTATCCTTGATGTGCTCATCAGTAGACTCCGCACAGCTGAGTCATCAGTGAACTTGAAGACAGGTCAATAGAGATCACACAAACTGAAATGCAAAGAGAAAAAAAAAGAGCAAAAAAAAAAAAAAAAAAAAAAAAAAAAAAAAAAAAAAAAAAAAAAGAAAACAGAACAAAACATCCAAGAACTGTGGGACAATATCAAACAGTATAACATATATGTATTTGGAACACAAGAAGGGGAAGAAAGAATAAGGCAGAAGAAATATGTGAAGACAATAATGGCCAAAATTTTCCAAATTAATGACTGACACCAAACCACAGATTCAAGAAGCTCAGAGAACACCAACCAGGGTAAATACCAAAACCAAACCAAAACCCACACCCAGATATAACAAATTCAAATTACAGAAAATCAAGACAAAAATAAAATCTTGAAGACTGCCAGGAAGAAGGCGGTAGGTGGGGAACATCTTACCCACAGAAGAACAAAGAGAAGAATTATACCAGACTTCTTGTCAGAAATCACATAAGCAAAAAGACAGTGGAATGAAACCTTTATAAGTGTTGAAAGAAAAAAATGCCAATCCAGAATTCCAAGTTCTGCAAAAATATCCTTCAAAAATTAAGACAAAATGCTTTTTCGGACAAAAACTGAAGAAACTCAGCATCAGCAGACCTGTTTTACAGTCTAAATATTAAAGGAAATTCTTCCAACAGAGGGATATGATATAGGTCAGAAAATTGGGTGTACATAATTAAAGGAAATGTGTTGCAAAAGTAATAAATGAAGACAAATATAACTATCATATTCTTAATTGTTCTAAAATATAACTGATTGTTTAAAGCAATAATAGTACCAATGTATTGTATGTTTATAGCATTTGTAAAAAAAATAGTAGAATACAACAATGACACAAACAATGGAAGGAAGGAATTGGGGATAGTCTTATACTACACATGAAGCAGTACAGTATTATTTAAAGGTGAACCAAATTATATAAAAATGTACATTACAAACTTTCCGGAAACCACTAAAAAGGTTTCCTTAAAAGATGTCTAAATAATAAATAACTACATGAGACAAAATGGGATCATACAAAATGACCAAATAAAATAATGAAAGGCAGAAAAAAGAGGGAAAAAGGAAACAAAAGCCAAATACAGTAAATAGAAAACATCAAGAACAAATATAATGAAAACAGAAAGATGGTAGATTTTAATCTAACTATATTGATAATCACTTTAAATGTGAATCAACTAAATATTCCAACTAAAGACGGAAGTGGTCAGATTAGATTAAAAAGTAGGATCCAACTACATGCCGTTTACAAAACATATATAGTTGGGTCCAATTCTCAGACCTTTTATCTCTCGCTAACTCAAATATAAAATTCTGATAGAATGCATGAACAACTATATGAAAATTGAAAGGTAAATCTAAGTAGGTAGATCAGAGAAAACACCAGAGTTTGAAGTACCAACTAAACAACTGCAAATTCAGCATTACTTTTCTCCCCATTCAGTATCCTGAGCCTGAATTCAACATGGTATGCAATTCAAAATGAGCATTGTCTAGCAGACAGAGATGCAGGAGAAGTCTTGGAGTTTGGGCTCAAGGAATGTAACAGAGAACTAAAATTCAGAGAGAGTGGGGGAAATCCCTTGGGTTTTTATTTACTCCTCCTTTGGTTCCACAGTGGAGGTAGTAAAAGCAAAGGTGGCTCAGAAGCAATAGTGGCCCAGAATGGGAGCCTCCAGGAATCAAAACTGTGTGGGATAAGTTCCTTCCTCTAGGTGAAGCCACGATGTCAAGAAGACATCTTTATACTAGTTTTCCCTCTTCCTCTCCCTCTCCCTCTCTCGTTCTCACTCTCTCCTCCTGCTACTTGTTTCTGGAAATGCTACAACCATGACAGTGGGTAGTTTTTGAAGAGAAAACAGAAAATGAGAGCCCAGGGAACTGGAAAGTACTGAAAAGATAAAGGAGAGGGAAGAGTTTTGAAAAAGCAACAGTGTAAAGTTGATTTGAACCCCTGGGCTTACCTCTGACTTGTGACTGTTTTGATATTCATTAGCATACCAAAGATTTGGAAACTCAACTAGAAAGGACACCTCCACCCAAGTCTCAGACTGACCACTAGATGGTACACATGCAGGACAGACCTATATGGTACTGCAAAAGGTTTGAAAACTGAATTGATTTTGGAACCAAAATATACAAAAGGCTAAAACAAAAATATAGACCTTCTCCACAGGATATAAACAAGATACAGAATCTCAAGACAATACTCACAATGTCCAGGATACAAACTACAATCAATCAGCATGCAAATAACCATAAACATTTCAATTAACATGGAAAAAGACAACAGACATGAATGATGAGATAAGACATTAAATTATCTTAAATTAGCTATTATAAATGCTTGAATGAACAATAACAAGCGATTTTGGAACAAATATTTAAAACAGAAGCACTCAGTGAAGAAACAGAAGATATAAATAAGAATCACATGGATATTTTGAACTAAAAATATAATAGCTGAAATAAAAACTCAGGAATGAAAGAGTAGATAGAAATTTCATAGGTATTACAATGACAAGAGTATGTAATAGCAATTCTAAACACATAAATTTGACAACATAGATGAAACAAATTTCTCAAAAAGCACAAACTGGCAAAACTTATCCAAAATGTAACAAATAATCCAAATAATCTAAATCCTTCTATAAATATTACTGAAATTGAATTTGCAATTAAAAATCTTCCCCCAAAATACCCAGGTCCAGACAGTCTCAATGGCAAATTTTACCATTCATTTAAAGAAGAAATAGCATCAATTCTATACAATCACTCTATGAAGTTAGAAGACAGGGAAATACATATCAACTTACTCTGTGAGGCCAGCATTTCCCTGATATAAAAACCAGAAAAATAAGTGGTACAAAAAAAGAAACTACAAATCGATATCCCTCATGAACATAAACATAAGAATCCTAAAAAAATGCAAATGAAATTTGGCTATATATAAAATAGATAATTAATATACCACAAGAAAGCATGGTTTATCCCAGGAATACAAGGCTGGTTCAACATATGAAAATCAATCAAAGCAATCCATTTTAAAGATGTAAAACTCCATGGTATGGTTTGAATGCATCCTCCAAAGTTCATGTGTTGGAACTTCATCTCCAGTGCAACAGCATTGAGAGGTGGGAACTTTAAGAGGTGATTAGGTCATGAGGGCTCTACCTCTAAGGCTTCTGCCCTCATGAATGAATTAATGGCATTATTGATGGAATGGTTTAGTTAACTCAGAAAATAGTTCCTGATAAAAGGATAAGTTTGGCTCCCACACTCGCATGCACAGGCACACACATAAGCACACTCTCTCTGGCCCTTTCACCTTCCACCATGGGATGATGCAGCAAGAAGGCCCTCACCAGATGTGGCCACATGATCTTGGACTTCCCAGCCTCCAGAACTGTAAGAAATAAATCTCTATTCTTTATAAATTAGCCAGTCTGTGGTATTCTGTTTTAGCAGCACAAAATAGATTAAGATGCCCCAAATTATATCAGCAGATGAAAAAAAACTTTTTACAAAATACAATATCCATTCTTAATGAAACTCTTAGCAATTTGGAATAGAAGGGAGCTTCCTTACCCAGATAAAGAATATTTACAAAAAATCTACAGCTAATATCATACTTTATGTTGACAGGCTAAATGCTTTCTCTCTAATATCAGGAACAAGGCAAGGATGTCCACTCTCACCACTCCTATTCAACATAGTACTGAAATTCCTAGTCAATACTATAAGACAAGAAGGAAATATAAGGCATGCAAATTGTAAAGGAAGAAATAAATCTGTCCCTGTTCATCCACAATATGATTGGGTAGAAAATCCCAGGAAATCTATATTTTAATTTATGTTTTATTTTTTGAGACACAGTCTTGCTCTGTCACCCAGGCTGGAGTGTGGTGCCATGATCACGGCTCACTGCAACCTCAGCTTCCCAGGTTCAAGGGCTTCTCATGCCTCAGCCTCCATAGTAGCTAGGATTACAGGCATGTGCCACCACACCTGGCTAATTTTTGTATTTTTAGTAGAGATGGGGTTTCACCATGTTGGCCAGGCTGGTCTCAAACTCTTGGCCTCAAGTGATCTGCCCGCCTCAGCCTCCGAAAGTGCTGAGATTATAGGCATGAGCCACTGTGCCCGGCCCAAAATCTATTTTTAACTGATCTTTAACAAAGCATACAACAACATAAAGTGGGGAAATGATACCCTATTCAATAAATGATGCTGGGATAATTGGCAAGCCACCATATAGAAGAATAAAACTAGACCCTCATCTCTCACTTTATACAAAAATCAACTCAAGATGGATCAAAGACTTATATCTCAGACTCGAAATCATAAAAATTTTACAAGATAACATTGGGAAAACTCTTCTAGACATAGGCTTAGGCAAAGAATTCATGACTAAGAACCCAAAAGCAAATGCAACAAAAACCCTCCTAGTACTAATAAGCGAGTTTATCAAGTTCACAGGGTACAACGTCAACACGTAAAAGTCAATCATAATACTATATACAATCAATAAACAATTCAAAAGTCAAAATTAAAAAAATGTTTACAATAGTTCTAATAAGATAAAATCATTAGGTACAATACCAACAAAACATGTATAAAAGATCTGTATGCTGGAAATGACAAAATGCTGTTAAAAAAAATCACTAAATGCTTCTGTGCAGCAGAAGAAATAATCAGCAGAGTAAACAGACAACCAACAGAGTGGGAGAAAATATTCACAAACTATGCATTTGATAAAGGACTAACATCCAGAATATACAAGAAACTCAAACAACTCAGCAAGAAAAAAACAAATAATTCCATCGAAAAGTGGGCAAAGGACATGAATATAGAATTCTCAAAAGAAGATATATAAACAGCCAACAAACACATGAAAAAATGCTCAACATTACTAACCTTCAGGGAAATGCGAATTAAAGCCACAGTGAGATACCACCTTACTCCTGCAAGAATGGCCATAATTAAAAAAAAAAAAAAAATCTTGGCATGGATGTGGTGAAAACAGAACACTTGTATAGTGCTGGTAGGAATGTAAATTAGTACAACCACTGTGGAAAACAGTATGGAGATTCCTTAAAGAACTAAAAGTAGAACTACCATTTGATCCAGCAATCCCACTACCAGGTATCTACCCAGAGGAAAGGAAGTCATTACATGAAAAAGACACATGCACACGCATGTTTATAGCAGCACACTTCACAATTGCAAAAATATGGAACCAACCTAAATGCCCATCATCCAACGAGTGGATAAAGAAAATGTATCCATTTTCTTTATATCATATTCCATGGTATATATACACCATGGAATGCTACTCAGCCATAAAACAGAATGAAATAATGGCCTTTGCAGCAACTTGGATGGACATAGAGGCCATTATTTTAAGTGAAGTCACTTAGGAATGAAAAATCAAATATCGTTATGTTCTCACTTATAAGTGGAGCTAAGTTATGAAGGTGCAAAGGAGTAAGAATGATATAGTGGACTCTGGGGACTTGGGGGGAAGGATGGAAGGGGGGTGAGTGATAAAAGACTACATATTGGAGCCAGTGTACACTGCTCAGGTGACAGATGCACCAAAATCTCAGAAACCATCACTAAAGAACTTACCCATGTAACCAAAAACCATCTGTACCCTAAAAACTATTGAAAATAAATAAATAAATAAAACAATGTCGGTGGAACGAACTTTACTACATTATTTTGAAACTTACTATAAAGCTGAAATATTCAGGACAGTGTGGTATTGGAAAAAGGATAGCTATCTAGATCAGTGAAACAGAATAAAGAGCCCAGAAATAGACCCACTCAAATTTTGGACAAGGTCAACTAATTTTGGACAAAGGTACAACAACAAATGGTGCTAGAAAGACTGGAAGTCCATTGCAAAAAATGAACTTGAATACTTAAACCTTATGCAAAAAGTAATTCAGAGTGGATCATAGGTCTAAATATAAAATGTAAAACGATAAAACTTCTTAAAAAAAGACATGGGAGAGAATGTGTGAAATATTGGATATGCCAATTAGTTTTTAATTACATCATAAAAAACATTATCCATACAAGAAAAAAATAGATAAATTGAAACTATAATAATTTAAACATTTTTATTTATGAAAATTTAAAAAATAAAAATTGTTAAATATTTACATATTAAATTTTTTTTATCTGTGAAAGACACAAAAGAATGAAAAGAAATGCCACAGGTTGAAAGAATATGCTTGTACATTATATATGTGGCATATCCAAAATACATAAATAACACTTAAAACTGAACAATAAAAGATAAAATTTAATTTTAAAAAGTAGCAAAGCATCTGAACAAACTTTTCACCAATCCAAACGTACGGATGGCAAAGAAGTGTATTAAAAGATAATATCAATCATTAGGAAAATGAAAATTAAATGTGTAATGAGAAACACTTCAAGATACAGCTATTAAAGTGGCTAGAATTAAATACACATATAAATTTACAAGACAATATGAAATGCTGACAAGGATGTATTACAAAAGGAACTCTCACTCATTGCTAGTGGAAATGCAAAATGGGTCAGGCATTTTGGAAAACAGTTTGGCAGTTACTTTTAAAATTTAACATACACTTGACATATGACCCAGCATTTTCACTCACAGATACCTTTGGAAGGGAACTGAAAAATCAAGTTTACACAAAAATGTATATAAGAATATTTATGGAGCCTTACTAAAAATCACTAAAACCTGGAAACAACCAAGATGCTCTTCAGCTGGTGAATGGATAAACAAATTATGGTACAATCATAGACTAGAATACCATTTGGCAATTAAGATAACTGTTGATATTCATACAGCTAGGATGAATCTTAAATGCATTGTGCTAAGAGAAAGAAGCCATATCCAAAAGCTGACAAGTGATACAGTTCCATTTATATGACATCCTAGACAAGGCAAAATTATAGGAACAGAGAACAGGTCAGTAGTTGCCAGGGGTTGGGGGAGGTCTGAGGGGTTGACTATAATGGGCTGTACAAGAGAATTTTTAGGGTGATGGAATTGTTCTATATGGTACTATGGAAGAGGATATCTGACTTTATACATTTGTCAAAACTCACAAAACTGAATTTTATTGCATTCAAGGTTTTAGAAATCAACCGAAATGTCTGAGCAACTCAATATTGAATGCAGTTTGCAACAAATGGTTCTAACTGTATTACAAGTGTATATATCATAACCTCACTAAATGGGGTGGAGAAAGAAAACCTGAAACAAATAACCATGAAAATAGTGTTTTGCCGAATATTTAAAGACTAACGACAGAAAGTAATTGTGTGTAGACACTGTACTCTGATTGGTACAATTGTTTCTCCCAGGGGTATGAGTTAACAATTCTGAAACTACCAGTGTAGTAGGGTTGAATAAATAAATAAATAAATAAATAAATAACTTGTAGATAATGAGAGTCAGGTATTTCAGAGTCTAAGAAAGAAGCTCATAATAAACAAGGGAGAAGGTCTAGAATGATGCCTTATAGTGCAATTTAGGGTCAGAAATGGTATTAACTCATGTTTATTTTAACATATACATAAATAGACAGCAAAATACAGATGGGTTAGCATGCACACAAATATTTCTTAGCTCTGTCTGCTGAGAGGGCTAGAATTAATGATACCCTAAAAGTGACAAAAGCATCCAGATCTTGGTTTCCAAATACCAATTTTCAATTACAGGAACCATGGTTTCTTGGAGAAGAGGCTGGTGTATCTTGTAAAAAAGTAACGAAGTGCTAGAAAAATAAGGAGGATGAGTATATCAAAGGGACACAGGAAGGGAAAAGACAGGGATGAATAAGTGGAGCATAGAGGATTCTTAGGGCAGTGAAACCACTTTAATACTGCATGCATGTCATTATAAATTTGCTCAAGCCTATAGAATGTGCAACTCCAAGAGTGAACCCTAAAGTAAACTATGGACTCTGGGTGATAGCAATGTGTCAATATAGGTTCATCATTTATAACAAATACCCCTGTGGAAGCGGATATTGATAATGGGAGAGGCTATGCATGTGGAGGGAAGGAAGGGAGTATATGGGAAATCTTGGTACCTTCTGCTCAATTTTGCTGCAAACCTAAAACTGCTGTAAAATATAAAGTCTATTAAAAACAGAACAGAACACGGGAGCCAATATGAAAGAGTTCCTAATGGGTGAAGCTGGGACAAGGTGACCAACAAAATAAAGAAGTAGAGTACTATATTATAACCCAAAGAATTAAATATTTATGAGTACCTACTTATATACATACATTGTTGAATAAATAAGTAGGGGAGAGAGGAAAAATCTTTATAGAGGGATTCCAAATAATAAATGTAGAATAAATAAGGGAAGTAGAAAACCATCATTAGAACACTACTGTAATAATTGCTGCAGGCACGATCCACTGATTAATGCTAAAATTAGTGAGTGAAACTTTAAGGAGAATCTGAAGAGTTGCATAGGCTCAAATAATTTTACACAAATTATTACAGTGTTTTTATTATTTATTTATTTTTAATTATTTTGCATGTTTTAAAAAAATTATTATTATACTTTAAGTTCTGGGGTACATGTGCATAACGTGCAGGTTTGTTACATATGTATACTTGTGCCATGTTGGTGTGCTGCACCCATCAACTCATCAGCACCCATCGATTCGTCATTTATATCAGGTATAACTCCCAGTGCCATCCCTCCCCACTACCCGCTCCCGATGATAGGCCCCGGTGTGTGATGTTCCCCTTCCTGAGTCCAAGTGATCTCATTGTTCAGTTCCCACCTATGAGTGAGAACATGCGGTGTTTGGTTTTCTGTTCTTGTGATAGTTTGCTAAGAATGATGGTTTCCAGCTGCATTCATGTCCCTACAAAGGGCACAAACTCATCCTTTTTTACGGCTCCATAGTATTCCATGGTGTATATGTGCCACATTTTCTTTTTTTCCAGTCTGTCACTGATGGACATTTGGGTTGATTCCAAGTCTTTGCTATTGTGAAAAGTGCCGCAATAAACATACGTGTGCATGTGTCTTTATAGCAGCATGATTTATAATCCTTTGGGTATATACCCAGTAATGGGATGGCTGGGTCATATGGTACTTCTAGTTCTAGATCCTTGAGGAATCGCCATACTGTTTTCCATCATGGTTGAACTAGTTTACAATCCCACCAACAGTGTAAAAGTGTTCCTATTTCTCCACATCCTCTCCAGCACCTGTTGTTTCCTGACTTTTTAATGATTGCCATTCTAACTGGTGTGAGATGGTATCTCATTGTGGTTTTGATTTTCATTTCTCTGATGGCCAGTGATGATGAGCATTTTTTCATGTGTCTGTTGGCTGTATGCAAGTCTTCTTTTGAGAAATGTCTGTTCATATCCTTTGCCCACTTTTTGATGGGGTTGTTTGTTTTTTTCTTGTAAATTTGTTTGAGTTCTTTGTAGGTTCTCGATATTAGCCCTTTGTCAGATGAGTAGATTGCAAAACTTTTCTCCCATTCTGTAGGTTGCCTGTTCACTCTGATGGTAGTTTCTTTTGCTGTGCAGAAGCTCTTTAGTTGAATTAGATCGCATTTGTCAATTTTGGCTTTTGTTGCCATTGCCTTTGGTGTTTTAGACATGAAGTCCTTGCCCATGCCTATGTCCTGAATGGTATTACCTAGGTTTTCTTCTAGGGTTTTTATGGTGTTAGGTCTAACATTTAAGTCTCTAATCCATCTTGAATTAATTTTCGTATAAGGAGTAAGGAAAGGATCCAGTTTCAGCTTTCTACTTATGGCTAGCCAATTTTCCCAGCACAATTTATTAAATGGGAAATCCTTTCCCGATTTCTTGTTTCTCTCAGATTTGTCAAAGATCAGATGGCTGTAGATGTGTGGTATTATTTCTGAGGACTCTGTTCTGTTCCATTGGTCTATATCTCTGTTTTGGTACCAGTACCATGCTGTTTTGGTTACTGTAGCTTTGTAGTATGGTTTGAAGTCTCTCTTCTCCCACCCTCCACCCTCAGGTAGGTCTCAAGTGTGTGTTGTTCCCCTCTGTGTCCATGTGTTCACATCGTTTAGCTCCCACTTACAAGGGAGAACATGCGGTATTTGGTTTTCTGTTCCTGTTTTCAGTTGCTAAGGATAATGGCCTCCAGCTCCATCCATGTCCCTGCAAAGGACATAATCTCATTCTTTTTTGTGGCTGCATAGTATTCCATGGTATATACATACTACATTTTCTTTATCCAGTCTGTCATTGATAGACATTTAGGTTGATTCCATGTCTTTGGTATTGCGATGTGATATGTCTGCATGTGTCTTTATAATAGAATGATTTATATTCCCTTGGGTATATACCTGGTAATGGGATTGCTGGGTTGAATGGTACTTCTGTTTTTAGCTCTTTGATGAATCACTACACTGCTTTCCACATGGTTGAGCTAATTTACATTCCCACTAGCAGTGTATAAACATTCACTTTCTTCTGCAATCTCGCCAGCATCTGTTATTTTTTGACTTTTTTATGATAGCCATTCTGACTGGTGTGAGATGGTATCTCACTGTGGCTTTGATTTGCATTTCCCTAATCATAAGTGATGTTGAGCATTTTTTCATATGCTTGTTGGCTGTATGTATGTCTTCTTTTGAAAAGTGTCTGTTTATGTCCTTTGCCTACTTTTTAATAGGGTTTTTTGTTTTTTTTTCTTGTAAATTTGTTTAAATTCAACTTGATAAGAAACTTCTACAAAGCAAACAAAAACTATCACCAACATTATACTTAAAAGTGAAAGACTAAATGCTTTCCCCCTAACATCAGGACTAATGTAAGGATTTCCACCTTCTCCACTCTTTTGACATAGTACTAGAAGTTCTAACCACTGCAATAAGGCAATAAAAGGAAATAAAAGGCATACAGTTTGGAAAATAATTTTTAAAAATTCCCTATTTGAAATGTCATCATTGTCTACATAGAAATATCCCCCTAAACTACAGAAATTCCTTGAACTAACAAGTGAGTTCATCAAGGCTGCAAGATACAAGATCAACACACAAAAACAATCTTGAGACCTTCATTTCTGGCATGAGCGCATGAGGAACTCTGAAAACCCTTTCTCTAATAAAACAAGCTCAGCTGGCAAAAATTACAACACTACAATCTTTTAAAATCTCTGGAAATTATCTTAAATGGAATACAGCACATGAAGATATTTTTATTCAAGAAAATCTACTGAAATTTGGTAAGAACACAGTCTTTGACACATGTGCCATGCTACTGTTCCCAACCTTACTACTGTCCCCTCACTACTGGCTCCAAGCTTAGCTTGATAGAAGCTCCACTTAAGGTGTGTGTAGCCAAGATGAATCTCCTTTTCTTCTTGGAGAGAATGTCCCATCGGTACTTTGGCATCTTACTGGAAGGAGCAGAGAGCTAGCATTTAGCATTCCCTTCCACTCAAAATTGCAGAGGCCTGGCAAGTGTGGTTAAGAGGTTGGAGGTTCCCTTCCTCCTCCCAGTTTTTACTCATAGAATGGAGGCTATATCCCAGGTGCAATAGGCTAAGAATACTGGGGTCCTGATTACCCTCATTCCATCTTGCTCATAGGGTAGGTTCCACACCAGGACAGGCAAACTAAGACCAGAAGCTGCTGCCTCGCCCAGCACCCAGAACAGTGCTCAGACAGTATGCCCATGGAGAGAGGAAATTCATAAGATGAGCGAACTCTGAAACTCTCCCCCGAAAACTAACTTTATTTTTAACATTGTATAAAGAAGCTCAAGCCCAAGGATGTTCTCAAAAACTACAAGTTCACTTAACTAAGAGCAACATAGGCCAGCTCGTTTATCAGAGAGAACAAGAGAGAGAGGGACAGGTAAGAAGAGCCCTTCTGGGGTATGAAGAATCCTGAAAGACTTACCTCTCAAACTACTATAATGGATAGAACAACTACATAGAAGATCAACAACAGGGAAATAGAGGACTTCAACACAAAGTAGTAATAACGAACATCTGTAAAACACTCCATCCCCAAACAGCAGACTATACATTTTTTCCAAAGTGTACATCAAACATTCTCCAAGACAGACAATATTCTAGGCCATAAAACAAGCTTCAATAAATTTGGAAGGATGGAAATCATATAAGACATGTTCTCCATCATAATGGTGTAAAATTAAAAACTAATAACAGAGACAACTTTGGGAAATTCACAAATATGGGAACCTAAAGGAAACAGAAGAAAGGATATAATAAGAATTAGAGGTGAAAATAATAAAACGGAGAAGAGGAAAACATTAGAAAAAAATCAACAAAATCAAAAGTTGGTTATTTGAAAAAATTAACAAACTTGACAAACCTTCAGTGAGACTAGCCAAGAAAAAAAAGAGAAAACTCAAATTAGTAAATTCAGGAAAAAAAGAGGAGACATTACTACTGACTTTATGAAAATAAAAAGAATTATAAGGGAATATTATGAACAATCATAAATGTATGCCAACACAATAAATGCCTTAGGTGAAATAGACAAATTATTAGAATGATACAAACTCTCAAAACTGACTAAAAAAGAAATGAAATCTAAATAGATCTATGACAAGGGATTGAATAAGTACTGAAAAACCTTGCCACAAAGTAAAGTCCAGGATTAGATGGTTTCACTGGTGAATTCTAGCAAACATTTAAAGAATAATACAATTCTTCAAAAGCTCTTTCAAAAAGTAGAAGAGGAAGAAGCACTTTCCAACTCATTCCATGAGGCCAGTATTTCTGTGCTACCAAAGTTAGGCACATATATTAGAAGAAAAGAAAATTATAGACCAATAGCTGTTATGAATATGGATGTAAAAATCCCCACAAAATACTAGCAAACTGAACTCAGGAATGTATAAAAGGATTTATATGTATATATTAGATATATGTATATATTATAATACTTTATACATCACAATCAAGTTAGATTTATTATAGGAATGCAAGCTTGATTAACCTTTGAAAATCAATGCAATAGACCACATCAATAGAATTAAGGACAAAAACCATATGATCATCATAATAGGCACAGATAAAGCATTTGGGAAATTAAATATCCCTTCATGATAAAACCAACAACAAATTAAGACTAGAAGGAAAGGTCCTAAACCTAATAAAAGACACCAATGAAAAACCCACAGCGACTATCACACTTAATGATGAAAGACTGAATGTTTCCCCCATGCCCCCTGACAAGATCAGTAACAAGAGAAGGATGTCTGTTTTCATCTCATCTTTTCAACATTCTAGTAGAGGTTATAGCAAAGGTAATTAGGTAAGAAAAAGAAAATAAAAGGCATCCAGATTGGAAAGGAAGAGATGAAATTATTTCTATTTGTAGATAACATAATCTTGTATATAGAAAATCCCAAGGAATGCACTAAAAAACACTATTGGACCTAATAAATGAGTCCAGAAATGTTGCAGAATATAAGATCAATATACAAAAATCAATTACATTTATATAAAGTAGCCATGAGCAAACAAAATGAAATTAAGTAAAGCAATTCTATTTATAATAGCATCAAAACAATAAAATGCTTAAAAGAATACTTTAAAAAATGTAAAACACTCTGAAAACTACAAAACAATGCTTAAAATAAAGACCTAAGTAAATGCAACAACATCTCATGTTCAGGGACCTAAAACTTACTATTGTTAAGATGGTAATATTCCCTAACTAATCTATAGATTAAATGCAGCCTCTGTCAAAGTGCCAGCTTAATTCTTTGCAGAAATTAATAAATTGGTCTTAAAATTTATATGGAAATGCAGAGGACCTAGAATAGCCAAAACAATCTTGAAAACAATCTGAAAAAGAACAAAAATAGAAGACATGCTTCCCAATTTCAAGATTTATTAAAAACTACAGTAATCAAGAATGTGTGGTACTGGTATAAGGACAGGGATACATAAACACCAATGGAATAGAACTGAGAGCCCAGAAGTAAACCCTTCAACTTATTATAGTCACCTGATTTTCATCAAAGGTGCCAAGACAATTAAGTAGGGGAAAAAAGAGTCTTCAAAAAATGCTGCTAGGACAACTGGATATCTACATGCAAAAGAATGAAGCTGGATTCCCATCTCACACCACATGCAAATATTAACTCAGAATAAATTTAAAAACCTAAATGTAAGAACTAAGACTATAAAACTCTTAGAAAAAAGCCTAGGCATAAATCTTTGTGACTTCGCATGCTACAACATGGATTAACCTTGAAAACATCATGCCCAAAGAAATGAGCCAGATACAAAAGGCCACATATTGTATGACTCCCCTTATATAAAATGTCCAGAATAGGCAAATCCTTAGAGACTGAAAGTAGATTACTGGTTGCCAGGGGCTAAGGGGAGGGGGTCATCTGGAGTGAGTCTACAGTATGGAACTCCTTTTTGGCATAAAGAAAATGTTCTGGAAGTAGTGGTGATGG
The DNA here is from genome assembly GCF_037993035.2 of Macaca fascicularis. Taxonomy (NCBI): domain Eukaryota; kingdom Metazoa; phylum Chordata; class Mammalia; order Primates; family Cercopithecidae; genus Macaca; species Macaca fascicularis. Next base: position 54,977,405 of record NC_088395.1, read on the forward strand.
TTACACAACTATGTGAATATACTCAAAACCACTGCCTGTATACTTCAAAATGGTGAATTTTATGGTATGTGAATTATATCTCTATCAAAAACAATTTTTTTAAAATGTAGGAAAACACATACCAGGCAAATATTAAGCTAAATAAAGCTAATAGGTATATTAGCTAGTAGGTATATTAATATGAGAAAAAAGATTGATTATAGGGCAAAAACATCAATGATACCAAATTACCAGGTATTACCAGAGTTAATAATTTCCTTACATGGTGATAAAATATTCAATTCACAAGGAAGATATAGCAATTCTAAATCTGTTTGTAACTACGAACTTTCAAGATTGACAGAAATACAAGGAGACATTAACAAATTTTCCATATCAACAGGCAGCCAAAACCCCAGAAGAATATAGAACATTTGAGCCAGATTAACAAACACAACTTAATCGAGGTATATAGTACACTAAACACAACTGTAAAATGCACATTCTTTTCAAGTGCTCATGGAACATTTACCAGAATTTTCCATAAGTTGGTCCATAAAGCAAGTATCAACAGACTTCAAAGAACTGAAATAATACAAAGTTTGTTCTCTGACTAGAATGGAATTAAAATGGAAATGACAAGAGCACTGATCTATCAAAACAGAAGCTGGTCCAAGGGCTGGCACCAAGTACTGGAGACCTCCTGCTGTGGTAGGCATTAATCCTTTAGTTGCTAGATGATAATCAGTAGGTCCTGGCTGTCCTGGGAAAGGAATTGAGGTGGCCAGGGTAGCTGGGTAAGTGTCAGAGAGACTAAAAAAGCCTGGGACAGTGCCTATTTATAAAATGGACTAGAAATATTTTGAAAATTCATATGGCCATATGATTGTGAATCTGTGGAATATCAGCCCTGTTTAGTAGGCCAATTATAGCATTGTATACTTAAATTAGAAAAGAAGAAAGTCTGAAAATGAATGAGCTGAGCAGCATGCAACCCTACTAGTTAAAAAAGAGCAACAGAATGAATCCAAAGAAAGTAGGAGAAACAGAATAATGATGAAAAACTAGTTAAATAGAAAATAAAGATAACAGAAATGGTCAAAAGGTCAAAAGTTGATTATTTTAGAAGAATTATAAAAGTGTCAAACTTATAGCAAGATTGATTGAGAAGGTGCAAATAAACAATATGACAAAAGAGAAGCTATAACTACAAATGCAACAGAGATTTTAAAAAGATACAAAGATAAGAACTTCACACAAAATAAATTTGAAAACTGATGTGAAGTAGAAAAATTCCTAGAAAACCATGACTTAGGAAAGCTTAAGAAAGCTGACTTTAGTGGAAATAGCAAACTGAAAGGATTCTATAACTGATAAAAGAGATTGTATCCATTAAAATATTAAAGGAGACACCAGGTCCAAATGGTTTTACCTGGAAATGCTGCCAGGTAAAATATTTGAGGAATGGCTAGTTCTGCAGACAACCTCTGTCAGAGGACAGAATGAAAGGTTTTTTTTAATTCTGATTTTATGAGGTTACTATAATCTTGACACTCTTGGAAAAATTACAGGCCAATCTCTTTCCTAAGTAAAATGCTAAAATCCTAAACAAAATATTAGTGAAAGAAATTCAGAAGTTTTTATTTATCCCAGGACTGCAAGATTATTTCAACACAAGAAAAACTCTAATGTAATGTACCACAGTAATGGGTTAAAATAGAAAATTAATGTCATTTCATTGAATACAGAAACATGTTTAATAAAATTCAACATTCACTCATGCTTTAAAAATTGTATTGGCAAACTCAGAATACACAGGAACCTCTTTAACCTATTAAATGATATCTACCAAAAAAACTATAGCAAATTTACTCAATGGTGAAACTTAAAATCGGGATCAGCATAAGAATACACACTATTAACATTTCTTTTCAACATGTACTGCACATCTCGTGTGTGTGTATTAAAGGTGGGAGGTCTTAGCAGTGTAATAATATAAGAAAATGATAAAAATAAGGATTGTGGGGAAAATGAAAGCTATCATTTACATACAAATTATCAAAACTCATAAGAAAGTTTAGCAGGTTTGCTAGTTACAAATTCATTACATGAAAAACAAGTACAGTTGTATACATTAGCAACATACTGCTATAAAATTTAATTTTCTAAAAAGGTACTATTTAACATAGCAACAAAAAATAAGTCAAAAATCTTACAATGGCATGCAAGCCTTTTATGGATTAAATTATAAAACTTCACTCAACATGAAAAAGTCTGAATACATGGAGTGATATACCATGTTTAGGGAAGACTCAACATCACAAAGATGGCAACTCTCCTCAAATTGATTAGATTTACAGATTGAATGTAATTTCCATCAAAATCCCAAAAGTTCTCTCTCTCTCTCTCTGTCTCGTGTGTGTGTCTGTGTGTGTGTGTGCATGTGTGTGTGTGTGTGTGTGTGTGTGTGTGTGTGTGTGTGTGTGTGTTTAACTTGGAAAGCTGATTCTAAAATTTATGGAGAAGAGCACTGGGCCAAGAATAGCCAAGACACTACATAAGAAGGACAAGATGGAGGGACTTGCTCTACCAGGATAAAGGTACAAGAATGCCCATTGGATTATTGTTCATAATCAAAAATTAGAAACTACTCAAATGCTCAACAATAGTAAGATGGATAAATAAACTGTGGGATATTCACAAGGGGAATAAACAAACTACAACTGCTTGCAACAATAACATGGGTGGTTCACATAAACATAATGTTGCATGAGAAAAGAATATGCACAGCTGTTCAAGTACTTTACATGTTAATGTATTTAATCTTCAGAATAACATTAAGTGACTGTGTGTCTTCTAGAGAGGATGCTCCAAGAAAAAGGTGATTCAGACCTTACAGGGACAAATAGACTGGCCTCCCTAGCAAGAGGTGAACCAGACATTGCCCAGACTTGGCAACCACTATCTAAGTTTTTTTGCATCTATGGTCTGATAAAATTTAGTCAGATATTAATGAATGACTGTCTTGTGCACACAGAGCCCCATTTTTGGCTATGGCGAGTGGTAGAGTGGAAGTAGCACAGAGTGACCATTTATTGAATGACCACTTACATCTACTATGTGCCAGGATCAGGGCCTGATGTTGAGGATATGATGGTAAATAAGACCACACACCCACTTTCTTGTTTAAACAACAAGAACAATAAGAATTAGGATAATTAACAATTACTGAGTGTGTACTATGTGCTGGACACTCTTCTAAGCATGTCATAGGCTTCAGCTCATCTAATCTTCACAACTACACTGTTATTAACTTCCTTTTACAGGTGAGGAAACAGAGAAGCCCAGAGAGGTTAAAAGAGTTGTCCAAGGTCACAGACACAGGGGGAGACAGAGCTGAGACTCAAACCTAAGCAGTCTGGATCCAGAACCTCTGAATCAGTGAATTACTCCCAATAACACTGGGTCATAGGCATTAATTCTGTTTTATAGCTGAGGGAAGTGACGCTCCAAACTAAAGTGAGCACGTATTTATTTTTCATCTTCTATTTGATAGAGACTATATTAGATGATTTATGTATATTATCTCTCCAACTTGAAAGACACAGTTCCCAGGACTATAAGCATTCTAGCTCTGGAGGACCCGTGTATGCAGAGAATGGCTTGCTTGTCAACTAAACAGCCCCTTGGAAAAGGCCAAGAGTGGCTGGCTGGGTGAGGGTACCTCTCAGTCTCCAGGCTCCTAGATCTCCAGTTGAGTGAGTGTGAGAGCTGGTGGAGATAAGAAAGAGAGAGAACAGGAGCCTAGTCTTTTTTGTCTCTCTTCCTCCACCCACACCCTACATCCTGTATATTATAACTATATTTAACATTCTATATGCTCCTGGATCCTCTAAGCAACTACTGCTACCCCCAATATCTCTGAGCCTGGGCCTCCTCTAGCATTAGCAGAGTGGAAACTTGGTTAGCTGGCCTTTGGGGTGTCTGAGTCCCACAGTCCACAGCTGCCTTATCTTAACCCACCTTATGGCCATTCAGGCTACAATCCCTGGGCTGGATGCACCTTGGTCCACCACTGTCGCCTGTTATCTATGGGAAATGGGTATACTCGTTTCTTTTTAAATACGTACAGGTTTTGTTTACTTTTCTTTTGCCCTTGATCTTTCTTAAATTTCCAAAGTGAGCACCACACCAGTGGGCTGGCCCTGAGAGACTGTCTCTCTCAAATTCCTAGAGCAGCAAGGAGGTCCCTATGTGCCAGAGAGCCAACATTGGAGACAGGACATGAAGTGTTTCCCAACCTAGGCAGGTAGAGACTCAGAAAAGGCCTGAGAAAGGAGAGGAGCAATACTGACCAGTGACATGGCACTGTTGTGTACGCAGCACCTGTCCCCTGAGAGATGATGCCAGGAGCCATCACCTTATTTCACCCAGGCACTATCAGTCAGACAAGACCAACTCCCAGACACTTCACAGAAGTCACCAAAATGAAACATACTAGGCTATCACTGAACAGTCCTGAACTAGAAATCTTAAATTCTACACAAGAAACATTCCAAACAAGCTCTGCCTAAGAAATGAAAAGTTCCTAAAGATCCCTCTGATTAAGATGGTCTTAACCTAATCCTCCTTCTCTGTCTTCATCTCTTTCTTTCCGGTTGTCTTCTCTCTCATTCTTTCCTCACCTTTTTGACACTAGCCTCTATTTCATCCAGTTGTTCATCTACTCCAACTTTTAGGTTGAGGTGGGAGTGTACGTTAAGGGGAGGTGCATCCTTTGCTCTTCTACACCCACTCTACCACCACCACCTTGAAACCCACGGAAGTAAACCCCACTTACAGCCCCTTCTCCGATGCAGCCTGCTGCTGCCGCTGCTGTGTGGAATCCAGATCTTCTGCAACCTGGTTTGGGTGAGCTCTCCCATCTCTGGAGACATCTTAGGAGTCGCAGCTAATGACATCACTGCCCACAAGGTACCCGGCCTCACTTCCTATCTTACTAGCTGTCTTCTCCCTCACTGTGGTTACAGCAGCAGGTGGACAGAGCGGACGGGGGGTGCACTGGGTTTCTAAGCCCTCTCAAAGTCTGTCTTCAGTCCCTTCTCCTCTTTCCTCTGGTCCTAGCCTGCCTCTGCTCCTGTATGTACTAGGGGTATTGGGTGCAGAGAGCAAGAGGTTGGGCAGAGGTCAGGAGAGGCCTCTGAACTCCAAGGGCTGTGTACATAGGAGGTAAGTTGGAGCCCAACAAGGAAGGCAGCCAGCAACACAGTCCAGGTCTGACCAGTCACTTCCCTCCAATGAAGACAAGACTAATAGAGTATGCAAATAAAAGACCAAAGATCATGTGCTTACAGCCTGTGTGGGGTAGAGAGGCAAAGGTGATGGAGGTAGGTCTCAGCGGCTTTCCCAGCTTTGAAATTAAAAAATGGACCTAAGTAGAATGTCAAGCTCCAACCCAGAAATCAAGATTTACATCAGAAATGCAAGGTTCCCAAGGACAAAAACACAAACACAAAGTCCCTACTGGGGAATGCAGTGTTTTGAGCTGGCAATTAGAGGCCCAAACTGGACATGGAAGGTCCATTACTTCTCTGCTTCTCCGACCCAAAATGGCCTTGCATCCCTTGTCTTCTCTGGATTCTGCTGCCTTCCTTGCCACAGGGCCTCTCCCACCTGAAATGTGCTGCCTGGGGCACTCTTGAAGAGATGGGCACTATCTGATCATCTTTCTACTCTCTCCAGCCAAGGGCTAAATAAATAGGAGTAAACTGACACCTTTGGAAGAGTGCAGCCATTGCCTGGGGCTGGAGGTGGGGGAATGGTAAGCTCTGCCCACATGGCTGTTAGCCACTGTCAGATCCCCTAAGGAGAATGACATTGGCATCATGAACTGATAGAAAATTTCACTAAAGTTCCTCATGCCAAGCCATTAGGATGGAGATTTAAGAGGGTGGAGGCTGCAGCAGGGAGCAAAGAGCAATGGCCTCAAAGTAGGACAAGTCCACAGGCCAGAGTCATCCAGCCCAGATGACTCACCCTCACCTGCCCCCTCTCTCCCTCCCCTGACACGTTGTTTTGAGGCTTTTATGTGTAGAACTCATAAAACTGCACAGCTTGCCTGGAAGATGCGCAAGTGTGCTCTTACTTCACTCTTCTGCAACCTTCCCACCCCCAGTGAACCTTCAATGATTGGCTACGAGGAAGCTCAACTTTCTTCCACTGAGCTGGGCTACACAAGGGCAATCTCTTGGGGACAGAAATTTCCAATCCCTGCCCTCAAATGCTCTCAGTTCCACTTTGCCTTTTAAGAAGTTCCCTAAAATACATTTGCAAGCCTTAGTCTACACAAGGGTCAGATTTCCTCCAGTTGTTGTGTATAAATCATACCAAACTTTTAATACATTCCAGAGCCCACCTATCTAAATGAATCAACTGAGACAGCAGATTATGATGGTTAAGAGCAATAGGCTCTAGAGCCATATTTCTTTAGTGGAATCCTACCTCTGCCCCTTGTTGGCTATGAGACAATGAGCAGAAGACTAAACTTTTCAGTGCTTCAGTTTTCTTATCTGGAACATGGCAATGATAGGAGTACCTACCCTCCTTAGGATTGTTGAAGATTCAATGTGTTAAAAAATGTAAAGCAATCTGGGAAATGTTAAAAATATATTATCTAACACTGTTACTCCCTTTGGGAGGTAAATGATAAGACACCTCTTTGACTAACCTGAAACTTCTACTGTAATGCTGACCATACAGAAAACCCTCAGTTAAGGAAACTTACAATATTATGGCAAAGGTTTAACATTTATAATATGCAAAGAGCTCCTGCAAATCAATTAGAAGGATGAATTTGGTTTTACTCTTTTGATTTTGTGTAAAGACTTGTGAGATCATTTCATCTCACCCTCTCAGGTAAGAAAACTGAGGTCTAGAAATATTTTTCTAGAAATATCCTAAGGTCATGTAGCAAATCAGTGGCCAAGTCAGGAATAGAACACTAGGGACCTAATTTCTCCCAGGCCAGGGCTTTTCTTTAATTAATCAAACATGCCTGATCTAAGAATGTGGTCTTACAGGTTAGCTCAGAACCTCTAGAGTCTCAGAACTAGACTTTGTAAGAGATACAACTCTTTTAATTCTAATAAATTTCCTAACTGGTATAAATCTGTTAATATTAATAATCTTAATTATAACCCTTTCCCTGTATGTTTTCCATTGCCCACAAAGCAACAACATATCCCTTATCTCATTTGATCCTTACAAACATCCTTGTTAGCCTTACAGGGAAACTGAGGTCTGGGGAGGGGAAGTGGCATGTTCAAGGTAATCTAGCTGGTCACATGAACGTCTCTTCTATGTTTACAATTTTGTCCCCATGACCCTGCCAACAGGCAGAAGGACAATTTTAGCAGCAGGAAATCTGAGATAGGAAGCTGGCAGGCTTTTGACAAAGTCTGAAAGGGTAAACCTGGGGTCCAGGCTCTAAAACCTAACTTAAACTTGCCTGGAATTAGCTATGAGATTCCTCACTGTTACCAATTCTGATCCCAGAAGCAGGAGACCAAAACAAGCTTTATGGAAAGACCTCAACTTGGCACTCAAGACTTCTCAATCAAGCTTCAGCCTACCTGTCCAGCCATGTCTCTCCTTAGATCTCCATCCTTAAACTTCACTGGCTGACTCACTGGGCCCCAAAATACATGGTGTGTTTTCTTGTTTCTTGGCCTTTGCTCAGCCTGAAATGCTATTTTTTCTCCTTCTATTCCCAACACATTCTGACCCATTTTTCAAGGTCTGGTTTGATGTTCACTTCCTTTGGGAAGTGACCCCTGTATCCTTGGGACAGGCCTTGTCTTTGGTTCTTATATTGCCCACCTGCTCCTATCTGAGCAAGTATCCACCAGTATTTTCCTGGTCTGCTTCCCCACTAGACTGTGAACTCCTTGAGGATGGAGACTAGATCTCAGTGATCTGTAATTTGTGTTTCCAGTGTCCAATTCAGGCCCTGGCACAGAGGACAGAGGAGACACTTGCTTATTGTGTTTGTGCAGTCTACATCTCTCTGCCCTAGATGAGATGAACTTGTGGACAACTAATCCTAGTTCAACAAGGTAAATATTATAACAGAGAGCTGTGCAGGGAATTGGATGGGAGAACTAACTTGTCTGAGGTAGGAGGTAGCATCTAGAAAGGTTTCTCTACCTTGAATGGGACAGAAACAGATAAACACAAGAATTAAGTCCTCTCTGAAAAGGGCCAATGAACTCGTGGCAGAGAAAGGGTTCAGTCAGTACCAGATTCTCATTCAAGACCAAGCTCTGACCTGCAGCTCTTGGTCTAAAATTCTAAAATGGGGCTATCTCTAGGGAAGAAAAGATTACAATGTGATTTCCCAAGGCCCCCAGATCCTGACCCTGTACCCCTCCCAAAGTATAGGGCATGTGTATGGGGGGAGAATCCTATGTAAAGGAGCATATGACAGTGCTGATGGATAATAAAGTCATGAATGGGGTCTCCCTATTGGTAGCTCTCAGACTGTTTGGGTATGAATGCATTTGTGGAGAATGAAGGCATGAGGGGAGATCGACCACACACTTACAAGCTAGGTGCATGTATATGAGTGTCAGGCCTTCTGTGACAGGAGTCTATGATCCCCTTCCTTCTCAGCCACTGTCCTGGCCCACCATCTCTCCACTATTTTCGGCCTCATGCCTGGGCCCCAAACCTCACTGAATCCTAGTCCTGGAAGCGGCTCTCCACAGACCATAGTCGCACAGGGAGAAGAGCAGCTGGAGGGTTTTGGGTGGGATTGCTTGTGGAGCCTATATAAAAAAGCAAGATCACTACTCTTAGAGGGAGGAAGTCCCGAAATGTCTCCAAAGAGCTTTGGTTTCTGCCTTTCCACCCTTCTTGATCGTGACAGCCCTCTGAGGAACATTGGCTAGAGACTCTGATTTCCATTTTACTGAGGAGGCTACTGATGCCCAGAGAAGCTAGAGAGTTTGTTCAAAGCCCACAGCAAATCAACCCTACTTTACACATCAGTGGGGAGGTAAGAGCTATAATCTCAATCACTCAGTTCATTCAAAACCACACCAGAACAAGTTAGAGAGACTTTCACAGGTGCTAGGGAATTGCCCTGGGGGCCAGGGTCCCACAAAGGCCAGAATGGATTTTTAAAAATATACAGATATATAAATAGGTTACATATAATCTTTTCCCCCACTTTCCCATGCCCTTTAATGCACACGTCAACCAACCATCTACGCAAAGAAAATTTTTCAGAGGGCCTGAAGAATGGATGTGGATTTGTGTAACTCCTGCCTACGTTCCCTTCTTTCTCACCTACCTTTTATTCTAGAGGTTTTTTCTTCCATTGCTAATTATCCAACACTCGGATGTCTTGCATTTACAGACCCCTAAGGCAGGTCCAGTGGGTGGCATCAAAGAGGAAGCCTGGAGGTGTTCGTTGGTTCCCTGAGAAGGCTGAGGATGTACCCTTGTTAAGTGGGGGGAGTGTATGTGCTCTGTTGAAATATTAGCTGTTGTAGTTGCCAAAGAAGTTCCTGAGCCACCCGAAGCCTTTTCTCTTCAGTCCAACCATGTGTTCACCTTGCCCCAAAGGTCAGAACTAATATTAACAAGCCATTGCAGAATAGGGAAATTAAAACCAGCTATGGAGACAGGCAAGTTCTGGATTTTGCTGGGGCTGAGTTTCAGATTGGTCTTCAGTGTAAATGGGCATAATCTCTTACTGGAAAGCAATCTGACAATATGAAGCAAGAGCAATAAAAATGTTCATTTCCTTTGTCCTAGTTGTCACGTTCATGGGAGTCAATCCTGAGTCAACAACCCCCAAAGCATGAAAAAGCTTAGGACACACAAATTTTATTTTAATCACAGAGCTATTTTCTGATAGCAACAACTGGTAAATTTAAGTCCTCCAGGAGGAAAAGCAGTTTACTGCGTCTTTGCTGTAACCATTGAGGACGATGGCTCTAATGCTTAAATTCTGGGGGAAAAATAATTATGGTGCAATTCTGGGTGAGGAACCTAAAGATGCATCGTTATGCTTTTCCCTGGACATTGGGCATATCCATTATTTCTATTTTTTGTGCTCTCAAAAACAAGCCATGAACCTGTTGATGCTCTTGCTATTATTCTTTGTTCATTCATTCACCTGACAAATATCTATTGCTTCCCAATATATACTGTGTCCAGTATTAGGGGATGGGCTAACAAGATGAACCAGACATGGTCATTGTTCTCAAGCTGCTGGCAGTCTATTGGCAGCAGAAATAGAAGTCAATGACAGCTGTGTATTATAAGTACTGTGACAGAATGGACCATAGGGTGCCGTGGGGCCCCAGAGGAAAAGACTTAACTGGGGTGGTGTGTGGTCAGTAAAAACACTCAGAAAAGTAATCCTTGAGCTAATTAACATAAGGTTTGAATCCTGGCTCTACTACTTCAGTGTAAGAGAGACTGAACTGTGAGAATGAAGTGAATTCACTCGACGTCTCTAACTTAGACTCAATGCCCCAAACAGGGCTGTCCTGAGAATTAAATGCGATAACATATACAGAAGAGCCATGGATGCATCCGGAGACAGTGCTGCTCACGAGCTTACATTTCCTGGGCCTCGATTTCACTTATCTGAGAAACAGAACCAAGAGTAAGGATGTGCCCGGCTACATCCTTCGGAATGTTAAGAGCCAAGACAAATAAAAGCTACAGGGCAGGCTTGAGACAGCCTCCTCCTCCTCCCCTCTGCCCCAATAAAGCCAAAGGCCCTCCTCCTAAGTCTTATCTCAGTGGAGCGACTCTTACTGCTCCCTCCTCCAACCACGAACCTCCCTTTGCCCCGTTCAACGCGAGCACTTAGCGCCAGCTACTCCTGGGGCGCAAGCGCGGCAGCCATCTGTGCACTTAGGTGGGCGGTCCGTCGCACTGAGGGCGGGGCTTTGGCTGCTGAGCAGTTCCGCTCAGGGTCGCCTACAAAGTGGCAAAATCCCGTTTGTAAGTAACCGGACGCACCACGTGGACTTCTGAGTAGAGGAAAAACGTACTGAGACTCAGGTGTCCGAGCGGAAGGCGCGGGAGCCCAACTGGAAACTCCTCTCGCCATTCATTGCCCCTAGGCTTCCGCTCTGCTTCTTTCACGTCCACCCAGTTCTTCCTCCCGCCAATGAGAACTGAGGAAGTTGAAGCCCCCGCCCGACGTGCGTCAGGCGCTTTTGTGGTACGCACGAGAGCGCCTGCGCAAACGCACGCGGGAGGCGGGCCTGGCCAACTTCGGAACAGCGAGCTGTTCGCTCGCGCCTAGTTTGGCGCGGGCTGGGAGGTGTTCCAGCCCGTTAAGATGTTGCGCGTGGTGAGCTGGAACATCAATGGGATTCGGAGACCCGTGCAAGGGGTGGCAAATCAGGAACCCAGCAACTGTGCCGCCGTGGCTGTGGGGCGCATTTTGGACGAGCTGGATGCCGATATCGTCTGTCTCCAGGAAACCAAAGTGACCAGTGAGCGCTCTGGATTCCAGGATCCCTGCATACTTTTTCTTTCCCGCTAACTTTTGCCCCCTGTCCCATGTAATTTTACTTTCCCAGTTTCCTATTCTTAGAGTCCTGCCCTTAGACCCAGGTCTCTTCCCTATTAAACTCCCATTTCCCACCCTAGCTAGATCCCCAGTTGCACTCCATTTCCTGTCTTCAGCAAACTAGCTCCTTCTCGAAACCCCATATCTAGTCAGATTCCCACTCATTCTCTGGCCCCAAACTCAGTCCCCTGAATTTCCTCCTTCCATACGCTGTCCATCTCCCCGCCACCAAGTCAAACCTCCGAATTCTTCATCCTTGCCCCAAGCTCAGATCCTCTAATTCCCACCCCACCTTTGACCCCAGCTCAGTCTTTCTAATTGCCTCCTTTTCACACCTCCACCTCAGAACCCCGTACCCCTTATCTATCCCCATCTCTCCTCCCAGCTGAAAGTCCCTAATTCCCACCTTATTTCCCACCCCAAGCTTAGATGTCCTCTTATTTCTTCACCCTTCTATCTCCCCTCAGAATCCCCTAATTCCTTTTCCTTCCATCCCCAGTTCAGATCCCCTAATTCCCTCTCTCTTACCTCTCACCCTTAGCTCAGATTCCCACTGTCCTCTCATATGTCCATCCCCACCCCCAGCTCCCTCCCATCGTCCAGACCCCCAGGCTTAGCTCTGATTCTTTCCCTCTCCCACCTAATTCTCCACCTCCACTTCATAGTCTCTAACCACCCCCGCCAGCCTTCTAATTCTGATATCATTTTCCTCTCTGACATTTCCCATCTTTCTAGGTCTTCCTCTACTCATAGATACTTCATTCCCGTCACCCCCAACTCCGGCTCTGATGTGTGCAAGGAATTAGCCTACAACTGTAATTCCAGGCCTTTGTGTTTCTCGGATGCTAGTTTTACCTCTGACTTAATCTTACATTTTTTTTTTTTCCCTAGGGGATGCACTGACAGAGCCCCTGGCTATCGTTGAGGGTTATAACTCCTATTTCAGCTTCAGCCGCAACCGTAGCGGCTATTCTGGTAAATGGGGCTTTCTGTGGACTTTAAATTAGTGATGGAGGCAGATGGGGAAAAGGGTTTCCAATATTTGATGAGAGGGTAATAAGAAATTTAGACATTTAGTTTACAGAGCTAAAGCTGCATAATAGTAAATTACGTGAAATATAATTTTTATGGATAGAATTATCCTACTGGACCTCAGAAGTACAGTAGTAGTGTGGTGCTTAATTGTGTGAACTGTGGAGCCAGAAGCCCAGGGTTTGAATTGTGGCTCATTCCTAGCTGTGCACCCTCTGGCAAGTTACATTACCTCTTGGTGCCTCAGGTTCCTCAGCTAGAAAATGAGGATGATGTTTACCTTCTAGGGCTGTTACGAGGATTAAATTAATTAATCCATGTGATAGTAATAATTGCTAATACTTCTCGAGCACTCACCATGTATCAATGTAAAACACTTAGAACATTCTGTGGCTTTTTTAGATGCAGGAACTGAGACTCCAAGGTTTGAATAAGGTTCCCCAAGAACCACACTTTATGAAGATGACTTAGGTGACCTGTGTGGGGACAATTGGAGTGGGACAGGCTGTGCAACAGGGTATTGACTGCCAGGTCTGCTCAGAGTACCCTGTCTGTTCCCAGGTGTAGCCACCTTCTGTAAGGACAACGCTACCCCAGTGGCTGCTGAAGAAGGCCTGAGTGGCCTGTTTGCCACCCAGAATGGGAATGTTGGTTGCTATGGAAACATGGATGAGTTTACCCAAGAGGAACTCCGGGCTCTGGATAGTGAGGGCCGGGCCCTCCTCACACAGCATAAGATCCGGTAATAGCTCATATCTCCCTGCTACTGAGCACTGCTGGTGCTACTCTTTGAGTGTGAAGATTCTGAGGCTTGCCCTGTAAACATACATGCACCATGGTGAAGTTCCCAAATTTGCCTTTCCTGATTTAGTCCTGGCTGGGCTGCTCAGTGTGTGACCCTGGCAAATTTTTCCCCCTCTGAGGCTTGAGTTTCCATCTCTACAGTGTGGGGCTGGCCTGGTGATCCAGCCCTTATTACCATAGACATCTCAAAAGCAACTTAGTGCTGAATTCACTGCCCCAGGTTTCTCTCTTTCTGGGTGTTCTCTTTGTGAATAGCAGCGCCATTACCTGGTGGTCATCCTTAGATGTCCGTCTCCCTGCCTTACCAGTAGTCAGTCCCCAAGTCCTGTGCATGCCAGCTCATTTGTGTCTCTTTAACCCCTTTCTTTTCCATCCCAGACAGTCACCAAATGGAAACCATGTGGTATGGGGAAGGGACAGAAGGGGAGGTTTGAAACTGACCCCTTTTGAAGGTTTCTCTTTTCTCTAGCACGTGGGAAGGGAAGGAGAGGATCTTGACCCTAATCAACGTGTACTGCCCCCATGCGGACCCTGGGAGGCCTGAGCGGCTAGTCTTTAAGATGCGCTTCTATCGTTTGCTGCAAATCCGAGCAGAAGCCCTCCTGGCGGCAGGCAGGTACTGCAAGCCTAGGCAGCAAGGCTTCCTTGAGTCGGTCCTGGGTGCCCAGCCCTGTGTTAAGCTCCATTGAAAGGGATATGGAACCTTTCCAAAGAACTCAGAGACAAAGGGATATTGTTTCTACCCCACAGAATAGTTTTAAGGGTGAAATGAGATGAGAATGATAAAGTTCCTGGAAGCAAAGGAAAGTCTTGTTCCAGGGAAGGACAGGAAAGTGAGGGTGGGTTAGAGCAATCAAGGGGAGGTGGTATTTGAGCTCACCTCCCCTTGATTGAAGGACAAGAAAAATGCCCATTAGGTACTGATCAGTGAGGCAGTCATGTCAAACATGGAGCACTGTCACCTTTGGAGATCAGAATTGGGTTGGTCAGATATGAAAGGCAGCAAGGTTGTGGTAAGATTGGAGAGGTAGGCTGCTATGAGTTGCTGTTGGCTAGGAAGCCTCAATATGGGAGGTGGCCTGTCTGAGCTCTTGGGCCCAGGAAAAAGTATACGAGCCAGGACTGCTGCACCCCTTTCTGACAATCCCATATTGTGTTTTTCAGCCATGTGATCATTCTGGGTGACCTGAATACAGCCCACCGCCCCATTGACCACTGGGACGCAGTCAACCTGGTAAGGCTACCTCTAGGTGCCTGGCCCCACTTGATTGATTCTGTTTGTCCAGCCAACCAATGCTGAGTTTTTGGCCCAGGGACAGCTTCCTTTATGGGAAAGTGGAGCTTGGTTTGCAATACTATTCTTATAGTACTGAGGATTGGTCATTTATTCAATAGACAATACTGACTCTGCCACATACTGAGGACTCAGGAGTCAGATCCAACTCTTGGCTCCTAGGAGCTCTCCAGCATGGTGGTGGGCTACAGGCGCATGGCTGGCCAATTATAGGATGGTATTCTCAGAGCAGAGACACAGATGGCATCCCAGAAGGCTACGGGAGCTCAGAGATGGGAGTCCTAGGTGAGCTCAGACATCAGGACAGGCAGCTGAAAATGGCTGAATCTTAACAGACAAGTAGAACAGCTTTGAAGTAGCGAAGCATTTTAGCATGGGCAAAGGTTTCAAGGTGAGAATTTGCATTGTGTGCATGGGGAACCACAAGTCCCTTTCTTCTCAGTGACACGGGAAGGGAGGTGAGTGGCAGAAGGTGGGGCTGGAGAGTTGTTGGGGGTCAGATGTTTTCAAGGACTGTGAATTCCACATTGCCTTGGTCATTTCCTTAATACACTGTGTTTCTTGTTTATGAACTTTCAATACCTCTTGGTTACCTCTGTGATGCAGAGAAAACATCGAGACCTAGCATTCAAGGCTCTCCATGGACTGCGACCTGTCTGTATTTCCACCTTCAGTGTCCCTACACATTTTGTCCTCTCTAGACAGGTTGTCTCCTGTCGGCCTGTTGTAAAAGTTATTCTCATTCTGGCTTTTTTCACTGTGCCCTGAATTGGTGGAAATGACCCCCTCTCTGTCTTTTTGTTATATGAACCTCTTATCTCTAAGTCCCCCTAGGCCCATGGTTTTCAGCCCCTAACTGCATATTAGAACAAAAATATCAATATCTTAGCACTACTGCAGACTAATGAACTCAGAACTCTTGGGTGTGGGGCCAGGGTAGTGGCACGTTCTAAAAGCCCCCAGTGTGACTTTATCATGCAGCCAGGCTTGAGAACCACTGCCCTAGAATCTACAAGCCAGCTATCATCTTGGCTTGCCTTATGTCTCATGATGGGGGATCAGTGATTGATGTTGGCACAGTCCCACTCAGCACTGGGTTTGGCTTAGAGAAGGACCGTGGGAATATTCCTTGATTAATTTGCAGAAGAGCTACATAAATGTAGATATGGCTCCCAGCTGGGAAATGAGCAGAAGCGAGAGAATGGTGGTGGTGGTGTGGTGGGGAGCAGAGAGAATGCTACAAAGTGTGAGCCTTCAGTCCCTCCCTGCCTCATTCCTCTTACACATTCATTCAGTGTGTTCTTTCAGATTCCTGTGATAGCATCATACACCTTTATGCCTTCTCTACTTAGTTCAGAGGTAGCCTAGATCTCTCATGTATACCTCCTTCATTTTCTCCTCCAGGGAAAGAGAACTAATAGTGCCAGCTAAGATGACTTACAGTCTTTCCAAAATAGCAGAACATATCCACTTTCCACCAGGCTTGCTCTTTTAGTCTTGTCATTTCTCTAAATGGCACCATCATCCCCTTGGTTGCTTCAACTTAAAGCCTGGGAATTGTGCTAGTATTGTCTTTCTTTCTTACTCCGCTTCCCACATTCAGTTAGTCTGCAAGTACTGTTGATTCTAGCTACAAATCATCTCATAATTTCATGTTTCTGTCTCCTCTGGCACCCACCCTAGCCCAAGTGACCATCATCTTGCTTGTGTGACTATGGCAGCCATTTCCTGCTGGTATTCTGGTCTCAAGTCTGGTCTTTCCTCAAGTCTTTTGGGTATGCAGCACACTCCCTCCACACTCCCAGCACAGAGACTGTTCTTAAAGTTAGGAGCACCCTCCACCTAGGTTACTCTTGCTCAGCCCGCACACCTCCCCTCCAGATCACTTCTCGAAAGGAAGCCTCCTTGGTCCCCAGGAGTAGATCAGGTTCTTACTTTGTCCCTGGCATCATGCTTGGCACATAATAGGTATTCCATGAACATTCCTTGCATTGAATCAGTGGGTGGTTAGGTGGAGTGAATGGATGGACTGATGGATGATGGATTGGGGATCAGAGCCTAAGGAAGTATTCAGACCTGGATCCTTGCAGGTCCTCAGCTCAGAAGGTAGGAATGGTCATTGAGGGCTTTGACACAGTAGATAAACCAAATAGTGCCAGAGGGTTTAAAGGAAGAAGCTGACAGTCTTCCTAACTCTTAACCCCAGCCCTACTTCCTAGAGGCAAACACTTTTTTAACTTCCTGTTTTCCATCGTTTTAAAAAGCAGTTCTGGGAGTTGCTCTGATTAAACAAACTTTCAGATTTGCCATTGATGGACCAATGCAAGATAAATGCAAGCTTGTGCAGAGGGAAAAACAAGCATGGTCTTTTAAATCAGTAAGGATGAAAATCAGAATCCCAGCTCTGCCAATTCTGGACTGTGTGACCTTCAGCAGTAGTCCTCTTGGGACAACCAAATTTTCTTATTTGCAAAATGCAGCAGTTAGTCTAAGTCCCTTCCAGTTCTAGGTATCTAGTTCTGTCTCTCTCTCTTCCAACCCCCTTTCCTCCTCACCTAGGAATGCTTTGAAGAGGACCCAGGGCGCAAGTGGATGGACAGCTTGCTCAGTAACTTGGGGTGCCAGTCTGCCTCTCATGTAGGGCCCTTCATCGATAGCTACCGCTGCTTCCAACCAAAGCAGGAGGGGGCCTTCACCTGCTGGTCAGCAGTGACCGGCGCCCGCCATCTCAACTATGGCTCCCGGCTTGACTATGTGCTAGGGGACAGGACCCTGGTCATAGACACCTTTCAGGCCTCTTTCCTGCTGCCTGAGGTGATGGGCTCTGACCACTGCCCTGTGGGTGCAGTCTTGAGCGTGTCCTCTGTACCCGCAAAACAGTGCCCACCTCTGTGCACCCGCTTCCTCCCTGAGTTTGCAGGCACCCAGCTCAAGATCCTTCGCTTCCTAGTTCCTCTCGAACAAAGTCCTCTGTTGGAGCAGTCGGCGCTGCAGCACAACAGTCAAACCCGGGTACAGACGTGCCAAAACAAAGCCCAAGTGCACTCAACCAGGCCTCGGCCTAGTCAGGCTGGCTCTGGCAGAGGCCAGAAAAACCTGAAGAGCTACTTTCAGCCCTCCCCTAACTGTCCCCAAGCCTCTCCTGACATAAAACTGCCTAGCCCACCACTGATGAGCGCCCTCATGACCCCGAAGACTCCAGAAGAGGAGGCAGTGGCCAAAGTGGTGAAGGGGCGGGCCAAGGCTTCAGAAGCCAAAGATGAGAAGGAGGTACGGACCTCATTCTGGAAGTCTGTGCTGGCGGGGCCCTCGCGCACACCCCTCTGTGGGGGCCACAGGGAGCCATGTGTGATGCGTACTGTGAAGAAGCCAGGACCCAACCTGGGCCGCCGCTTCTATATGTGTGCCAGGCCCCGGGGTCCTCCCACTGACCCCTCCTCCCGGTGCAACTTCTTCCTCTGGAGCAGGCCCAGCTGAACCAATGGAGGCCTGGGGACGTCTGGCATAGTCACCCCTGCACGTGATCTGAGGCCAGCTCCCCTTCCCTGAGCTGCCTCCTGCTTCTCCCCGAAAGTCTCCTACCCTTCTCTTCCTCTTCTTAGCCCTCTCTTCCTCACTGACCTTCCTACCTAGCTCCTTGTTGGTGAGCTTTTTGCACCTTAATGCTGTGACCCAGCCCGCTACACCACTTTCCACCTTCCTGTCTGAAGTACACAGACACTGGCTGCCCCGGGAAGTTGTGTGATTTTAAATCACTTCTGTCTTTGCTGGAAAATGTATTTGTGCATAAATAAAGTCTGTGTATTTGTTTCAGGGTTTCACTTTGAGTGGACATTGTGAATGTACTCCATAAAGTTGAGTCAAAGAAGCTATCTCAATACTGGGTTTGCCAGCTGGCTGTAGCCCAATAATATAATTCCCAGGGAAAGGGGAGGAGGGAGGAGGGAATAGTGAGGAGTGAGGAGCAGTGCTCACCATAAAGAGTTCTCTGCTTAGTTGTAGGAGTTTACTGTACTGCTGCGGTTAAATCAGCAAGGGAGGTGGGCTATGTAGCCTTAAACCAGAGCTTCCCAACTAGTGTGCCCCACAGCTGCCCCAGTGGATTGCAGAGTTGAAAGAAATAGGGTCCTCAGCCCTCAGCATTGCCAGGCAGGGCCTGAGATCACACAAGTCTCAGGGAAGATCACTTGCTTAGCAAGTAGTATCATTAGTGCCCCTAAGTGTGCCATGGAAATGTTTCCCGTATACTGTGACCTGGAAAGTGGAAGCATTGCTTTGAACACAGTGCTTGCTCTAGCCAAGCCTCTTCTCACTTGTGAAAATGGGACTGGTCGACTGGGCGCAGTGGCACACGCCTGTAATCCCAGCACTTTGGGAGGCCGAGGTGGGTGGATCACCTGAAGTCAGGAGTTCACAACCAGCCTAACATGGTGAAACCCTGTCTACTAAATACAAAAAAATTAGCTAGGTGTGGTGGCACGTGCCTGTAATCCAAGCTACCTAGGAGACTGAAACAGGAGAATAGCTTGTACCTGTGAGGCGGAGGTTGCAGTGAGCTGAGATCATGCTGTTTAACTCCAGCCTGGGCAACCAGCAAAATGAGGTCTCAAAAAAAAAAAAAAAAAAAAAAAAAAAAAAAGGACTGGTAAATCCTGTTCTGTGGGATGCCGTGGGAGGGAGAGAGGATAATGGATTGAGGAAGACATCCATATCCCCTTCTGGAAAATACCTCTGCTTTTGGGGAACCACTCCTTTCTAGGGAATTTGGTTAGGGCTGACTCATCTCCTGGCTTCAGGGGCTACCCTGGGCCCAGATTTCCAGGGCCCAGATTACCAGTGAAGAGTCAATCCCTGGATTTTTATTGAAACCATTGGAGAAGAGCCATTTCAAATGAATCTGCTTAGTATCCCGGCTCTGTGCAACTCACTGTGTAGATTTTGGGCATTTCTTTCCTCTTTCTCATTCTGTTTCCCTGTTGGTAAAATGGAATGGTGACCAACAAGTGACCTATGGTTTCCTCAGATCTGCCACTTGTCTGAGGGAGTCAGGTAGAGTGCATTTGTCTGTTCCCTGTCCAATAAAAGGCTACACATGCTGCAGTTTGTGCTTTATTTTTAGGCTCAATTCAGCTAGAGGCACACAACAAAGCAGAAGACAGAGGAGGCCTGGACCCAAGTGAAGTGCAGGTGGGGTGTGAATCCTAGGCAGTTGGCTTCTCAGGCATAGGTGGTGACATACTGGGGCCCCATATTCCCGAAGTAGGAACGTTCCCACTCACTCATGAGCTCGAAGTGTACAGGACGGCGACAGAAATTGCAGGCAGCCACAGACACATCCTGGAGGGGCATCCCCACCTCAGTCCAAGCCAGCAGCAGCTTCTCTGAAGGTGGTTGGGGGAGGGGAGGGAAAGAATGAGTTAGACTAGATCTTCCAAATCTAGTACAGACGCACCAAGATATTGATCCTCCTCAACCCTTCAAGATACCTCAGGGCCAGAAGTAGCCTACTCTGTTTGCTCCTGTGTGTGCCGTGAGTATTACCATTTGTATCTGGATGCTGGGATATAATAAAAGGTTGGGAAGCTCTCCTTTGACACAATTTGAAGCCATACTGTCCTGGCTATAGGATGTATAGGAAGTATAGGATGTGCTGTGGCCCAAGAATGACTATCTGCTTGGGAACTCCAAGCCCTATGAGGACAGTGATAATGACAGTAACCATACTGTGTCATTGGTGCTATGACCAGGAAACCTGGGGTAGGGGGTCCACCTGGGGATGTGAAAACCCAGAGATGGGAACCTGACCTAGCTGGAGGAAGTACCCCAGGTATGTTCCGGGGCTCTGTTCTTGGCCTTTTCTGTGTTCATGCCCTTGTTGATCTTGTCTAGTCACATGACTTTAAAGACCACCTATATGCTGATGGTTCAGAAATTTTAATCTCCAGCTCACGCCTCTCTACTGGTTTCCAATCTTGTATATCAATGGCTTTTCTCCATCTCCACCTAGATGTCTAGTATGCATTTCTAACTTATAAGTACAACTGAGCTACTCATGTCCCTACTTTCCACCAAGCTATTCTACTTTCAACTTTTCCCATCTCAGTGGATGGCAATTCCAGTTGCTCAGTTCAAAAATTTTGGAATTATCCTTTATTTTTCTCTTTCTCTCTTACCCTATATCCCATCTAACAGCAAAGACCATTGGCTCTACCTTCAAACTCTGACCACTTCTTATTGCCTTCATTATGATCAAGTCTGAGCTACCATCATCTCTCACCTGGGATATTACTGTAGCCCACTCTTGGGTCTCCCTGCTTCCAGCCTTGCTCCCTTTTAGTGTATTCTCTACATAGAAGTTGGAGCAATTTTGTTAAAACCTGAGTCAGATATATCAGTCCTGTGCTCAAATCCTTTCAAGGGTTCTCAGAGTAAAAGCCAAAATCCTTCTGATGACCTACCATACCCTATACAATCTGGTCCCACATTGCCTCTGTGTACTCAATTTTTCTGTCTCCCACTTATACCATTCCACCCATACCCATCTTCTTACTGTTCCTCAAATATAAAAGGAATATTCCTGTGTCTTCCCTGCCTCAGGATGTTCCCTCTGCCCGGGATGTCATTCCCTTAGATATCTGCTTCACTAACTCCACCTCCTTCAAATCTTTGCTCAAGTTTCACCTCAGCGTCTTCTACCCTTGCCACTCTAATACTATGACCCTTCTCTGAACTCGCCCCTGCCCCCTTATCCCATTCTCCTTATCCTGCTTTATTTTTCCCCATAGCACTTAGGACTAACGTGCTATTTAATTTGCTTATTTTTAGTAAATTTTTTAACTATCCCCTTCCACTAGAATGTAAGCTCCAGAGGGTAGGAATTTTTTGTCTGATTTGTTTGCTACTGCATCCTCAGTGCCTAGAACAGTGTCTAGCACACAGTTGGTACTCAATACATATTTGTTGAAAGAATGCCTAAGTTAAGTCTAGAAGATGAAGGAAAGTAAGCCAGAGGAAAGTGTGAGGGAGGGCATTCCAATCAAAAGAGAGCAGCACGAGCAAAGTCCCAGAGGTAAGAGAGCAGAGAAAAATGAGGGAACGACAAGTCATTCAGTGTAGCTGAAAAAATAAAATGCATGTGGGGAGGAGGTGAGGGCATAGAGATCACCATGTGGAAGGCATTAAATGCTATGCTGAAGAGCTTCAACTCTGTCCTGTATGTCAATGGTTTCCAAATTTTGGACTATACATCGCTATCAGTACAAATGTTTTAGCATGTACCTCCAATCTCTGTATATTTGTTTATGTATTATATATGTATAATTGTCAGTCTGTATATTAAAGATCAGTATCAGTAATGCTTGATTTCCTATTTTTAAGATTAAAAAAACATAAAATTCTAATACATATTCTGCTCCTTCACCCTGTAACCATTTTGCATACCTCACCTTGGAGGCCACTGCTTTAGAGTCTAGAGGGAAACATGAAGGGGTTTAAGCAAGGGAGCAATATAGTCAGGTTTTTAGAAAAATCCCTCTGGTGGTCAGCATCGAGAAAGGATTTGAGAGGAGCAAGAGAGAAGCAGAGAAATTAGGAAAAAATCATGTTGACATGGATTGAAGAAGTGGCAAGGGAGAAAAGCAAATAGGTTTGAGAGAGATTATAGAGAACTTTTGCAGGATTTCAGGATGGATTGGCTGTGGAACTTAGGGACTGGTGGAGCCATTGTGGATGCCTCTCATATATTCTTACAAAAGCCTAGCCTAAGTGGAAATTCAGAGAACCAAGAATACTGAGCTCTACAATTGAAGCCCGGAGCAATAGAGAATACTGAACAAAAGGCCCAGGAGTCTGGGTCATCAGCTCAGAGAGGTGGTAGACCTAGCAGTTATGACCATGGAGGTAGAGAAAGACCTCCCAGTTGCAACTTAGAAGGTGTGTGACCTTGGATCAGCGACTATATATTTTTGTGCCTCAACTTCCACATGTACAAAATGGAAATGATAAGAGGATCTCTAACTCTTGAGGTTGCTGTGGGGATTAGATGAGTTAATATGTGTAAAGTGTTTAGAACAGTGCTTGGCACATGGTAAGTACTTAATGTTAGCCAGCATTATTTAATGTTTTTGAATGAATGAATGAATGAATGGCCCCTACCTAGCTTGTCTTCCGTGAATTCTCATACTGCCCATGCTTCAGACAAACAGAATGATGTTGTCAATACATACCCCCTGCTTTCCTATCTCTAGGTCATTGCTCATGGAATTCCCTTATTCTGGAATATTCTTACAACATATTCACATGTACTTCAACATGCATCATAAAAACTTCCTTACTCACAAAGCCTCTCCAATTTCATCCTTCTCACCCTCTCTAGCCATAATGTGCTCACTCCCTCTAGCTCCCAGAATAGTGGAGCTCGTCATACTGGACCAGTACCATCTATATCTGGCTCCTCTGCTAGACCATCAACTGCCTACATGTCTTTCGTCCAACAGGCCTAGAATGAGCACCTGCTCAACGTCAGGCCCTGCATTAAAAACTACCCAGGCGGGGCCTGGTGGCTCACGCCTGTAATCCCAGCACTTTGGGAGGCCTAGGCAGGTGGATTATGAGGTTAGGAGTTCAAGACCAGCCTGGCCAACATGGTGAAACCCCATCTCTACTAAAAATACAAAAATTAGCTGGGCATGGTGGCACGTGCCTATAATCCCAGCTACTTGGGAGGCTGAGGCAGGAGAATTACTTGAACCAGGACCCGGGAGGCAGAGGTAGCAGTGAGCCAAGATCATGTCACTGTACTCCAACCTGGGCTACAGAGCCAGACTCTGTCTCAAAAAAACAAAAAACAAAAAACAAAAAACAAACAAACAAACAAACAAAAAAACTACCCAAAAGAAATCCAGCAAACATTAGGTGAACTGACTAAACTGGCATTTTCAGGCTAAATCTCAAACTACTCAGCTCTACAAGCCTCTCAATTCAGTCCCTATCTCGTATTGTCTTTGTAGACTTACAGATTGATACTCCCCTGCCCCACTCCATTCCTATGACCCTACATTCCAATACCACCTGCTTATTGTTCTTGATATATCCCTGGCTGCTTCTCATTCTCCTCACCTTTCTTCATGCTCTTCCCTCTGCTAAGAATACTTCTTCCATGCCCTCTTTGTTTTAATGCCACTCACTTTGCAAGACTCAGCTCAGGTGTCACCTCTACTAGGAAGCCTGTCTTGGATCCCTCAAGCAGAGTCAGGCCCCTCCTCTCTGCTCCAACAACTCTACCATGCACTGCCTTGTGGAACTTTGATCATCCCTTAATGTCATTGTTTGTGTCCACTATGGTATCCCCAACCAAACTGGAGCCCTACGAGTGTAGGGGCTGCTTCTCATTTATTTGTGACCCTAGTATAGGTGCTGGCACACATTAGATGTTCCAGAAATATTTTGTAAACTGAATGGTCTCTGTCCTCTCAGCTTCTCTTTCAGATCCTGGGCCTGAGGGGAGGGAGGTCCTGTAGGCACCCATGTTGAGAACTTACCCACACAATCTTCCATCATCTGAGGGCTGTGGTGGGGGGAGGGTGCCAGGCGCAGGAGCTCTTCACCCCGGGGGACAGTTGGGTAGTTGATGGCCTGCACATAGATGCCATGCTTGGAGAGCAGGAGATCACAGAGCTTGCTGTTGAGTGCTGCATTGCCCACCTGGACTCAGGAGAAAGGCTTATCAGTACCTGCCACCCTGGCTCCACCATCCATTAAGCAGATGGAGGGAACTAGATCAGGGAACATCACTGAATTTTGAGATAGATTTTTTTTTTTCATTAGGGGCTTAGTGGCAGCTCCAGAATTTCTATCAAGGAGGAGCTCAGAGCTAGCAATTTGATTTGAAAAGGATGGAGCAGTGGTGGTACCAGGAGCCCTATTTGGAAGCTGTTTGCAGAGCAAGCACACTGATTTTACTTAGCTAATATCCTAGTTTAGGATAGTTCTGGGTGAGAAGATGCCCCCCACAAGCCAATTCCAGAACCCCCCAAGCCAATTATGGGGTGCTGTCACTAAATTAATTCATAAAATGAGTGTTTAAAGGAAATACTAGGTTAGTCTAAAAAGCAGTGACTATTTCTCATCCACAAAATTGTCACAAATAAGTGTCCTTTCCCTGCCCTGGCTTACTGACTCACACGAATACATGTCATTTAAGAAAGAAGTAGCAGTTCATTTTTAAAGGCAGTAAACGCTTATATTGAGGATCCAAAGTAGCAGCTAGTACTATGGCTTTTGATTTTATTTTTCTGCCCTCAATTCTCAATAAGAAGTACATTTTACACCATGATCATAAACGCACACATACGCATACATGTATATATGCACATACACAAAACGAATACAAATTTTTCACAAATTGATAGCCTTAGTATGTGTGCTGTACTCCAACATTTTCTATTCTATTTCTTTTCTTTTTTTTTAATGCTAATGATAACCCACTAAGCTGATTTTGTGACCCATTAATTGTCTTGATTCAGTTTGAAAAACTCTGAATTATAGGCTGTGAACACTCGCTATTGTTAGGGTTAGGATAATCTAATAAGCATGAGGTAATGGCTGATGCAAGGAAAAGACTGGTTAATCCAAAATGGCTGATAAGTTTTCAAAAAGGGAAACAAAGCTGGCAATAAGGGGAATGGTTAGCAGGAAAGCAAGTAATTGAAGACAGAAACAGGTGTGTTGGGAGTGGGGAGGCTCCCAGAAGAAATAGGTAGAGAGGGCAATGGGCAGGGTGGGGCTCTCACCCGGATGGGGATGATGTGGCTGGGGCAGGGGATGACAGGAAGGCCCCTGTCCATGAGTAGCTGGCGCATGTGCTTGACGTTGCGCTGGTGGGCTCGCCTCAGGGCTTGGCCCTCCTCTCCCTTGAGCAGCCGCACAGATTCTAGAGCTCCAGAGAGCACCATGGGGGGCAGAGAAGTGGTAAAGATGAAGCCTGCAGCATAGGAGCGCACCATGTCCACCAAGTCACGGGTGCTGGCGATGTAGCCACCCACACAGCCAAAGGCCTTGCCTGGAGACAGAAAGTAAGAAGATATACACAGATCCCGTAATCAGTCCCAGAGGAACAGGATCATGTGCCAGATAACCCAAGGGGGTGCACCGAAGATGGGGCTCCAGGCTGTCTTCCCAGGCCTCTGCTCATCTGTCCATGACAGGGCAGTCAGAGCTGATAATTCTGCTGCTTTGAGATAGGACTTTCAAGTCTCGCCATATGCAATGACTAGATAGGTAGGAGCTGGGTGGGGACCTTTAGCTGGATAGGGTCAGGAGTGGAGCTAAGATGAAGCTTGGGGCTGGGGTGGGGGAGGGATTTAGAAACACAGCTCTTCACATACTCAAGTTGAATCTAACTATTTGGCCTAGTTCAAGGTCTTTTCAAAAAACTCTCCTAGACTTTCTCATCAACTCTGCAGTGGGATGCGAGTGGAGAGAGGGAGTCCAGGAGGGCAGTGGCCTGGGGCTGTGAATTCTGTCCAAACAACCCCTATAGCTTTGGGGAGGAGGGAGAAGAGAATTTTGTAGGGGCCTCATCTCTGCAGGGTATATAAGAAGGCCCAAAACATTCACTTACCAAGAGTTCCAGAGATGATGTCAATCTTATGCATAATTCCATCACGCTCCCCAATCCCAGCGCCCCGGGACCCATACAGTCCTACAGCATGGACCTCATCCACGAAGGTCAGGGCCCCATACTGGTGGGACACATCACACAACTCCTCGAGGGGACAGATGGCACCTGAGCAAAGCCAAGGGATAGAGGTAGGACATCATAACCCTTCCCCAGCTCCATTTCCAGCGTGGAGATGCCTACTGTGGGTTGGAAAAGGGTGTTGTAGAGAGGAAGGAGGATGTGCACCTTCATTTACAACTATTCCAAACCTCTGTTAATGGGTTGATTGCCTGTATCTCATCCCTGCCTTCTCTCTCTTTCTCTCTCTCTCTGTATGTGTGTGTGTGTATGTGTGTGCGTGTGCATGCGTGTGTGTTCCCCAGCCTGGGATCAAGGTTTGACCCTTTGTCTTTCTATTTTTACTTCATTCTGACAATATCTATTTTCCTGTTTCTGCCATGTTCAGCCTCTCTCTGCCTCTTTTGTTTCTTTTCCTGCAATCTGTGTGTATCCCTCTGTACTCCCTGGAAACTGCTGAGGTACAAGGAGTTGTAATACAGAAAAAACATCTTCAGGTGGAAATAGGGGTTCCAAGCCAGGATTTTAAAATGTGAGCAATTGGTAGGACAACCTGAGGGGAGTCAACTACAGAAGGTAGAACCTGAGACGAATGACAGTGTGATGGTTCAAGCATCATTTCAATGGGAGAGATTCAGCCTAAGGATCAACAGTTTGGGCAGTTTGCACCCCAAAAATAGGTAAATAAAGAACAATTTATTTGCAAATGTAATGAGGTAGAATGGTACCAACATAGTTTCCACTAGAGAAATAATGAATTTGAATAGTCTCAGTGGTAGAAATATACAAAAGGAATAGGATAGTTTTACTTTATTGCTAGTGTTAGAAATGTGGGAGTGGGCATAATAGTAAGTTCCTTACATATATTAACTCATTTAATTTGCATACTTATATTTAATTATTATCACTTACATTTTGCAAATAAGCAACTGAGAACTGAGACACAGAGCAATTAAGAAGCTTGCCCAAGCCAGTAAATGGTCAGACTAGGATTTGAACATGGATAGTCTAGTTTTAGAGCCTGTGTGTATAGTCATTACATGCCACTTAAGATAGCTAAATCAGGGAATACTATGGACTCTTGTTTCAGTTGGAAAAGGGACAAACTGAAATGAGTTGACCTCTTCCCTTAAATAAATCCATAAAGGGATAACTAAAACACATGATTTCTACATAATGGGGCCAGTAATAGAAAGCTTTGGACATTGTTTCAATTGAGCAAAGAAAGGAGGTAGGAGTGTGAAGATCATTTATTTCTACAAAAGCATAATAACTAGAATGGTTTCTATCATCTCTAATTCTTACAGCCAGATATTTTACCTTTGGGAAAATTGAGGCTTAGACAGTTAAAGAGTTACCCATGGTCATAGCCAGTAATTGTCAAAGGTGGGATTTGAACCCAGGTCTCTCTGACTTGAAAACCTGTTTTGACCCCAATGCTTCATACTGGACCTTGAAAAAAATCCTGGGCAATGGTTTTTGGAATTTCCTTCATAAAAACCAAACACTGGGATTATTGATTTACATATCATTTCTAACAAGAGAAGTGTTACTTGAGGAATTGGAGTTATATGTGTTAGGGTGCAAATACTTTAGCGCCAATTTGCTGAGCCACTCAAGATGAATTGGATGCCAACTCTGAACTTTAGTTTCTTTACCTATAAGATGAATGTAATAGCTGTCTCCATTCTTTGGCATTTACTAGCTGTGTGACCTTGGACAAATTACTCTTTTTTTTTTTTTTTTTGAGACGGAGTCTCGCTTTGTCGCCCAGGCTGAAGTGCAGTGACCGGATCTCAGCTCACTGCAAGCTCCGCCTCCCGGGTTTATGCCATTCTCCTGCCTCAGCCTCCCGAGTAGCTGGGACTACAGGCGCCTGCCACCTTGCCCGGCTAGTTTTTTTTGTATTTTTTTAGTAGAGACGGGGTTTCACCGTGTTAGCCAGGATAGTCTCGATCTCCTGACCTTGTGATCCGCCCATCTCAGCCTCCCAAAGTGCTGGGATTACAGGCTTGAGCCACCACACCCGGCCTGGACAAATTACTCTTATGTCTCAGTTTCCTCATGTAAAAAATCAAAATAATAATAACACCTATCTCATAGAATTGTTCAGAAAATTAAGTGAATACATGTAAAATACTAATAATTTTGCGTGGCACATAATAAACACTCTATAAATATTAGCTGTTATAATGTTATCATCATCATCATCATGATTTTTGTGAGACCAACACTAGTAAACATACACTCACACATATACATACCATCCATGGAGTGGACAGTCTCAAAGGCCACAATTTTGGGTATCTTAGGGTTGGACTTCTCTAGAAGTTTCTTTAGGTGGTCAGGGTCATTGTGCCTGAAGACAAACTTGGCTGCTCCACTGTTACGGATACCTTGGATCATGGACGCATGGTTGCCTGCGTCTGAGTAAATCTCACACCCTGAGGAAGCAGATACATAATCCTTAAGCTTCTGTCCCAGTACTCCCACTTCAGCCTTCAGGTTTGACCTGGCAAAGAAAAGGGCCAACCTTTTCTTCTCTTCGAAGACCTTGCTCTGCTTCTTCCTTCTCTGGGAACGTTTGTGACACTTCTTTCTCCCTTAGAAGGTCTTCACTGTTCCCAAATTCTAACCCCTACATCCTTCCCTCTGGTCATTTGTAACCCTGGTCTAGCCTCTGACTGCCTTAGGATGGAAGAACATTTAATTTCCCAAGAAGCTTCAGAGTTCTTTGAGGACAGGACCTGTTTTCCTTCTCCTCAACATATAGGATCAAGACTTGGAAAAGGGATTACCCCAGGGAATGCTTGTTGGCTTGGACTGATGCTAGATTCTTCCTAGTCTAGATGAAATTCCATCCGTTCCAGGTAGCTTGTGGTTCCATCTGTTTGTGGTTACAGGGATGGATATTTATCAGGCTTTTACTGTTGGAATCACAAGCTCATGGCATGTCAGAGCTGGCAGGTCTGTTAGTGATCATAGAATTCATCTGCTTTACTATACAAGTGAGAGAGCTAAGGTCCAGAAAGATTTGAAGAATGCAGGGCTTTTTACTGGGCAATCCTGGTGGGGCAGGTGGGCATGTGAAATTGGTAGAGGGAGTCGATTCCTGGACCTCCCCAACCCCTGCCACTAACTGCACTGCCATCAAGGAACTGTGGCCTTTTTATAAGAGTAAGGGATAACTTCCACCTGAGAAAATGAGTTATGGCTTTCTGGAGAACATGGCTTGAAAGACAAGCAGACTGGGAGTTGCATGGGAGCAAAAACGTCTTATTATCTCTCTGTCTCTGGTGTACAGTATAAGAGTAAGCACATAGTAGATGCTAAGTAAACATTTATTAAATGAATGGATAAATAAACGGATGACTGATTTATAAGTAAGCGAATGAGCATATGAATGAATGTATTACTGAATGAAATAGTGAGAGGAGGGATGCAAAAAGGTGAGACTGAAGAGATATATAGAAGCCAGATTATTGAGAACTTTAGAAGCTGTGATAAGAAATTTGGATTTGGTCCCAGGGGAATGTGGGTCCACCTAAGGGTTTTGACCAGGGTGGAGGTGGTGGGCAACAAACACAGTTTTGCATTAAAAAAAATTCTGACTGCTGTAAAGAATAGATTATCAGAGGGCAAAGGTAAAATTTTCTTTAAAAAATGATGTTGGATCAGACTAGGATGCTGGCAGTAGAGATGGAAAGAAGTTGAATTCTAATGGTTGAGGAGGGGATGGACAAAAAAATCTTAAAGATGTTGAGTTTAGTTGGGGCTTATGCGTGAACTCAAAAAAAGTTTCTGAGAAGTGGTGGTAATATTTTTGCTGTGCTGAAGAATCAGCAGGAGGTGAGGAATTAGATAGAGCGGAGACTTCTCTCAAGCAGTTTGCCTGTTACAAGGAGGAAAGAGGGCAGTAGCTAGATAGTGATGAGGGGTTGAAGCAATGTTTTTTTATAAGATGCAAGAGACCTGAAAACATGTTTAAAGAGAGGGGGAGGCTGAAGATACAGGAGAGGAGGAGAGAGCCAATAGGTCAAGATTCCTAAGGTGGTAGAGAGGAATGGGGCACAGAGCAACAGTGGAAGGATTAGTCACAAGAAAAAGGATACTTCTTCCACTATAACAGAAGAGAAGGAGTGAGGAGAGGACATGTGAAGATGCTTATGAATTTGTAGGTGCTATGTGGCTGGGAGTCAAGGACATTGCTGTCTGGTGTCTTCTATTTTGAATGTAGTAGAACATGAAGTCATCTGCTGAGGGAGATGGGGAGGAGGGGGTGCAGGAAGGCTGAGGATAATGGTGGTTTGGCAAAACTGCACCATAAACTTGGGGAACTGACCAGGGAAATGGGATTGCCAGAGAGCATGGAGAACCCAGTAGAAATTAAGACTATGAATTTTTAGTGACTCCTGTCTGAGCAACTGTATGAGCCCAGAATTGATACAGTGAAGATGGAGAGTTGTATTCATTCTGGATTGGGCCATGGCAGAAGGACAACAAGGCATATGAGGTGAGGACATTATAGACTAGAAAGTAGGAGACTGGGAATATGGGAACCAGTGTACAAGTGAAGGGATTGGCTTTAGGCAGAAGGAGAGATATGTCTTCCATTGTAAAACGAAAGAATGAGGCAAGGCTAGATGAACAATTAGATAAGTTTGTAGGTTTGGTGGCAATAAATAAGGATTCTCTGTCTGGGGCTTCTGTTTTTATTGTGAAGTAAGATGTGAGATTATTTGCTAAGTGTGAATGAGAAGGTAGTCAGAGGTTTTAGAAGAGGAGAAAAAGTTTGAAAAACTCCTGTGGAGACATAAAATAACTATTTATGTGTGTTAAGAGCCCAGTTGAGTTGGGAGGTGATGAATTTATAGTGTTTCCCTTCTGTGAGGTTGGGTAATGTTCCCCAGTAGTGGTCCTCTCTAGGTGCAGAAAGGGAGAAAGCAGAGGGATGTAATTATCCAGTGTTGAGGATATGCAAGGTGGATAAGAAGGAAGAACGATGGGAGTGGGAACTCCAAATACAGGGGAGGAGTGATGGAACCAGTGAAACTGGATGCTGTATTGCAGGATACCAGCCCTGAACAAAGCTCAGGCCTCAGGCTTACCGGGCAGGATCTTGGCCAAGGTGAAGAGAGTAGAGTCATTGGCCACAAAGCAGGAGGAGAAGAGCAGGGCTGAGTCCTTCTGGTGCAGCTCAGCCAGCTCCTGCTCAAGCTCCACATGAAACTTACTGGTGCCTGAGATGTTGCGGGTGCCACCAGCTCCAGCACCATGACGCTGCAGGGTCTCCCTGGCCAGGAGAAAGGGAGAAAAAAAAACATGGCAGGCATCGAGGAACTGGGTAGGTTTCCCTTCCTTGATGGGAGTCAATGTTGAATTAGTGATCCTATATACACTGTATCCTGTGAGACAAAGTAGAGGGAAGGATGGGGAGGATAGGGAGACATGTACCTTCCTTCTAGGACTGGAGGTACTCAGGGAGAGAGAGAGAAGCTAGGTTGAGCTTGAGTAGTTTGGAAGACCTAGAGGAGGTCACACTCCATCTCTGGCAATACTAATTCTGCAGCTAGATTAAAAACTCAGGCAGAGTGGGCCTTGCCTGGTCTCCCGTCCTTCCCCTCCATAGCATTGGACACCCAAGAGTTTGGGAAACATGGTGTGTTGACTTAGTTCATATCCAAGGAATAGATATGGTGGAGGACCTCGGACAAAAACGTGGTGGTAGAACCCAGGTTTCCACTGCCAGTTCTGCTTTTTTTTTTTTTTTTTTTTTTTCCTGTGTGTGGTTTTTCATCTCCTCTGGCCACTGCTGATGGCTGAGAGCCTACTACTCACCGTGTAGCTTGCAAGACCTGAGGGTGTCGGCTCATGCCCAGGTAATCATTACTACACCAGATGGACACATCCTTTGAGGCCACAGATGCCTCAGAGAGATGTTGGGCAAAGGGATATGCATCAGCCCAGCGGTTCACAGTCTTGAACACACGGTAGGTGTGATCCTGTTTCTTCTCCATGATCTTGTCCCTGAAAAACTGGTCATAACTGAAGACATAGTTTCCTGCAGGAGCAGATATGAGGATGAAAATAATTCATTTTAAGTCTCTTCCTGGCTAGTCTGTATTTTACCGATGTTGCTGATTTTGAGTTCTCCAACTCTTTTTCCACATATTCATTTATGTGCTCAGTCATTGACTTATTGGACCACATTAACTCTCTACTATTCATTCAGCCATCCTTTTGCTTACTCATTCACTCCTTCACTCAGTAGTTCATTCACACATTCATTTAGACTTTTTTATGGCCTCATCTCTCTTCCCGGGTTGGTGTGGCAGCCTCCTTACTAGAATCACTACTTTCAGTCTCAGTGGAAGGAGTATCAACAGATCTTGTTTCTAGCAGTCTCTTTGCCACTTCCTAGCGGTGTGGCCTTGAACAAGTCACGAATCTTCTTTCTTACTTTAAATTTCTTTATTTGTAGAATGAGGCTAATAATACTTTCCTTGGAGAATTGTGAGCATCTGACAACCAACAACATGTAATATATTCAAACTAATAAATGGCACATCGTAATAGTAGTATTATTACTGCTATAGTATTAGTAGTCATAATAATACTAATAAAGACAGCTAATATTCAATTATATTATTATAGCTAACATTTAATGAATGCCTAATACATGTAAGTTCTTTCCTAGGAACTTTATAAATATTTAATTTATTCCTCACAACAATACTCCAAGGACAGTTCTATTAGTATCTCCATTTTACAGATGAGGGAACTGGGGCATTAAGTGTTAGGTAACTTGACCAGGGTCATGCAGCAATTAAGTGCTCATCAAGTAAGTAACTCAGAGCCCACTTCTTTAACCATTACCACTACAAGATGGGGTAACTTTATTTCTAGGATAAATTGAAATAATGTTTGCCAAAGGGCTTGTTAAACTCCAGAACTCTTTACATGAGACAGAAATCATGTTGCAGACAGCAATTTATATGGCTGCTGGAGGTGCAAATTGGCAACATCCTTGCTGCAGAGATGTTTGGAAATATGTATCAAATGTTTTTAAAATGCACATACTGACATATCTAGAGAAATATTTGCAGCATAATTAACAGACAAATGATTGATACTCAGAATTTATTATATAATCTCTGAAAAATTAACATGAAAAATTTCAACCCAGTAGAAAAATGGACATAGAATAAATGTAGAAAAATATTATTAATCAGGAAAAAGAAAACTGGGAGAACAAAATTTCACCTATCAATTGATAAAGATTTAAAGTTTGATAATATCAAGTGCTGGTAAGGGTATGAGACTATGGATACCCTTCTTGATAACTGGTACAGCCACGTTGGAGGGCTAATTGGCAATATTTATTAATATCGAAAATGTACACACCCTTACATCCCAAGAATTTCCACCTCTGATTGTCTATCCTGGAGAAACACTTGCCTGTGTGCACAAGGAGATACATTCAAGGATGTTTGTTGCACCACTGTTTGTAATAGCAAAAATTGGAAGCAACCGAATAGAGGAGTAGCCAAATAATCTCTGTTATATCTATGCTACAAAATATTTGGAAGCATTGAAAAGTAGGGTAGATACATATGTGTTCAAATGGAAGCATGTCTACAGTATATTGTTGAGTGAAAAAAAAGGCACAGAGCAAAATATATAGCAAGATATTATTAGGTAAAAATAAAAATTGAAAAAGGTAATACTCTACATTTTCTTTGAGTACATTTGTATATATGTAAAACCAACCTACAATCTAAACTGAGGGAATACAAAAAATTGGAAACAACAACTTAAATTGTAGATGCTTGATTAACTGAATGATATTGAATCCATACTATACCCATGACATATTTTTAAGTAAACAAAACAGCATAACAAACTCCAGGTAAAATAAAATCACACTTCTAACAAAAGCGTGGGTGTGGTGAAGAGAGCAGAGGGTGTGTGTGTGTGTGTGCGCGCGCGTGTGTGTGTGTAGCCATAGAAAAATATCTGGGAGAAAATATAGCAAAAACTTAATGGTGGAACTCTGCATGACTTAAATTTCCCTCCTTATACTTTCCTGTTTATGTTGAAAAATATTTTACCATGAATCATATTCCTTTTATATTAGAAAATAATGCAAATGTCATTATGAAAATGAACATAAACACATATAAGAATGGGGAAAAGGTGCTCTATGAAGGGTGAGAGTTTTTGAGGGAAGCATGGAGAAGAAATAATGGGAGTAAGCCTAATATTTAATGAAGCCTCATTAGAAACACTTCCATAAACGTAATTTTATTTTCTACTCATGGTAACCTATTGAGGTAGGTACTAAATGCCATGGAAGGAAAGTGTCTTACTTGCCAAAACACCTAGATCCAGCAAGTGTCAGCATTAAATTTTAAACTCAAATTTCCTTTGGTTCCAAGGCCCTTCTGTGCTGTTTCCCCTACTATGACAGAGGCCCTTTCAGAATGCCTTCCCTATTCTGATCCCCTTTATTTCCACCTCAGCAAACTCACCAGGCATATTGTTCTGAATCAGGTGTGTGACCTTCCCAGAGATCTGCTTCTGCTCCTGGGGACTGGAAAATGACTTCCTTAGGCTGGCTGAGACCAGGGAGCTAGGCAGATCTGAGATGGAATGTGAGATTCATTGGCCATGAAGAGAATGGGGAAAAAGAAAGCACGTGTTGTCCTCTTTAAGCTCAACGCAACATGTGAAAATTCAAGTTTATAAGGTAAGGACACTTTCTGCAGCGAGAAGAAATCTTCTCCAAGGTGAGCTTCTATTTATCTCCCTGAATGGAGACTATTACATTGTTAGGAAACCTTCTATAAGGTGACTCATACTTCTCTCCACTAGGATTTTCCCTTGGGTGAGGTAACTGGGGCAACCATCCTGGGTCCTGCATTTAGAAAGTAGATGCAGGAAAATGTACCTTACTCTTCTAAACATCATTAAATTTCAATTTTGAAGTTTTTGTCCTTAATGATATTCCAAAGGGGCCTATGAAAGATGCCAACAGTGTGGCCATACCTCAAGGGTGATTATCTTGGGTGGTCTGCACTAATTAAGCTGACCTGGGGATCTGCACCCTGGTTAAAGGAGGTACCTACTCCCAGCTCTTTCTCTTTCATGCAAATTCATATTCTCATAGAGTGGTCTTGCTGAAATGTGGGACCCCAGCCTGTTGGGATCAATTTAGCCACCTGAAAAAGAGGAGTCAAAATTCTAGGGGGCTCATCTTAGAATAATGACTAAAAGTTTCAGGAGCCTGTACATGTGCGTTTGTCAGGAATCGTGTGCTTCCGCATACAGCCTAAACTGTTGCCTACCATGGCTCCCCTGGAAAGAATGGACTTCTTATCATGGGATGTGTACTGGCTGCTTTTGTATTAGCCTAGCTCAGGACTGTGATGTAGTGGGTTCAAGCATTAGGAGTAAAGGTTGCATAAGGTGGAACTTGACTCCAACCTGTTTTGAAAGCCTTCACATCCTCCTGCACTTCTGGGGCTGCCTTCTGCACAATCTTGCTCTTCCCATCCTGGAGTTCCGACAGCATGAAGGGACAGTGGCCCTTGGCCCAAGATGGAGAATCTATGCAAAGGTAAGAGAGTAATTTGGGGTGCATTTCTAGTCATAAGTTCAGCTCAACAATAATTACTTAGATCTAATGTACCCCAAAGCCCTATCTCAGGCTATCATAGAGACACAGAGATAGATGAGTCTGGTCCCTGTGCTAGGGGAGCTCCTAAGCTGGTGAGAATGGCATACACTGAAGACACATTGTGAACAGTGCTGGGATAGAGGAAGTAAAGGGGCTACTGAAGTCCAGAAGAGGGAGGGGAAATGAGCCAGAATTGGAATTAGACAGTTTGGAGGTCTAAGCAGGCTTTGCAGAGGAGATGATTAGTGTTAAAGCTTAGTGTCAAATGAGAAGTATGAGATTCTCCAGTATGGGGTCTAGGAGAGGGTAATCTGACAGGAGCAAAGGCACAAACTCTTGACACAGTAGTTGATTTAGGCAATTTTAAGTAGTTTCAGCATGTCTGGAGTATAGTGTGTGAGGGACATGACAGTGATAATTTTTCTTTTCTTTTCCCTCTCCTCTTCTCTCCTCTCCTTTTTTTTTAATTTTTATTTTATTTATTTATTTTTTAAAATTTATTTATTATTATTATACTTTAAGTTGTAGGGTACATGTGCGTAACGTGCAGGTTTGTTACATATGTATACTTGTGCCATGTTGGTGTGCTTTTTTTTTTTTTTTTTTTTTTTTGACAGATTCTCGCTCTGTAGCCCAGGCTGGAGTACCGTGGTGCGGTCTTGGCTCACTGCAACCTCCGCCTCCTCGGTTCAAGCAATTCTCTGCCTCAGCCTCCCACGCTTGTAATCTCTGCCTCAGCTGGGATTACAGGCACCCACCACCACGCCTGGCTAATTTTTTTATTTTTAGTAGATACGGGGTTTCACCATCTTGGCTAGAGTGGTCTTGAACTCCTGACCTCGTGATCCACCCGCCTCGGCCTCCCAAAGTGCTGGGATTACAGGCATGAGCCATTGCGCCTGGCCGAGAATGAGACCCTTTCTAGAGGACCTGGCAGAAGACAGATCCTGGGTACATTTTGGGGCCAGTTCATGCTATCTTGACACTTTTCACATGAACCCTCCTAATTATTAGGCAAAGATGGCCAGTATGGCTTGGAACTTTTACCCCAGGACAGTAACATTCTCCCCTTTTGCTAGCAGCCTCTTCTTACCTCCTCCAGCCTTTGTTGCCTTAAGGTGGATTTGAGAACAGTTTGGTCCTTGGGTAGCCAGGATGGGACAGTGTCCAATACCAAACAGGAATTGGTGAGTCTTAACCACCTTGCCCAGGAGGCTTGTGGGGCCCCGGGCAAGCACTGGGCAGCACTGTAGCAGCATGGCTGCAGTCACCATCTTGAGCCCGAAGTCCTGCAGAAGACATGGAAGAGATGAGATTCCATCATGAGGGCCTGGCCAAAAGCCAGGCCTTTGATCCTCATCTTCAGCTTCCCACCCAAAACTTGCTGCCTCTGAGATGCTCTTATTGCCCTTCCAGGGAAAGAACTTCTTTCCCAATGTTAACATGTACTAATAAAACATCATAGAGGAAGAAATAGGAAACTGACTACTGGGCAAAGAGGTGAAGGAAAGAGTGCTAACTGGAGGTCAGAAAGCCTGGATTCTGACTCACTCTGGCACTGACTACCTCTGTGATGATGAGGATCACTGAAATGTGTTTTCATGTGGCAGGATGAGAACTGCCAATCCACTAACCCTTTGATCAATACTTAAGGCCAAGAATCTTTCTAAGAATGTTGGTCTTAGCCAAGTGAAGATTCAGCCTGCTAATGCAAACATATGTCATTGAGCAGAGCTCCTGAGGCTTGGCCCAGGGTGTTTCCTAAGCAGGATCAGCCAGAGAGGGAGAAGGAGCTTGAGGTCAAATGTATCAGTTTAAGGAAATCAAGGGAACAGTAAGGAAGGGTAGGGCCTAGGTCCTACAGACTATGTGCCACCAGCCTGATATTATGCTGTCTTTGAATTTGCTCCTGTCTCTTGGATAAGCACAGATCTAGAAAGAGGTGAAAGCAAGTCCCAGTGGGGCTGGAAAAAAAGGCACAAAGACATAGTCTATGGGTTAGTGAAACAGGCAGAGGCCAAGACAAAGAAGAGAAAGGGGGCAAAGGGATCAGAAAAAGAGAAAGCAAATGACACACAGGCACTCAATAAATATTTGTTGAATTTTGGGGTAAATTGATGAATGAACAGAGTCTGAAATTGAGGAAGGAGAAGGGACTAGGAGAAAAGCTAGAAGAAAAGAAAATGTAGGAAAGATAAAAGGAGGAAAGTAGAGAGAGAACAAAGATGTGGTGGTGGTGGTAGAGTTAAAAGAACAGAAATTGAGGGAGAAAAAGACCAAAGGTAGAGGGAAAGGGAACAGGGTGAAGATGAAAACAGAGATTGAGTTGAGAGAAAGAGAAAATGAAAAAAGAAAAAGGAGGTGGGGATAGCGCACACAGGGATAAAGGCAGAGACAGACAGACCAAGGGACATGAAAGGGACATGAGGAGAGATCAATGAGTCTAGAGGATTATACAAAGATTCACAGAAGTGAGAGCAGGAGTGGAGAGAATCCAGCAGGGGTAGAGAGTCAGTCAGACACAAAGATAAAAAAAAATGCTTCCAGAAATTGCAAAAGGCTAAGTGAGTTTGGGGAAGAGAATCGTGGCCCTAATTGAGGGAGGTGAGAGAGAGAGACCAAGGGACAGAGAGAAGAGCGTAGAGAAAAATGACAAGATCAAAGGATAGAGACAGAGAGGTGACTAAAGCAGGGGGATGAGGGTTAAGAGGAGTGAGAGCTGAGAGACACCAAGAGAAAGACAGCTAGAGAGAGCAAGAAGGAGAGACAGATGTAAAGAAAAAGGGCAAATTGGAAAGACAGAGTCAAAAAGTAAGACAAGATAAGGGACAGTACAATGGGAGAGACATGGGAGAATGTGGGAAGACTAAAGCCCTGACACTGTGAAGAAAGTTACTGAGTAGAATCTACTAGCACCCTCAGCCTTATGTCGTGAGGGACAGTTCAGCTCATGGCCCTGTCCTCATATGGCAACCTCCTTCATCTCCCTCCCTTCCTGATCTCATAGAATAAGCACCCTCCCCCTACCTCACAAAACAACCTCTTTTTTCTTGTTCCATCCCAGAGCAACCTCTCCCCCACTCATGGGCTGTCACAGCATCCTGGGTTTGTATGTGGGGCCAAGGCATGTGGGCCCTGAAATTGGAAACGACAGAAGGGTTGTTGGAGGGACTAAATGAAACAATCCAAGTTAAGCCTTTAGGGTAGTGTTTGGCACATAGTAAATCTTCAATAAATGTTAGCTTTTCTTATTAAAATTCCAGCTCTCCAATTTCATTGTTGGATGTTCTTGTACAAATTACTTCCCCTCTCTGGATCTTGGCCTTCATCAGCTGTCAAATATGAGGTAATTATGGCCACTTCACATGGTAGGTAAGGAATTGGATCCAGTGCCTACCTCATATCTGGAGATATGTGTTTTCCTTCCCCTGCCTGCTTGTGAAAGCTAAAGCACTTGGGGCTGAGCCTGTAGACCGCAGATAAAGTTGCCAGAGTTTATCGCCATTGGGGTCTGACCACTCCCCAAGCTGAGACCAGGGCGTGGGAGAGAAGAGGAGCCCCTTTCTGGAATCACGTCTGAGCATCTGGCTAGAGCTGGCCCTGGCTATTGGTGGTAAGAAGTGGATAGCCCAGAAGTGCAGGCAAGGCAGATGACAAGGCTCCAGGCTCCTGTAAACTCCCCCAACATCAATACTGGCAACAATAATGCCAACAACATTGGGGTATGTAGTGGGAAGGAAAGCCCCCAATATTGGAGGCAAAGTCCAGTCCTGCCTTGGGATGGTGGAGAAGGCCTACCTCCTGTATATAAAAACAGAAGAAATTAAACACATGTCATCACTAGGGGGCTTTTGGCCATGATATGCTCAGAGTCCTGGGAAAATATAGACTACTTCTTGGAATTTGTTGAATTCTCAAGTTCTTTCAAGCTTCTGTTCTCATTTCTCTTGTTCTATTATTCCTTTCCTGAAATTTGCTCTGCCTCACTCTGCCTGGCCATCATTATACCCACGACCTTGTAGTCTAGTTACCATGGGCTCTGTTTCTATTCCATCTCATTACCCACCAAGAGACTAGAGTGAATAAAATTGAATCAAGGAAGCATTTTAGTCAATTCAGGGTATAAAGAGCATAGGCTCTAGAGCCAAACTACTTGAGTTTGAATCCTGGCTCCACCACTCACTAGCTTTGGGACCTTAGAAAAGTCACTTCCCTGTTATACATCTTATATCTGGAAAATATTGGTAATAACAAAGACAATCTGCATCACAGGAATGTTGTGAAGATTCAGTAAGATAATCCATATAAAGCATTTAGCAGAGTACCTATCCCAGAGTAAACAGTGAAAAAGTATTAGTTATTATATTTAATTGATAGACTTTATTATTTTTATTTTCTCCATTTCCCATGTAGAAAAAATGAAGGTACGCTAAGGGAAGTCACATGAATATACCAGGCTGGGTTTGGGAAGCTAGAGACTGATTGTTGTCCCAATCCTGTACAATTTATTGTGTGAACTTGGGCTCTGTAATTCCCCTCTCTGGGCTTCGGTTTCTCCACTGACATTGGGCTAGATAATTTCATAGATCCCACCTAGTTCTGATAGTCAAACACTTACAGAGCCCTCTGTACCAGGCCCTGTTCTTATGTCAACCCTGTGATGATAGGGAAACTGAATCCCAAAAAGATTAAGTAACTTGTCTAGATCAGAAAGCTAGTACATAGGAGAAGCAGGATTTGAACCTAGGCAATCTGTTTCCACAGATTCCTAACTTAACCATTATGGATCTGCGATTCAAATGTTACTACCTTTTTTTCTTGACTGAGGGCCTGACTCTAGACATTTATCTCCTCTGCTGCACTAACATAGGCCTCTTTCCAGGTCATATGCCATTTGTTACCAATGCCTTACCAAAGGAACAGATCTGTAACTACAGTGGAATTTCAGGTACTGTTGGATATTCATTTACTCTACCATTTAATAACTTATGCACCTACCGTGTGGTAATGCTTGCCAGGCATCTTCTTAAAACAATACTTTTAACCAAAGAGATGATGGTGAAATTTCAGACCAAATAACAGATCATTACTGAAAGGTTTTCCCTATGACTTTAAAATCCTCTCTCGTGTCAGCACCCAATCTGTATTCCCAGAGGTCAAAAGGGCCAACTGCAACTCTGCCCCAGCAGAGAGCCAGAAAACATTCATTGCAGCATTCCTTGTCCCCCACACCCCCACCCCTTTTGTGGCCTGCTTTGCAAAAGTCAATTAGGTCTGGAGGAGAAGTGGTAATTTCTCTTCAGGAGTTGGAAACATCAGGCCTTACTTCTCTTCTTAGTACCACTTTCCCACCACAGAAGAATCATATAGAACTTTAGATAACTGGAATCAGAGAATCAGAAATTCTTAGAAACAGGAAAATGTAGAAGATCACAACATCAAAACTAGAAAGGGTAGTGGAAATTACAGGCTAATCCTTTTTTTCAGAGGGTAAATGACTTGTCTAGGGTCTCACAGCGAATTAGGATGAGAATAGAAATCTGTTTACCTTCTGTATAGTGACACTACATTCCTCTTCCACTATCTTCACTTATTTCT
This sequence comes from Macaca fascicularis, assembly GCF_037993035.2. Taxonomy (NCBI): domain Eukaryota; kingdom Metazoa; phylum Chordata; class Mammalia; order Primates; family Cercopithecidae; genus Macaca; species Macaca fascicularis. The sequence goes on from NC_088395.1 coordinate 55,019,127, forward strand.
GCTAATTATTCATCTCTCAATTCCCCCAAATCTCTCCTTACCCAATTCATCATTCCCATCACCCCCACATCCTCTTAGTTTCCCTCCCTAGCTCTTCTCCTCATCCCTAGGCTCCCCATGGGCTCTGACCCACTGAGTTCTGCTGTCAGTCCAGCAGGTAGAGGGAGTCAAAGGGAGAGTGGAATGGGGAATTGCAGAAAGAAATATTAAGCCATTGTTCTTGATAGAGAGGAAGAAGGGACAGAAATGCAGAGACAGAGAAATACAGAGCCAAGGAAAGAGACAAAAAGGGGGAAGAGAAAGAAATTTAGAGAAAAAGATAGAAGTCAGAGGAGGGAAAAATAAGAGAAAGCAAGAATGTCAGAGAATGATGAAATGAAATGAATGATCTTGAAAACTAACAAAGGAAAGTAATGAAGGGAAAAAGAGAGAAGAAAGCTGAAAATGAGGAAAGACAGAAAGAGACATGGGAGATAACAAGAAAATGCAAAAGAGACAGATTCTGAGAAACAAACAAAGGAAAAAGTCAGATCTACTCAGACCAGAGAGTCAGTGTGTACAGCTCTGAGAGACCAGCTGGCAGACCAGAGAGAGGGTGCCAGGCTGAAAGCAGCTCTTACCTGTTGCCCTGCACTGAGGACGAACGAACAACGGGTGGGTACTGTGGGTTAGGACCTGGCATTTATCCCTTCTCCTGTGACTCAGCCCCACCCACCCTGCCTTCTGCTGGGCTGGTCCTGCATTGGCCCCAAAGGTATCTCAGTCCCTTCCTTGCTAGAGATAAAACCCAAAGTAGCCCTTCCCTCTAGTGTACCCCCTCCCCCAGCTCTGGCTCTTCCCTATTTTCTTTTCTCTCTAGGACAGTAAAATTAGCTCATTTGGGCTTTGGAATTAGACCATCCACCTAGAGCTAGGGTACCTTGATCTATCTCTGAATATAGATCTCCTCAACTATAAAAGGAGGGCAATAGAACCCAGAAGTGACTATAGCACAAGTTGGGAGGGCTCTGGAGTCAGACCTAGAATACAGTGTTGTGCTTATGAGCTCTAACAGTCAGCTTCCACAGACTAGATCCCCGGTTGTGGTAACAATTCGGTAATATCATGTACATAGCACAGTGCCTGGTCCAAATAAAATAACAGCTACTGTTGACTGAGTGCTTACAATGCACCAGACCCTTCATTAAGTGCTTTACATGAATTAATTTAGCCATGTAAGGACCTTAAAAGATAGGTACTATTATCCCTGTGTTACAGATGAAAAAACTAAGGCTCAGAGAGGTGAGGTAACTTGCTGATAATTACCCAACTAGAAAGTACAGAGCCCGCCTATGAACCTAGGCAATCTAGTTACAGAACCCACACTCTTCTCTTCCTCTCATAATATACAATTTAAAATGTGAAGTTCTCTGTCTTATCTTTTGTATTACCTTCTCCTCCCTTTTTCATTTTCTCTCCCTTTTGTCACTCTCTTTTTCCCCTTCTCTTATCAATCCTAAGGCAGCAGGACCATGTTATAACCAGACAATTTCATCTTTAGAGCAGATTGTCATCATTAATATTATATTTACATAAATAAGACCATTGTCTACATATTGATCTGCAATTTCCTTTTTTTCATTCAGCCATATGCCAATATACCATGGAGGTTACAAAATCGGAATGCACTATAATGTATTTAAACACTCCCTTATTGATAGAAATTTAGGTTATTCTCAAGGATTTTCCCCCCTCCATTGTGATTAATGTTGCAATAAACATCTTTTGGCATTTGTGAGAGCATTTTTTTAGAGGGTGACATCCTAAAATAAAAGAATTCCTGGGTCTAAAGGTAATAGACATTTAAAATTTTTGATACTGCCAATTTGCCCTATATATGTGTTATACACCCCTCTCCACCTAGTGGTGTATAAGAGTAAATGTGTATCTGTTTTCTCACAAACTCACCAATACCATTTGTTATTTGCAATTTTTAAAATATTTGTTAATCTTATAGGCACTAAAAATGGTATGTCAGTGTTGCTTTGATTTGCTTTCCTTTCATTATTAATGAGATTGGGTGTCTTTTCATATGTTTCTTTATCATTTGTCTATTTCTCTTCTGAGTAGTCTACTTTTTGCCCATTTTGGGGGTGGGTTGGCAGTAAAATATAGTAGACTAAAAGCATGCACTCTAGAGTCAGACTCACCCAAGTCACCAAGTCACCAAAACACCTTAGCTATTTGGTTCACTTATCTCCAGATCTCTCATATGTAAAATGGGACAGTCGTAGAACCTACCCTATTGGATTATTGTGAGGATGAGATGTAGCTATTATTATTGCTGTTTATAGTTTTATTTTTGAGTTGTAGAAGAACTTTGAATAATATGGATATTAGCTCCTTTTCTGTGATATTTGCTGCTCCATCTGGATTAATTTATTAATTCAACAAATGTTTATTGAGTGCCTATAGCATGTCAGGTGTGTTGCTAGGTACTGGAGATGCAGTGGCATATAAATTCGAGAGTATGGGTATAGCATGGTGTATTTAACCATTTTTAAAATTAAAGATTAATTCCAGTTCTTCTAGAAGGTATTTCAAATGCAGCTGCAATAACCTTGACCTTCAACTCTTTAGGTGGCTAACCATTTGTCACTTTGAAAATTGAGTTCAATCCAGTCTGTCACTGATGGACATTTGGGTTGGTTCCAAGTCTTTGCTATTGTGAATAGTGCCGCAATAAACATACGTGTGCATGTGTCTTTATAGCAGCATGATTTATAATCCTTTGGGTATATACCCAGTAATGGGATGGCTGGGTCATATGGTACATCTAGTTCTAGATCCTTGAAGAATCGCCATACTGTTTTCCATAATGGTTGAACTAGTTTACAATCCCACCAACAGTGTAAAAGTGTCCCTATTTCTCCACATCCTCTCCAGCACCTGTTGTTTCCTGACTTTGTGCAGCACAGCAACATGGCAAAAGTATACATATGTAACAAATCTGGACGTTATGCACATGTACCCTAGAACTTAAAGTATAATAATAATAAAAAAAAAAGTAAAAAAAAAAAAAAAGAAAATTGAGCTCAAATGCCATCACTTCTGGGAGGCCTTTTTAAACCCCCACACTGGATCTTGTTCCCTCTTCTGGGCTCCCACATCTTCTCTCTCAGAATTTATCACACTGTACTACTGGCACCTTGTCTTATGTCTTCCTCCCACATCAGACCTTGAGCAACTTGCTGATAGGAATCTGAAACCATTGACTAGAGGGGCTGTCAGAAGTGCCTGTTGCATTCAGATGTATTTCCTCTGTTCTTTCTACTCTGTTCTACCTGTACCCAGAAAAGGAACTAGAAGAATAAAATCTACTGAGGTTAACAAACCTCTGAGGTGACGTAGAGAAGAACTCAAAGTGCCCTAATGGAGGAAAGTGACTGGGACTTCCCAGGTCATTCGGAAGGATACTTAGGTGGTGCCTCTACTATTCCTGCTCCAGCTGAGCCTGTGAGTGTGGGTGGCTGTGGTTGTGCCTGATATCTCCTCTCCTTTAGAGGAAAATGTCTCATTTTCTCTTTGGGTGGTGGTTGTATGATTCTTATCTTTTTATGAGGCAATGTAGTCTGGAGGGGGAAGTAAGCTCCAGCCGCATGTGCTCACATAGCGTGTCCTCAGGAAACACTTCCCTGGCCCTTCTCTACATAATCCCCTCTCTCTCTCTGCATTGATTTGTTCTGTGTCTTTGTTGACTTCCTACCTGTGTGGGAATTCCTCTGGAATCAGAGTCTAGGTCTGATTCATATCTGCAACCCCAGTGTCAACCTGACAATAAGTAGATATTCAGACAATGTTTGATTGAATAGACTTCAGTGACTTAGGAGTTTCAACTTTTTACTTTGCAGTTGCACTGCAGTAAACATCATGGTACTTAAAGTTTTCTCTGGATTTTAGATTATTTTCTTAGCATAGATTTTCCAAAAGCTTATTTATAAACCATAAAATTCACCCATTTTAAATGTGTAATTCAGTGATTATTAGTATATTTACAGAATTGTGCAACCATCACCACAAATATTAGTATTGATTTTTAGAAATGGAATTATTTGACCAAATGATATGGATCTTTTAAAGATTTTGTCTTACGTTTTATCCAATATCTCTGTAAAAGGTTGTCCCGGTTAATGATAGGCTCAACCACTTGTGATGAGTGGGAATTAAGGAAGACATACAGGCTTTGTTGGGTTACTTCCTGAAGGGTTTGTCTCACTATCAGCATCTCTCTCCTTCATTAGCTATACCCCTTACCCAGATTCTGGAATGAAACTCAGAGAGTAGCATGATAGCTATGTCCCAGACATGCTGTGGTTTCTTCTTCATGTAAGATGGGTCTATAGTTTCTATTTTAATTTAAATAACACATCTGTTCTTGTAATTTTGGGTAATACCAGCCAATATAATTATTTGCCCTAACACCATTTGGTGATGGTAGCTGGGTTGTTCTTAGACAGCTTTTCCAATGGTTTCCATGATAATTTGTCTATATGTTTTTTTAAAAAAACTTCTTCCCGTATCAATTTTAGTAATCAATATTTTTCAAAATATCATAGAGTAATACAGAGAATTCTTTTATAATTTTTGATTAGGTATAAAATTCCAAAATCCAGTTTTTTACCCCTCAGAGTGTTATAAATATTATTTCATTGTTTAATAACACTTATAATTACAGCTAAAATGTTCAATGTCAGGCTCATATTCTTCCTTTTGTAAGTAATCTATATGCTTAGTGGGAGTAGCTTCCTATTAGGAGAATTAAAAAATGTCCTGGTATATTAGTCAGGGTTCTCTAGAGGGACAGAACCAGTAGGAGACACACACACACACATATATGTGAGTTTATATATAACTCTCATATATGTGTATGTATATATGTGTGTGTGTGTGTATATATATATACACACACACACGGGAGCTATTAAGTAGTATTAATTCACATGATCACAAGGTCCTATGATAGGCTGTCTGCAAGCCGAGGAGCAAGGAAGCCAGTCTGAGTCTCAAAGCTGAAGAACTTGGAGTTCAATGTTCAAGGGCAGGAAGCATGCAGAATGGGAGAAGGATATAGGCTGGGAGGCTAAGCCAGTCTAGCCTTTTCATGTTTTTCTGCCTGCTTTATATTTGCTGGCACCAATTAGATGATGCCCACCCAGATTAAGGGTGAGTTTGCCTTCCGCAGCCCACTGACTCAAATGTTAATCTCCTTTGGGCAACACCCTCACAGACACACCCAGGATCAATACTTTGTATCCTTCAATCCGATCAAGTTGACACTCAATATTAACCATCACACCTGGCATATATCTTAATATAGCTAGTAACTATATATAGTTTTTGTTTTTTGGTAAAGAAGAATGTGTTTTAGTTCTCAATCCCCTATTCAGCAGGCAGAGACAGCAATATGAGCAAAAGGAAAAAAGTTTAAAAGTCCCTAATGTATTTCAGGAAATACTACAGAGAACAGATGATATTTTAAATGGGTTACGAAGCATGAGTTTACTGGGTAAAGCAGAGGGAGAGGGGCAATCCAGGCAGAGGGTACAATATCAACAAAATCAGGGAGGTCTTAAGATGTTTACTGCATTTCAGGAACAGTGAGTTTTCTAGATGTTGAGGGAGAAGGAAGAGTCTGGAATTACTTGCTCAGTCACTATATGGAAGAAGAGATCTCATCCTGGTACTTGGTTCTTCTAAGTGTTACCTCAAGAATGAACAGGGATTAAGAACATCATCCCTAGAGCCAGATTAACTGGATTCTGCCATTTATTGACTGTGTGAACTTTGGGAGGTTACTTCACCTGTCTGAATTTCAGTCTCCTTCTCTGTAATATGAGGATATTGATAATATCTAATTCATAGTGTTTTTATGACGTGTAAAAGAGTGAATCTCTGCAAAACTTGTAATGCCTGACACATAGGAAGAAGCTAGCAAATATTTTGTTCACTTAATTTCAATTCTGTTTATGAATTCCTTTTCTGTGTCTCCAAGGCCATTATTACAGTTCAGGCTTCATCATCTGCCTCCTCCCCACTGGATGTCGGCATGATCTTTCTATCCCAGAAATATGGCCATGTCACTCTGCTGTTTAGACTCCTTCAATAGCTCCTCAGCATTGCCAGGAAAAACAACAAAGTCTTCTACAGGATCTATAAAGTTGGTCATGAACTGTCTTCTGCTTATGTCTTGTGTCTTACCTGTTGACACTTTTCTGTAAGCTTCTTTTAGTCCACCTATGCTTACTTTCTTCCTGGTCTTTACATTCTTTTCTCTGGCTAGAATTATCTTCTCCAATCCCTCTCTTTTTTCCCTGATATAATCCACAGGTTCACACAATCCATCTTTGTTGTTGTTGTTTTGGTCTAGCTTAACTCCTGCTTGTCCTTTAAGACTCAATTCAGGACCAGGCGTGGTGGCTCATGCTTGTAATCCCAGCACTTTGAGAGGCTGAGGCGAGCAGATCACCTGAGGTAAGGAGTTCGAGACCAGCCTGGCCAACATGGTGAAACTCCGTCTCTACTAAAAATATAAAATTTAGCTGGCCATGGTGGCAGGTGCCTGTAATCCCAGCTGCTTTGGAGGCTGAGGCAGGAGAATTGCTTGAACCTGGGAAGTGGAGGTTGCAGCGAGCCAAGATCATGCCACTGCACTCCAGCCCAGGCGACAGTGCAATACACCATCTCAAAAAAAAAAAAAAAAAAGAAAAAAAAGAAAAAGATTCAATTCAGGTATCACCTATTCCAGAAATCTTCCTTAACTTGCTCTGTTGTGATAGTGGTAGATGTTTCTCCTCCATACCTCTATGATTCCCTGTTTATGTGCCTGTTTCTCCTACAAGACCTTGAGCCCTTCAAGGACAGACTTCTTATGTTATTTGACTTTCTTTGTATCCCCAGTAACCTAAAATAGACTGTGAAACATAGCAGGCATTCAACAAATACTTGTTGAAGGAATGTATATTGAAAGGAACATGTAGTGTTTTTCTGTTTCTTGTTTTCAAACAGTGGGGGTACTAGTTAGCTAGCTGTGGCTTAGCTTAATTTACAAGGTTTTCTGGAGGTGACACTGCTTAGATGTCTCAGACTTGGGCCTCTATCTTCAGCCTCCATACATGTGTTCCTGTATCTGAGGATTTCCATCCCCTTATGTTCCTGGGAACCTATTTCTGAGTTCTCAGAAGGTCCTGTCTAAATTTTTCCTGCAAATTTTCCTAATGAGTTTTAAGAGGGCTCAGCATGCCAAAGTCAATTACTACATATACCTATTTATTTTTTCAGATGATAAGACTGACATCAAGAATTCTATTCCAAAGCAAGACATGTTAGTCATAGAAGAATTTCTAGAGATGTTACAAGCAGAGTCATTCCCTAGGCCTCCAACTCTGGAACAACTTCTGAGTATTAAGGCAAGTTAGAGTGCTAGGTGGGACATAGCATGATATGTATTTCCTTCCAAGAAAACTGTTTTAGTTCTGTCACTGAACAGCCAGTTCTTCCTGGGGGAGAGTTCCTGAAATAATATCCACGAGAAGAGCTTAAGCCTTATGACCCAAAGGAGAGCAGCTATAGGCCAGAGAGTGTGGAGTAGAAATTTACAAAATTTTATCATTATACTGAACTCTGAATTTTTTAGGTAGTCAGATAATTAGTCTTAAGGAAATATATTAAAAGTATAACTAGTGTTTAAAAGATTTTAGATAGAATTCAATTCTTATTCTCCACCAGGGAATTCACAGTAGGGAAAAGTCCTATAAATGCAGTGAATATGCAAGGATAATCATCAGGAGCTCTAAACATAAAAGAAGCAATAGTAGAGACAAGTCCTAGGGATATAGTGTCTATGGGAAAAACCTTTACCTGGAGCTCAAACTGTGTAAACTTCAAGATTATTCGCAGTAGAGAGAAGCCCTTTGAGTGTCATCTATGCATCAAGACCTTAATTTAGGCCTCAGGCCTGATTATGCATCAGCAATCTATAGCAGAGAAAATGTTTATGAATGTCATGCATTTGGCAAGCCTTAACCAGAAGGACAACCTTATTAATCACCAGAAAATTCATGACAGAAGTCATTGTAGTAGATACTATGAGTATTGATTCCTCCCAGTTCAAGCCTCGTGTCTTGCCGGACTAATCTCTTCACTGGTCTGTTTACCTCCAATTCTTATTCCTTATTACACCAGAATTTTCTTTTTTCAAATTATTTTAATAGGTTTTTGGGGAATACGTGATGTTTTACTACATGGATAAGTGCCTAGGTGGTGATTTCTGAGATTATGGTGCATGCATCACCAAAGCAGTACCCAATGTGTAGTCTTGTATCCCTCATCCCATCCACTCTTCCCCCCAAGTCCCCAAAGTCCATTGTATCATTCTTATGCCTTTGCATCCTCACAGCTTAGCTCTCACAATTACAAGTGAGAATATACAATATTTGGTTTTCCATTCCTGAGTTACTTCACTTAGAATAATGGTTGCTGTGAATGCCATTATCTCACTCCTTTTTATGGCTGAGTAGTATTCCATGGTGTGTATATACCACATTTTCTTTTTTTTTAAATTTTTTTTTATTATTATACTTTAAGTTCTGGGGTACATGTGCACAACGTGCAGGTTTGTTACATATGTATACTTGTGCCATGTTGGTGTGCTGCACCCATCAACTTGTCATTTACATAGTAACAACTCCCAATGCCATCCCTCCCACTCCCCCCTCCCCATAATAGGCCCTGGTGTGTGATGTTCCCCTTCCCAAGTCGAAGTGATCTCATTGTTTAGTTCCCACCAATGAGTGAGAACATGCGGTGTTTGGTTTTCTGTTCTTGCGATAGTTTGCTGAGAATGATGGTTTCCAGCTGCATCCATGTCCCTACAAAGGACACGAACTCATCCTTTTTTATGGCTGCATAGTATTCCATGGTGTATATGTGCCACATTTTCTTAATCCAATCTGTCACTGATGGACATTTGGGTTGATTCTAAGTCTTTGCTATTGTGAATAGTGCTGCAATGAACATACATGTGCATGTGTCTTTATAGCAGCATGATTTATAATCCTTTGGGTATATACCCAGTAATGGGATGGCTGGGTCATATGGTACATCTAGTTCTAGATCCTTGAAGAATCGCCATACTGTTTTCCATAATGGTTGAACTAGTTTACAATCCCACCAACAGTGTAAAAGTGTTCCTATTTCGCCACATCCTCTCCAGCTCCTGTTGTTTCCTGATTTTTTAATGATTGCCATTCTAACTGGTGTGAGATGGTATCTCATTGTGGTTTTGATTTGCATTTCTCTGATGGCAAGTGATGATGAGCATTTTTTCATGTGTCTGTTGGCTGTATGCATCTCTTCTTTTGAGAAATGTCTGTTCATATCCTTTGCCCACTTTTTGATGGGGTTGTTTGTTTTTTTTCTTGTAAATTTGTTTGAGTTCTTTGTAGGTTCTGGATATTAGCCCTTTGTCAGATGAGTAGATTGCAAAACTTTTCTCCCATTCTGTAGGTTGCCTGTTCACTCTGATGGTAGTTTCTTTTGCTGTGCAGAAGCTCTTTAGTTGAATTAGATCCCATTTGTCAATTTTGGCTTTTGTTGCTGTTGCTTTTGGTGTTTTAGACATGAATTCCTTGCCCATGCCTATGTCCTGAATTGTATTACCTAGGTTTTCTTCTAGGGTTTTTATGGTATTAGGTCTAACATTTAAGTCTCTAATCCATCTTGAATTAATTTTCGTATAAGGAGTAAGGAAAGGATCCAGTTTCAGCTTTCTACTTATGGCTAGCCAATTTTCCCAGCACCATTTATTAAATAGGGAATCCTTTCTCCATTTCTTGTTTTTGTCAGGTCTGTCAAAGACCAGATGGCTGTAGATGTGTGGTATTATTTCTGAGGGCTCTGTTTTGTTCCATTGCTCTATATCTCTGTTTTGGTACCAGTACCATGCTGTTTTGGTTACTGTAGCCTTGTAGTATAGTTTGAAGTCAGGTAGCGCGATGCCTCCAGCTTTGTTCTTTTGACTTCGGATTGTCTTGGCAATGCGGGCTCTTTTTTGGTTCCATATGAACTTTAAAGCAGTTTTTTCCAATTCTGTAAAGAAATTTTTCCATTGGTAGCTTGATGGGGATGGCATTGAATCTATAAATTACCTTGGGCAGTATGGCCATTTTCACAATATTGATTCTTCCTATCCATGAGCATGGTATGTTCTTCCATTTGTTTGTGTCCTCTTTTATTTCACTGAGCAGTGGTTTGTAGTTCTCCTTGAAGAGGTCCTTGACATCCCTTGTAAGTTGGATTCCTAGGTATTTTCTCCTCTTTGAAGCAATTGTGAATGGAAGTTCATTCATGATTTGGCTCTCTGTTTGTCTGTTACTGGTGTATAAGAATGCTTGTGACTTTTGCACATTGATTTTGTATCTTGGGACTTTGCTGAAGTTGCTTATCAGCTTAAGGAGATTTTGGGCTGAGACAATGGGGTTTTCTAAATATACAATCATGTCATCTGCAAACAGGGACAATTTGACTTCTTCTTTTCCTAACTGAATACCCTTGATTTCTTTCTCTTGCCTGATTCCCCTAGCCAGAACTTCCAACACTATGTTGAATAGGAGTGGTGAAAGAGGGCATCCCTGTCTTGTGCCAGTTTTCAAAGGGAATGCTTCCAGTTTTTGCCCATTCAGTATGATATTGGCTGTGGGTTTGTCATAAATAGCTCTTATTATTTTGAGATACGTTCCATCACTACCGAATTTATTAAGCGTTTTTAGCATAAAGGGCTGTTGAATTTTGTCGAAGGCCTTTTCTGCATCTATTGAGATAATCATGTGGTTTTTGTCTTTGGTTCTGTTTATATGCTGGATTATGTTTCTTGATTTGCGTATGTTGATCCAGCCTTGCATCCTAGGGATGAAGCCCAGTTGATCATGGTGGATAAGGTTTTTGATGTGCTACTGGATCCGGTTTGCCAGTATTTTATTGAGGATTTTCACATCGATGTTCATCAGGGATATTGGTCTAAAATTCTCTTTTTTTGTTGTGTCTCTGCCAGGCTTTGGTATCAGGATGATGTTGGCCTCATAAAATGAGTTAGGGAAGATTCCCTCATTTTCTATTGATTGGAATAGTTTCAGAAGGAATGGTACCAGCTCCTCCTTGTACCTCTGGTAGAATTCAGCTGTGAATCCATCTGGTCCTGGACTTTTTTTGGTTGGTAGGCTATTAATTATTGCCTCAATTTCAGAGCCTGCTATTGGTCTATTCAGGGATTCAGCTTCTTCCTGGTTTAGTCTTGGGAGAGTGTACGGGTCCAGGAAATTATCCATTTCTTCTAGATTTTCTAGTTTATTTGTGTAGAGGTGTTTATAGTATTCTCTGATGGTAGTTTGTATTTCTGTGGGTTTGGTGGTGATATCCTCTTTATCATTTTTTATTGCGTCCATTTGAGTCTTCTCTCTTTCTTCTTTATTAGTCTTGGTAGTGGTCTATCAATTTTGTTGATCTTTTCAAAAAACCAACTCCTGGATTCATTGATTTTTTGGAGGGTTTTTTGTGTCTCTATCTCCTTCAGTTCTGCTCTGATCTTAGTTATTTCTTGCCCTCTGCTAGCTTTTGAATGTGTTTGCTCTTGCTTCTCTAGTTCTTTTAATTGTGATGTTAGAGTGTCAATTTTAGATCTTTGCAGCTTTCTCTTGTGGGCATTTAGTGCTATAAATTTCCGTCTACACACTGCTTTAAATGTGTCCCAGAGATTCTGGTATGTTGTATCTTTGTTCTCATTGGTTTCAAAGAACATCATTATTTCTGCCTTCATTTCGTTATGTACTCAGTAGTCATTCAGGAGTACGTTATTCAGTTGCCATGTAGTTTAGCGGTTTTGATTGAGTTTCTTAGTCCTGAGTTCTAGTTTGATTGCACTGTGGTCTGAGAGACAGTTTGTTATAATTTCTGTTTTTGTACATTTGCTGAGGAGTGCTTTATTTCCAATTATGTGGTCAATTTTGGAATAAGTGTGATGTGGTGCTGAGAAGAATGTATATTCTGTTGATTTGGGGTGGAGAGTTCTGTAGATGTCTATTAGGTCTGCTTGGTGCAGAGATGAGTTCAATTCCTGGATATCCTTGTTAACTTTCTGTCTCGTTGATCTGTCTAATGTTGACAGTAGGGTGTTGAAGTCTCCCATTATTATTGTATGGGAGTCTAAGTCTCTTTGTAAGTCTCTAAGGACTTGCTTTATGAATCTCGGTGCTCCTGTATTGGGTGCATATATATTTAGGATAGTTAGCTCTTCCTGTTGAATTGATCCCTTTACCATTATGTAATGGCCTTCTTTGTCTCTTTTGATGGTTTAAAGTCTGTTTCATCAGAGACTAGGATTGCAACCCCTGCTTTTTTTTGTTCTCCATTTGCTTGGTAGATCTTCCTCTATCCCTTTATTTTGAGCCTATGTATGTCTCTGCATGTGAGATGGGTCTACTGAATACAGCAAACTGATGGGTCTTGACTCTTTATCCAGTTTGCCAGTCTGTGTCTTTTAATTGGAGCATTTAGTCCATTTACATTTAAAGTTAATATTGTTATGTGTGAACTTGATCCTGCCATTATGATATTAACTGGTTATTTTGCTCGTTAGTTGATTCAGTTTCTTCCTAGCCTCGATGGTCTTTACATTTTGGCATGTTTCTGCAATGGCTGGTACTGGCTGTTCCTTTCCATGTTTAGTGCTTCCTTCAGGGTCTCTTGTAAGGCAGGCCTGGTGGTGACAAAATCTCTATTCATTTGCTTATCTGTAAAGGATTTTATTTCTCCTTCACTTATGAAACTTAGTTTGGCTAGATATGAAATTCTGGGTTTAAAATTCTTTTCTTTAAGAATGTTGAATATTGGTCCCCACTCATCTGGCTTGTAGAGTTTCTGCCGAGAGATCTGCTGTTATTCTGATGGCTTCCTTTTGTGGGTAACCCGACCTTTCTCTCTGGCTGCCCTTAAGAATTTTTCCTTCATTTCAACTTTGGTGAATCTGGCAATTATGTGTCTTGGAGTTGCTCTTCTTGAAGAGTACCTTTGTGGCGTTCTCTGTATTTCCTGGATTTGAATGTTGGCCTGCCCTACTAGGTTGGGGAAGTTCTCCTGGATGATATCCTGAAGAGTGTTTTCCACCTTGGTTCCATTTTCCCCCTCACTTTCGGGCACCCCAATCAGACATAGATTTGCTCTTTTTACATAATCCCATATTTCTTGCAGGCTTTGTTCATTTCTTTTTCTTCTTTTTTCTTTAGGTTTCTCTTCTCACTTCATTTCATTCATTTGATCCTCAATCGCTGATACTCTTTCTTCCAGTTGATCGAGTTGGTTACTGAAGCTTGTGCATTTGTCATGTCTTTTTCGTGTCATGGTTTTCATCTCTGTCAGTTCGTTTATGGCCTCCTCTGCATTAATTATTCTAGTTATCAATTCTTCCACTCTTTTTTCAAGATTTTTCGTTTCTTTGTGCTGGGTATGCAATTCCTCCTTTAGCTCTGAGAAGTTTGATGGACTGAAGCCTTCTTCTCTCATCTCGTCAGTCATTCTCTGTCAAGCTTTGATCCGTTGCTGGTGATGAGCTGCGTTCCTTTGCAGGAGGAGATGCACTCTTATTTTTTGAATTTCCAGCTTTTCTGCCCTGCGGTTTCCCCATCTTTGTGGTTTTATCTGCCTCTGGTCTTTGATGATGGTGACATACTGATGGGGTTTTGGTGTGGGAATCCTTCCTGTTTGTTAGTTTTCCTTCTTACAGTCCGGACCCTCAGCTGTAGGTCTGTTGGAGATTACTTGAGGTCCACTCCAGACCCTGTTTGCCTGGGTATCAGCAGCAGAGGCTGCAGAAGATAGAATATTGCTGAACAGCGAGTGTACCTGTCTGATTCTTGCTTTGGAAGCTTCCTCTCAGGGGTGTACTCCACTGTGTGAGGTGTGGGGTGTTGGTCTGTCCCTAGTGGGGGATGTCTCCCAGTTAGGCTACTCAGGGGTCAGGGACCCACTTGAGCAGGCAGTCTGTCCATTCTCAGATTTCAGCCTCCGTGTTGGGAGATCCACTGCTATCTTCAAAGCTGTTAGACAGAGTCATTTGCGTCTGCAGAGGTTTCTGCTGCTTTTTTTTTGTTGTTGTTGTTGTTTTTGTTTAGCTGTGCCCTGTCCCCAGAGGTGGAGTCTACAGAGACAGACAGGCCTCCTTGAGCTGCAGTGAGCTCCACCCAGTTCGAGCTTCCCTGTGGCTTTGTTTACCTACTTAAGCCTCAGCAATGGTGGGCACCCCTCCCCCAGCCTCGTGGCTGCCTTGCAGTTAGATCGCAGACTGCTGTGCTAGCAATGAGGGAGGCTCTGTGAGTGTGGGACCCTCCTGGCCAGGTGTGGGATATAATCTCCTGGTGTGCCCGTTTGCTAAGACCCTTGGTAAAGTGCAGTATTGGGGTGGGAGTTACCCGATTTTCCAGGAGTTGTGTGTCTCAGTTCCCCTGGCTAGGAAAAGGGATTCCCTTCCCCCTTGCGCTTCCCAGGTGAGTCAATGCCTCGCCCTGCTTCAGCTCTCGCTGGTCGGGCTGCAGCAGCTGACCAGCATGGATTGTTCGGCACTCCCTAGTGAGATGAACCCAGTACCTCAGTTGATAATGCAGAAATCACCTGTGTTCTGTGTCGCTCGGGCTGGGAGCTGGAGAGGAGCTGTTCCTATTCAGCCATCTTGCTCCGCGCCCCCATTACAGTGTTTTAAATAAACTTCCACAAATTAGTTGATACTTCTCCCTCTAGGGGGTGGCATTTAATTTCCCTCCCCTTGAGTGTGGGCTGGACATAATGATTCACTTCCAAAGAATACAGTATGGAAAAGAAACATAGTAACCTGGCAGACTACAACTAATCTAAGAGTTCAAGGTCAATATCATCAGCAATAAGTCATGTTGATATCATCTTCCCTCTGATGTGATGTGATGAGAAAGACACCTCACCTCTATGGTATTCTCCTTAAAACCCACAGCCCCAGTCTAAACCTGAGAAAATATCAGAAAATCTCAAATTGAGGGTCATCTCACAAAACACTTGACCAAAATTGTCAAAGTTATGAAAAATAAGGAAAGACTGAAAAGCTGTCACAGATTGGATGATTCTAAGGAAATAAGACAAATAATCCCAATGTGGTATTCTGGATTGGATCCTGGAACATAAATAGGACGTTAGTGAAAAAACTGAAGAAGCCTGAATAAATTATGTAGTTTAGTTAATAGTATTTTACCCATGTTAATTTGTTAGTTTTGACAAATACACCATGCTTATGTAAAGTGATAACATTGGTGGAAGCTGAATGAAAGGTATACAAGAATTCTACAGTTGTTCTGTAAATCTAAAATTATTTCAAAATAAAAAGCTAAAAAATAAAAAAGCTTACTGCCAGGACAGACTTAGGTAGCGGCCATTCACTTCCTGAATGCTTTCCCTTCCTATTTAGTCACTTCAGGTGGATAAAACTCTTATTTCTCCTATCACCTAATCTTGGTTTTAGAAAAGGATCTTATGACAGCTGGTCACATTTCCTCAAGCTCTTCTGTAATCTTTCAGGTAATTTTAAGTAGTACAGTATCTTACTCAAGTTGTATATGGTAGAATATAGAAGAGAGATTTCTATTTCTGGTGATATTTTGGGCTATATTTATAAAGAGTCCTTCCAAATACAAAACACCTAAAAATACTGAATTTAAAACAAATGAAGCATGGCTGAGCTGGTGTGAAAGCAACAGAAATCCTCAGAGGCCAGGAATGAGAAAATAATTACTGTTCTAAAGAGATAAACAAGCACTCAAATCCATGCTAACCCTGGTAGCCTGGAGCAGTGTTTCACAAACATGAAATCAATTCAGTGGGTGCAATAGGCAGCAAGTAATATCACCCTTAATGATCTACACCTCTTGTTATTCATGACATTGTGTAGTCACTTACTGTTGAGTGTTGGCTGAATCTAGTGACTTGCTTTTAACACATAAAATAAGGCAAAAGTGATGGTATATCACTCCTGAGATTTTATCATGAAAAGACTGGCCATCCATTTTGTTGGTCCTCTTTGGCTCTCTCATTGACTTGCTCTATTGGAAGCCAGCTGTCATGTTGTGAGCTGTCATGCTCTGTTGGAAGCCAGCTGTCATGTTAGAGGTGCTTATAGTATTCGCTGATGGTAGTTTGTATTTCTGTGGGGTCGGTGGTGATATCCCCTTTATTATTTTTTATTGCATCTATTTGATTCTTCTCTCTTTTCTTCTTTATTAGTCTTGCTAGTGGTCTATCAATTTTGTTGATCTTTTCAAGAAACCAACTCCTGGATTCATTCATTTATTATTTAGAGATGGAGTTTCACTCTTGTTGTCCAGACTGGAGTGCAATGGCGTGATGTTGGCTCACCGCAACCTCTGCCTCCTGCGTTCAAGTGATTCTCCTGCCTCAGTCTCCCGAGTAGCTGGAATTACAGGCATGCGGCACCACACCCGCCCAATTTTGTACTTTTAATAGAGAGGGGGTTTCTCCAGGTTAGTCAGTCTGTCTCACACTCCTGACGTCAGATGGTCCACCCATCTCAGCCTCCCAAAGAGCTGGGATTGCAGACAAGAGCCACTGCACCCGGCCCTATTATTTTTTGATTTTTAAAATTATGGCCATTCTTGCAGGAGCATTGTGGTTTTGATTTGCATTTATCTGATAATTAGTGATGTTGAGCATTTCTTCATATGTGTGTTGGCCATTTATATATCTTCTTTTGAGAATTGTCTCTTTATGGACAATACTTTTGGATGGGATTGTTTGTTTTTTTTCCTTGCTGATTTGTTTGAGGACCCTGTAGATTCTGGATATTAGTCCTTTGTCGAATGTGTAGGTTGTGAAGATTTTCTCCCACCCTGTGGATTGTCTATGTACTCTGCTGATTATTTCCTTTGCTGAGCAGAAACTTTTTTAGTTTAATTAAGTTGCATCTATTTATCTTTGTTTTCGTTGCATTTGCTTTTGGGTACTTGGTCATGAAGTCTTTGCCTAAGCCAATGTCTAGAAGAGTTTTCCTCATGGTATCTTGTACAATTTTTATGGTTTCAGGTCTTAGATTTAAGTCACTGATCTATCTTGAGTTGATTTTTGTATAAGGTGAGAGATGAGGATCCAGTTTCATTCTCCTACCTGTGACTTGCCAATTATTCCAGCACCATTTATTGAATAGGATGTCCTTTCCCTACTTTATGTTTTTGTTTGCTTTGTTAAAGATCAGTTGACTCTAAGTATTTGGCCTTATTTCTGGGTTCTCTGTTCTGTTCCATTGATGTATATGCCTATTTACCAGTACCATGTTTTGATGACCATGGCCTTATAGGATAGTTTGAAGTCGGGTAATATAATGCCTCCAGATTTGTTCTTTTTGCTTAGTCTTGCCTTGCCTATGTGGACTTCTTTTTGTTCCATATGAATTTTAGGATTGTTTTTTCTAGTTCAGTGAAGAATGATGATGGTATTTTTATGGGAATTGCAGCATTTGGTAGTATGGAAATTTTCACAATATTGATTCTACCCATTCATAAGCATGTGATGTGTTTCCATTTGTTTGTGTTGTCTATGATTTGTTTCAGCAGTGTTTTGTAGTTTTCCTTGTAGAGGTATTTCACCATCTTGATTAGGTATATTCCTAATTATTTTGTTTTATTTTTTGCAACTGTTGTAAAAGGGGTTGCATTCTTGATTTGATTCTCAGCTTGGTTGCTGTTGGTATATAGCAGAGCTACTGATTTGTATACATGAATTTTGTATCCTGAAACTTTGCTGAATTCATTTATCAATCCTAGGAGATTTTTGGAGGAGTCGGTAGGGTTTTCTAGGTATAGGATCATATCATCAGCAAACAGCGACTGTTTGACTTCCTCTTTATTGATTTGGATGCCCTTTATTTCTTTTTCTTATTTGATTGCTCTGGCTAGGACTTCCAGTACTATGTTGAATAGAGGTGGCGAAAATGGGCATCCTTGTCTTGTTCCAGTTCTCAGGGTAATGTTTTCAACTTTTCCTCATTCAGTATAATGTTGGCTGTGGATCTGTCATAGATGGCTTTTATTACCTTAAGTTATGTCCATTCTGTGCCAGTTTTCATGCTGGGTCTCAGCTCCTTCAGCTGCACCTGCTCCTCCAGGGCCATGGTTGTGAAGCAAATCGAAACCTGTGATGGGAAGCTGATGTCTGAGTCCTCTGACGTCCTGTCGAAGTGAACCGCCATGGCAGCCGCTCCCATTTTACCCCTCCTGTGGCTGCCCCAGAGACTGTGGGGGAGACCACTGTGCAGGGGAGCATAGGGGACAGGAGACCCACCAGAGGCTCAGCCCTAGCCCTCAGCCCACCTGCAGGGGGAGTTTACTGCCTGGGGTACTTGCCTTTCCCATGCCTTCAGCTACAAAACGATTCAATTGGCTTTTTTTCCAAAATAAAACCTCAGCTAACTCTGCCAACTGTCAAACAACAGCAACAAAGAAACAAAGAAATAAAATACCAACTTAAAAACCTTTTAACTTGAATATTATTAGGAAAAAATTGGAAATTATAAAAATCAACCAGTATTTTTAGCCTTTGTAATTCAATAAGAATTATTGAATACCTACTAATGCTAAGTGTAACACTGTATGGGAGATTAAGTTCTACCAGAGATGCTGCCAGTCTGAATAGCTAAACAGCATTAAATACCATTTCACAATGTAGAAACTAAAGGTAGTTAAATAGATATAGCTAACGTACTGTAGAAGATCAGACCTATCAGAGATCAGGTTCAGATTTGGGGGAAGAATGGAAGCAAACCTTACAGCATTTTACATAGGTTTTGTTGATTATTCTTTTTAGTCATGGTAAAATATACTTAACATAACATTTACCATATTTAAATATAGTTAGTTGAGTGGTTAAGAACAATCACATTGTTGTACAACTTTCATAATCATCTATCTCTAGAACTTTTTCATCTTCCCAAATGGAAACTCTGTGTCCTTAAACAGCAACTTCCATTCTCCCTGCCGCCCCACCCTGCCACCCCTGACAACCACCATTCTTTCTATCTCTATGAATCTGATTGCTCTAAGTACCTAACTTATATAAGTGGAATCATACAGTGTTCATCCTTTGTGACTGGCTTATTTCACATAGCATAATGCTTTTAAGATTCATCCATGTAGTAGCATGTGTCAGAATTTTCTTCCTTTTTGGATGAGTTCATGTCCTTTGTAGGGACATGGATGAAGCTGGAAACCATCATTCTCAGCAAACTATCGCAAGGAAAGAAAACCAAACACTGCATGTTCTCACTCATAAGTGGGAACTGAACAATGAGAACACTTGGACACAGGAAGGGGAACATCACACACAGGGGCCTGTCGTGGGGTGGGGGGAGGGGGGAGGGATAGCATTAGGAGGAATACCTAATGTAAATGACGAGTTAATGGGTGCAGCACACCAGCATGGAACATGTATACATATGTAACAAGCCTGCATGTTGTGCACATGTACCCTGGAACTTAAAGTATAATAATAATTTTTTAAAAAAGAGAAGTAGCTAAAGTAGACATATCCCAAGCCAAAATTTTAAAAATAGATTAAAATCTGCCTCTGGTTTATGATCTCTTAAAAAAAAAAAGAAAATATTGAGTTCCTTTAAGTGAATTGACAGTAGTGGTGTTTTGTTTAATACACAATATACTTAAGCTACATTTTCAAATTATTTTTATTATTTTCCAGATGTTTTTAAACAAAAATACAAATTCCTATGTCATAAACCATGGTCCATTGGCAAATGGAAAGCAATAAGCAAGTGACAGTAAAGAAGCTATTGAAAAGAACAAGGACATGGGCCAGCCCCGGGCTGAATCCCAGCCTGGCCCACACTGGCTATGTGACCTTAGGCAGTGACTCAGTTCTCTAAGACCAGGTTTCTTCTTCTGGAAAAGCAGTATTTGCAAAATCCCATGAGAAATCGACAAGATAATAATATTTGCAAAGAACTCACACTGCTCCGGGCACCATAAATAGTAAAGTAATGTGTAACAATAATATTCATCTCAGAAAAATGTGGCGTCAGCAAAGAACCGGAAATGCTTGTATTTAGGGTTAAAAAAATACCATTAGGGTTTCTTCACTAAATAAACTAGTAATTTTAGTGGCCCAATCTGGAGGCCTGTGGGGGGAAAAATAATAATTTTCTTCCTTTTCAAGGATGAATAGTATTCTTTTGTATGTATATACCACATTTTGTTTATCCGTTTATCCTTCAATGGACACTTGGATTTTTTCCACGTTTGGCTATTTTGACTAATGCCACAGACATTACTTTTAAATATATCTCATTTCCATTCACTTCTGTCCATCTTCATCACTACTGTGAAAGCTGATTATGTAAATTGGGTCATTCTTGTCATACCCAACTAAAACAGAGTCAAGAAACCAGGGGGAAAAAATCACTCAGGACACATAACATTGATCCAAAAATAAAATTGTCTGCAAACCTGGCTGCTGAAACTGCCTGCTGTAACCTGAAAGCAGTTTTATCTCATGCCTACCGAACTAGCCTGCTGTAACTTTTATTCACCACAACCACTCAACAATCAGAGCTTGACACCTCCCCAAAAACCTTACTAGTGCCAATGTACTGTCTCAAAGAGAAATGTGCAATATTTCTATTTTTAAATAAAACCTCTAAACTTCTTTTGTTCTTTGGATATACTGAAGAATACCTGGTCTGCATGTATACTCCAAATTGCAATTTTTTCTTCCCAAGTTAAAAGTTTTAATCTCAGAGATTTGTTTCTATATTTTATTTGACTTCAATGCTGCCTCCTTATTCCAGGTTACCATAAACTCACACATGAACTACTACAACAAATTTATAACCATAAAATATCTAATTTTAAAATACTAACTATAAGAATATTAAATATCTAATATTGGGTCTAAATTCATTTGAAGCATCATACCTAGTAAATTATGAAATTACAAAAACTTCAGATTTTCGACTCTATCATCTTATTTATTTATACCTACCTCTTCATGGATAGGTCAATTTCACTGATTGAAAGTAAGAGACAGCTAAACCCTCATGTGGCATTCATACAAGTCCCTATTTAAACTTCCCTATTTAAAAGTTATCATCAAGTGCAAGTTGACAATTTGATTATTTCCAAAAACATACTCAGTAAATATATGCTAGGTCTGACAGTGTTGAGCCTATCATTTTATTGAGAGTAAATATAGTGAACATATTCATATTTTATAACTTGTTGAGTCCAGTGATGTTTTTAATCCAGCCAGTTTAAACTAATCAGCTGCCAACTCACACAGGATGAGTGCTTTAAAAATTTCTTTACTGAAGGAGTGCATCTAAGATGGCCGAATAAGCACAGCTCCAACCTCCAGCTCCAAGCGTGAGTGACACAGAAGATGAGTGATTTCTGCATTTTCAACTGAGGTACCGGGTTCATCTCACTGGGGAGTGCCGGACAATCGGTGCTGGTCAGCTGGTGCAGCCCAACCAGCGAGAGCTGAAGCAGGGCGAGGCATCACCTCACCTGGGAAGTGCAAGGGGGAAGGGAATCCCTTTTCCTAGCCAAGGGAAACTGAGACACACAACACCTGGAAAATCGGGTAATTTTCACCCTAATACTGCGCTTTACCAAGGGTCTTAGCAAATGGCACACCAGGAGATTAAATCCCACACCTGGCCCAGAGGGTCTCATGCCCACCGAGCCTCCCTCATTGCTAGCACAGCAGTCTGAGATCTAACTGCAAGGCAGCAGCAAGGCTAGGGGAGGGGCACCCACCATTGCTGAGGCTTAAGTGGGTGAACAAAGCCACCGGGAAGCTCAAATTGGGTGGAGCCCACTGCAGCTCAAGGAGGCTGGCCTGCCTCTGTAAACTCCTCCTCAGGGGACGGGGCATAGCTAAACAAAAAGCAGCAGAAACCTCAGCAGAGGTAAATGCCCCTGTCTGATAGCTTTGAAGAGAGCAGTGGATCTCCCAGCATGGAGGTTGAGATCTGAAAACGGACAGACTGCCTGCTCAAGTGGGTCCCTGACCCCTGAGTAGCCTAACTGGGAGACATCCCCCACTAGGGGCAGACTGACACCTCACACCTCACATGGCAGGGTACACCCCGGAGACGAAGCTTCCAGAGCAAGAATCAGGCAGCAACACTCGCTGTTCAGCAATATTCTATCTTCTGCAGCCTCCACTGCTGATACCCAGGCAAACAGGTCTGGAATGGAACTCAAGCAAACTCCAACAGACCTACAGCTGAGGGTCCTGACTGTTAGAAGGAAAACTATCAAACAGAAAGGACACCCGCACTAACACCCCATCAGTACGTCATCATCATCAAACCAAAGGCAGAAAAAACCACAAAGATGGGGAAAAAGCAGGACAGAAAAACTGTAAATTCAAAAAATAAAAGCTCATCTCCCCCTCCAAAGGAATGCAGCTCATCACCAGCAACGGAACAAAGCTGGACGGAGAATGACTTTGACGAGTTGAGAGAAGAAGGCTTCAGTCGATCAAACTTCTCAGAGCTAAAAGAAGAACTATGTAACCAGCGTGAAGAAACTAAAAACCTTGAGAAAAGAATGGAAGAATGGATAACTACAATAATCAATGCAGAGAAGACCTTAAAAGAACTGATAGAGATGAAAACCATAACACGAGAAATACATGACAAATACACAAGCTTCAGTAACTGAGTCGATCAACTGGAAGAAAGAGTATCAGTGATTGAAGATCAAATGAATGAAATGAAGTGAGAAGAGAAGTGTAGAGAAAAAAGAGTAAAAAGAAATGAACAAAGCCTCCAAGAAGTACGGGATTATGTGAAAAGAGCAAATCTATGTCTGATTGGTGTGCCTGAAAGTGAGGGGGAAAATGGAACCAAGTTGGAAAACACTCTGCAAGATATCATCCAGGAGAACTTCCCCAACCTAGTAAGGCAGGCCAACATTCAAATCCAGGAAATACAGAGAATGCCACAAAGATACTCCTTGAGAAGAGCAACTTCAAGACACATAATTGTCAGATTCACCAAAGTTGAAATGAAGGAAAAAATGTTAAGGACAAACAAAGAGAATGGTTGGGTTACCCACAAAGGGAAGCCCATCAGACTAACAGCAGATCTCTCAGCAGAAACCCTACAGACCAGAAGAGAGTGGGGCCAATATTCAACATTCTTAAAGAAAAGAATTTTCAACCCAGAATTTCATATCTAGCCAAACTAAGTTTCATAAGTGAAGGAGAAATAAAATCCTTTACAGATAAGCAAATGAATAGAGATTTTGTCACCACCAGGCCTGCCTTACAAGAGACCCTGAAGGAAGCACTAAACATGGAAAGGAACGACCAGTACCAGCCATTGCAGAAACATGCCAAAATGTAAAGACCATCGAGGCTAGGAAGAAACTGCATCAACTAGCGAGCAAAATGATCAGTAATATCATAATGACAGGATCAAGTTCACACATAACAATATTAACCTTAAATGTAAATGGACTAAAGGGTCCAATTAAAAGACACAGACTGACAAATTGGGTAAAGAGTGAAGACCCACCAGTTTGCTCTAATCAGGAGACCCATCCTACATGCAGAGACACACATAGGCTCAAAATAAAGGGATGGAGGAAGATCTACCAAGCAAATGGAAAACAAAAAAATAGCAGGGGTTGCAATACTAGTCTCTGATAAAACAGACTTTAAACCATCAAAGATCGAAAGAGACAAAGAAGGCCATTACATAATGGTAAAGGGATCAATTCATCAGGAAGAGCTAACTATCGTAAATATATATGCACCCAATACAGGAGCACCCAGATTCATAAAGCAAGTCCTTAGAGACTTACAAAGAGACTTACACTCCCATACAATAATAATGGGGACTTTAACACCCCACTGTCAGCGTTAGACAGATCAAGAAGACAAAGTTAACAAGGATATCCAGGAATTGAACTCAACTCTGCACCAAGCAGACCTAATAGACATCTACAGAACTCTTCACCCCAAAGCAACAGAACGTACATTCTTCTCAGCACCACATCGCACTTATCCAAAATTGACCCCATAGTTGGAAGTAAAGCACTCCTCAGCAAATGTAAAAGAACAGAAATTATAACAAACTGTGTCTTAGACCACAGTGCAATCAAACTAGAACTCAGGACTAAGAAACTCAATCAAAACCGCTCAACTACATGGCAACTGAATAACGTGCTCCTGAATGACTACTGGGTACATAACGAAATGAAGGCAGAAATAAAGATGTTCTTTGAAACCAATGAGAACAAAGATACAACATACCAGAATCTCTGGGACACATTTAAAGCAGTGTGTAGAGGGAAATTTATAGCACTAAATGCCCACAAAAGAAAGCTGGAAAGATCTAATATTGGCACCCTAACACCACAATTAAAAGAACTAGAGAAGCAAGAGCAAACACATTCAAAAGCTAGCAGAAGGCAAGAAATAACTAAGATCAGAGCAGAACTCAAGGAGATAGAGACACAAAAAGCCCTCCAAAAAATCAAAGAATCCAGGAGCTGGTTTTTTGAAAAGGTCAACAAAATTGATAGACCGCTAGCAAGACTAATAAAGAAGAAAAGAGAGAAGAATCAAATAGACGTAATAAAAACTAATAAAGGGGATATCACCACCGACCCCACAGAAATACAAACTACCATCAGAGAATACTATAAACACCTCTACGCAAATAAACTAGAAAACCTAGAAGAAATGGATAATTTCCCGGACACTTACACTCTCCCAAGACTAAACAAGGAAGAAGCTGAATCCCTGAATAGACCAATAGCAGGCTCTGAAATTGAGGCAATAATTAATAGCCTACCAACCAAAAAAAGTCCAGGACCAGACGGATTCACAGCCGAATTCTACCAGAGGTACAAGGAGGAGTTGGTACCATTCCTTCTGAAACTATACCAATCAATAGAAAAAGAGGGAATCCTCCCTAACTCATTTTATGAGGCCAACATCATCCTGATACCAAAGCCTGACAGAGACACAACAAAAAAAGAGAATTTTAGACCAATATCCCTGATGAACATCGATGCAAAAATCCTCAATAAAATACTGGCAAACCGGATCCAGCAGCACATCAAAAACCTTATCCACCATGATCAAGTGGGCTTCATCCCAGGGAAGCAAGGCTGGTTCAACATACGCAAATCAATAAATGTAATTCAGCATATAAACAGAACCAAAGACAAAAGCCACATGATTATCTCAATAGATGCAGAAAAGGCATTTGAAAAAATTAAACAGCTCTTCATGCTAAAAACTCAATAAATTCAATATTGATGGAACGTATCTCAAAATAATAAGAGCTATTTATGACAAACCCACAGCCAATATCATACTGAATGGGCAAAAACTGGAAAAATTCCCTTTGAAAACTGGCACAAGACAGGGATGCCCTCTCTCACCACTCCTATTCAACATAGTGTTGGAAGTTCTGGCTAGGGCAATCAGGCAATAGAAAGAAATCAAAGGTATTCAGTTAGGAAAATAAGAAGTCAAATTGTCCCTGTTTGCAGATGACATGATTGTATATTTAGAAAACCCCATTGTCTCAGCCCAAAATCTCCTTAAGCTGATAAGCAACTTCAGCAAAGTCTCAGGATACAAAATCAATGTGCAAAAATCACAAGCATTCTTTTTTTTTTTTGAGACAGAGTCTCGCTCTGTCGCCCAGGCTGGAGTGCAGTGGCGCGATCCCGGCTTACTGCAAGCTTCGCCTGCTGGGTTCACGCCATTCTCCTGTCTCAGCCTCCTGAGTAGCTGGGACTACAGGCGCCCACCACCGCGCCTGGCTAATTTTTTGTATTTTTAGCAGAGACGGGGTTTCACCCTGGTCTCGATCTCCTGACCCTGTGATCCGCCCGCCTCGGCCTCCCAAAGTGCTGGGATTACAGGTGTGAGCCACTGCGCCCGGCAAATCACAAGCATTCTTATACACCAGTAACAGACAAACGGAGAGCCAAATCATGAATGAACTCCCATTCACAATAGTTTCAAAGAGAATGAAATACCTAGGAATCCAACTTACAAGGGATGTCAAGGACCTCTTCAAGGAGAACTACAAACCACTGCTCAGTGAAATAAAAGAGGACACAAACAAATGGAAGAACATACCATGCACATGAATAGAAAGAATCAATATTGTGAAAATGGCCATATTGCTCAAGGTAATTTATAGATTCAATGCCATACCCATTAAGCTACCAATGAGTTTCTTCACAGAATTGGAAAAAACTGCTTTAAAGTTCATATGAAACCAAAAAAGAGCCCGCATTGCCAAGACAATCCGAAGTCAAAAGAACAAAGCTGGAAGCATCACGCTACCTGACTTCAAACTCTTCTACAAGGCTACAGTAACCAAAACAGCATGGTACTGGTACCAAAACAAGATATAGATCAATGGAACAGAATAGAGCCCTCAGAAATAATACCACACATCTACAGCCATCTGGTCTTTGACAGACCTGACAAAAACAAGAAATGGGGAAAGGATTCCCTATTTAATAAATGGTGCTGGGAAAACTGGCTAGCCATAAGTAGAAAGCTGAAACTAGATCCTTTCCTTACTCCTTATACGAAAATTAATTCAAGATGGATTAGAGACTTAAATGTTAGACCTAATACCATAAAAACCCTAGAAGAAAACCTAGGTAATACCATTCAGGACATAGGCATGGGCAAGGAATTCATGTCTAAAACACCAAAAGCAATGGCAACAAAAGCCAAAATTGACAAATGGGATCTAATTCAACTAGAGAGCTTCTGCACAGCAAAAGAAACTACCATCAGAGTGAACAGGCAACCTACAGAATGGGAGAAAAGTTTTGCAATCTACTCATCTGACAAAGGGCTAATATCGAGAACCTACAAAGAACTCAATCAAATTTACGAGAGAAAAACAAACAACCCCATCAAAAAGTGGGCAAAGATATGAATAGACACTTCTCAAAAGAAGACATTCATACAGCCAACAGACACATGAGAAAATGCTCATCATCACTCACCATCAGAGAAATGCAAATCAAAACCACAATGAGATACCATCTCACACCAGTTAGAATGGCAATCATTAAAAAATCAGGAAACAACAGGTGCTGGAGAGGATGTGGAGAAATAGGAACACTTTTACACTGTTGGTGGGACTGTAAACTAGTTTAACCATTGTGGAAAGCAGTGTGGCGATTCCTCAAGGATCTAGAACTAGAAATACCATATGACCCAGCCATCCCATTACTGGGGATATACCCAAAGTATTATAAGTCATTCTGCTATAAAGACACATGCACACGTACGTTTATTGCAGCACTATTCACAATAGTAAAGACTTGGAATCAACCCAAATGTCCATCAGTGACAGACTGGATTAAGAAAATGTGGCACATATACACCATGGAATACTATGCAGCCATAAAAGCGGATGAGTTTGTGTCCTTTGTAGGGACATGGATGCAGCTGGAAACCATCATTCTCAGCAAACTGTCACAAGAACAGAAAACCAAATACTGCATGTTCTCACTCATAGGTGGGAATTGAACAATGAGATCACTTGGACACAGGAAGGGGAGCATCACACACCGGGTTCTATTGTGGGGAAGGTGTGTGTGGGGGGGGGGATAGCATTAGGAGATATACCTAATGTGAATGACGAGTTAATGGGTACAGCACACCAACATGGCACATGTATATATATGTAACAAACCTGCACGTTGTGCACATATACCCTAGAACTTAAAGTATAATAAAAAACTGTAAAGAAAACAATTTCTTTATTGACAAATGATGCTTTTTTATGCATAAATATCATGCACCATTTATTAAATGGGGAAAGGCAATATTTTTTTACATATTATGAATATGTGAATTATATGGGTAGAGAGCAAAATTGGATAAGCTTTTTTCTTTCCAGGTTTTCTTGACGGGTGGGGCAGGGAGGGATTTGCTGGGGATAAGGGAGGATGTGGATGGAATTTCGTGACAATTTTCATCTTGCACTTTTTAATTAGGTTCAACCTTTCCCTAATCACCCTTATCCTACCCTCAAAGTAAATCTGCCAAATGTCAGTCAAAGAAATGAGAAGCTTCTAACTTGAGAGTAATTATAGCTAAAGTAGACATGTAACTTTTTTTTTTTAATACTTTAAGTTCTAGGGTACATGTGGACAAGGTGCAGGTTTGTTACATATGTATACATGAGCCATGTTGGTGTGCTACACCCATTAACTCGTCATTTACATTAGGTATGTCTCCTAATGCTATCCCTCACCCCTCCCCTCTCCCCACAGTAGGACCCGGTGTGTGATGTTCCCCTTCCTGTGTCCAAGTGATCTCATTGTTCAGTTCCCACCTATGAGTGAGAACATGCGGTATTTGGTTTTCTGTTTTTGTGATAGTTTGCTGAGAATGATGGTTTCCAGCTGCATCCATGTCCCTACAAAGGACACAAACTCATCCTTTTTTATGGCTGCATAGTATTCCATGGTGTGTATGCAAGTTTGCTGTAGAAACAAAGTTATATTTGATGCTCTTCTTTTTAGCCTCTCTCAGAAAAATATTTAATTGAACCCAAAGAGTGGGCCTGGGGAGAAAAGGAAGCTGGCTTAATGCAAAAATCCTGAAGGTTTTGGTAAAAAGTGTAAATGTAGTACACAGATGATTACTAAAGTTCAGGAAGCAGTAGTATAGTCATTAACAGTGAGGGTTCTGGATACAGATCTGGGTCCAAATCATAGATCTACTGTTTTCTGGACATGTGACCTTAAAAGAATTGTATTTTCTTGCTCAACTCTGTGTGCTTTCTCAATGAAAGCAGAATAATAACCTAAAAAATAGTAGTGACAATTACAAGAGATTCCATTTAAAATACTTAGTAAAATGCCTTGTATATAGTAAGTTATCAGTAAATGTTAGCTATCATTATTGTCATTATTTATGTTACCAGTGACCATCAACTCCCAGACCAGTGCTCCCACCTTCATTATAGTAACACAGGCACTGGGAGGATCATTGCAGGGAGGGCCCATTATTAAAAAAGGGAAGGAGGAAGAGAGTGTCACAAGCTGATGAGGTTGGTCTAGCAATTCTCATGGCTCCCCTGCCATGTTTTTCTTCCATTTCCTTTTTTTATTGTGGTAACACAAAATTTAAAATTTTAATCATTTTCAAATGTACAGTTCAGTGTCATTAAGTACATTCACAATGTTGTACAATTATAACTACTATCCATTTCCAGAACTTTTTTGTCATCTCAAACAGAAACTCTTTGCCCATTAAATGATAATGCACCATTCCTTCCTCCCTCAGTCACTGGTAATCTCTATTCGATGGTCTGTGTCTTTGAATTTGCCTATTATAGGTTCCTAAAGTAAGTGGAATTATACAATAGTTATCATTTTGTGTTTGACTTATATTTTTCTTTTTTTATCATATTTTAAGTTCTAAGGTACATGTGCACAATGTGCAGGTTTGTTACATATGTATACATGTGCCATGTTGGTGTGCTGCACCCATTAACTCATCATTTACATTAGGTATATCTTCTGATGCTATCACTGCCCCCTCCCCCACTCACCCCACGACAGGCCCCAGTGTGTGACGTTCCTCTTCCTGTGTCCTAGTGTTCTCATTGTTTAATTCCCACCTATGAGTGAGAACATGCGGTATTTGGTTTTTTCTCCTTGGGATAGTTTGCTGAGAATGATGATTTCCAGCTTCATCCATGTCCCTACAAAGGACATGAACTCGTCCTTGTATATGGCTGCATAGTATTCCATGGTGTATATGTGCCACATTTTCTTAATCCAGTCTGTCATTGATGGACATTTGGGTTGGTTCCAAGTCTTTGCTAATGTGAATAGTGCTGCAATAAACATACGTGTGCATGTGTCTTTATAACAGCATGATTTATAATACTTTGGATATATCCCCAGTAATGGGATGGCTGGGTCAAATGGTATTTCTAGTTCTAGATCTTTGAGGAATCGCCACAGTCTTCCACAATGGTTGAACTAGTTTACAGTCCCACCAACAGTGTAAAAGTGTTCCTATTTCTCCACATCCTCTCCAGCACCTGTTGTTTCCTGACTTTTTAATGATTGCCATTCTAATGGGCGTGAGGTAGTATCTCATTGTGGTTTTGATTTGCATTTCTCTGATGGCCAGTGATGATGAACATTTTTTCATGTGTCTGTTGGCTGCATAAATGTCTTCTTTTGAGAAGTGTCTATTCATATCCTTTGCCCACTTTTTGATGGGGTTGTTTGTTTTTCTCTTGTAAGTTTGTTTGGGTTCTTTGTAGATTCTGGATATTAGCCCTTTGTCAGATGAGTAGATTGCAAAAATTTTCTCCCATTCTGTAAGTTGCCTGTTCACTCTGATGGTAGTTTCTTTTGCTGCGCAGAAGCTCTTTAGTTTAATTAGATCCCATTTGACAATTTTGGCTTTTGTTGCCATTGCTTTTGGTGTTTTAGACATGAAGTCCTTGCCCATGCCTATGTCCTGAATCATATTGCCTAGGTTTTCTTCTAGGGTTTTTATGGTTTTAGGTCTAATATTTAAGTCTTTAATCCATCTTGAATTAATTTTCGTATAAAGTGTAAGGAAGGGATCCAGTTTCAGCTTTCTACATATGGCTAGCCAGTTTTCCCAGCACCATTTATTAAATAGGGAATCCTTTCCCCATTTCTTGTTTTTGTCAGGTTTGTCAAAGATCAGATGGCTGTAGATGTGTGGTATTATTTCTGAGGGCTCTATTCTGTTCCATTGGTCTATATCTCTGTTTTAGTACCAGTACCATGCTGTTTTGGTTACTGTAGCCTTGTAGTATAGTTTGAAGTCCGGTAGCATGATGCCTCCAGCTTTGTTCTTTTGGCTTAAGATTGTCTTGGCAATGCAGGCTGTTTTTTGGTTCCATATGAACTTTAAAGTAGTTTTTTTTTACAATTCTGTAAAGAAAGTCATTGGTAGCTTGATAGGTATGGCACTGAATCTGTAAATTACCTTGGGCAGTATGGCCATTTTCACAACATTGATTTTTCGTATACATGAGCCTGGAATGTTCTTCCATTTGTTTGTGTCCTCTTTTATTTCGTTGAGCAGTGGTTTGTAGTTCTCTTTGAAGAGGTCCTTCACATCCCTTGTAAGCTGGATGCCTAGGTATTTTATTCTCTTTGAAGCAATTGTGAATGGGAGTTCACTCATGATTTGGGTCTCTGTTTGTCTGTTATTGGTGTATAAGAATGTTTGTGATTTTTGCGCATTGATTTTGTATCCTGAGACTTTGCTGAAGTTGCTTATCAGCTTAAGGAGATTTTGGGCTGAGATGATGGGGTTTTCTAAATATACAGTCATGTCATCTGTAAACGGGGACGATTTGACTTCCTCTTTTCCTACTTGAATACCCTTTATTTCTTTCTCCTGCCTGATTGCCCTGGCCAGAACTTCCAACACTATGTTGAACAGGAGTGGTGAGAGAGGGCATCTCTGTCTTGTGCCAGTTTTCACAGGGAATGCTTCCAGTTTTTGCCCATTCAGGATGATATTGGCTGTGGGTCTGTCAGAAATAGCTCTTACTATTTTGAGGTTTGTCCCATCAATACCTAATTTATTGAGAGTTTTTAGCATGAAGGGCTGTTGAATTTTGTCAAAGGCCTTTTCTGTATCCATTGAGATAATCATGTGGTTTTTGTCTTTGGTTCTGTTTATATGCTGGATTACATTTATTGATTTGCATATGTTGAACCAGCCTTGCATCCCTGGGATGAAGCCCACTTGATCATGGCGGATAAACTTTTTGATGTGCTGCTGAATTTGGTTTGCCAGTATTTTTTTGAGGATTTTTTGCATCGATGTTCATCAGGGATATTGGTCTAAAATTCTCTTTTTTGTTGTTGTGTCTCATATTATACTTAGTATAATGTGTTCAAGGTTCATTCATGTTGTAGAAAAGAATTTCTTTTTTTAGGTTGAATAATATTCCA
This sequence comes from Macaca fascicularis, assembly GCF_037993035.2. Taxonomy (NCBI): domain Eukaryota; kingdom Metazoa; phylum Chordata; class Mammalia; order Primates; family Cercopithecidae; genus Macaca; species Macaca fascicularis. The sequence continues at coordinate 55,051,226 of NC_088395.1, forward strand.
TTGGATGTATATACCACATTTTGTTTGTCTATTTTATTGTGAATGATGCTTCTATGAATATTAGTGTACAAACATCCGAGTCCCTGCTTTTATTTCTTTGGTGTATATACCCAGTAGTGGAACTCATGTATTATATGGTAATTCTATTTAACTTTTACTGGAGGAAAGGCCATTCTTGTTATAAGGTGGCAAGAATTTGGCCGAATTGTTTCTGTGTCCTAGTGTTTTATGGAAGGCAGAACTGAAGAGTGATGAACTAGAATATTTGTTGGAAGAAATATATGAGCAAAGTATTCATGATGCCACATGGCCTCTCTTAAATGCTTATAGTAAAATGCAAGAAGAGAGAAAGAAGAAGCCAAGTGATGGTCTCCAAGACAATGAAAGAGTGACCCCAAAGGCATTTCAGAGATCTTTGAGGCTGCTACTCCTAACATAGGGCCAGAGTGCTAGGGCTTTGAGTGCAGAACAGTTTCAAGGGAGAAGCCCATGATGCACTTGGGATCTCAGGACTTACCTCAAGTCTCTGCTCCCTGCATTCCAGTGCAGTGCTCCTTGGATGCCCCAGCTGTGGTTCAAGAAGACCCAGGTATGGCTCTGGCCACTGCTGTGGAGGGCATTGGTGGTATCCATATGATGCTAATTCTGCAGGCATGGAGAGTGCATGAGCTGTAGAGGCGTGGTTACATCTACTTAGATTTCAGCAGATGCCTACGAGAGTCTCAAGGTCCAGGCCATGGACTGTGAGGTTGGGGTCATTACAGAGAGCCCCCCACTAGAGTAATGCTTAATGGAGCCATGGGAGCAGGCCTGTTGCAGAGACCCTAGACCTATAGAGCCACCAGTGTGTAGTACCAGCCTGGGAGAGCCACAAGTATCGAGCTCCAACTTGTGAGAACTGTAGCATGAGCTGTACCCAGCAGAGCCATGGGGGAAGGGTCCCCTGGAGCCTTGGGGACTTAACCCCTACCACAATGTGTCTAGAAGGCATGAGATAATGTCAAAGAAGATTACCCTCAAGCTTTAAGATTTAATTTTGTTTGCCCTGTTGGTTTTTTTTCTTACATGGGACCAGTTATCCCTTTTTCCCTTTGGGAATGAAAATGTCTGTCCTGTGCCTGTCCTATTATTCTATTTTGGAAGCACATAACTAGTTTGATTTCACAAGTTCACTGCTGGAAGGGAATGTACCTCAGAATGAATTGTACCTGGAGCATCATATGATATTTAAATTGATATTTAAATGAGACTTTGAACCTAGAGTTTAAAGTTGATGCTGGAATGAGATAAGACTTTGGGAGCTATTGGGATGGAATGAATGTATTTTGTATGTAAGGACATACATTTTGGAGCCCAAGGGTGGAATGCTGTTATTTAAATGTGTCTCCTTCAAAATTCAACTTTTTCCAATGTGATAGTAATATTAAGAGATGGGGCCTTTAAGAGGTAATTCGGCTATGAGGGCTCCTCCCTTGTAAATGGGATTAAGGCCCTTATAAAAGAGGCTTTACACAGCACTCGGTCTTTTGCCCTCTATCTTCTACCTTGTGAGGACACAGTGTTTGTGTCCTCCCCTCCAAAGAATCCAGCCCTTACTGAACAACTGCACCTGCCAGTGCTTTGATCTTGGTGTTCCCAGCCCCCAGAACTGTAGGAAATAAATTTCTGTTCTTATAAATCACCCAGTCTGGTATTTTGTTGTAGCAGCACAAACAGACTAAGAAAGAAAAGAATCTGCTCCTTTTCAATTTTTTGGAAGAATTTCGGAAAGATCGTGGTTAATCATCTTTAAATGCTTGGTGGAATTCTACACCTGTGAAACCATCTGGTCCTATCCTTCTCTTTGTTGAGAGGTTTGGATTACTTCATAAATCTCCTTACTTGTTATTGTTCTCTGCAGATTTTCTATTTCCTCATGATTTAGTCTTAGTAGGCTGCATGTTTTTAGAAATTTACTTATTTCTTTTATATTATCCAAGTTTTGACACATGATTGTTCATAGTAGTCTTTTATGATCCTTTGTATTTTGTGGTATCAGTTGAATGTATTTTATTTATATTTTTATTTATTTGAGTCCTCTCTTTTCTTGGTTAATCTAGTTAAGGGCTTGTCAAATTTGTTTATCTTTTCAATAAATGGCATTCTTCACAAAATGAAAAGATTGTAAGCCCCTTTTCAGAAAAAAATATAATCATATATATGTACATAATCAGAAATATGAATTTTATGTTTTTAAATTTGGAAGGTAGCCTCTAATCAGAAAAATTCTTACTGACCAGATTTTGAAAATTAAGAAATCACAAGACAAATGCATTTTCTTTTACTAAGCTTAGCATTCTCAAAGTCCCTATATGGAAAATTGTTTATCACTTAAAAAACAGTTATGAAAAGTCTTGACAATTTAACAATCATATTATTTTTAACTTTTTCTAGGTTTATCAGAACATAATGTCATGGTTTTGTTTTCACTTTTAAATTAGTAGGTAAACTCAATATTTTTGATAATTTATTGATCATTTGTATTGTCTCCACTATTGGTTGGTGATTTATACTATCTGCACAGTTTTCTTTTGAGATGATTTTTGCTTATTGATTTTTAGTTGTCATTTTAAAACTTCACAATTTTCATCTTTTGTACTTCTACAATGTGGCAAATATTTTTGAGGTTGTTGTTTGCATTTTACATATGTTTACGTTTTTTAAAATCTCTGTTGAATAGCAAAGACATGGAATCAACCCAAATGCCCATCAGTGATAGACTGGATAAAGAAAATGACATACATATATACCATGGAATTCTATGCAGCCATAAAAAGGAATGAGATCATGTCCTTTGCAGGAACGTAAATGAAGCTGGAAGCCATTATCCTCAGCAAACTAACACAGGAACAAAAAACCAAACACTGCATGTTCTCACTCATAAGTGGGAGCTGAACAGTGAGAACACATGGACACAGGGAGGGGAACAACACACACTGGGGCCTGTCAAGGGGGCGAGGGGAGGGAGAGCATCAGGATAAATAGCTAATGCATGCAGGCCTTAATACCTAGGTGATGGGTTAATAGGTGCAGCAAACCACCATGGCACACATTTACCTATGTGACAAACCTGCACGTCCTGCACATGTATCCTGGAACTTAAAATTTAAAAAAACTCTATTGAAATGTACATATACAGATAGGTGTATATGTCATACATGTACAGGTCAATATATATTTTCACAATTTCAGTATACTTGTATAATCAGCATGCAGAGGAAATAACAACATGGTCACCATCCCAGGATTTCCTCCCGTGTCCATTTTAAATTATTACCCTGTCCCTATCCTGACATATTTTTTCACATTCCAATACATTTATTCTGCAAAAATAATATGTTTATTTCTTTTTTTTACAGTAAAATTTTATACTGCAAACCTCATATACCTACTTGAAAGATGTTCCAAGGATAAATACAACAAGATTAATAAAACCCAAATTGACTAAATGTGTTCTCACAATATAAGCTGGCATAAAAATAAATAAATTTATGTATTATCGGCCAGGTGTGGTGGCTCATGCCTGTAATCCCAGCACTTTGGGAGGCCGAGGCAGGTGGATCACAAGGTCAGGAGATCAATACCATCCTGGCTAACACTACTAAATCCCGTCCCTAGTAAAAATACAAAAATTAGCCGGGTGTGGTGGCATGCACCTGTAGTCCCAGCTACTCGGGAAGCTGAGGCAGGAGAATTGCTTGAACCTGGGAGGCAGAGGTTGCAGTGAGCCAAGATCATGTCACTGCACTCCAGCCTGGGTGACAGAGTGAGACTCCATCACAAAGAAAAAACCAAAACAAACAAACAAACAAACAAAAAACCCAAAAACCAAAAAACAAGACAAAACAACAACAACAACAAAAATTATCTATTATCACAGTAGCAACAATAATGCACACATAATAGTGACTTATCGATCAATGTTAACTATTCTAATTCTACTTTCCAAAGAAAACAGCAGTTCATTTTAAAAGTCTATTTACATGCCAATGTTTTGTCTGGTTTTCCAGAGGGCTGCTGTAATTCCAGCTTTAAAATGTAAAGTATCCTCTTTGAGTGATTTGCTCAAATTGTGTTGGCATTGGGAAAAAATAAATCATTGCTGTTATTTTGGAATAACACAGAAAGACTCACTAACTTCACATATAGAAACTGAGTCTGTGTTGTACATAACAACATGAGTTTGGGTAGTAAAGCTCTCCGCTAGCTATTTCTAATACTGAATAGATATTTTACAACATAAACTTTACACATGGCCTCAAAACTTTATTCCTGGGTTGTTTTCTATTTCTCACAATCCTTCATTAAATCCTTTCTATTTGTTTGACTTTCTAAATTATCTTTGTATTTCATATATGGGAAAAGGTCTTTGGAAACTAGAAATGCAGTCATGGGTGCAAAAACAAACAAACAAAAACAAACAAACAAAAACTTCGACTTTACCTCAAGATAATTTAGGAAAAGTTCATTGTTTTAAATCTGTGGATATAAGTGACATTGGCTGATGTGGAGTGGACTGCAGGATTCCAGTACCAGTGTATTAATATGGACAGCTGGGCCTCTGAAAGAGACAGCAGGTGTGGGATGAGTGAGTAGAGACACCTCGATCAGTCGAGAGGCAGTCGAGAGGAGGTTGGGGGGCATATCCTTAGCTCTTCAAGCTCTTTCCTCAAAATTTACCCACTAGTCCCTTCCTTTCAATTACTCTATTTTCCACAGAGAAGATATTAGTAGCAATATCCTTCTTCTACATTTCCCCTGAGGCCCTGTGGTCCTGAGGTTGGGAGAGTGATGGGAGAGAAAGGATAAGAAAGGAATGGGAGAGAACATGGAAGCCCTGAAGTCCAGGTCAGTAGAAGAGGTAGGAGTCTTTTAGGCCAAAGAAAAGAGGACCCACGTATTTCCTTGAACTTTGTAGCAGCTAAGGATTAACTACAGAAATGGAGAATCTTGAGGCAGGCCAGATACTTGCAGAGAGCCCATCTGAGGGACAAATTTGGGGCCTACTAGCTTTGAGGCTTATCTTAGAGAGTTGAATTTCTAGAAAGCCCCTTAGGATGGGATAAGGGCCACAGAGTGGGCAATTGTGGGAGGGTTCCTGGTGGAGGTTGGGGATTGGAGTGGTGGCCTGGGGGTGATTTAAAGTAAGAACACAATGCTGGACTGAAGGAGATGGGGAAGGATTCCAGCAAGAAAGCCTACCTTCAGAGTGCAATGTGGAGGCAGTGGCTGCAGTGCCTGAGAGCCTGGGTTTTGGAATACCTGCCACTATGGATTCTAGAAGTAGTGCCAGATTTCTTCCCTGTAGCACTGAATTTCTTCCCTGCCCTCATTTATTTCAATAGGGTGGAGGCAGGAGAGCAAGAAAAGATGGAGCCTTTTGCCTATGGTTAATAATAAGACCAATATATTCTAGAAACAGAGAGAGGCAGGATGAGGTACAAAGAAAGATATCTGTTCTGCTGAAGATTCTTAGTCTCTGGATCTCTTGTCAAGATAACCTTATATTTATTCGCATATGGATGAGTTAACTAGTTAGTACCAAATTGATGCAGAGAGGAAGGAAGGCAAGGGGGTAGGAGCATACACAGGTGGGATTAATCTTACTCAACTTCACCAACAGACTGTTCATTTCTGGTGGGGGATGGCTGTAGTGGTAGAGAAATAGACTGTGGTGGGAAAGGGGAGAGGGGATAAGGAATAACATTTTCTAGCCTTCCCTCCCCCATTTTGTGTTTTTCCTTTTCTCTCCTCTCATGACCAGAAGTCTAGACAGGAAGCAGAGGTCGGTTACCAGGGAAACTGAAGCTGAGTATGCTTGATTCACGAGCTTGTGAGATAAAAGCAAAATTGCTACTCAAAATGCAATACTGTATGGAGGATGGGTATTAACCAAACAAGCAAAGATTTATTCATCCTTATAATTATTTTACATACACATATAAATCCACAAAGATGAATAGCTTTTCCTAAATGTTTAGTTGAGAATCAGTCTATGGAATGGCCTTGAATCCTGCCCCTGCCACCTTCCATTGTCTCTGCTGGCCCCATGCTGCCAGTCTCCTGACATGCCTCATGTCTGAGTATGATGGAGTCCTAATGATAGTGTCTCTGTACATGGCTCTGTCAGTTACAGGGAAAGAAACTAAGGGAAAAAGGGCATCAATTCACTTAGCTTTAAAAGCAACAGAGAGATAAACCTCAACCATCAAAATCTTTGCCTAGAATTCCACCTAAAAATCCCAGAAAATCTAACCAAAGTACTGGTCTTTCAATGTCTAATTAATATGTATTTGTTTTGGGTTCAGTATCAAAGAGTTCTACGGAAATGCAAGTAGAATACATCACCATTCCTTATATGCTGCTGCCCCTAGTGTAACACGTGTAGATTGCACTCTCTTGAGAGTTGTAGCCAAGTCAGAGCACATTTTTTCTATTTCACTGCTGTATGATGGGTTTTAGACTTGTATCTGTATTTTTCAAGATATGCAATTGAATATTTCTGTTAATCTTTTTGATTATAAGGAAATGAAACAGATAGACTACCACTGTCCATAATATTTTTCTGATGGGAAAATACATTCTGCTCTGTGGCAACTGCTTTCTGATGCAGTCTCCATTGTTGCATCTTTATAAAAACCATCCTCTGCTTATATACTCCCATATGATTTCAGAACATTCATGCTGATGTCAACTGGGTTGTAATAATGTGATCTCCACTGAGACCTTAGAGGTTAATGTGAACCTGCATTTAAAGTTTAAGGAGGGAGTAAAAAGGGTCAGAGGTGTTCATATCTGTCTGTATTCTCTTCTAAGACTGGAAAACTTTCCCTAAAAACAAAAAACTTGTATTTGAGTAGGGTGTGTGTGTGTGTGTGTGTGTAGATGGGGCACAAAGGTCGAGTGATAAGAATTGACAAGCACCAATATTTATTGAGCACTACTAGGTATGATATAATTTGCATTATTTTATCCAAGTATTACGAACATGCAATAAGTTGGGTTTTGGTGCAATCACTGAACCTTTCACAGGCCATTTTTTAAATTGTAGGAGGCTAATTGCTTGTGGATAGCAGGGTGAACAGAAATGCTATTGGTACTGAGATCTTTCTGTCACTTTTAGTTGCCATAGCCCTTTGTAGTTTAGAGAAACTTCTGTTAAGGAAATTAATTATCACAGGTTAGGCTTGCTTTCCATGCAATACTTTGTTTAACCCTTCCTACAAACCCTTTGATGTAGCTACTATTACTATCTTCAATTTACAAATGAGGTACTTGGAGATGAGAAGGGCCCAAACCCCAGTCTTCCTGTTTCTGAAGATTGTGCTTTTCTGCCTCCCTTATGCAGTAAAACTGGAGAACCGTCTGGAGTGTTAGTCTTCGAAAATTTTATTGATGTTATGCACAAGCATTACCTGAAACACCAGAGAGAACCTGACATATCTCAATTCTTCCTCAAAAAGGACCATTATATATATAAATTAACTGCCCTCCACCCACTAATCGAGCACTCATTTCTCCATTCAGCCCTCTCTTCACACACACAAAAAGGAGAAATATTGAATGCCTTAAGGATTGAGAAGCTAAAGCTGATGAAATTAGCATGGGACATTAGCATGGTATATTAGTTTGCTAGAGCTGCAATAACAAAATCCCACAGAATGGGTGGCTTAAACAACAGACATTCATTTTCTCACAGTTCTGGAGGCTGAAAGTACAAAATCAAGCTGTATATAGGCTTAGTTTCTTCTGAGGTCTCTCTCTCTGGCTTTCAGGTAGTCACCTTCTCACTGTGTCCTTACATAGTCTTTCTTTTATGCCTATGCACCCCTGCTGTTTCTCTGTGCATACGGATTTCCTCTTCTTATAAAAACATCAGTTAGATTGGATTAGGGCCACCTAAAGGTCTCGTTTTTGCTTAATCATATCTTTATAGGCTTGATATCCAATTACAGTCATATTCTGGAGTAATAGAAGTTAGAGCTTCTCAAGTAGCACTTCAATTACTTAATTAGCTAATTTTTAATTGAAAAATACAAATTATATACATATGAGGTGTAACATGATGTTTTGACATATGTGTACAATGTGGAATGATTAAATCAAGCTAATGAACGTATCCATTGCCTCACATAATATCTATTGCAGTAAGAACATTTAAAATCTACTTCTTCAGCACTTTCAAGTATATGACAAATTATAATTTGCTATAATCAGTCACTATACTGTACAATAGAGCTCTAGAACTTATTTCTCCTTCCTAACTGAAACTTTGAATGCTTTGACCAACATTTCCCCATTTCCTACATCCTGCTGCCAGCCCCTGGTAACCACCATTCCACTCTCAGTTTCTATCAATTAGATTTTTTTAGAGTCCACATATAAATGAGATCATGCAGCATTTGCCTTTCTGTGTCTAGTTTATTTCACTTAGCATAATGTCCTGTAGGTGTATTTGGATTGTTGCAAATGAAAGGATTTTCTTCCTTCTTAAAGCTGAATAGTATTCCATTGTGTGTGCCCATCTGTATGTGTGTATACTCCGCATTTTTCCTATCCATTCATTCGTTGATGGACACATGGACACTTAGGCTGATTCCATATCTTGGCTATTGTGAATAATACTGCAATGAACATGGAAGTGTAGGTATGTCTTTGACACAGTGACTTTACTTCCTTTGGGTATATAGCTAAAAGTGCAATGGCTGAATCATACAATAACTCTATTTTTAATTTTTTGAGGAATCTCCATACTGTTTTTCATAATAGCTGAACTGGTTTACATTCCCACTAACAGTGTACAAGAGTTCCCTTTGCTCAGTATCCCCCGAACACTTGTTATCTTTTGTTTTTTAATGATAGTAGATATTCTAATGGGTGTGAGGTGATATCCCATTGTGGATTTAATTTGCATTTCCCTGATGATTAGTGATGTTGAGCACGTTTTTATATAACTGTGGGCAATTTGGATGTCTCCTTTGGAAAAATATCTATTCAGGTCCTTTGCCCATTTTAAAATCAGGTTATTTATTTTCTCGCTATTGAGTTGTCTGATTTCCTTATATATTTTGGATATTAACCCATTATCAGATATGTAGTTTGCAAATATTTTCTCTCATTGCACAGGTTGCATCTTCACTTGATTGTTTCTTTTTCCATGCAAAAGCTTTTTAGCTTGATGCAATCCATTTGTCTATTTTTGCTTTTGTTGCCTATGCTTTTGGGGTAATATCCCAAAAATCTTTGCCAGGACAAATATTAATAAGCTTTCCTCTATGTTTTCTTCCAGTACTTTTACAGTTTCAGGTCTTATATTTAAGTCATTAATCCATTTTGAGTTGATTTCTGTATTTTTGTGTGTGTGTATTTTTTGTTTTAGTAAACTATATTTTCAGTAAGTTTTCAATAACCAAATTGAAAAGTGTGGCTATTTATTCCTGACTAGGCTAAGACATGTAGAAATATATTGCTACTGCTCAACTGTTGGGAGTAGGGAGGCAATGAACACAAGGAAACTCAGACAAAGAAATGTAAATTAGCATCTCAAAATATTATATTATTACTTTAAAATTATTTAATAAATCACATGGTCTTCTTATTTGAAAGAGAAGAACTGTGGGATAGTAAGGGTGTACAGAGGGTAGCTGCTAGTGAAAGTCCAGTTGGCTCCAATTATTCTATAAAATCACAATATAATGTATAAGAGAAAGAAGAATAAAGGAATGAGCTACTTTAATTTCCTATGGTTTCTTTTAAAATAGTGATTTGTAACACCTATTTCTCTTTTCTTATTGTTTCCAAATTCTATTTCAGGTTCAAGGGGTACATTTGTAGGTTTGTTACATGGGTAAGTTATGTGTTGTGGGGGTTGGCGTACAGATAATTTTGTCACCCAGGTAATCAGCATAGTACCTGATAGGTAGTTTTCCAATCCTCACCCTCCTCCTGCTGTCCACTCTCAAAGAGACCATAGTGTCCATTGTTCTCTTCTTTTTAAATATTTTTTATTTTGTGAGTATATATAGGTATACTATATATTTTATTTTGTGAGGATATAGTAGGTATATGTATTTATGGGTTACATGAGATATTTCGTTACAGGCATGCAATGTGTAATAATTACATTGGGGTAAATGGGGTATCCATCACTTCCAGCATTTATCCTTTGTGTTATAAACAATCGAATTATACTCTTTTAGTTATTTTAAAAATGTATGATTAAATTATTATTGACTATAGTCACCCTGTTGTGCTAGCAAATACTAGGTCTTATTCATTCTTTCTGACTATATTTTTGTACCCATTAACCATCCCCAGTTCCCTGCCACTTCACCACTACACTTCTCAGCCTCTGGTTACCACTCTTCTACTCTATCTCCATGAGTTAAATTATTTTAATTTTTAGCTGTCACAAATAAGTGAGAACATGTGAAGTTTGTCTTTCTGTAACTGGCTTATTTCACTTAACCTAATGACCTTCAGTTCCATCCATGTTGTTGCAAATGACTGGGTCTCATTCGTTTTATGGCTGAATAGTACTCCATTGTGTATAAGTACCATGTTTTCCATATCCATTCATCTGTTGATGGACACTTAGCTTGCTTCCGAATCTTGGATATTGAGAATAGTGCTGCTGTAAACATGGGAATGCGCATATCTCTTCATTATCCTGATTTTCTTTCTTTTGGGTATAATACCTGGGAATAGGATTGCTGGATCGTATGGTAGCTCTATTTTTAGTTTTCTTGAGGAACCTCCAAACTGTTCTCCATAATGGTTGTACTAATTTACATAGCCACCAACAGTGTAGGGGAGTTTCCTTTTCTCCACATCCTCACTAGCATTTATCATTGCCTGACTTTCAGATAAAAGCCATTTTAACTGGGTTGAGAAGATATTTCATTCTAGTTTTAATTTGCATTTCTCTGATGATCAGTTTTATTGAGCATCTTTTCATATACCTGTTTGCTTTGCCATTTGTATGTCTTCTTTTTAGAAATGTCCATTCAGGTCTTTTGCCCATTTTGAAATGAGACTATTAGATTTTTTTCCTATAGAGTTCTTTGAGCTCCTTATATATTCTGATTATTAATTCCTTGTCAGATGGGTAATTTGAAAATGTTTTATCCCATTATGTGTGTTGCCACTTCACTTTGTTAATTGTTTCCTTTGCTGTGTAGAAGCTTTTAAACTTGATGTAATTCAATTTGTCCATTTTTGCTTTGGTTGCCTGGGCTTGTGGGGTATTGCTCATGAAATCTTTGTGCAGTCCAGTGTCCTAGAGAGTTTCCCCGATGTTTTCCTTTGGTGGTTTCATAGTCTGAGGTCTTATGATTTAAGTCTTTAATACATTTTGATTTGATTTTTGTATATGGTGAGAGATAGGGGAATAGTTTCATTCTTTTGCATGTGGATATCTAGTTTTCACAGCACCGTATGTTAAAGAGACTGTCCTTTCCCTAGTGTATGTTCTTGAGAACTTAGTCAAAAGTGAGTTTGCTGTAGATGTGTGAATTTATCTCTGGGTTCTCTATACTGTTTCATTAGTCTGTGTGTCTGTTTTTATGCCAGTACTGTGCTGTTTTGGTTACTATAGCTCTGTAGTATAATTTAAAGTCAGGTAGTATGATTCTTCCAGGTTTGTTCTTTTTGCTCAGGATAGCTTTGGCTATTCTATGTCTTTGTTGTTCCACATAAATTTTAGAGTTTTTTTTCTATTTATGTGAAGAGTATCATTGGTATTTTCATAGGGATTGCATCAAATCTGTAGATTGTTTTGGGTAGTATGGACATTTAAAAATATTGATTTTCCCAATCCATTAACATTAATTTCTTGCATCAATGTTTTATAGTTTTTATTGTAGAGATCTTTTACTTCTTTGGTTAAGCAAATTCCTAATATTGTGTTTTATTTGTGTCTATTGTAAATGGGATTACTTTTTAAAATTTATTTTTCTGATTGTTCGCTGTTAGCGTATAGAAATGCTAGTGATTTTTGTATGTTGATTTTGTATACTGAAACTTTCCTGAATTTGTTTATCAGTTTATTAGTTTTCTTGTGGAGTCTTTAAGTTTTTCCAAACATAAAATCATATCTCTGCAAACAAGGATGATTTGACTCCTTCCTTCCCCTTTTGGATGTTCTTTATTTCTCTCTTGTCTGATTGCTCTAGCTAGGACTTCCAGTACTATGTTGAATAACAGTGGTGAAAATGAGCATCCTTGTTCCAGTTCTTAGAGGAAAGGATTTCAGTTTTTCCCCATTCAATATGATAATAGCTATGGACCTGTTGTATATAGTTTTATTATCCTGTGGTATGTTCCTTCTATATCCAGTGTTTTGAGGTTTTTTTTTTTTTTTTTTTTTTTAATCATGAAGGGATGTTGAATTTTACCAAATGTTTTTTCAGCGTCAATTGAAATGATCGTATGGTTTTTGCCCTTCATTCTGTTGATATGATTTATCACTTTAATTGATTTGTATATGTTGAACCATCCTTGTGCCCCTGGGTTAAATCCCACTTGGTCATGATGAATGACTTTGTTTAAAATGTGTTGTTGAATTCAGTTTTCTAGTATTTTGTTGAGGATTTTATATCAATATTCATCAGTGATATTGGCCTATAGTTTCCTTTTTGTGATGTGTCTTTGTCTGGTTTTGGTACCAGGGTAATACTGTCTTTGTAGAATGAGTTTAGAAGTATTCTCTCGTCCTCTGTTTTTGGAATAGTTTGGGTAGGATTGGTGTTAGTTCTTTAACGTCTTGGTAGATTTCAGCAGTGCAGCCCTTGGATCCTGAGTTTCGTTTGCTGGGAGACTTTTTATTATGGATCTCCTTCCTTGTTATTGGTTTGTTCAGGTTTTGAATTTCTTCGTGGTTCAATCTTGGCAGAATGGATGTGTCTAGGAATTTGTTCATTTCTTCTAGATTTTCCAAAATATTGGCATATAGTTGCTCATAGTAGTCTCTAATGATCCTTTGAATTTCTGTAGTATCAGTTGTAATATCTCCCTTTTCATCTCTGATTTTACTTATTTGGGTCTTGTCTCTTCTTAGTTAGTCTGGCTAAAGATTTGTCAATTTTGTTTATCTCTTCAAAAACTAATTTTTTGTTTCATTGATCTTTTGTGTATTTTCTTCATTTTAAATGTATTTATTTCTCCTCTGATCTTTATTATTTATTTTCTTCTAATTTTTGGTTAGGTTTACTCTTGCTTTTCTAGTACTTTTGGATGCAATGTTGGTTTTTTTATTCAATGTATTTGTTGTTTTGTGAGGCACTTATAGTTATAAACTTCCCTCTTAGTACTTCTTTTGCTGTATGCCATAGGTTTTGGTCTGTTGTGTTTCCATTATCATTTGTTTCAAGACATTTATCAATTTTCCTCTTAATTTCTTCATTGACCCGCTGGTCATTCAAAGGCATATTGTTTGATTTCCATGTACTTCTACAGTTTCCAAAGTTCCTCTTGCTATTGATTTCTAGCTTTATTCCATTTTGGTCCGAGAAGATGGTTGATATTATTTCAACTTTTTGCATGTTTGAAGACTTCTTTTGTGGCCTAACATATGATCTATCCTTGAGAGTGATCCATGTGCTAAGGAAAAAAATGTGTATTCTGCAGCTGTTGGATAAAATGTTCTGTAAGCATCTGTTAGGTCCACTTGGTCTATAGTGCAGATTAAAGTTGATATATCTTTGTTGATTTTCTGTCCAGGAGATCTGTCCAATGCTGAAAATAGGGTGTTGAAGTTTCCAGCTATTACTGTATTGGGATCTATCTCTTTCTTTAGGTCTAACAGTATTTGCCTTATATATCTGGGTGCTCCTGTGTTGGGTGCATATATATTTATAATTGCTATATCCCATTGCTTAATTGACTCCCTTAACATTACATGGTGACCTTCTTTGTCTCTTCTTATACTCTTTGTCTTGAAATTTATTTTGTATGATATTAGGGTAGCTACTCCTGCTCTTTTTTGGTTTCCATTGGCATAGAATACCTTTTCCCGTCCCATTATTTTCACTTTATGTGTGTCTTTATAGGTGAAGTGGGCACCAGATCATTGGGTCTTGTTTTTTCATTCTTTCAACCACTCTGTGTCTTTTGATTAGAAAGTTTGGTTCATTTACATTCAATGTTATTATTGATAAGTAAGGTCTTACTCCTGCCATTTTGTTTTTGGTTTTCTGGTTGTTTTGTGTGTCTTCTTTTTCTTCATTTGTACCTTCCTGTCTTCCTCTTAGTGTAGGTGATTTTCTGTGGTGGTATGCTTTAATTTTTTGCTTTTTATTTTTTGTGTGTCCGTTATATGTTTTTCAATTTGAGGCTATCATGAGGTTTGCAAATACTATCTTATAACACATTATTTTAAACTGTTGACAACTTAACACTGATTGCATAAAAAAACCCAACAAACAAACATGTACGAGGAAAACTAATAAAACCTGTACACTTTAACTTCATCCCATTACTTTGTAACTCTTTGTAGTTTATGTTTTATTTTACTGTTTCTGTCTGAAAAGTTGGTGCAGTTATTATTGTGATTGGTTTATCATTTAGTCTTTCTACTGAAGATAAGAGTAGTTTACACACCACAACTACAGTGTTACATTTTGTGTTTTTCTGTATGCTTATTACCAGTGAGTTTTGTACCTTCAGATATTTCTTTTTTTCTTTCTTTCTTTCTTTTTGTTTTTCCAGACAGAGTTTCACTCCTGTTGCCCAGGCTGGACTGCAATGGCGTGATCTCGGATCACTGCAACCTCTACCTCCCAGGTTCAAGCAATTGTCCTGCCTCAGCCTCCCAAGTATCTGAGATTACAGGCATGTGCCACCACGCACAGCTAATTTTTGTATTTTTAGTAGAGACGGGGTTCCACCATGTTGGTCAGGCTGATCTCAAACTCCTGACCTCAGGTGATCCACCCACCTTGGCCTCCCAAAGTGCTGGGATTACAGGTGTGAACCACTGCGCCTGGCCTCAGATAATTTCTTATTGCTCACTAACATCCTTTTCTTTCATATTGAATAACGCCCTTTAGGATTTCTTGTAGGACAGGTCTGGAGTTGATGAAATCCCTCAGCATTTGTTTGTCTGGGAAGGTCTTTCTCATTCATGCTTGAATAATATTTTTACCAGATATACTCTTCTAGGGTAAAAATTTTTTTCCTTCAGCACTTTAAATATATCCTGCCACTCTCTCCTGGCCTGTAAGATTTCCTCTGAAAAGTCTGCTGCCAGATGTATTGGAACTCCATTGTGTGTTATTTGTTTCTTTTCTCTGGCTGCTTTTAAGACCTATTATTTTTCCTTGACCTTTGGAAGTTTGATGATTAAATGCCTTGAGGTACTCTTCTTTGGGTTAAATCTGCTTGGTGTTCTATAACCTTCTTGTAGTTGAATGTTTATATCTTTCTTTAGGTTTGGGAAGTTTTTTGATATTATCCCTTTTAATATGCTTTTTATATTTATCACTTTCTTTACCTCCTCTTTAAGGCCAATAACTCTTAGATTTCCTCTTTTGAGACAATTTTCTAAATCTTTTAGGCATGCTTAAAATCTTTTTTTGCCTCCACTGATGGTGTATTTTCAAATAACCTATTTTCAAGCTGACTAATTCTTTCTTTCTTTTCTTTTCTTGGGGGTTCTATTACGCTTTATTTTTATTATACTTTAAGTTCTGGGGTATGTGTGCAGAATGTGCATGTTTGTTACATAGGTATACACGTGCCATGGTGGTTTGCTGCACCCATCAACCCGTCATCTACATTAGGTATTTCTCCTAATGCTATCCCTCCCCTAGCCCCCCACCTCTGACAGGCCCTGCCCTGGTGTGTGATGTTCCCCTCCCCGTGTCCATGTGTTCTCATTGTTCAACTCCCACTTATGAGTGAGAACATGCAGTGTTTGGTTTTCTGTCCTTGCATTAGTTTGCTGAGAATGATGGTTTCCAGCGTCATCCATGTCCCTGGAAAGGACATGAACTCATCCATTTTTATGGCTGCATAGTATTCCATGGTGTATATGTGCCACATTTTCTTTATCCAGTCTATCACTGATGGGCCTTTGGGTTAGTTCCAAGTCTTTGCTATTGTGAACAGTGCTGCAATAAACATACGTGTGCATCTGTCTTTATAGTAGAATGTTTTATAATCCTTTGGGTATATACCCAGTAATGGGATGGCTGGGTCAAATGATATTTCTAGTTGTAGATCCTTGAGGAATCGCCACACTGTCTTCCACAGTGGTTGAACTAATTTACACTCCCATCAACAGTGTAAAAGCATTCCTATTTCTCCACATCCTCTCCAGCATCTGTTGTTTCTTGACTTTTTAATGATTGCCATTCTAACTGGCGTGACATGGTGTCTCATTGTGGTTTTGATTTGCATTTCTCTAATGAACAGTGATGATGAGTTTTTTTTCATATGTTTGTTGTCTGCATAAATGTCTTCTTTTGAGAAGTGCCTGATCATATCCTTCGCTCACTTTTGGATGGGGTTGTTTGTTTTTTTCTTGTAAATCTGTTTAAGTTCTTTGTAGGTTCTGAATATTGGCCCTTTGTCAGATGGATAGATTGCAAAATTTTTCTCCCATTCTGTAGGTTGCCTGTTCACTCTGATGACAGTTTCTTTGGCTGTGCAGAAGCTCTTTAGTTTAATCAGATCCCATTTGTCTATTTTGGCTTTTGTTGCCATTGCTTTTGATGTTTTAGTCATGAAGTCTTTGCCCATGCCAATGTCCTGAATGGTATTGCCTAGGCTTTCTTCTAGGGTTTTTATGGTTTTAGGTCTTATGTTTAAGTCTTTAATCCATCTTGAGTTGTATAAGGTGTAAGGAAGGGATCCAGTTTCAGCTTTTTGCATATGGCTAGCCAATTTTCCCAGCACCATTTATTAAATAGGGAATCCTTTCCCTATTTCTTGATTTCGTTAGGTTTTTCAAAGATTAGATGGTTGTAGATATGTGGCATTATTTCTGAGGCCTTTGGTCTATATATCTGTTTTGGTACCAGTACCATACTGTTTTTATTACTGTACCTTGTAGTATAGTTTGAAGTCAGGTAGTGTGATGTCTCTAGCTTTGTTCTTAGGATTGTCTTGGCTATGAGGGCTCTTTTTTGGATCCATATGAAATTTAAAGTAGTTTTTTCCAATTCTGTGAAGAAAGTCAATGGTAGCTTGATTGGGATAGCATTAAATCTACAAATCACTTTGGGCAGTATGGCCATTTTGACAATATTGATTCTTCCTATTCATGAGCATAGAATGTTTTTCCATTTGTTTATGTCCTCTCTTATTTCATTGACCAGTGGTTTGTAGTTCTCCTTGATGAGGTCCTTCACATCCCTTGTAAGTTGTATTCCTTGGTATTTTATTCTCTTAGTAGCAATTGTGAATGGGAGTTCACTCATGATTTGGCTCTCTGTTTGTTATTGGTGTATAGGAATGCTTGTGATTTTTACACATTCACTTTATATCCTGAGACTTTGCTGGAGTTGCTTATCAGCTTAAGGAGATTTTGGGCTGAGACAATGGGGTTTTCTAAATATACAATCGTATCATCTGCAAAGAGAGATAATTTGACTTCCTCTTTTCCTATTTGAATAGCCTTTATTTCTTTCTCCTGCCTGATTGCCCTGGCCAGAACTTCCAACACTATGTTGAATAGGAGTGGTGCGAGAGGGCATCCTTGTCTTGTGCTGGTTTTCAAAGGGAATGCTTCCAGTTTTTGCCCATTCAGTATGGTATTGGCTGTGGGTTTGTCGTAAATAGCTCTTATTATTTTGAGATTCGTTCCATCAATACCTAATTTATTGAGAGTTTTTAGCATGAAGGACTGTTGAATTTTGTCAAAGACCTTTTCTGCATCCATTGAGATAATCATGTGTTTTTTTTCATTGGTTCTGTTTATGTGATGGATTATGTTTATTGATTTGCATACATTGAACCAGACTTGCATCCAAGGGATGAAGCCGACTTGATTGTGCTGGATAAGTTTTTGATGTGCTGCTGGATTCGTTTTGCCAGTTATTTTATTGAGAATTTTTGAATCAATGTTCATCAGGGATATTGGTCTGAAAATCTCTTGTTTTGTTGTGTCTCTGCCAGGCCTTGGTATCAGGATGATGCTGGCCTCATAAAATGAGTTACGGAGGATTCCCTCTTTTTCTATTGTTTGGAATAGTTTCAGAAGGAACGGTACCCGTTCCTCTCTGCGCCTCTGATAGAATTTGGCTGTGAATCCATCTGGTCCTGGACTTTTGTTGGTTGCTAGGCTATTAATTGCTGCCTCAATTTCAGAACTTGTTACTGGTCTATTCAGCGATTCTACTTCTTCCTGGTTTAATCTTGGGAGGGTGTATGTTTCCAGGAATTTATCCATTTCTTGTAGATTTTCTAGTTTATCTGCATAGAGGTGTTTATATTCTTCTCTGATGGTAGTTTGTATTTCTGTGGGGTCAGTGGTGATATCTCCTTTATCATTTTTTATTGCATCTATTTGATTCTTCTCTCTTTTCTTCTTTATTAGTCTTGCTAGCGGTCTATCAATTTTGTTGATCTTTTAAAAAAACCAGCTCCTGGATTCATTGATTTTTTTAAGGGTTTTCCTGTCTGTGTCTCCTTCAGTTCTGCTCTGATCTTAGTTATTTCTGTCTTCTGCTAGCTTTTGAATTTGTTTGCTCTTGTTTCTCTATTTCTTTTAATTGTGATGTTAGGGTGTTGATTTTTGATCTTTTCTGCTTTCTCTCGTGTGCATTTAGTGCTAAAAATTTCCCTCCACACACTGCTTTAAATGTGTCCCAGAGATTCTGGTATGTTGTATCTTTGTTCTCATTGGTTTCAAAGAACATCTTTGTTTCTGCCTTCATTTCGTTTTTTACCCAGTAGTCATTCAGGAGCAGGTTGTTCTGTTTCCATGTAGTTGTGAGGTTTTGAATGAGTTTCTTAATCCTGAGTTCTAATTTGATTACACTGTGGTCTAAGAGACTGTTTGTTATTTCCATTATTTTGCATTTGCTGAGGAGTGTTTTACTTCCAATTATGTGGTCAATTTTGGAATAAGTGCAATGTGGTGCTGAGAAGAATGTATACTCTGTTGATTTGGGATGGAGAGTTCTGTAGATGTCTATTAGGTCGGCTTGGTCCAGAGCTGAGTTCGAGTCCTGGATATCCTTGTTAATTTTCTGTCTCGTTGATCTGTCTAATATAGACTGTGGAGTGTTAAAGTCTCCCACTATTATTGTGTGCGAGTCTAAGTCTCTTTGTAGGTCTCTGAGAACTTGCTTTATGGATCTGGGTGCTTCTGTATTGGGTGCATATGTATTTAGGATAGTTAGCTCTTCTTGTTGCATTGATCCCTTTACCACTATGTAATGGCCTTCTTTGTCTCTTTTGATCTTTGTTGGTTTAAAGTCTGTTTTATCAGAGACTAGGATTGAACCCCTGCTTTTTTTTTGCTTTCCATTTTCTTGGTAAATATTCCTCCATCCCTTTATTTGGAGCCTATGTGTGTCTTTGCATGTGAGATAGGTCTCCAGAAGGCAGCACACTGATGGGTCTTGACTCTTTATCCAATTTGCCAGTCTGTATCTTTTAATTGGGGCATAAAACCATTTACAGTTAAGGTCAATATTGTTATCTGTTTTGATCCTGCCATTATTATGCTAGCTGTTTATTTTGCCCATTAGTTTATGAGGTTTCTTCATAGCGTCGATGGTCATTACAATTAGTTGTTTTTTGTTTGTTTGTTTTTTTGCAGTGGCGGGTACTGGTTGTTCCTTTCCATGTTTAGTGCTTCCTTCAGGAGCTCTTGTAGGGCAGGCCTGGTGGTGACAAAATCTCTCAGCATTTCCTTGTCTGTAAAGGATTTTGTTTCTCCTTCTCTTATGAAGCTTCGTTTGGCTGGATATAAAATTCTAGCTTGAAAATTCTTTTCTTTAAGAATGTTGAATATTGGCCCCCACTGTCTTCTAGCTTATAGGGTTTCTGCTGAGAGATCCACTTTTAGTCTGATGGGCTTCCCTTTGTGGGTAACCTGACCTTTCTCTCTGGCTGCCCTTAACATTTTTTCCTTCATTTCAACCTTGATGAATCTGACAATTATGTGTCTTGGAGTTACTCTTCTCGAGGAGTATCTTTGTGGTGTTCTGTGTATTTCCTGAATTTGAATGTTGGCCTGCCTTGCTAGGTTGGGAAAGTTCTCCTGGATATTATCCCGAAGAGCATTTTCCAACATGGTTCCATTTTCCCCGTTACTTTCAGGTACACCAATCAAACATAGATTTGGCCTTTTCACATAGTCTTATATTTCTTGGAGGCTTTGTTCATTTTTTTCACTCTTTTTTCTCTAATCTTCTTTTCTTGCTTTATTTCGTTGACTTGATCTTCAATCTCTGATATGCTTTCTTCCACTTGATCAATTTGGCTATTGATACTTGTGTATGCTTCACGAAGTTCTCCTGCTGTGTTTTTCTGCTCCATCAGGTCATTTATGTTCCTCTCTAAACTGGTTATTCTAGTTAGCAATCCGTCTAACCTTTTTTCAGGGTTCTTAGCTTCCTTGTGATGGGTTAGGACATGCTCCTTTAGCTTGCAGGAGTTTGTTATTACCCACCTTCTGAAGCCTACTTCTGTCAATTCGTCAAACTCATTCTCAATCCAGTTTTGTTCCCTTGCTGGTAAGGAGTTGTGATCCTTTGGAGGAGAAAAGGCATTCTGGTTTTTGGAATTTTCATCCTTTTTGTGTTGGTTTCTTCCCATATTTGTGGATTTATCTACCTCTGGTCTTTGAAGTTGGTGACCTTCGGATGGGGTCTCTGAGTAGACTTCCTTTTTGTTGATGTTGATACTATTCCTTTCTGTTTTTTAGTTTTCCTTCTTACAGTCAGGCCCCTCTGCTGCAGGTCTGCTGGAGTTTGCTGGA
Organism: Macaca fascicularis; assembly: GCF_037993035.2. Taxonomy (NCBI): domain Eukaryota; kingdom Metazoa; phylum Chordata; class Mammalia; order Primates; family Cercopithecidae; genus Macaca; species Macaca fascicularis. Next base: position 55,072,197 of record NC_088395.1, read on the forward strand.
GGTTCGCTTCTGATCCTGTTTGCCTGCATGTCACTAGTGGAGGCTGCAGATCAGCAAAGATTGCTGCCTTTTTTATACTCTGGAAGCTTCATCCCAGAGGGGCACCTGCCACATGCCAGCCAGAGTTGTCCTGTATGAGGTGTCTATCGGCCCCTACTGGGAGGTGTCTCCTAGTCAGGGTACACGGGGGTCAGGGACCCACTTGAGGAGGCAGTCTGTCCCTTATCAGAGCTCAAACACTGTGCTGCAAGATCTGATGATCTGATGCTCTCTTCAGAGCTGCTTGGTAGGGATGTTTAAGTCTGCTGAAGCCCCTTGCACAACCACTCCTTTTCCCAGGTGCTCTGTCCCAAGGAGGTAGGGGTTTTATTGATAAGTCTCTGACTGGGGCCGCTGCGTTTTTTTGTGTGGTTTTTTTTTTCCAAATTTTGTTTTCATTATTTTTTATTTTATTTATTTTATTTTATTTTATTATTATACTTTAAATTCTAGGGTACATGTGAACAACGTGCAGGTTTGTTACATATGTATACATGTGCCATGTTGGTGTGCTGCACCCATCAACTCGTCAGCACCCATCAACTCGTCATTTACATCAGTTACAACTCCCAATGCCATCCCTCCCCCTCCCCCCTCCCCATAATAGGCCCCGGTGTGTGATGTTCCCCTTCCCATGTCCAAGTGATCTCATTTTTCAGTTCACACCTATGAGTGAGAACATGCAGTGTTTGATTTTCTGTTCTTGTGAAAATTTGCTGAGAATGATGGTTTCCAGCTGCACCCATGTCCCTACAAAGGACACGAACTCATCATTTTTTATGGCTGCATAGTATTCCATGGTGTATATGTGCCACATTTTCTTAATCCAGTCTGTCACTGATGGACATTTGGGTTGATTCCAAGTCTTTGCTATTGTGAATAGTGCTGCAATAAACATACGTGTGCATGTGTCTTTATAGCAGCATGATTTATAATCCTTTGGGTATATCCCCAGTAATGGGATGGCTAGGTCAAATGGTATTTCTAGTTCTAGATCCTTGAGGAATCGTCACACTGTCTTCCACAATGGTTGAACTAGTTTACAATCCCACCAACAGTGTAAAAGTGTTCCTATTTCTCCACATCCTCTCCAGCACCTGTTGTTTCCTGACTTTTTAATGATTACCATTCTAACTGGTGTGAAATGGTATCTCATTGTGGTTTTGATTTGCAAATCTCTGCTGCGTTTTTTTCAGAGATGCCCTGATCAGAGAAGAAACAGTCTGGTGGAAGCGGCCTTGCTGAGCTGGAGTAGGCTCTGCCCAGTTCGAACTTTTAGGCGGCTTTGTTTACACTGTGAGGGTGAAACTGCCTTCTCAAGCCTCAGCAATGGCAGATGTCCCTCCCCCCACCAAGCTCCATCCCAGGTGGAGCTCAGACTGTTGCTGTGCTGGCAGTGAGAATTTCAAGCTAGTGGATCTTAGCTTGCTGGGCTTTGTGGGAGTGGGACCCACTGAGCCAGACGACTTGGCTCCCTGGTTTCAGCCCCCTTTGCAGGGGAGTGAATGGTTCTGTCTTGCTGGCATTCCAGGCACCACTGGGGTATGAAAAAACACTCCCGTGGCTAGCTTGGTGTCTGCCCAAACAGCCACCCAGTTTTGTACTGGAAACCCAGGGCCCTGATGGTGTAGGCACCGGAGGGAATCTCCTGGTCTGTGGGTTGTGAAGACCATGGAGAAAACACAGTATCTGGGCCGGAGTGCAACGGTACAGTCGCTAATGGCTTCCTTTGGCTGGGAGAGGTTGTTCCTTGATCCCTTGTGCTTCCCAGGTGAGGTGACGCCCCACCCTGCTTTGGCTCACCCTCCTTGAGCTGTACCCACTGTCCAGCCAGTCTCAATGAGATGAACTGGGTACCTCAGTTGGAAATGCAGAAATCACCCGCCTTCTCCATCGATCTCACTGGTAGTTGCAGATTGGAGCTGTTCCTATTCGGCCAGCTTAACAGCAACCTAATTCTTTCTTTTACTTGCTCAGTTCTGCTATTAAGTGACTGCTGCATTCTGTCAATTGCATTGTTTCTCTGGAATTTCTGCTTGATTCTTTTTAATTATTTTAATCTCTTGGTTAAATTTATCTGATAGAATTCTGAATTCCTTTTCTGCTTTATCTTGAATTACTTTTAATCTCTTCCAAACAACTATTTTTGTATTCTCTATCTGAAAGATCACGTGTCTCTGTTTCTCTAGGATTGGTCCCTGGTGCCTTATTCCTTTTTTTGAGGTCATGTTTTCCTGGGTGATCTTGATAATTGTAGATGTTTGTTGGTGTCTGGGCGTTGAAGAGTTAGATATTTGTTGTAATCTTTACAGCCTGGGCTTGTTTGTGCTCATTCTTCTTGAGAAGACTTTCCAGGTATTTGATGAGACTTGGGCCCAAAACCCAATATTTCTGTGTGTGGTTTTTTTTTTTAGATTCATAGAGGTACCACCTTGGTGGCCTTGAATAAGATCCGAAAGAATTCTCTGGATTATCATGCAGAGACTCTTATTCTTTTCTGGTACTTTCTCCCAAACAAATGGGGTCTCTCTGTCTGGAACTGGCAGTCTTTCATCTGGAACTGGCAGTGTGGTGATGCAGGAACCCCTGTGGCCACCACCACTGGGATTGCTCTGGGTAAGACCTGAAGCCTGCACACCACTGGGTCTTGGTCAAGGCCTGCTGTAACTACTAACTGGCCACCACCTATCTTTACTCAAGGCCCTAGGGCTCTACAATGAGCAGGTGTTGAAGATAGCCAGGATTGTGTACTTCCCTTCATGGCAGTAAGATATCCCAGGCCCTGGGCATGTCCAGAGGTGCTGTCCAGGAGCCAGGGACTAGAGTCAAAACCTTAGAAGTCTACTTGGTGTTCTATTGTACTATGGCTGAGCTGGCACTTAAACCATGAGATGCAGTCATTCCCAGTCTTCCCTCCCTCTTCCACAGGCAGAAGAGCCCATGGGGAGTACTGCCTGGCTACTGCTAATGTTCCCTTAAAGCCCAAGGGCTTTTCAGTCAGCTTGTGGTGAAAACTGCCTGGCCTGGGACTCAACCTTCAGGGCAATGGGCTCCCCTCTAGCCCAAGGCAGGTTCAGAAATGCTGCCCATAAGCCTAGTCCTGGACATGGGAGCCCCAAGAGCCTACCTGTTGCTGTATCCCACTGTGGCTGAGCTGGTACCTAAGGTGCAAGACAAAGTCCCCTTTACATTTCCATCTGCTTTTCTCAAATGGAAGGTATCTTTCACCATAGCCACCAAAGCCGGGAATGTGATGGGTCACATCTGTAGTCAGCACATCTCAGAGCCCAAGGCCCATGGAATACTCCCTGGGTATCACTTCTGGTTATTCAGGGACCAAGGGCTCTTTGGTCATCAGGTGATGAATCCTTCCAGGACTGGGTTCTACTTTCAAGGCAGTTTGTTCTCTTTTGGTCCAGGGTGTGTCTAGAAATGTTGTTTGGGAGCTAGGGCCTGGTATAGGGGACTCATTACTCTGCCTAGTGCCCTATCTTGCTGTGTCTGAGCTGGTATCCAAGATGCAAGACAAAGCCCTCTTGACTCTTTGCTCTCCTCCCCTGAAGCAGAAGAAAGAAGTCACTTGTGTCGCTGCAAGCTGCACTGCCTGGGGTTTGGGGAGAGATGGCACAAGCACTCCTTTAACTACTCCAGCTGGTGTCTCTCTAGGTCACCTGCCATCCTAGTTCTCTGACTCTGAGCTCAGTCCAGCACTAGTAGTTGCCTAGGAATTGCTGTCCTTGTGTCCTAGACTGCCATTCAGGTTTACTAGGACCCCAGAGCACTTTGGCCCTCAGTGGTGAGGTTTGCTGAGAAACTTGAGTTCCAACCTCTGGGATGCATGATTCCTCTCTGGCTAGGGCTGACCTAACTGCTTCCTCTGTGGGTGAGTGTCACCTGAGTTCAACCTGGTTTTGCTTTCTGCTGTGGCAGGCAGCACTGAGCTCAGTGCAGTCTCACATTTGCTACACTCTCTGTCCCCCAAGTGCACAGATTTTCTGTGTCACATGGCTGCTGCCAGGGGATAGGGGTGTTGCTGGCATCAGTGATTCAACACTAATTCCTACTCTCTTCCAGTGCCTCTTTTGGTCATGTAAAGTAAAAACCAAGTATTGTGAGTGCTCACCTGATTTTCTGTTTCTTATGAAGGTGCTTTTTTTGTGTGTAGATAGCGGTTACATTAGTGTCCTTTTTAGGGGGACAATTGGTGGAGTCTTCCATTTAGCCATCCTGCTCCACCTCCTCCTATTTTTCTCTTCTTTGTGTCTATGTGACCTCAAGGTTTGGCTCCTATTTATAAGTGAGAATATGCAGTATTTGGTTTTCTATTCCTGCCTTTATTTGCTTAAGATAATAGCCTCCAGTTCCATTCAGGTTGCTGCAAAGGCCATGATCTCATTTCTTATAGTTGTGTAGTATTTCATGGTATATATGTACCACGTTTTCTTTATCCAGTCTACCACTTATGGCCATCTAGGTTGATTCCATGTCTTTTGTTATGATTAGTGCTCCAATGAAGATGTCTATGCATGTACCTTTATAGTAGAACGATTTATTTTCTGTTGGGTATGTACCCAATAATGGGATTGCTCAGTTGAATGGCAGTTCTATTTTAATTCCTTTAGAGATCTCCAGACTAATTTTCACAGTGGCTGAACTAACTTACATTCCCACCAGCAGTATATAAGCATTCTCTTTTCTGTGCAACCTTACCAGCATCTGTTGTTTTTTGACTTTTTAATAATAGCCATTCTGACTAGTGTGAGATGGTATCTCGTTGTGGTTTTGATTTGCATTTCTTTAATGATGAGTGATGTTGAGCTTTTTTTTTCATATGCTAATTCGCAGTGTAAATGTCTTTTTTTGAGAAGTGTCTTTTCATGTCCTTTGCTCATTTAAAAAAATTAGATTGTTTGTTTGGGGCTTGTTAATCTATTTGTGTTCCTTATAGATACTGAATATTACACATTTGTCGGATGCATAGTTTGCAAATATTTTCTCCCATTCTGTAAGTTGTCTGTTTACTCTGTTGATAGTTTCTTTAGCTGTTCAGAAGCTCATTCATTTAATTAGGTCCCACTTGTCAGTTTTTGTTCTTGTTGTGATTACTTTTGGAGTCTTTGTCATGAAGTCTTTGCCTGAGCTGATGTCCAGAGTGGTATTTCCTAGATTTTCTTCTAGGTTTTTTTTTTTCAATTTTAGGTTTTACATTTAAGTCTGTAATTCATTTTGAGTTGACTTTTCTATATGGTGAAAGGTAAGGGGGTCCAGCTTCAATCTTCTGCATATGGCTATCCAGTTATCCCAGCACCATTTATTGTATAGAGAGTATTTTCCCCATTGCTTTTTTCCCCTCAACTTTGTCCAAGGTTAAACAATCTTCTCCTAAGTGACTTTGTGGTAAGGAATAAAATTAAGGCTGAAATCAAGAAATTATTTAAAACTACTGATAATGATACAACATAGCATAATCTTGGGACACAGCTAACGCAATGTTATGAATAAAGTTTATAGTGCCAAATGCCCACATCAGCAAGTTAGAAAGATCTCAAATTAACAACCTAATATCACATCTAGAGGAAATTGAAAAACAAGAGAAAACCAATCCTAGAAGTAGCAGAAGAAAAGAAATAACCAAAATCAGAGCTGAACTGAATGAAATGGAGATGAGAAAAATCATACAAAAGATAAATGAAACCAAATAATGGAGTTTTGAAAGAATAAATAAGACTGATAGATCAGCATCTAGACTAACAAAGAACGAAGGAGAAGATCCGAATAAACACAGTCAGAAATCACAAAGGGGACATTACACCAACTCTACAGAAATACAAACAAACAAACCTCAGAGGCTATTAAGAACACCTCTGTGTACACAAACTAGAAAACTTAGAAGAAATGGATAAGTTCCTGGGAAGATACAACCTCCGAAGATTGAACCAGGAAGAAATTAAAACCTTGAACAGACCAATAATGAGTTCTGAAATTGAATCAATTATTTAAAAAAATACCTACCAACCAGAAAAATCCCTGAACCAGATGGATTCACAGCTGAATTTTACTAGATATATAAAAAAGAGCTGGTACCAATCCTACTGAAACTATTCCAAAAAATTGAGGACAGACTCAACCCTAACTCATTCTATGAGGCCAGCATCATTCTGATACCAAAACCTGGCAGAGATGCAATGAAGAAAGAAAACTTCAGACAAATATCCTTGATTAACATAGATGCAAAAATAATTAACAGAATACTAGCAAACTGAAACCAGCAGCCATGAAAAACCTAATTCACTATGATCAAGTAGGCTTTATTCCTGCAATGCAAAGTTGGTTCAACATGCATACATCAATAAATGTGACTCATCACATCAAGAGAACTAAAAGCAAAAACCACATGATCATCTCAATTGATGCATAAAAGGCTTTTGGTAAAATTCAACATCCCTTCATGTTAAAAACTCTTAGCAAACTATTCATGGAAGGTGCATACCTGAAAATAATAAGAGCCATCTATGACAAACCCACAGCCAACATCATTCTGAACAGCCAAAAGGTGGAAACATTCCCCTAGAGAATCAGGACAAGACAAGGATGCTCACTGTTAGCACTTCTGTGAAACATAGTACTGGAAGTTCTAGCCAGAGCAATCAGGCAAGAGAAAGAAATAAAAGGCATCTAAATAGGAAGAAAGGAAGTCACAGATGATATGACACTATACATAGAAAACCCCATAGTCTCTGCCCAAAGTCTTCTAGATCTGGTAAACAACTTCAGCAAAGTTTCAGCATACAAAATCAGTGTATTAAAATCAGTAACATTTCTTTGCACTGGTAAATTCAAGTTGAGAGTGAAATCAAGAATGTAATCCCATTCACAATAGCCACAAAAAGAATAAAATACCTAGGAATATAGCTAACCAAGGAAGTAAAAGATCTTGATAACAAGAATTACAAAACACTGCTGAAAAAAATCAGAGATGACACAAATGGAAAAACGTTCCATACTCATGTATAGGAAGAGTCAGTACTGCTGAAATAACGATACTGACCAAAGCAATTTACAGATTCAACCCTATTCCTATCAAACTACCAACATCATTTTACATAGAATTAGAAAACCACCATTTTAAATTCATTTGGAACCAGAGAAGAGCCTTAATAGTTAAAGCAACCCTAGGCAAAAGGAGCAAAGCTAGAGGCATCACACTACTTGACTTCAAACTATACCTCAAGTATAGTGGTATTTATCTTATCTATCTTATTTAATATTTTATTATCTTATTTATGATTTATGATTTTAAAACATCATGGTACTGGTACAAAAGCAGACAGGCCAATGGAATAGGCTGGAGACCCAGAGTTGATCTTTGTAGATGGTGTAATATATGTGTCTAATTTCATTATTTTGCATGTTTTCCCAGCACCATTTATTGAAGAGACTTTCCCTTTCCCCATTATATGTTCTTGGCATCTTTGTTCAATATCAGTAGAATGAAGATGTCTGGATTTATTTCTGGGATCCCTAGTCTCTTTGATTTGCCTATGTGTCAGTTTCTATGCCAGTACTATGCTGGTTTGATTGCTATTATCTTTGTAGAAAAGTTTGAAATCAAGCAACGTAATTCTTCTACTTTATCTCTTTTTGCTCAGAATTGCTTTGGCTATTGGGGGGTATTTTCTAGTTCCATATGAATTTTAAGATAGATTTTTCTATTTCTGTGAAAAATGCCATTGGAATTTTGATAGGAATTGCATGGAATTTATAGATCACTTTGGGTAGGATAGATATTTTGGCAACATAATTTTTTAAATTTATGAATCAGAGCCAAATATCTATGTTATCTTTTCATTTATTTATATCTTCAATTTTTTCATCAATATTGTGTAGTTTTCAGTGTACAGATTTTTCACCTCCTTGGTTACACTGAATTATTTAATTTTTGTAGATACTGTAAATGGGATTTTTAAAAATTTATTTCTTGGATAATTTGTGGTTAGTGTACAGAAATGCTGCTAATTTTTATATGTTAATTTAATGTCTGTCAACTTTCCTGAATTCATTTATTGGTTCTAACAACTTTTTGGTGTATTCTGGAAGGTTTTTCCTAGATAAGATCATGTCATCATCAAAGAGAGTCAATGTAACTTATTATTTTCCAATTTGGATGGTTGTTAATGTTATCTCTTGCCTAATTGCTCTGGCTAGGACTACCAGTACTATGTTGAATAGAAGTGAGGAGAGTAGGCATCCCTTTTTTATTCATGGTCCTAGAGGAAAAACCTTTAACTTTTCACCATTAAGTATATTAGCTATGGGCTTGTCATATAAGGCTTTTACTGTTTTTTTTTTTTTTTTTTTTTTTTTTTTTTTACTGTTTTGAGGTGCATTTGTTCTATACCTAATTTGTTGAAAGTTTTTTTTTTTGTTTAATCACCAAAGGGTGTAGAATTTTGTTAAATTCCTTTGCCACATCTATTAAGATGCTCATTAGGAATATTGGCCTGTAATTTTCTTTTCTTGTAGTGTCCTTGTCTCGCTTTAGTATCAAAGTAATGCTGGCCTCATAACATGAGTTTGGAAGTATTCTCTTCAAGTTTTTGGAAGAGTTTGAGAAGGATTGGTACTAGCTCTTCTTTAAATGTTTGGTAAAATTCAGAAGTGAAACCATCAGGTCTGGGGCTTTTCTTTGATGGGAGAAGTTTTATTTACCAATTCAATTTCCTGACTCATTATTAGCCTGTTCTGATTTTCTATTTCTTCATAATTTAGTTTTGGTAGGTTGTCTGTGTTAGGAATTCATGAAATTCTCCTAAATTATCTAATTTGTTGGTGCAAAATTGTTCATAGTAGTCTCATGATCCTTTGTATTTCTGTGATATCAGTTGTAATGTTTCTTCTCTTATTTATGATTTTATTTATTTGAGTCTTTTCTCTATGTTAGTGTAGCTAAAGGTTTGTCAATTTGTTTCTATTTTCAAATAACCAACTATTAGTTTCATTAGTATTTATATTGTTTTCTCTTGTATATATTCATTTATTTCTGCTCTGATATTTATTTTTTCAATCCTTCTATTAACTTTGGGCTAATTTTGTTCTTTTTCTAGTTACTTGAGGTGTAACACTAGGTTATTTATTTGGGAACTTTCTTTTTTATAAATTAAATGCTTTTTGTTTTATCTTATTTTCATAGTTTTTGGGGACAGGTGGATTTGGTTACATGGATCAGTTCTTTAGTGGTGATTTCTGAGATTTAGGTGCACCCATCAACCGAGCGGTATACACTGTACCCAATGTGTAGTCTTTTAGGTGTAGGTGAAGGGGAAACAATCGCTTCTTACCATGGCAAAGCAGGAGAGAGAAAGAGAGAGAAAAGCGGGAAGTGCCACACTTTTATACCATCAGATATTATAAGAAATCACTCACTGTCTTGAGAACAGCAAGGGTGAAATTTCTCCCCATGATTCAATCACCTCCCACCAGGTCCCTCTCTTGACACATGTAGATTACAGTTTGACATGAGATTTGAGTGGGGGCACAGAGCCAAACCATATCATTCTGCCCCTGGCCCTTCCCAAATCTCATGTCCTCACATTTCATCATGACTTCCTGAGTCTCCCAAAGTCTTCATGCATGTCAGCATTGACTCAAAAGTCCACATTCAAAGTCTCACCTGAGACAAGGCAAGTTCCTTCTGCCTATGAGCCTGTAAAATAAAAAACAAGTTAGTTACTTTCAAGATACAATGGGGATACAGGCATTGGGTAAATACAGTCTTTCCAATGGGAGAAATTGGCCAAAAGAAAGGGGTCTAAAGGCCCCATACAGGTCCAGAGCCCATCATGGTAGCCATTAAATCTTTTTTTTTTTTTGAAACAGTCTCACTTTGTTGCTCAGGCTGTAGTGAGGTGGCACGATTTCAGCTCACTGCAACTTCTGTCTCCCAGGTTCAAGTGTTTCTTCTGCTTAGCCTTCTAAGTAGCTGGGATTACAGGCATCCATCACCATGCCTGGCTAATTGTTATATTGTTATATTTTTAGTAGAGATGGGGTTTCACCATATTGGCCAGGGTGTTCTCAAATTCCTGACCATAAGTGATCTGCCTGCCTCAGCTTCCCAAAGTACTGTGATTACAGGTGTGAGCCACTGTGCCTGGATGGTAGCCATTATATCTTTAAACTCCAGAATCTCCTTTGGCTCCATGTCTCACATCCAGGCCACACTGATGCGAGAGGTGGGCTCCTAAGGCCTTGAGCAGCTCTGTCCCTGTGGCTCTGCAGGGTACAGTCTTCATGGCTGCTTTCTCAGACTGGCATTGAGTGCCTGTAACTTTTCCAGGTCCACAGTGCAAGCTGTCATTGCATCTACCATTCTGGGGTCTGGAGGACAGTGGCCCTCTTCTCACAGCTTCACTAGGCAGTGCCCCAGTAGGGACTTTGTGTGGGTGCTCCAACCCCACATTTCCCCTCAACACTGCCCTAGTAGAGGCTGTCCCTTAGGGCTCTGCCCCTGCTGCAGACTTCTGCCTGACATCCAGGCATTTCCATACATCCTCTGAAATCTAGCCAGAGGTTATCAAACCTCAACTCTTGCCTTCTGTTTAACACCACATGGAAACCACCAAGGCTTGGGGCTTGTACCCTCTGAAGCAATGGCACGAGCTGTACCTTGGCTCCTTTTAGCCTCTGCTGGAGCTGGAGCAGCTGGGACAGAGGGCAATATGTCCTGAGGCTGCATAGAGCAGTTGACTCTAGTCCTGGCCCATGAAACCATTTTTTCCTCCTAGGCTTCCAGTCCTGTGATGGGAGGGGTTGCCACAAAGATTTCTGAAATGCCCTGGACACATTTTCCCCATTGTCTTGGTGATTAACATTTGGCTCCTCATTACTTATGTAAAATTTTGCAGCCAGCTTGAATTTCTTGCCAGAAAATGGATTTTTTCTTTTCTACCACATGGTCAGGCTGTATATTTTCCAAACCTTTATGTTCTGCTTCCCTTTTAAACATAAGTTCCAATTTCAGACCATGTCTTTGTGAATGCATATGACCTTATGCTTTTAGAAACAGCCAGATCACATCTTGAATGTTTTGCTGCTTAGAAATTTTTTTCCACTAGATACCCTAAATTATCTATCTCAAGTTAAATGTTCCATAGATCTCTAGGGCAGGGGCAAAATACTGCCAGTCTGCCTTTGCTAAAACATAGCAAGAGTGAACTTTACTCCAGTTCCCAATAAGTTCCTCATCTCCATTTGAGACCACCTCAGACTAGACTTCATTGTCCATATCACTCTCAGTATTTTGGTCAGCATTTGTTTGTCTAAAATAGACTTTTTCTCTCCTTCATTTATGAAGCTTAGTATTGCTGGATACAAAATTCTTGGCTGACAATTATTTTGCTTAAGGAGGCTAAAGATAGGACCCCAATCCCTTCTGGCTTGTAAGATTTCTGCTGAGAAATCTGGGTTAATCTGATAGGTTTTCCTTTATAGGTTACCTGGTGCTTTTATCTCACAGCTCTTAAGATTCTTTCCTTTATCTTGACTTTAGATAACCTGATGACTCTGTGCCTAGGTAATGATCTTTTTGTGATGAATTTTCCAGGAGTTCTTTGACCTTCTGGTATTTGAATGTCTGGATCTCTGCCAAGGTCAGGGAAGTTTTCCTTGATTATTCCCTCAAATAAGTTTTCCAAACTTTTAGATTTACCTTCTTCCTTAAGAACACCAATTATTCTTAGGTTTGGCCATTTAACATAATCCCAAATTTCTTAGACAGTTTATTTATTTTTTAATTTTTTTCTTTGTCTTTCTCAGATTGGGTTAATTTGAAAGCCTTGTCTTTGAGCTCTGAAGTTCTTTCTCATACTTGTTCTAGTCTACTTTTGAAACTTTCCAGTGTGTTTTATATTTCTCTAAGTGTGTCTTTCATTTTGAAAACTTGTAATTTTTTTTATATATCTATTTCTCTGTAGAATTTTTTAATCCATATCCTATATTGTTTTTTTAAAATTTCTTTAAGTTAGCTATCACCTTTCTCTGGTATATCCTTCAGTAGCTTAATAGTCAACCTTCCGGATTATTTATCTGGCAATTCAGAGATTTCTTCTTGGTTTGGATCCACTCCTGGGGAGCTAGTATGATAATTTAGGGGTGTTATAGAACCCTATTTTGTCATATTACCATAATTATTTTTCTAGTTCCTTCTCATTTGGGTAGGTTACTCTTCTTAAATTGTTTTGAATTTATTTTTGGTGTGACTGTGATTTTTTTGTTTTGTTGTTTTTTCCCTTTTAAGGATCAGACTTTAATGTTTTACATTAAACATTAATGTTGTAATTAATGTTTTAATTTTACATTTTAGACTAATTTGATTCTTGGTGCTTGTAGGTGTGAAGACTCTGTATGAGAGCTTTAGTTATAGAGAGTCTTTGTGTGCTGGCTTTCCTTGATGCTGATTGTAGTAGTTATATTCTTGGTGTGTGGGTGAATTCACTGTCTTCTATGGAGTTGGAATACCAGGGATCTCTTGAAGCTTATATTTTTCTCTTATAGTGTACACTTTATTTATTTGTTTATTTTCTGGTGTTTTATTTACTGAGTTGATGATTCAGGCTTCAGGCTAATCAAGGAGGTAACCCTGGGTAGGCCCCATTTATGGCTAAGGCAGGTAGGTAATACCTGATGGTGGGCTGAGGTCCTAGCCTTGATGAGGGTGGCTGGGGGAGCTCTCAATTAGATGTGCTGAGGTTTTATCAGGGTGAAGAATGGGAGCTACCTCAGTTTCTCTGCCATGTCAGCAGGAAAGCTGTTCACCTCGTAGCCCCACTCCTGTTCTAGTGTTTCAGTTATTCAGATCAGAAAGGCACCTCTTTTCATCTATAGGGATGTTGATGTTCCAAGTAGGGAGGAATTGTGACTCTGTCTCTCATACAGGCCTGAATATGGAGTGTGGTCCTCCTGTGGGGCTGCACTCACCCTGGATTGTTCCAGAAAGCTGTAGGTGCCTCTGCACTGTGTTCTTGTGGGGGAAGCCCCAGCTACGTCTGTGGTGGAGTGCCAGAGGGAAATAAGGACTCCTTATTTAAGGCCTTTCATGATCACAGAGGCTGCCTTCCTGTTGTGATATAGGTGTAGACTTTCCCTACTGCACCCAGCACTGCAATTGTGTTCCTGCTGTTACAAACAAACCCACAGTAGAAAGATCTAAAACTCAAGTCCTGCTGTTCAGATTCTTTTGTCCTACAGGGGGTCGCTTGATGTGATGCTCTCTCCCTTCCTCTAGGCATGGGGCTTCCTGAGAGCCAGACTGCAGTGATTGTTACTGCTCTTCTGGGTCTAGCCCCAGTGGAGCTAACAGTCTCCAGGCTGGTGCTGGGGAATATCTGTGGAGAGTCCTTTGATATGATTCATCTTCAGGTCTCCCACCTGTGAATACCTTCACCTAATCTGGTGGAGGTTACAGGGGAGTAAAGTAGACTCTGTGAGAATCCTTGGTTGTAGACATGTTTAGTGCGCTGGTTTTCTTCAATGCTGGTTATGCTAGCAGTGAAGTTGTCACATGGACAGACTCACGGCTTCTGGTTAGCCAGAATCTTGCAGGCAATGGTAGCAACTGTTATTTTATCATTCCTGGGAGCAGGGTTTTTCTGTCATGAGTTTCTGTAATGACCTGAGTTCATTGGCCTCCAGAAAGTAGTGGCACCTTGCAAGAGAGCACCATCTGCAGTATTATCAGTGGGATACAAGCTTACCCTAAGTTGGTCAGGGAGGGTATTCTGGTTACTCAGGTGACAGGTGGGGCCTTAAAGCTCCCAAGAGTGTTTGTCTTGTGTTCGGCTACCAGGGCAGGTAGAGAAATACTATCGGGTGGGGGCAGGGTTAGGCAGGTCTGGATTCAGAATCTCCTTGGGCAGGGCTTGCCGCGGTCACTGTAGGGAATGGGGAGTGGTTCTTAGGCCAATGGGGTTATGTTCCAGAGGAGAGTATGGATGCCTTGGATGCTTCTGCCAAGAAATATTATTTGCCAGGGAAATGGGGGATAGCTGGTAGTGAAAGGCCTCACACCAACTCTTGCACAGTTGTTGAGGCCAGTCTCACTCCCACAGTGCCCCACTAACAGCACCAAGTTTAGAACGAGGCAGCCTGTGGGCAAGGAACTCAGACCTTGCTGCAGGACATAAGCTACCCTTCTGAGCAAGCAAGTTTGGCTTTCAGGCGTCACCCCTCCTTGTCTTCCCACAACGTTCGCTGTGACTCCTGCCCTTGTTTCTGCAGCTGGAAACTTTATTCTTTTTTGATATTTTTTAGGTATTGATTGCTATAAACCTCCCTCTTAAAACTGCTTTTGCTGAATCTGGCAACTTTTAGTATGTTGTGTTTCCATTTTCATTTGTTTCAATATTATTAATTTCCCTTCTATTCTTTGATCCATTGGTTGTTTGAGAACATTTTAAATTTCTACATATTTGTGAATTTTTAAAAATTTCCCCTATTATAGATTTATAGTTTCATACTTGATATGATTCCAATTTTCTTAAAATTTAAGATTTGTTTTGTGGTCTTACATGTGATTGATCTATCCTGGAGAATGTTCTATGTATGCTTGACAAGAATGTTTATTTTTTTGCTATTGGATGGAATGTTCTGTATATGTCTGTTAGGTGCATTTGGTCTAAAGCATAGTTTAAGTTCAATGTTTCTTTATTGATTTCTGTCTGAAAGATCTGTGCATTGTTGAAAGTGAAGTATTGGAGTCCCCAGCTATTATTGTATGGCAGTCTATATCTTCAGATCTATTAATGTTTGTCATATATATTTAGGTACTCCAATTTGTGGTGTTTATATGTTTATAATTTGATAAATATTTTTTATCTTCTTGATTAATTGATCCCTTTATCACTATATAATAACCTTCTTGCCTAGTTTTACAGTTATTTATTTATCAATATTTTATCTGATAAAAGTATAGCTGTTGTGGGATCTTTGAGGAATTAGAGAGACCGATGGGGTTCAGGAGGATATGATATTTATTAATTATTTACGTGCACTGGCCCAGTCAGATTAACATCCAAAGGACTGAGCCCTGAACAAAGAGTTAAGTTATCTTTTAAGCATTTTGTAGGGGGGAGGGGAGATCTGTGCAAGGGGAAGCATACTACAGATGCAAGAAACAAAGGCAATTATTCAATTGAGACATGCATTATGTCATTTCTTACTTTTCAAGGAAAAACATGTTTTGTGACTTGAGTTTATTTGTCTATTGACCTTGCAGCTGCACAGCTGAGGAAACAGGGTCTTCACAATGCCTGGGAAGGGAGGAGAGATAAGGCTCACTGGCCACAGAAAAATAGGCAGTAATTTTTTAAAGGACTCCAGCTCTTTCTCTTTCTCGGGGGAGATGGGTTTTCTTACATAGCTACCTCTGCTCTTTTTTGGTTTTCATTTGCATAGAACATCTTTTTCCATTCTGTCTCTTTCTCCCTTCCTTCCTTCCTTCCTTCCTTCCTTCCTTCCTTCCTTCCTTCCTTCCTTCCTTCCTTCCTTCCTTCCTTCCTTCCTTCCTTTCTTTCTTTCTTGCTTTCTTGCTTGCTTGCTTGCTTGCTTGCTTGCTTGCTTTCTTTCTTTCTTTCTTTCTTTCTTTCTTTCTTTCTTTCCTTCCTTTTTTTTGAGGCAGAGTCTCACTCTGTCACCCAGGCTGGAGTGCAGTGGTGCCATCTCCAATCACTGCAAGCTCCACCTCCCAGGTTCACACCATTCTCCTGCCTCAGCCTCCCACATAGCTGGGACTACAGGCACCCGCCACCATGCCCAGCTAATTTCTTGTAGTTTTTTTTAGTAGAGATGGGGTGTCGCTGTGTTAGCCAGAATGGCCTCGATCTCCTGACCTCATGATCCGCCCACCTCAGACTCCCAAAGTGCTGGGATTACAGGTGTGAGCCACCATGCCCGGCCCTTTCACTTTCAATTGATGTGTATTATTAAAGCTAATGTGAGTCTCTTATAAGCAGCATATATTTGGGTCTTGTTTTTTATTCATTCAGCCACTTTATGTCTTTTAATTTGAGGATTTAATTAACTGACATTCAAGATAATTTTGGATAAAGACTTACTACTCTCATTTTGTACATTATTTTCTGTTTGTCTTGTATATCCCTTGTTCCTTTCTTCCTCTCTTGCTGTCTTCTTTTGTGATTAAATTATTTTCTGTTGTAGTATGCTTTGATTCCTTACTTACTATTTTTTGTATGTTTTCTACGGGTTTTTGCTTTGTAGTTACCATGAGCCTTACATTTAACATCTTATAGTTCTAACAGGCTATTTTTTTTTCTGATAACACTTAACTTTTTTTGAATAAAATCTCTACACTTTTACTCTACCCTGCCCTCATCTTTTGTTTTTGTTGTCATAATTTATATTTTTATATTGTATATCCCTTAAAGAATTATTGTAGCTATTATTATTATTATTTTGAGACAGAGTCTCGCTCTGTCGCCCAGGCTGGAGTGCAGTGGCGTGATCTTGGCTCACTGCAAGCTCCACCTCCCAGGTTCACGCCATTCTCCTGCCTCAGCCTCCTGAGTAGCTGGGACTACAGGCACCCACAACCATGCCTGGCTAATTTGTGTGTGTGTGTGTGTGTGTGTGTTTGTATTTTTAGTAGAGACAGGGTGTAGCTATTATTTTTTAAACAGTTTTGTTTTTCAACTTCCTGCTAAATAGAAGTGATTTATATACCACCACAACAGTATTACAGTATTCTGAATTTGAGTGTACTTACTTTTACTATCGAGTTTTTTATTTTCATATGCTTTTGTGTTACTAATTAGCATCCTTTTCTTTCAGCTTGAAGAACTCTCTTTAGCATTTCTTCTACGATAGGTCTGGTACTGATGAATTCCATCATTTTTGGTTTCTCTGGGAAAGTATTTATTCTCTTTCATTTCTCAAGGACAGTTATTTTTGCATAAAGAATTTGCAGCTGGAAGTTTATTTTCCTTTAGCACTTTGAATATATCATTCAAGTCTCTCCTGAGCTGTAAGGGTTTCTGCTGAGAAAGCTATTGCTGTTATTCGAACATCTTTATATGTCATTTGCTTCTTTTGTCTCGCTGCTTTCAGAATCTTCTCTTTGTCTTTAATTTTTGAGTTTATTATAATATATTCTGGCATAGTCTTGTTTGGATTTCTTTGACCTTCCTGTACCTGGATATTTATATCTTTCCCCAGATTTGGAAAGTTTCCTACTATTACTTCTTTAAATAAGCATTCTTGGCCAGGCACAGTGGTTCACGCCTATAATCCCAGCACTTTGGGAGGCTGAGGTGGGCAGATCACGAGGTCAGGAGATCGAGACCATCCTGGTCAACATGGTGAAACCCCGTCTCTACTAAAAATACAAATATTAGCTGGGTGTGGTGTCACGTGCCTGTAATCCCAGCTCCTCAGGAGGCTGAAGCATGAGAATCACCTTTGCAGTAAGCCGAGATCATGCCACTCTACTCCAGCCTGGTGACAGAGCAAGACTCCATCTCAATAAATAAATAAATAAATAAATAAATAAATAAATAAATAAGCATTCTTCCTCTTTGTCTTTCTCTTTTCCTTATTGAGCCCTTATTATTCAAAAATTTGTTTTTTTGATTCTGTCCCACAAATCTTATAAGTGTTTTTCAGTGTTTGTTTTTCCATTTTCACCTCTGACTGCATATTTTCAAATAACCCGTCTTTTGTATTCACCTTTTTTCTGCTGTCTTGTCAGTTCTACCGTTGGCACTCTTAATTGCATTTTTCATTTTATTCATTATATTTTTGAACTTTGGAATTTCTGATTGATTTTTTCCTTAGTAATTTCAGTCTCTGTTAAATTGCTAATTTTTGCCATTTATTGTTTTTCTTATTTCAGTCACTTGTTTCTGTGTATTTTCCTGAAGTTTGCTGAACTTCTTTAAAATAATTATTTTGAATTCTTTGTCATGTAGTTTGTGTATCTCCATTTCTTTGTGGTCAGCTACTGGTCACATAATTATCGTCTTCTTTTAGTGGTATATATCCTAGGTTTTTCATGTTTCTTGCTGCCTTACATTGATGTTTTTGCATTCTGTGGAGCAGTCAACTCTTTCTGACTCTATGGGCCAATTTTACTGTAGAAAGACTTTCATTTATGTTCAGTGGTGGAGGGTGGGGAAGAAGATGCTTGCTGGGTGGTGTGCAGTGGTTCTAGCATCAGTGGGGGCACAGCTGTGTAATATTTGTGTAGGTCTTCAGTTGAGGTCATTTTTTTTTTTTTTTTCCCCTGAAATGGAGTCTTGTCATGTCATCCAGGCTGGAGTGCAGTGGCATGATCCTGGCTCACTGTAACCTCCACCTCCTTGGCTCAAATGTTCTCCTGTCTCAGCCTTTCAAGTAGCTGGGATTACAGGTGCATGCCACAATACCTAGCTAATTTTTGTATTTTTAGTAGAGATGGGATTTCACTATGGTGGCCAGGCTGGTCTCAAACTCCTGACCTCAAGTGATCTGCCCACCTCAGTCTCCCAAAGTGCTGGGATTACAGGCATGAGCCAATGCGCTCAGCCTAGCTGAGGTCAATGTTGATTAAGATTGCAAGGTACCTCAGTAACAAATGTAGTGGATGTCCACAGTGGTGGTGAGTCACCGTACTGCTGTGTTGGTGACAGTATGTGAAACACAGATGCTTGTGAAGTAGCTAAGATGCTGAGAATGGGAGCACAGGCATGCACAGAATTAAACTGACTCCAGGTTAGGGTAAGCCGTAGCTCTCTATGGCAGCTGAGATTGTTCTCAGAGTGTAGGCACCTCGCTGCCATGTTGGTAACATTGTGTGAGACATGGATTCTTGTTAAATAGCTGGGAAGCCAGGAATGGGAGCACAGGCATGCATAGTATTAGGACATCTTTGGGGGCAGAGCAGGGCCACACAGTTGAGAGCTTTGTTCTAAGGCCTGGGGTGTGAGCTAGCTGGTAGTGGTGATGGCTCTGGTGTCTAAGATGGACCCAGTGCAGCCACAAAGCCCAGGTCTCAAGTGTGGGTACTCATGTGGTGAGTGTAACTTTGGGGTTTTAATACATGCAGGATTAGGAGAGGTGGAGGCTTCTTCTCTGAAGCAACTCAACAGTAGCCACTTTCTGGGTCGGGGAGGGATGTAGTCATGTCTCCCTTTGTGGAGTTTTCCTGTGGGAGTAGCTGTTGCTTACCTCGGTGGTAAAAGATGCTGGCATCTTCTCAGAGCAGGCCACGGGGTATCATGGTGGTTTCCACTGCATGGCTGGTATCAATAGCTTCTGCCGTTCTTCTTTGCTTCTAACCATCTACTGGCATCTCAGGTATGCTGATTGCACCAGTGATCCTTTCTCTGTGGATAGTCTCCAGTTTTTGCTCCACTGTGTTGTGGCAAATTTTTTACTGAGCTCTTGAACCCTCTCTGGACTATTTGAGTTTGTGGATAGCTGTCTGTATTTCTTTTTCATGGGGAAATGTGGGCTGATATCTCCTACTCTGCCATTTGGTCATGTCACCTGACATTTTTTAAAAAGTTTTTTATTATGATAAAGTATCAATACCATAAAATTTATTTTAACTATTTTTTAGATATACAGTTCAATAGTAATAAGCATATTTAAATTGTTTTGTAATCATTACCACTATTCATCTCCAGAAATTTTCCATCATCTCAAACTAAAACTCTGTAAAAATTTAACAATAATTATTCATTTCTCCCTTTCCCAAGCCCTGGTAACCATTATTGTATTTTCTGTCTCCATGGATTTTACTATTCTAGGTACCTCATGAAAGTGGAATCATATATTTGCTCTTTGTATTTGACTTATATCACTTAATCTTTAAGGTTCATCTATATTTAGCATATATCAGAATTTCATTACTTTTAAAGGCTGAATAATATTTCATTGTATATATATACCATATTTTGTTTATTCATCCATCGATAGACATTTGGTTTGTTTCCACCTTTGGCTACTGTGAATACCGTGCTATGACTATTGTACAAATATCTGTCGGAGTCCTTGCCTTCAGTTCTTTTGGATGTATATCCCAAAGTGGAATTGCTGGATTATATGGTAGCTCTATACTTAACTTCTTTTTGAGAAACTACCATACTATTTCTTAAAGTGAATGGAACACCTTACATTCCCACCAGTAATGCACAATGGTTGTAACTTCTCCACCAACACATGTTATTCTTCTCACAAACACATGATATTTGCTGGTGTTTTGCTTTGTTTTGTTTCTTATAGTAGCTCTTCTAATGCATGTGTGCATAAAGTGGTATCTCATTGTGGTTTTGATTTGCATTTTTCAAGTGATTAATAATGTTGAAAATCTCTTGATGTG
The DNA here is from genome assembly GCF_037993035.2 of Macaca fascicularis. Classification (NCBI taxonomy): domain Eukaryota; kingdom Metazoa; phylum Chordata; class Mammalia; order Primates; family Cercopithecidae; genus Macaca; species Macaca fascicularis. The sequence goes on from NC_088395.1 coordinate 55,092,607, forward strand.
ATTAATGGCCATTTATATATTTTATTTGTAGAAATGTCTATTTGATTTTTTTTGTCCATTGTTTAATTAGGGTGTTTGGATTTTTATGACTATGGGGTTTTAGGATTTGTATACATTTATTCTGGATATTAGTCCCTTATCAGATATGTGATTTACAAGTATTTTCTCCCATTGTGTGGGTTGCCTTTTCACTCTGCTTAAACTGCCATTTGATGCACAAACTTTCAATGCAATCTACTTTATGTATTTTTTCTTTTGTTATCTTTGTTTTTGCCTGTGCTATTCTTTCATATAGAAAAAGTTATCACCAAAACCAATGTCATGGAGATTCCCCCTATGTTTTCTTCTAGGAATTTTATAATTTTAGGTCTTATGTTTAGACCTTTGATCCACTTTGAGTTAATTTTTGTATATGGTGTAAGGTAATGGTCTAGATTCATTCTTTAGAATGTGAATATCCAGTTTTCCCAGTATTATTTGTTGAAAAGACTGTCCTTTCTCTATTGAATGGTCTTGACAACATTGTAAGAAATCAATTTACTTTATATGCAAAGATTTGTTTCTTAAGTCCCTATTGTATTCCATCAGTCTATATGTTTGTCCATCTACCAGTACTGTACCACACCATTTTGATTACTGTGGCTTTCTATTAAGTTTGAAATCAGGAAGTGTGAGTCCTCCAACTTTGTTCTTTTTGAAGATTGTTCTATTAGGGACCCCTTGTAGTTCCATATGAATTATTAGTCAGCCAATGATTATAGAGAGAATGTGCTCAATCACTTTAAGCCAATAAAGCATCTGTCCTCTGCCAGTGGGTCTCTATGTGGGTCAAGGAGCACATTCAAATTTCAGGCTGTTTTGGGTTTTGCTTCTCATGGGACTCTTTAGTCTCATGCATATGTGCATAGTGTTAGGTTAGGCCAGGAGTTTGTGAATTACTTGGCACATCTAGATCTCAGCTGTGTATGTACAGAGCCTCAACCATGTATATGCTTACCCCAATTACAACTATAATCTCAGAAAAGTAAAGCCTAACTGTTGCCCACCTATCCCTCTGCCAGTCACTTTCACTAACAGTGACTCTGATTTCTTGAGCTCTGAAATATTTTTGTCTTTTTTTTTTTTTTTTTTACATATTTATAGTTGAAATTTAGGGAGAGGATTTCTTTTATTTTCTTTTAAAATAAATAATAGACATGAATTTCTCACAGTTCTGGGAGCCGAGACATCCAAGATCAAGGCACCAGCAGATTCCATGTCTGGTGAGGGCTACTCTCTGCTTCATAGATAGTGCTTCTTACTACAATCTCATGTGGCAAAAGGGGCACAACTCCCTTTCACCTCTTTTTCAAGGTCATTGATCCTATTCATCAGGGCTTTACTCTAACTTAATCGTTTTTAAAGACCCCAAATATTTTTTAAAAATTTGAACTTTAATTTTAGATACTGGGGTAAGGTACAAATTTCTTACATGGAAATATTACATGATGCTGAGGTTTGGAGTACAGAACCAATTACCCTGTTAGTGAGCATAGTACTCGATAGGTAGTTTTAAAACCCTCCCCTTCCCTCTTCCCATACACAGTGTCTATTGTTTCCATATTTATGTATACTCAATATTTAGTTCCCACTTAAAAGTGAGAACATGCAGTATTTATTTTTCTGTTTCTTCATTAATTTGCTTAGGATTACAATCTCCAGCACCATCCATGTTGCTGCAAAGGACACGATTTCATTCTTTTATGACTGCATGGTATTCCATGGTGTACATGTACCACATGTACTTTATGCAATCGAATATTGTTAGGCCCCTGGGTTGATTCCATGTCTTTGCTATTGTGAATAGCGCAGCAATGAACATGTGAGTGCACATGTCTTTTTGGCAGAATAAGATTTATTTTCTTTTGGGTATACACCCAGTAATAGGATTGCTAGGTCAAATGGTAGCTCTGTTTTAAGTTATTTGAGACATTGCCAAACTGCTTTCCATGGTGTCTGAGCTGGTTTACATTCCCACCAACAATGTATAAGTGTTCCCTTTTCTCCATAGCCTCACCAGTGTCTGCTTTTTCTTTTTCCTTTTAACAGTAGCCATTCTGGGATCAATTCAACAGGAAGAGCTAACTATCCTAAATATATATGCACCCAATACAGGAGCACCCAGATTCATAAAGCAAGTCCTTAGAGACTTACAAAGAGACTTAGACTCCCATACAATAATAATGGGAGACTTCCACACCCCACTGTCAACATTAGACAGATCAACGAGACAGAAAGTTAACAAGGATATCCAGGAATTGAGCTCAACTCTGCACCAAGTGGACCTAAGAGACACCTACAGGACTCTCCACCCCAAATCAACAGAATATACATTCTTCTCAGCACCACATCGCACTTATTCCAAAATTGACCACATAATTGGAAGTAAAGCACTCCTCAGCAAATGCACAAGAACAGAAATTATAACAAACTGTCTCTCAGACCACAGTGCAATCAAACTAGAACTCAGGACTAAGAAACTCAATCAAAACCACTCAACTACATGGAAACGGAATAACGTACTCCTGAATGACTACTGAGTAAATAACGAAATGAAGGCAGAAATAAAGATGTTCTTTGAAACCAATGAGAACAAAGATACAACATACCAGAATCTCTGGGACACATTTAAAGCAGTGTGTAGAGGGAAATTTATAGCACTAAATGCCCACAAGAGAAAGCTGGAAAGATCTAAAATTGACACCCTAACATCACAATTAAAAGAACTAGAGAAGCAAGAGCAAACACATTCAAAAGCTAGCAGAAGGCAAGAAATAACTAAGATCAGAGCAGAACTGAAGGAGATAGAGACACAAAAAACCCTCCAAAAAATCAATGAATCCAGGAGTTGGTTTTTTGAAAAGATCAACAAAATTGATAGACCACTAGCAAGACTAATAAAGATGAAAAGAGAGAAGAATCAAATAGACGCAATAAAAAATAATAAAGGGGATATCACCACCGAACCCACAGAAATACAAACTACCATCAGAGAATACTATAAAAACCTCTATGCAAATAAACTAGAAAACCTAGAAGAAATGGATAATTTCCTGGACACTTACACTCTCCCAAGACTAAACCAGGAAGAAGTTGAATCCCTGAATAGACCAATAGCAGGCTCTGAAATTGAGGCAATAATTAATAGCCTACCAACCAAAAAAAGTCCAGGATCAGATGGATTCACAGCCGAATTCTACCAGAGGTACAGGGAGGAGCTGGTACCATTCCTTCTGAAACTATTCCAATCAATAGAGAAAGAGGGAATCCTCCCTAACTCATTTTATGAGGCCAACATCATCCTGATACCAAAGTCTGGCAGAGACACAACACAAAAAGAGAATTTTAGACCAATATCCCTGATGAACATCGATGCAAAAATCCTCAATAAAATACTGGCAAACCGAATCCAGCAGCACACCAAAAAGGTTATCCACCATGATCAAGTGGGCTTCATCCCAGGGATGCAAGGCTGGTTCAACATATGCAAATCAATAAACATAATCCAGCATATAAACAGAACCAAAGACAAAAACCACATGATTATCTCAATAGATGCAGAAAAGGCCTTTGACAAAATTCAACAGCCCTTCATGCTAAAAACTCTCAATAAACTAGGTATTGATGGAACATATCTCAAAATAATAAGAGCTATTTATGACAAACCCACAGCCAATATCATCCTGAATGGGCAAAAACTGGAAGCATTCCCTTTGAAAACTGGCACAAGACAGGGATGCCCTCTCTCACCACTCCTATTCAACATAGTGTTGGAAGTTCTGCCTAGGACAATCAGGCAAGAGAAAGAAATAAAGGGTATTCAGTAAGGGAAAGAAGAAGTCAAATTGTCCCTGTTTGCAGATGACATGATTGTATATTTAGAAAATCCCATTGTCTCAGCCCAAAATCTCCTTAAGCTGATAAGCAACTTCAGCAAAGTCTCAGGATACAAAATCAATGGGCAAAAATCACAAGCATTCTTATACACCAGTAACAGACAAACAGAGCCAAATCATGAATGAACTCCCATTCACAATAGCTTCAAAGAGAATAAAATACTTAGGAATCCAACTTACAAGGGATGTAAAGGACCTCTTCAAGGAGAAGTACAAACCACTGCTCAGTGAAACAAAAGAGGACACAAACAAATGGAAGAACATACCATGCTCATGGGTAGGAAGAATCAATATCGTGAAAATGGCCATACTGCCCAAGGTAATTTATAGATTCAATGCCATCCCCATCAAGCTACCAATGACTTTCTTCACAGAATTGGAAAAAACTGCTTTAAAGTTCATATGGAACCAAAAAAGAGCCCGCATTGCCAAGACAATCCTAAGTCAAAAGAACAAAGCTGGAGGCATCACGCTACCAGACTTCAAACTATACTACAAGGCTCTAGTAACCAAAACAGCATGGTACTGGTACCAAAACAGAGATATAGACCAATGGAACAGAACAGAGTCCTCAGAAACAATACCACACATCTACAGCCATCTGATCTTTGACAAACCTCAGAAAAACAAGAAATGGGGAAAGGATTCCCTATTTAATAAATGGTGCTGGGAAAATTGGCTAGCCATAAGTAGAAAGCTGAAACTGGATCCTTTCCTTACTCCTTATACGAAAAGTAATTCAAGATGGATTAGAGACTTAAATGTTAGACCTAATACCATAAAAACCCTAGAAGAAAACCTAGGTAATACCATTCAGGACATAGGCATGGGCAAGGACTTCATGTCTAAAACACCAAAAGCAATGGCAACAAAAGCCAAAATTGACAAATGGGATCTAATTAAACTAGAGAGCTTCTGCACAGCAAAAGAAACTACCATCAGAGTGAACAGGCAATTTACAGAATGGGAGAAAATTTTTGCAATCTACTCATCTGACAAAGGGCTAATATTGAGAACCTACAAAGAACTCAAACAAATTTACAAGAAAAAAACAAACAACCCCATCAAAAAGTGGGCAAAGGATATGAACAGACATTTCTCAAAAGAAGACATTCATACAGCCTACAGACACATGAGAAAATGCTCATCATCACTGGCCATCAGAGAAATGCAAATCAAAACCACAATGAGATACCATCTCACACCAGTTAGAATGGCAATCATTCAAAAGTCAGGAAACAACAGGTGCTGGAGAGGATGTGGAGAAATAGGAACACTTTTACACTGTTGGTGGGATTGTAAACTAGTTCAACCATTATGGAAAACAGTATGGCGATTCCTCAAGGATCTAGAACTAGAAGTACCATATGACCCAGCCATCCCATTACTGGGTATATACCTAAAGGATTATAAATCATGCTGCTATAAAGACACATGCACATGTATGTGCATTGCGGCACTTTTCACAATAGCAAAGACTTGGAATCAACCCAAAAATGTCCATCAGTGACAGACTGGATTAAGAAAATGTGGCACATATACACCATGGAAAACTATGCAGCCATAAAAAAGGATGAATTTGTGCCCTTTGTAGGGACATGGATGCAGCTGGAAACCATCATTCTCAGCAAACTATCGCAAGAACAGAAAACCAAACACCGCATGTTCTCACTCATAGGTGGGAACTGAACAATGAGATCACTTGGACATGGGAAGGGGAACATCACACACCCGGGCCTATGATGGGGAGGGGGTAGGGGGAAGGGATTGCATTGGGAGTTATACCTGATGTAAATGACGAGTTGATGGCTGCTGATGAGTTGATGACTGCAGCACACCAACATGGCACAGGTATAGATATGGAACAAGCCTGCACCTTGTACACATGTACCCTAGAACTTAAAGTATCATAATAATAAAAAAAAATGCAAAAAAAATGCAAAAAAACCGTAGCCATTCTGACTGGTGTGAGATGATATTTCAATGTGGTTTTGATTTGCATTTCTCTGATAATTAGTGATGCTGAGTATTTTTGCCTATTCTTGTTTGACCACTTGTATGTCTTCTTTGAGAAGTGTCTATTCATATACTTTGTCCATTTTTAAATGAGGTTATTTGTTTTTTGCTTGTTGATGTGTTTAAGTTCCCTATAGATCCTGGATATTAGGCCTTTGTCAGATGCAGTTTCTGAATACCTTCTCCCATTCTGTTGGTTGTCTGTTTGCTCTGTTGATGGTTTCTTTTGCTGTGTAGAAGCTCTTTAGTTTAATTAGATCCCATTTGTCAATTTTTGTTTTTGTTGTGATTGCTTTTTAGCATCTTCATCATGAAATATTTGCCAGTTCCTATGTCCAGAATGGTATTTGCTAGGTTGTCTTCCAGGGTTCTTTTAGTTTTGGTTTTACATTTGAGTCTTTAATCCATCTTGAGTTAATTTTTGTATATAGTGTAAAGAAGTTGTCCAGTTTTAATCTTCTGCATATGGCTATCCAATTATCCCAGCACCATTTATTGTATAGGGAATCCTTTCCCCATTGCTTGTTTTTGTCAACTTTGTCAAAGATCAGGTGATTGTAGGTGTGCAGCCTTATTTCTTAGCTCTCTACTCTGTTTCATTGGTCTATGTGTCCATTTTGGTACCAGTACCATGCTGTTTTAGTTACGGTAGTAGCCCTGTAGTATATTTTGTAGTCAGGTAACATGGTGCCTCCAGCTTTGTTCTTTTTGCTTAGGATTGCCTTGGCTATGCGGGCTCTTTGTTGGTTCCATATGAATTTTTAAAATAGTTTTTTTTGTAGTTCCATGAGGAATGTCACTTGTAGTTTGGTAGGAATAACATGGAATCTGCAAATTGCTTTGGGAAGTATGGCCATTTTTACAATATTGAGTCTTCCAGTCCATGAGCATGGAATGATTTTCCATTTATTTGTGCCATCTCTGATTTCTTTCAGCAGTGTTTTGTAACTCTACTTGTGGAGATCTTTCACTGCCTTGGTTAGCTGTTTTCATAGCCATTTTATTCCTTTTTTTAATTTGGCAATTGTGAATGGTTTGCATTCCTGATTTGGCTCTTGGCTTGGCTATTGTTGGTGTATACAAATGCTAGTTATTTTTGTACATTGATTTTGTATCCTGAAACTTTGGTGAAGATAGTTATTGGCTGAAGGAGCTTTTGGGCCAAGACTATGGGATTTTCCAGATATAGAATCATGTTGTCTGCAAACAGGGATAGTTTGACTTCCTCTCTTCCTATTTGGATGTCCTTTATTTCTTTCTCTTGCCTTGTTGCTCCAGCCAAGCCTTTAAATACTATGTTAAATATGAATGATGAGAAAGGGCCTCCTTGTCTTATGCTGCTTTTCAAGGGGAATGCTTCCAGCTTTTGCCCATTCCATATGATGTTAGCTGTGGATTTTTCATAGATGGATCTTACTATTTTGAGACATTTTCTTTCAATATCTAGTTTATTGAGTGTGTAACATGAAGCAGTGTTGAATTTTATTGAAAGCCTTTTCTGCATCTATTGAGATAAGCATGTGGTTTCTGTCTTTACTTCTGTTTATGTGATGAATCACATTTATTGATTTGCATACATTGAACCAACCTTGCATTCCAGGGATAAAGCCTACTTGATTGTGGTAGATAAGCTTTTTGATGTGCTGTTGGATTCAGTTTGCCATTATTTTGTTGAGGATTTTTGCTCTGATGTTCATCAAGAATATTGGCCTGAAGTTTTCTCTTTTTTGGTGCATCTCTGCCAGGCTTTGGTATCAGAATGATGTTGGTATTATAGAATGAGTTAGGGAGGAGTCTCTCCTCCTCAATACTTTGGAATAGTTTCAGTAGGAATGGTAACAGCTCTTCTTTGTACATCTGGTACAAAGGAGTATTTGACTGTGAATTTGTCTGGTCTTGGGCTTTTTTTTTTTTCTTTTTGGTTGGTAGGCTATTTGTTGCTAATTGAAATTTATAGTTGATTATTGGTCTGTTCAGGGATTCAATTTCTTCCTGATTCAGTCTTGTGAGTGTGTATGTATCAAGAATTTATATATTTCTTATAGATTTTCTAGTTTTTGTACATGGGGTGTTCATAACAGTCTCTGAAGGTTTTCTGTGTTTCTGTGGGGTCCATGTTAATATCCCACTTGTCATTTCTAACGATTTATTTGGGTCTTCTCTTTTATTCTTTGTTAGTCTATATGTATCCTGTTAATGTTTTTAAAAAACCATCTACTGGATACATTGATCTTTTGAATGGTTTTTCTTGTCTCAATCGCCTTTAGTTCAGCTCAGATTTTGGTTATTTCTTGTCCTCTGCTAGCTTTGCTGCTGGTTTGCTCTTGCTTCTCTAGTTCTTTTAGTTGTGGTATTAGGTTGTTTATTTGAGATCTTTTTAACTTTTCAGTGTGGGTATTTAGTGCTATAAACTTCCCTTTTGATATTGCCTTAGCTGTGTCCCAGAGATTCTGTTATGTTGTATCTTTGTTCTCATTAGTTTCAAAGAACTTCTTGATTTCTGCCTCAGTATCATTTTTACCCAAGAGTCATTCAGGAGCAAGTTGTTTAATTTCCATGTAATTGTATGGTTTTGAGCAATTTTCTTAGCCTTGAATTCTACTTTTATTACACTGGACTTTTATTTGTAGGTGACCTGTCCTTTCTCTCTATCTGCCTTTTACATTTTTTCTTTCATTTCAGCCTTGGAGAATCTGATGATTATGTGTCTTGGGAATCATCTTCTTGTTAAGTATTTTGTGGGGGTACTCTGCATTTCTGAATTTGAATTTTGGCCTCTCTAGCTAGGTTGGGGAAGTTCTCATGGATGTTATCCTGAAATATGTTTTCCAAGTTGCTTCTGTTCTCCCTATCTCTTTCAGGGACATCAATGAGTCATAGATTCGGTCTCTTTACATAATCCCATATTTCTTGGAGGTTTTGTTAATTTCTTTTCTTTCTTTTTTCTTTATTCTTGTCTGTCTTATTTCAGAAAGCCAATCTTCAAGCTCTGTGTTTTTTTTCCTCCACCTGGTCTATTCTGCTGTTAATACTTGTGATTGCATTATGAAATTATGTCAGTGTGTGTTCCCATTTTATCAAGTCGGTTATGTTCTTTTCTATATTGGCTATTTTGTATGTCAGCTCAGGTGTTGTTTTATTGTCATTCTTAGCTTCCTTATACTGGGTTTAACATTCTCCTGAATCTTGATGGCCTTTGTTCCTATCCATATTCTGAATTCTGTTTCTGCCATTTCAGCCATCTCAGCTTGGTTAAGAACGCTTGCTGGAGAAGTAGTGTGGTAGTTTGGAGGAAAGAAGAGACTCTGGCATTTTGAGTTGTCAGAGTAATTGTGTTGGTTTTCTCTCATCTTTGTGGGCTGATATTCCTTCAGTCTTTGAAGTTGCTGTTCTATGAATGGACTTTTTTTTCTTTTATCCTATTTGATGACCTTGAGTGTTTGATTGTGGTATAAAGTGGGTTCAGTTGACTGCCTTCATTTCTGGAAGATTTTAAGGGAGCAAGTCTTGGTTCAGGACTCCTGGGTTGCATGCTGTAACTCTAGGGAACTGGTATCAGACCCCAGCTTTGTTATCTGGATCCTGGACGTTAGGAACTTGCTGTACTGGAGTGGCTGAGGTGCTCCCAGGCCACTGGTCACAGCACTCACAGCACTATGAGGGATGGTGCCAGCTAAAGCACTTCATAGGGAGGGTAGTGGCAGAGGGATTCATCCTCATTCCCACATGCCAGCAACAGTGGCAGTGCAAGAGGGTGCATGCTTGTCCGCTGCAGCAGGATGCTAGCAGGTGCTGGCCTCTATGCAGGCATTCCCAGCAGTGGTGATGGCAGTATGGCTTAGAGGGCCAGGGGCCCCTGCTGGTGACTGTGTGTGCATTTGCGCCAGTAGTGGTGTTAGCGCTGGGATTTGGCACTGGTGGGCACAGGACTGTGTGTGCCCTCTGTGTGCATTCATATTGGCAGTGGTTGCTGCTCAGGGCAAGGGTGGGCCTGCTTTCTTCCACACCTAGTTTTGCACCAGCTGCAGTGTTGACACAGGGGTGTGGCTTTTGGGGAGCAGAACTGGCAAGGTCCGTGCCTGCCAATGCTCTGAGGACAATGGCATTGAGTTGGGGGGAAGGGAGGGCAGGGTGTCTCAAGTGGCCAGCAGTGTCACTGCAGGGTGCATGCACACATGGACGCTGGCAGGGAAGGGAAGGGAAGGGAAAGTCTGCCTGTGCACACATGTGCCAGCAAAGCAATGTAGGGGGTGGCTGTGGGAGAGTGTGTCCATGCATGACGGCATGAGGGAGACTCCAGTGGGGGGAGGGTGTGGGTGGACAGGTGCATGTTTGTGGGAGTTGCAGTGCTGGAACTCTGCTGGTCAGGTGTGGTCTGCCAGTGCAGCTATGATGTGGGCCTCCAGGTGATACCTGGGGGGTGTACTGCAAGCAGGCATGGCCAGGCTGGGGCCCTGTGAGAGGTCAGTGGACTGAGGAGTGTTCAGGTTGGATTCACCCCCTCTAATGGGCAAGACTGACCTACAGAGTTCAGTCTATCAGTTCCCCTAGGGCTGAAATCTCCTATGGGAGCAAGTCGAGCATAGAGGAATGGGCATCCCTGGCTGTGCTCCACTACAGATGTTCTCATACCAAACCCTCTGGCTTCCACACCAGCTGGAGTTCTGCCATTTCTCTAAGCAGTTCTCCCTGCCAAGTCAAGTATCCCTGATGGCTGAGGGGTCTTCTGCCAGGATTCCAGATGCCCACAGTGAGAGTGGATTGCTGCTTGCCTGTTCAACTTACCCCATTCTGCAGGAGTTGTTGGGGGCCAAGAATGAGTCCCAGTGTGCAGTAGCCCCATGAATGGTTCCCAGCTTCCTTCCCCTTCAGACCAACATCTGTGTCTTCCCTCCATCCACTCGTAATTCCTTTCCTCTGAAGGAAAGGAGCATGCCGGAAGATCTTAAGATCTGCTAGGAGCATGCCAGTCTTCCCGATATCCTAGTCCAGGGGTGTCCAATCTTTTGGCTTCCCTGGGCCACATTGGAATAAGAATTGTCTTGAGCCAGGCCACACATAAAATACAGTAACAATAGCTGATGAGCTAAAAAAAAAAAAAAAAAAAAAAAAAAAAAAAAAAAAAAAAAATCACAAAAAAACTCTTTTTTTTTTGAGACAGAGTCTCGCTCTGTTGCCCAGGCTGGAGTGCAGTGGCATGATCTCACCTCACTGCAACCTCCACCTCCCAGGTTCAACTGATTCTCCTGCCTTAGTCTCCCCAGTAGCTAGGATTACAGGCACATGCCACCACATCCATTTAATATTTGTATTTTGTAGAAACGGGGTTTCACTATGTTGACCGGGCTGGTCTTGAACTCTTGACCTCAAGTCATCCACCCACCTTGGCCTCCCAAAGTGCTGGGATTATAGGCATGAGCCACCATGCCCAGCCAAAATCTCATAATGTTTCTAAGAAAATTTATGAATTTGTGTTGGGTTGGGCCACATTCAAAGCTGTCTTGGGCTGCACACAGCCTGTGGGCTGCAGATCAGACAAGTTTGTCCTATGCCTTTAGTGGGAGATATTCTTCCTGGCTGCATCTAGTTGACCATCTTGGAGCAACAATTGGTATTGATTTCTAGTTTTTTTGCATTGTAGTATGAGAGTATGATTGGTATGATTTCAACTTTTTTGAATATATTGAAGATTGCTTTGTGACTGAGCATGTGGTTGTTATTAGAATATGTTCTATGTGCAAATGAGAAGAATGTCTATTCTGTAGTTGTTGGGTGAAGTGTTCTGTAGATTTCTATTAGGTCCAATTGATCAAATACAGAGTTTAAGTGTAGAGTTTCTTTGTTAGTTTTTTGCCTCAATGATCTGTCTAATGCTGTAAGTGAGTGTTGAAGTCTCCTACTATTACTGCGTGGTTGTCTAAGTCTTTTTGTAGGCCAAGAATTTGTTTTATGCATCTGAGTGCTCCAATGTTGGGTGCATATATATTTAGGATACTTAAGGCTTCTTGGTGGATTTTACCCTTTATCACTATATAATGTCCTTTATTGTCCTTCTTTTATTGGTTTAATGTCTGTTTTACCTGATATAAAAATAGTGACTCTTGCTCTTTTTTGCTTCCCATTTGTGTGGTAGATCTTACTCCACCCTTTTATTTTAAGCCTGTGTGCATTGTTACTTGTGAGATGGGTCACTTGAAGACAACAGATGGTGGAATCTTTTTATCTAGCCTTTCACTCTGTGTCTTTTAAGTGGGGTATTTAGCCTGTTTACATTCAAGGTTAGTATTGATATGTGTGATTTTGATCCTGTCATGGTGTTGGTAGTTGGTTTTTAGTTGATTGTATAGTTGCTTTATAATGCTTGTGGGCTGTGTGCTTAAGTGTGCTTTTGTGGCAGCAGGTGTTGTTCTTTTAAATCCATGTTTAGCACTCCCTTAGAGACTTTTTTTTTAAGACTGGTCTAGTTGAAACATATTCCCTTGGCATTTGCTTATCAGAGAAGGGTTTCAGCTCTCTTTCACTTGTGAAGCCTAGTTTGACAGGATAGGAAATTCTTGGTTGGAATTTCTTTTCTTTAAGAAAACCAAAAAAATGCTATATGCCTCATAATATCTTCTAGCTTGTAAGATTTCTACTGAGAGGTCTTCTGTTGCCTGATGGGGTTCCTTCTGTAGGTGACCTGGGAGAGTATTTCTTAATCCCCTCAGTTGGCTGGAAGTCCTTCTATGCCTTGATATTTTGAAAGCCCTTGCCTGAATCACAACTCTGTTACCTACTGATGTCTGACTTTGTAAAATCTTTGAAAGTGCTCCCTCACCTTGCGGCAATGGAATAGTCATGCACAAAAGGCACCTAGCACAGTCTAACACTGAGTAACCACTCAGTCAGTGTTTGCTATCAGCTTTTCCTCATGGTGTTATTAGAGCAGAAACACATTAAACAGAGCTATCATCATAACTGCATGTATCCATGCTTTGAGCAGCACAGTCCTGGTTATCATGATGGGTGTTGCTATCCCCATTTTCCTGATAGTGAAATATTAATATTTCACAGCTCTCTTGTAATTAAGGTCACAGAGCTAGAATAAGATAGTAGGAGACATGGAAGACAGGCCTGCTGGCCTCTGGGTTGATGCTCTCTCTACCTGTGACTGACTGATAGATCCACAACTCCTATTTATTCTCTGACTTCCCAGTATTGTTGCTGTTCCCACTTACCTATAGAAGCCAATTGTATGTTTTGCTCACTATTATATTTCTAGCACTGAGAATAAAATCTGGCTAGTAAGTGATCAATAAAAGTTTGTTGCAAGAGAGACCTGATCCCTGGAACTAGTCTGGACATGTGATCTTACCTCTCTGGATTTTTCAGGTTACATTTCCCAAGAGGCTGAGAATCAAGCAGGTAGAATTGGGAAATAATTCTGTCCTAACCTCTTTACTGAAAGTGTGATCTTGGGCATGTTTTTAAGACACTTTGAACTCATTTTTATTTCTTGTTAACATGTGAATATAATATGGGTTATGCAGGGTTGGTATACTAATAAGATGTGTATGAAGAACCCAACATTCTCCTTATTTCATTCAATAGATACTTGTTGGATATGTACCTTTCAAGTATGGAAAACCTAGATGTCGGCTGTGGAAACAAAACTCATCTTCAAAAGGAAAATAAAAATCAGACCTATGCTAGATACCATGTTACACATATTTGAGAAAAATTCTCAGGCAAGTACAGTTTTTTTTTTTTTTTCCAATTCTGTTGAACTTGGTGTCCTCTAAGTTGCTAAAACCTAACATCTGGAAACTAAAAATAATCTCTTTGATCATAAATGTCTCTGTTTTTCTTTCTTATGAAAGCCCCTATTCCTGCGTTACTTTTAAAGTTTGGCAAACATTGAATAAACAATTATGTAAGACCTAAAACAATAGCCCCCAAATTAAAGATGGCTTAAAACTGTATCACTTGATAGAGTTGAATTAGTAGTTACACTAATTCTTACTAATTATCATAAGTTGCATTTTTAGATAATATGTTTATTTCACTTACATATTTATAACTTTAAAAGTAAAATGTTCCCAGTTCCAAGACAGCTGAATAGGAACAGCTCCAGTCTACAGCTCCCAGCATGAGTGACACAGAAGATGGGTGATTTCTGCATTTCCAACTGAGGTACTGGGTTCATCTCACTGGGGCTTGTTGGACAGTGGATGCAGTCCATGCAGTGTGAGCCGAAGCAGGATGGGGCATTGTCTCAATGGGGAAGTGCAAGGGGTCAGGAAATTCCCTTTCCTAGCCAAGGGAAGACATGACAGATGGTACCTGGAAAATCAGGACACTCCCACCCTAATACTATGCTTTTCCAACAGTCTTAGCAAATGGCACATCAGGAGATTATATCCTGCACCTAGCTTGAAGGGTCCCATGCCCACAGAGCCTCACTCACTGCTAGCACAGCAGTCTGAAATTGAACTGCAAGGCAACAGTGAGGCCAGGGGAGGGGCATCTGCCATTGCTGAGGCTTGAGTAGGTAAACGGAACAGCCAGGAAGCTCAAACTCAGTGGAGTCCACTGCAGCTCAAGGAGGCCTGCCTGCCTGCCTCTGTAGGCTCCACCTCTGAAGGCAGGGCATAGCTGAGCAAAAGGCAGCAGACACTTCTGCAGACTTAAATGTCCCTGTCTGACAGCTTTGAAGTGAGTAGAAGTTCTCCCAGCATGGAGCTTGAGATCTGACAATGGACTGCCTCTTCAAGTGGGTCCCTGACCTCCAAGTAGCCTAACTGGGAGACACCTCCCAGTAGGGGCCAACTGACACCTCATACAGCCGGGCGCCCCTCTGAGATGAAGCTTCCAGAGGAAGGATCAGGCAGCAACATTTACTGTTCTGCAATATTTGCTGTTTTGCAGCTTCTGCGGGTGATACCCAGGAAAACAGTATCTGGAGTGGACCTCCAGCATACTCCAACAGACCTGCAGCTGATGGTCCTGACTGCTAGAAGGAAAACTAACAAACAGAATGGACATCCACACCAAAACCCCATCTGTATGTCACCATCATCAGAGACCAAAGGTAGATAAAACCACAAAGATGGGGAGAAACCAGAGCAGAAAAGCTGAAAATGCTAAAAATCAGAGCACCTCTTCTACTCCAAAGGGACACAGCTCCTCACCAGCAACGGAACAAAGCTGGACAGAGAATGACTTTGACGATTTGAGAGAAGTAGGCTTCACACGATTGGTAATAACAAACTTCTCTGAGCTAAAGGAGGATGTTTTCAAACCGATTGCAAAGAAGCTAAAAACCTTGAAAAAAGATTAGAAAATGTGGCACATATACACCATGGAATACTATGCAGCCATAAGAAAGGATAAGTTTGTGTCCTTTGTAGGGACGTGGATGAAGCTGGAAAACATCATTCTCAGCAAACTATCGCAAGAACAGAAAACCAAACACCGCATGTTCTCACTCATAGGTGGGAACTGAACAATGAGATCACTTGGACTCGGGAAGGGGAACATCATACACCGGGGCCTATCACGGGGAGGGGGGAGGGTGGAGGGATTGCATTGGGAGTTATACCTGATGTAAATGATGAGTTGATGGGTACTGATGAGTTGATGGGTGCAGCATGCCAACATGGCACAAGTAAACATATGTAACAAGCCTGCACGTTATGCACATGTACCCCAGAACTTAAAGTATAATAATAATAAAAAAGATTAGACAAATGGCTAACCAGAATAAACAGCATAGAGAAGACCTTAAATGACCCGATGGAGCTGAAAACCATGGCATGAGAACTACATGACACATGCACAAGCTTCAGTAGCCAATTTGATCAAGTGGAAGAAAGGGTATCAGTGATTGAAGATCAAATGAATGAAATGAAGCAAGAACAGAAGTTTAGAGAAAAAAGAGTAAAAAGAAATGAACAAAGCCTCCAAGAAATATGGGACTATGTGAAAAGACCAAATCTACATCTGATTGGTGTACCTGAAAGTGACGGGGAGAATGAAACCAAGTTGGAAAACACTCTTCAGGATATTATCCAGGAGAAATTCCCCAACCTAGCAAGGCAGGCCAACATTCAAATTCAGGAAACACAGAGAATGCCACAAAGATACTCCTCGAGAAGAGCAACTCCAAGACACATAATTGTCAGATTCACCAAAGTTGAAGTGAAGGAAAAAATGTTAAGGGCAGTCAGAGAGAAAGGTCGGGTTACCCACAAAGGGAAGCCCATCAGACTAACAGTGGATCTCTCAGCAGAAACCCTACAGACCAGAAGAGAGTGGGGGTCAATATTCAACATTCTTCAAGAAAAGAATTTTCAACCTGGAATTTCATATCCAGCCGAACTAAGCTTCATAAGTGAAGGAGAAATAAAATCCTTCACAGACAAGCAAATGCTGAGAGATTTTGTCACCACCAGGCCTGCCTTATAAGAGATCATGAAGGAAGCACTAAACATGGAAAGGAACAACTGGTACCAGCAACTCCAAAAACGTGCCAAATTGTAAAGACCATCAATGCTAGGAAGAAACTGAATCAACTAATGAGCAAAATAACCACCGAACATCATAATGACAGGATCAAATTCACACATAACAATATTAACCTTAAATGTAAATGGGCTAAATGCTCCAGTTAAAAGACACACTGGTAAATTGGATAAAGAGTCAAGACCCATCAGTGTGATGTATTCAGCAGACCCATCTCACGTGCAGAGACACACATAGGCTCAAAATAAAGGGATGGAGGAAGATCTACCAAGCAAATGGAAAACAAAGAAAAGCAGGGGTTGCCATCCTAGTCTCTGATAAAACAGACTTTAAACCAACAAAGATCAAAAGAGACAAAGAAGGCCATTACATAATGGTAAAGGGATCACTGTAACAAGAAGAGCTAACTATCCTAAATATATGTGCGCCCAATACAGGAGCACCCAGATTCATAAAGCAAGTCCTTAGAGACCTACAAAGAGACTTAGACTCCCACACAATAATAATGGGAGACTTTAACACCCCACTGTCAACCTTAGACAGATCAACGAGACAGAAAGTTAACAAAGATATCCAGGAATTGAACTCAGCTCTGCACTAAGCAGACCTAATAGACATCTACAGAACTCTCCACCCCAAATCAACAGAATATACATCCTTCTCAGCACCACATCGCACTTATTCCAAAATTGACCACATAATTGGAAGCAAAGCACTCCTCAGCAAATATAAAAGAACAAAAATCACAACAACCTGTCTTTCAGACCACAATGCAATCAAACTAGAACTCAGGATTAAGAAACTCACTCAAAACCGTTCAACTATGTGGAAACTGAACAACCTGCTCCTGAATGACTATTGGGTACATAATGAAATGAAAGCAGAACTAAAGATGTTCTTTGAAACCAACGAGAACAAAGACACGACATACCAGAATACCGGGAACATTCAAAGCAGTGTGTAGAGGGAAATTTATAGCACTAAATGCCCACAAGAGAAAGCAGGAAAGCTCTAAAATTGACACCCTAACATCACAATTAAAAGAACTAGAGAAGCAAGAGCAAACACATTCAAAAGCTAGCAGAAGGCAAGAAATAACTAAGATCAGAGCAGAACTGAAGGAGATAGAGACACAAAAACCCTTCAGAAAATCAATGAATCCAGGAGTTGGTTTTTTGAAAAGATCAACAAAAGTGACAGACCGCTAGTAAGACTAATAAAGAAGAAAAGAGAGAAGAATCAAATAGACGCAATAAAAATTGATAAAGGGGATATCAGCAGCAATCCCACAGAAATACAAACTACCATCAGAGAATACTATAAACACCTTTACGCAAATAAACTAGAAAATCTAGAAGAAATGGATGAATTCCTGGACACATACATCCTCCCAAGACTAAACCAGGAAGAAGTTGAATCCCTGAATAGACCAATAACAGGCTCTGAAATTGAGGCAATAACTAATAGCCTACCAACCAAAGAAAGTCCAGGACCAGAAGGATTCACAACCGAATTCTACTAGAGGTACAAGGAGGAGCTGGTACCATTCCTTCTAAAACTGTTCCAGATAACAGAAAAAGAGGGAATCCTCCCTAACTCATTTTATGAGGCCAGCATCATCCTAATACCAAAGCCTGGCAGAGACACAACAAAAAAAGAGAATTTTAGACCAATATCCCTGATGAACATTGATGCAAAAATCCTCAATAAAATACCGGCAAACCAAATCCAGCAGCACATCAAAAAGCTTATCCACCATGATCAAGTGGGCTTCATCCCAGGGATGCAAGGCTGCTTCAACATACACAAATCAATAAATGTAATCCATCATATAAACAGAACCAAACACAAAAACCACATGATTATCTCAATAGATGCAGAAAAGGCCTTCAACAAAATTCAACAGCCTTTCATGCTAAAAACTCTCAATAAACTAGGTATTGATGGAACATATCTCAAAATAATAAGAGCTATTTATGACAAACCCACAATATCATACTGAATGGGCAAAAACTGGAAGCATTCCCTTTGAAAACTGACACAAGACAGGGATGCCCTCCTTCACTACTCCTATTCAACATAGTGTTGGAAGTTCTGGCCAGAGCAATCAGGCAGGAGAAAGAAATAAAGGGTATTCAAATAGGAAGAGAGGAAGTAAAATTGTCTCTGTTTGCAGATGACATGATTGTATATTAGAAAACCCCATCGTCTCAGCCCAAAATCTCCTTAAACTGATAGCAACTTCAAAGTCTCAGGATACAAAATCAATGTGCAAAAATCGCAAGCATTCCTATACACCAATAACAGACAGAGAGCCAAATCAAGAGTGAACTCCCATTCACAATTGCTTCAAAGAGAATATACCTAGGAGTCCAAATTAAAAGGGGTGTGAAGGACCTTTTCAAGGAGAACTACAAACCACTGCTCAACGAAATAGGAGGACACAAACAAATGGAAGAACTTTCCATGCTCATGCATAGGAAAAATCAATATCATTAAAATGGCCATACTGCCCAAGGTAATTTATAGATTCAATGCCAACCCCATCAAGCTACCAATGACTTTCTTCACAGAATTGGAAAAAACTACTTTAAAGTTCATATGGAACCAAAAAAGAGCCCGCATTGCCAAGACAATCCTAAGCCAAAAGAACAAAGCTGGAGGCATCAAGTGACCTGACTTCAAACTATACTACAAGGCAACAGTAACAGCATGGTACTACTACCGAGACAGAGATATAGACCAATGGAACAGAACAGAGCCCTGAGAAATAATGCCACACATCTACAACCATCTGATCTTTGACAAACCTGACAAAAACAAGAAATGAGGAAAGGATTCCCTATTTGATAAGTGGTGCTGGGAAAACTGGCTAGCCATATGTAGAAAGCTGAAACTAGATCCCTTCCTTACACCTGATACAAAAATTAATTCAAGATGTTTTAAAGACTTAAATGTTAGACCTAAAACCCTAAAAACAGTAGAAGAAAACCTAGGCAATACCATTCAGGACATAGGCATAGGCAAAGACTTCATAACTAAAACACCAAAAGCAATGGCAACAAAAGCCAAAATTGGCAAATGGGATCTAATTCAACTAAAGAGCTTCTGCACAGCAAAAGAAACTACCATCAGAGTGAACAGGCAACCTACAGAATGGGAGAAAATTTTTACAATCTACCCATCTGACAAAGGGCTAATATCCAGAATCTACAAAGAACTTAAAGAAATTTACAAGAAAAAAAATCACACAACCCCATCAAGAAGTGGGCAAAGGATGTGAATAGACACTTCTCAAAAGAAGACTTTTATGCAGCCAACAGACACATGAAAAAATGCTCATCATCACTGGCCATCAGAGAAATGCAAATCAAAACCACAATGAGATACCATCTCACACCAGTTAGAATGGCAATCATTAAAAAGTCAGGAAACAACAGGTGCTGGAGAGGATGTGGAGAAATAGGAACACTTTTACACTGTTGCTGGGACTGTAAACTAGTTCAACCATTGTGGAAGACAGGGTAGCGATTCCTCAAGGATCTAGAACTAGAAATACCATTTGACCCAGCCATCCCATTACTGGGGATATACCCAAAGGATTATAAATCATGCTGCTATAAAGACACATGCACACGTATGTTTATTGTGGCACTATTCACAATAGCAAAGTCTTGGAAGCAGCCCAAATGTCCATCAATGATAGACTGGATTAAGAAAATATGGTGCACATACACCATGGAATACTATGCAGTCTTAAAAAAGGGTGAGTTCATGCCCTTTGTAGGGACATGGATGAAGCTGGAAACCATCATTCTGAGCAAATTATCACAAGGACAGAAAACCAAACACCGCATGTTCTCACTCATAGGTGGGAATTGAACAATGAGAACACTTGGACACAGGGTGGGGAACATCACACACTGGGGTCTGTCGTGGGGTGGGGAGGGAGCGGGGAGGGATAACATTAGGAGATATACCTAATGTAAATGACAAGTTAATGGGTGCAGCACCCCAACATGGCACATGTGTACATATGTAACAAACCTACACATTGTGCACATATACCCTAGAACTTAAAGTATAATAATAAAAAAAGTAAAATGTTACTACAAAGCTTAAAATAGCTTTAAAAAACTAGTTTCCTATGTCATTCCTTCCCATCCTGATATCCTTCACCTTAAACTTTTGCTTATTTATTCTGGTATTTACTTGCATATTTCCAAATATTAAGCTTATATGAATATTTCCTCATTATCAATTTTAGACACATTGGTTGGCTGCTTAATATGGAAGATGAAATTTTTAGCTCTGTTACTCAAAGGGTCCCATCATTGTCTCTGTTCTGTCTGTGCCCTATACATTGAAATTGTGGACATCTTTGTATATCACTTGATTTCAGCTCCTTATCAGTAACTAGATTTGTGACCAGGGAGAGAAGTTACACAAATATTTGTCAATGTGGAGGTCACAGTAACTGGCTTTTTCAGAGCAGATTCATGGAGTATTGGGGAAGATAGAGGAGGGAAGGAGTGACAGACAGAGAGAAATAGAGAGAGAATAATTCTCAGGTTTTTGGTTGAGTTGCAGGGCCTTTTGGATGTCTGATTGGAGATGTCCTTCAAATCTTCTACTGTACAGGGTCTATGACTCAGGGAGGGAGGAATTAGCTTAAACAGTGATCAATGTCAGATGACTGGAAGCTTTGGGTAGTGATGTGGTTATCCAGAGATCATGTATAGAATGACAAGAACAGAAGTCAGAGCTGGAAGACTACAGTATTTAAAAAGCAAGCAAGGGAAGAGGATCTCAAGGGGGAGACTTATAAAAAGTGGTCAGAGAGGTAGAAGGATAATTGGAAGGAGCTGCTGTCACAGGGGCTGAGAAATGGAAAGTTTCATGAAGGCAGGATGTCAACTGTGCTCAAGACTGCAGAGAAGTCAAGTAAAGTAAGGACTGAAGTGAGTCATTTAGTTCCATTAATAAGAAAATTATTGGTGATTGTGGGAAGGAAAGATTCCATGGATGTGAGAGAAAGAGGACAGATTGCAGTGTATTGAGGATGGAAGGAGAGGTGATCAATTACAGCAAGACAATGTAGCCTACACTTTCAAGAAGCTTGGCATTGAAAAGAATAGAAATTATAGGATAGTAGCAGAAGAGGTGTATGTTGTTATTTCAGTTTTATTTTGTGCCAAAATGACTCCAAAAACTATTGGTTTAAAACAACAAAATGTATTATACATTGTGATTTTGTGGGCTAGGTAATTCCTCTGTTTCACATGGCATTGCCTGGTGGGGAGGTCACTATTTGGTGTGGATATTGAAGGGTGGCTTTATTCACATGCCTGTCACCTTGAAAAGAATAACTTGGAAGAATGGGATAAGCTGGTCCCTTTTCCTTCTCCATATTGTCTCAGACCTTCTCTATACAATCTTTCCAGCAGGGTAGTCAGACATCTTGCATGGCAGCTCAGACTCCTAAAATCCAAAGCAGAAACAGTTCTCTTAAATACTAGGCCTGAAACTGTCATAGTGTCACTTCTGCCATATTGTTTTTGGTCAAAGAAGTCTCAGGCAAGCCCAGAGTCATGTCACCTCTCAATGAAAGAAGTGTTGAGAAATTGTGTGCATTGTAAATCTGTCATAATAGTATTCAGAGAGTGGCTTTTTCCTCCAAGAAATAAGTTGCACCTTTGTTTACAATTGTTTCATCACTATTTTCTTAGGATAAAGGGCAGTTCCCAGAGGATGAAAGTGTACGAGGGCCATAGAAGTGCTGCTTTTTTGGACACAGATATAGGGAGTGGGTGTACTTCTGCACTGAAAAGAGAATTACCATTTCATCTAGCAATCCTATTATTGATTATATACTCAAAGGAATGTAAATAATTCTACCATAAAGATACATGCACGTGTATGTTCATCGCAGTGCAATTCACAATAGCAAACACAAGGAACCAACTTAAATGTCCATCAACAGTGGACTGGATAAAGAAAATGTGATACAACATGGAATACTATGTGGCCATAAAAATGAGCGAGATCATATCGTTTGCAGCAGCATGGATGGAGCTGGAGACCATTCACCTAAGCAACTAATGCAGGAACAGAAAATCAAATACTGCGTGTACTCAGTTATAAATGGGAGCTAAACATTGAGAAGATATGGACACAAAGAAGGGAACAACAGACACCAGGGTCAACTAGACTTGAGGGTGGAAGGTGGGAGGAGGGTGAGCATCAAAAATCTATCTATTGGGTACCATGCTTATTACCTGGGTGGTGAAATAATCTGCACACCAAACCCCCATGACACAAAATGTACCTATATAACAAGCCTGCACATGTACCTCTGAACCTAAAATAAAATGTTTTTAAAAACGAAAATGGAGCTTTCAGACTTAGTCACTGAGTTCCAAATAACAGGGGGAAAACAACTTTATAGCTGATAACCACTACTTTAACCAAGTAATCAGGGTTGATGTCGGCAGTAATAACTCATACTGATATCATGTACCCCATCTGTGAATGCTCTGTATCATTCTATTCGTATTTTCCAAAACCCACAAACCAACTCCAATCATGGGAAAACATTAGATAAACCCAAATTCGACAAAATACCTGACCAGTATTCCTCAAAATTGTCAAGGTCATCAAAAACAAGGACAAACTGAAAAATTGTCAGTCCAGAGGAGATTGAGGAGCTGTGATGACTAAATGGGATCCTGAAAGAGAAAAAGAACATTAGTGTAAAAAGTAAGGACATCTGAATAACTTATTTCGTTTAGCTCATAGTACCAATATTAATTTCTTGGTTTTGACAAGTGTACCATGGTTATGTAAAATGTTATCAATAGGGAAAACTGGGTGAACTGTATATGGGAACTCTGTCTGTAACTTTTCTATAAACTTAAAATTATTCAAAATCCAAAAGGTTATTTAAAAAATGGTGACTTTCTGCATGTTTCTCTAGGCTTCCTTTTCTGGCTCTGGAAACATTTTCTGAAGCCAAGCTTCAGGGCTCAGGCCTTTGGAAATGGGGTCTATGTCGTTAAAGGATTATGGAGCCCGACATCACTTGGGGAGGGCAATTATGGGTGTCAGGGAGGCCCTGCTCACCTCAGTAAAAACCGTCATCAGTTATTTCACACTGTGTGTCTTTCTGCCTGATTCTCTTTTTTGTACATTCTGTTTTGGGAGATGTTTGTTGGGGGCAAAATTGTCCTGGGTTGAAGGAGAAGAGGAGGCAAGGACATCTCATTCCCTTGCTAACATGGACTGATAAGACAGAGGGCAGAGGAGGAGCTGGTGGAGATGGCATGCAGAGACCACAAATTCACTTCTGCCCCTCAGACCCTACAAGCACTTTGGTTTATTTAATAATCTGTGATTAATCTGATCTTCATCATGAGTGCCTACCTTCTGCATTGGGTAGTCAGTAGTAAAAAACACTAATTTATGTGTAATCGCTAAGGATTATATGATATAATCATTTGAATGGTCTTTTTGTACAGATGCTTAGTCCTTATCTGTGCCTGTGGAAATCCCCTTCCTTCCTTCCTTCCTTCCTTCCTTCCTTCCTTCCTTCCTTCCTTCCTTCCTTCCTTCCTTCTTTCCTTCCTTCCTTCCTTCCTTTCTTCCTCCCTCCCTCCCTCCTTCCCTCCCTTCTTTCCTTCTTTCCTTCCTTCCTTTTTGTTTCTTTCTTTCTCTTTCTTTCTTTCTTTCTTTCTTTCTTTCTTTCTTTCTTTCTTTCTTTCTTTCTTTCTTTCTTTCTTTCTTTCTTTTTCTTTCTTTCTTTCCTTCCTTCCTTCCTTCCTTCCTCTTTCTCTTTCTTTCTTCCTTCCTTCTTGCTTTCTTCCTTCCTTTTCCTTCCTTCCCTCCTCCTTCTTCTTCTCTTCTTCTTCTTTCTTTCTCTCTCTTTCCCTCCCTCCCTCCTTCCTTCCTTCCTTCCCTCTCTCTCCCTTCCCTCCTTCCCTTTTTCCTCCTTCCTTCCTCCTTCCTTTCTTCCTTTTTCTCACTTCTTTCATTTCCTTCCTTCCTTCCTTCCTTCCTTCCTTCCTTCCTTCCTTCCTTCCTTCCCTCCTTCTTCCTTCCTTTTTTTCTCTCTTTCCTTTCTTTCATTTCTTTGCTTTCTTCTCTTTCTTGAAACAAGGTCTTGCTCTGGCACCCAGACTAGAGTGCACTGGGATGATTATGGCTCACTGCAGCCTTGACCTTCTGGGCTCAAGAGATCCTCCCATGTCAGCCTCCTTTGTAGCTGGGACTACAGGTGCATACCACCATGCTCAGCTAATATTTATTTATTTATTTATTTTTATTTTACTTTAAGTTCTGGATACATGTGCTGAATGTGCAGGTTTGTTACATAAGTATACATGTGCCACTGTGGTTTGCTGCACCTATCAACCTGTCATCTAGGCTTCAAGCCCCGCATGCATTAAGTACTTGCCCCAAAGCTCTCCCTCCGCTTTCCCCCCATCCCCTGACAGGCTCCAGTGTGCAATGTTTTCCTCCTTGTGTCCACATATTCCCACTGTTCAACTCCCAACTATGAGTGAGAATGTGCAGTGTCTGGTTTTCTGTTCCTGTGTTAGTTTGCTGAGGATGATGATCTCCAGCTTCATCCATGTCCCTGCAAAGGACATGTACTCATTCTTTTTTATGGCTGCATAGTATTCCATGGTGTGTATGTGTCATATTTTCTTTATTCAGTCTACCATTGATGGGAATTCAGGTTGGTTCCAAGTCTTTGCTATTGTAAACAGTGCTGTGGTAAACATATGTGTGCATGTTGTCTTTATAGTAAAATGATTTATAATGCTTTGGGTTATACCCAGTAATGGGATTGTTGGGTCAAATGGTATTTCTGGTTCTAGATCCTTGATGAATTGCCACACTGTCTTCCACAATGGCTGAACTAATTTACACTCCCACCAACAGCGTAAAAGCATTCCTATTTCTCAACATCCTCGCCAGCATCTGTTGTTTCCTGACTTTTTAATGATCACCATTCTAACTGGCATGAGATGGTATCTCATTGTGGTTGTGATTTGCATTTCTCTAATGACCAGTGATGATGAGTTTTTTTTCATATGTTTGTTGGCTGCATAAATGTCTTCTTTCGAGAAGTGTATGTTATATCCTTAGCCCACTTTTTGATGGGATTCTTTTTTTTTTTTTCTTGCAAATTTGTGTAAGTTCCTTGTAGATTCTGGATATTAGGCCTTTGTCAGATGAATAGATTGCAAAAAAATTTTTCCCATTCTGTAGGTTGCCTGTTTACTCTGATGGTAGTTTCTTTTGCTGTGCAGAATCTCTTTAGTTTACTTAGATCCCATTTGCCAATTTTGGCTTTTGTTGCAATTGCTTTTGGTGTTTTAGTCATGAAGTCTTTGCCCATACCTATGTTCCGAATGGTATTGTCTAAGTTTTCTTCTAGGGTTTTAATGGTTTTAGGTTTTACATCTAAGTCTTTAAGATATCTTGAGTAAATTTTTGTATAAGGTGTAAGGAAGGGGTTCAATTTCTGTTTTCTGCATATGGCCAGCCAGTTTTCCTAGGACCATTTATTAAGTAGGGAATCTGTTCCCCATTGCTTGTTTTTCTCAGGTGTGTCAAAGATCAGATGGTTATAGATATGTGGTGTTATTTCTGAGGGCTCTGTTCTGTTCCATTGGTCTGTATCTCTGTTTTGGTATCAGTACCATGCTGTTTTTGTTACTGTAGCCTTGTAGTGTAGTTTGATGTCAGGTAGCGTGATGCCTCCAGTTTTATTATTTTTGCTTAGGATTGTCTTGGCTATATGCACTCTTTTTTGATTCCATATGAAATTTAAAGTAGTTTTTTTCTAGTTCTGTGAAGGAAGTCTATAGTAGCTTGGTAGGAATAGCATTGAACCTATAAATTACTTTGGGCAGTTAGTTCGTTTTCACGATATTGATTCTTCCTATCCATGAGCATGGAATTTTTTTCCATTTGTTTGTGTCCTCCCTTATTTCCTTGGGCAGTGGTTTGCAGTTCTCCTTGAAGAGGGCCTTTCACCTCTCCTGTAAGTTGTATTCCTAGGTATTTTATTTTCTTTGTAGCAATTGTGAATGTGAGTTCACTCATGATTTGGCTCTCTGCTTGTCTATTATTGGTGTCTCGGAATGCTTGTGATTTTTGCACATTGATTTTGTATCCTGAGACTTTACTGAAGTTGTTTATCAGCTTAAGGAGTCTTTGGGCTGAGACGATGGGGTTTTCTAAATATACAATCATGTTGTCTGCAAACAGAGACAATTTTACTTCCTCTCTTCCTATTTGAATACCCTTTCTTTCTTTCTGTCGCCTGATTGCTCTGGCCAGAACTTCCAACACTATGTTGAATAGGAGTGGTGAGAGAGGTCATCCTTGTCTTGTGCCTGTTTTCAAAGGGATTGCTTCCAGCTTTTGCCCATTCAGTATGATATTGGCTATGGGTTTGTCATAAATATCTCTTTTTTTTTTTTTTTTTTTAAGATGGAGTCTCGCTCTGTCACCCAGGCTGGAGTGCAGTGGTGTGATCTCAGCTCACTGCAAGCTCTGCCTCCCAGGTTCAAGTCATTCTCCTGCCTCAGCCTCCTGAGTAGCTGAGACTACAGGCACCCGCCACCACGCCTGGCTAATTTTTTTTTATTTTTAGTAGAGACGGGGTTTCACCGTGTTAGCCAGAATGGTCTTGATCTCCTGACCTCATGATCTGCCCGCCTCAGCCTCCCAAAGTGCTAATTACAGATGTGAGCCACCACACCCAACCTAAACAGCCCTTATTACTTTGAGATATGTTTCATCAATACCTAGCTTATTGAGAGGTTTTAATATGAAGGGGTGTTGAATTTTACCAAATGCCTTTTCTGCATCTATTGAGATAATCATGTGGTTTTTGTCATTAGTTCTGTTTATGTGATAGATTACATTTATTGATTTTCGTATGTTGAACCAGCCTTGCATCCCAGGGATGAAGCCAACTTGATCGTGGTGGATAAACTTTTTGATGTGCTGCTGGATTTGTTTTGCCAGTATTTTATTGAGGATTTGCACATCAAAGTTCATCAGGGATACTGGCCTGACATTTTCATTTTGTGTGTGTGTCTCTCTGCCAGGTTTTGGAATCAGGATGATGCTGACCTCATAAAATGAATTAGGAGAAGTCCATCTTTTTCTATTGTTCGGAATAGTTTTAGAAGGAATGTTACCTGTTCCTCTTTGAACCTCTGGTAGAATTCGGCTGTGAATCTGTCTGGTCCTGGCCTTTTTTTGGTTGATAGGCTACTAATTACTGCCTCAATTTCAGAACTTGTTATTGGTTTATTCAGGGATTTGAATTCTTCCTGGTTTAGTCTTGGGAGGGTGTATGTGTCCAGGAATTTATCCCTTTCTTCCAGATTTTCCACTTTTTTTGCATAGAGGTGTTTATAGTATTCACTGATGGTGGTTTGTATTTCTGTGGGATCAGTGATGAGATCCCCTTTATCATTTTTTATTGTGTCTATATGATTCTTCTCTCTTTTCTCTGTCTGGCTAGTGGTCTGTTTTGTTAATTATTTCAAAAAAACCCCAGCTCTTCAATTCATTGATTTTTTTGAAGGGCTTTCCATGTCTCTATCTCCTTCAGTTCTGCTCTGTTGTTAGTTATTTCTTGTCTTCTACTAGCTTCAGAATTTGTTTGCTCTTGCTCCTCTAGTTCTTTTATTTGTGATGTTACGGTGTCAATTTTAGATCTTTCCTGCTTTCTGATGTGGGCATTTAGTGCTATAAATTTCCGTTTAAACGCTGCTTTGGCTGTATCCCAGAGATTCTGGTGCGTTCTGTCTTTGTTCTCGTTGGTTTCAAAGAACTTCTTTATTTCTGATTTAATTTTGTTGTATGTCCAGTAGTCATTCAGGAGCAGGATGTTCAGTTTCCATGTAGTTGTGAGGTTTTGAGTGACTTTCTTAATCCTGAGTTCTAATTTGATTGCATGGTGGTCTGAGAGACTGTTTGTTATGATTTCCATTCTTTCACATTTGCCGAGGAGTGTTTTACTTCCAATTATGTGGTCGATTTCAGAATCAGTGCTATGTGGTGCTGAGAAGAATGTATATTCTGTTGATTTCAGGTGGAGAGTTCTGTATATATCTATTAGGTCCACTTGGTCCAGAGCTGAGTTCAAGTCCTGAATATCTTTGTTAATTTTCTATCTCATTGATCTGTCTAATGTTGACAATAGGGTGTTAATGTCTCCCACTATTATTGAGTGGGTGTGTACGTCTCTTTGTAGGTCTCAAAGAACTTGTTTTATGAATCTGGGTGCTCCTATATTGGGTGGATATATATTTAGGATAGTTAGCTCTTCTTGTTGGATTGATCCCTTTACCATTATGTAATGCCCTTCTTTGTCCTTTTTCATCTTTGCTGGTTTAAATTTGTTTAAAGTCTGTTTTTTCAGAGACTAGGAATCTGCTTTTTTTTTTTTTTTTTTTTTTTTTTTTTTGCTTTTGGTTTGGTTGGTCAACAATACTCCATTCCTTTATTTTGAGCTATGTGTGTCTTTGCACGTGAGATGGGTCTCCTGAATACAGCACAATGATGGGTCTTGACTCTTTATCCAATTGCCAGACTGTGTCTTTTAACTGGGGCATTTAGCCCATTTATATTTAAGGTTAATATTGTTATGTATGAATTTGATCCTGTCATCATGTTGCTAGCTGGTTATTTTGCACTTAAGTTGATGCAGTTTCTTCATAGTGTTGTTGGTCTTTATATTCTGGTGTGTTTTTGCAGTGACTGGTACCAGTTTTTCCTTTCCATATTTAGTGCTTCCTTCAGGAGCTCTTGTAAGGCAGGCCTGATGGTGACAGAATCCCTCAGCATTTGCTGTTCTGGAAAGGATTTTGTTTCTCCTTCCCTTATGAAGCTTAGTTTGGCTCAGTATGAAATTCTGGGTTGAAACTTCTTTTCTTTATGAATGTTGAACATTGGCCCCCACTCTCTTCTGGCTTGTAGGGTTTCTGCAGAAAGATCTGCTGTTAATCTGATGGGCTTCCATTTATAGGTAATCTGACCTTGGTCTCTGGCTGCCCTTAACATTTTTCCCTTTGTTTCAACCTTGGAGAATCTGATGATTATGTCTTGGGGCTGCTCTTCTCGAGGAGTATCTTAGTGGTGTTCTCTGTATTTCCTGTATTTGAATGTTGGCCTGTCTTGCTAGGTTGGAGAAGTTCTCTTGGATACTACCCTGAAGTGTGTTTTCCAGTTTGCTTTCATTCTCCCCTTCACGTTCAGGGACCCCAATCAATCATAGGTTTGGTCTTTTCGCATAGTCTCATATTTGTTTGGGGTTTAATGCATTCCTTCTCGTTGTTTTTTCTCTAATCTTGTCTTCACACCTTATTTCAGTAAGTTGATCTTCAATCTCTGATCTTCCGCCTCATCGATTCAGCTATTGATTCTTGTGTATGCTTCATGAAGATGTAGTCCTCTGTTTTTATGCTCCCTCGGGTCATTTATGTTCTTCCCTAAAACGAGTTCTTCTAGTTAGCAGTTCCTGTAACCTTTTGTCAAGGTTCTTAGCTTCCTTGCATTGGGTTAGAACATGCTCCTTTAGCTCAGAGGAGTTTGTTATTATTCACATTCTGAAGCCTACTTCTGTCAGTTTGTCAAACTCATTCTTCATCCAGTTTTGTATCCTTGGTGGAGAGGAGCTGCAATCGTTTGGAGGGGAAGAGGCATTCTGGTTTTTGGAATTTTCAGGATTTTTGTGCTGGTTTTTCCTCATCTTCATGGATTTAGCTACCTTTGATCTTTAAGGCTGATGACCTTTGGATGTGGTTTCCATCTGGGAGTCCTTTTTGTTGATGTTGATGTTATTGCTTTCTGTTCGTTAGTTTTTCTTTTTATTATTATTATTATTATTATTATTATTATTATTATACTTTAAGTTCTAGGGTTCATGTGCATAACGTGCAGGTTTGTTACATATGTATACTTGTGCCATGTTGCTGTGCTGCACCCATCAACTCGTCAGCACCCAACAACTCGTCATTTACATCAGGTATAACTCCCAATGCAATCCCTCCCCCCTCCCCCCTCCCTATGATAGGCCCCAGTGTGTGATGTCCCCCTTCCCAAGTCCAAGTGATCTCATTGTTCAGTTCCCACCTATGAGTGAGAACATGCGGTGTTTGGTTTTCTGTTCTTATGATAGTTTGCTAAGAATGATGTTTTCCAGCTTCATCCATGTCCCTACAAAGGACACGAACTCATCCTTTTTTATGGCTGCATAGTATTCCATGGTGTATATGTGCCACATTTTCTTAATCCAGTCTGTCACTGATGGACATTTGGGTTGATTCCAAGTCTTTGCTATTGTGAATAGTGCCGCAATGAACATACGTGTGCATGTGTCTTTATAGCAGCATGATTTATAATCCTTTGGGTATATCCCCAGTAATGGGATGGCTGGGTCATATGGTACTTCTAGTTCTAGATCCTTGAGGAATCGCCATACTGTTTTCCATAATGGTTGAACTAGTTTACAATCCCACCAACAGTGTAAAAGTGTTCCTATTTCTCCACATCCTCTCCAGCACCTGTTGTTTCCTGACTTTTGAATGATCGCCATTCTAACTGGTGTGAGATGGTATCTCATTGTGGTTTTGATTTGCATTTCTCTGATGGCCAGTGATGATGAGCATTTTTTCATGTGTCTGTTGACTGTATGAATGTCTTCTTTTGAGAAATGTCTGTTCATATCCTTTGCCCACTTTTTGATGGGGTTGTTTGTTTTTTTCTTGTAAATTTGTTTGAGTTCTTTGTAGGTTCTGGATATTAGCCCTTTGTCAGATTTTCTTTTAACAGCCAGGCCCGTCTTCTGCAGGTCTGCTGCAGGTTGCTGGAGGACCACTCCAGACCCTGTTTGCCTGGGCATCACCAGTGGAGGCTGCAGAACAGCAAAGATTGCTTCCTGCCTCTTCCTCTGGAAGCTTTGTCCCAGAGGGGCACTGGCCTGATGCCAGCCAGAGCTGTCCTATATGAGGTGGTTGTGGATCCCTGCTGGGAGGTCTCTCCCAGTCAGGAGGCATGGGGGTCAGGGACCCACTTGAGGAGGCAGTCTGTCCCTTAGCAGAGCTCAAGCACTATGCTGGGAGAAACCTCCTTGTCAGGATCTGCTCTTCTCTTCAGAGACGGCAGGCAGGGACATTTAAGTCCACTGCAGCTGCACCCACAGCCATCCCTTCCCCCAGGTGCTCTATCTCAGGGAGATGGCAGTTTTATCTATACACCCCTGACTGGGCCTCTGCCTTTCTTTCATAGATGCCCTGCCCAGTGAGGAGGAATCTAGAGAGGCAATCTGGCCACAGCCACTTTGCCACCCTGTGATGAGTTCCGCCCATTCCGAGCTTCCAGGTTTCCTTAACATTGTCAGGGGAAAATCGCCTACTCAAGCCTCAGCAATAGTGGATACCCCTCCTCCCACCAAGCTCAATAGTCGCAAGTAGACATCAGACAGCTGGACTGGCAATGAGAATTTCAAGCCAGTGATTCTTAGCTTGCTGGGCTCCATAGGACTGCACCTGCTGAGCAAGACCACCTGGTTCCCTGGATTCAGCCCCCTTTCCAGGAGAGCAAACAGTTGTGTGACACTGGGTTCCAGGTGCTACTGGGGTACCAAAAAAAAACCCATAAAACTCCTGCAACTAGCTCAGTGTCTGCCCAAACAACTGCCCAGTTTTGTGCTTGAAACCCAGGGTCCTGCTGGTGTTGGCACAAGAGGGAATCTTTTCGTCTGCAGATTGCAAAAACTGTGGGAGAAGCGTAGAATCTGGACCAGATAGCACAGTATGTTACAGTTTCCCTTGGCTTGGGGAGGGAGATTCCTGACTCCTTGCATTTCACGGGTAGGCAATGCCCCACCCTGCTTCTGCTTGCCCTCCGTGGGCTGCACTCACTGCCTAACCAGTCCCAATAAGACGAACTGGGTACCTCAGTTGGAAATGCAGAAATCCCTTGCCTTCTGTGTTGGTCTTGCTGGGAACTGCAGACCAACGCTTTTCCTATTAGGCTATCTTGTCAGATCCCTGCAACCATCCCATATGAATTTTAAAATAGTTTTCTTCTAATTCCGTATAGAATGTCATTCGTAGTTTAGTAGGAACACCATTGAATCTATAGATTGCTCTGATCAGTTTGGCTATTTTGAAAATATTGCTTCTTCCTGTTCACAAGCATAGAATGATTTTCCGTTTGTGTCATGTCTGATTTCTTTGAGCAGTGTTTTGTAGTTCTCATAGCAGAGATTGTTCTACTCCCTAGTTAGCTGTATTCCTAGGTATTTTATTCTTTTTGTGGCAATTGTGAATGGGATTGTGCTTCTGATTTGGCTCTGAGCTTCAAGGTAGTTGGTGTACAGAAACGCTCCTGCTTTAGGTACATTAATTTTGTATCCTGAAAATTTCCTGCAGTTGTTTATAAGATCAAGGAACTTTTGGGTAGAGTGTCCGGGATTTTCTAGGTATGGAATGATATGGTTTGCAAACAGAGGTTGTTTGACTTGTGTGAAAAACACAGTGGAGTAAAAGTAAACACGTGTCAGCAATGGAATGGAAAAATAAAAATGCCCATGAATAAATTTAATTTGAATGTGAAGAACTAATATGTAGCAAAAAACCCAGTCATTGTGCGGGATACGTTAAAAGACTTGAGGAATTGAGGAGTGGCTTTTTTTTTTTTTTTGATTGAGAGATTCTAAAATAGATGGCTATTGTCCCAGAGTTAACATGTAATATAAAAATAGTAACTAGTATCTCAACAGGAATATTTTAGCACCTGATCAAATGATTCTGCAGTTCATCTGAAAGACCAACGTGTCAGAATTGATAGAAAAGGAGAAATCAGTGAGGGAGGGCAAGCATTACTTCACATTTCAACTATCATTAAGCTACAGCAATTAAAATACTGCAGTAGTGGTACAGGTATAAACAACTCAATGGAAGAAAATTAAAAGAAGAGAGTTTCATACAAAATTGAGTGGGGATGTAGGTGATGATAAAAGAGCCATTTCAAAACAGTGGGTGAAACAGGGATTCAACAACTAAGGTTGAGTTCCTACCACTTTAATGTTGTCCAGCTGGATCAATGATTTTGAACGTACAATAATGCAACCAAGAACTATGAATGTCTTATCGTATTGGAGTGGATAACACCACTGCAAGCATGACAGCAAACTCGTGAAGGAGGCAAGAAAATGATTTCTGGAAGCGTATATAAAACAGGTATTAAAATATTTAAGATTTATTTCTGTGATGGTGAATTTTTCTGAAACACATTATTAGAGTAAGCTGGGGCTCATATTCTCCAAAGCCACTGGAAGGGAAAGAAAGGTTGGGCGGGAGAAAAAGAAAAGTGCTTTGCAATTCATTTTCGATGTTAGGAGCGCTGCTGGTTAAGTTCTCCACAGAGGCAGGAAAACTTCAGTCTGGAGGCGAATGCCCTCCTCAGTGCGCATGTTGCACAGACCTGTTGCTGCGCATGTCTGTTGCTACGCGTGTCTGTTGTTGCCTGTGCGCCTTGCTGCCCACCTTCTGTCCGCGCAGAGCTCTGCAGGGAGAGGTTGTGTTTTCATTCTTTCCGCCATCTTGATTCTTTCTCACTGATTGAGACGCAGCCGGTAGGTCCACAGACCGGTCTTCCTGAGAATTTAGTTGTGAGTGAATGTGTGGAGGAGCCAGCGTTAGGACAGGTCCTGCAGCACAGTCCGTGGCTTCTGAGGGAAAAGGGCCTTGCAGTCATCGTCCAGCTCCTCCTAGGTCGCCATGCCACCATGGGATTTGTCTTTGGGGCTGGCCTGGGACGAGGGAGGAAGGTGGGCCACAGAGGGGAGGGATCGCATGAAGATGGGGCGAGTGCTGCGGGTGCTGTTAGAGGTGTCTGAGTCCGGGAAACTCCTGGAACCCTCTGAGACAGGACAGTTTCTAGACTCCTAGGTAGGGGAGCTGAAAGGGACAGCGTGTTCCGTAAGGAAGGGGCCTGGGAACTGGGAACGCTGTGGGCTGGTGACTGCGGCCCTGAGGTCTGTAGAGTGCCTGGCAGAGGTGTCCCGTGAGGAGCATAACGTTCACTCTGTTTCACAATTTCTCACCTCCGCTGTGAACGTCATGGGAAGGAATGGGTGAGGCTGTGCTTTCCAGCAAGACTCGATTTTGGGAAGGGTGTGGGGGTGAAATGGGCCTAGCAAATCAGAGTGGGACGAAAGCAGTAGTCATTTCAGTTTCAATTCTCTGCCCGTTTTTTCCTAAATGTCTTCATGATGGAGAGTCTGATTGTGAAACCAAAACTCAGGAATGTCTTCTGTCTTTTGCTATGGCGTTAAGGTGATTTCTGTGCCTCTTCAACTGTGATACAAACAAATCTGTCCTTAGTTTGATTGGAAAGCATGAGTACTTATCATTGCTCTGTGAATTAGTTTGAAAATAGTTTCAAAATTAAGATAAATTCAAACTTTTAAAAGTACAAATCACCATTTTGCCATGGAATGTTCATATATGTAGCTAAGTTCTTACACACTTTTTCCAAATAAAATATTCTGTTTTCAGTGGGAAATATGAGTGAGCATGTAAGAACAAGATCCCAATCCTCAGAAAGAGGAAATGACCAAGAGTCTTCCCAGCCGGTTGAATCTGTGATTGTGAGTCCTTTAACATTCGATGTTTTCTATTAACACAATTTATTTTACAAAATATATTTGAGCTAGTGTACATGCACTGGTCCAGGGGTTCCATGCTGATAAAAAAATGATGATGACATCTCATGAAGGAAACTTTGGTTCAGAAATATTATATTCTGGTGTTACCTGTATGGATGTGGATATTTCTCTCTCTCTCCGCCCCCCCCGTGTGTGTGTGTGTATATATATATATATATATATATATATACACACACACATACACACGCACATATATACGTCTGTTGGAAGAATATCTTTAGATTTATGATTCGATGCACATATGCATTTGTGTATTTATATTATTGAGTTTTTATTCGTACACACACTTACACCCTTAGGTCCAGCAGCCCACTGAGGAAAAACGTCAAGAAGAGGAAGCACCAACTGAAAATCAGGGTATTGCACCTAGTGGGGAGATCGAAAATGAAGGAGCACCTGCTGTTCAAGGTGAAGGGAGAGTGGAGAATAATGCTTGTGGGTGGTGGAGGTATATTTATGCATTATATTTTATGACATACCAGTAACAGGAGGCCAGAAGACAATAGAAGGAATCTTAAACATTTCCTGCTGCTGCTGTGGGGAGGGGTGGGACAAGGACACATAAAAAGCCACAAAACTTTCCTACCATTTTGACAGAGGCTTTTTATTGATAGGGTACTTGCATGGTTGTCATAAGCCTGTGAGTGTTTTCCAGAGCTCCTGTATGGTTTGCTCCGCCATTTCCTGTTTTTTGGTTTGTTTTGTATTTTATGTTTCTGTGGAAGAATGGCTCCTTGTAGCTTCCTAGTCTGAAATCTGCGGACATCTCATGTATTTTTTAAGAAACTTTTTAATACACATTTATTAATGCTTCCTCATGCCATGTTACTAAGTGCTGGAAACGTCAGTGCCAAACTGTAGCCTAAAGCTCATAGTCTAGTCAGACTGACTCAAACAAATCACTGATTTAATGTGATAAGAATAAGAACAAATGAGTACAAAAGGGGCAAGTAAGTTGTCTAGGGCCAGCCTTGGGAAAGGAAAGGGTGATGTTTGAACATCTCTGCTTTCCTGTTTTCCTGGTAACAGACTCCTGAAATAATTAGCCTACAGGTTTTTATTTCATAATGATGAGGGAATAAACATTATCATTTCCTCGTTCATAGTTCACGTTTTAATTTGTAAACTGATGACCATTTTATCTTTTAAGGGCCCGACGTGGAAGCTTTTCAACAGGCACTGGCTCTGCTTAAGATAGAGGATGTGCCTGGAGATGGTCCTGATGTCAGGGAGGGGACTCTGCCCACTTTTGATCCCACTAAAGTGCTGGAAGCAGGTATGTTGTTCAATTAAGATGCTAACTATAGGGTGTCTATTTTCACAATATTATATTTTGTGTGACACAGAGGTAAAATTAGTGCTACTTTAATATCATATTTCACGTCTAAAGATTCTTTGAAGGTAGTTCAGATCCCAGATGGCTGCCTCACACACTATGATCGATAGAGGGCCAGGTATGCTGGCTCATGGTTTTAATTCCAGCACTTTGGGAGGCCGAGGCAGAAGGATCACTTGAGGCCAGGACTTCAAGAGATGGAGAAAAATTGGGTCAAAGTTAATTGGATTATGATATGAAAGATTCATGAAACATGCTAAGAGAGTAGATATCGAGTGTCTTCACAGCTATTTGAAGTAATGCAGATACTAATTAGCTTGATGTAGCCATTTCACAATGTGAATATATATTTTAAAGCATCATGTTATATGTGATAAATATATTCGATTTTATGTGTCATTTTAAAAAAAGATATGAAAACATGTTGTGACTTTTGAATGTAAAGTCATTTAACCAACAGCCAATAATTTGCAGATATTTTATAGAGGCCTGTTTTTAACAAATATGTAACATGTTTATAATAAGCATCAGTTTATTTTGTGATGTTAACTGTGATGGTAATGGCTTACAGCTAGCGTGGGTATTCAGTTTACTGTATAAACTGAACTGCTTTTAGGCATGTAAAGAGGCAGGAGTACTGGTGAAAATAGTGACAAATGTTCACCCTACTTAAAGCAACTGCATAATGGCTAAACTAGTCCAAAGTAACGTTTTTACACTTTTTCACAAGAGACACAAAACAAATGTAATACTGACTTTTCTATTTCCTTCACTTAGGGAGTTCTAAATATATTCTGTGTTCAGAGTGTTATTTCATATCAAAATGTTTAAATGATACTTTAAAAATATCTTTTTCCCTTTGGATTTTGTTTCGTTGAATTTTCATTGAATGTATATGCGTTTTTTTTCTTTGTTTTTTTGCTTTCCACTTATACACACAAATAGATTCACTTGATTGAATTCATTCTGAAGTTGAACAGTCTCTTTGTTTTCTTATTCTACTAGAAAAAGTGGCATGAATTAAAAATATTGTCAATATGCCTGGAAGTCTACCTTCAGAGTATATTCAAAGGCTATCTGGTTGTAGGCTGAAGGGTCACCCTCAGGGTTCTGATATTAGTTCATCAACACGGTAGTTGTGTACCTCTAGTGTCATATGAATAAAAATCTGGTAACAGGTCCTAATTTTATATTTATGTTATAGGTGATGCGCAACCATAGGTTTACACCAAGAAAAATGAAGACTGAAACGAAGAATGTTATTGTTATGCTGGATATTTGACTGATAACATTCTTTTATTAAAGTTTTTCAGTTTTCTGCAAAGAATCCTTGCACGTTTTTGTTAAATTTGTTTCTGGATCTTTAATAGTCTTGAGAATTGTAATTTTTTTGAACGTTTAAATCCTGTGTTTGAGATGGTACATGGAGATAAAATGTTGGTACATTGATTTTCTATCATAGATAGATAGGAAGCTGGAAGCTTTCATAGTGGGATGCCAACAGCTGCACAGATAGAAAAGGCCACGTGGGGCCAGGCATGTCCACCATGGGCTTTCCACCTCCCCTTTTTTAGCACATACACAGTAAGAACGAAATGAGCAACATGGAGTAGCCCAGGCTGAGGACCCGCCTGCATAATAAAAGATTAGGGTGGGGGCTGCCAGAGATTCACACTCTATGCAGGTGGTACACCTGGTCCTAACCGGTTGTTTGTACCCTGTGTGGGTGATCAGATACTGCCTCCCCACTAGCTCATCTATAAAAACCCCTGTATTTCACTGCAGGATGGCAACTGTTTTTTTCTGGGACCCCTCTCTGCAGTAGAAAGCTGTTCTCTTTGTTTCTCCTATTAACTTTCTGCTCTACACCTCACTCTTGGTGTGCCCATGTCCTTGATTTCCTTGGCTGTGAGTCCAAGAACTCTGGGTGTTACCCCAGACAATGAGGCACTTCAATACTAGCTGTGGATCTGTGGTATATGACTTTTATTACAATGAAGTATGTTCCTTCTTTCACTGGTGTTTTCAGCATTTGTATCATGATGACACACTGAGATTTATTAAATGCTTTTCAGCATCAATTGAAATGATTATATGGTTTTTATCTATCATTCCATTGATATGATTTATCACATACATTAATTTGCATATGTTAAACCATCCTTCCATCCCAGGGATAAATCTCACTTGGTCATGATGATGATTCTTTCTAATGTATTGTTGAATGTGATTTGCTAGTATTGTGTTGAGGATTTCTGCATCAATATTCATCAGCGGTTTTGCCCTGTAGTTTCTTTTTTTGATGTGTCTTCGTCTGGTTTTGGTATCAGGGTAATACTGGCCTCATAGAATGAGTTTAGAACTATTCCCTCCTCTTCTGTTTTTCAAAGTAGTTTGAGTTGGATTGGTATTAGTCCTTCTTTAAACGTTGGGTAGAATTCAGTAGTGAAGCCATCAGGTCCAGGCGTTTCTTTACTGGAAGACTTTTATTATGGCTTTGATCTTGTTGCTTGTTATTGGTCTGTTCAGGTTATGGATTTCTTCCTGGTTCAGTCTTCAGAGGTTGTATGTATCTAGGAGTTAGTCCATTTTTTCTAGATTTTCCAATTTATAGGTATGGAGTTTCTCATAGGAGCCAGTTATGATCCTTTGAATTTTTGCAGCATCAGTTTTGTAACATCTTGTGTTTCATTTCTTTTTCATTTTTTTCTTTTCTTTCTTTTTTTTTTTTTTTTTCTCGAGACAGAGTCTCCTTTTGTCCTCATGCTTGAGTGTAATAGCAGAGTCTCAGCTCACTAGAACCTCCACCTCCAGGGTTCCAGCAATTCTCTTGCCTCAGTCACCCTAGTAGGTGGAATTACAGGCGCCTACCACCATACCTGGTTAATTATTTTTATTTTTAGTAGAGATGCAGTTTGCCATATTGGCCAGGTTGGTCTTGAGGTCCCGGCCTCAAGTGATCCACCTGCCTCAGCCTCCCAAATCCTTTTTCATTTCTGGTTTTATTTATTTGAGTTTCTCTCTTTTTTTCTTAGCTTGGCTAATGGTTTGTAAATTTGGGTTAACTTATTAAAAAGACAACTTTTTGTGTTATTGATCTTTTGTGTGGTTTTTTTCATTTCAATTTCATTTATTTCTGCTGGAATCTTCATTATTTCTTTTCTTCTAATTTTTGGTTTGTTTCGCTCTTTCTTTGCAGCTCTTTAAGATGCATCATTATGTTGTTTATTTGAAGTTTTTACCTGTTTTGTTGTAGGCACTTATGGCTATAAACCTCTTTCTGAGTACTGCTTTTGCTGTATCCCATCGGTTTTGGTATGTTGTATTTCCATCGTCATTTGTTTCAATAAATTTTTAAATTTCCTTCTTAGCTTCTTCATTGACCCATGATTCATTCAGGATCAGATTATTCAGTTTCCTTTTTTTTTTTTTCCACAAGCAAAGTATATACTGTTTATTAAAACAAAGCAAGGGAAACAAAAGGCTTCAAAATCCTTTCCATGTAACGTAGCTTTAGTCAAAAAAACAAAATATACGAATGCCAGGAATATGTACAGGTAGAAAAAGTATGCATTCACCAAGCGAAATGCAACATTAATTGAAATGAAAACTAAAGAAACGCTTTGTAGTCGCTTGGATTTCCCTAGGGGACAGCAAGTTAATGCTTATCAGCAGTCCTCAGAAGAGACAATTTTGATTAATATCAGACCCATCTGACTCAGTCTATTAAACCCTGAAGGAAGGATACTCTTCAGATATAAAAGAGATGCCTTTGATTAATAATTCTACCCTATTGCCATTCCAAGCATTAACAACTATGTAGCACCTCTAGAAAGAGAGAGCCTTTGAATTCTAGGAAGACATAGTTACTAAAATACCCAGGTGCCCACAAACGCTTCTCAGCTCTCCCTCCTGAGAAGAACCCAAGTTGTGAGGTTGGGGGGTCACTGCTGGAGCAGGAAAAACCTTGTTACATAATTTACTTCATGGTCTGCAGTTAGGGTCAGTGACTTATGACATAATTCCTGCTTGATGATAATGAAATTTACAAAAGCCTGAAGGCAGAGGGAGTGACTGGTCTTACACTAACCACTGGCTAACTCCGTAGGCCTGACACGGTCTTCACCACAGCCACCCGCACATATTTTCCTTTGCCTACTGATGGGTTCTGAGATGTACACAAGAGAGGAAATTGCTTAGTCCACCATAGAGAGCTTCTGTGCTGAGTAGCCAACATGGGATCGTCACACAGAGGTGGGAGGAAATCGATTCTATTCTGGCTCTTTATTTGCAAACTTCTGCCCAATCGGCACTGCTCTCCTCACATCGACGCGCTTCTCCTGATGCTCAGGACCAGCCTTCGGCCGTACTCTCTGTAGTCCACCGACTTCACGTCCATCACAGTGGCCTTAATTCGAGACTCTTTGTTGTAGGTCTCTACTTTGACCCTGACTCTGAATATGAAAGATCGGAAGTTGGCATTCTGGAAAACTTCTTCAAATGCCTGTTCATTCTTATCTTTTAAATCCCCAAGATAAGCAGCATTTTGTCCAAGGATAGCTTCAGCAGACTCCTGGAAACAAGTCACCCACTGATTCTCTTGAAAATCTGCAATATTTACTGACAGGATCATGTGGTACTTGAAATTGGGAAATTCGGTGTCGCACTTCTCACAACGGTACAATCCGTTCTGTTGATCAATCACTTTCTTATTGCAGTCCTGAGTCGGGCAGGCTTGGTACATGCAGTTCTCTTTGTGAGGATACACCACTGTGGCCACAGAACTGAAGTAGTCCGGCTTGTTGCTTTGGCCCAGGTTCTCGAATTTGACCTCGTACAAGGTTTTCCAGTTGGTGTTGCCCCCTCCAACACTGCCGCTCTTTAGATCAGAGATGGAAACACCGTCTAAGGCTTGTCCTGCGTCAAACCAACCACGAAGCTTATAGGCCTCCGGGATGTCAGGATTCGCAATGATAGTGCTTGAAGACAGCACGGAGAGGCTCCGTCCACCGAAATCAGAGACTCTGGCTCCTTTGATAGCCAATACGGGCTGCCTAGAACCATCAAATTTATCAGCATCTTCCCCCCACAGCGTAGCAGTCACCACCTTCCCGGATGTGTCCATTAAGTAGATATTCCTCTTCGCAACCTCTCTGTTGTTAGACCTCACTGTGATTTTAGTGGCATCTTCGTAGCTCTTGCAGATCCCCGTGATTTCTACAAGTGAGTCTTTCATCTTGTTCTCGAGGTCATCAATCCCCGTGAGATCAAACTGAACCGTAGGTAAATGATGGCCGTCTTCACAGGGCATGACGGAAGTCTCGTTATTGAAGGTCATCTCAAAGTCATTTTTAACAGCTGTGAACTGTTTGTTAGCAATCTTCAGGGTGCCTTTTGGGAAATAATACACCTTGTTCACTTCAATAAGGGGAAAGAACTTGTCCACTTGCTCGTTGAAAGCTGTAGCTCTGATTTCACCACTTTCATCAACCAGTTCCAGAGAGAAACGCTTCCCTTCCCCTCGGGAGTTGCTCCAGGTACAGATCTGACTTTTGTTGGTAACATGAGCACAAATAGTCCACTTGAACTGGTAAGGAGTGAGGCTGGCAAAGGGCACCACTTTGGACTGTGTTCCCCCAGAAGTGTTTGACAGGCTGGGACCTCCAGCTTTTCCAAATGTCTTTGAAGCACCATAAGCCTTAGAAACAGTGGAACCCGCTCCGGAGCTTCCGTGCTATTGCTGGGGCTTGCTGCTTGCCGCTGGGCTGCCTGCTGACACTGGAGGAGCTGCTTGTGGCTGCCCGTGTCCTTCATTATAGGGCACTGGATTGCCAATCTTTACTCCAACTACTTCAGCTGACTTCAAAACTTCTAATTCCATCAAAATAACTACTCTCCTTCCGTCTTTCAAAGTGTTCACGATAAATCAGTTAATCTGGCAAACACAGTTGCTGGACAGTTGTTCTTGCTCCACAAGGGGGTTCAACTGTGTTGCCAACATGAAAGAGGATAGAGGGTTCAATCCATCACTCACAAGCAGTCGATAACATGGAGGACTATTCCCCATAGTAATGGGAGGGAT
This sequence comes from Macaca fascicularis, assembly GCF_037993035.2. Taxonomy (NCBI): domain Eukaryota; kingdom Metazoa; phylum Chordata; class Mammalia; order Primates; family Cercopithecidae; genus Macaca; species Macaca fascicularis. The sequence continues at coordinate 55,135,245 of NC_088395.1, forward strand.
GTTGATGACTTGGAGGATGGGCTTTATGGATGTATCCCCCTGCTGCATGATGGTCGCAATGGCCCCCTCGCTCAGTTGCCCGACCATGGCTCTGCCACCCCGACTCCCGCACGGACCCCACAACAGCTCGAGCTTCCCCTATTCAGTTTTCATGTATTTGTATAGTTTCCAAAATTCCTCTTGTTACTAATTTCTAGTTTTATGCCACTGTGGTCTGACAAGATCCATGATATTATTTCAGGTTTTTTTTTTTTTTAATCTTTTGAGACCTAACATATGGTCTTGTCCTTGAGAATGATCCATGTGCTGGGGAAAAGAATGTGTATTCTGTGGCCGTTGGAAGAAATGTTCTGTAAATATCTATTAGATCTATGTGTCTGTAGTGCAGATTAACTCTGTTTTTTTTTGTTTGTTTGTTTTTGTTGTTATTGTTGTTGTTGAGTTTCTGTTTGGCAGATCTGTCCAATACTGAATGTGGGGTGCTGAAGTCTCCATCTATTATTTTATTGGGGCCTATCTCTCTCTCTAGCTCTAATTGCATTTGTTTTATATATCTGGGTGCTCAAGTGTTGCATGCATATATATTTAAAATTGTTAATATCCTCTTGATGAATTGACCCCTTTATTATTATATAGTGACCTTTTAGTCTCTTCTCAAAGTTTTTGTTTTGAAATCTATTTTTTCTTATTCTTTTTGTATCTTTTAAGTTCAGACATACATGTGGTGCAGGTTTGTCATGCAAGTGAACTTGTGTCATGGGGGTTTGTTGTACAGATTATTTTGTCACCCAGGTATTAAGCCTGGTACTCATGAGCTATTTTTCCTGATCCTCTCCCTCCTCCCATCCTCCAGTCTTTGGTAGGCCCCAGTGTCTGTTGTTCTCCTCTGTGTGTTGATTTTTTCTCATTTTTAGCTCCCACTTATAAGTGAGAACATACAGTATTTAGTTTTCTGTTCATGCTTTGCTTTGCTAAGTATAATGACCTCCAGCTCCATCCTTATTCCAGCAACAGAGATAGTGTCATTCGTTTTTATGGCTGCATACTATTCCGTGGTATATATGTACTACATTTTCTTTATCCAGTCTACCATTGATGGGCTTTTTGGTTGATTCCATGTCTTTGGTATTGTGAATAGTGCTGCAGTGAACATATGTGTGCATGTGTCTTTATAACAGAACAGTTTATATCCCTTTGACTGTATACCCAGTAATGGGATTGCTTGGATCGAATGGTAGTTTTGTTTTTAGGTCGCTGGGGAATGAGCACACTGTTTCCCACAATGGTTGAACTAATGTACACTTCCACCAACAGTGATTAAGTGTTTCTTTTTCTCCACAACATCACCAGCACCTGTTATTTTTTAAATTTTATTTTATTTTTTACTTTTTAATAATAGCCATTCTGATTGGTGGGAGATGATATATCATTGTGGCTTGAATTGCACTTCTCTAACGATCAGTGGCTTTGAACTTTATTTCATATGCTTGTTGGCCGCATGCATGTCTTTTTAAAAATGTGTTTGTTCCTGTCCTTGGGCCACTTTTTAGTGGTATTATTTTTTGTTTTGTTTTGTTTTCTGAGATAGAGTCTCAGTCTGTTGCCCAAGCTGGAGTGCAGTTGCATGGTCTCCACTCACTGCAACCTCTGCCTCCCTGTTTGAAGTGATTCTCCTGCCTCAGCCACACTAGTAGCTGGGATTACAGGCATGCACCACCATGCCAAGCTAATTTTGTATTTTGTTGATTTAAAGTCTGTTTTATCAGAGACTGGGATTTCAACCCCTGCTTTTTTTTTTTGCTTTCAATTTTCTTGGTCAATATTCCTCCATCCCTTTATTTTGAGCCTGTGTGTCCTCTGCATGTGAGATGGGTCTTCTGTATGTATCACACCGATGGGTCTTGACATTTAACCAATGTGCCAGTCTCCACATTTAAGATTAATATTGTTATGTGTGAATTAGATCCTGTCATCATGATGCTAGCTGGTTACTTTGCACATTAGTTGATGCAGTGTCTTCACTTCATAGTGTCATTGTCTTTATATTTCTGTTTGTTTTTCAGTGGCTGGTACTGGTTTTTCCTTTTCATATTTAGTGCTTCCTTCAGGAGCTCTTGTAAGGCAGGCCTGACGGTGACAAACTCCCTCAGCATTTGCTGTCCTGGAAAGGATTTTGTTTCTCCTTCCCTTATGAAGCTTAGTTTTGCTGGGTATGAAATTCCGGGTTGAAATTCTTTTCTTTATGAATGTTGAATATCGGCCCCCACTCTCTTCCGGCTTGTAGGGTTTCTGTAGAGAGATCCGCTGTTAGTCTGATGGGCTCTCCTTCGTAGGTAACCTGACCTTTCTCTGTGGCTGCCCTTAACATTTTTCCTTTTGTTTCAACCTTGAAGAATCTGATGATTGTTGTCTTCAGGTTGCTCTTCCCAAGGAGCAACAGAGTAGTGTTCTCTGTATTTCGTGAATTTGAATGTTGTCCTGTCTTGCTAGATTGGGGAAGTTCTCCTGGATAATATCCTAGGTCTCTGGGAAATCAGCACACTGTTTCCCACGATGGTTGAACTAATTTACACTTCCACCAACAGTGAATAAGTGTTTCTTTTTCTCTACAATGTCACCAGCATCTGCTATTTTATTTTTTTACTTTTTAATAATAGCCATTCTGCCTGGTGTGAGATGATATCTCATTGTGGTTTGAATTGTATTTCTCCAATGGTCAGTGACTTTGAGCTTTATTTCATATGCTGTGGCCTCATGCATGTCTTCCTTTGAATGTGTCTGTTCATGTCCTTGGCCCACTTTTTACTGGTATGGGCTGTTTTGTTTTGTTTATTGAGATGCAGTCTCAGTCTGTTGCCCAGGCTGGAGAGCAGTAGCACGATCTCCACTCACTGCAACCTCCACTTCCTGGGTTCAAGCTATTCTGCTGCCTCAGCCACGCTATTATCTGGGATTACAGGCGTGCACCACCTCTCCCAGCTAATGTTTGTATTTTATGGTAGAGCCAGGGTTTTTCATGTTTGCCAGGCTGGTCTCGAAATCCTAGCTTCCAGTGATCTGCCCATCTTGGCCCTCAAAAGTGCTGGGATTAGAAGTGTGAGGCACCGCACGTGGCGTGTCTTTTTATTTTTTGTTTTTGTTTTTGTTTTTTGTAAATTTATTTTAAGTTCTTTATAGATTGTGGATACGAGACCTTAGATAGATGCATAGTTTGTAAATAGTTTCTCCCATTCTCTGTGTTGTGTGTTGTCTCTGTGGATCGTTGTTTTTTGTTCTGTTTTGTTTTTTTGCTGTGCAGGAGCTCTTTAGTTTCATTACATTCCATTTGGCAATGTTTGCTTTTGTTGCAATTGCTTTTGGCATCTTCATTATGAAATCTTTGCTCTTTCCTACGTCCAGGATGAGAATGCCTGGGTCTTCCAGGATTTTTATGAATTTGGGTTTTACATTTAGTTTCTGAATCCACCTTTAGTTAATTTTTCTTAATAAGAGGTGGTCCTGTTTCAGTCTTTTACATATAGCACCATTTCTTGGTAGAGAGTCCTGTCTACATTGCTTGTTTTTGTCAACTTTGTTGAAGGTCAGATGGTAATAGTTGTGAGGTGTGCAGCATTATTTCTGGGCTGTGTATTCTATTTCATTGGTCTTTGTGACTGTTTTGGTACCAGTACCATGCTGTTTCGTTTACAATGGCCTTGTATTATACTCTGAAGTCAGGTGATGTGATGCTTTGGCTTCATTCTTTTTCTTTAGGATTGCCTTGGCTATTTGGGCTCCTTTTTGGCTCCATATGAATTTTAAAGTAGTTTGTTTTTTTCTAATTCCGTGAGGAATGTCATTGGTAGTTTAATAGGAATATCACTGAATGTATGAATTGCTGTGGTCAGATTGGCCATTTTGACAATATTCTTCCTGTTCATGAGCATGGAATGTTTTTCCGTTTGTTTGTGTCATCTCTGATTTCTTTGAGCAGTGTTTTGTAGTTCTCATAGTAGAGATGGTTCTCCTCCCTGGTTAGCTGTATTCCTAGGTATTTTATTCTTTCTGTGGCAATTGTGAATGGGATTGTGTTTCTGATTTGGCTCTGAGCTTCAAGGTAGTTGGTGTAGAGAAACGCTCCTGTTTTTGTACATTAATTTTGTATCTTGAAGCTTTCCTGAAGTTGTTTATAAGATCAAGCAGATTTTGGACAGAGAGTCTGGGCTTTTCTAGGTATGGAATCATATTGTTTGCAAACAGAGATTGTTTGACTTGTGTGAAAAACACAGTGGAGTAAAAGCAAACACGGGTCAGCAATGGAATGGAAAAATAAAAATACCCATGAACAAATTTAATTTGAATGTGAAGAAGTAATATGAAGCAAATAACACAGTCATTGTGTGGGATATGTTAAAAGACTTGAGGAATTGAGGAGTGGCTTTTTTTTTTGTTTGTTTGTTGAGAGATTCTAAAATAGAAAGATGGCTATTGTCCCAGAGTTAACATGTGATATAAAAATGGTAACTAGTATCTCAACAGGAATATTTTAGCACCTGATCAAATGATTCTGCAGTTCATCTGAAAGACCAATGTGTCAGAATTGATAGAAAAGGAGAAATCAGTGAGGGAGGGCAAGCATTACTTCACATTTTAAATACCATTAAGCTACAGCAATTAAAATACTGCAGTAGTGGTACAGGTATAAACAACTCAATGGAAGAAAATTAAAAGAAGAGAGTTACATACAAAATTGAGTGGGGATGTAGGCGATGATAAAAGAGCCATTTCAAAACAGTGGGTGAAACAGGGATTCAGCAACTAAGGTTGAGTTCCTACCACTTTAATGTTGTCCAGCTGGATCAATGATTTTGAACGTACAATAATGCAACCAAAAACTATGAATGTCTTATCGTATTGGAGTGGATAACACCACTGCAAGCATGACAGCAAACTCGTGAAGGAGGCAAGAAAATGATTTCTGGAAGCGTATATAAAACAGGTATTAAAATATTTAAGATTTATTTCTGCGATGGTGAATTTTTCTGAAACACATTATTAGAGTAAGCTGGGGCTCATATTCTCCAAAGCCACTGGAAGGGAAAGAAAGGTTGGGCGGGAGAAAAAGAAAAGTGCTTTGCAATTCATTTTCGATTTCAGGAGCACTGGTGGTTTAGGTTCTTCACAGAGGCAGGAGAACTTCAGTCACAAAAGCTTCAGTCACCAGGCGAATGCCCCCCTCAGTGCGCATGCTGCACAGACCTGTTGCTGCGCATGTCTGTTGCTACGCGTGTCTGTTGTTGCGCATGCGCCTTGCTCCCCACCTTCTGTCCACGCAGATTTCTGCAGGCAGAGGTTGTGTTTTCATACTTTCCGCCATCTTGATTCTTTCTCACTGATTGAGACGCAGCCGGTAGGTCCACAGACCGGTCTTCCTGGGAAATTAGTTGTGAGTGAATGTGTGGAGGAGCCAGCTGGCTTTGGACAGGTCCTGCAGCACAGTCCGTGGCTTCTGAGGGAAAAGGGCCTCGTCCGGCTCCACCCAGGTCGCAATGCCACCATGGGACTCGTTATTGTGGCTGGGCTGGGACGAGGGAGGAAGGTGGGCCGCAGAGGGGAGGGATACTTGAAGATGGGGCGAGTGCTGCGCGTGCTGTTAGAGGTGTCTGAGTCCCGGAAACTCCTGGAACCCTCTGAGACAGGACAGTTTCTAGACTCCTAGGTAGGGGCGCGGAAAGGGACAGCGTGTTCGGTAAGGAGGGGGCCTGGGAACTGGGAACGCTGTGGGCTGGTGACTGCGGCCCTGAGGTCTGTAGAGTGCCTGGCAGAGGTGTCCCGTGAGGAGCATAACGTTCACTCTGTTTCACAATTTCTCACCTCCGCTGTGAACGTCATGGGAAGGAATGGGTGAGGCTGTGCTTTCTAGCAAGACTCGATTTTGGGAAGGGTGTGGGGGTGAAATGGGCCTAGCAAATCAGAGTGGGACGAAAGCAGTAGTCATTTCAGTTTCAATTCTCTGCCCATTTTTTCCTAAATGTCTTCATGATGGAGAGTCTGATTGTGAAACCAAAACTCAGGAATGTCTTCTGTCTTTTGCTATGGCGTTAAGGTGATTTCTGTGCCACTTCAACTGTGATACAAACAAATCTGTCCTTAGTTTGATTGCAAAGCATGAGTACTTATCATTGCTCTGTGAATTAGTTTGAAAATAGTTTCAAAATTAAGATAAATTCAAACTTTTAAAAGTACAAATCACCATTTTGCCATGGAATGTTCATATATGTAGCTACGTTCTTACACACTTTTTCCAAATAACAATATTCTGTTTTCAGTGGGAAATATGAGTGAGCATGTAAGAACAAGATCCCAATCCTCAGAAAGAGGAAATGACCAAGAGTCTTCCCAGCCGGTTGAATCTGTGATTGTGAGTCCTTTAACATTTGATGTTTTCTATTAACACAATTTATTTTACAAAATATAATTGAGCTAGTGTGCATGCACTGGTCCAGGGGTTCCTTGCTGATAAAAACTGATGATGACATCTCATGAAGGAAACTTTGGTTCAGAAATATTATATTCTGGTGTTACCTGTATGGATATGGATATTTCTCTCTCTCTCTCTCTCTCTCTCTCTCTCTCTCTGTGTATATATATATATATGTCTGTTGGAAGAATATCTTTAGATTTATGATTCGATGCACATATGCATTTGTGTATTTATATTATTGAGTTTTTATTCGCACACACACTTACACCCTTAGGTCCAGCAGCCCACTGAGGAAAAACGTCAAGAAGAGGAAGCACCAACTGAAAATCAGGGTATTGCACCTAGTGGGGAGATCGAAAATGAAGGAGCACCTGCTGTTCAAGGTGAAGGGAGAGTGGAGAATAATGCTTGTGGGTGGTGGAGGTATATTTATGCATTATATTTTATGACACACCAGTAACAGGAGGCCAGAAAACATTAGGAAGGAATCTTAAACGTTTCCTGCTGCTGCTGTGGGGAGGGGTGGGACAAGGACACATAAAAAGCCACAAAACTTTCCTACCATTTTGACAGAGGCTTTTTATTGATTGGGTACTTGCATGGTTGTCATAAGCCTGTGAGTGTTTTCCAGAGCTGCTGTATGGTTTGCTCAGCCATTTTCTGTTTTTTGGTTTGTTTTGTTTTGTTTTTTATGTTTCTGTGGAAGAATGGCTCCTTGTAGCTTCCCAGTCTGCCATCTGTGGACGTCCCATGTATTTTTTAAGAAACTTTTTAATACACATTTATTAATGCTTCCTCATGCCATGTTACTAAGTGCTGGAAACGTCAGTGCCAAACTGTAGCCTAAAGCTCATAGTCTAGTCAGACTGACTCAAACAAATCTCTGATTTAATGTGATAAGAATAAGAACAAATGAGTACAAAAGGGGCAAGTAAGTTGTCTAGGGCCAGCCTTGGGAAAGGAAAGGGTGATGTTTGAACATCTCTGCTTTCCTGTTTTCCTGGCAACAGACTCCTGAAATAATTAGCCTACAGGTTTTTATTTCATAATGATGAGGGAATAAACATTATCATTTCCTCGTTCATAGTTCATGTTTTAATTTGTAAACTGATGACCTTTTTGTCTTTTAAGGGCCTGACGTGGAAGCTTTTCAACAGGAACTGGCTCTGCTTAAGATAGAGGATGAGCCTGGAGATGGTCCTGATGTCAGGGAGGGGACTCTGCCCACTTTTGATCCCACTAAAGTGCTGGAAGCAGGTATGTTGTTCAATTAAGATGCAAACTATAGGGTGTCTGTTTTCACAATATTATATTTTTGTGACACAGAGGTAAAATTAGTGCTACTTTAATATCTTACTTCACGTCTAAAGATTCTTTGAAGGTAGTTTACAACCCAAATGGCTGCCTTGCACACTATTAGAGATAGAGCGCCAGGTGTGCTGCCTCATGGTTTTAATTCCAGCACTTTGGGAGGCCGAGGCAGAAGGATCACTTGAGGCGAGGACTTCAAGAGATGGAGAAAAATTGGGTCAAAGTTAATTGGATTATGATGTGAAAGATATGAAACATGCTAAGAGAGTAGATACCGAGTGTCTTCACAGCTATTTGAAGTAATGCAGATATTAATTAGCTTGATGTAGCCATTTCACAATGTGTATATATATTTTAAAGCTTCATGTTATACGTGATAAATATATACGATTTTATGTGTCATTTTTAAAAAAAGATTTGAAAACATGTTCTCACCTTTGTATGTAAGTGATTTAACCAACAGCCAGTAAGTTTCAGATATTTTTATAGAGGCCTGTTTTTAGCAAATAGTAACGTGTTTATAATAAGCATCAGTTTATTTTGTGATGTTAACTGTGATGGTAATGGCTTACAGCTAGCGTGGGTATTCAGTTTACTGTATGAAATGAACTGCCTTTAGGCATGTAAAGAGGCAGGAGTTCCGGTGAAAGTAGTGACAAATGTTCGCCCTACTTAAAGCAACTGCATAATGGCTAAACTAGTCCAAAGTAACGTTTTTACACTTTTTCACAAGAGACACAAAACAAATGTAATACTGACTTTTCTATTTCCTTCACTTAGGGAGTTCTAAACATATTCTGTATTCAAGTGTTATTTTATATCAAAATATTTAAATGATACTTTAAAAATACCTTTTCCCTTGGGGTTTTGTTTCATTGAATTTTCATTGAAAGTATATGCGGTTTTTTTTGTTTGTTTGTTTTTTGCTTTTCACTTATACATACAAATAGATTCACTTGATTGAATTCATTCTGAAGTTGAATAGTCTATTTGTTTCCTTATTCTACTAGAAAAAGTGCCATGAATTAAAAATATTGTTAATATGCCTGAGTTTATTCAGAGGCTAACTGGATGTCGGCTAAAGGGTCACCCTCAGGGTTCTGATATTAGTTCATCAACACGGTAGTTGTATACCGCTAGTGTCATATGAATAAAAATCTGGTAACGGGTCCTAATTTTATATTTATGTTATAGGTGATGCGCAACCATAGGTGTACACCAAGAAAAATGAAGACTGAAACGAAGAATGTTATTGTTATGCTGGATATTTGACTGATAACATTCTTTTATTAAAGTTTTACAGTTCTCTGCAAAGAATTCTTACACATTTTTGTTAAATTTGCTTCTGGATCTTTTAATAGTCCTGAGAATTGAACCTTTTTTGAACGTTTAAATCCTGTGTTTGAGATGGTACATGGAGATAAAATGTTGGTACATTGATTTTCTATCATAGATAGATAGGAAGCTGGAAGCTTTCATAGTGGGATGCCAACAGCTGCACAGATAGAAAAGGCCATGTGGGGCCAGGCATGTCCACCATGGGCTTTCCACCTCCCCTTTTTTAGCACATGCAGGGTAAGAAGGAAATGAGCAACATGGAGTAGCCCAGGCTGAGGACCCGCCTGCATAATAAAAGATTAGGGTTGGGGCTGCCAGAGATTCACACCCTATGCAGATGGTACACCTGGTCCTAACCGGTTGTTTGTACCCTATGTGGGTGATCAGATACAGCCTCCCCACTAGCTCATCTATAAAAACCCCTGTATTTCATTGCAGGATGGCAACTGTTTTTTTCTGGGACCCCTCTCTGCAGTAGAAAGCTGTTCTCTTTGTTTCTCCTATTAACTTTCTGCTCTACACCTCACTCTTGGTGTGCCCATGTCCTTGATTTCCTTGGCTGTGAGTCCAAGAACTCTGGGTATTACCCCAGACAATGAGGCACTTCAATACTGGCTGTGGGTATGTGGTATATGGCTTTATTACATTGAAGTATGTTCCTTCTTTCACTGGTGTTTTGAGCGTTTGTATCATGATGACACACTGAGATTTATTAAATGCTTTTCAGCATCAATTGAAATGATTATATGGTTTTTATCTATCATTCCATTGATATGATTTATCACATACATTAATTTGCATATGTTAAACCATCCTTCCATCCCAGGGATAAATCTCACTTGGTCATGATGATGATTCTTTCTAACGTATTGTTGAATTTGGTTTGTTAGTATTGTGTTGAGGATTTCTGCATCAATATTCATCAGTGGTTTTGCCCTATAGTTTTCTTTTTTTGATGTGTCTTTGTCTGGTTTTGGTTTCAGGGTAATACTGGCCTCATAGAATGAGTTTGGAACTATCCCCTCCTCTTCTATTTTTCAAAGTTGTTTGAGTAGGATTGGTATTATTCCTTCTTTAAACGTTGGGTAGAATTCAGTAGTGAAGCCATCAGGTCCAGGCGTTTCTTTACTGGAAGACTTTTTATTATGGCTTTGATCTTGTTGCTTGTTATTGGTCTGTTCAGGTTATGGATTTCTTCCTGGTTCAGTCTTCAGAGGTTGTATCTAGGAATTGGTCCATTTTTTTCTAGATTTTCCAATTTTTAGGCCTGGAGTTTCTTGTAGGAGCCAGTTATGATCCTGTGAATTTTTGCAGCATCAGTTTTGTAACATGTTGTTTTTCATTTCTTTTTCTTTCTTTTGTTTTTTTTCTTTTCTGGTTTTTTTTTTTTTTTTTTTTTTCCTGGAGAAAGAGTTTCCTTTTGTTCTCGTGCTTGAGTGTAATAGCAGAGTCTCAGCTCACTAGAACCTCCACCTCCAGGGTTCCAGCAATTCTCTTGCCTCAGCCACCCTAGTAGGTGGGATTACAGGTGCCTACCACCATACCTGGTTAATTATTTTTATTTTTAGTAGAGATGGAGTTTGCCATATTGGCCGGGTTGGTCTTGAGGTCCCAGCCTCAAGTGATCCACCTGCCTCAGCCTCCCAAATCCTTTTTCATTTCGGATTTTATTTATTTGGGTTTCTCTCTTTTTTTCTTAGCTTGGCTAATGGTTTGTAAATTTGGGTTAACTTATTAAAAAACAACTTTTTGTGTTATTGATCTTTTGTGGGTTTTTTTTTCATTTCAATTTCGTTTATTTCTGCTGGGATCTTCATTATTTCTTTTCTTCTAATTTTTGGTTTGATTTACTCTTTCTTTGCAGCTCTTTAAGATGCATCATTAGATTGTTTATTTGAAGTTTTTACCTGTTTTGTTGTAGGCACTTATGGCTATAAACCTCTTTCTGAGTACTGCTTTTGCTGTATCCCATCGGTTTTGGTATGTTGTATTTCCATCGTCATTTGTTTCAATAAATTTTTAAATTTCCTTCTTAGCTTCTTCATTGACCCATTATTCATTCAGGATCAGATTATTCAGTTTTCATGTATTTGTATAGTTTCCAAAATTCCTCTTGTTATTAATTTCTAGTTTTATGCCACTGTGGTCTGACAAGATCCATGATATTATTTCGGGTTTTTTTTTTTTTTTAATGTTTTCAGACCTAAGATATGGCCTTGTCCTTGAGAATGATCCATGTGCTGGGGAAAAGAATGTGTATTCTGTAGCAGTTGGATTAAAAATAAAACTGGCCATGAATAAATTTAATTTGAATGTGAAGAACTAATATGAAGAAAATAACACAGTCATTGTGTGGGATACGTTAAAAGACTTGAGGAATTGAGGAGTGGCTTTTTTAAAATTTTTTTTTTTTTTTTATTGCGAGATTCTTAAATAGATGGCTATTGTCCCAGAGTTAGCATGTAGTATAAAAATAGTAACTAGTATCTCAACAGGAATATTTTAGCACCTGATCAAATGATTCTGCAGTTCATCTGAAAGACCAACGTGTCAGAATTGATAGAAAAGGAGAAATCAGTGAGGGAGGGCAAGCATTACCTCACATTTCAACTATCATTAAGCTACAGCAATTAAAATACTGCAGTAGTGGTACAGGTATAAACAACTCAATGGAAGAAAATTAAAAGAAGAGAGTTTCATACAAAATTGAGTGGGGATGTAGGTGATGATAAAAGAGCCATTTCAAAACAGTGGGTGAAACAGGGATTCAACAACTAAGGTTGAGTTCCTACCACTTTAATGTTGTCCAGCTGGATCAATGATTTTGAACGTACAATAATGCAACCAAAAACTATGAATGTCTTATCGTATTGGAGTGGATAACACCACTGCAAGCATGACAGCAAACTCGTGAAGGAGGCAAGAAAATGATTTCTGGAAGCGTATATAAAACAGGTATTAAAATATTTAAGATTTATTTCTGTGATGGTGAATTTTTCTGAAACACATTATTAGAGTAAGGTGGGGCTCATATTCTCCAAAGCCGCTGGAAGGGAAAGAAAGGTTGGGCGGGAGAAAAAGAAAAGTGCTTTGCAATTCATTTTCGATGTTAGGAGCGCTGCTGGTTTAGGTTCTCCACAGAGGCAGGAAAACTTCAGTCTGGAGGCGAATGCCCTCCTCAGTGCGCATGTTGCACAGACCTGTTGCTGCGCATGTCTGTTGCTACGGGTGTCTGTTGTTGCCTGTGCGCCTTGCTGCCCACCTTCTGTCCGCGCAGAGCTCTGCAGGGAGAGGTTGTGTCTTCATTTTTTCCGCCATCTTGATTCTTTCTCACTGATTGAGACGCAGCCGGTAGGTCCGCAGAGCGGTCTTCCTGAGAATTTAGTTGTGAGTGAATGTGTGGCGGAGCCAGCGTTAGGACAGGTCCTGCAGCACAGTCCGTGGCTTCTGAGGGAAAAGGGCCTTGCAGTCATCGTCCAGCTCCTCCTAGGTCGCCATGCCACCATGGGACTTGTCTTTGGGGCTGGCCTGGGATGAGGGAGGAAGGTGGGCTACAGAGGGGAGGGATCGCATGAAGATGGGGCGAGTGCTGCGGGGGCTGTTAGAGGTGTCTGAGTCCCGGAAACTCCTGGAACCCTCTGAGACAGGACAGTTTCTAGACTCCTAGGTAGGGGCGCGGAAAGGGACAGCGTGTTCGGTAAGGAGGGGGCCTGGGAACTGGGAACGCTGTGGGCTGGTGACTGCGGCCCTGAGGTCTGTAGAGTGCCTGGCAGAGGTGTCCCGTGAGGAGCATAACGTTCACTCTGTTTCACAATTTCTCACCTCCGCTGTGAACGTCATGGGAAGGAATGGGTGAGGCTGTGCTTTCCAGCAAGACTCGATTTTGGGAAGGGTGTGGGGGTGAAATGGGCCTAGCAAATCAGAGTGGGACGAAAGCAGTAGTCATTTCAGTTTCAATTCTCTGCCCGTTTTTTCCTAAATGTCTTCATGATGGAGAGTCTGATTGTGAAACCAAAACTCAGGAATGTCTTCTGTCTTTTGCTATGGCGTTAAGGTGATTTCTGTGCCTCTTCAACTGTGATACAAACAAATCTGTCCTTAGTTTGATTGCAAAGCATGAGTACTTATCATTGCTCTGTGAATTAGTTTGAAAATAGTTTCAAAATTAAGATAAATTCAAACTTTTAAAAGTACAAATCACCATTTTGCCATGGAATGTTCATATATGTAGCTAAGTTCTTACACACTTTTTCCAAATAAAATATTCTGTTTTCAGTGGGAAATATGAGTGAGCATGTAAGAACAAGATCCCAATCCTCAGAAAGAGGAAATGACCAAGAGTCTTCCCAGCCGGTTGAATCTGTGATTGTGAGTCCTTTAACATTCGATGTTTTCTATTAACACAATTTATTTTACAAAATATATTTGAGCTAGTGTACATGCACTGGTCCAGGGGTTCCATGCTGATAAAAAAATGATGATGACATCTCATGAAGGAAACTTTGGTTCAGGAATATTATATTCTGGTGTTACCTGTATGGATATGGATATTTCTCTCTCTCTCTCTCTCTCTCTCTCTCTCTCTCTCTCTGTGTGTGTGTGTTTATATATATATGTCTGTTGGAAGAATATCTTTAGATTTATGATTTGATGCACATATGCATTTGTGTATTTATATTATTGAGTTTTTATTCGCACACACACTTACACCCTTAGGTCCAGCAGCCCACTGAGGAAAAACGTCAAGAAGAGGAAGCACCAACTGAAAATCAGGGTATTGCACCTAGTGGGGAGATCGAAAATGAAGGAGCACCTGCTGTTCAAGGTGAAGGGAGAGTGGAGAATAATGCTTGTGGGTGGTGGAGGTATATTTATGCATTATATTTTATGACACACCAGTAACAGGAGGCCAGAAAACATTAGGAAGGAATCTTAAACGTTTCCTGCTGCTGCTGTGGGGAGGGGTGGGACAAGGACACATAAAAAGCCACAAAACTTTCCTACCATTTTGACAGAGGCTTTTTATTGATTGGGTACTTGCATGGTTGTCATAAGCCTGTGAGTGTTTTCCAGAGCTGCTGTATGGTTTGTTCAGCCATTTTCTGTTTTTTGGTTTGTTTTGTATTTTATGTTTCTGTGGAAGAATGGCTCCTTGTAGCTTCCTAGTCTGCCATCTGTGAACATCTCATGTATTTTTTAAGAAACTTTTTAATACACATTTATTAATGCTTCCTCATGCCATGTTACTAAGTGCTGGAAACGTCAGTGCCAAACTGTAGCCTAAAGCTCATAGTCTAGTCAGACTGACTCAAACAAATCACTGATTTAATGTGATAAGAATAAGAGCAAATGAGTACAAAAGGGGCAAGTAAGTTGTCTAGGGCCAGCCTTGGGAAAGGAAAGGGTGATGTTTGAACATCTCTGCTTTCCTGTTTTCCTGGCAACAGACTCCTGAAATAATTAGCCTACAGGTTTTTATTTCATAATGATGAGGGAATAAATTATCATTTCCTCGTTCATAGTTCATGTTTTAATTTGTAAACTGATGACCTTTTTATCTTTTAAGGGCCTGACGTGGAAGCTTTTCAACAGGCACTGGCTCTGCTTAAGATAGAGGATGAGCCTGGAGATGGTCCTGATGTCAGGGAGGAGACTCTGCCCACTTTTGATCCCACTAAAGTGCTGGAAGCAGGTATGTTGTTCAATTAAGATGCAAACTATAGGGTGTCTGTTTTCACAATATTATATTTTGTGTGACACAGAGGTAAAATTAGTGCTACTTTAATATATTACTTCATGTCCCAAGTTTCTTTGAAGGTAGTTCAGACCCCAAATAGCTGCCTCACACACTATGATCGATAGAGGGTCAGGTATGCTGGCTCATGCTTTTAATTCCAGCACTTTGGGAGGCCGAGGCAGAAGGATCACTTGAGGCCAGGACTTCAAAAGATGGAGAAAAATTGGGTCAAAGTTAATTGGATTATGATATGAAAGATAAGAAACATGCTAAGAGAATAGATATCGAGTGTCTTCACAGATGTTTCAAGTAATGCAGATATTAATTAGCTTGATGTAGCCATTTCATAGTGTGTACATACATTTTAAAGCATCATGTTATACATGATAAATATATATGTTTTTATGTGTCATTTAAAAAAAAAAGATATGAAAACGTGACTTTTGAATGTAAGTCATTTAACCAACAGCCAATAATTTTCTGATACTTTTATAGAGGCCTGTTTTTAACAAATACGTAACATGTTTATAATAAGCATCAGTATTTTGTTGTGTTAATTGTGATGGTAATGGCTTACAGCTAGCGTGGGTATTCAGTTTACTGTGTAAACTGAGTAAACTGAACTGCTTTTAGGCATGTAAAGAGGCAGGAATTCCGGTGAAAATAGTGACAAATGTTCGCCCTACTTAAAGCAACTGCATAATGACTAAACTAGTCCAAAGTAACGTTTTTACACTTTTTCACAAGAGACACAAAACAAATGTAATACTGACTTTTCTATTTCCTTCACTTAGGGAGTTCTAAGCATATTCTGTGTTCAAGTGTTATTTTATATCAAGATATTTAAATGATACTTTAAAAATATCTTTTTCCCTTGGGGTTTGGTTTCATTGAATTTTCATTGAAAGTATATGCGTTCTTTTTGTTTGTTTTTTGCTTTCCACTTATACATACAAATAGATTCACTTGATTGAATTCATTCTGAAGTTAAACAGTCTCTGTTTCCTTATTCTAGAAAAAGTGGCATGAATTAAAAATATTGTTAATAGGCCTGGAAGTCTACTTTCAGAGTTTATTCAGAGGCTAACTGGATATAGGCTAAATGGTCATCCTCAGTGTTCTGATATTAGTTCATCAAGATGGTAGTTGTATACCTTTAGTGTCATATGAATTAAAATCTGCTGAGTAATGGGTCCTAATTGTATATTTATGTTCTAGGTGATGCGCAACGATAGGTTTACAGCAAGAGAAATGAAGACTGAATCCAAGAATGTTATTGTTATGCTGGAAATTTGACTGATAGCATTCTCTTAATAAAGTTTTATAGTTTTCTGCAAAGAATCCTTGCACATTTTTGTTAAATTTGTTTTTTGATCTTTAATAGTCTTGAGAATTATATCTTTTTTGGAAGTTTAAATCCTGTGTTTGAGATGGTACATGGAGATAAAATGTTGGTACATTGATTTTCTATCATAGATAGATAGGAAGCTGGAAGCTTTCATAGTGGGATGCCAACAGCTGCACAGATAGATAAGGCCACGTGGGGCCAGGCATGTCCACCATGGGCTTTCCATCTCCCCTTTTGTAGCACATACACAGTAAGAACGAAATGAGCAACATGTTGTAGCTCAGGCTGAGGACCCGCCTGCATAATAAAAGATTAGGGTGGGGGCTGCCAGAGATTCACACCCTATGCAGATGGTACACCTGGTCCTAACCGGTTGTTTGTACCCTGTGTGGGTGATCAGATACAGCCTCCCCACTAGCTCATCTATAAAAACCCCTGTATTTCATTGCAGGATGGCAACTGTTTTTTTCTGGGACCCCTCTCTGCAGTAGAAAGCTGTTCTCTTTGTTTCTCCTATTAACTTTCTGCTCTACACCTCACTCTTGGTGTGCCCATGTCCTTGATTTCCTTGGCTGTGAGTCCAAGAACTCTGGGTGTTACCCCAGACAATGAGGCACTTCAATACTAGCTGTGGATCTGTGGTATATGACTTTTATTACAATGAAGTATGTTCCTTCTTTCACTGGTGTTTTCAGCATTTGTATCATGATGACACACTGAGATTTATTAAATGCTTTTCAGCATCAATTGAAATGATTATATGGTTTTTATCATTCCATTGATATGATTTATCACATACATTAATTTGCATATGTTAAACCATCCTTCCATCCCAGGGATAAATCTCACTTGGTCATGATGATGATTCTTTCTAACGTATTGTTGAATGTGATTTGCTAGTATTCTGTTGAAGATTTCTGCATCAATATTCATCAGCAGTTTTGCCCTGTAGTTTTCTTTTTTTCATGTGTCTTCGTCTGGTTTTGGTATCAGGGTAATACTGGCCTGATAGAATGAGTTTGGAACTCTTCCCTGCTCCTCTATCTTTCAAAATAATTTGAGTTGGATTGGTATTAGTCCTTCTTTAAACATTGGGTAGAATTCAGTAGTGAAGTTATCAGGTCCAGACGTTTCTTTACTGGAAGACTTTTATTATGGCTTTGATCTTGTTGCTTGTTATTGGTCTGTTCAGGTTATGGATTTCTTCCTGGTTCAGTCTTGGGAGGTTGTATGTATCTAGGAATTAGTCCATTTTTTTCTAGATTTTCCAATTTAGAGGCATGGAGTTTCTCACAGGAGCCAGTTATGATCCTTTGAATTTTTGCAGCATTAGTTTTGTAATATCTTGTTTTTCGTTTCTTTTTCTTTATTTTCTTTTCTGTTTTCTTTTTTCTTTTATTTCTTTTTTTTATTTTCTCGAGACAGAGTCTCCTTTTGTCCTCATGCTGGAGTTTAATGGCAGGGTCTCAGCTCACTAGAACCTCCACCTCCAGGGTTCAAGCAATTCTCTTGCCTCAGCCACTCGAGTAGTTGGGATTATAGGCGCCTACCACCATACCTGTTTAATTTTTTTATTTTTAGTAGAGATGGAGTTTGCCATATTGGCCAGGTTGGTCTTTAGGTCCCGGCCTCAAGTGATCCACCTGTCTCAGCCTCCCAAATCCTTTTTCATTTCGGATTTTATTTATTTGGGTTTCTCTCTTTTTTCCTTAGCTCGGCTAATGGTATGTCAATTTTGGTTAACCTATTAAAAAAATAGGTTTTTTTTTCATTTCAATTTTGTTTATTTCTGCTGGGATCTTCATTATTTCTTTTCTTCTAATTTTTGGTTTGGTTTAAGATGCATCGTTAAATTGTTTATTTGAAGTTTTTACCTCTTTTGTTGTAGGCACTTACAGCTATAAACCTCTTTCTGAGTACTGCTTTTGCTGTATCCCATCGGTTTTGGTATATTTTTTTCCATCGTCATTTGTTTCAATAAATTTTTAAATTTCCTTCTTAGCTTCTTCATTGACCCATTATTCATTCAGGATCAGATTATTCAGTTTTCATGTATTTGTATAGTTTCCAAAATTCCTCTTGTTATTAATTTCTAGTTTTATGCCACTGTGGTCTGACAAGATCCACGATATTATTTCAGGTTTTTTTTTTTAGTGTTTTGAGACCTAACATGGTCTTGTCCTTGAGAATGATCCATGTGCTGGGGAAAAGAATGTGTATTCTGTAGTTGTTGGATGAAATGTTCTGTAAATATCTATTAGATCCATGTGCCTGTAGTGCAGATTAACTCTGTGGTTTTTTTTTCTTTGTTTTTGTTGTTGTTGTTGTTGTTGAGTTTCTGTTTGGCAGATCTCTCCAGTACTGAATGTGGGGTGCTGAAGTCCCCATCTATTATTTTATTGGGGCCTGTCTCTCTCTTCAGCTCTAATTGCATTTGTTTTATATATCTGGGTGCTCAAGTGTTGCGTGCATATATATTTAAAATTGTTAATGTCCTCTTGATGAATTGACCCCTTTATTATTATATAGTGACCTTTTAGTCTCTTCTCAAAGTTTTTGTTTTGAAATCTATTTTTTCTTATTCTTTTTGTATCTTTTAAGTTCAGACATACATGTGGTGCAGGTTTCTTATGCAGGGTTTGTTTTGTCATGGGGGTTTGTGTCATGTGTCATGGGGGTTTGTTGTACAGATTACTTTGTCACCCAGGTATTAAGCCTGGTACTCATGAGCTATTTTTCCTGATCCTCTCCCTCCTCCCATCCTCCAGTCTTTGGTAGGCCCCAGTGTCTGTTGTTTTCCTCTGTGTGTTGATTTTTTCTCATTTTTAGCTCCCACTTATAAGTGAGAACATGTGTATTTAGTTTTCTGTCGTGCTTTACTTTGGTAAGTATAAGGACCTCCACCTCCATCCTTATTCCAGCAACGGAGATAGTGTCATTCATTTTTATGGCTGCATACTATTCCGTGGTATATATGTACTATATTTTCTTTATCCAGTCTACCATTGATGGACTTTTTGGTTGATTCCATGTCTTTGGTATTGTGAATAGTGCTGCAGTGAACATATGTGAGCATGTGTCTTTATAACAGAACAAGTTTATATCCCTTTGACTGTATACCCAGTAATGGGATTGGATCAAATGGTAGTTCTGTTTTTAGGTCGCTGGGGAATGAGCACACTGTTTCCCACAATGGTTGAACTAATGTACACTTCCACCAACAGTGATTAAGTGTTTCTTTTTCTCCACAACATCACCAGCACCTGTTATTTTTTTAAATTTTATTTTATTTTTTACTTTTTAATAGCCATTCTGATTGGTGGGAGATGATATGTCATTGTGGTTTGAATTGAACTTCTCTAATGATCAGTGGTTTTGAGCTTTATTTCATATGCTTGTAGGCCACATGCATGTCTTCTTTTGAAAGTGTTTGTTCCTGTCCTTGGACCACTTTTCAATGGTATTATTTTTTGTTTTGTTTTGTTTTCTGAGATAGAGTCTCAGTCTGTTGCCCAGGCTGGAGTGCAGTTGCATGGTCTCCGCTCACTGCAACCTCTACCACCCTATGTGAAGTGATTCTCCTGCCTCAGCCACACCAGTACCTGGGATTACAGGCGTGCACCACCATGCCAAGCTAATTTTGTATTTTGTTGGTTTAAAGTCCGTTTTATCAGAGACTGGGATTGCAACCCCTGCTTTTTTTTATTGCTTTCCATTTTCTTCGTCAGTATTCCTCTATCCCTTTATTTTGAGCCTGTGTGTCCTTTGCACGTGAGATGGGTCTTCTGTATGTATCACACCGATGGGTCTTGACATTTTATCCAATGTGCCAGTCTCTGTGTTTTAATTGGGGCATTAAGACCATTTACATTAAAGGTTAATATTGTTATGTGTGAATTTGAGCCTGTCATCATGATGCTAGCTGGTTATTTTGCACATTAGTTGATGCAGTGTCTTCATAGTGTCATTGTCTTTATATTTCTGTTTGTTTTTCAGTGGCTGGTACTGGTTTTTCCTTTTCATATTTAGTGCTTCCTTCAGGAGCTCTTGTAAGGCAGGCCTGACGGTGACAAACTCCCTCAGCATTTGCTGTCCTGGAAAGGATTTTGTTTCTCCTTCCCTTATGAAGCTTAGTTTTGCTGGGTATGAAATTCCGGGTTGAAATTCTTTTCTTTATGAATGTTGAATATCGGCCCCCACTCTCTTCCGGCTTGTAGGGTTTCTGTAGAGAGATCCGCTGTTAGTCTGATGGGCTCTCCTTCGTAGGTAACCTGACCTTTCTCTGTGGCTGCCCTTAACATTTTTCCTTTTGTTTCAACCTTGAAGAATCTGATGATTGTTGTCTTCAGGTTGCTCTTCCCAAGGAGCAACAGAGTAGTGTTCTCTGTATTTCGTGAATTTGAATGTTGTCCTGTCTTGCTAGATTGGGGAAGTTCTCCTGGATAATATCCTAGGTCTCTGGGAAATCAGCACACTGTTTCCCACGATGGTTGAACTAATTTACACTTCCACCAACAGTGAATAAGTGTTTCTTTTTCTCTACAATGTCACCAGCATCTGCTATTTTATTTTTTTACTTTTTAATAATAGCCATTCTGCCTGGTGTGAGATGATATCTCATTGTGGTTTGAATTGTATTTCTCCAATGGTCAGTGACTTTGAGCTTTATTTCATATGCTGTGGCCTCATGCATGTCTTCCTTTGAATGTGTCTGTTCATGTCCTTGGCCCACTTTTTACTGGTATGGGCTGTTTTGTTTTGTTTATTGAGACGCAGTCTCGGTCTGTTGCCCAGGCTGGAGAGCAGTAGCACGATCTCCACTCACTGCAACCTCCACTTCCTGGGTTCAAGCTATTCTGCTGCCTCAGCCACGCTATTATCTGGGATTACAGGCGTGCACCACCTCTCCCAGCTAATGTTTGTATTTTATGGTAGAGCCAGGGTTTTTCATGTTTGCCAGGCTGGTCTCGAAATCCTAGCTTCCAGTGATCTGCCCATCTTGGCCTTCAAAAGTGCTGGGATTAGAAGTGTGAGGCACCGCACGTGGCGTGTCTTTTTATTTTTTGTTTTTGTTTTTGTTTTTTGTAAATTTATTTTAAGTTCTTTATAGATTGTGGATACGAGACCTTAGATAGATGCATAGTTTGTAAATAGTTTCTCCCATTCTCTGTGTTGTGTGTTGTCTCTGTGGATCGTTGTTTTTTGTTCTGTTTTGTTTTTTTGCTGTGCAGGAGCTCTTTAGTTTCATTACATTCCATTTGGCAATGTTTGCTTTTGTTGCAATTGCTTTTGGCATCTTCATTATGAAATCTTTGCTCTTTCCTACGTCCAGGATGAGAATGCCTGGGTCTTCCAGGATTTTTATGAATTTGGGTTTTACATTTAGTTTCTGAATCCACCTTTAGTTAATTTTTCTTAATAAGAGGTGGTCCTGTTTCAGTCTTTTACATATAGCACCATTTCTTGGTAGAGAGTCCTGTCTACATTGCTTGTTTTTGTCAACTTTGTTGAAGGTCAGATGGTAATAGTTGTGAGGTGTGCAGCATTATTTCTGGGCTGTGTATTCTATTTCATTGGTCTTTGTGACTGTTTTGGTACCAGTACCATGCTGTTTCGTTTACAATGGCCTTGTATTATACTCTGAAGTCAGGTGATGTGATGCTTTGGCTTCATTCTTTTTCTTTAGGATTGCCTTGGCTATTTGGGCTCCTTTTTGGCTCCATATGAATTTTAAAGTAGTTTGTTTTTTTCTAATTCCGTGAGGAATGTCATTGGTAGTTTAATAGGAATATCACTGAATGTATGAATTGCTGTGGTCAGATTGGCCATTTTGACAATATTCTTCCTGTTCACGAGCATTGAATGTTTTTCCATTTGTTTGTGTCATCTCTGATTTCTTTGAGCAGTGTTTTGTAGTTCTCATAGTAGAGATGGTTCTCCTCCCTGGTTAGCTGTATTCCTAGGTATTTTATTCTTTCTGTGGCAATTGTGAATGGGATTGTGTTTCTGATTTGGCTCTGAGCTTCAAGGTAGTTGGTGTAGAGAAACGCTCCTGTTTTTGTACATTAATTTTGTATCTTGAAGCTTTCCTGAAGTTGTTTATAAGATCAAGCAGATTTTGGACAGAGAGTCTGGGATTTTCTAATTATGGAATCATATTGTTTGCAAACAGAGATTGTTTGACTTGTGTGAAAAACATAGTGAAGTTAAAGCAAACACGTGGCAGCAATGGAATGGAAAAATAAAAATACCCATGAATAAATTTAATTTGAATGTGAAGAACTAATATGAAGCAAATAACACAGTCCTTGTGTGGGATGTGTTAAAAGACTTGAGGAATTGAGGAGTGGCTTTTTTTTTCTTTTTTTTGATTGAGAGATTCGAAAATAGAAAGATGGCTATTGTCCCAGAGTTAACATGTGATATGAAAGTAGTAACTAGTATCTCAACAGGAATATTTTAGCACCTGATCAAATGATTCTGCAGTTCATCTGAAAGACCAATGTGTCAGAATTGATAGAAAAGGAGAAATCAGTGAGGGAGGGCAAGCATTACTTCACATTTCAAATATGATTAAGCTACAGCAATTAAAATAGTGTAGTAATGATACAGGTATAAACAACTCAATGGAAGAAAATTAAAAGAAGAGAGTTACATACAAAATTAAGTGGGGATGTCGTCGATGATAAAAGAGTCATTTCAAAACAGTGGGTGAAACAGGGATTCAACAACTAAGGTTGAGTTCCTACCACTTTAATGTTGTCCAGCTGGATCAATGATTTTGAACGTACAATAATGCAACCAAGAACTATGAATGTCTTATCGTATTAGAGTGGATAACACCACTGCAAGCATGACAGCAAACTCGTGAAGGAGGCAAGAAAATGATTTCTGGAAGCGTATATAAAACAGGTATTAAAATATTTAAGATTTATTTCTGTGATGGTGAATTTTTCTGAAACACATTATTAGAGTAAGCTGGGGCTCATATTCTCCAAAGCCACTGGAAGGGAAAGAAAGGTTGGGCGGGAGAAAAAGAAAAGTGCTTTCCAAGTTCATTTTCGATTTCAGGAGCACTGGTGGTTTAGGTTCTCCACAGAGGCAGGAAAACTTCAGTCTCGAGGCAAATGCCCCACTCTGTGCACATGCTGCACAGACCTGTTGCTGCGCATGTCTGTTGCTACGCGTGTCTGTTGTTGCGCATGCGCCTTGCTGCCCACCTTCTGTCCGCGCAGAGCTCTGCAGGGAGAGGTTGTGTCTTCATTCTTTCCACCATTTTGATTCTTTCTCACTGACTGAGACGCAGCTGGTAGGTTCGCAGAGCAGTCTTCCTGGGAATTTAGTTGTGAGTGAATGTGTGGAGGAGCCAGCTGGCTTTGCACAGGTCCTGCAGCACAGTCCGTGGCTTCTGTGGGAAAAGGGCCTTGCAGTCATCGTCTCGCTCCTCCCAGGTCGCCATGCCACCATGGGAGTTGTCTTTGTGGCTGGCCTGGGACGAGGGAGGAAGGTGGTCCGCAGAGGGGAGGGATCTCGTGAAGATGGGGCGAGTGCTGCGGGTGCTGTTAGAGGTGTCTGAGTCCCGAAAACTCCTGGAATCCTCTGAGACAGGAGAGTTTCTAGACTTCTTGTTAGGGGCGCGGAAAGGGACAGCGTGTTCGGTAAGGAAGGGGCCTGGGAACTGGGAACGCTGTGGGCTGGTGACTGCGGCCCTGAGTTCTGTAGAGTGCCTGGCAGAGGTGTCCCGTGAGGAGCATAACGTTTACTCTGTTTCACAATTTCTCACCTCCGCCATTAACGTCATGGGAAGGAATGGGTGAGGCTTGTGCTTTCCTGCAAGACTCAATTTTGGGAGGAGTGTGGCGGTGAAATGCGCCTAGCAAATCAGAGTGGGACGAAAGCAGTAGTCATTTCAGTTTCAATTCTCTGCCCATTTTTTCCTAAATGCCTTCATGGTGGAGAGTATAGTTGTTAAACCAAAACTCAGAAACGTCCTCTGTCTTTTGCTATGGCGTTAAGGTGATTTCTATGCCTCTGAGCTATGATACAAACAAATCTGTCCTTAGTTTGATTGGAAAGCATGAGTACTTACTGCTCTATGAATTATTTTGAAAATATTTTCAAAATTTAAAAAGTAAAAATCACCATTTTGCCATGGAATTTTCATATATGTAGCTAAGTTCTTACACACTTTTTCCAAATAACAATATTCTATTTTCAGTGGGAAATATGAGTGAGCTTGTAAGAACAAGATCCCAATCCTCAGAAAGAGGAAATGACAAAGAGTCTTCCCAACCAGTTGGATCTGTGATTGTGAGTTCTTTAACATTTGATGTTTTCTATTTACGTAGTTTATTTTAAAAAATGTTTTTGAGCTAGTGTACATGCACTGGTCCAGGTGTTCCATGCTGATAAAAAATGATGATGGCATCTCATGAAGGAAACTTTGGTTCAGGAATATCATATTCTGGTGTTAACTGTATGGATTTGGATATTTCTCTCTCTCTCTCTCTCTCTCTATATATATATATCTGTTGGAAATATGTTTTAGATTTATGATTCGATGCACATATGCATTTGTGTAGTTATATTATTGAGTTTTTATTCGCACACACACTTACACCCTTAGGTCCAGCAGCCCACTGAGGAAAAACGTCAAGAAGCAGCAGCACCATCTGAAAATCAGGGTATTGCACCTAGTGGGGAGATCGAAAATGAAGGAGCACCTGCTGTTCAAGGTGAAGGGAGAGTGTAGAATAATACTTATGGGTGGTGGAGGTATATTTATGCATTATATTTTATGACATACCAGTAACAAGAAGACAGAAAATATTAGGAAGGGATCTTAAACATTTCCTGCTGCTACTGTGGGGAGGGGTGGGACAAGGACAAATAAAAAGCCACAAAACTTTCCTACCATTTTGACAGAGGCTTTTTATTGATAGGGTACTTGCATGGTTGTCATAAGCCTGTGAGTGTTTTCCAGAGCTGCTGTATGGTTTGCTCAGCCATTTTCTGTTTTTTGTTTTGTTTTGTTTTGTTTTTATGTTTCTGTGGAAGAATGGCAGCTTGCAGCTTCCTAGTCTGCCATTTGCGGACATCTCATGTATTTTTAAAGAAACTTTTTAATACACATTTATTAATGCTTCCTCATACCATGTAATATACTCAGTGCTGGAGATGTCAGTGCCAATTTTTTGCCTAAAGCTCATAGTCTAGTCAGACTGACTCAAACAAATCACTGATTTAATGTGATAAGAATAAGAACAAATGAGTACAAAAGGGACAAGTAAGTTGTCTAGAGCCAGCCTTGGGAAAGGAAAGGGCAATGTTTGGACATCTCTGCTTTCCTGTTTTCCTGGCAACAGACTCCTGAAATAATTAGCCTACAGGTTTTTATTTCATAATGATGAGGGAATACACATTATCATTTTCTCTTGCATAGTTCATGTTTTAATTTGTAAACTGATGACCTTTTTGTCTTTTAAGGGCCTGATGTGGAAGCTTTTCAACAGGCACTGGCTCTGCTTAAGATAGAGGATGATCCTGGAGATGGTCCTGATGTCAGGGAGGGGACTCTGCCCACTTTTGATCCCACTAAAGTGCTGGAAGCAGGTATGTTGTTCAATTAAGATGCAAACTATAGGGTGTCTGTTTTCACAATATTATATTTTGTGTGACACAGAGGTAAAATTACTGCTATGTTAGTATTATACTTCACGTCTAAAGATTCTTTGAAGGTATTTCAGATGCCAGTGGCTGCCTTACACACTGTTAGAGATAGAGGGCCAGGTATGCTGGCTCATGCTTTTATTTCCAGCACTTTGGGAGGCCGAGTCAGAAGGATCACTTGAGGCCAGGACTTCAAGAGATGGAGAAAAATTGGGTCAAAGTTAATTGGATTATGATATGAAAGATATGAAACATGGTAAGAGAGTAGATATCGAGTGTCTTCACAGCTATGTGGAGTAATGCAGATATTAATTAGCTTGATGTAGCCATTTCACAGTGTGTATATATATTTTAAAGCTTCGTGTTATACGTGATAAATACATACGATTTTATGTGTCATGTTTAAAAAAAGATAGGAAAACGTGTTCTGACTTTTGAATGTAAGTCATTTAACCAATAGCCAATAATTTTCAGATATTTTTGTAGAGGCTTGTTTTTAACAAATACGTAACGTGTTTATAATAAACGTCAGTTTATATTGTGATGTTTACTGTGATGGTAATGTCTTACAGCTAGTATGCATATTCAGTTTACTGTATAGAGTGAACTGCTTTTAGGCATGTAAAGAGGCAGGAGGACCGGTGAATATAGGGACAAATGTTCGCCCTACTTAAAGCAACTGCATAATGGCTAAACTAGTCCAAAGTAACGTTTTTACACTTTTTCACAAGAGACACAAAACAAATGTAATACTGACTTTTCTATTTCCTTCACTTAGGGAGTTCTAAACATATTCTGTATTCAGAGTGTTATTTCATATCAAAATGTTTAAATGATACTTTAAAAATATCTTTTTCCCTTTGGATTTTGTTTCGTTGAATTTTCATTGAAAGTATATGCTTTTTTTTTTTTTTTTGCTTTCCACTTATACATACAAATAGATTCACTTGATTGAATTCATTCTGAAGTTGAACAGTCTCTTTGTTTCTTTATTCTACTAGAAAAAGTGGCATGAATTAAAAATATTGTTAATATGCCTGGAAGTCTACCTTCAGAGTTTATTCAGAGGCTAACTGGATGTAGGCTAAAGGGTCACCCTCAGGGTTCTGATATTAGTTCATCAACATGGTAGTTGTATACCTCTAGTGTCATATGAATAAAAATCTGCTGAGTAACGGGTCCTAATTGTATATTTATGTTTTAGGTGATGCTCAACGA
Organism: Macaca fascicularis; assembly: GCF_037993035.2. Classification (NCBI taxonomy): domain Eukaryota; kingdom Metazoa; phylum Chordata; class Mammalia; order Primates; family Cercopithecidae; genus Macaca; species Macaca fascicularis. Next base: position 55,162,329 of record NC_088395.1, read on the forward strand.
TAGGTTTACACCAAGAGAAATGAAGACTGAAACCAAGAATATTATTGTTATGCTGGAAATGTGACTGATAGCATTCTCTTAATAAAATTTTACAGTTTTCTGCAAAGAATCCTTGCACATTTTTGTTAAATTTATTTCTGGATCTTTAATAGTCTTGAGAATTGAATCTTCTTTGAAAGTTTAAATCCTGTGTTTGAGATGGTACATGGAGATAAAATGTTGGTACATTGATATTCTATCATAGATAGATAGGAAGCTAGAAGCTTTCATGGGGGATGCCAACAGCTGCACTGATAGAAAAGGCCACGTGGGGCCAGGCATGTCCACCATGGGCTTTCCATCTCCCCTTTTTTAGCACATACACAGTAAGTACAAAATGAGCAACATGTTGTAGCTCAGGCTGAGGACCCGCCTGCATAATAAAAGATTAGGGTTGGGGCTGCCAGAGATTCACACCCTATGCAGATGGTACACCTGGTCCTAACCGGTTGTTTGTACCCTGTGTGGGTGATCAGATACAGCCTCCCCACTAGCTCATATATAAAAACCCCTGCATTTCACTGCAGGATGGCAACTGTTTTTTTCTGGGACCCCTCTCTGTAGTACAAAACTGTTCTCTTTGTTTCTTGTATTAACTTTCTGCTCTAAACCTCACTCTTGGTGTGCCCATGTCCTTGATTTCCTTGGCTGTGAGACCAATAACTCTGGGTGTTAACCCCAGACAACGAGGCCACTTCAATACTAGCTGTGGGTCTGTGGTATATGGCTTTTATTACATTGAAGTATGTTCCTTCTTTCCCTGGTGTTTTGAGGCTTTGTATTATGATGATGTACTGAGTTTTATTAAATGCTTTTCAGCATCAATTGAAATGATTGTATGATTTGTATCCATTATTCCATTGATACGCATTACCACATATATTAATTTGCATATGTCGAACCATCCTTCCATCCTAGGGATAAATGTCATTTGGTCATGATGATTATTCTTTCTAATGTATTGCTGAATTTGATTTGCTAGTATTCTGTTGAGGATTTCTGCATCAATATTCACCAGTGGTTTTGCCCTGTAGTTTTCTTTTTTTGATGTGTCTTTGTCTGGTTTTGGTATCATGGTAATACTGGCCTGATAGAATGAGTTTGGAACTATTCCCTCCTCCTTTATTTTTCAAAATAGTTTGAGTAGGATTGATATTAGTCCCTCTTTAAATGTTGGGTAGAATTCAGTAGTGAAGCCATCAGGTCTGGGAATTTCTTTACTGGAAGACTTTTATTATGGCTTTGATCTGTTGCGTGTTATTGGTCTGTTCAGGTTATGTACTGGTTTTTCCTTTTCACGTTTAGTGCTTCCTTCAGGAGCCCTCATAAGTCAGGCCTGACAGTGATAAAATCCCTCAGCATTTGATGTTCTGTAAAGGATTTTATTTCTCCTTCCCTTATGACGCTTAGTTTGGCTGGATATGAAATTCTGGGTTGAAAAGTTTTTTCTTTATGAATGTTGAATATTGGCCCCCACTCTCTTCTGGCTTGTAGGGTTTCTGTAGAGAGATCCGCTGTTTGTCTGATGTGCTTCCCTTTGTAGGTAACCTTACCTTTCTCTCGGGCTGCCCTTAAAATTTTTTCCATTGTTTCAACCTTGGGGAATCTGATTATTATTTGTCTTGAAGTTGCTCTTCCCAAGGAGTAACAGAGTAGTGTTCTCTGTATTTCCTGAATTTGAATGTTGGCCTGTCTTGCTAGGTTGGGGAAGTTCTCCTGAATAATATATCCTAAGTGTGTTTTCCAGCTTGATTCCGTTCTCCTCGTCACTTTCAGGGACCCCAATCAATTGTAGGTTTGGTCTTTTCACATAGTCCTATATCTCTTGGAGGCTTTGTTCATCTCTTCTCATTTTTCCTTCTGTAATCTTGTCTTCATGCCTTATTTTAGTAAGTTGGTCTTCAGTCTCTGATATCCTTTCCTCTGCTTGATCATTTCAGCTGTTGATACTTGTGTATGCTTCACGAAATTCTCGTCCTGTGTTTCTAAGCTCTATCAGGTTATTTATGTTCTTCTCTAAACTGGTTATTCTAGTTATCAGTTCCTGTAGCCTTTTATCAAGGTTCTTAGCTTCCTTACATTGGATTAGAAAATGCTGTTTTAGCTCTGAGGAGTTTGTTGTTACCCATCTTCTGAAGCCTACCTCTGTCAATTTGTCAAACTCATTCTCCGTCCAGTTCTGTGCCCTTGCTGGAGAGGAGTTGCAATCATTTGGAGGAGAAGAGGCATTCTGGTTTTTGGAATTTTCAGGATTTTTGCGCTGGCTTTTCCTCATCTTTGTGAATGTATCTACCTTTGATCTTTTAGGCTGATGACCTTTCGATGAGGTTTTTGTGTGGGGGTCCTTTTGTTGATGTTACTGCTTTCTGTTTTTTAGTTTTTCTTCTAACAGGCCCATCTTCTGCAGGTCTGCTGCAGTTTGCTGGAAGTCCTCTCCAGACCGTTTTCCTGGGTATCACCAGTGGAGGCTGCAGAACAGCAAAGATTGCTTCTTGCTCTGTGCTCTGGAAGCTTTTTCCCAGGCGGTACCGCCCTGATGCCAGTCACAGCTGTCCTGTATGAGATATCTGTTGACCCCTGCTGGGAGGTCTCTCCCAGTCAGGAGGCATGGGAGTCAAGGACCCACTTAAGGAGGCAGTCTGTCCCTTAGCAGAGCTCTAGTGCTGTGCTGGGAGAAACCTCCTTGTCAGAATCTGCTACTCCCTTCAGAGCCGGCAGGCAGTAACATTTAAGTCTGCTGCAGCTGTGCCCACAGCTGCCCCTTCCCACAGGTGCTCTGTCCCAGGTAGATGGGAGTTTTACTATAAGCCCCTGAATGGGGCTGCTGCTTTTCTTTCAGAGATGCCGTGCCCAGTGAGTAGGAATCTAGAGAGGCAGTCTGGCCACACCCACTTTGCCAAGCTGTGGTGAGTTCTGCTCAGTCCGAACTTCCTGGCCTCCTTAACGCTGTCAGGGGAAAACTGCCTACTCAAGGCTTAGTAATGGCGGATGCCCCTCCTCCCACCAAGTTCGAGCCTCCCAGGTTGACTTCAGCCTGCTGTGCTGGCAGTGAGAATTTCAAGCCAGTGGTTCTTACCTTGCTGGGCTCCATGGGAGTGGGATCCGCTGAGCGAGACCACTGGTTCCCTGGCTTCAGCTGCCTTTCTAGTGGAGTGAAGGGGTCTGTCATGCTGTGGTTCCAAGCTCACGGCTTCCCTTGCCTGGGAAAGGGAGGCCCTCCAGCTCCTTGTACTTCCTGGGTGAGGTGATGCCCCACTCTCTTTCTGCTTGCCCTCCGTGGGCCGCACCCACTACCTAACCAGTCCCAGTGGGATGAACAGAGTACCTCAGTTGGAAATGCAGAAATCACCTGCCTTCTGGATTGGTCTCCCTGGGAGCTGCAGACTGGAGCTCTTCCTATTCGGCCATCTTGCCAGATCCCTTGTCACTAATTTTTATTTATTTATTTTTGAGACAAAGTCCCCCTCTGTCGCCCAGGCTGAAATGCAGTGGCACAATCTCAGTTTCCTGCAACATCCGCCTCCCAAGTTCGAGTGATCCTCTGGCCTCAGCCTCCCCAGTAGCTGGGACTACAGGCACGCACCACCATGCCCAGCAATATTTTTTTTTTTTTTTTTTTTTTTTTTAGTTTTAGTAGAGACAGGGTTTCGCCATGTTGCCAGGGTGGTGTTGAACTCCTGGGCTCAAATGATTCTCTTACCTTGGCTTCCCACGGTGCTGGGATTACAGGTGTGAGTCACCATGTCCAGCCTGATAAATCTGTTTCTTCTTTTTATTTTATTCAACTTTTATTTTAAGTTCTAGGGTACATGTGCAGGATGTGCAGGTTTGTTACATAGGTAAACGTGTGCCATGGTGGTTTGCTGCGCAGATCAACCATCACCTAGGTATTAAGCCCAGCATCATTAGCTATTCTTCTGGATGCTCTCCCTGCCCCTGCTCCTGCCGACAGGCCCCAGTGTGTGTTGTTCCTCCCATGTGTCTATGTGTTCTCATCGTTCAGCTCCCACTTATAAGTGAGAACATGTGGTGTTTGGTTTTCTGTTCCTGCATTAGTTTGCTAGGGATAACGGCTTCCAGCTCCATCCATTTTCTTGCAAAGGATATGATCTCATTCCTTTTTATAGCTGCATAGTATTCCATGGTATATATGTACCACATTTTCTTTATCCAGTCTATCATCGATGGCCGTTTGGGTTTATTCCATGTTTTTGTTGTTGTGACTAGTTTTGCAGTGAACATATGCATGCATGTATCTTTACAATAGAAGGAGTTATATTCCTTTGGGGACATACCCAATAATGGGTTTGCTGGGTCAAATGGTATTTCTGGTTCTAGATCTTTGAGGAATTGCCACACTGTCTTCCACAATGGTTGAATTAATTTACATTCCCACCAACGGTGTAAAAGCAGTCCTGTTTCTCTTCATCCTTGCCAGCATTTCTTATTTCTTGACTTTTTAATAATCACCATTCTGACTGGCATGAGAAGGTATCTGGTTGTGGTTTTGATTTACATTTCTCTAATAATTGGTGATGTTGAGCTTTTTTCATTTGTTTGTTGGCTACATGAATACCTCATGAATACCTTCTTTTGAGAAGTGTCTGTTCATGTCCTCTGCCCACTTTTTAATGGGGTTTTGTTTTATTCTTGTAAATTTGTTAAAGTCCCTGTAGCCTATGGATATTAGATCTTTGTCAGATGGGTAGATTGCAAAAATTTTCTCCTAATCTGTAGGTTATCTGTTTGCTCTGTTGATAGTTTCTTTTGCTGTGCAGACACTCTTTAGTGTAATTAGATCTTATTTATAAAGTTTTGCTTTTGTTGCAATTGCTTTAGGCATTTTCATCATGAAATACTTTCCCGTGCCTGTGTCCTGAATGTATTTTCTTCTAAGGTGTTTAGAGTTTTGGGTTTTACGTTTAAGTCTTTAATCCACTTTGAGTTAATTTTTGTATAAGGTGTAAGGAAGGAGTCCAGTTTTAATTTTTGGCATGACTATCCAGTTCTCCCAGCACCATTTATTCAATAGAGAGCCCTTTCCCCATTGCTCGTTTTTGTCAGGTTTGTTGAAGATCAGATGGTTGTAGGTGTGTGGTCTTATTTCTGAGTTCCCTATTCTGTTTCATTGGTCTATGTGTCTCTTTTTGTACCAGTACCATGCTGTTTTGGTTATTCTAGCCTTGTAGTACAGTTTGAAGTCTGGTAACGTGATGCCTCCAGCTTTGTTCTTTTTTGCTTAGAGTTGTCTTGGCTATATAGGCTCTTTTTTTTTTGGTTCCACATGAATTTTAAAATAGCTTTTTTCTAATTCTGTGAAGAATGTCAGTGGGAGTTTAATGGGAATAGCATTGAGTCTTTGAATCATTTTGGGCAGTATGGCCATTTTCACAATATTGATTCTTCCTATCCACACACACGGTGTATTTTTCTCTTTGTTTGTGTCATCTCTGATTCCCTTGAGCAGTGGTTTGTAGTTCTCCTTGAAGAGGTTATTCACTTCCCTCGTTAGCTGTATTCTAGGTATTTTATACTCTTTGTAGCAATTGTGATTGGGAGTTCATTCATGATTTGGCTCTCTGCCTGTTGTTGGTGTTTAGGAATGCTAGCAATTTTTGTGCATTAATTTTGTATCCTGAGACTTTACTGAAGTTGCTTATCACCTAAAGATGCTTTTGGGCTGAGATGATGGGGTTTTCTAGATATAGGATCATGTCATCTGCAAACAAAGATAATTTGACTTCTTCTCTTCCTATTTGAATACCCTTTATTTCTTCGTCTTACCCGAATCATTGCCCTGACGAGAACATCAATACTATGTTGAATAGGAGTAGTAAGAGAGGGCATCCGTGTGCTGGTTTTGAAGAAGAATGCTTCCAGCTTTTGCCCATTCAATATGATATTGGCTGTGGGTTTGTCATGTATCACTATTATTATTTTGAGGTATGTTCCTTCAATACCTAGATTATCAAGAGTTTTTAACATGAAGGGATGTTGAATTTTATCTGAAAAATCTGTTTCTTAAGATTTCACCCCACTCCCCTACTCCTTTCCAAGATGGGGAAGGGGTATGGTTTATGACTTTTTTATAGTGATGTGAGAAGGGGATGCTTTCTGGATGATAAGGGAAAATTCTTATATTTTGGTCCCAAAAATAAATTTAGGTTGAGGCAATAATTTACATAATTTTTGTTATTTCTGAGAGTACATAAAAGCCAAGATAAATTGTGACTTGGCTAGTAGCTTCTTTTTGTTTCTCACTCTCATTTGTTATGGTTAATTCTTGAGCCAGGAGAACAAAAGGAAATGACCACAAAATAACTTCAAGGCTTAGATGGGCGGCAAGACCAGAAAAACTACTCCTTTTATTTTAGTGGAAAAGTTAGAACATTAAAAAAATGAATGAATAGGAAAATGCGTGATTGTGACGAATGCTACAAGGGAAATGTATTGTTTCATTACAAATTACTACACATTTAATGGCTTCAAACAACACCCATTTATTAACTCACAGTTGTGTAGGTTAGAAGTCTGGTCCACCGTCATTGAAATCAAGATGTCCACTTACTGTGTTTTTATGTGGAGCTCGCAGTCTTCTTCCAAGTTCATTCCTGTTATTGGAAAAACTCAGCTCGTTATGACTGTAGGAAACTCAGTTCGTTGTGATTGTAGGACTGTCCTCAGTTCCTTGGCTATCATCTGAGTGCTGATTTTAGCTTCTAGAAGCTATCCATATTCCTCATTAGGTGGCCTCTTCCATATTCAAGCCTGCAATGGTTCCTCAAGTTTTTGTGCTTCAAATCTCTCTAATTTCCCCCAGTGCCACCAGCTAGAGAAAACTCAGCTTTTAAAGGACTCACCTAAAGAGGTCAGGCCCACCCCAAAAAAATATCTGTGTTTCAAGGTCAACTCACTGGGGACTTTAATTACATCTGTAAAATCCCTTTAAAGCAACATCTAGATAGGCATTTGATTGAATAACCAGGAGACATGAATCTTGAAAGGCCATCTTTAGAATTCTGCCAACACAGGAAATAATTGAGTGAAAGGACAGAAAATAACTATCGAGGGGACAGTGTATAATTCAGGACAGACTTGCTTATGCTACAGAAACAAACCCACAAGCTCAGTGGTAAATAGATAGGATTTTTCTTAACCACACTACACATACATCATGAAACAAGAGTGGTAATGTGGTATTTGTAGTTATTTAGGTACCACAATTAACAAAACAGCCGCCATCTTGAATATTACTGGTCACTGTGCCAGAAGAAAAGAGAATGCTCTGGAGAGTCTTGCCCTAGAAATCAAATACTCGGTCTCAGATATGATATGAATTACTTCTGTTTATGTAGGCCACAACTAGTTACATGACACTACCCAGGAAGTGCAATTACATATCTTCACAGAAAATATGCTAGAAATATTTTATGATAATTATAAATGACTACCACCTGCTGAAAATATTTTAGAGGCATGTCAGAGAAGTATTCTCTAAGTAGATGATGACCTACCTCACAGAATGCCTAGAGTTCATTTATTGCTAGCATGATAGTACTTGATACTCAACAAAGTATAACTGCTATACCTGTTACTAATAATTAAAAATAATATATTAGTAATGAGTGACCATAGCAAATCCCTGTGCATAAATTCACTAGGGTTTGTGACTGTTGTCCTACACTTTGACCGGAAGCATCTAGTTGTTGTACATTCTCCACGTGATTTTCATTCATAACAAAGGTTTGATGGACTCTTACTCCCTCAACCTCAAATCTGCCATCAAAATGGGCCTACATTCCATAATTCACTGAAGAGATACCTTGTTACAGTCCTGAATAGAGATTGTGGCTGGGCCTGGGACCAGGAAGCTGGGGAGGTGAGATCTGATGGCCAGAGACTGAATGAAGGATATTGCTGAAGAAAATGTCATGGAGGAGGGTGATGCCCACACAGCATCCTTAGGGAAATGGTAGAAGTTTTCACAGGAGATTTTGTGACTTTTTGCTGTGGGATCTGTAGCGTCAGTAGTCTTTCCTGTCCTGACAATGTCCCCTCCCCCAGAGGATCCTACCTCTAGCCCTCAGTAATTGTTTGCTCATTTAGGTGAGTATCTGTGTGTCATCCAAGTGGTGGATGTTGTATAATAGATTCAATGATGGGAAGAGCTACTGTTTACTAAATCTACTGGGTTCCCAAGTGTTTTACATGTATTGTCTCACTTAAGTCTCACAGTGTCCATGTAGAGTACGTATTTCCCTTATCTCTTTTATACAGATGAGGAATCTGAGGCTCAGCATGGCTAAGGGAGACAACATCTCACAGCCTATAGAACCTGTAGAGCTTGGGGATTAGGAAAGTGGACTCCTCTGTGGAATACCTGGCTCTTCTTCTTAGAAGAGCTATGTGATCTGGAGCTAATCACTTAATAATCTGAGTTCAACTTCTTCACCTATAAAGTGGGAATAAGCAGCATATCAAAACATTCAGTCTGTTTTTGCTCAGTGCGCAGTGTTGCACTTTGAAATCTATCCTGCTACAGGCTCTCTTTGTCTCACTCTCCCTGCCTTCCTCCTACACACACAAAGCCTCTCACAACAGTGTGTATGCTGGTGTAGGGAATATTGTGCTTGACTCCGCAGCATCCATTGTATTCCAAAATCTTTCCATCTCAGACTAATGGTCATCCTTTCTATCTTGAGAAATGGGTATGTGACCCAGTGTTGGCCTAGGTGAAAGAAGAAAATATATCCTGGGGACTCCTGTGAAATAATTTTTTGCTCCTAGAAAATATCAGATGCACAAATTCTTCTTTTGCTTAGGGATATAAACATTTTAATCCATGAGGCCTGGAAAAAGTATAGCTATCTTGAGACCACTTTGAGGTTTAACCCAGCATGTAAAAGGGTAGAGCAGAGAGGAAAGAACATGGGTACATGAAGACATCTTTAGTCCCTTGAAATGTCAAAGGAGGATTAGAGTACTTAGCTTGAAGGTCTGTTGAGAGACCCAGGTGAAATAATGAGCATAAGACTTGCAACTCTTCTTGGAAAAAGGAACAGCCAGTTCCTTTGCCACTCACAGACTTCATGACTGGCTTCATCCTCTAGCCTTGTCTCTCCATCCTCTTTCATATTTACATATTCATTCATTCATTTAATGAAGTAAGCAGGCAGTGAGGGCCTGTGCTGCGCCATGGCCTGCTCTAGGAATAGGGGATAAAGCAGTGGCCACAACAGATAGCACATCTGCTTTACTGGACCTCATGTTCCTTCACAGAAGAGAGAGTGTATTCTAATAGACAAATATAAACATGATGGAAGCCTAGTGGGCTTGTTTTCTGTACTTTTTCCCTTCAGGGACCATGAATAGTTTTGTGTGTAAGGACTGAGAATCTCAAGGTGCATGTAGAATTGGGGCTACTCAATTACATGTCTCATGCATTGATTGGTTCTTTGGCTAAACACAGCAAGCTTTTCTTGGGGCTTTCTTTTTTCTGCAACCATTGGGTGCTCTGGATTGCCTGCTTCTCTAGTTTCCATTGTGGAATATATAAGGCAGTAAGAACACCCAGGGCATGAAGCAGTAGGAAGTAGATTCCTCCACCCACAGCATGAATTTCTGCATGTTGGTGCCAGTGCCTCAGCTTAATAGATACAGAAGCTTTCCATTTGGTCTGGTATCTCTTGTGTGGGAGTGCTAATAGCACGGTCATGCCTGCTGCATGGATCTCATGGAATCATTGGGTTAATTAAAAATTGTTGAGGGTGTAGGTATTTATCTTTGTTTTTTCATGACAAATAATTGATAATCACTCATCAATCATTTACCTTTTTCTCAGAGATACTCAGCATTATGTGTGTTTGTGTGTGTGTATGTGTGTGTATATATATATCTTTTATATGTGTGTGTATGTGTATAAATATATATAAGGGATATATAAGGGATAATCTGCATGTCACATATATGTGTGTTGCTATAAGACATGCAGATTGTATATATATATATACACACACACTATATCTTTTATGTGTGTGTGTATATATGTATTATATGTATTGGAGTTTGACAAGGAACTGGATGAGCTGCAGGTTAAATTGAACACACACACATATATAAAAGACATGCAGATTATTCCTATGTCCTCTTCTCTGTTCTTCCCATGGCCCTCCTTTGCCTGAACTCGACTACCCCACACAGACTTGCCTTCAGTATTTATGCCCCTTGGTTGTTCTTTTCAGACTAGCTTGCTGAGTCAAAGCTTACCAGGTCCAACAGGATCCTGTCCTTGTCACCCTGTCATCTCCTGCCTTCTGTTCAGCCCTCATTCCTGCTCCCAGCTGCACTGTTGTCCTTGTAGCGTCTGAGCTATGTCAGGCAGGCTCTGCCTCTGACACTTTTTCCAAACTGTTTCATCTGTCTGGAAAGTTCTGACCCCATTTATCTGTTTGGCTGACTCCTCTACCCCTTCATGTCTTCATCAAAATGTCACTTTCTCAATGCAGCCTACCCTGGTCACTCTGTGTAATAATTTAATCTGCAGCTCACCCAGTTCCTTGTCAAACTCCAAATTTCCCTTGCCTTGCTTGACTCCCCCCTTTTCTACAGCACTTAGCACTTTCTAAAATACCATGCAATTTGTGAATTTAGCACATTGATTGGTTAGTCTTTCTCAATATCACCACCTTCAGAATCTAAGACATTACTTGAAAGCTGGCAGGTGTCAATGAATGTTTGTTGAACTAATTGATATTTTGGAAGTAGCATAAATAGGAACATCATTTCCATTCCTGTCAGGAGATAAGATGGAATTTACCTTCGTATGCACAGTATGTGTGACTTTTTAAAAAATTACATACATTGAAAATCTGTCTAGTCAGCTATGAGGTGTTCAATGGCTAGAACGTGAGAAATTTTTCTATGAAAATCCACATAGTAGCTGACACAGTTCTCAGTATAGTGTGAAATTTAGGGTACCATTTCCCAAGTCTCAAACAGTAAATTACATTTTCAGAGTTTATGCTTCTGATGCATAAAAGTATTTTTCATTTAATATATATTTTTATTCAAAAGGTATCGTCTGATAAATGCAATGATAAACTATTGTGAAAACCATACTATGGGATATCTTAAATATCATAGTAGGTGTAATGGTACATCTAATAGTTTGTACTATTCTAAGAACTTTTTCTATTTTGTTTCATTTGATCATCATGTCAGACATTCAAAAAATACCATCTGTACCTCCATGATATCTTTAGTAAGAGGATTAAGAGATATATAACTAATTTAACTAACATACTATGAGGCATTTCTTACACTTTATTGACATAATTGCATTTAGTTCATATAGCTGAAGTCCTCTGTGTTTGGTAATACTACAATTCCTTTTTCTCAGATCAGAACACTGAGACACAAAGAACTTGTGTAATTTGCAAATGATTGCAGAGTTTTAAAATAGCATACAAGGGATTAGAATTCATGGAGGTTATTTTGGAGTATAATAAAATGCATCCTTAAAAACAACTACCTTGCTCATTGTGTTAGTAGGGATGATTCTGAACAAAAGTACCAGAATATTCCCACCTAAACTGTTTCAAGCCATGAAACAATTCCTATTCATTAACAAAAAATGAGTAGAGTTGAAAAATAGTGGGTTTTGATGGTGCAGGTATTGGAGGGGTCTACAAAGACTTCCAATGAGATATCAGTAGATATCTATTAGAACAGCTGAATTGGCTATTATAAATGAGAGCAAATGTTCACAAAAAGATTTGTTCATAGAAGCTTTATTTGTAATAGCCCAAATTTGAGAGCCAACATGTCCACCAAGAGGTGAATGGATAAAGAAACCATGGCATATCCATACCATGGAATGCTAATCAGCAACTTTTGATACACACAACAAATTGTATGGACCTTGAGAGCATTATGCTGAATGGAAAAGGCCAACCCCAAAAGGACACATATTGCATGTTTCTTTTTTAAGTAACAGTCTTAAAATGAAATGATTAGAGAGATGGAGAACAGTTGACTTGTTACCTGAGCTTAGAAATTGTGCTGGGATGGTGGTGAGTGTGACTACAAAGGGATAGCATGAGAAAGATCTTTGTGCTGATGAAAAAGTTTTGTAATTTGATTGGATTGGTGATTACACATATCTCCACATATGATAAAATGACACAGAACTACATACACATTGTTCCAATGTCAATTTCCTGATTTTGATACTATACTATAGTTATGTAAGCTATAAATTGTCTTGGGGGAAACTAGGTGAAGGTTGTATTCTTTTTGCAACTTCCTGTGCATGTATAATTTCAAAATAAAAAGTGAACACACACACACACACAAGTATATTTCAACAGACCTAGTACTTCTGGGATCCAATCAATAAAGTGAAATGAAACCATTTAAAAAACAGGAAGTCAGAAACACTGCATAGATGCTTTATACCTTATTGTCAACATGGTAAGGGAGGAAAGACTGAAACCTAAGGAGGGAAAATGACAGCTTGCACCATGAAAACAATATTACCAAGAGTATAGAATCATTGCTACCCTGTTGCCATTGCCAAAGAGCAATTGCTTCCAGCATATGCCAGGGTGATGCTAAAATACTGGAGGACAGATGCTGATGCCACAATTAGATTGAATTGCCAGCTGATGTGATTATTTGTCATAAAACTGGATGCTGTTACTCCTCCTGACCATGTTTTCAAAAGGATTCCACTCAAGCAATTGGTAATGTTGACGTTCATGATCCCATTTATTTTGATCTTCCTTTACCTGAGGATGGTAGTCTCAAGAGTTATTCTGCTTATGTTTATAGGAGCCTCTGAAATGTAATTTTGCTTTTCTGATGATTCTGTTTTGGGCTTTCTTTCCTCTGCCCTTTCTTGTAGGAGAGTAGGTTGGATGGATAGTTTCAGAATTGAGCATCAAGTTATTGAGTTCTTGTGTTAGGTTACCCCAGGAAGAATGGAAGTTTACTTTCTTCCTGCTTGAGATCCCAGAAGTGTTTCCCATATACCTCTGGCAGCAGTGGCATTCACATTTGAATCTCTTCTGATCTGTATCACATGAGAAGGAGGCTTTTGCTTTTCTGTTAACCTGATAAGGTGTCACGGGCTTGATATATTTCTGTCTCATGCATTCTACTAACTTTTTTTTTCCGCCTGAGGTAACCTTGAACTTTACCACTGCTGATCTTCTTCCATCCTCTCAAAGAAAATAAAAACATATATTAGAAACACAAAGATTGTATTTAAAACATGTTATGTTGCATATTATTCCTGGAAGGCCTATAAACACACCTACACATTTCAGGAAGAGTCCCTGATAATTTCAGCAACTGAAATCTAATTAATTTATTTAGTAATTTCTTTTGGTAAGCACCAACATAAGCAAATAATGTAGTCCAAAAATGGGAAATATTGACTGTAACCCTATTTTATCCCCACTGGATTACACATGCCACAAGAAACCTCAGGATCACACATGTTTAAGTGGAGAGTACATATTACAATTTCTAAAGGTACAAATACAGATCTTTTGCAGCACTGTTCCTCAAAAAGTCTACTCTTTGGCTTAAAAAAAAAAATCTCAGGCCAGGTGCGGCGGCTCACGCCTGTAATCCCAGCACTTTGGGAGGCCAAGGTGGGCAGATCACGAGATCAGGAGATCGAGACCATCCTGGCCAGCATGGTGAAACCCCATCTCTACTAAAATACAAAACCGGGAGTAGTGGCATGTGCCTGTAATCCCAGCTACTCAGGAGGCTGAGTAGGGGAATTGCTTGAACGCGGGAGGCAGAGGTTGCAGGAGCTGAGATTGCATCACTGTACTCCAGCCTGGTGACAGAGCAAGACTCCAGAAAAAACAAACAAACAAACAAACAAACAAACAAACAAAAAAACACCACCTCAGACTCCCTCCATTAGTTTCGTGTAATATGAGGCAGTCCTATCTCAATGGGCACCTTGAGATTCTTAGGCCCCACGAATAAATTTATTCTTGATCCTAGGAGGTAAGATATTAGGGACCGTGATACATTTACATTGTTATTTATTTGGACTGGAAGAATGAAAGCAATAAAAGCAAGGCCCAACTAATTCAGCTCCTTATGACTCCTCTCTCCCTCAGCTACAGTTACTCACTCTAGAGGGTTAAATATTCAATATTCCTTGGAACAAATATGTGCTCAAATTTCTCATTACCTAGAGTTTCCTTCACCAACCCACATCCTTTCTTAAGACAAGCAAAAGACTTGAACAAAGGAAAATGAACCGAAAGAGAAAGTCATTGGCCACAGATTCCATTTGGTGGGTGATTTCCCACAGTTTACTCTTCCAGTCTTTTGCAAGATTTCCCTCTTAGTCTTACACACACTTACTGAGTGCCTGTCTCATGACCTCTCCTGTGCCAGTGATACAGAGATATGTGACAGATAATAACAACTATTTATTTAGTGTAGCCTGTGGGCCAGGTACTGAGAGTTAGGAGTTTTAGATCCATTAGCTTACTAATCCTCCCTGCAACTTACAAATTAGGTAAGATTATTGTTATTTTGTAGATGAAGAAACTGAGGCTTAATGGCAGAATGACTTAAGTGTCAGGGCCAGGATTGGAATTCATATGTGTTCTATATTACACCAAAACCAATGTCAATAATAATTGTGAATGGAAGAGTAAAGGGGGCTGGGAATGAAAATGTAGTCAGGATTAGGTCATGGAAAGCACCGAATGCTGTGGTAAGAGCAGCATCAAAGGCACAGACCATATGACAGCCTGGAACAATCTCCATCCAGCATGAAGCTGCAATATCTCTGGGGACAGAATTGGGCATGAGCTCAACTGATCCAGACAATCTATGGGTTATATATTTATAATTGCTAGACATGGGCACATGCATTGGGAGTGGGTAGTTCCTGTTCAGGATCCCAATGAAGTGGGTGATGAATGGAAGAAAAGCTGAGAATACTAACAGAGGAAGAAGTGGCTCTTGGCAAGACCCTCTAACTCTCTGAACCTGTTTTCTCCCTGTAACTAAAGAATAATAACTTCTGGTCTTAACATGGTGGTATCCCCCAACCTCAGCAAAATGGGGAGGAGGTGGAATTACAGTGTAGACATTTTGTGTGTTTTTGTCTTCATTTGTTTCTATTCTTTTTATTTGTGATATAAGTTGTATCATTAAAATAACTTGTTATATCTATACAATTTTGTGTAAGTCTCATGACAACAATGGCACAAAAATCTTTAATAGATTCACTAAAAATTAAAAGCAACAAATTAAAACATACTACCAGAGAAATCACTTAACCACAAAGTAATAAAGGAAGAAAAGAAGAGAGGAGTCTCAAAACAACCAGAAAACGGAGAACAAAATGCCAGTAGTAAGTCCTTACTGAACAATAATAACACTGAATGTAAGTGGTCTTAATTCTCCAGTTAAAAGGCACAGAGTAGCTGAATGGATAAAGAAGTAACACCCAACTATATGCTGTCTTCAGATGACTTAGTTCACCTATAAAAACACACATAGACTGAAAGTGAAGGGGTAGAAAAACATATTCCATGCAACTGGAAGCAAAAAAAGGTCAGGAGAAGCTATACTTTTATCAGATAAAATAGACTACAAATGTAAGATTTTAAAAAGAGACAAAAAAGGTCACTATATAATGATAAAGGGGTCAACTCTGCAAGAGGATATAACAATTATAAGTTTCGATGCACCCAACAGTGGAGCTCCCAAGTATATAAAACACACATTAATAAATCTAAAGGGAGAGACATACTGCAATACAATATTAGTAGGGGACTTTAATACTCCACCATCAGTAATGGACAAATGATCCAGATGGAAAATCAACAACAACAAAAAAATCAGAGTTAAACTATACACTAGATCTAATAGGCCTGACATTTATAGAACATTTCATCCAATTACTGCAGAAGACACATTCTTTTCATCAGCACATTAAATATTCTCCAGAATACATCATATCTTAGGCCACAAAACAAGTCTAAATGAATTTCTAAAAATAGAAATTATATCAAGGATCTTTTCTGACCACAATGGAATAAAACTAGAAATCAATAACAAGAGGAACCTTGGAAAATACACAAACACATGGAAATTAAACAACATGCTCCTAAACAACCAGTGGGTCAATGAAGAAATTAAACAACGTCTGAAGCAAATACCAAAATCTATGGGATATGGCAAAAGCACTAAGAGGGAAGTTTATACCAATAAATGCTCCTATCAAAAAAGTAGAAAGGGGGGCGGAGCAAGATGGCCGAATAGGAGCAGCTCCAGTCTCCAACTCCCAGCGCGAGTGACACAGAAGACCGGTGATTTCTGCATTTTCAACTGAGGTACTGGGTTCATCTCACTGGGGAGTGCCAGACAGTCGGTGCTGGTCAGCTGCTGCAGCCCGACCAGCGAGAGCTGAAGCAGGGCGAGGCATTGCCTCACCTGGGAAGCGCAAGGGGGAAGGGAGTCCCTTTTCCTAGCCAGGGGAACTGAGACACACAACACCTGGAAAATCGGGTAACTCCCACCCCAATACTGTGCTTTAAGCAAACAGGCACACCAGGAGATCATATCCCACACCTGGCCGGGAGGGTCCCACACCCACGGAGCCTCCCTCATTGCTAGCGCAGCAGTCTGTGATCTACCAGCAAGGCAGCAGCGAGGCTGGGGGAGGGGTGCCCACCATTGCTGAGGCTTAAGTAGGTAAACAAAGCTGCTGGGAAGCTCGAACTGGGTGGAGCTCACAGCAGCTCAAGGAAACCTGCCTGTCTCTGTAGACTCCACCTCTGGGGACAGGGCACAGTAAACTAAACAAACGCAGCAGACACCTCTGCAGACGCAAACGACTCTGTCTGACAGCTTTGAAGAGAGCAGTGGATCTCCCAACACGGAGGTTGAGATCTGAGAAGGGACAGACTCCATGCTCAAGTGGGTCCCTGACCCCTGAGTAGCCTAACTGGGAGACATCCCCCACTAGGGGCAGTCTGACACCCCACACCTCACAGGGTGGAGTACACCCCTGAGAGGAAGCTTCCAAAGCAAGAATCAGACAGGTACACTCGCTGTTCAGCAATATTCTATCTTCTGCAGCCTCTGCTGCTGATACCCAGGCAAACAGGGTCTGGAGTGGACCTCAAGCAATCTCCAACAGACCTACAGCTGAGGGTCCTGACTGTTAGAAGGAAAACTATCAAACAGGAAGGACACCTACACCAAAACCCCATCAATACATCACCATCATCAAAGACCAGAGGCAGATAAAACCACAAAGATGGGAAAAAAGCAGGGCAGAAAAGCTGGAAATTCAAAAAATAAGAGTGCATCTCCCCCGGCAAAGGAGCGCAGCTCATCGCCAGCAACGGATCAAAGCTGGACGGAGAATGACTTTGACGAGATGAGAGAAGATGGCTTCAGTCCATCAAATTTCTCAGAGCTAAAGGAGGAATTACGTACCCAGCGCAAAGAAACTAAAAATCTTGAAAAAAAAGTGGAAGAATTGACGGCTAGAGTAATTAATGCAGAGAAGGTCATAAACGAAATGAAAGAGATGAAAACCATGACACGAGAAATACGTGACAAATGCACAAGCTTCAGTAACCGACTCGATCAACTGGAAGAAAGAGTATCAGCGATTGAGGATCAAATGAATGAAATGAAGCGAGAAGAGAAACCAAAAGAAAAAAGAAGAAAAAGAAATGAACAAAGCCTGCAAGAAGTATGGGATTATGTAAAAAGACCAAATCTACGTCTGATTGGGGTGCCTGAAAGTGAGGGGGAAAATGGAACCAAGTTGGAAAACACTCTTCAGGATATCATCCAGGAGAACTTCCCCAACCTAGTAGGGCAGGCCAACATTCAAATCCAGGAAATACAGAGAACGCCACAAAGATACTCCTCGAGAAGAGCAACTCCAAGACACATAATTGCCAGATTCACCAAAGTTGAAATGAAGGAAAAAATCTTAAGGGCAGCCAGAGAGAAAGGTCAGGTTACCCACAAAGGGAAGCCCATCAGACTAACAGCAGATCTCTCGGCAGAAACTGTCCAAGCCAGAAGAGAGTTTCTTCAAGCCAGAAGAAAATTCTTTTCTTAAAGAAAAGAATTTTAAACCCAGAATTTCATATCCAGCCAAACTAAGTTTCATAAGTGAAGGAGAAATAAAATCCTTTACAGATAAGCAAATGCTTAGAGATTTTGTCACCACTAGGCCTGCCTTACAAGAGACCCTGAAGGAAGCACTAAACATGGAAAGGAACAACCGGTACCAGCCATTGCAAAAACATGCCAAAATGTAAAGACCATCGAGGCTAGGAAGAAACTGCATCAACTAACGAGCAAAATAACCAGTTAATATCATAATGGCAGGATCAAGTTCACACATAACAATATTAACCTTAAATGTAAATGGACTAAATGCTCCAATTAAAAGACACAGACTGGCAAACTGGATAAAGAGTCAAGACCCATCAGTCTGCTGTATTTAGGAGACCCATCTCACACGCAGAGACATACATAGGCTCAAAATAAAGGGATGGAGGAAGATTTACCAAGCAAATGGAGAACAAAAAAAAGCAGGGGTTGCAATACTAGTCTCTGATAAAACAGACTTTAAACCATCAAAGATCAAAGGAGACAAAGAAGGCCATTACATAATGGTAAAGGGATCAATTCAACAGGAAGAGCTAACTATCCTAAATATATATGCACCCAATACAGGAGCACCCAGATTCATAAAGCAAGTCCTTAGAGACTTACAAAGAGACTTAGACTCCCATACAATAATAATGGGAGACTTCAACACTCCACTGTCAACATTAGACAGATCAACGAGACAGAAAGTTAACAAGGATATCCAGGAATTGAACTCATCTCTGCAGCAAGCAGACCTAATAGACATCTATAGAACTCTCCACCCCAAATCAACAGAATATACATTCTTCTCAGCACCACATCATACTTACTCCAAAATTGACCACGTAATTGGAAGTAAAGCACTCCTCAGCAAATGTACAAGAACAGAAATTATAACAAACTGTCTCTCAGACCACAGTGCAATCAAACTAGAACTCAGGACTAAGAAACTCAATCAAAACCACTCAACTACATGGAAACTGAACAACCTGCTCCTGAATGATTACTGGGTACATAACGAAATGAAGGCAGAAATAAAGATGTTCTTTGAAACCAATGAGAACAAAGATACAACATACCAGAATCTCTGGGACACATTTAAAGCAGTGTGTAGAGGGAAATTTATAGCACTAAATGCCTACAAGAGAAAGCAGGAAAGATCTAAAATTGACACTCTAACATCGCAATTAAAAGAACTAGAGAAGCAAGAGCAAACACATTCGAAAGCTAGCAGAAGGCAAGAAATAACTAAGATCAGAGCAGAACTGAAGGAGATAGAGACACAAAGACTCTCCAAAAAATCAATGAATCCAGGAGTTGGTTTTCTGAAAAGATCAACAAAATTGACAGACCACTAGCAAGACTAATAAAGAAGAAAAGAGAGAAGAATCAAATCGACGCAATTAAAAATGATAAAGGGGATATCACCACCGACCCCACAGAAATACAAACTACCATCAGAGAATACTATAAACACCTCTACGCAAATAAACTGGAAAATCTAGAAGAAATGGATAATTTCCTGGACAATTACACTCTTCCAAGACTAAACCAGGAAGAAGTTGAATCCCTGAATAGACCAATAGCAGGCTCTGAAATTGAGGCAACAATTAATAGCCTACCAACCAAAAAAAGTCCAGGACCAGATGGATTCACAGCTGAATTCTACCAGAGGTACAAGGAGGAGTTGGTACCATTCCTTCTGAAACTATTCCAATCAATAGAAAAAGAGGGAATCCTCCCTAACTCATTTTATGAGGCCAACATCATCCTGATACCAAAGCCTGGCAGAGACACAACAACAAAAGAGAATTTTAGACCAATATCCCTGATGAACATCGATGCAAAAATCCTCAATAAAATACTGGCAAACTGGATTCAGCAACACATCAAAAAGCTTATCCACCATGATCAAGTGGGCTTCATCCCTGGGATGCAAGGCTGGTTCAACATTCGCAAATCAATAAACATAATCCAGCATATAAACAGAACCAAAGACAAGAACCACATGATTATCTCAATTGATGCAGAAAAGGCTTTTGACAAAATTCAACAGCCCTTCATGCTAAAAACGCTCAATAAATTCGGTATTGATGGAACGTACCTCAAAATCATAAGAGCTATTTATGACAAACCCACAGCCAATATCATAGTGAATGGGCAAAAACTGGAAAAATTCCCTTTGAAAACTGGCACAAGACAGAGATGCCCTCTCTCACCACTCCTATTCAACATAGTGTTGGAAGTTCTGGCTAGGGCAATCAGGCAAGAGAAAGAAATCAAGGGTATTCAGTTAGGAAAAGAAGAAGTCAAATTGTCCCTGTTTGCAGATGACATGATTGTATATTTAGAAAACCCCATTGTCTCAGCCCAAAATCTCCTTAAGCTGATAAGCAACTTCAGCAAAGTCTCAGGATACAAAATTAATGTGCAAAAATCACAAGCATTCTTATACACCAGTAACAGACAAACAGAGAGCCAAATCAGGAATGAACTTCCATTCACAATTGCTTCAAAGAGAATAAAATACCTAGGAATCCAACTTACAAAGGATGTAAAGGACCTCTTCAAGGAGAACTACAAACCACTGCTCAGTGAAATAAAAGAGGACACAAACAAATGGAAGAACATACCATGCTCATGGATAGGAAAAATCAATATCGTGAAAATGGCCATACTGCCCAAGGTAATTTATAGATTCAATGCCATCCCCATCAAGCTACCAATGAGTTTCTTCACAGAATTGGAAAAAACTGCTTTAAAGTTCATATGGAACCAAAAAAGAGCCCGCATCTCCAAGACAATCCCAAGTCAAAAGAACAAAGCTGGAGGCATCACGCTACCTGACTTCAAACTATACTACAAGGCTACAGTAACCAAAACAGCATGGTACTGGTACCAAAACAGAGATATAGACCAATGGAACAGAACAGAGTCCTCAGAAATAATACCACACATCTACTGCCATCTGATCTTTGACAAACCTGAGAGAAACAAGAAATGGGGAAAGGATTCCCTATTTAATAAATGGTGCTGGGAAAATTGGCTAGCCATAAGTAGAAAGCTGAAACTGGATCCTTTCCTTACTCCTTATACGAAAATTAATTCAAGATGGATTAGAGACTTAAATGTTAGACCTAATACCATAAAAATCCTAGAGGAAACCTAGGTAGTACCATTCAGGACATAGGCATGGGCAAAGACTTCATGTCTAAAACACCAAAAGCAACGGCAGCAAAAGCCAAAATTGACAAATGGGATCTCATTAAACTAAAGAGCTTCTGCACAGCAAAAGAAACTAACATCAGAGTGAACAGGCAACCTACAGAATGGGAGAAGATTTTTGCAATCTACTCATCTGACAAAGGGCTAATATCCAGAACCTACAAAGAACTCAAACAAATTTACAAGAAAAAAACAAACAACCCCATCAAAAAGTGGGCAAAGGATATGAACAGACATTTCTCAAAAGAAGACATTCATACAGCCAACAGACACATGAAAAAACGCTCATCATCACTGGCCATCAGAGAAATGCAAATCAAAACCACAATGAGATACCATCACACACCAGTTAGAATGGCAATCATTAAAAAGTCAGGAAACAACAGGTGCTGGAGAGGATGTGGAGAAATAGGAACACTTTTACACTGTTGGTGGGATTGTAAACTAGTTCAACCATTATGGAAAACAGTATGGCGATTCTTCAAGGATCTAGAACTAGATGTACCATATGACCCAGCCATCCCATTACTGGGGATATACCCAAAGGATTATAAATTATGCTGCTATAAAGACACATGCACACGTATGTTTATTGCAGCACTATTCACAATAGCAAAGACTTGGAATCAACCCAAATGTCCATCAGTGACAGATTGGATTAAGAAAATGTGGCACATATACACCATGGAATACTATGCAGCCATAAAAAAGGATGAGTTTGAGTCCTTTGTAGGGACTTGGATGCAGCTGGAATCCATCATTCTTAGCAAACTATCACAAGAACAGAAAACCAAACACCGCATGTTCTCACTCATAGGTGGGAACTGAACAATGAGATCACTGGGACTCAGGAAGGGGAACATCACACACCGGGGCCTATCATGGGGAGGGGGGAAGGGGGAGGGATTGCATTGGGAGTTATACCTGATGTAAATGACGAGTTGATGGGTGCAGCACAGCAACATGGTAGAAGTATACATATGTAACAAACCTGCACGTTATGCACATGTACCCTACAACTTAAAGTATAATAATAATAAATAAATTATTAAAAAAAAAAAGTAGAAAGACTTCAAATAACCTAATGAGGCATCTCAAGGAACTAGAAAAGAACAAACCACAAATTAGTAGAAGGAAATAAACAATAAAGATCAGAACATACATAAATGTCATTGAGACTTAAACATGGAAAGATATTCCGTGCTCATGAATTGAAAGAATTAATATTGTTAAAATGACCATATTACTCAAAGTAGTTGACAAATTCAGTGCCATTCCTATCAAAATACCAATGACATTATTCACATAAATCAGTATATAAAAATGACATTTGCATTCCCATGTTTATTGCAGCACTATTCACAATAGCAAAGACATGGAATCAACCCAAGTTTTCATCAACAGATGAATGGATAAATAAAATGTGGTACATATATAAAATGGAATATCATTTCATTATAAAAAAAGAATGAAATTCTGTCATTTGCAGCAACGTGGTTGGAACTGGAGGCCATTATGTTAAGTGAAATAAAACACAGAAAGACAATATTGCATGTTCTTGTGTGAAAGCTAAAAAAGTGGGTGGCATGAAGGTAAGAGAGGAGAATGGTGATTATGAGAGGCGAGGAAGGTTAAAGGGAGAGAGGGATGAAGGGAAAAAAGAAAATAAATGCACTCATTACCACTAAATTGTACAGGTAAAAATGATAAAGGTGATACATTTTATATGTATATTTTACTTCAATTAAAAAAGAATAAAATCCACTATTTCTTGTTACATTGTGTGTGAGTGATTAGCACAGAGCTTGTCCAATTTAGGCTTTTTAGAAATAGCCACATTTTCCCTTCTAAAATTGATTCTAAGAAATAACTGACTGAATGTAAATAGACTTATGATTGAAGATGTTTACACTGGTCTCTTTTTTTTTTTTTTGGTAATAATGGACAATGTATGGCTCTAGAGCCTGTGAACTTTCCATCACATGTTTCAAGTAAAAATATTGACATTGCTGGGAACAACTGTGGAAGGCCACAGTGAAAGGTCAGTTACTGGGGTGGGGTTAGTAGACAGATTTAGATGCTGCGCCAGTTTCCGTTACTTGCAAATTATAAGCAGAAACACTTAAATTTTACTAGAAGGAATACGAAGAAGGTGGATTTTACATTTTCTGAGTGGACCAAGATTTAATTCTGCCTCAGAAAAGGGTACTTAAAAGTAGAATCTATTTATTATATTTGATATGTCTGTCTGCTTGAATGCATGTTTGTAAAATATTTTTATTTTTAAACAGTATAGAAGTGCCTCAAAAAACTAAAAAAAAAAAGAAAGAACTATCATATGATACAGCAATTCCACTACTGTGCATACACCGAAAAGAAAGGCCCTCAATTAATGTTTATATCTGGAATGAATGAAGTACTTGGCACGGAGAGGGTGCTGAGTGAATTACAGCCTTTATTATTGCTGCTTTCCTGGTTGATTGAAGCTAAGAGGAGAGGAGAGGAGATAGTCAATGAGAGAACAGTACAAGTTGCCGAGACACTGAGGAAGGAAATTGCTTGGATATGGTCACCAACATCCACCTAGTTGCCTAGGCCAGCACCCTAGCAGTTGTTCTTGATTGAGCAGGTGCCACCCTTATTAGTCAAATGGTCCACACCCAGGATGGAGAGGAGCCCTGAGGCAGGAAGTGGGAGCCTGATTCCTTTGTAGTTTCCTTTATGCTACCTCATCAAGCCTCAAGTTTATAAGTGCTTCAAATTCCCAGTCACTCCCTGTTCAGTTGTCAGTATTAATAACAGATAATAATATTAATATTACCCCACTAAATATGAATGCAATTACAGTGCAATCTGATCATTCCCTTCTATTAAATGACTATCAAGAGTAATGATGATTATTATTTCCAATCACTATGTGTTGAACACATCAACACTGTAATATAAAGTGGGCATTATGTTATGTTAAATAAGCTAGGCACAGAAAGAAAAATATTGCATGATCTCACTTATGTGTGAATCTAGAAAGTTGAACCTAGAAGCAAAGAGTAGAATGGGGTTACCAGGGCTGGGGAGTGAGTGGGGAGATACTGGTTAAAGAATACAAAATTTCAGATAGGAGGAATAAATTCAAGAGAGCTATTGTATGCTGCTCTGTCTATGGAGTAGCCGTTCTTTTATTCCTTTACTTTCTTAATAAACTTCTTTCACTTTGCACTTTGGACTCACCCTAAATTCTTTCTTGCATGAGATCCAAGAACCCTCTTTTGGGGTCTGGATCTGCACCCCTGTCCTGTAACATATTTCTGGCAACCACAGAAGGGACTACAGTGCAGAAACCCTGACTCAACCTACCTTTGGGTAAATGTTGGGGTCCTGTAACATCTTTCTGGTGAATCCTGAAGGGACAATACTGAAGAACCCCCCCACAACCAACCCAAAGGTAATAGAGTGCAGCACTGATTGGATGACTTTGGGTAAGTGGTGGGGTACTTGGGTAAAGAATGGGATTGGGTTAGAGGCCCAACTTAGGGGAGTTAGAGTCTCTCCTAAGACAGAGTGGGTTAGAGGCCCCTCTTAATAAAAGGCAAGGACGCTTGACTGACCTTGGGTTAGAGGCCTGACTTAGGAGGGTTAGAGTCCCTTCTAAGATTCAGGGGCTTAGAGGCCCCTCTCGGTAAAGTCCCTCTCAGCTAAGAACAGGTTCGGCACTATGGGATGTGAACTGCTATTCTCTTTGGATTAATCTGCCTTTCACTCTTTGCTGATGGCAATGGGTGATAGGATTAGGCATGTACAAGATCGTGGGACATGGGAAGCTTTTTCCTCCCTAAAAGGGGAAACTTGAGAGCTGATAGGATTGCTGGAAAAGATCCCTGCTCAACTGACAGCAGCCGCCTGAACTTTTCAGTGTCACTGCAATGGGTGGGTCTTTCTCTGGCTTCCCTGATCATTTCGCCTTCCCCACCCTGCCACAGGCAATGCTTTTCTTTCTCTCCTTTCTCTTTCTTTTCTATTACTCAGGGCAACAATCTTGCCCAGAAACCACATGTTGAAACTCCTGGTCGGAGGTTGGATTAACAATGACAGGGCCCAACCAGGGACAAGTTTAAGCCTTGCAAGTTTAATTGTGGGTGCTAACCAGAGTGGGTAATGTCTGTATTTTTTTACACGTATTTTGCTCTGGCCAGAATAGAAAAAGATAATTTTCCTTGGTGTTGTGGCTTGGTTCCTAGGGCTATGGTGTAGCCAGCCGGGTCACTAGGCCTGCTCAGGGAAAGGGAACTCAGAAGCCTGGCATGCCAGCAAAAGGATAAGAATTTCTTGCCAGTCAGATTTCTGGCGCTCGCTCTCTCTCTCTCTCTCTCTCTCTCTCTCTCTCTCTCCCCCCCCCTCTGTTTCTCCCTCTCTCTCTCTCTCTCTCTCTCTCTCTCTCTCTGTGTGTGTGTGTGTGTGTGTGTGTGTGTGTGTGTAAACCGAATGTTTCCCTCTGGTCAGTTATGCCCTTGGGAGCTTGACCTTGTAACGATGTGGCCATGCTTTCTCTTTTCACAATGGCTGCCTGGGTTCAGGGTTCAATTCCTAGCTTAGGGGATGATCCTTTATCTTCTGTCTATGTATTTATATGTATTATGTGTGTGATGTTTATATATGAAAGAGCTTTAATTAGTTAGTTTGAAAATAAGAGCTTAAATCAAATATTTTATCAGAAAAGTAAAAGGTGTACTGCCTTTTAGTTATGTCTCAAGAACTGTGGTACACTTGTTATTAAATTCTAGTCTCATCAGTTGTTTTTAAGTTTGTTTCTGCAATTTAGTTTAACCCTGCTTATGTCTGTAAATCAACCAGTGATCTCTGACTGCTGCTCAGAAGAAACAAGAGGGATGATGGGTAATGTAAAAATCTGGATCAGTATTCCAATTCTGGGCATATTACAGTCAGCTAACAACCCCATATCAGCTTAATTCCAATAATTTCTCAGTTCATGGAAAACCTTCTAATTTAGTTTACTTGGAATAACTTTACTTATTTTGCTTTACTCTTGTGGAATATATTGCTGTTATGCTCTTTGTGTAGGAATACAGGACAAGCTTACTGAATGTTTTCTTAAACTAAACATTTATTAATCTTCCAGATATCACCTCTTGTCAAAACTCAAGAGTCATAAATGGCCCTCAACAAACTGATGCTTTCTAACTGAGCTCCTCTCTACCCTGAACACAAGAGATCCTAATAGTTAGGCAGGAATATCATCACCCCTGCTTAACCTGAAGAAGTTACAGAAGATGGATCTTCATCCCTCTGCAACGCTTAGGATTAAGGGTTCTCTTATAAAAGGGAGGGGGGCAAATGTCAGAGGCATGTGAACCAGAACAACCCCATCTTGAATTGGAGCTAAGTAAAATGAGGCTGAAATCTAATGGGCTCCATTCCCAGATGGTTAAGGCATTCTAAGTCACAGGATGAGATGGGAGGTCGGCACAAAATACAGGTCATAAAGACCTTGCAGATAAAATAGGTTGCAGTAAAGGAGCTGGCCTAAACCCACCGAAACCAAAATGGCAACGAGAGTGACCTCTGGTTGTCCTCACTGCTATACTCCCACCAGTGCCATGACAGTTTACAAATGCCATGGCAGTGTCAGGAAGTTACCCTATATGGCCTAAAAAGGGGAAGCATGGATAATCCACCCCTTGTTTGGCATATCATCAAGAAATAACCATAAAAATGGGCAACCAGCAGCCCTTGGGGCTGCTTTGTTTATGGAGTAGTCGTTTTCATATTCTTTTACTTTCTTAATAAACTTGCTTTCACTTTGGAAAAAAAGAGATCTATTGTACATCATGTTGACTATAATAATGACAATGTATTGTATTATTGAAAATTGCTAGAAGATTTTGTGTTCCCTCCACACACAAAATATGCTAAGTATGTGAAGTAATGCCTATGTTAATTAGCTCGATTGAGCCATTCAACAATGAATACATATCTCAAAACATCATGTAAACCAGGCATGGTAGTGTTCACCTGTAATCTTAGCTACTCAGGTGTTGGGATTCACTCAGGATGGTTGCAGAAATATTAGGGAAAGTTATAGGGAATAGTCACAAATCTTTTTGGAAGGCCAAAAAGTTACATAGCTTGTAATAATTGAACAGGCTCAAGGCGGCCGGTTCTTATCTTAGAGCATTAGGTCATAGGGTAAATACTAGGGACAATAGAGGCTTCCCCAGTTAAGTCTGTTTACCCTACCTCCATTGACTAACCTTTGAGCCAGATGGCCTTCTGGGCGGGGCCAGGGGAGGGGAAGGTTGACCAGGGAAATTGCACCCTAATGGTATTTACTTTAGATCATGGCACCTGAGCTTTAATCATTCATAAAACTACCCTCTTAATCATGTTAATTATCCACAAGTGTGTTTACTCAAAGCTTCTGTTGTTAATTCTATACCAAATAAATGCCTGAAGTGCCAGGTGCTCAGGACCACGGCTGCCATTGTTTACAGGACTCTCCTTTGAGTCTCTGAGTGGCCTGGGACCCTCAGCTGCACTGGCGAAGCAGGATATCTGTATGTCAATGTATTTTATTTATCCGTTGCTGGGCCAGGGGTCTGCAAGGGACAGACTCCCCGCAGCTAGTACCCCCGCGAAAGAAGCGCTGCCTCACTTAGGAGGCTGAGGTGGGAGAATTGCTTGAGCCCAAGAGTTTGAGACCAGCTTGGACAACAGAGTGATACTCCATCTAAAACAAAAAATCATGTTGTACTTGATAAATATATACAATTTTTATGTGTGCATTAAAATAGATAAATAATTTTTGAAAAACAGCAAAACAAGATGTTCTGATGATACCAATACTGGAGATTTAAGTTTAAATAATTTCTTGGGTGGAGTGATAGTGGCAGAGTGATGTTAGGAGAATGATGCCAAGGAAAATTATTTATAATTTATAAGCAACAGTTGGCATCAAACACCACTGCAGAAGTAGTAACACATCTAATGGTTTGAACTATTCTAAGCACTTCATATATCTTCTCTGACCTACTGGAATTTGACCCGTAAGGAATCAATTAAGTGTTTCTTAATCATTTTGTGCATTGATTTTCTGCCCCTCAATAGAATGTCTATGCTTCAAAGACAGGGATTGTGTTGTCTTCTGGTTCTGTCTTTGCCCCCAAAAATATCTAGCAGAATAGGTGTTTGGGTGAGGGAAAAGGGACAAGATGGAGGAAGGTGAACAAGATGTAGCAGTCCCTGTTGTTTCCGGGAGCTGTTTTGTTTCTCAATCAATAAAGGCCAAAATGAGCGAAGAAAGTGGCAGCCTTTTATTTGCAAATATGCATACATGCAACTATTACCCCCGACCAATGGATCTTTATCCATAACCGTGTCGTCCTCCCTGAAGCTCAAACACAACACATCTTAAGAGATATTCACAACTCTTTATACATCGGACACCAGGCCCTATACAACTTTTTAAACTCCATCATTGAGTGTCCATCCCTTCTTTCTCACCTCAAGAGAATTAGCCAACAGTGTTTAATCTGCCTAAAGGCAAATGCTCAAGGGGGAATACGCAATGCCCATCCAAGTCATCAGCTTAGAGGACATCAACCCAAAGAGGATTGGCAGATTGATTTCACCCACATGCCTAGGCACAAAAAGCTTCGTTACCTACTCACCCTGGTAGATACCTTTTCAGGATGGATAGAAGCCTGCCCCACCACAGGAGAAAGTGCATCCATTGTAGCCTCCATTCTCATAGAACAAATCATTCCTCGTTTTGGGCTTCCCCGGTCAATCCAATCTGATAACGGCCCGGCTTTTATTTCCAGAGTGATCCAGCTAGTGACAGATTCTCTCAACATTACTTGGAAGCTACATATTCCATACCATCCCCAGTCATCTGGAAGGTTGAACGGGCACATGGACTCATCAAGCAACAACTAACCAAACTTTCCATAGAGACACGTCAATCGTGGGTAACCTTGCTTCCCCTTGCACTTACCCGGCTATGAGCTACACCTAGAGGCCCCACAGGCCTCAGTCCTTTTGAATTAGTATACGGGTGCCCCCTCGCACTACAAGAACTAGCTAGCCTCCCCACGCCGTTAGCACCCTACCTTCCATACCTTTCTCTCTTAAGACAATTACTTAGAGAACACGCTGAGAGGTCACTTCCCCACCCTACACAAGGAAATTCGGAAGCCCCCTCAGCCTTTTCACCAGGTGACCAGGTTTTACTCAAGGACCTGCACGCAAAAGGCCTTACCCCTAAGTGGAAAGCTCCATACACAGTAATTCTTACCACTTCCACAGCAGCCAAACTCTTAGGCCACAGTTCTTGGGTCCATCTTACTCAACTGAAAAGAGCCCCGCCCCCTGAGACTCAGTGGCAGTCCACTGAACTGTCACCCACCCGTCTGAGAATAACCAGACTTAATACAAACTAAATGAGCTACGCTCTTCTGAAATTCTCCCGCTTTCTCACTATTCTCCATCTCAACTTAACTGAATTTCCCCTCATAGACCCTCTAGAAACCTTCCTTCCTGACCCTTCCCCCGACCAGTAGGTTTCCCAACTTTTTACTCTCATAGAAGACCTAGCTTGGTAAGGTGCCCTTTATGATTTCAGCAATGTTGAGCTTACCCTCTACACCTTTGTTACCACTATTATGGTTCACTCTAATTATTCCTGCTAGCCTTACTAATCCTAAATTTATATGGAGATTTTCTATAACTGAAACCTGGTCTACTGACAACCAGGCTCACTCACAAATGCAAGGTACTGCAGATTGCTCCCCCCAGGGCTGTCAAGCTGCCCTCCTCCTTAACTTTCACCTGAGTTCTGTCGGCAACTACGACCACCCAGTCATATGTTTCTTGTACGACCAAACGGAATATAATTGTAAGAACTACTGGCAAGAAACCAACCTGGGGTGTCCATACAACTATTGCAACATGCATGAGATAGGTTTAATGTGTGCAAATGGCATTTGCACCCCTAATGATCGACCTTTTGTAAGAAATAGAACATCAGGAGGATATATTCTTACTATTAAGGATCCCTGGGACCCCCGGTGGGCTCAGGGAGTTAAAGGTGGACTATATGCAACATCTTGGTCCTCATATCCCACTGCAACCCTCCAAATAAAGAGAGTATATGTGCAACAAGTACCCCTCCCTAAGAGTAAACAAGTATATCCTCCTAAGAGTGTACAGGCCCTACAAAATTTAACCTCAGTTGTAAAATCTCATGAACAGAAAATACAGAAGCTGTTAAGCCCCCCAGACCCCCTTATCAATGAGGACCCATTCTCATGGCTAACACTTATTCGCCAGGTACTTAACTTAACCCAGGCTGCTGGAGTAAGGAACCTCTCCCACTGCTTCCTTTGCGCTGCACTCGGAAAAGCTCCCTTAGTGGCAGTCCCACTACCAACCGCTTTCAATATCACCACCGACTCTAACAGCTCCTCTCAAGCAACATCCTTGCCTCAAGTCCCACTATACCGTAATCCACAGAGTCAAACCCTTTCTTTTTGCTACTCTACTCCAAACTCTTCATGGTGTGATCGCACACAAGCTCCCAGCAGGACCCAGACGGCCCCCGTTGGAGGCTACTTTTGGTGTAACCAAACTCTATCTAAAACTCTTAACCATACCTCCATCACCCAGTCCCTTTGCGTTCCGGTATCTTTAGTGCCTAGCTTAACCCTATATAGCAAAGGAGAATTGTCTGAACTAGCTTCCCAGCTCAGCTCCAGCAATAACATCCAAAAGCGGGCTGTTTTTCTTCCCTTAATTATCGGGGTTTCCCTAGCATCGTCCCTAGTAGCCTCAGGACTTGGAACAGGGGCCCTCACCCACTCGATTCAATCCACACAAACCCTCTCCACTCAGGTTCAGGCAGCCATAGAGGCTTCAGCTGAAAGCTTAGCCTCTTTACAACGTCAAATCACCTCAGTGGCCCAGGTAGCAGCACAAAATAGACGGGCATTAGATCTTCTTACTGCTGAAAGAGGAGGAACATGCCTCTTCCTAGGAGAGGAGTGTTGCTACTACGTAAATGAATCAGGCCTGGTTGACACCAATGTCCAAACATTAAACAAAATCAAAAAGGAGCTTCAACAATTTAACGCCCCCTTAACCCCCGGACCACCGGTATGGCTGCTGCCTGTAGTACAGCAGATGCTTCCATTCCTAATTCCCATACTAATCCTCTGTCTTATGTTATGTCTTGCTCCCATTCTAATAAAATTTCTCCGAGCCAGGGTCCAAGAGATCACCTGAGTCACCTTCAACCAAATGCTCCTGCATCCCTACACCCAACTGCCAACCTCAGACCCTAACTATGCCCCTTAACAGCAGGAAGCAGCCAGACAGACCATGGCGCCCTAAATTCTTATAATCAATAAGAGGTTGGACTGTTTGGGTGAGGGAAAAGGGACAAGATGGAGGAAGGTGAACAAGATGGAGCAGTTTCTGTTGTTTCTGGGTTCTTCATCACAGATTTTCCCGCACCCGGGAAAAATTCCCATGCCCGGGAAAAGAACCAAATCAACTGAGCCTGCGCAGAATGACGTCAAGCCAGGGACACCAAAATTCAAGCAGCCACTCCTACACACACGCCCCAAACTCCTCCCCCTCCAGCTCCCAGGCATAAAAGTCCACCGCCAGCAGGAGCCGGCGTGACTTCTTCGGCCCCCCCACATTTGTGGACTGGAGAACATCACCCGAGAGCACCGGCGCGACTTCCCTGGCACCCCCCCCCCCACACCTGAGGACCAGAGAACCTCGTCCGAGAGTGTATGCATATTTGCATATAAAAGGCTGCCACTTTCTTCACTCATTTTGGCCTTTATTGATTGAGAAACAAAACAATAGGTACAAAAGCATTTGAGCTGGTTGAAGAGAAGGGATAAAAGAAGGTTGACTGGCTAACACAATGTGGCTTCTAGAACAATGCAGTAGATCCCTTCAGAGCCACATGATGTTAGGGAAAACACCCATACAATCCAGAGCCTCAGTCTCAGCTCCCCCACAAGTCTATCTTGAGATCTCTCTAAAAAGTAAGCATATTTATACACTCACACCTCTTGTGTTGAGGATTATATGATATAAGGAATATAAATGTTGGTGCTTGCAAGTGTAACCCTGACTCATGGGACTGTCTCTTAGCCCTTAACATCCATTCCTTAGAGGCAATGGGGCAAGACATCTGGAATGCAAGCTCTGGAGCCACAGCCTGGGTTTATATCCCAGATCACACATTCACAAGCTGTGTCTTTGAGCAAGTTGTGTGACCTCTCTGGGCCTTGGAATCTCATTTGTCAACTGAGGATAATGATTGTACCTACCTTATAGAATTATTGGAGATGATTAAATGAGGTAAAGCATGTGAAATACTCTGCACAGTGCCTGGCACACAAGACACAATTGCTACACTTCAGCTTAGGGCAACATATCATGATTAATAACATCTCCCCACAACATACATGCAGCCTGAGTCCTCTGTTCAAATTTAGGCCTTTAAATTAAGAGTAAATATATTATTATCCTTCCCCATCTCTCCCTGAGACAGGGGAAGAACCATCCAGGGTCACTTTAATTCTCAAACTTTCTGTTGAGATCCCACCAGAGGAACTGAGTTCACATGAACTTACCCGTTCAGAAGTCTTTTCTGGGTACACAAGAAGTAATTTTTTTGCCACAACAGACCCATGTATATATGTCATTAAAAACAGATTTTCCCAGAGTAGTACTTATTTTCTCATGAGGAGACTGTCGTTGTGACTGGCTGGGTACTTTCCAGAGGGCTGTATGAGGAAAACAGATTTAATCCTTTACATGTCATAAAAAGCAGAACACATATCTTAACCTTCATACCATTTTGAAATGGCGTAGTGGTGCTCTGGGCTCCATACTAAAGTCATTACATTGTTGTTCATAGTCATCCCACAGTAGGCACTGGAGAACAAAGAAAGAAACATGGAACATCTAAGCAAAGGACATCAGCACTAATGTGAAGGTGGAAGGTACTCACACTTGCAGGCAGGAGCCTATGTTTCCAACTGCTTTCCATAGTGGGGAGTGGGGCCCCACTGCCTGCCTCCAATACTGTTCCTTCTTCAGTATCCCAACTTCTGACCTGTGAACTGAGTTCACATCTGGAATTCCCACTTGAGTTACTGTGGACTTTTACAGCTCTCTTTTCTTATGCCTCTTTAGTGTTTGCTTGGGGTTTTCTCAGTCAATCTGATTCAGGAATTGCCCATAACTTCTCAGGTCTAAGGTTCCTCTTCCTTATTTTGCAGTATAATTATGATTCAAAAGTAAATCCCTATTCTGGCATGTTCTGAGACTTATGCCTGGAGCCCAAGGCTAGAGCCTCTTCTCAGGCCACCATCTGGATTCCACATCCAGGTGACATGGGAACAGGACATTTCTGAAAACCATTGCTAGAATGATTATGTTATGTGGCACTTTTGTATTTTTTTGCATCACTGATGATCATCAGGAGCATGACCCAAATGATACACCATAAGGTAAGACCTCTAGAGAATACTGTAACATCTGACTATGTATATATATGCAATAGCAAGGGGAGGGGTTCAAGGAAACAGACTGAGAAGGAGTGACCAAAAGAGGCAGAGGCAGGAGGAAAGTAAGCAGAGTAAGCTTTCTGTAGAAGTGGAAAAGGTTACCTGGACTTTCCAAGTCCCATAATCACTGGGTTCACGTTCTTGAACCTGCTGAGATAAGCCTAAATGGCATACATGCCTCCCATCTACAAAGTAAAAATAACAGACAGGAATCTTATTCTTCCAATAAGTATTTATTGCAGTCCTACTCTGCTATATCAATTCATTGTATACAGGAAGGCTCCAAAGAAGTACTCATAGCAGCTCCAAACTGCATTGTCCAAGATGCACTATGAAAGGGAAAATGTGTGTTTTATAGTGGTATGATAAGGTTCTGAACAAGGTGTAGGGATAAAAAACACATAAACCCTCTCTATTAATAGAAAGTTGAGCTGAAAGATTTGCTGTATTCATTTACTGAATTTGTGTATTGTTTCCAATACACAAACTGATGTTTATTAGTTGTATAAAAATAGCTACACTGGGCCAGGCGCGGTGGCTCACGCCTGTAATCCCAGCACTTTGGGAGGCCGAGGCAGATGGATCACAAGATCAGGAGTTCGAGACCATCCTGGCCAACATGGTGAAACCCCATCTCTACCAAAGATAAAAAAAAAAAAAAAAAAAAAAAAAAATAAGCCTGGCTTGGTGACATGCACCTGTAATCCCAGCTACTCGGGGGGCTGAGGCAGGAGAATCGCTTGAACCCAGGAGGTGGAGGTTGCAGTGAGCCGAGATAGTGCCATTGCACTCCAGCCTGGGCAACAGGGCGAGACTCTATCCCACCCAC
The DNA here is from genome assembly GCF_037993035.2 of Macaca fascicularis. Lineage (NCBI taxonomy): Eukaryota > Metazoa > Chordata > Mammalia > Primates > Cercopithecidae > Macaca > Macaca fascicularis. The sequence continues at coordinate 55,197,198 of NC_088395.1, forward strand.
CCCCCAAAAATAACTACACTGTACTGAGTGGCATGGGTCATCATCACTCATACATAAATGTGTCAGAGCATCTGTGAGCACCAGGCTCCAGGATCTGTGCTTTGGTGGACTTTTCTCACACATCCATGTTTTCTGCAGGATAGCAGACCTCAAAGAGCTCACGGTTGGTGGGGACAGGGAGCCATATTGAAGATAATGACACAACAAGAGATGAAAACCATGGTGGGCATGAGAAAGGGGAGCTTCGGAACACACAGGGGGACCCTTAGCCCAAGTGGTCAGGAACAGCTTCTCTCAGGACATGCTATGATATATAATATTATCATCCTCACTTGCAGATGAGGCAACTGAGGATCAGAGAGGTTAAGCAACTCAAGTGGTGGAACACATTTTCAACCTATGTCTCTTGAAATGCAAAGTCTTTTGCATTGTGAATATTACTAATCTTGTGAATGGTATCCATCATGATATAGTCATCTGTTTTTATTCACATTTGTCACCCATATTTCCTCCTTATCTTGGTTCACTCCTTTACATTCTTCAAATCTGCAAAGTATAATAAATACACCTTTTAGTTACATGAGGCCTTTCTTCTTTTATAGGCTGGATTGTTACTAAAATGTTAAGCTTTAATCCATTCTCCATCCACAGAGTGGGTTAATGAGAAATGAATGGATCACTGCTGCCAAGGTGTTAACCAGCCTGTTACACGGAGTATAACTGCAGGGTCACAAGACTGAAAAGTTTAGGTTGCGAGACATGTTTCTCTCAAGATGTAAGAAATGTTGTAATGCTGCCTTTGTTTCTTGCTTCTGTAACTTGCTTCCTGCCTCACATAGCTCCCACCTTAAGATGTTTAAAAGTAGGAAAAGCCCTTTGTTCAGGGCTCAGACTTTCTGGACGTTTGTCCGGCCGAGCTGGTGATCACCTTAATTTAATAAACTCTCCTGAATCTTTTCCGGTCTCTCCAGTCTTTGATTGTCCCGTAACATTTCTGGGAGCTTGTCTGGGATTAGAGATGGCAGATTTTCTGTCTCCTTTGCCTGTGGGCTAGAGCCCCAGGATGCAGGAGACCTGGGGTCCTTGGTGTCACCAGGAGAGTTTCAGCCCAAGAGGAGAATGACCCTCCTGTGTTCCAGAGCCCTCCCCCGACAGCGCAAACAGAACCAGTAGAAAGGGTTGCAGGACAGTCACGGGAGCAGCATGCAGACATCTGAACAGTGGTAAGGTTTGGGCCCTGAGGCAAGACCCATCCTGTAAGGACGGAAGGGTAGCCTGATCACCTCCCAGGGTGTGACAACTAGTCCGACCTGAGGGGGTTGGGACAACAGGAGAGGCCCATTGATTTGGATGAAACTCACACCCTAACCGACACCAGATGCAGGTGAGGCTCATGAGTCAGTCAGAAAGGAAAACCGTTTCGGGGCTGGGGGAGGTGTGTGAACATGTGTGAAAGAGACAGTCTTGGGAGAGACCAACATTAGGTGTGATGTGGGGAGGCACAGGTCTCTTAGCCTGGACTGCGTGCTCTGAGGCGAGTGTGGGAAAAACCAGACCTATGGCACTGCATACAGCCCATAGGACCAGTTCCATGGCTGCAGCTAGCTGTGACAGGAATCAAGGCACACTCCTGGCTAAGCAGCGTCCAGACTTCCCATAATAGGATCCTGTCTGGTGGACGCAAGAGTGAAAATGAGAGTGAAAGCACGCCATGAGAGAGGAAGTGGGAGGAAAAGCATCAAAGCCTACTGCACTGGAGTGCATGCTGAAAAACTTTTAAAAAGGTTTTAATGGTGATTATGGGATTAAGCTAACTCCACAGAAACTGAGAACCCTTTGTGAGATAGACTGGCCATCTTTTAATGTAGGGTGGCCGGCCGAGGGAACAATAGACAGGGAGATAATTGTCTGAGTGTTTTGAGTGGTCACCAGGCTTGGAGAACAGCCCGGGCACCCCGATCAGTTTTCATATATCGACTCCTGGCTAAGTGTAATTCAGACCCTCCCTAAATGGCTGCAGACCTGCTTTGAGACCTACTGTAAGACTCTAACAGCCTGGACAAAACCAGGAACCATAGAAAGAGACTGCAAGGCATCAGAAAAAGAAAAGGAGTCACAGGAAAAAGCAGAAAAAAATCTGTCCTACAGGCCCCACCTGAAGAGTTAGAAAGTCCACCTCCCCGCCATGTATCAATTTATCCATCGCTGGCAAGGCTTAGACAGGAGGCTGCCCCGGCTGCCTCTGGAGGTTCAGACTCAGAAGAAAGCACCCCTCAGGCAACACAATGCAGAGAGGAGCCAGAGCCCTTGCCTGAAAAGCCAAGGGAGGAACTCCAGGGGGATGAGGTCAGCCACCTTAGGTCAGGCCATGCCCGAGCAGATGCCCCTCCAAGAAACATGGGGACAAATTTATTTGAATACACAGAATGAAGTCCAAGGGGGAGAATGGCTCTTCGTTTATCAGCCCCTCTCTACTACTGATCTCTTAAATTGAAGACAACATACTCCCTCCTATACAGAGAAGCCTCAGGCTCTTATAAATCTAATGCAGTACATTTTCCTAACTCACAATCCTACCTGGGCTAATTGCAAACAACTTCTTCTGTCATTATTTAATATGGAGGAGTGCTGTAGAGTTATACAAGCCGCTGTCCAGTGGCTGGAGAACAATGCGCCTACAGGCACAGGAGATACCAGGCAGTATGCACAACAAGCACTCCCAATAGAGGTTGACCCAGGCTGGGACCCTAACCAGGCTCAAGGGCTACAAAGTTTGCAGCAGTATCAAGAGGAACTCCTAAATGGAATAAACGCTGGAGGGAAAAAGGCCACCAATATCAGAAAGGTCTCAGAGGTCCACCAGAAGCAAGATGAAAGTCCCAGTGAATTTTATGAGAGGCTCTGCGAGGCTTACCAGCTTTACACGCCATTTGACCAAGAGGCTGTGGGTAGTCAGTGTATGGTTACTGCGGCATTTGTAAACCAGGTTCAAGGAGACATAAAGCGAAAGCTTCAGAAGTTAGAAGGTTTTGAAGGCATGAATATTACCCAGTTTATCCAGGTGGCTACTAAGGTGTTTGTAAATCGGGATGAGGAAGCCAAGAGAGAAGCTAGACACAGAGCTAAGGAAAAGGCAGACTTGCTGGTGGTGGCCTTAGTTGGAAGAGAAACTATTTTTGTGAGAGGACGTGGTCGTGGTTGCAGTCGTGGTAGAAGACTAGCAAAACCAGGAAGCTAAGCAGGACAAGAGGGCCAACCTAGGCTTGAGAGAGATCAATGTGCGAGATGCAAGCAGATAGGACACTGGAAGAATGAATGCCCAGAAAGAAAAAAGGATAGAGGCAACAATCAGGGGAAAATGGCTGGCCAGAACCCCCTGCTGCCAGTCAAGGGGTTCAGAAGTCAGACATGGATTTCATTGGACTGGCAGGAATCAATGATTATTATGAGGACTGAGACAGACCGGGCTGCATTTCATTAGGCCCCAAGGAGCCTATGGTCTCAATGGAGGTAGAGGGCTGAAAAATGGACTTTATGGCCGATACTGGTGTGGAGCACTCGGTAGTAACTCAAGCGATTGGGCTATTGTATAAAAATTATGTCAATATCATTGGAGCAGAGGGGGCATTGCTGGCTTTCTAACCCTGGGATATTAAGATATCAAGGACTTTTGTGTGAAAATCCCTACATAACCTTGGAGACTGTGAATACTCTAAATCCAGCCACACTGCTGCCAATAGGATGGGCAGAGTATGGAAAGCCCCTGTTGTGTGGCCCAGGATATCACTGTTGTGTGGAAAAAGTGGATGAGGTTTTCTCAAGCCGAAAATACTTAAAGGACCAGCCCTTAAAGGATCCAGATGTTGAATGCCTTACTGATGGAAGCAGCTTCATATCTGAAGGTATCAGACAGGCTGGATATGCAGTGGTAACACTGAATTCAGTAGCCGAAGCCTGCCCTCTGCCAGTTGGAACTTCGGCCCAAAGAGCTGAGCTAATAGCTCTAACTAGAGTGTTGCTCTTGGCCAAAGGAAAGTCAGTAAACATCTATACTGACTCAAGGTATACTTTTCCACTTTGCATGCCCATGGAGGCAGATATAAGGAAAGAAGATTATTAACTACTGAAGGAAAGGAAATAAAAAATAAAAAGGAAATAGAGCAGCTTTTAGAAGCCATATGGGCTCCAAAAGAGGTAGCAGTCATCCATTACAAAGGGCATCAAACAGGAGGAGGTGACGTGGCTAGAGGAAACAGAAAGGCAAACAGAGAAGCCAAAGGGCTGCAATGACAGAGGCAACTAAGAAGAAAAAGGAAACACTTACCGTGCCCTTACTGGAGTTTCCCCCTATAGAACCCCCTAACTACTCCTCTAATGAAAAGGCTTGGTTTGAGCAGGAGAGTAGAAGTTACCAGAAAGGAGGTTGGTGGGAGTTTTCAGACGGGAGGCTTGCCATCCCAGAAGCAACAGCCCCCTGGGTCATAAAGTAGTTTCATCAAGGAAAGGATGTGGGAAAAACTGCGTTAGAGACTCTTGTAGGACGGCATTTCTATGTGCCACACCTAACTGCCATCACTCAAGCCGTTTGAGAGCAATGTTTAACTTGTGCCCAAAACAATCCATGGCAGGGGCCAACACAGCCCCCAGGGATTCAAGAAACTGGAGCTACACCCTGTGAAAACCTGGTTGTGGACTTTACCAAGCTGCCTCAAGCCGGAGGCTACCGGTACATGCTAGTGTTTGTCTGCACTTCCTCAGGGTGGGTCGAGGCATTTCCCACAAGGACAGAGAAAGCTCAGGAAGTAACCAGAATCTTACTAAAGGACATTATTCCTAGATTTGGACTGCCTGTAACTTTAGGATCAGACAATGGCCCAACATTTGTGGCAAAAATAGTACAACAGCTAATGCAGATGTTAAAAATCAAATGGAAACTGCATACAGTTTATTGCCCACAGAGTTCTAGAAAAGTTAAAAAAAATGAACCGGACACTCAAACAGCTGTTAAAGAAGTTTTGCCAAGAAACTCATCTAAGATGGATCAGGTGCTGCCCATTGTCCTTCTCCGAGTCAGGTGCGCCCCTACTAAATTAACTGGATATTCACCCTATGAGATAGTGTTCGGCTAACCACCCCCAATCATAACTCAGATAAATGGAGACTTAAAAGAAATTGGGGAATTAACCTTAATAAAGCAAATGCAAACCTTAGGTGAGGCTGTGCAGGAAATGCAAGGGTGGGTAAGAGAAAGAATACCTGTTAGCCTCACAGATGCAGTACATCCCTTCCAATCTGGGTCAAATGATGGAACCCAACCACTTTAGGGCCTTTATGGGTTGGTCCCCATATTGTGATCTTGTCTACCCCCACTGCTGTTAAAGTCACACCTTGGGTTCATCATAGCCAACTGAAACCAGCAGCAGCCACCGCCCAGCACCAGTGGACCTGTCAACAAAACCCAGACCGCCCAACATGGTTGATCCTGTGGCAAAACCAAGCCACTGATGACAAGAGCAACTGCCCTGCTCCAACCACACCACAGGCTGGTCAGTCCACGCATGGCTGAAGCTTGCAGAAAGATTGAGCCCTGCTCTAGTCATACAGCTGGAAGCTGACTAGTCTACGTACGGCTGACGCCTGAGGAAGTCAACGATCGATAAGTAAATGTGGATTGAATTTACAAATGTAGTTATACTCTTACTTGTACTGATTATTTTGCTGATGCTGTCAGGCTTGTTACCCAGAAGGGTGCCCATGCATAGTATAAGTACACTTTCACCTATGGTTATAAAAGGGGACCAGGATGACTGTCATCACTGTATGATAGAAGCCTGGTCCAGGAAAGGTATGACTAAAACTCTGTTATACCAGACCTATTATGAGTGTACAGGGACTCATACAGGAACTTGTGTCTATAACCAGACTAGTTAACCAGTCTGTGATTGTGGAAATGGGCAGTCTCAAGTATGTTATGACCCAGAGTTCTTGCCTTATGACTTCTGGTTTGAAGTCCAAATTGGCAAACCCCTAATGCCATCATATACAAACCCCACAGAAACTGGGGTCGGTAAACTTGTAAACAAAACGGAAGTATTCCCTTACTTGCATAAAGGGCCTGTCTCCATATATTTTGATGCCTGCTGAACTGCACATCTCAGTAAACTAAATAATATTGGGACCATCTGTAAAAATCTAGGACAAAAAAGAGTCAGCAGTAGAGCCACCAAGGACAGACATATCACCACCCGAATAATGGCTCTGCAAAAGTACCAACTGGTATCCCAAAATGAGTATGTACCCACTCAAGAAGAAATAGCTAACTGTGTTGCTCTTTACTAATCTACATTTGTGTCAAGCACCAAAGAGGGGAAATGAAGAAGGAATTAATGAAATCAACTATAACCTAATAGTAGTAACAGAAATTTTAAAATCCTCTCAAAGTTGTTGCAAAGTGTGACCCCCCCTCCCTTACACTCAAGTTAAAAGAGAATGTTAACAGCCTGTCTTCTCTCTGTAGACAGTGAACCTTATCTATACTCTCCAACTCCACATTCCTCAAAGTTTATTACAGGCCCAGCGAGTTCCTGCATGGCTGCAGGGTCACAAGACTGATAAGTTTAGGTTGCAAGACATGTTTCTCTCAAGATGTAAGAAATGTTGTAATGCTGCTTTTGTTTCTTGCTTCTGTAACTCACTTCCTGCCTCCCGTAGTTCCCACATTAACATGTTTAAAAGTAGGAAAAGTCCTTTGTTCAGGGCTCAGACTTTCTGGATGTATGTCTGGCTGAGCTGGTGATCACCTTAATTTAATAAACTTTCCTGAACCTTTTTCAGTCTCTCCAGTCTTTGATTGTCCCATGACAAAATGACAGAAATTTACTATCTCACAGTTTCTGTATGTCAGAAGTCTGGGTGGGGTTGGTTGGGTCCTCTGCTTAGGGTCTTACAAGGCCAAAGTCAAGATGTCCACAGGGCTGTGTTCCTTAATGGACGCTCTGAGGAAGAACCTGCTTCCAGGCTCATTTAGATTATTGGCAGAATTCAGTTTCTTGCAGCCTTAAGAGTGAGGGCCCCATTCCCTTGCTGCCTCTCACTGAGGGTGGGTTTTTGCTCCTAGAGGCGCCTGAATTCCTTTTCATGTTCTCCCTCTGGCCTTCTCCAGCAACCACAGCTTGAGTCTCTCTCCCTCTCATGCAGCATCTCTCTCTGACTTCCTCTTCTGCTTTTAAGGGCTCATGTGATTACAATGGGCCCACTCACATAATCCAGGATAATCTCTCTATCTTAAGGTCAACTGAATTATAGCAGAAAGTCCCTTCCTATCAGTATACCTAGATATGTGCTCAATGGAATAGCTAGGGGATGGGAATCTTGGCAGAATGTCTGTAGAATTCTGCCTACAACCCACATAAACACTTAAATTATTCTTATCTTTTCCGTAAGGTGGATGCAAGTTGTACAGCAAGAAGCCAAGGAAAGAATGATCTCTGACAGTGATTGAAACCCAATTAGCTCTTCGGTGCCATATAAATTCTAAAGATTCTGTTTCTCCAACCACAAAAGACAAAACATTCCATACACAGAGTCGTAAAAGCTGTGACACTGGAGACAGGGCATCGGAGGAATACAGTTGTTCAGGTAGGAAGTCCCACTTATGGTTAGCAATAAAGGTTACATTTGTGCATGATATTATAGAAATACAAACTAACACCTGACCTGTGTTTAGGAGATCATCTTTCTCTGTCTGGATCTGTGCTGTCTCAATACCAAGCGGTGCCTCAAATCTTCTGGGCACAAAATGAAGAGCTTCCCCTAGAGAAGATAGGCATTAGACCACCCAGAGCAGAAGTCCTCCTGAGATCCTAGAAAAGCTGCATCCTCCAGCAGCTGTCCCTTAGGGAGTAGTGATTGAATGTGGCAAGCAATTCTTGAGATAAGCAGGACTCTCTAGAAGAATGGAGCTTTCCTTACAGGAATAGGACAAATTAGATAAACAGTGTCCTAAATTCTCACCCTATAGGTCTAGAGAGACTGAAGGAGGAAGGTCCAGCATCTAAATGGTGATTAGATTCTCAGTGTGACAAGCCGGTTAGATTTCTTTGTCATTTTCATGTGAAATAAAGCACTACTCCCTGATTGAGACCCTAGAAACCAACACACGCCCCATCCCCCACCCATCACAGGACAGTGTGGCAACACTAGAGGTGCCTTCCCCCATGTTTTGGTTGTTTGCTGAGACACATGACTCCTGATGACAAAAGAAGAGCTTCCAAGGTGCCAGAGGTGATGTAACAGTGGAGTGATAGAGAAATAGATCATAAACTCCAATCTTCTGGTGGTGGGTGTGGGTGTGGTGGGGGGAAGGTCCAGATAGGTGGAAATAATGAGTCGAGAGATTTAAAGGAGGTGGGCATCTTTGTGTGACTGGCTGGAAATTTTATTTCTTTTAGAGTACATATCAAAGAATAGATTTATGCTCAATTGTTTACATCTGTTTCTAATAGGAACATACATCTGTGTTAAAATACTCAATGCATCTTGTATGCATACTCAAGCAGATACATAAAAAAGGAATCCCCTTTTGCCAAGGGAATAACTCACACTTCAACAGCCATTTGAATTTTACAGAATGGAACATTATTTTATACTAAATGATCACAACAGACAAAAGCGATTGTTACAAACTATCATCATCCTCATTGTTTAGATTACGAAACTGAGGCACAGAAGGCTCACTGACGTATGCTACACAAAGTAATACGTGTCATAAGTGTTAGGGCCTAGAGTTAAACCCAGGCATTCTGGATCTTACCCACTACATTGTGCTGTCATTTGCTGATGACTCTCAGACCCATATCTTCAGCTTCTTCTCTCTCCTTAGTGACAATACTTAGGTACCCACTCGCCTCCTAGACATTTCTATCTGATAGTCCCATAGATACCTGACACTCCATGTGCACAAGCCTGAATTTACTGATGCTCTCCAACAACCTTGCAGAAGCGTGCCTTCTCTGGCATCAGTAATTCTGTGAAAGACATCTATCTACCTGCATACACTAGCTCAGACTCCTCCACTGCTCTCACCACCCCGACATATCCAATCAATCACAGGGACCTGCCAATTAAACATTACTTCACTCTACCCTCTTTTTTCACCTGCCTAACTTGTATTGGCCCTGGGTGAGTTTCCCTGGCTATGAGCTCTCAGAACCCACTGAATGAGTGACCCTGTAATAAAGACTTCTTCTCAGGTTGTTGTAATTGCTACTTTTATTGACCCACACATGTGTGCATGCAAACACATGCGCACACACACACACACACACACACAAACACTCATTCTACAACAGTTTGTGAGCTCCATGAGTGAAAAAGCCCTAAATTCCAAGAGGCTAGCACAGTATCTGGCACCTGGGTTTGAATAAACTGTATTACAGTTGAAGATCAGATGTTAAGATGGGGACAGCGGACAGATGTTAAAACAAACGTCAATTTTCTAACCTGCCAGTGAAGGTTATACCTAGATGAAAAAGCAAAGGGGAAGGATGTGAAACTTTAACTGAATAAAATGTGATGGAAGCTCTCTATGCTTTTCACCACTGAACTAAGATATTATTCAATTTCAGAATGAGCTCAGTGAAAACAGAGTCTGGTTGTTTCTAGAAAAAGACTCTTTGCTCTTAGTAGGAAACACATGGTTAAGAGTCAGCTCCATATTTTGCACTTCACATTACCGTTTTTGACAATGCATCCTGGAACTGTGCAATGAAAAAGAAAGAAGAGCAATGTGGAGATAATTGTGATATCATCGAAACCATGAAACAGTCTTAGAAACCCTATTCATGAATGTTTTGTTACATGAGATAGTATTTGCCATAATGATTTAAACTGATTTTCCCACGATGTCCTTCCAGTAAAAGAAAGTGGCTCATCTGAGTACACTTTCTCACTGTGCCAGGGGGACTTGTTTTCTTTTCACTCCGAGTTACCAAGAAGGCAGGAATCTCAGATCCCATTCAGAAACTTTAAAGAGGCCTCATCTATCCCATTGGCACTTACAAAAGGTCCCACAAACCCAGGGAGGAAATGGTGCTAGTTTCTCCAGACACATCTGTGAAATCTGTCTGTGAGCTCTTCACTTACTTAGTTTGTCATTTTAATTCCTCTTAGCACAGCACAACTAATAGTAGTAAGGGTCTGCAGAAAAAAAGAAAATGAAAAAAATGACATAAATCTTGCCCCTACACTCAATGCCCTTTCTCTGGATCAAGGATAGACTAGAAGCCCAGGTGTCCCGGCATAGTCCTCCATGCTGATGTATGGCTTACCGAGGCATAGTGTGAATGACTTTTCCCAGGCTCTGGCTGGGCTGTTTGGGTCTCCATGTTTCCCACTTCAAGGAGAGCAGGAGAAATGGAATTAGGTCTCAGGGCCTCACCCAGACAAGACCCATGGAGGCTATAACCAGGGCTGGCCTCCTACAAGTTATTCTGCAGAGAAAAGCTATATCTTCCCTGATCAAGGAAGAGTGGAAGAGGGTGATGTGGATCTAGAATTGATGCCATGTTACCAGGCAGACAAGAGGAGATTCAAATTGCTGTTGATTAAAAAATCCTTATGTAATGATAACAATACCTAGAATATATTGGGCATTCAATAAATCACAATACTGCTGCTGCTACTGCTACTACTATTACTACTAATAATACTAATAACAATAACAGTTCTCATTTACTTACTCCTTCTAATGTACCAGACACAGCATTAAAAGATGTGCCTTCGCTTATCTTTCAACTGTTCCCATCATCCCAGTTAGCCAATCAGGAAATGGAGGCCCACAGAATCATAGTAACTTGCCTAAGTTCACACAAGTAGTAAGTGCTGGAGCTCAGATTCTAACTCAGATCTGCTTCATTCCAAAGCCAGTTTTATTAACCCCTGTGCTGTAATGTCTTGCCTCAAGGAATAGTAAAATATGTTAGAAGGTTCTAGTGTTTGGTCCTGGGGTCCTGGGCAATGACACCTTCTGACTCATCATTATACCAGTCACCTAATATCTAATCAGTAGGATTGCCTAGATCTCATTTCTTTAATTAAACTAGGGCATAAAAGATATTCTATATATGGGCTAAAACCTGATCATCCTCCTTATACCTACTCGCAGGGTAAGATAATTAAATAAAAGAGAAAAAGTGATGGTGAATGATCCAGTTATCCATTGCTACATTTAAAAAAATGCTCCACCACTTAGCCACTTAAAGCAAAAAATGTGTCTGTGTCCCACACAGTTCTATGGGTTGGCAGGTATCAGCTTACTTGGGGTCTCTCGTGCAGTTGTAGTCAGTTGTGAACGGCAATTGTGGTGTTCCAAAGACTCTACTGGCCTGGACTTCCAAGTAGACTCACTCACGTGACTGGTTTTTCATGCTGACTGTTGGCTTATTTGAGGTTTACAACTTTGTATCCTCCACCTGGCCTTTCCCTATCTCTTGGGGTTCTCTTAGCATGATGTTTGTGTTCTCAGAGGGAACACTCCAGGAGTGAGAGCTTTAGGAGACATGAGTGGAATTAAGTCTTCTTATGACCTAGACTTGGAAGAAACATGCATCATTTCTGCCATGTTCTATTGCTCCAACACAGCCCATATTCAAGGGGAAGGGAGTTAGACTCCATCTCATAGCATGACAATCAACAAGTGCAGAGAGGGAAGCAAGTTCTTGATGGTGACCGTATTTAGAGAATACCTACCACAGTGAGGATGTGGTGAACCAGCATTAGCCCCCTTGCAGGTAGGACTGTACAGCCTGGGAATAAACACCAATGGTATAAGCACAAAAACCCTCAGATACAGTAACTTCCCTTCAAATTATTTATTCCAACCAGGGGCAGTGGGTCATCCCATAATCCCAGTACTATGGGAGGCTGAGGTGGGTGGACTGCTTGAGCCCAGGAATTTGAGACCAGCCTGGGCAACATGGCGAAACCCCATCTCTACAAAAAATATAAAAATTAATTTGGCATGGTGGCGTGTGCCTGTAGTCCCAGCTACTCAGGAAGCTGAGGTGAAAGGATCATTTAAACCTGGGAGGTGGAGGTTGCAGTGAGCAGAGATCATGCCACTGCACTCCAGCCTGGGTGACAGAGGAAGACCCTGTCCCCCCCCCCAAAAAATTATTTATTCTTAGGAAATAACACAGGCATACAAAGATTTTTGAACAATGTTATCACCCTAGTTTTCTTGGCAGGAGCAGAAAACTTCAAATGACCTAAACACCCATCAGAAGGAAGTTGCTTGAAAACATTGATACACATCCATACACTGGAATGTATTGAAAACTCTAGGTGGGCCACGAGATCTTCAGGTCAAATCCAGGAAATAAAATGTGGCCCCTGTAGAGAAGGGATTGAGACAATCAAGGCCACCAGGTTATCTGTATTGTCTTTGGCTCACAGAACCTTAGCCATGTTTTTTCCATCTTTCTTTAATATTCCCCCCAAACACACCCTCTGCCTTCTTCTGGGGATCTCCTGGTTATTTCAGCTTGCAGAGCACTTCTTCAGGCAAGCTTTCTCTGTCACCCCTCCATTAGGCTAGTTTTCCCTGCCAAATCCTCTTTTAGCCTACCTTCATTCTCCTAAAGTGTTAGGTAGAGCACATCAGTTTGTTGTAATTGGTTGCATAATTATCTGTTTCTGCACTCCTACTAAACTGTAAGCTCACCCTTTTGCTATTTTATCCAGGGCTAGAGTAGTGTTTGAAGAGTCTGGAACTTACATATTAGGAATATGTTATCCCCACAGAGTCTGCAGCAGTAGACTCTACTACTTGGAGCATTACTCCACAGACATCCTCCCAAATAAAGTATTTCGTATCTTTCAGCAAAATCTATCCTTTGAGTAATGAGATACTTAGTGTTTTTAAAAAATTTCAGCTATGTGGGTTTTTGTGGTTATTATTATATGATTATTGTAGGTTTCCTGTTTACAGCTTAAAAGCAGTTAGAGAAGAATAAAACATTCCTGGGAGTTTTCAAAGAAAATGAAAACGAATAGAGAGACAAGCTAATATAGCTTAAGTATAGTCGTGGGGGTTTGCTGTCCACTGGAGGAAGCTACCACAAGGGCTCCCCTAGGTAACAAATTCTGCACAACCCAGCCTCTTCATGTAACATGTACAGAGCTGTTGTGTTCTCTTGGCCCATCAGGGGTGTTTTTTGGTGGATATGTGATCACAATTGCATCATGGTGTGCCTTACTCAGCTCAGTGACTCTGGTGTGGGCATGTAAGAACAGGGAATAATGGAAATACAGCATGTGATACAGAATTTGTAGCATATAGGATTTCTCAAAGCTACTTACAGAGACAGAATCAAGTTTGGATTAGTAGAGCCATTGCTTATTAATGTCTTTCTTTTTTCATTTTTAATGTTTAGGGATTACTTTTGAAATGTAATACAATTTTTTTTATTATTATACTTTAAGTTCTAGGGTACATGTGCACAAGGTGCAGGTTTGTTACATATTAATGTCTTTCAATTCTTGTAAATTGTCAGTCGCTCCCCTAAAGTCACTCCTCAGAGAATGTAGACCCCTCCAGGGTGGATTCCTCTGCCTCTTTTTGTCACTGTTGTATGCACAGCAGCTAGCACAGTGCCCAGCACACCACAGGCCATCACAGGTAACTCTGGATTGAATTAATGGGTCTCCTCTCCCAGGAGACTGTGAGACCCTTTGAAGCAGCCTCATTGACTGGGGTAAATACCAAGGTTCTTGGTCTCATGGCCAAGGAGATCGAGGTTGCAGACACACACACAGACAGGGTGAGTTTGGAGAAGGAGTTTAATAGGCAAAAGGAAAGAACAGCTCTCCATCACAGAGAGGGATCCTGAGCGGGTTGCTAAGTTGTAGTAAAAATGTCAGGGTTTTTATAAATGGGCTAGTGAGGAGGGGGCTTGTGAGGAGGGGATGTCTTATCCTCCTACGGCCTGACTGTTTAGTTAGGACCGGGTGTGCTATCTGTACAGAGCAGAGTTTTTTGTTTTGTTTTGTTTTTATCAGCTCTTATCCCATCCCATTCCTTGACCACAAAGGCTGACTCTTAGTCTGTGTTTCTTTGTCCTGCTTATCTGGGAGGGAGAGTTTCTGTGTCTGTTCCAATACATCTTCTTGTAACTGCAGGCATCCCCCGGAGTGTGTTTTTAGCTTCTCTATCTTAGTGTGCCTAAAGGAAAAGGAATGTCCTTATTAAGGCCCACTGTTTTACTGGGGCCCATTGTATAAGTGAGAAGTTTGGTAATTACCCAGGAGACTTCCCCCACTTCCTTCTGTGTTTGAGTTGTCTTATCTGTGTTTTATTGTCTGCTCTTTCAGGTTGCTTGTTGTTAGAAGAGAAGTGATTTCTTTGAATTGCATGAGGTTAGAAAGGGAGCTATTTTTGAGCCGCTTTTTGTTAAAAGGAGTTTCCTACTGGGGACTCGCTTTATCATGTCCACCTAAATAATTTCTTTCTGCCTCCTATAACACCTTGAGGGCAAGAACTGTGTTTAATTGGTCTTTGCAGATCCAGCATCAGTTGGCTGGATGAAACCTGCTAAATGTCACTGAGTTCCTGCTTATTGAACTAACTAACTTCATTTGGAAGTAAGACTGACAGAAACCTCCCCTCAATCTTCCCATTCCAATCCAGAGTTTGTATATTTATATTATCCTGCAAACACTTCTAGTCAGCTGTAAGATTCAAGGATGAAGATGAGAACCTGATTAACTTTTCCATGAACTCCACAGAAAAGCTGACATAATTCTTAGCAGAGTATGACTTAGGATAGCATTTCCTCAAACCCTGCAATCAAAAGTCACTTTTACAGTTGCTGCTTTCCCTGCGCTTCAGCTGTACTGTTTTATGATGATGCCATACTTAATTTTAGAAAAATCTCTTGGCATAAAACAAAATGATACTCTAAAATATTTTAAAATAAAGTGCCAAATAGGCATAAGTTGTGGGACTTTAATCATTTGTGCTATGCAAACCCATCATGTATCTTCTGCTGGTACCCTCCAGACAAAGAACATGAGGAACACCTTGAACAAAGTCTCACGGAGGGAGAAAACATACACCGTGGAGCACATTGGGGCATCTCATTAATATGGTGCTAGAATGTACTTCTTAAAGTCTTTTCTATAGGACTTGGGATTATGTTAGGTGATTTGCAGGAGGGCTCAAAAAGTGGGGCTTTTCTCTAATTGAACACTGTCAGGAAGTGGGGGATAATACTATGATTAAGTATTGTTAATGTAAAAAATCGCAGAATTATAAATTAGGAAAAAGGAGACTATTTCTTATAAGGGGTTACAGCCTGCAAGGTGTCCTTCTCACAGGCTGGGAAGCATAGCCTCTGGTAAAGATCAGACAGGGGCACTTCAAAGGAGGCAGGGTTGGGGTAAAGTGCTTTATTCTGAACAGGTTGGCTAAATATACATATTCATCAGGTTACAGGAGAAGCTATGAATATTCATGAAGGTGGTCCTGATGCATGTTTACTGAACAAATGTGTGTAACATATGACAAACCTGTGTTCACCTTGTGGTGGAGACTTTAACATTTAAACATATTACAATTAGGCCCTATATGTCAAAAGGTCTTTTCAGGATGCAAAAGTACTCAAGTGTGAAGCCTCTCAACTGACCAGAACCAGTCTATGATTGGTGGTCTTCTTATCTGGAGAAAGTTCCTGAAATCAGTCTCTTGTCCAATCAAAGTTGTCATTACGGGGGGGCGGAGCAAGATGGCCGAATAGGAACAGCTCCAGTCTCCAACTCCCAGCGCGAGCCACACAGAAGACCAGTGATTTCTGCATTTTCAACTGAGGTACTGGGTTCATCTCACTGGGGAGTGCCGGACGATCGGTGCTGGTCAGCTGCTGCAGCCCGACCAGCGAGAGCTGAAGCAGGGCGAGGCATTGCCTCACCTGGGAAGCGCAAGGGGGAAGGGAATCCCTTTTCCTAGCCAGGGGAACTGAGACACACAACACCTGGAAAATCGGGTAACTCCCACCCCAATACTGCGCTTTAAGCAAACAGGCACACCAGGAGATCATATCCCACACCTGGCTGGGAGGGTCCCACACCCACGGAGCCTCCCTCATTGCTAGCACAGCAGTCTGTGATCTACCAGCAAGGCAGTAGCAAGGCTGGGGGAGGGGCGCCCGCCATTGCTGAGGCTTAAGTAGGTAAACAAAGCTGCTGGGAAGCTCGAACTGGGTGGAGCTCACAGCAGCTCAAGGAAACCTGCCTGTCTCTGTAGACTCCACCTCTGGGGACAGGGCAATAACAAATGCAGCCGAAACCTCTGCAGATGCAAACGACTCTGTCTGACAGCTTTGAAGAGAGCAGTGGATCTCCCAACACGGAGGTTGAGATCTGAGAAGGGACAGACTCCCTGCTCAAGTGGGTCCCTGAACCCTGAGTAGCCTAACTGGGAGACATCCCCCACTAGGGGCAGTCTGACACCCCACACCTCACAGGGTGGAGTACACCCCTGAGAGGAAGCTTCCAAAGCAAGAATCAGACAGGTACACTCGCTGTTCAGAAATATTCTATCTTCTGCAGCCTCGGCTGCTGACACCCAGGCAAACAGGGTCTGGAGTGGACCTCAAGCAATCTCCAACAGACCTACAGCTGAGGGTCCTGACTGTTAAAAGGAAAACTATCAAACAGGAAGGACACCTACACCAAAACCCCATCAGTACATCACCATCATCAAAGACCAGAGGCAGATAAAACCACAAAGATGGGGAAAAAGCAGGGCAGAAAAGCTGGAAATTCAAAAAATAAGAGCGCATCTCCCCCGGCAAAGGAGCGCAGCTCATCGCCAGCAACGGATCAAAGCTGGACGGAGAATGACTTTGACAAGATGAGAGAAGAAGGCTTCAGTCCATCAAACTTCTCAGAGCTAAAGGAGGAATTACGTACCCAGCACAAAGAAACTAAAAATCTTGAAAAAAAAGTGGAAGAATTGATGGCTAGAGTAATTAATGCAGAGAAGGTCATAAACGAAATGAAAGAGATGAAAACCATGACACGAGAAATACGTGACAAATGCACAAGCTTCAGTAACCGACTCGATCAACTGGAAGAAAGAGTATCAGCGATTGAGGATCAAATGAATGAAATGAAGCGAGAAGAGAAACCAAAACAAAAAGAAGAAAAAGAAATGAACAAAGCCTGCAAGAAGTATGGGATTATGTAAAAAGACCAAATCTACGTCTGATTGGGGTGCCTGAAAGTGAGGGGGAAAATGGAACCAAGTTGGAAAACACTCTTCAGGATATCATCCAGGAGAACTTCCCCAACCTAGTAGGGCAGGCCAACATTCAAATCCAGGAAATACAGAGAACGCCACAAAGATACTCCTCGAGAGGAGCAACTCCAAGACACATAATTGCCAGATTCACCAAAGTTGAAATGAAGGAAAAAATCTTCAGGGCAGCCAGAGAGAAAGGTCAGGTTACCCACAAAGGGAAGCCCATCAGACTAACAGCAGATCTCTCGGCAGAAACTCTCCAAGCCAGAAGAGAGTGGGGGCCAATATTCAACATTCTTAAAGAAAAGAATTTTAAACCCAGAATTTCATATCCAGCCAAACTAAGTTTCATAAGTGAAGGAGAAATAAAATCCTTTACAGATAAGCAAATGCTTAGAGATTTTGTCACCACCAGGCCTGCCTTACAAGAGACCCTGAAGGAAGCACTAAACATGGAAAGGAACAACCGGTACCAGCCATTGCAAAAACATGCCAAAATGTAAAGACCATCGAGGCTAGGAAGACACTGCATCAACTAACGAGCAAAATAACCAGTTAATATCATAATGGCAGGATCAAGTTCACACATAACAATCTTAACCTTAAATGTAAATGGACTAAATGCTCCAATTAAAAGACACAGACTGGCAAACTGGATAAAGAGTCAAGACCCATCAGTCTGCTGTATTCAGGAGACCCATCTCACACGCAGAGACATACATAGGCTCAAAATAAAGGGATGGAGGAAGATTTACCAAGCAAATGGAGAACAAAAAAAAGCGGGGGTTGCAATACTAGTCTCTGATGAAATAGACTTTAAACCATCAAAGATCAAAAGAGACAAAGAAGGCCATTACATAATGGTAAAGGGATCAATTCAACAGGAAGAGCTAACTATCCTAAATATATATGCACCCAATACAGGAGCACCCATATCCATCAAGCAAGTCCTTAGAGACTTACAAAGAGACTTAGACTCCCATACAATAATAATGGGAGATTTCAACTGCCCACTGTCAACATTAGACAGATCAACGAGACAGAAAGTTAACAAGGATATCCAGGAATTGAACTCATCTCTGCAGCAAGCAGACCTAATAGACATCTATAGAACTCTCCACCCCAAATCAACAGAATATACATTCTTCTCAGCACCACATCGTACTTACTCCAAAATCGACCACATAATTGGAAGTAAAGCACTCCTCAGCAAATGTACAAGAACAGAAATTATAACAAACTGTCTCTCAGACCACAGTGCAATCAAACTAGAACTCAGGACTAAGAAACTCAATCAAAACTGCTCAACTACATGGAAACTGAACAACCTGCTCCTGAATGAGTACTGGGTACATAACGAAATGAAGGCAGAAATAAAGATGTTCTTTGAAACCAATGAGAACAAAGACACAACATACCAGAATCTCTGGGACACATTTAAAGCAGTGTGTAGAGGGAAATTTAGAGCACGAAATGCCCACAAGAGAAAGCTGGAAAGATCTAAAATTGACACTCTAACATCGCAATTAAAAGAACTAGAGAAGCAAGAGCAAACACATTCAAAAGCTAGCAGAAGGCAAGAAATAACTAAGATCAGAGCAGAACTGAAGGAGATAGAGACACAAAAAAACTCTCCAAAAAATCAATGAATCCAGGAGTTGGTTTTTTGAAAAGATCAACAAAATTGACAGACCACTAGCAAGACTAATAAAGAAGAAAAGAGAGAAGAATCAAATCGATGCAATTAAAAATGATAAAGGGGATATCACCACCGACCCCACAGAAATACAAACTACCATCAGAGAATACTATAAACACCTCTACGCAAATAAACTGGAAAATCTAGAAGAAATGGATAATTTCCTGGACACTTACACTCTTCCAAGACTAAACCAGGAAGAAGTTGAATCCCCGAATAGACCAATAGCAGGCTCTGAAATTGAGGCAATAATTAATAGCCTACCAACCAAAAAAAGTCCAGGACCAGATGGATTCACAGCTGAATTCTACCAGAGGTACAAGGAGGAGTTGGTACCATTCCTTCTGAAACTATTCCAATCAATAGAAAAAGAGGGAATCCTCCCTAACTCATTTTATGAGGCCAACATCATCCTGATACCAAAGCCTGGCAGAGACACAACAAAAAAAGAGAATTTTAGACCAATATCCCTGATGAACATCAATGCAAAAATCCTCAATAAAATACTGGCAAACCGGATTCAGCAACACATCAAAAAGCTTATCCACCATGATCAAGTGGGATTCATCCCTGGGATGCAAGGCTGGTTCAACATTCGCAAATCAATAAACATAATCCAGCATATAAACAGAACCAAAGACAAGAACCACACGATTATCTCAATAGATGCAGAAAAGGCTTTTGACAAAATTCAACAGCCCTTCATGCTAAAAACGCTCAATAAATTCGGTATTGATGGAACGTACCTCAAAATCATAAGAGCTATTTATGACAAACCCACAGCCAATATCATACTGAATGGGCAAAAACTGGAAAAATTCCCTTTGAAAACTGGCACAAGACAGGGATGCCCTCTCTCACCACTCCTATTCAACATAGTGTTGGAAGTTCTGGCTAGGGCAATTAGGCAAGAGAAAGAAATCAAGGGTATTCAGTTAGGAAAAGAAGAAGTCAAACTGTCCCTGTTTGCAGATGACATGATTGTATATTTAGAAAACCCCATTGTCTCAGCCCAAAATCTCCTTAAGCTGATAAGCAACTTCAGCAAAGTCTCAGGATACAAAATTAATGTGCAAAAATCACAAGCATTCTTATACACCAGTAACAGACAAACAGAGAGCCAAATCATGAATGAACTTCCATTCACAATTGCTTCAAAGAGAACAAAATACCTAGGAATCCAACTTACAAGGGATGTAAAGGACCTCTTCAAGGAGAACTACAAACCACTGCTCAGTGAAATAAAAGAGGACACAAACAAATAGAAGAACATACCATGCTCATGGATAGGAAGAATTAATATAGTGAAAATGACCATACTGCCCAAGGTAATTTATAGATTCAATGCCATCCCCATCAAGCTACCAATGAGTTTCTTCACAGAATTGGAAAAAACTGCTTTAAAGTTCATATGGAACCAAAAAAGAGCCCGCATCTCCAAGACAATCCCAAGTCAAAAGAACAAAGCTGGAGGCATCACGCTACCTGACTTCAAACTATACTACAAGGCTACAGTAACCAAAACAGCATGGTACTGGTACCAAAACAGAGATATAGACCAATGGAACAGAACAGAGTCCTCAGAAATAATACCACACATCTACTGCCATCTGATCTTTGACAAACCTGAGAGAAACAAGAAATGGGGAAAGGATTCCCTATTTAATAAATGGTGCTGGGAAAATTGGCTAGCCATAAGTAGAAAGCTGAAACTGGATCCTTTCCTTACTCCTTATACGAAAATTAATTCAAGATGGATTAGAGACTTAAATGTTAGACCTAATACCATAAAAATCCTAGAGGAAAACCTAGGTAGTACCATTCAGGACATAGGCATGGGAAAAGACTTCATGTCTAAAACACCAAAAGCAATGGCAGCAAAAGCCAAAATTGACAAATGGGATCTAATTAAACTAAAGAGCTTCTGCACAGCAAAAGAAACTACCATCAGAGTGAACAGGCAACCTACAGAATGGGAGAAAATTTTTGCAATCTACTCATCTGACAAAGGGCTAATATCCAGAACCTACAAAGAACTCAAACAAATTTACAAGAAAAAAACAAACAACCCCATCAAAAAGTGGGCAAAGGATATGAACAGACATTTCTCAAAAGAAGACATTCTTACAGCCAACAGACACATGAAAAAATGCTCATCATCACTGGCCATCAGAGAAATGCAAATCAAAACCACAATGAGATACCATCTCACACCAGTTAGAATGGCGATCATTAAAAAGTCAGGAAACAACAGGTGCTGGAGAGGATGTGGAGAAATAGGAACACTTTTACACTGTTGGTGGGATTGTAAACTAGTTCAACCATTATGGAAAACAGTATGGCGATTCCTCAAGGATCTAGAACTAGATGTACCATATGACCCAGCCATCCCATTACTGGGTATAGACCCAAAGGATTATAAATTATGCTGGTATAAAGACACATGCACACGTATGTTTATTGCAGCACTATTCACAATAGCAAAGACTTGGAATCAACCCTAATGTCCATCAGTGACAGATTGGATTAAGAAAATGTGGCACATATACACCATGGAATACTATGCAGCCATCAAAAAGGATGAGTTTGTGTCCTTTGTAGGGCCATGGATGCAGCTGGAATCCATCATTCTTAGCAAACTATCACAGGAACAGAAAACCAAACACTGCATGTTCTCACTCGTAGGTGGGAACTGAACAATGAGATCACTTGGACTCAGGAAGGGGAACATCACACACAGGGGCCTATCATGGGGAGGGGGGAGGGGGAGGGATTGCATTGGGAGTTATACCTGATGTAAATGACGAGTTGATGGGTGCAGCACACCAACATGGCACAAGTATACATATGTAACAAACCTGCACGTTATGCACATGTACCCTACAACTTTAAGTATAATAATAATAAATAAATTAAAAAAAAAAGTTGTCATTATGGCTTGTGAAACAGGAGGTCAGTTAGTATCTGGTGATAAGCTACAATCGTTTTAATACTTCTTATCTCTAGGCAAGCGCTCCTTCAGCTGCTAGAGAAAAAGAAACACCTTGTGGCAGTTAGAACAGAGTTTGTTACTCTTGTCTGGCATGGCCTTAAGTCTTATTTGTAGTTTGGTATCTTGTTGCCATAAAGAGTCCATTCTGTCAGTCTTATGATCTCTATTTTAACATTAATGCTGGGAAGCTGCTGTGTCTTAACCGTAAAAGGGAGGGGTTTAACGGGGCACGTCTGACTTCCCTTCCCTTCATGGCCAGGAGCTCAGCTTTTTTACTGAGTACCTTCATTTTTCTAGAGGTTGTTTAATTATTTTTTCCTCTCTCTCTCTTTTCTCATTTCCCCAGGTCTCCATTTCCTACTTAGTCCTTCAGAAATACAAATATAACCTTTCACCTCCCTCTTACCAGACATTCCCTACAGGACAAGCTCTTCAAACTATGTGCTGCTCCAAGACAGATCTCTTCTCCAGAGCTGACAGCTGATTTGCAGAGCAAAGCACCATGGAACTTTTACCTCCAGGGGGCTGCCTTGGAACTTCCATCTTCCAGGGATTGCCTTGGAACTTTCATCCACAAGGAGGGCTTATTGAAAGCATGCCAGCTTAGCCACTTTCTGCCCAGAAAGGCACCAACTCACCTGTTCCATAGATAAGACACTAAGCTAGCAGGGGATCCCTGCCCTTGCTCACTTCCCCCTCACCTTATAAATGCCCACTTTCTGCTCCACAGGTGAAGTGGCACATTTAAAGGCAGGATGCTTTGTGCCCTTTCCCCCAAGCTAGCTTAGGAATAAATTCACTTTTTTTGTATTAGGCCTTACTCTTGTTAATTAAAACTCTACATGCAGCAAGCAACTAACCTGCTTTTCAGTTACAGTTTTAAAAGTTTTCTAGGGTCCCCTTGGTCAAGAAGGGGTCCATTCAGGCAGTGGGGGGGTTTGGGATTTTACTTTTACTTTACATCATCTTTTAAATTTTTATCTTGAAGGTGCAAAGATAAAACCATGCTCAAAGGTTTAGTTGGAAAAAAAGCTGCAGTCACTCATTTTTTACCAGTGCTGCTACCGGTGAATCTATATGGATCTTCAGCAACTTGATCCTTGCCTCCTCAGAGGAAAGAATTCAATCGAGGGGTAGAAGTAGGTATGAGGCAGAGGGGGAGACCAAGGCAAGCTTTAGAGCAGGAGTGAGCAGGAATGAAAGGAAGAAAAGTATATTTGGAAGAGGGCCAAGTGGATGACTTGAGAGATCCAAGTGCCCCATTTGGCCCTTGACTTGGGACTTTATACATTGGCATGGTTCTGGGTTTGCATTTCTTCTCCCTTGATTTTTCCCTTGAGGAGGACTGTCTGCATGCACAGTGGCCTGCCAGCACTAGGCAGGGGCCATATGCACAGCGTGCTTACTGAAATTGTGTGCATGCTCACTTGAGGCATTATTCCCTAAGCAGTCACCCATTCACAGAGGAAGGTCTGTGAACGTGTGACTGGTTAAATTTTGTCATTTTGCTTCTTAGTGCACATGCTTCAACCCACTCGCCCAACTCCTGAGATCTTATCAGGAAGCTGCTGATCACCAGTTCCAAGTGTTTTCTATTAGGAGACTGTCTGTCCCTGGCATCAGCTGTGCCCAATTATTGTTTTATAGAAACAGTTTAACTGCCTGACCATCACCTGATGGTCCCCTGACATTCCTTGGGCGGGGGGTGGAGGGGGGCTCTTCTGCCCTGCTCATGTCTGCCTATCTAATACCAGGATAAGCAATTTTAATTGTTAAATGGAAAAAATAGGTGCCAATGAATTGGAAAACTAATGGTGTCTTGAACAGAAGTTGTCTTCCTTTGTAGTTTGGATGAAATGATGTTGTTAACAGTACCTGATAAGGTCTTTTCCACTGCTTCCTAAGGACAGTGTTTCCTCAATGACTTTTTTCCAGAAGAACAGATCTCCAGGTATTAGGTCATGCAGAGGCTGCTTAGGTGTGTGTTCTGGAAATGCAGCTTGTACCTGTTGGTAGCAAAACTAGAGGCATCATCTGAGTGTGTGGCAATAATTGGAAAATTATCCCATCAATGTTGATCCTATATAATTGCCAATTTGTCTTTGCTATTATAATACATAAAATAATTTTTCTAACCCCCACTTTTATGATGGCAATCTCTTTAAGTTAATTAGCAAACATTTCTAGTTTCTTTATCTCTCTAATAGAGAGACCTCTCTAACAGAGTCCTGAAAACTCTGTTTCTATAACATTTCAAAGTTATGGACTAACCCTAAACCACACCTGTGACCAGTATAAATATTTGCTCATTCATAATTTGTCAGATGGCAGGACCAGACAAGGGCAAGTAACTTAACCAAATGAACAGATTTAATTTCTGAGAGAAACTTACATTTCAAGGGTAAATTCCAGTCTGAGGTAGCAGAACTCACTTGCCAGTTATTAGCTTTTCTTTTTCAGTATGAACCACAAACAGAATTAAATCAAGGATATCCAAGGATGTCTTTAGAAGGTCTGTGCAGGATATGGATAATTGCCTAACACAGTTAAGAAATCATATACTTTTCTTTGTCAGGCAAAGGAGGAAGGTGCAGCAATGCACAGGGATGTGTTAAGGGGAAAGCGATGATGTTTCATAGGAGGGTAGGTGACTAGCCAAGAAGTGCCGAGGATTTCCTGTCTATAGAATATTATACATAGTTTGGGGAACCGGTAAGTTTAGTGGAGACCCAATAACTAAATTAGCTAAAGTTTTTGCACCTTTGGTTCTTGCTGCTAATGGTTTTAGACAAGGTAGATAGATATGCCTTGGCACCCAGATCTAATAAAAGACTGAAAATAAGTAATTGGCCTCTTGCAATTCCTATGTATTCTTAAAAGGACCTTTAGTGCTTTTGCAAACTTTTAATTTTAATGGACCAAGTATGAAAAGGATTTGTGAACCTAGACTTCCATAAAGAATTCTCTTCATAGTTACTACGCCAGTCTTTCTGCTTAAACTTGCATATACTTCTTTTAACCTAAAACTTATACAATCTTTGAAATATATTTTGTTAGGATATTTTACTTATGGAAAATTAACATAGGAAGAGAAATTTTCATTTTCAGTGTTTTTCTGTGATTTTTGTAAACAAAAGATTATCATTATTTTGGAATTAATTATCATTTGTAGAATTTTAGATATGCCTAATTAATCTCATTGTCTTTCCTTTTCTAGGGCAAAGGAGCAAATCACTGTGTTCCTTTAAGGCCATTTTAAGAAAGCACACAATGAGTTAGGCCTAAAAGTCAAGGAAAGACAAAATCAAGAATATTTGGCAGAGTAGGCAATATAGAAGTATTAAGCATCTAAGGATAAGAAATATGTATAGGCAACATTGTAAATCACATGGTAATCAACAGCGGTATACATGAGAACTTAAATTTTTTCAACAGTAAAGAATCATTTAAGAAATGATTGAGGAGTATCTCAAGATGCACTAAGAAGTAATAGAAAAATCTGGCAACAAATAGGAACCTCTACCAGTCTGGGCATAAAATAGCATATTTATTTTATGTTAAAAAAAAGAGGCTTATTATCTAATTTTACTGTTTTTTGTGCTTTATTCATGTGACATAATATGTACATAATGGCATATGCATCACACATATTTATAATAACACATACATTTTGAGAATATATATATAGACATATATACACATGTATGTACATATAGTCTTAAATGTTACATATAAGATAAATATGATATATCCTATATATATGTTTTCTAGATATCATATATGTTATATATATATATAATTTCATTGGGAATGAGTATCTTAATGAGATGGATGGAGCAGGCTTATGTCAGGGGTCTTTGAATCAAAGGATGTTTGCTAACATCAATATTCAAATATTCAAATTCTTCCTTTGGTGCCTGTAGATTTTAGAGTCTCAGTCTAATCCACCATTATAACATTAGGGATGTGCTAGAAGTAGAGTTCTCTTTTGTAAAGTAGGAAGAGGAGGATTATGAAAAAGGAGGGCAAAAAAAGTGTAACCCATAAGCCATTCTCCAGCAGATGAGTCTAGCACTTATGGAAGTCTGAAGACTGGGAAATGGAGTTTCTGAAGCCACCTGGTCTCACAAGATCTTGGAAAGACTTTGTGCATTCCCAAGTTCCCATAAATGTAAGGAACACAGTTTGAAGACTGCTGCTTGCCCTGTGAGATCTCACACCCTAGGCAAGCATGGAAGTGCCGAAGGTCCAGTGACCACTAATAATACCAAACACTGACATAGAAATCCAAAATGGCCTCTTGGCCACTCACCTCTGGCAATCAATGAGGTCTTCATCATGAAATTTGGGGTTCCCTCTTGCATTTTATCTAGTCAAGTAAACAACTTATTGGGCTGTTTCTCCATAAGAGAGAACATACATGTAAGAGCCAAAAAGGAGATGAGAGAGGCTGGAGGATCCATTCTCCAAAGTTTACTTTTGTCTTCCAAAATTTTGGACAAAAAGGCAGCTATGAATTGGATGGACAAAGGGGAGAACACTTGCCTCCAAGATGGTTGTACTAGTCACTCTGCTCAGAGGAGGAGTCCTTCATTGGGTGTTAGGAAAAGAATCCAATCAGATAAATGGAGAAAGCGCATTTTTTGGGGGGGCTCAGACTGTCATTAATATTAATGGGGTTGCTTGAATGTTGGGATTCTCTGTGAGGCCTGGAGTCTCTCCCAGGCTGGAAGGATAGGGATTTTGAGGGATTTGCACTTAAGAAGTAAGCAGAGTTCTCTTCTCCCTCCTTTCCCTTGGTATCCTTGCAATAAGTTCTTATTATGCAGGTTGCTTCAAAACCTTAAAGAAACTGACCATTGCCTTCACAAAAGAGATACTTTTCTTCCCCTGCAATTGCTTCTGGGTGTTATACCCTAAAACTTTATGGATGAAAGAAATCTGCCTTCTGTGTGGGCAACCCTAGCATCCCTCACCTTACCACAACCCTCATAGAGGTCAGAGTCATGGACTTTATGTTGAGAAAATTGAATCTACCCCTCTTTAATTCTGTCTCAGGATGCCAGCAGTGAACAGAAAGTTTGAGGTCCACCATCAAGGAGACAAGGAAGACTGTTCTCCCAAGGGCATGGTTTTCCATCATCACAACCTATCCATCATCTACATATTACTCAACTTCCCATCTGCCCAGAGCTTGCATCTTTATTTCACAATGGGACTCTCTGTGAGACCTCTCTGCAAGGGGGTATAATTATATGCTCACACCCATAACTTTACAGTGGTGATTTTATGAGTTAAAAATGTAAATATTGATGTTTGCAGGTATAACATTGGCATATTGAACTCACTCTTAACCCTTGACATTCATCAGAGCTTATGGTCATTAAAAATGAAGTCAGATTCCCTGGATTCCTATTCCATCTCAGCAACATCCAAGTTCTTTAAACTTGTGCGAAGTTCTAAATTCTCTGAGCTTGATTTTTCCCTTCAATAAATTGCAGATAATGATAGCAGCAAAATTATAGTACTTTTGTGACTGACTGACTGAGGTCAAGCAGGTCAAATAGGCGAAATAATGCATACACTGCTGGATACACAGGATGCAATTAGTATACCTCAGCTATTATGATCAGATCCTCCACTTGCTTTCCCCACACATGCACCACCTAACTCCCAGCCTCTCCTTCAATGTTAGGTCTGTAAACTACACATATAGCAATCCTTTTCTTTCTTCCCTTCCTTTTGATTTTGGGAACAAATCTTGCAAAGTCATTTTAACTCCCAAACTGTCTGGTGTAGAATCTTTTGCTCATATGTTTGAAGTCAAATCTGAGAGAAAAACTGTTGACTACTTTATTTTTTTATTTTTATTTTTCGAACTCGGCTCCACAAACTGCATCAAAATGCATGCAGTCACAGGAAAGAACTTATTTGACCATCATGGAAACATTATAGCTTTGTTTAGATTCTATGTATAAATGAGATCATGCAGTGCTTTTCTTTCTGTGTCTGGTTTATTTCACTTAGTATAGTGTCCTCCAAGTGCATACATGTTGTCCCAAATGACAAGATCTCCTTCATTTTTAATGCTGAATAATTTTCACATTTATACACATATACCACAATTATCACAATTTCCCTATCATTCATTCATCAATGGACACTTATGTTGGTTCCATATATTGGCTTTTTTTTTTTAAGTCCTGAGAAGTCTGAGAAGTTTGATCGACTGAAGCCTTTTTCTCTCGACTCGTCAAAGTCATTCTCCATGCAGCTTTGTTCCATTGCTGGCGATGAGCTGCGTTCCTTTGGAGGGGGAGATGCGCTCTGATTTTTTGAATTTCCAGCTTTTCTGCCCTGCTTTTTCCCCATCTTTGTGGTTTTATCTGCCTTTGGTCTTTGATGATGGTGACGTACTGATGGGGTTTTGGTGCGGGTGTCCTTTCTGTTTGTTAGTTTTTCTTCTAACAATCAGGACCCTCAGCTGTAGGTCTGTTGGAGATTGCTTGAGGTCCACTCCAGACCCTGTTTGCCTGGGTATCAGCAGCAGAGGCTGCAGAAGATAGAATGTTGCTGAACAGCGAGTGTTGCTGTCTGATTCTTGCTCTGGAAGCTTCATCTCAGGGGTGTACCCCACCGTGTGAGGTGTGAGGTGTCAGTCTGCACCTAGTGCGGGATGTCTCCCAGTTAGGCTACTCAGGGGTCAGGGACCCACTTGAGCAGGCAGTCTGTCTGTTCTCAGATGTCAACCTCCATGCTGGGAGATCCACTGCTCTCTTCAAAGCTGTCAGATGGGGGCATTTACCTCTGCCGAGGTTACTGTTGCTTTTTGTTTAGCTATGACCTGTCCCCAGAGGTGGAGTCTACAGAGGCAGGCAGGCCTCCTTGGGCTGTGGTGGGCTTCACCCAATTCGAGCTTCCAGGTGGCTTTGTTTACCTTCTTAAGCCTCAGCAATGGTGGGCACCCCACTCCCAGCCTTGCTACCACCTTGCAGTTAGATCTCAGACTGCTGTGCTAGCAATGAGGGAGTCTCCGTGGGCATGGGACCCTCTGGGCCAGGTGTGGGATATAATCTCCTGGTGTGCCGTTTGCTAAGACCCTTGGTAAAGCACAGTATTAGGGTGGGAGTTACCCGATTTTCCAGGTGTTGTGTGTCTCAATTTCCTTTGGCTAGGAAAAGGACTTATCTTTCCCCTTGCGCTTCCCAGGTGAGACGATGCCTCACCCTGCTTCAGCTCTCACTGGTCGGGCTGCACCCGCAGACCAGCGTCAACTGCCCGACACGCCCCATTGAGATGAACCTGGTACCTCAGTTGAAAATGCAGAAATCACCCATCTTCTGTGTTGCTCACGCTGGGAGCTGGAGGCTGGAGTTGTTCCTATTCGGCCATCTTGGGCACACCCCTCTCGGGTACTTCTTTATAGCAGTGTGAGAATGGACTAATACAGGAATTGGTACTGCGGAGAGTTGGGCACTGCTATCAAGATACCTGAAAATGTGGAAGCAACTTTGGAACTACATAACAGGCAGAGGCTGGAACAGTTTGGAAGGCTCAGAGAAAAGACAGAAAGATGTGCGAAAGTTTGGAACTTCCTAGAGACTTGTTGAATGCTTTTGACCAAAATTCTGATAATGATATGGACAATGAAGTCCAAACTGAAGCAGTCTCAGATGGAGATGAGGAACTCATTGGGAACTGGAGCGAAGGTCACTCTTGCTATGCTTTAGCAAAGAGGCTCTTGGCATGTTGCTCCTGCCCTAGAGATCTGTGGAACTTTGAACTTGAGAGAGTTGATATGAAATTGGAATTTATATTTAAAAGGGAAGCAGAGCCTAAAAGTTTGGAATATTTGCAGCCTGATGATGTGATAGAAAATAAAAAACCATTTTCTGGAGAGAAATTCAAGCCAGCTGCAGAAGTTTGCATAAGTAATGAAGAGGCAAATGTTAATTGCCAAGACAATGGGGAAAGTGTCTCCAGGGCATTTCAGAGATCTTGGCAGCAGCCCCTCCCATCACAGGCCTGAAGGTCTAGGAGGGAAAAATGGTTTCATGGGCTGGTCCCAGGGTCCCCCTGCTCTGTGCAGCCTCAGGACTTGGTGCCCCATGTCCCAGCTACTCCAACTCCAGTCATGGCTAAAAGGGGCCAAGGTACAGCTCAAGCTGTTGCTTCAGGAGGTGCAAGCCCCAAGCCTTGGTTGCTTCCACATGGTGTTGGGCCTGCAGGTACACAAAAGTCAAGAATTGTGGCTTGGGAACCTCCACCTAGATTTCAGAGGATGTATGGAAATGCCTGGATGTCCAGGGAGAAGTTTGCTGCAGGGGTGAAGCCCTCATGGAGGACCTCTGCTAGGGCAGTGCAAAGGCTAAATGAGGGACTGGAGCCCCCACGGAGAATCCCCACTGGTGCATGGCTAGTGGAGCCATGAGAAGAGGGTCACTGTCCTCCAGACTCCACAATGGTAGATGTACTAACAGCTTGCATAGTGCACCTGGAAAAGCTACTGACACTCAATGTCAGCTGTGAAAGAAGCCAGGGCAGGGGGCTATATTCTGTAAAGCCCAGGGGCAGAGCTGCCCAAGGCCATGGGAGCCCACCCTTTGCATTGGTGTGCCCTGGATGTGAGACATTGAGTCAAGGGAGATTATTTTGGAGCTTTAAGATTTAATGACTGTCCTGCTGGATTTTGGACTTGCATGGGGCCTGTAGCCCCTTTGTTTTGGCCAATTTCTCCCATTTGGAATGGAAGTATTTATTCAATGCCTGTGCTCCCATTGTATCTTGGAAATAACTAACTTGCTTTTGATTTTACAGGCTCCTAGGTGGAAGGGACTTGCCTTGTCTCAGATGAAATCTTGGACTTTTGGGTTAGTGCTGTAATGAGTTAAGACTTTGGGGGACTGCTGGGAAGAAATGACAGTGTTTTGAAATGTGAGGGCAGGAGTGGTGACTCATGCCTGTAATCCTAGCTGAGGCAGGCAGATCACTTGCGGTCAGGAGTTTGAGACCAGTCTGGTCAACATGGTGAAACCCTGTCTCTACTAAAAATACAAAAATGAGCCAGATGTGGTGGCAGGTGCCTGTAGTCCCAGCTACTCAGGAGGCTGAGGCAGGAGACTTGCTTGAACCTGGGAGGTGGAGGTTGCAGTGAGCCAAGATTGTGCCACTGCACTCCAACCTGGACGACAGATTGAGACTCTGTCTCAAAAAAAAAAAAAAAAAAAAAAAAAAAAACAGAGAGAGAGAGAAAAGAAAAAAGAAAGAAGAAGAAAAAAAAGGAAATGTGAGGACATGAGATTTGGGAGGGGCCAGGGATGGAAATATATGGTTTGGTTGTATCCCTACCCAAATCTCACCTTTAATAGTAACCCCCATAATCCCCATGTGTCGAGAGAGGGACCCAGTGGGAGGTGATTGGATCATGGGGACAGTTTCCCTCATGCTGTTCTCATGATAGTGAGTGAGTTCTCATGAGATCTGATGGTTTTATGAGTGTTTGACATTTCTTCCTACAGACACTCACATTCCCTCCTGCTGCTTTGTGGAGAAGGTGCCTGCTTCCTCTTCTGTCATTCCCTTTCTGTCATTCCCCTTCTTCCATGATTGTAAGTTTCCTGAGGCCACCCCAGCCATGCAGAACTGTGAGTCAATTAAACCTCTTTCCTTTATAAATTACCCAGTCTCGGGTATTTCTTTACATTAGTGTGAGAACAGACGAATACACCATCTAAACAAATGCATTTGGGGCAACTCAAGGAGCTCAGAGAAACCACAGAAGATAAAAAAAAGAACCAGGGCCAATGAAACATGGAAGAAATTGATTCTACTTAATCTAAGTGACAGGAAGTTAAAGACCTACTCCTTAGTCTAAAGGAATACCAAATCTGGAGTCTGGGGATTGTCAAAGTGAGTGATGTGTAAATTTATACTTTCCATGTTAATCTGTTAATCATCTATTTGTTTTATTTTATTATGTTACAATCTTGGCTACTTCAAAAAAGTCTTTTAGTAGTAAAGGAAGAGCAACTCTAACTCCATACAATTACTTTCACTTGATCCCTGAGAAATAGCACAGATATAAAATCTTTTCCTTTCATTTTAATTAGATTTTATAGACCAAAAAGTTGGATTTTTTCCCCTTCCATCAGATGAGAATGAATGAATGACTTTCTCCCTGGAGAAGGCTATATATTTTCCCTAAAGTCTCCACCAGTATCTTAATTGGCATCTGAATTTCTAGTTTTGTTTGTAACCAGAAAATTTCCCTTCATTATAACAATACTGTGGCCAGAAGATACATGGAAATTGCCAACTAGTCAAATGTGCATCAGTGTGGAATCCCACATGTGATTTAGGCAGGTGTACCATCTTTGTACAGTTGGTCTCAAGAAATTGTCTTAAACAAAATATAAAATAGATCTCAATGGCTTCCTGGTCAGAATATTTGCCTCTTTTGCCCAGCCTCGGTTCATGTATTCAACAGTTGTTCCATTCAGATGATATAGGTTATACTCTGACCACAGCCTCCAGCCAGGAGGAACAAGAAATTGAGATGGAGACAGTCTGGTAACCATGTCAGACTGTCAAACCATGTCAAACTTTAAAATCTGACTCGCTCTGCAGGGATTTAATTGACAATATTATAGAGTATTCATTTGAAAATGCTGCTGTATAAAAAGAAATGAATTTAGAAAATCATTAAACATGTAGACTCTGATGAAAAGCTTAGAGTAAACTTTGTTTCATTCTACTCTTTCTTTGGTTATGTAAACAGGGAACTATTCCCTAGAGAAAAGGTGTCCTGGCAGCCCTGGTCTTCACTATAAAAGCAGAGATACCCTGGCACTGCTGCTTGACCACTGTGTTTCTTTTAGCAAATCATTAACCACTCTCAGTCTTCTCAGGATTGTATGTAGTCATAGGGATAACTTACTGTCAACCTCCCACTCCTCACCTATGAAATGGAGAGCCCACACCACCTACCTCAGGGGTTAATGAGTAACTCACACAGAATATCACAAACGGTGGGTTTGAATTTAAGGGCAGATTCTTTCCCCAAGCACCACCACACCTCATTATTGGAGCAGCATTCTGCCCTTGCTTTATACTCTCATTTTAAAATATATAACAGGGTCCAATTTTACCTTTTAAACTAATCTGGTTCCCTTTTCTCAAACTCCTAATTTTGGAAAAAAAAAAAAATCCAGAGAAGTCCTTTTGTAACACCAAAAGTTCTTGCCTGAGCCATGCCAAAGAGAGACACAGATCGGACCGAGAGAGAAAAAGCTGTAGGCTTTATTAAGCAGAGTGACCATACAAAGCTTCCACAGTGTGGAAGAGGTACCAAGCGGGTAGCCAGTGTTAGATTTTTTGAACACCTTTTAAACTCTTTAAGGCGGGAAATATGTGCGGCAGGAAGATGCTACCAGAGTGAGAAACAAAGACAATTAACATGACTCAGATCTTGAGGCAAACCGGAATTGTAACTTAAGTTTGATATACTTATAACCTTGCAGTGGCATGGCAAAGGAGACAGGATCTCACAGGATTTTACATATTGTGTTTACAAGGAATTGGAATTGGGAGCATAGATAAGGTCTGCTGGTCACAGAAAAAGGGGCTTTTAACATTCCTTTTAGTTTCAGGGGAGGGGGAAGGGAGAGAGAGAGAGAGAGGACACAGCGAAGCTTACAACAAAATTTTTGCTGTTTATAGCTTTCTTGGGGAAGGAAACACAGGCACAAATTCTGATGTTAGGAATATTTTAAGCATGTATCTTCAATATTATTCATCCAGGACCAAAGTAAGTCCTGATACAGGAAATGAGTGAGTTTCACAGCTTTCTGAGCCCCTACTCGACCCAGGAAGCTGAACTGGAACCTCCTCTCACTTTCTACTTTCTTCTGATATTCCTTAAAAATACTTCTCCTTCATAGCGGAGATAATTAGTTTTAAACAGCTTGGTTCCTTCCCTGCTGTGAAGTATTGAGTTTTATTTCAGGACCAAAGGACATAAACCAGTTTATGACATGAACAGGTTTAGACAATCTGCAAAAGACAGGACAGAGATTGCATATTGTATTTACTAGGACACGAGATTTACACTGACCACTCTGGAATAAGACTGTGCTTACTTAGTTCAACTAAGTACTGAAAAGTCATAGAGACTGAAAAGCCAACACATTTTCTGTGTGTATGTAATTGCTTTATTATGTTTTTGTTTTTTTTTTTACTTTGAAAAAATAGTGCTTTGTCGTGGTGATAGTTCTATCTTTCATATTTTTAAATAGGGGGAATGAATGGAAATTTGTTTTCTCAGCTTTTCAACTACACTGTGGTTTTAATAGACACTTTCTTTCAGTAGGATGCTGTGTATTTAAGCCCGCAAAATTCTTCCTAGGTATTTCTGAATCCTGTTGTGTACATGTGGGTTGAAAGTTCAAATATTTCATCTTCTTTAGTGTTTAGTTGCTCACTTTATTGTTAGAGAAACTGGTGGCCAGGTATTCTTTCTCTATTTTCTGCCATAAAACCTTTTAGAATTCAAATTTCTTCTCACATACATCTGGAATTGACTTTGGAAGCACTGGCCATAGAAAAAATGTTTTTACTCAAACCATCTAATTGAGAAATAATTGACTCATGCCTACTCCCTAAGGTTGGGGCCAATATGGTGCTGTAATTTTTTCCCCCGTAACACTAAAATTCTACTACGAGTATCTTCCTTAAAATCCTACCCATATTCAAGGAAACAACCATGAAAATTATGTGTGTGTGTGTGTGTGTGTGTGTGTGTGTGTGTATGTATGTATGTATTCTTTTCCTAGGATAGTGTTCATTTTCATATGTTAATTCTGTCATTTAATAAAATCTCATTCTTCTTTAAGTAAAACTGTAACCTTACATCTTTTCCAAACCTTGCCAATTGGCAAACACCTCTTGGTAGAGCTATCCATAGTTCACAGATCTGCTAGTTTCCACTCTGTGGACCTCCAAATATAGTGCAAAAGAGAATGTGACCAGGGAGGAGAGGACTGTTAGACTCTAAAGCATTTTTGTTTAAATCTACCAACAGGTTGTACCCCTTGCATACTCCAGGGCAGACAACCTGATGCATCCTGGTCCATTGTTCGCACAGCTCACCACTGAGGAAGCACATCTATGAATTCCCTATTCAAATTTGGTTGCTTCTTTAGTATGACTAAAACATGGGGATCCCCCCATCTCTAAATCAATATTACTGCCTGTTTCTTCTAATGGCATCTCAGCTTATTGTTTCTAAGCCATGCGAATCTTTGCAATTTTAATAATGGAAGCTAGCCCCCTAATCTCTATGAAAGGGTCCATGTAGCATAAAGTGGGCAGTTGTCCAACCCACTTCCACAATTCTTGTTACTTTAAACATCAGTTTAGAAGCTTACACTGTATTAACATTTACTCTATACATAATAGATGGAATTATGAGATCACATAATGTGCTAATGTAATAAATTTTCGTTTAAGACAAAATGTAATTACATATTTCTTATCTGACAGAATTGAGAAGTGTTTCCTACTAAGTCTGAAGTGCACACTCTAGAGGATAAATGATACAGAAGGTATCTAAGTATACAAGAACCTTAGAAACATTCTCCCTGGAAATGCAAAGTGTAGAGACAGTTATTAGAGAGAGGTTTTCACGTTCATAGTCTATACTGGGTCTGATTGTTGCCATTACAACTAGAGAGCAATTTCAATAGAATATCTACCTTCTGAGGGGAGTATGGCAGTTCATTTCAGTGCAAGACTGAATCTGGCTTTGCATATTTGGGAATACTAACTTACAGTTTTTTGAGTGTGGATTTTTTGTTTTTTAAATGAAAGCTACATACTCTTTACTAGGCTATTGTAGTTTTAAAAATGAAGACTTACTTGTATTTTAAAAAGATGTTTAACATAGAGTTTCTAATTGACAGATCTGGAAATCAGTCTGAATTGAACATATGACTTCAATGCACAGGAGAAGTTTCCTCATATTGCTACCTTAACATGAATTTGACACCCAACTTGAAAACTCCATGTAGAAAGAGTAAAATAAAAATAAAAATTTCATAAAAAATTCTTCACAGCCCCTTTAAAATTGCAACAGTGCAGTAAAACCCCAATTAAACAACTGCCCATTAACTTGTTATTTAAAATGTAGACTTAAAAACCAATAGACATTTTTTGGTGTGTATGCAATTGCTTTCATAAACACAGTTTAGGTTGGAATAAGGAAGTCCTAGTTCATCATGTTGGAGCTCGTCCTCGCTGCTGCAGGCTGTTGAAGTGAGCCTCCTTCAAGGTCTGGTTGATGTGGGAGTAAAGACCTTGGCATGGTACATACCCCTCATGCAAGAACTGGGGAATGTTCACATTGGGTTCAATAACAATCTGGTTTAAGTTGCCTTCTGGTCCACTTGCTCTCTCTGGGATATTAATGCAGCTGCTGCTCCTTTCATTATCACTCCATGAGAACTGGAAGGAAAAAGACAGAAAGGGGATTGCTATTATGCTATTACAATATTTTTCCTACTTGGCTTGGAGAATAGCAGCATAAAACTCTATACTGGGCTTTAAAAAGCCATTTAAGATAGTTCATTCTATCCTCACAACAACCCTTTAATTAAGTTGGGATTAACAGCCCCCATTTTACAGATGAGGAAACAGATCACTGCCTTGTCTAAAGTCACATAGCTATGAAGTGGCAGGGTGAGGATTCAAACACAGGCCTTCCAGTTCCAAATCCCTTCACACATTCTCTACCCTTGCTTGTACCATTTATTCCAATTACTGCATCAGAGAAGTAAGTACTCATCCTTTACCTGAAGTATCAATTAATGCTAAGGATGTAATAGAAATAATGACCATAACAAGTAAGTTGGACTATAGGTAAAAGTTACAATGAAGCAAATAAGACACATACATTTATACATACATGCATACACACATAGATACAAATAAATAATGACTTTGTACACATATCCTGATAGTGGACATGTATAAATATCTTCGTATATCAATTCAATGCTACATACATATCCTGAAAGGCATTTGACATACTTTTAGTCAAAGTTATATGCTACTTATTAACATTTTATGACTAGCATTTATTGTTCTTCTATATTTATGGATTTAATAGGGTGTGTATTTTCTTCTTAAGATCTTTTTTTTTTTTTAATTGAACTAACCTGATTCAGTGCCTTTTGTACATTGGAGAAGCTACTCAGGGATGCCTGTAAACAGTCATTTCCAAGAATTTCCTGCCTTCCAATGTTACAATTCCCAAAAGAAGAAGGTAATGGCAAGGACTCTTATTCAAATTACAATATTTAACAATGCTGGTATTATATTTCTTCTAAGTAAGTTTTTTCCAAAGGCAACATTAGTCATAGTCCATAGGTCACTTGCAGCTGCTCAACTTAGGTCACACAGTACACTGCCCACAGCTACCAAGATACAACCTATGCTCATCTTTATCCAACTAGAAACATATGTTAAAAGAACCTGTGCAGGAAAAGAGATAGAAGGGGCCAAATGAAACCAGATGTGAGAGTTACCAATAGCAATCAAATTGATTTAAGGATTAAATGTCAAGGTCAATTCAAAAAGAAAATTTAAAAAAATTCCCAGGCCTGAGTATAAAAATATAGAACTCCCACTGTCACAAAATAATGAAGTTATGAATATTCCAAAATTAAGTAAGCTATTACATTGGATAAAAAACCCACAGCCCACACTTTGGTTCCTCTTAGTTGGCTTTCCTTGTTTTTTTTTTTTTTTTTGTTACAGGTACTGCCTGAAAAATAAGGTAAGAACTAGAAATCATTTCTGATGAATCAAATTTTCATCTCCAATGACATCATATTGATTTTACACTACAGTGCAACACTAGGGTGATGCTATGCTGTGTATATTAAAAATTCATAGGCTAGAAGGGATTTCTTTACAATAATTATTAAGAAAAAAATACATCTACCTTTAATTTGTTTCATTTTAAAAGTTTTTAAACTCAATCGTGTACAGATATAAATAGAAATGCTCATTAAGACATTTTTATACTATTAATATTTTTAATAGCTGAAAATCAGAAACAACTAAATGTTTAAAAACAAAGAAGCAGTTAAATTATAGTGCATGCATTCATACAACAGAATCTCATCAGCCATTAACAATAATGATATATCATTCTATATCAGAAGTCTTTATACTTCAGGTTCTTAGAAAAGTCTAAATTTATAGGCTATAAAAATAGTTAACAGAGAAATAACTAAACAATGACACAGCTTTCATCTGGGTAAACCATTTAAAAAATTAATTAGGTAAATGTAAGGGAATAAATGCCTATAAATAAACTTGTCATACAATTTAAAATCTAAAGTTATATTAAGTTAAATAATAAATAGTCATTAAAGGTCTGGATCACTTCCAATTTTTAAAAAATTATAGGAAAATATTTTTCTAAAAAATATTTTCTTATTTTAAAGAAAATTATTTTTGTCTAATTCAAAGGTTACTTAAAAGTTATTTATGAAACAAGGTGAAAGTAACCAGTAAATAAGAGCAGTGTAAAGAAATATCTCCTTCTTTACATACTATATATTTACCTCTTTATAAATATAAAGGGGTATTTTTGGCAAGAAAGGTTAAAAGGAAATAATTTTTTAATAATTATTTTATGAGAAATAATAATTTCTTTATATGAGAAAGAATCTTGTATAGTAAATTTCTATCCTAAAATAACTGGTTATTTAAGAAAGAAAGATGTCTAGCATAAAACAGGAAGTCTGAGCATCTCATTAATGATTTGTATCAAGTTGTCTATAATTAAAGGGAAATTATTTATAATAGTCTTTTTAAAGATTGGATTTTGATTTTTTAAAAAACACTTATACATTAAAGAATTGGGTAGAACAACAAAATTTTCTTAAGGTATTGATTTACTCTTAATACACTTGCAAGGGATTTTAATTTTTTTAATCCAATTTTCAACTTTTATTATCTTGCTGTTTTCAGCTTTCTCTCCCCTTTGAAAAGGCCTAGGATAATAACCGTCTCCTTCAACTCATTTTCAGCTTCCATAATTTTTTTCCTCAGGTTCTAACTGTTGGTCATGGCCTGACGCTAAAAATATTTTATCTTAAAGGTCTAAAGAAAATGTTTTCTTCCAACATAACATTCTGTGCTCTTGGCTTTAAATTCTTCTATGAATCCAAACATTTTCATTTATTACCCAGGAAACACTCTGCCTATGTCTAACTAATTCAAGTATCACTTTCATTAATTTTGATTTGCAGGTTACCTAAATGGACTTTCCATAGGGAATATTAATTGTACTGCAGGTATCGGGGGAAACCAGCCCCTGACATTTCACATACATTCTTTTCTATTTCCCTAAGTGTTGGCTGGTCTGAGAAATAAAGGGAAAGAGTACAAAAGAGAGAAATTTTAAAGCAGGGTGTCCGTGGGAGACATCACATGCTGGCAGGTTCCGTGATGCCCCCTGAGCTGTAAAACCAGCAAGTTTTTATTAGCAATTTTCAGAGGGCAGGGAGTGTACGAATAGGGTGTGGGTCACAGAGATCACATGCTTTAAGGGCAACAAAAGATCACAAGGCAGGAGGTCAGGGTGAGATCACAAGGTCAGAGTGAAACTAGAATCACTAATGAACTTCCACGTCCCGCTGTGTATGCATTGTCATTGATAAACATTTTAACAGGGTTCAAGAGCAGAGAACTGGTCTGACTAGAATTTGCCAGGCTGGAATTTCCTAATCCTAGCAAGCCTGGGGGTGCTGCAGGAGACTAGGGTGTGTTTCATCCCTATCTATATCTGCATAAAGGCAGACACTCCCAGAGCGGCCATTTCAGAGGCCTCCCCTGGGAATGTATTCTTTTCCCAGGGCTGTTAATTATTTAATATTCCTTACTGGGGAAAGAATTCAGCGATACTTCTCTTACCTGTTTTCAGTAATAAGAGAAATATGGCTCTGTCCTGCCTGGCCCACAGGCAGCCAGACTTTAAGGTTATCTCCCTTGTTCCCTGAAAATCATTGTTATCCTGTTCTTAAGGTGCCCAGGTTTGATATTGTTCAAACACACATGCTCTACAAACAATTCGTGCAGTTAACACAATCATCACAGGGTCCTGAGGCGATATACATCCTCAGTTTACGAAGATGACGGGATTAAGAGATTAAAGACAGGCATAGGAAATCACAAGAGTATTGATTGGGGAAGTGATAAATGTCCATGAAACCTTCACAATTTATGTTCAGAGACTGTAGTAAAGACAGGCATAAGAAATTATAAAAGTATTAATTTGGGGAACTAATAAATGTCCATGAAATCTTCACAATTTATGTTCTTCTGCCATGGCTTCAGCCGGTCCCTCCGTTCGGGGTCCCTGACTTCCCGCAACAGCAGGAGGTTTTTTTTTTCCCCTTTTGGTAACTGGTCTAACAAACAAATTTTACATTTTATTAAAATAACTCCTATGTCATTGTTACTAAAGTTTTAATTTGCTTAGGAAAAAACTGAGGTTAAATTTTTTTAAAAATCAAGGTTACTACATCCATGTAATTTCTTGCTTTTAAAGTCCTTGCACCTTTAAGTTATAGGGCTTTGACTTCTGGATATAAAAAGAACACCAAGTCTTGCTAAATCTTAAACAGTGACAGCAGTTAAAGCCTTATCTTCACACCCAGTAGAAGATGCCAATCAAAATACACTATGTGCATAAGACACAGGGCCAGAAATTAAAACTATTAAATACCTCAAGGCCTAGGGACTATTATGGAAGAGGTGGGTGTGTGAGATTGTAATGGCCAATGTTGAGAGATAAAATTAGTTTGGTTTCTCTATAAATTAACTATTAATATTGAAGGCACACTGATGCAAGACCAGCATCTGGGCCCCAATGTCAGAGTAACAAGGTTTTCTTGGAGCATTAACCTACTTAATTTTAAAAAAAAATAAAGGTTATGAAAAAGTTTATTGAAATTATATCTTATGGTCAAGATGACCAAAACTTAATAAATTTGTTTAGAAAATTTTAAAAGACAGATTTAATGGGCCTTGTGCTGTCTTCATTAAAGCTTATTGTTTGGGAAATTAAGTCTCCTCTCTCAAAAAAATAAAAACTTTTGTCCCTTTTTGAAATCTTTGAGTCATCACTCGGCTAAATGGATGACTTATTGTGCAATGACCTTTGATCCTATTTTGTGATATCAGGTGTTTTTAACTTTTTACAGTTGACAAACTTTCCAAAATAAAATTCTAGCTTTGGTCCTCATTAATCTTTTGATATTAGGTCCCCTGAAGTCCAAAAGAGACATATTTGGGTTATTTGATATCATATAATCATACAGAAGTATTGTCAAATATAAAATGGCATTTAACCTTCTTTGGATTACATTTATATAAATGTGTTTTTAGTATGTGTTTAAGAATTGTATGAAATTCCTGTGATTCTGATATGTCTTGGTACATGTCAGCAGTCCCCAACCTTTTTAGCACTTGGGACCGGTTTTGTGGAAGACAATTTTTCCACAGATGGGGGACGGAAGGGATGGTTTCAGGATGAAACTGTTCCACCTCAGATCATTAGGCATTAGATTCTCATAAAGAACACACAGCCTAGATCCCTCACATGTGCAGTTTACAATAGAGTTTGTGATCCTATGAGAATCTAATACTGCCACTGATCTGACAGGAGGCAGAACTCAGGCAGTAGTTCTTGCTTGCCCACCAATTACCTCCTGCTGTGCGGCCTGGTTCCTAAGAGGCCATGGACCAGTACAAGTCTGCGGCCGGAGGACTGGGAACCCCTGGTATATGTTATCAGTAGTAATAATGATTATGTAAAATAGTTGTATGCCACATAAGTAACCAAATTTCCTTGTCAATTACATCTTTATGACTGTTCTAAGACTCTTGTTATTCATGGTTGTTTTACTTTTATCACTTTCAAAAGGTGGTTTTATAATCAGCTATAGGACTCTGACAGGTACTCTTGAATGCAGGTTTCTGATAACTTTGGAGATTGTGATACTAGAATAGAGGAAAAACTTCCAAGACTCTCATAGAGAGCTAATGTGTTCATAAACATTGAGCAGAACAGGAGTTAATTACATAGACTAAACTAATGGAAAACTGAAATAATCTTTTTGTGACTTTGAAACATTGTTTGAAACTCAGAAACTTTTGTTTCTGAATTTCTAACTTTGTTTCTTTTTCTAACTTGTTTCTGAGTCCAGAAAACCATTTTTCTTTGAGCTATTTTACAGCTTTTAATATTGGGTTAACTATGCTCCTGTGAGAAAATCTGAAGCATATTTCTCTCTACCTGATTTCTCCAGAATTTGAAAACTATTTGCAAGTATACGTAGTTTATGGTAGTATAGTTATTTGCAAAAATTTGATAAGACTCTGTTTTCTTTTGTAACAGGACACAATTGAAGCCACTGATTTTACTGAGGCTTTGATTGGAATGGCAGATCC
Source organism: Macaca fascicularis (assembly GCF_037993035.2). Classification (NCBI taxonomy): domain Eukaryota; kingdom Metazoa; phylum Chordata; class Mammalia; order Primates; family Cercopithecidae; genus Macaca; species Macaca fascicularis. The sequence goes on from NC_088395.1 coordinate 55,239,711, forward strand.
AAACAGATTGCTTTAAGTAATCAAAGTTGACTTATAGAGCCAATAAAATCCCCTTGAGAAAGCTGACCTCATATATTGTCTACACAGTCCGTGTACAGGTTCCTGACCTGTGGTAAGTAAAGAATGGCACTTTCTGACAGGCCCAAGGAGTCCCACATTATCTTGGGACCTCAGTAAGAATTCACTCAATTAATGTGGATATTTACAGGCACAGATAAATCCATGGCTGGGCTCAAGGCGTTGAAGTGTAATCTGAGATTCTTTGTGGAATAAAGTTCCAGCAAAGCCAATTTAAAAACAAAAGAGTGTGCATGGCAAATAGTTATTCTTGCTGACTTTATACAAATACTCAGGCAAAGTATAACAGAACTAACACTTATTTTATGCACAAATTTGTCCTATGATTTGTTTTTAGTGAAAATGGAGCTTGAAGAGAAAAAAAAATGTTTCAAAATGAACTATAGTACATTTGTTGTTAGATTCTAGTCTTGCCTAATGTTTTTTCAATTTTTCTTATTTTCTAGATTAGACTGAATTCTAAAATTTTTCTTGGCTACAAGTCTCCAAAAATAATGTTTTCGTTTTTTTTCTTTCTTTCCTTTCCTTTTTCCCATTTTTCCTGATTTGAAATCACTAAAAATTAAGCTGTGCTTTCTTAAAACCCTGTGAACTGAAGCTAGACAACTTAAGCTTCAGAAATAAATAACAGCAACCTATTTACATACATAAAACACTTTCGTACCTGCCTACTGATGTATGGACTTCAGAGTAATATGGCCTATATTGATTTTCCAGGATTGTTCTCCATCTTTTTGTTTGTTGTTTTCTTTCTCTCTTCCTCCCCCTACTTTTTCTTCACAGAACATGATACTTCACAACCTGCTAAAAATGAGGTTTCCTAATAATGTGTGACCTACCCATCTAGAAATAAACCATCCTTGCCACGAGAGATCAAACAAAATCTGAGACCAGAGATTAATTTTCTTCTAAAATGCTTTCTCCAAAATATTTCAGAAAGAAAGTGGGGGAAATGTGAAAGGAAAATAAATCTCAGGGCCCTAAAATCATTAGGCCAAGGGAAAAGCCAAGCTAGGAACTACATCAGGCAAACCCACTTCCCATTTTATTCCTAAATCAGACAGCTACAAATATTTTTTTTAAAGCGACATACCTTTCTCACAATTTGCCCACAAAGAAATTCCTTTTGGGCTTCAAGATCTTTGAAGTCCTGTTGAATTTTGAGCTGGCAATGTAAACTGATAACTTATCTTCACAGGTGTTAGACAGAAAGTCACACCTCTGCTCACCTGAGACAAATGCATATCTGATTACTCCCTCTACCCTATTGTTTATGTAAAAATGCAGATTCACTGAGCCAGACTAAATTGTATATTCAGTGAAAGGCAGATCAAGGACTCAAAAGATTGCAACCTCTTGTCTCTTATATACCTATGACCTGGAAGTCTCAGCTTCAAATTGTCTTGTCTTTCCAGACTGAACCAATGTACATCTTACACATATTGATTGATGTCTTCTATCTCCCTAAAATGTATAAAAGCAAGCTGCACCCTGACCATCTTGGGCATATGTTGTCAGGTGTGTCGCAGGTGCATGCTTAACCTTGGCAAAATAAACTTTCTATATTAATCGAGACCTGTCTCAGATATTTTGAGTTCCTACATATAGTTGGGACTTCAAATACTTTTTTAAAAATTTTAGTTTTATATCTTCACTTTCTTTCTTTCTTATTTATTTATTTATTTATTTATTTATTTATTTGAGATGGAGTCTCGCTTTGTAGCCCAGGCTGGAGTGCAGTGGCGCGATCTCGGCTCACTGCAAGCTCCGCCTCCTGGGTCAGTCACCTGGCTGGGACTACAGGTGCATGCTGCCACATCCAGCTAATTTTTTTTTTTGTATCTTTAGTAGAGACGGGGTTTCACCATGTTAACCAGGATGGTCTCGATCTCCTGACCTTGTGATCCACCCGCCTCGGCCCCCCAAAGTGCTGGGATTACAGGCGTGAGCCACCGTGCCCAGCCTGGATCTTCACTTTCTAACTCATCTACTACAAATATATTTCTTTTGTGAAAAACAAACATTTTATTTGTAAGTAGGCAAACTAAAGAATGCTACTACAAAACCAAATACAATCTGCTTATGGATTCAGTTACTTCTGACTTCAAAGCAAAGACTTAAAAAGTGCTGTAATTCCATAAATGAGATTTTGGGAAGAGGGTTTAACCTCCTTTAGTCTAGTAAAGAGCATCTAAAAAGTCATATACACTAGCATTTTCTAGGCTAATAATGCTGTTTATTTAATAAACATAGCCTATATTATGCAACCTGGGCTTTGTCACACTTACCCTGTGAATCTATTTCATGTGAGATATCCCACTTAATGGACTGTTTGTCAGAATGATTGAGAGGAAAATTTGCTTCTTGATGGTGTATGGTTTTGACACTTGAAACTGCTATCTTAGTACAGAAGCATTAACCTTACTACACTTTATTTTATTTTATTATGCTTTTAGAGACAAGCTCTCACTCCATCATCCAGGCTGGAATGCTGTAATGCAATTGCAGCTCACTGTAGTGTTGAACTCCTGGGCTCAAGGGATCCTCCTGCCTCAGCCTCCCAAAGTGCAAATTCTTTTATCAGAGAATAAATGAGATTTTAAGCACCTCACTATTTGGAAAGACTCATAATATATAAAACATCTTCAACACCCTCCTGATTCCTCATACAAATGTCTTACCAGAATGCTTATCCTACCTGACAGTTACAAAGCTCATTCTTTTTTCTCTGAATTTTCAATATAGGTTTAATGCTGATATCTGTGCAAGGAAAATGAAGGACAGAGCCCTTGCAAATTCACACACATAGCAAAATAAAATTATATTTATGAAGACTCTAAAGAAGGGTATCTCACTATGCAAAATTCACAAAGGCACTTTACAAAAATCCTGGAGTCCAGGTCTGTGTGAAAAAGCAGGATTTAGGTTAGTTTGGGCCATAATGAAATCTGCATACTTACCTGTAACCAAATAAACTTTGAGACCAGCAGGGATTTGCTAGAGCACATTCTGTTTTAGAATAGGCATCAAAATCACCCGTGTGGCTTTCTGACACTTTGACTCATGTGCACATGCTGGGGCCCAACCTCTGAGAGGCTCTCAAGTAGGCACAGATTGTTCTGATGCCCAAGCAATATCTAAACAAATATTTGCATGTCTATCATACGATGTATAAGGAGGCACTTTGCCTGGGATACTTAGGGGTTCAACATGTAATTCTTGAGCCTAATCAAGAAGAATACAGTACTCTGAGAGTGACAGGATCAAGCTATTGCAATGACAAGAATATAGCACTGAATGCTGACTGGGGAAATAGAGGAGCCTTCTTAAAATGAAATGCATCTAAGCTAGGCCTTCAAAGATACAGAGAATATTAATAGGAAGGGTGTGACAAATGGAGAGAGCAATAAGAACACAAGCAAGCTGAAGAAGAGTTATTGAGGAGACAAAGCCACAGATGATGTAGCTGGTATCTCCGAGAGAAGAGTTAGTGAGAACCAAAATATGCAAGAGAAGATACGGCTAGGTTATCAGGGGCCTTGAATGTCACTCTAAGAAGTCTGTACAAACAGGTATTTGAGCATAAGATAAATGCTCAGATCTATATTTAGGAAGAGCATTTTAATGGATGAATGAAATAGGGGGTGGATGAGACCACAAAAACCACTGGGAAATTTTGCAATGTATCAAGCAAGAGGCAATGCAAGCCTGAATTAGGATGGTGGAAATGTAAAGAAAGGGATATATTTGATACACGCAGAGGTAGAATAGAAAGGAGTCATTGAGGAAATGACAGAGACATCTAAGTTGCTGTCAGGCACCTAGGACAATGATTGGCAAATGGTAGGTGCTCAGTAAATATTTGGTAATGCAATTTAGGAAGTCTCAGACGTTCCCTGACATATGTTACAGCAAAGGAGTAGGGAGGGGATGGAGGAGCTAAGGTTTACTGAGCAGTTGCATGAACGGAGGTGAGGAATAAAAGGGAGTGAATGTAGATTACAGTTTGGATTTAAAAGACAGGGAAAAGACACAATATTTGAGAGAAAAATAAACTAGACACAAGATTAGTTAGGGAGTGAAAAGAGAGCCTTAGCAGGCTAATGAAGGAAACGGGAGATAAATAAAACTGAGGAGATGAGGAGGAATATTAATTACGGAATATCTTCATAAAAACAGAGCAGAAATTCATGCATGTATTTATGATATAAAATTATGTAACACTTTTTAATTGTAAAAGCAGATGAACCCAGGATTTTATTTATTTATTTATTTATTTTTTGAGATGAAGTCTCACTCTGTCGCCCAGGCTAGAGTGCAGTGGCACGATCTCGGCTCACTGCAACCTCCGCCTCCCTGGTTCAAGCGATTCTCCTGCCTCAGCCTCCTGAGTAGCTGGGACTACAGGCATGCACCACCATGCCTGGCTAATTTTTGTATTTCTTTAGTAGAGGCAGGGTTTCACCATACTGGCCAGGCTAGTCTCGAACTCCTGACCTCATGATCCACCTGCCTTGGCCTCCCAAAGTGCTGGGATTACAGGCATGAGCCACTATGCCCAGCCCAGTATTTTACTTTCTTTCAAGCCCTAGCTTTCCTCTCAATTCTGTCCCTCCATGCCTACAGCTTTTCCTTTATGTGAACCTCCACAACAAAACATTCACTCCTAATACACAGTCTATCCCTGGAATAATAATATGATGTTTATTCAAAGGCACCTATAGAAACTTGAATAAGTAAACAGATGATCCTAACCAAATCCATCAGAGGGCACGTAAAACATGTGCTCCCAAAGTTCCAAGGCATTTAAAATGACGTGTACGCATTCTCTAATACTAGAAACATTGTGGAATCTTATGAACTGTAAAATACCAAATTAATTAGGTTGTTGAATTACAACCATTTTCCAAATTAGTAAGGCAATGATAGTCATGTGTTAACTTCTCTGTGCTGATGGGGTAAATAATCTATGCTTTTTGTAGCTCAGTTTCCCTCATAAGATGAAGTTAGAACAGACACTGAGTTGTAAGTTATTTTCCAGCTCAGAAATTAAATTTATAAAAGCTTGTTCCTCCATTTTGAATGTATCTCTAAGTAGAAGCTAATTTCAGAAGGTTCCCATTTTCCCACAGGGTTTAAAACCACATCTAATGACCATTATTTTGTTCAACAATGATTTCATTCCCAAAAATGTCTCCCAAAGTAGTTCTGTCTCTTAGAATGTATGTGATCAAACGTGATGAGAATGACTGCAAACTACTAAGAATCTAAGAGAAAATGTTCTTCAAAAAATTTCACCAAGGTCAGGGCATGGTGGCTGATGCCTGTAATCCCAGCACTTTGGGAGGCCGAGGCAGGCAGATCACTTGAGGCCAGGAGTTTGAGAACAGCCTGGCCAACATGGAAAAACCCCATCTCTACTAAAAATACAAAAACTAGCTGGCCATGGTGGTGCATGCCTGTAATCCCAGCTACTTGGGAGGCTGAGGCACGAGAATTGCTTGAACCTGGGAGGTGGGGGTGCAGTGAGCCGAGATCGTGCCACTGCACCTCCAGCCTGGGTGACCCAGTGAGACTGTCTCAAAAAAAAAAAAAAGGTCCCAGTTGTCAACTGAATTGATATTACTTAAAATGATAACCTGACAAGGGGAGATTTCCTGTCAGTTGAAAAATAACAGGATTCATAGAACTCTAATTTTAAATGTATTTGGGGCTTCCTGGTTCTGTTTTTTTCTCTCATTTGTCTTACTTCTGCTACCCCCTTGGAACTGTAGCATTAGGGCACAAAATCTTTTCCTACTCTATACAGTAGGGAAGAGAAAAAGGCAGAGATCTGCTCCAGATAAGCCACTTGTGTGTATATCTACATAATTGTCCACTCTTAATTTCTTGTACTACTCAGTAATCTGAAAGGTAAAATGAATGCTCCTTGAAGTTGAAATTCAAGTTCCTTAGAATGGTGGTTACTACAGGTTTAGAAAAGAGGAAGGCGGGGGATGAAAAGAAGTTGGCTAAGGGGTATAAAAATACAGTTAGATAGAAGGAATAAGTTATAGAATTCAACAGTACGGTAAGAAAATTACAGTTAACAATAATTTATTGTCTATTTCAAAATAGAAGAGAAGAATTATAAGTTTCCAACACAAAGAAAAGATATGTTTGAGGTGATGGATATCCCAATTACCCTGACTTGATCATTACACATTACATACAGGTATCAAAATGTCACATGTATCCCCAAAATATGTACAACTATTCTATATCAATAAAAAATTGAAAACTTCAAACTCTTTTTCCAGCACCATTAAATTTGCAAAAATCATGAGACTGCCCCAAATTTTTCACTTTTTTCACTGAGAAAGCAAGATTTGCCTTCCAGCTAATAACATATCACTATGTACTAGAAAACATGTTTTCCATATAAAAATAAGGGAAGTAAGACTACTATTCCCTGCTCATATGAGGGGACAAAATTACAGGGGCTAATTCCTCCTGATTATGTTTGGCAAAGTTTTTCTGTGCTTCTTTTCCATTTTCTGTGAGATACTGTATCATAATTTAAAGCTCCAGCTCAAAAGCCACTGTAATCAACTAAGAAAACTTTTATGAAGGTTTCTTGGAATAATACATTTCTTTTCATTACAGAGCACAAATTGGATAATTTAGTGTAGGCAATGAATGAAATAGAGGGTATCTGCCCATACTTCCTACCTCTGTATCTTGAGAATCCTGAAAGACAGGGTTTCTCTTATTCCTTTTGGGCTGGGCAGAATGATGATTGTCCTCTTTACTGCCATTTCTTCTTCTTTTCCTGAAAATAAATTGCAAAGAGAGAGTTGTTAGATGAAACAACTCATCTTTTGGATGCTTAAACTGTAAAGCAATGACAACATACATATATGAGACCTTGCCTGAAAAAATATGTCACTATCTGCTATCCCAAGATATAAAAGTCGTAAGTACTCCATCACCAGGCATGAAGATAAAAATGTAATACAAGAACTCTAAGTAAAGTCAAGCTGTACATTTCATTTCTAGAAATAATTTTCGTAACTTTAAATGACCCTTGAAAATAAAGAATACGAGGAATTTAATAGCTAAGTTTTCAAAATCTACCTAATTAGTTTCATTGTCTTGACTCCACGAAGTTACAATTCCAGGGTAAGTGATTTTGAACCCCTTCAGTAACACTTAAGACATGTGTGTCTGCCAGTGTCTACTATTAAGTTCTTATGCCAGTGGTGTAGCGACACTGAAGAGATATTTCTCGTATTCTGAATGTGGTTAGGCACTTACTGTTGCCATACCAGCTAGTATTATGACATAGTTACTGCACTAGATTGTCACCATGAGATTGTGACTGATTACTTCCTTGAAACATTCATTTCTCAAAATTGTTTTCAATGATTGGTAAGATTACATCTTCAGTTTCAAGTTCCTTGTCAATAAGTAATCAGACTGCAGCATTTGACATAGTTTTCACAGCACTCTATTATTAATCAGACATTCTCCCCAGCCATCTGCCTAGAGACTACTTTTGAGTTATTGGCACTCCTAAGAATGGCTGAGTTTACTAATTTTTATAATTTCATTACTCTTTAATCAATTCTCATCTCTAGGAGACTGAGTACTAGTCATGTAGTGCAGTGATTTCTAACACTCTGTTAAATTAAACTGCTTTCTTTAAGAAAAGAAAAAGCAACACATAATAGGAAAAAAAGGAGTTCCTGTACTTGGAACAGGGGCTCTTTAACCACATCCCTCCCTGGATCTGCCTTCCTGTGCCACCCACTAACATAGCCTGACCTCTCTTCTTAAAACTGAGGAAAGAGCAGGCCCAGAGAAGCACAGTGACTCAGACAGTAAAATGAGTAAGTCTGGTAGAGCTGAGGCTGGAAGGAAAGCTCTCTTTAGCCTTGGCCCAAGGTCCTCCAGGAAAGTTTTCAGGAAGTAAAAGTTAATGAAGAACTGCATGTCCAAATCAAACAATATCTTTATGATAAAGAACTTGCCAGTATAAATGAATTCAGCTTATTTGTGTACAGTGTCTAAAAAGGCACTTTTTTTTTGGCAGGAAATGTGACTTTTACCCAGATATGTGAGACATGCTAAAGCAGTTTTAGTGGGATTTGGGGAGAAAAAGACCTTTGTAGTCAGATCAGGCTTGCTTCATAAATACTGTTTACTGTCAACTGTCTGTGTCCCTAATTCCAATAGCATGTTGGTAATTTGGCCCCTAAATTCATAGTCAGTGTATTTTTCTTTATATTGCAAGCTCCTCATTACATGATCTAAATCAATGCAGCAGGCTAGGTTGACTAGCTTTTCACCACTGGAATAAATAACCTTAGGATGCCTTCCAGAAAATAACCTTAGCATACCTTTCAGAAAATAACCTTAGGATGCCTATCCTTCCAGAATCACAGTTCTATGAATTGATCCAGGGCAGGGTCTTTGTCAAAAGATAGCCAATATACTAACAGCTGATCAAAATATGGAGCAACAATAAAACATCCACCGCATCTACCAAGGAAATTCTATGCTACATCTTACTCACCGAAGAAGCCTCAGTGAGATTATTATGAAATGAAAGAAAGAGCCTCGAACCTGGAAAGATCTGGGCTTTGTCCTGAGTCTGTTACCAACCAGCTAAATGGCCTTTGTCAACTGAACTGGCTGAGGCCAGTAAAACTGATTTTTAAGATATCTTAATGTCATAGGCAAATGCTGACTACAAAATGCCGAATAAAAAATCACGTAGAAAACTGCTGCTGTATTACACTCCATTATGACATGATTCATTATATATAAAGAAAAAAAACGACTGGATATAAATATTATTTTATTTCACAATGTTTATTGAGCATCCACTAAGTGCTAGGCACTCCTCCAGGTGCCAGGATAAAAGAGTGAAACAAACACATGCCACAGCTCCTGCCTTCATTAGGGAGCATGGTGATGTTTGTCTTTGATCATGGTATTTTGAGTATTTGAGTACTTTGCGCTCAAGTTTTACTGAAACTTTCAACAGCTTACAATACCTTTGCATTTTTTTTTAAAACACACTAATACTATGAAAATGAATTTTCAAAGTGTGAAGCTGAGTTTAAAAAGCAGAATGTTCAAATTATGAAACAATGTTAATCTCATTTTTTAAAATACAACTTTATGAATGAAAAACATCTAAGGAAATTTATCACAAAATATGATTAATGGTCACGGCTGGGTGATCGGACTGTGGATAAGATTGGCTTCCTTTATTACGCTTTAACAGTCTAACCAAGTTTTCTACCATGAGATTCAGAGACGTTTGTAATGAAAGAATACATTGATAAAGGCCCATAGAACCCTCGTATCACGTGGAGAAAGATGACTAAACCAATCAGAGAAATAGAAATACTAGTTGCTAGGGTACCTAGCAGCCTCACCGAAGAAATGCCAATTTGAAAAACAGAATGCTATTGTCCACTGACTGAGTTTTCGCAAGGGACTACATCCCCACCTCACCCCCGCCTCCAGGGCTTGTAAGGCACTGACAACCAAAGGACCAGCATTTTCTTTCGGAGAAGGGTTCGCGGCATTTTTTTTTTAAGCAAGAAGGGCGGGGCATGAGGCGAGCAGGGCCGCTCCGCCCGGCAACACTGTCACCTGCAGGTCATGAGAGCGCCACCAACCCCGGAAGAAAATACATCTCCGCTGCGTTTCCGCCCCGAGCCGCGAGATCTTGGCTGAGAAAGCAAAGCGTGATGACAGTGGGGACCAGAGAACGAACAGGTACCGGCAAGAAAGGCCCCGACGAACCTACCGTACAGGGCAGCCTCCCATAGCACAGGACAGCCTCGCATCGTCCTGCCCTCGGAACCATAGCAACCACGCAGGAAGTTCCTGCGCCGCCGGACAAACGCAGCCCGGAGGGCGGGGCTGGCCTAGGATTGACGGGCTCTGGGCCTGTGCATCGGAGCCCGGGGAGGTTGGCGCCGGTCTCCTCTGGGTCTGCCGCAGGCTTCCTTCCCTGCTGTTGGGAGCTGACACCTGAGGGACGATCCGCTGAGCGTCAGGATCTGCTGCGCGACTGCCCCAGCCGCCCCATGTTCGAGACCTGTGCCAATCCCATGGACATTCTCCTCCCACCCAGCCAGCCTCTGAACACGCTTCTCAAGTGGTACATGCCCTGTCCTCCTCACAGCCCTCACACCGCTGATCCTCCTCGGCGACCTCAGCGCCCCCGGGGCTGACCAGGCCGTGGCCTGCGCCTCTCTGTCCTTAGGGGGGTTCTCCTCCCACCCACCTAAGTCTCTTCCGCCCGCGGTCACGCCCTGGGCCTCAGGAAAGACCGCCATTTCTTGCATCCCCCACTCTCATAACGGGCAGCACCCGATCCTGTCCTAACAGCTCCCTCTTCCAATGCCCCAGCATCCACAGCCTTCAGCCTCAGCCCCAAGGAGGCCACCTCTCCACTAACCACAACCGCGTTCCTCACCATTTAACCTTCCTTAGCCAGCTTACCCAAAGCTATTAACTCTCTGCCTCCTCCCTACTCTCCTGGCAATCCCCGCCAAGTAGACAATCAATGTACACCCTCCACAAGTGTACCTTCTCTGTCTAGTCTACTTACAAGATCCCTCCACAAGCACCAGCACCCAATTTTCTCATGATAGTCACTGATTTTCCCTTGAGAAAACAGAAACAGTCAGAGAGGGACTCGCACCGCTTCCCAACAGCAGTGGACCTGCACTTATAATCTTGGCTGCTTCCCTGGAGGAAGTGACAGGATCCTACTTGAGACAAGGCCCTTCACCTGGATCCTATACCCTCCACCTTCTTAAGGGATCATCTTTTGCAGTTATGCTTTCACCTGAATTATCATGTTCCTCTATCTGTATTTTATTATCTATAAAGTTGGCAAAGGGAGTGCTAGAGTTTAGGCTCATCCTGGTTCTTGCTGTTAAGTAGGTGATACCACAGGGGGCTGCATTCCCTGAGGATGGGGGTGGGGAGGGGGCAGATGTTGAAAGTGACTGATTCAAGAGCTAAAGATCGTGCCATAAAGGAAGCCTAACCCAGCTAGGGGCTAGGTGACCCTGCAGCCAAGACTGTGGAGAAGACAGCCCTGGACAGGGGACTTTTAGACTGCCATGTTTGTCTCTGCATTGTGCAATTTTAGCAAGAATCCTGCTAAGTTAGTTTAGTTAGAATTTCCCATCATCAGTATCTCAGTTAGGTTCCTCATCCCCCAGGTGATGTCTGGTCACTCTGGCCCACCTTCACCAAGAATCCTGTTAGTTCAATTTAGCCACAATACCCCCTTACCCTTGGTGTTTCCTCTTAGTAATTTTCCATCCATTGCTCCCCACCCTGCTCCTTGGCTATAAATTCCCACTTCTCGTTGTTGTATTTGGAGTGGAACCCAGTTTCTCTCCCTTCACTACAAAACCCCATAGCAGTGGTCCCTACACCTATCCTGATGGTCCTGAATAAAGTCTGCCTTACTGTTCTTTAACAAATGTCATGAATAATTTTTTTCCTTAACATCCTTCACTTGGATCCCATGCCCTTCCACATTCTCAAGGAATAAGCTTTTGTAATGATCATTCATTTTACTTGAATCACCACATTCTCCATGTCTATTGGATCATGCTATCTTCTACAAAGTGGGCAAATAGATGGTTAGAAATGAGGGATTTTGTTTTCTAGAGCTGATCTTGGTTACTGCTGTGTTGTAGGTGAGACCCCAAGGGGCTGCATTCTCTGAGGAAGGTTCGAGGGCTGGAGGATATGGAGATAGGGACTAGGTTACCCTGCAGCTGAGGCTGTGGAGTGGACAACCCTGGTCAGGGGTGGAAGGGAGGATGAAGCCCAGATTCAGAGGGGTCTGCAGAAGCCAGCACACATGGCCTGAGGCTGAGTCAGCGAGGGAGTACCAGATTCTGACCAAGATGAGAGAGACAAAAATGCAAGTTACACCAGCCACAGACATATTGTGAGCAAATCAGAATCACCAGCAGGATTTGGGAGATAAGTTAGCCTTCCTTCAGAAACCACTGAGGACACTGCAATCAACATGAGACTCCTAAGCAATGCAGACCATCTTGCATTGCTGTAAAGAAATACCTGGAGTCTGGGTAATTTATAAAGAAAAGAGGTTTGAATTAGCTCATGGTTCTGCAGGCTGTATAGAAAGCATGGCGCTGGATTTGTCAGAGGCGTTCGAAGCAGCGCAATTCTATCTTGAAAAAAATAGGAAAAATCTAGGAAAAATGAGACTGGGACTTGCTTGGCTGCATTCTCAGGAAGTTAGGTATTTCTAGCTTCTAGATGTTTTTACTGAACAGACCCTGACTCAGGAGTGTCCTGATATCCCGATATCTTGAGAACAGAAGCATTCCTACTTTTGCTTTAAAAATCATAATATCGATTCTTGTAAAATATAGAAATTAAGAAAATTAATCCTTTATCACAAACCCTGGTAGCAGAGCACATCTCCCCATAATCTTTTTTATCCTGTATACAAATGAGTATTGTACCTAAGGTGGATGCATTCCTTTTCTTATTTTTGGGAATACCCTACTCTGTCTACAAAGTAGCTGTACTTTCACCACTTTACTTTCTTAATAAATTTGCTTTTGCTTTGCACTGTAGACTCAACTTGAATTCTTTCTTGGGCAAGATTCAGGAACCCTCTCTTGGGATCTGGATCGGGACCCCTTTCTGGTAACAGCTTCTGGGGAGGCCTCAGGAAGCTTTTACTCATGGTAAAAGGTGAAGCAGGAGCAAGCACTTGACATGGCAAAAGCAGGAGCAAGAGAGAGAGAGAGTTGGAGGAGGGGAGGGAGGCACCACACACTTTTAAATGACCAGACCTCATGATTATTATGTAATGGCCCATTTTGTCCCTTGTAATAATCTCCACTACAAAGTGTGCTTTGTGAGGTATTAATTTGACACCTTGAGTTTTTATGTGATTCATATTTGCAGGGTATATCTTCTTCCATCCTTTACTTGTAACTTGTTTATTTTTAAAGTGAGGTTCTTTTTTTCCCAAGATACAGATTAGTGATAAATATATTGTGAAAATCAAGATCTTCTTGCAGCTGTGAAACAGTAACAGTAAAAATACCAAAAAAATCAGATGTAGAAGCTAATATGGAACTGAAGTGTTATGCAGAAATTCACAGAATAATTTGTTAGGTTCCTTAAAAGAACCTCAATCAAATTTACTGACAGCCTTTATAGAAAGATAACTTGAAACTAAAGTGACACATTTATATGAAAAAGTATTACTTTATCGCCCCATTTTCCGCAGTAGGGTTTTAGATGAAATTTCATGTCACAAAACTGTTCTGTTGCTAAAAATATTTTGAAAATGGCTATATAGGATGATCTCTCAGAGGTTTCTCAGCTTAGAAATTTTGGAATTCAAATATCTTTCTCTAGATTGAATGGAAAAAGTAAAAAGAGAACAATATCATGGGGGAGGAAAATGTCGATCTCCTGTATTTTTCTTTTCTTTCTTCCTAAACTAACTGGTCTGTGTTGGTTCTCAGCTGTGCTGTTAATCCAGGGAAAAGTTGGCCTACAGGAGAACACATGGATTCATTGGGCCCCAAGGCAGTTTTGAATTGCTCAGAAACAACAGCCAGAATAACTTTTGAAAGAATGACTTTTGAAATGGAGATGATTGAGATCTTCTGACATGGTTTGGTGGTGTCCCCACCTTGTGGAAGGGACCTGGTGGGAGGTGATTGAATCATGGGGGCAGGTCTTTCCCATGCTGTTCTCATGATAGAGAGTGGGTCTCACAAGATCTGATGGTTCTATAAGGGGGAGTTTCCCTATACAACCTCCCTCCCTTTGCCTGTTGCCATTCATGTAAGACGTGACTTGCCTTCTGCCATGATTGTGAGGCCTCCCCAGCCACGTGGAACTGTTAGTTCTCCATTAAACCTCTTTTTGTTTTGTTTTGTTTTGTTTGTAAATTGCCCAGTCTCAGGTACATCTTTATCAGCAGGATGAAAACGGACTAATACATCCTCTGATTTATGTTACTTCTCACTCAAGTTGCTCGAAGTGCCTTCTCATCAAGAGCTGTTTGGGTAGAGACAGACACATTTGTTCAGCCCTATTTTTCTCTGTTTTTTTCTCCTCCTTCCTTCCTCTTTCCCTCCCTCCCTCCCTCCCTCCCTCCCTCCCTCCCTCCCTTCCTTCCTTCCTTCCTTCCTTCTTCCTTTCTTCCTTCTTTGTACAAAAATAAGTGAACTTATTTCTTCTCAGTAGAAATATCAGAATATTTCATAAATTTTGTGAGGTTTCTTTTTCTGAAATTTTTATTTTGGGTTGAGGGGCACATGTGCAGGTTTATAATATAGGTAAATGCGTGTCACAGGGGTTTGTTGTACAGATAATTTTGACACTCAGGTATTAAGCCTAGTTATTTTTCCATATCCTCTCCCTCCTCCTACCTTCCACCCTCTGCTAGGCCCCAGTGTGTTGGTCCTTGCTATGTGTCCATGTGTTCTCATCATTTAGCTCCCACTTATAAGTGAGTACATGTGGCATTTGGTTTTCTGTTCCTACATTAGTTTGCTAATGATAATCACCTCCAACTCCATCCATGTTGCTGCAAAGGTCATGATGTTTCTCTTTTTCTTACAGATGCATAGTATTCCATGGTGTATATGTACAACATTGTCTTTATCCAGTCTACTATTGATGGGCATTTAGGCTGATTCTGTCTTTTTTAATTGTGAATAGTGCTTCAATGAACATACTTGTGCATATGTCTTTATATACCCAGTAATGGGATTCTGGGTCAAATGGTTGCTCTACTTTTAGCTTTTTGAGGAATTACCACACTCCTTTCCACAATGGTTGAAATAATTTATACTTCCACCAACGGTGTATAAGCATTGCCTTTTCTCCATAAAGTCACCAGCATCTGTTATTTTTGTCCTTGATTTTTTTATTTAGCCTTATACAGTTTGACTATTTTTTTCTTTGAGACAGGATCTCATCTGTCTGTGAACGTGGATTCTACTAATGTCTGAGACTTCTAGGGATTCCAGCTCTCTCAGTTGCCTATGTTTGAACTTTATGAATTTGTTACATTTCAGTTGTTTCCTTCTTACCCACTTTTATGACTGTCACTTCTCGCACATATGTTCTGCCAGAGGTAACACAGTTTGTGTGTCTCATCTCTCCTCAGAGGGACTTGTCATCCTCTTGTATCAGTTTCCATGGCTGCCTTATTACCTCAGCCCTCTCATGATCTAAAAAAAAATGATAATATAGATTATTAGGCTTTTTCTCATTTTCAGGGCTAAATGACCTTCTCTTGAGCCTTTCTAAATATTATGTGGAGGTAGAGCTCTCCTTTGTTAATATTTTAACTACTGGTACAAAAATGCAGCATTCAAATATTTGAATTAAAAGATAATCCAGGGGATAGCTGACTATGGCTTGGAAGCTAAATCCAGCCCATGGCTCATTTTTGCATAGCTTTAAGAGAAGGACTTTTTTTTTTTTTTTTTTTTTTTTTTACATTTTAAACTCTTATTTTTAAAAACCACAGCAATATGCCACAGAATCTATGTGGCCCACAAAGACCAAAACATTTATTGCCAAGCCTGTTAAAAAAAAATTCATGACCCTGTGTTAATCTAATATCTACTATTCTGCATTACATTAAGGCATACATTTTCAACCAATATTTAATTTATTTACTCACAGACTGAAAAGTATGGATTACTTTCTGATCTTACCCTATCCCCTTAAGAAAACATCCAGCTTTACCAAACCATGTTTTCAGTCTGAGAAACTTGTCCCAGGGCTTAAATGAATACAGAAACATATATCTGAGGTAGGAGATTGTCAGGACTAAAACAGGATCTGATTCAGACAGAATAAAGTGGATAAACTGGCAGAAACCAGCAGATGGCCACAAGGGTGATCCCTGGCTGCCCTTATTGCTTATTATCATGAGACACTCCCACCAGCACCATCACAGTTTACAAATGCCATGGCAATGACCTGGAAGTTACAACAGCTTCCCATGGCAATGGCCTGGAAGTTACCACCTTTCATAGAAAGTTCTAAATATCTCACCCCTCAACTTGCATTAACCTGCCCTTAATGTACGTATCAGTCAATAGAAATGTGTTTGCAAAGACCCCATAGGTTGGTGACTCTGAGTGTAGTGCCTATGAGTCAGCCCTGCTCTGCAAGAAGCAGTTCCATTCAATAAAGGATTGCTGTCTGACACTACCAGCTCACACTTGAAATCTCTCCTGGGCAAAGTCAAGAGCGGTGTCAGGATAAGCTTCAATTTTGGGGCTAGCCTATCCTGCATCAGTTTCAAAGGGAGAATTTTTCCAAGTATTCCATGACTCTGTATTTCTCAAGGTCATTTAAAAAAAAGTCAATATCTCAGAATCTTTCATTCTATGTCTTGGTCAATGTGTCATTTATGTAAGCCTGATGGTGACATACCTCAAGTGTAACGACTGTTAGTCTATTATAAATGCAGTAGAATTATTGCCCAGTAAAACGTAACATCAAATATCCATATTTAATTGCATTGGACTCCTCCAAGTACTTACAGGAAAGTTGGTAAGAATATATATTCACACTTGAAAATATTTTGGAATACGTGTAAAATGGATCAAATCCAAATACCACAGATGGCACTGTCACTAGATGCTAATGAAGTACATAGTAGGAACCACAAGAGACAGTCAATAATAAAGGGGGGAAATGAAAGGGAACACATCAAAGCACCATCAGACGAGTGCAGAAGTACACACATGAACACACCCTGTAGCTGCAGAAACACATGGTAGGAACTAAAGCCCCACCACTAATTAGATTTTTTCTCACCAACTCAGGAGTTCGCAAATGAGTTTGCTAAGGGTCAAATGCCCACAATAAAACTGACCAATTTAAACATCACTGAGAGTTACTTAAACCATTATGTAGAAAGCTACAGACAACAGTGAATTTATTCTGAGCAAGTTTTAATCCATCATCTTCACAGATGGCTAAAGAAAGGGCCTCTAAACATTTTGTCTCGTAATCTCTAAGGTAGTGACCTTCAAACTCTTTTATTATAATGCATGAGAAATACACAGTTTGTATATATTTCAGTACACAAATGAAATATAAGTATGTATATGTGGGTATGCCATGTATTTGTATATTTTGTATGCAATGGATACTATTTACTAATTATTTTATCTCATTTCTTTAAAATTATCATTCTTTGAACTCATCCAGCTGGTCAAGGGTTATCTCCCACAAGAATGGTGGGAAGAAGCTTAAATTTGGCATGAGGTTAAACATCGCCCTTTTAAGCTGGAGTGTGGCTACTCAGTAATCATTAAAATCCAGGTCTCCGTGAAGCACAACTATGCAGCCATCTGATGCTGTGACTTTGATCGTGTGCTAATTAGTTGCTCACAGAAAGTCTAAATCCAGAAATCACTATCTCCCATTCTTTGAGAACTTCTGAGTGCACTATACTAAAAACTAGAATTAACAAGAAAGATAAAAGATACACTAAATATTAGGTCAGGATTATGACAGCTCTTATTCCAAAAAAGAAACAAAAACAAAACAAAACCAAAACCAAAACGAGGACCGGGTGCGGTGGCTCACGCCTGTAACCCCAGCACTTTGGGAGGCCAAGGTGGGTGGATCACTAGGTCAGGAGTTCAAGACCTGCCTGGCCAACATGGTGGAACCCCATCTCTACTAAAAATACAAAAATTAGCCAGGAGTGGTAGCGCATGCCTGTAGTCCCAGCTACTCGGGAGGCCAAGGCAGGAGAATCACTTGAACCTGGGAGGTGGAGGTTGCAGTGAGCCGAGATTGTGCCACGGCACTCCAACCTGGGTGACAGAGTGAGACTTCATCTAAACAAACAAACGAACACCTTGAAGAACCACAATTCCTACTCAAGCTGCTTTTTAGAGACAGAGAAATTGAGACATCTCTCTTTTCCTACTCAAGGCATTTCCTTAAGGGAAACCCAGCTGGATGGAATATATAGGAGTCACCTCAACTATATTTCCTAATTTACTTACAAAAAGCTACGTCTGATCAGGGCCCCCTTCCTATGCTTCCTTTTCATGTACTATTTCCCACATTAAACTGCTAAGTAATATAAAAGTAAAGACAACAGGAATCATGCACACAGCTTACTGTCTATGTTAGTGTGAGTTTATACTCCACTAGCTTCATCAACATAAGTTTACTAATACAGGAATCTCTTGCTTAGGAAAATAAACGTTGCAAAGAACTTTACTGTTCATTTCAGCAGCTGCCTGAAAGATCCATCAACTCCTCAATAAAAAGTGTCAAATGACGTTTTTCAATCCCAAAACTCTTTGAAGCCCTAGTCTAAAAATCCTTGCCTTGTTGACTCCATCAATCCTAAATCATTATGATTCCTACCCAATTCTAACAAAACTGTCCCCGACTTTAAAAGACCCACTTTACACCAGATTTCAAAATCAGAATAAATGTGCCTAAAGCCAGTCCACATCTGACATACTAGTGGCTCTTTTGAGGTAGTGCTCTTCCTTACAGTGTTATGCAAATAATGTCGGAGCTGCCTTATGAACAGGTTATTTGGATGCTATTTGGGGAGTACAGTTTATGATCAGCACAGTCACTACTGCTGTGCATCATGTCACAGTAGACTGAGCCTAGATCCTACCACCAACATCTATGGAGATTTCTGAACTATACACTGCCTGAATGACCTACAGGTATATTCATGTAAATCTGTTACTATTCCAGAGACTTAAATGTGCAATAACACAACCTAAAAATAGTAAACAGGTGTGTATTTATTTAGTTTGCATTAGAATTTAGTTAAACTCATTGCAAGCATTACAGAAAACACAGAACCAAATAAAAATTGGTTAATCAAAGCATGTATAAAAATTGGCCAAGGTGGGAGGATCACTTGAGCCCAGGAATTCAAGACCAGCCTGAACAACACAGTGAGACCACTGTCTAAAAAAATAAATCAATCAATTGCCCAGGTGTGGTGTCCACACATGTAGTACCAGCCCCTCAGGGGAACTGCTTCTTGAGGATTTCTTGAGCCCAGGAGATCGAGGTTGCAGTGAGGTATGGTCATGCCACTGCCCTCCAGCCTGGGTGACTGAGCGACATCCTGTCTAAAGAAAAGCATTTATAAATATAGATATGAAAATAATTTAGTTCTTTCACAAAAGGTCTTTCTGAAACACGTCCTCCACTAAGGGTGATATGGGACTGTCTGTTCCCAAAGTTTCTGGATGCATGAGAATGGCTGGGCAAGAGACAAAACAAAACAAAAAGATCTCTCAAGTCCCTTTCTTTATGTTCCTGAGACCCTGTGGATGTGAGTCTGGGGACAGCAGGAAAACCCTGTCCGGCCCTGCATGTGCCTGACTTAATAATGTGCATGCCCCTTGCTGGGCAAGTCCTTTGTTGCTCATGTGCCTTAGTGTCTGTCTCCTGTCCCTGCAGAGTCCTGACAGATGGTGACTTTTTTATTTTATTTTATTTTATTTTATTTATTTTTTATTGTTTTTAGATGGAGTCTGGCTCTGTTGCCCAGGCTGGCGTGCAGTGGCATGATCTTGGCTCACTGCAAACTCCACTTCCCAGGTTCTAGCAATTCTTCCTCAGCCTCCCCAGTGGCTGGGACTACAGGTGCATGCCACCACGTCCGGCTAATTTTTTGAATTTTAGGAGAGATGGGATTTCAACGTGTTGCCCAGGCTGTTCTCGAAATCCTGAGCTCAGACAATCTGTCTGCCTCGGTCTCCCAAAGTGTTAGGATTACAGGCGTGAGCCACTGGGCCTGGCGACAGATGGTGACTTCTTTCGTTCTTGCCAACTAGGATCTAGCCAATAGGTCTGCAGATCATTCCTCCCAGAAGTTGAAGGGGGAGTGAGCGTGAGGAGGGGCGGGTGGTCTTTGCGTGCATCAGGCGACTGGATCCATGGCCATATAGAGAAAAGGGTTGCGAAGTGGTCATCCTTCTACTAAAAGGCAGTGATGCTGCCATGGCCTCGTCGTCGTGGGGAGACCAGACAAGGGAGGAAGGAGGACCCTGGAGGGGAGGAGGGTCAGCTGAACGTGGAGTGAGTTGTGAAGGGGTACACTATTTGAGGTCTTTGAGTCCCTAGAGCATATGAATCCGCCCACAGAGGACGGATTTCAACCTCCTTAGTGGGGACCTGGGAAGGAGAGGAGGACTGGACGTGGCGGGACAAGGAGGGGCAACTCAGCCCACAGGACAAAGTCAGATCTCACTGCGCATGCTTCTTGGGTGGCCGCCTCAGTGCGCATGTTCACTAGGCTTCTTCTGGTCGACCACTTTGCAGCACGTTGCAAACGCTATGGAGCTGAGAGGTTGTGAGGATTGCTTTCCTGCTGTCTGAACTCTTTCTCCCCTACTGAAACGTAGCGGGTAGGTCCGCAGGGCAGTCCTTCCGGGAGGTGAAGTGAGAATGAGTGTGAGGAGGAGCCAGTAAGCTTCTAAATGGGTCAGGCTGCGTGGTCCCTGGCTCAGAGGTAGAAGTGCCTAAAGGTCGTTGTCCTTCTCATGCGGCACCACAGCCATGGGCCTTCTGGTCTTGGCAGGGCCACAACTAGGGAGGAAGGAGGGCCACGGAGTGGAGGGGGGTCAGGCGGAGATGGGGCGACTGCTGGGGTTGCTGTTGGAGGTATCAGAGTCCTGGAAGCATCTGGAACCCCCAACAGAGGACAGATTCCAGACTCCTAGGTGGGGAGTCTGGGTGGGTGGGAAGGAATGGGAAGGGACGAAGTGCGTGGCAAGGAAGGAGCCTAGAAACTGGGAATGCCGTGGGCTGGTGACCACAGCCCTGAGGTCTGTAGAGTGCCTGGCAGAGGTGGCCCGTGAGGAGCAGCCAACGCTGTGTCGCAATTTCTGAACTCCACCATGGAGGTTTGAATGGGCGGGGCTCTGCATTCCAACAAAATTTGATTTTAGGGGGCAAATGGGCCTAGCAAATGGGTGTGTGGGCAAAGCCGTTGTCACTCAAATTTTAATTCTCTAGCTGTATTTTCCTAAATGTCTCCGTGATGGAGAGTTCAATTGTGACACCAAAAACCTTATCAGAAATTTCCTGCGTCTTTGCCAGGAGCCTTAAGACATTGCTGTGCTAGCTTGACCAAGAAGTTGCTTTGCAAGTATACAATTCAGAAGACATACACACACATTTGCCCCTGGGACTTACTTTCAAAGTTTTTCCAAATTAAAAAAAAATTACAAGTTAACATTTGTCCATAAAAGTGGCCAAATATAGCTATCCTCTCAAGTGCATTTTCCCAATCACCATATTCTGTTTGCAGAGTGAAATATAAGGTACCAAGGAGGATCAACATATAGGCCTATACCAAGATGAAGTTTATGACCTTCTGAGCTGACTGTGCCTCTGCTTGTGAGTGCCTTAACGTT
This sequence comes from Macaca fascicularis, assembly GCF_037993035.2. NCBI lineage: Eukaryota > Metazoa > Chordata > Mammalia > Primates > Cercopithecidae > Macaca > Macaca fascicularis. The sequence goes on from NC_088395.1 coordinate 55,261,265, forward strand.
CAATATTTTCTATTAGCAGAACGTTATTTTTGTGATAGTGTTGTTAAACTAGTATACATACACTGATAAAGGTCTTCCGTGCTGATAAAAAAGTGATCATGGCATCTCATGAAGGACAGACTAATCCAAGAGGATTATGTTCTGGTTTTGTCTGAATGGATGATCTTCTGTTCCCCGGTTTTTTGCCCATGACTTCCTTCTTGTGCTTATTGATAACTGATTGCACACATCTGTACCAAGATAGATTAAAATGGCTTCCAAAGCCCTTGAGGGTGACTGTCTTAGAGTAAACTCTCTGTGGGAAGAGTAACTTTATGAAACATTAAGAATATGAAATAGTGTTGGAGAAATGTCTTTAGACTTATGATCAGAAGTATCTATGTATTCTGTATACTTATATTATTGAGATGTATGTCAGTGTATTTACACACACTCACTGCTCCTGGTCCCGGGAGCCCAGTCATGAAGAGTCTCAAGAAGAGGAACCACTAACTGAAAGTCGAGATCCTACACCTGGTCAGGAAAGAGAAGAAGATCAGGGTGCAGCTGAGATTCAAGGTGCTGGGAAGGGAAAAAAAGATGTCTGTGGGAAGGGGAGGAGGCCTATGTGTGCATCACGCATTATGCCATGACCAGTAAGGGGAGGAAAGAAAACATTAGGAAAGGATCGCAAACATTTGCTGAAATTTGGCTGTAAAAGTGAAGAGTATAGTTTGCCATCTTATGCAGTCTCTGGATATAATGAATCTTCTCTTTTTCTTTGCGATCTACTTTGTATGCTTGCAAATACAGTCCTTGCTAAATTAGGACTTAGGTGACCACAGCCTTGAGTTCTGTAGAGCACTTGGTAGAGGTGTCCAGTGAAGAGCACCCAGCACTGTGTTGCATCTTCTCAACTCCACCCTGGAGATTCGAATGGGAGGGGCTCTGCATTCCAACAAAACTTGAGTTTTGAAACCATCTGATGTAAGAAAATGTACATTATTTCACTAGTGTAATTTGATCTTCTTAGAATGTTGTATCATCTTCTCAGCTGTGGTGTCCACAGTGTTGTATGCACCCTTTAATAGCACATAGAGTGCCAAGTCACCCTACCTTGTAACACCCTGAATAAAGCCCATTTGCATAGGGATGTTAGCCCCATTTTATAAATAAGAAAACTGAGGCTCATGGGTTGAGGTTTACCAAAGAACACTTGAGTCATGGAGACAGAATTCATATTTCGTTTCAAGATGATGATTCTTCCTATCATCTATGCTGTAAGAGAAAGTGACTGGTTTTGCTTAAGATGCATAATACTCAAATATGGCTGTACTATAAGGTACTTCAGTATTGGCTCAGGACAAAACACAGTTCAGTGAAGCAGGATAGAAATTCCAGAAAAGAGCTCAATGAATGACAGCCACTGTTTCCTTTCATTGGTGTTTTTGACAGTATGTTTGGTAAAAGTTGGATAATTCAGGACACTGGCATATGGATAGCTATATTAGTATGATTTTGAGGGACTTTTAAAAGTTGTTTAAACACTTTTATAATTAGAAAACTTAAAGTGCCATAAGATTATCATGAAACAGAAATTGTTTCCTCAACAGGTAGCATTTTCAAGGTAAACACTGACAGAATTTGGGCCATGGATTATTTAGCAATTCACTGTTAAGGGGTTTCCAGAATATGGCTGTCCATAATGCTGGTTTGTTTGTTTGTTTATTTATTTATTTATTTATTTTAAATTATACTTTAAGTTCTGGGATGTATGTGCAGAATGTGCAGGTTTGTTACAGAGGTATACACATGCCATGATGGTTTGCTGCACCCATCAACCTGTAATCTACATTGGGTATTTCTTCTAATATTCTCCCTCCCCTAGCGCCCCCAGCCCCCAACAGGCCCTGGTGTGTGATGTTCCCCTCCCTGTGTCCATGTGTTCTCATTGTTCAACTCCCACTTATGAGTGAGAACATGCAGCGTTTGGTTTTCTTTTCCTGTGTTAGTTTGCTGAGAATGATGGTTTCCAGCTTCATCCATGTTCCTGCAAAGGACATGAACTCATCCTTTTTTTTTTATGGCTGCGTAATATTCCATGGTGTATATGTGCCACATTTTCTTTATCCAGTCTATCATTGATGGGCATTTGGGTTGGTTCTGTGTCTTTGCTATTGTGAATAGTGCTGCAATAAACATATGTGTGCATGTTTCTTTATAGTAGAATGATTTATAATCCTTTGGGCATATACCCAGCTATTTATTTGCACTCAACTTCCTGTACTCTCACTGTGGGACAGTGATTTTGCTGTTGTTGTTGGTACTTTATTCTCATTGAGATTCATCTATGGAAAGTTACATATAGGGCCTTTGGACCTAAGCATAACTTTAATTAATTTTAACCAGAAAATTTTCAAGTTACTTCAACAAGGGATGGGTGTCACGACTGTATGACTTGTCATAAGCCAGCCAATACATTGATGTAAACTTTCAGAAAATTACATTTAAGTTATGATTAAAATGCTATTTATGTGGCAGACTTCAGATATCTTAGATAGTTGATACTTGCTATTCATAATACACAACGGTAACATATGGAAAATGTAGGTGTAGTGTGGTTTATCCTTAGATTGTCATTTAAAATAAGATTTCAGGCCAGGACCAGTGCCTCATGTATATAATCCCAAAACATTGGGAGGACAAGGCCAGCAGATCCTTGAGCCCAGGAGTTTGAGGCCAGCTGGGCAACACGGGGAAACCCCATCTCTACCAAAAAATACAAAAATTATACTTGGTGGTGGCATTCACCTGTAGGCTCAGCTACTCGTGAGGCTTAGACAGGAGGATCCGTTGAGCCCAGAAGGTTGGGCCTGCAGTGGGCCGAGGTGGTACCACTGCACTGCAGCCTGGACAGAGTGAGACCCTGCCTCAAAAAACAATTAAATACATAAAATAAGACTTCATAATATGAGAAAATGAAATTGTAACATTTTTGCATCACATTTATTATGACACTAGCCTACAGGTTTTTATTTCATAATCCTGAGGAAAAGAATATTATCATTTCCTTATTTTTATTTTATGTTTGTCTGCTTCAGTTGATAATTTTTGCATTTTTAAGTGTCTGACCTGGAAGCTGATCTCCAAGAGCTGTCTCAGTGAAAGACTGGGAATGAATGCAGAGATGATCCTGATGTCAAGGGGAAGATTCTGCCAAAACTAGAGCATTTTAAAATGCCAGAAGCAGGTACGTTATCCAATAAATGCAAAATTAGGTGCTTTGTGTTTTCTACAAAATTATACTTTTGATAATAAAAAGAGAGAATATTAGTGCCCCTTTAAAAACAGAACTCAAATGCAGACTTTCTTTGAAAGGTAGTTCAGACCCTGAATGCCTGACTGCAAGACTTAAACACTATCAGATACAGAAACAAATTGGGTCAAAGCCATATTGAATCGTCAAATGTGAAAGCATTTTCTTCTGAGTATAACCAACAGCTAACAATTTTCGGATTAGTTTTTAATTTCTACTTTTAAAAAATACATTGTAATACCATTTGTAATACAGTTTGTGTGAAATGTGCTGAGAACTGAAGAGTATTCTAGTACCAGCTCTACCATAATTTGTGAGATTCTTAATGAATCCCATAAATTCTACACCCACGTTTGCTCTTATTGAAAATAGTGAATGAACATCAGATTAAATTCCATTTCAGTGCTGATTTCTGCATGCTGTGGTTTTGTTGGGTAGAATACACAGATACTCGACTTTCATGATTTGTTCATCATAATAATCAGCTTCAGTTCAATTATAATATCTGAATTGAGACTTCATTGCTCCTAAGAAAATAAACAACCACTCTGCTTGATATTTGTTTCTCTATATGGAGACCTTAATGACTGTTCTTGGATTTTGTCAACTTCTGAATTCGGTGGCTCTTAGTGAAGCCTTGAATATCTGAATAATAGAATGGCAGGAGACAGGTTTCTGTGGCACGTGAAGTAGGGAGAATGCATGTAGGTCAGTGAGCATGCTCCTTGCCCTACTGTTAGTCTTCATGAGCTACTGTGTGTAATTAGATTGAAGACACATATAATAGAATCACCTCTAACTATATCATAGATTACATATTACAAATTTCTATCTTGAGATGTCAGTTAATAGGATCTAAAGTTTAAAGTCCGAGGGCACGCCCAAGATGGCCGTATACGAACAGCTCCAGCCTCCAGCTCCCAGCATGAGCGACACAGAAGACGAGTGATTTCTGCATTTTCAACTGAGGTACCGGGTTCATCTCACTGGGGCATGTCGGACAGTTGGTGCTGGTCTGTGGGTACAGCCCGACCAGCAAGAGCTGAAGCAGGGCGAGGCATCACCTCACCTGGGAAGCACAAGGGGGAAGGGAATTCCTTTTCCTAGCCAAAGGAAATTGAGACACACAACACCTGGAAAATCAGGTAACTCCCACCCTAATACTGTGCTTTACCAATGGTCTTAGCAAACGGCACACCAGGAGGATATATCCCACACCTGGCCCAGAGGGTGCCATGCTCACGGAGCCTCCCTCATTGCTAGCACAGCAGTCTGAGATCTAACTGCAAGGCAGCAGCGAGGCTGAGGGAGGGGCACCTGGCATTGCTGAGGCTTAAGTAGGTAAACAAAGCCACTGGGAAGCTCGAATTGGGTGGAGCCCACCACAGCTCAAGGATGCCTGCCTGCCTCTGTAGACTCCACCTCTGGGGACGGGGCATAGCTAAACAAAAAGCAGCAGAAACCTCGGCAGAGGAAAATATCCCTGTCTGACAGCTTTGAAGAGAGCAGTGGATCTCCCAGCATGGAGGTTGAGATCTGGGAACAGACAGACTGCCTGCTTAAGTGGGTCCCTGACCCCTGAGTAGCCTAACTGGGAGACATCCCGCACTAGGTGCAGACTGACACCTCACACCTCACAAGGCTGGGTACAACCCTGAGACGAAGCTTCCAGAGCAAGAATCAGACAGCAACACTCGCTGTTCAGCAACATTCTATCTTCTGCAGCCTCCGCTGCTGATACCCAGGCAAACAAGATCTGGAGTGGACCTCAAGCAAACTCCAACAGACCTACAGCTGAGGGTCCTGACTGTTAGAAGGAAAACTAACAAACAGAAAGGACACCCACACCAAAACCCCATCAGTACATCACCATCATCAAAGACCAAAGGCAGATAAAACCACAAAGATGGGGAAAAAGCAGGGCAGAAAAGCTGGAAATTCAAAAAATCAGAGCGCATCTCCCCCTCCAAAGGAACGCAGCTCATCGCCAGCAATGGAGCAAAACTGGACGGAGAATGACATTGATGAGTCAAGAGAAGAAGGCTTCAGTAAATCAAACTTCTCAGAGCCAAAGGAGGAACTACATAACCAGTGCAAAGAAACTAAAAACCTTGAAAAAAGATTTGACAAATGGCTAACTAGAATAACCAATGTAGAGAAGTCCTTAAAAGAACTGATAGAGATGAAAACCATAACACGAGAACTACGTGACAAATGCACAAGCTTCAGTAACCGAGTTGAACAACTGGAAGAAAGAGTATCAGCGATTGAAGATCAAATGAATGAAATGAAGCGAGAAGATAAGTGTAGAGTAAAAAGAAATGAACAAAGCCTCCAAGAAATATGGGATTACATGAAAAGACCAAATCTACATCTGATTGGTGTGCCTGAAAGTGACGGGGAAAATGGAATCAAGCTGGAAAACACTCTGCAGGATATCATCCAGGAGGACTTCCCCAACCTAGTAAGGCAGGCCAACATTCAAATTCAGGAAATACAGAGAACACTACAAAGATACTCCTCGAGAAGAGCAACTCCAAGACACATAATTGTCAGATTCATCAAAGTTGAAATGAAGGAAAAAATGTTAAGGGCAGTCAGAGACAAAGGTCGGGTTACCCACAAAGGGAAGACCATCAGACTAACCGCAGATCTCTCAGCAGAAACTCTACAAGCCAGAAGAGAGTGAGGGCCAGTGTTCAACATTCTTAAAGAAAATAATTTTCAACCCAGAATTTCTTATCCAGCCAATCTAACTTTCATAAGTGAAGGAGAAATAAAATCCTTTACAGACAAGCACATGCTTAGAGATTTTGTCACCACCAGGCCTGCCTTACAAGAGATCCTGAAGGAAGCACTAAACATGGAAAGGAACAATAGGTACCAGCCATTGCAAAAATATGCCAAAATGTAAAGTCCATTGATGCAAGGAAGAAACTGCATCAACTAATGAGCAAAATAACCAGCTAATATCATAATGACAGGATCAAGTCCACACATAACAATATTAACCTTAAATGTAAATGGACTAAATGGTCCAATTAAAAGACATAGACTGGCAAATTGGATAAAGAGTCAAGGCCCATCAGTTTGCTGTATTCAGGAGACCCATCTCACATGCAGAGACACACATAGGCTCAAAATAAAGGGATGGAGGAAGATCTACCAAGCAAATGGAAAACCAAAAAAAAGCAGGGGTCGCAATCCTAGTCTCTGATAAAACAGACTTTAAACCATCAAAGATCAAAAGAGACAAGGCTATTACACAATGGTAAAGGGATCAATTAATCAGGAAGAGCTAAATATCTTAAATATATATGCACCCAATACAGGAGAACCCAGATTCATAAAGCATGTCCTTAGAGACTTACAAAGAGACTTAGACTCCCATACAATAATAACGGGAGACTTTAACACCCCACTGTCAACATTAGACAGATCAACGTGACAGAAAGTCAACAAGGATATCCAGGAATTGAACTCAAGTCTGCACCAAGCAGACCTAATAGACATCTACAGAACTCCCCACTCCGAATCAACAGAATATACATTCTTCTTAGCATCACATCACACTTATTCCAAAATTGACCACATAATTGGAAGTAAAGCACTTCTCAGCAAATGTAAAAGAACAGAAATTATAACAAACTGTCTCTCAGACCACAGTGCAATCAAACTAGAACTCAGGACTAAGAAACTCAAATAAAACCTCTCAACTACATGGAAACTGAACAACCTGGTTCTGAATGACTACTGGGTACATAACAAAATGAAGGCAGAAATAAAGATGTTCTTTGAAACTAACGAGAACAAAGATACAACATACCAGAATCTCTGGGACACATTTAAAGCAGTGTGTAGAGGGAAATATATAGCACTAAATGCCCACAAGAGAAAGCAGGAAAGATCTAAAATTGACACCCTAACATCACAATTAAAAGAACTAGAGAAGCAAAAGCAAACACATTCAAAAGCTAGCAGAAGGCAAGAAATAACTAAGATCAGAGAAGAACTGAAGGAGATAGAGACACAAAAAATGCTTCCAAAAATCAATGAATCCAGGAACTGGTTTCTTGAAAATAGCAACAAAATTGATAGACTGCTAGCAAGATTAATAAAGAAGAAAAGAAAGAAGAATCAAATAGATGCAATAAAAAATAATAAAGGGGATATCACCACTAACCCCACAGAAATACAAACTACCATCAGAGAATACTATAAACACCTCTATGCAAATAAACTAGAAAACCTAGAAGAAACGGATAATTTCCTGGACACTTACACTCTCCCAAGACTAAACCAGGAAGAAGTTGAATCCCTGAATAGACCAATAGCAGGCTCTGAAATTGAGGCAATAATTAATAGCCTACCAACCAAAAAAAGTCCAGGACCAGATGGATTCACAGCTGAATTCTACCAGAGTTACAAGGAGGAGTTGGTACCATTCCTTCTCAAACTATTCCAATCAATAGAGAAAGAGGGAATCCTCCCTAACTCATTTTATGAGGCCAACATCATCCTGATACCAAAGCCTGACAGAGATACAACAAAAAAAGAGAATTTTCGACCAATATGTCTGATGAACATCGATGCAAAAATCCTCAATAAAATACTGGCAAACTGAATCTAGCAGCACATCAAAAAGCTTATCCACCATCATCAAGTGGGCTTCATCCCTGGGATGCAAGACTGGTTCAACATATGCAAATCAAGAAACGTAATCCAGCATAGAACCAAAGACAAAAACCACATGTTTATCTCAATAGATGCAGAAAAGGCCTTTAACAAAATTCAACAGCCCTTTATGCTAAAAACTCTCAATAAATTTGGTATTGATGGGATGTATCTCAAAATAATAAGAGCTATTTATGACAACCCCACAGCCAATATCATACTAAACGGGCAAAAACTGGAAGCATTCCCTTTGAAAACTGGCACAAGACAGGGATGCCCTCTCTCACCACTCCTATTCAACATAGTGTTGGAATTTCTGGCTAGGACAATCAAGCAAGAGAAAGAAATAAAGGGTATTCAGTTAGAAAAGAAGAAGTCACATTGTCCCTGTTTGCAGATGACAGGATTGCATATTTAGAAAACCCCATTGTCTCAGCCCAAAATCTCCTTAAGCTGATAAGCAACTTCAGCAAAGTCTCAGGATACAAAATCAATGTGCAAAAGTCACAAGCATTCGTATACACCAGTAACAGACAAACAGAGAGCCAAATCATGAATGAAATTCCATTCACAATAGCTTCAAAGAGAAGAAAATACCTAGGAATCCAACTTACAAGGGATGTAAAGGACCTCTTCAAGGAGAACTACAAACCACTGCTCAGTGAAATAGAAGAGGACACAAACAAATGGAAGAACATACCATGTTCTTGGATAGGAAGAATTGATATCCTGAAAATGGCCATACTGCCCAAGGTAATTTATAGATTGAATGCCATCCCCATTAAGCTACCAATGACTTTCTTCACAGAATTGGAAAGAAACTGCTTTAAAGTTCATATGGAACCAAAAAAGAGCCCACATTGCCAAGACAATCCTAAACCAAAAGAACAAGCTGGAGGCGTCATGCTACCTGACTTCAAACTGTACTACAAGGCTACAGTAACGAAAACAGCATGGTACTGGTACCAAAACAGAGATATAGACCAATGGAACAGAACAGAGTCCTCAGAAATAATACCACACATTTACAGCCATCTGATCTTTGAAAAACCTGAGAAAAACAAGAAATGGGGAAAGGATTCCCTATTTAATAAATGGTGCTGGGAAAATTTGCTAGCCATAAGTAGAAAGCTGAATCTGGATCCTTTCGTTATTCTTTATACGAAAATTAATTCAAGACGGATTAGAGGCTTAAATGTTAGACCTAAAACCATAAAAACCCTAGAAGAAAACGTAGGCAATACCATTCAGGACATAGGCATGGGCAAGGACTTCATGTCTAAAACCCCAAAAGCAACAGCAACAAAAGGCAAAATTGATTAATGGGATCTAATTAAACTAAAGGGCTTCTGCACAGCAAAAGAATCTGCCATCTGAGTGAACAGGCAACCTACAGAATGGGAGAAAATTTTTGCAATCTACTCATCTGACAAAGGGCTAATATCCAGAACCTATAAAGAACTCAATCAAATTTACAAGAAAAAAACGCCATCAAAAATTGGGCAAAGAATATGGACACTTCTCCAAGGAAGACATTCATACAGCCAACAGACTCATGAAAAAATGCTCATCATCACTCGCCATCAGAGAAATGCAAATCAAAACCACAATGAGATACCATCTCACACCAGTTACAATGGCGATCATTAAAAAAATCAGGAAACAACAGGTGCTGGAGAGGATGTGGAGAAATAGGAACGCTTTTACACTGTTGGTGGGACTGTAAACTAGTTCAACCATTGTGGAAAACAGTGTGGCGATTCCTCAAGGATCTAGAACTAGAAATACCATTTGACTCAGCCATCCCATTACTGGGTATATATCCAAAGGATTATAAATCATGCTGCTATAAAGACACATGCACATGTATGTTTATTGCAGCACTATTCACAATAGCAAAGACTTGGAATCAACCCAAATATCCATCAGTGACACACTGGATTAAGAAAATGTGGCACACATACACCATGAAATACTATGCAGGCATAGAAAAGGATGAGTTTGTGTCCTTTGTAGGGATGTGGATGCAGCTGGAAACCATCATTCTCAGCAAACTGTCACAAGAACAGAAAACCAAATACCGCATGTTCTCACTCATAGGTAGGAATTGAACAATGAGATCACTTGGACACAGGAAGGGGAACATCACACACCGGGTCCTATTGTGGGGAGGGAGTGGGGGGATGGATAGCATTAGGAGATATACCTAATGTAAATGACGAGTTAATGGGTGCAGCACACCAACATGGCACATGTGTACATGCGTAACAAACCTGCATGTTTTGCACATGTACCCTAGAACTTAAAGTGTAATAAAAAATAAATAAATAAAGTTTAAAGTCCATAGCTCACTAATTCCTGAGTAGTCAGCATATTTTACCATATTTTCTAAATTGCCAACTGTTAATTAGAAGAGCTTCTAAATTTAAAGGAAACACTCCATGTTTATGGAGGAAATTACCTAGATGTTTTTACTCTACACTGCTGAACCATTTCATTAGACTTACATTAAAGGATAGTTTTCAGACTATTTCCAGTAGCCTATTGAACAAGCCTCAGTTGCATTCTTAGGAAAATCATAGCCTTAAATGCAGATCTTATTAAAGCGGATAGCAAATTACATGATACAAGAAAATCATAATAAAAAACAAAACTAGTAATAATAAAAGAGCAACAGAATAAACCTAACAGAAGAGGAAAGAGGTAGTGAATAAAAGAAAGGTATGAATTGTTAGTAAAAGGCAAACTAATCCATAAATAATAAATTTAACAGCTTGTTCTTTTGAAAAATAGCTACGAATAGAGTATCCAGTAGTATATAGTAGTTTACACTATCTAGAAGAAAATGGAAAAAGATGAATACGGAATATGTATAAGATGCAGGTTTTGAATATAGGGCATAATAGAAAATGAATACATTCTTGAACTCTAATATTTTCAAAGTATGGATGAAATTACTGATATAAGAACACACTCATTATTTAATATATTCCTATAATACCTGAATATCTAAACATTGCAAAGACTGTAGAAGTACTTGTGACATTTGCCTGTTGTCCCTCAAAAACACTTACTTTTAGAAACAAAAATTTTCTTCTTCACATGTCTTACTCTTCTTTTCCATTTCCCTCTATTTCTGTTTCCTTTTTTGCCACACTGTTCATGATATATACTTATTTGATGTTTTGATGTCAAAAACGATAGTGATAGCTTAACACTAATGTAGCTATATAATTAATTATGTAAATGGAAATACTTTCCTAGTGAAAAAAGAGTCATTGTGGTAATAAAGTTAATGGCCCCTAAGATAGAAGAAACACCTGCCAAGTGGAGATAGAAGATGGTCGGATCCAGAGACTCCTACATGTGCTAGATTTCCTGCTAAAGGGGGATAAACCGTTCAGCTGGTTCCAGCGCCAGCTTCTACTATTGAGGATGCAAGTGGAAGTAGAAAAGATGGGGGAAGAAGTCAGAAACTCATGTTATTTATTCTGGGGAATGCCATGTCGGTGCACCAATTATCAGAGGGACTAATCAGTTGCTGAATCCCCCAATTATGATTGGTATTACCAGAAAGAGGATCATGATGAATATATGGGTGGTAACAATAACATTGTAGATCTGATCATCCCCTAGTGGAGTTCCTGATTGGCCTAATTCTGCTTGAATTGGGAGGTTTAAGGCAGTGCCTACTATCCCTTCCCATGTGCCAAATAGCAGGTATAGAGTTCCTATGTCTTTGTGGTTAGTTGAAAACAATCAACAATTGATGAACACAAGAGGGAAAAAAGGTAAAATAGCTGAGTAAGCATTGGACTGTAAATCTAAACGCCTCTTTTTAGCAGCCCTGAGGGGATTTCTCATGTTGAATTGCAAATTCAAAGGAGAAAGGGGATTCTCTCGTCTTTGCCTCCCAATGGCGGGAGAAGTAGATTGAAGCCAATTGATTAGGGTGTTTAGCTGTTAACTAAATTTTCTTGGGTTTGAATTCCACCAATCTATCAAGGGCTTAGCTTCATTAAAGTGGTTGATTTGCATTCAATTGATGCAGAATAGAGTCTTGCAGTCCTCAGGTCTGTTACAGAAATTAAGTGTAATCTGCATGCTTTTAAGGCTCTTGGTCTTATTTAACCTAAATTTCTAAGTTATAGTTAGTATTAATGGAGAGATACGTAAGAGGAGGGTAGAAGAGATAAGTAGGGGGAAGAATGGTATGGGTTTTGTGTTTTCGAATTGTCATTTTATTTTCATATTATTATATGTGGGGAATAATGTCACTGAGATGGAATAAATTAGGCATATGTAAAAGTACAGGTTGAGTAGGGTTATGATAGCTATAATGGTTTGGCAATAAGGTTCTTGTTTTTTGCAAATTCTGGGATGATGATTCATTTAGGCAGGAACCCTGTTAATGGAGGTAAACCTCCTAGAGATAGTAGAATTAGTGGAATTATAGGTGTCAACCATGTTAATTTGTTTCAGGTGTGTGATAGTGACAGCATTGTGGTGCTTATACTCAGGTTGAGTGTTAAAAATGCGGTTATTGTTAAGATAAAATAAATAATTAGGTTTAGAATGGTAATGTTTGGGCTATAGAGTAGTGCTGCTATTATTTAGCCTATGTGAGTGATTGAGGAGTAGGCTAAGATTTTACACAGTTGTGCTTGGTTAAGCCCTCCTCAGCTGCCTACTATAAAGGATAGAATTGTGATAGATAGGAGGATGTTCGTGTTTGTTGATGGGAAAATTTAAAACATAATTGATGTTTCTTCATAATGTCATGTGAGGAGAAGTATACCAGATATTAGAGAGGGTCCTTGGGTTACCTCTGGGACTCAGAAGTGAAAAGGGGCTGGCTGTTCCTAGTTTTATTATTAGGGTCACTATTATTAAGGATGGAAATTGATTAATAGTGTTTATTATTGTTCATTGTCCAGAGGACAGGTTGTTGAAAAGGATACCTGTTATGAGAATTACAGATGTGGTTGCTTGTGTAAGGAAATATTTGGTTGCTGCTTCTGTAGAGCTGTAGATCAGGGACTTATTTTTTAAATTAGGATTGGGATAAGGGCTAGTATATTTATTTCTAGGCCTGTTCAGATGAGAAATCAGTGTGATCCTAGCATTGTGATAAGAGTTCCTGTAAAAATAGTAAGGGAAATAACAAGTTGAGCTAAGGGATTAATTAGTATGGGAAGGGTGTAACCAACATTTTCTGGATTTGGGCCTGATAGCTTATTTAGCTGACCTTACTCTAGGACATGGTGTGATAGGTAGCATGGAGAATTTTGGATTCTCAGGGGTAGGTTCAATTCCTATAGTTCTAGAAATAAGAGGATTTTAACCGCTGTTGTTTACTCTATCAAAGTAATTCTTCTGTCAGACGTATTTCCTATGTTTGGAGTGGGATGCTAGAAATTAGGACAGGGATTGAGATATGTCATATACAGAATGCTAGTGTAAGTGGTAGGAAATTTTTTCATGGAAGATATATGAGTTGGTTGTAGCAGAATCAAGAGTATGCTCTTAGAATTTATAAGAATAGAGTGGTTAAAAGAAGGGTCTTGGTAATGAAATTTGTGGTATAGAGTTCTGGTGAATATATGGCATGTAGTGCTCCTAGGAAGATAGTGGTAGTTATGGCATTTATTATGATAATATTCATGTACTCTGCTATAAAGAAGTGGGCAAATGAGCTTGCGGCATGTTTCATGTTGAAACCTGAGACTGACTCTGATTCTCCTTCTGTTAGATCAAAAGGGGCTCGGTTAGTTTCTGCTAGTGTGGAGATAATCATATTATGGCTAGGGATCATGATGGTAGGAGCAGTCAGAGGAGTTCTTTCATTGTGATGAGTGCATATAAGTTAAATGAACCACTTATCAGTAAAACTGATAACAGGATAATGGCTAGGGTGACCTCATTTGAAATTGTCTGGACCATAGCTTGCGATGTGCCTATTAGTCCATATTTTGAACTAGATGCTCATCCTGATCATAGAATAAATGGCTAGACTTGATGTGGTTAGTATAGATAGGAGGCCTATATTAAAATTAATTAGAGGATCTGGTATAGGGAGGGGAGTTCATAAGAGGAGAGTGATAGAAAGGGCTAGGACTGGAGCAATAAAGGGTAATAGTAGATGTTGAGGGCTCTAAGGGTTCTTTGGTGAAAAGTTGTATTGTGTCAGCAAATGGTTAAAGCAGCCCATAGGGACCTACAATGTTAGGTCCTTTGCACAGTTGTATGTAGCCTGAGATTTTTCATTCGATGAGTGTAAGTAATGCTATAGCGATGAAAGTAGGGATAATAAGTAGGAGAAGGTTAATTATAGGCATATTGTTAATGAGGGGAGTTGAACCTCTGATTATAAAGTTTTAAGTCTTATACAGTTGCCGGGCTCTGTCATCTTAACAAACCCTGTTCTTGGGTAGGGTGTGTGATGATTTGTTAGATTAAGATAGCATCATCTATGGAGCGAGGGCACTTTATGAAGTGGGCTCTATTTCTCTTGTCCTTTCGTACTAGGGGAAATGTTAAATAGATAGAAACTGACCTGGATTACTCCGGTCTGAACTCAGATCACGTAGGACTTTAATCGTTGAACAAACGAACCCCTAATAGCAGCAACACCATTAGGAAGGATGTCCAGATCCAACATCGAGGTCGTAAACCCTGTTGTCGATATGGACTCTAGAATAGGATTGTACTGTTATCCCTAGGGTAACTTATTCCATTGATCAAATTATTGGGTCAATATATATTAACTTACTTAGACTAGTGCAGTCTTAGTTTAGGTTGCTCGGAGGTTGAATTATGCTCTGAAGTCACCCCAACCAAAATTTTTAATGCAGGGATAGTAGGCTAGGATCTGTAGACTTGTTTAAGTTTTTATTTGAATTAATAAATTAAAGCTCCATACATAGGGTCTTCTCGTCTTATTTGTTTATATCCGCCTCTTCGCGGATAGGTCAATTTCACTGATTAAAAGTAGAAAACAACTGAACCCTCATGTGGCCATTCATACAAGTCCCTATTTAAGGAACAAGTGCTTATGCTACCTTTGCACAGTCAGGATACTGCAGCCGTTGAACATATGTCACTGGGCAGGCAGTGCCTCTAATACTGGTAATGCTAGAGGTAATGTTTTTGGTAAACAGGCGGGGTAAAATTTGCCAAGTTCCTTTTACTTTTTGTATTCTTTCCTTACAGCATGCCTGTGTTGGGTTAACAGTGTAAATAATAAGATGCTTATTATATCATTTATTAATATTAGGCTGTCAGTGGGTTATTCCAGTCTGATGTAAGCTTATGCAATGGAGAATGCTTTCATATTACTTATATTAACATTATTGCTTCTATTAAGTAATAGACTAGTCCATTGTGATGTTAGGAGTTCAGTAGAGTGACTAGAATTTAAGATAGTTAGATGTTGAACTTAAACACTTTCTTAGTTGGTGGCTGCTATTGGGCCAACTACTGTGGAAATATTTTTTACTCTCTATAGGAAGGTTGTTTCCTAGGGTCTAAAGAGCTGTCTAAACTTACAAGGAGATTAAGTAATTGTGTGGGTAAGTTTAAAGTTGAACTAAGATCCGATCTTGGACAACCAGCTATCACCAGGCTCGGTAGGCTTGTCACTGCTACTCATGAATCTTCTCACTATTTTGCCACATAGGTAAGTGTGCTCTTTCAGCTGTTCTTGGGTAGCTCGTCTGGTTTCGGGGAACTTGGCTATAATTCTCTGTGTAAAGTTATTTCTAGTTAATACATTATGCAGAAGGTATAAGGGTTTGTCTTTGCTTTTTAATGCTTTGTACAGTTCTTTCATCTTTCCCTTACGGTACTATGTCTATTGCGCCGGGGTAAAAATGTCTATTGCCTATACTTTTGTCTAGGGTAAATGGTTTGATTAAGATAATTTAATTATATTTTTAGCAAGGTTTGGAGTTAGAGTTGGCTCAAAGTAATCAGGTCGTGATGAAATCTTCAGGGTGTAAGCCGGATGCTTTGGGTTAAGCTACACTTTGGTTTGTCCAAGCACACTTTCCAGTACGCTTAGCTTGTTATGACTTATCTCCTCTGTATGTGCATAGAAAATTTTTAGTAGTAGTGATTTCTGGAGTAATACTTGAGGGTGACGGATGGTGTGTGCGTGCTTCATGGCCTTATTCAATCAAGCACTCTGCTCTTGGTTTACTGCTAAGTCCTCCTTGAGCCCTTGGATTTCATAAAGGTTGTTGTGAGAGTTTCTGAACATAGAAAATGTAGCCTATTTCTTGCCACCTCATGGGCTAAACCTTGAACTAATGTTTTTATGTGTGTACTTGTGCTTACTTTATAACCTTTTTAGGGTTTGCTGAAGATGGCAGTATATAGACTGGGGGCAAGAGGTGGTGAGATGTATCGGGGTTTATTGATTATAGAACAGGCTCTTCTAGAGGGACATAAAGCAACGCCAAGTCCTTTGAGTTTTAAGCTGTTGCTTGTAGTACTCTGGCGAATGGTTTTGTTAATGTAACTATTAGGGTTTAGGGCTAAGCATAGTGGGGTATCTAATCCCAGTTTGGGTCTTAGCTATTGTGTCTTCAGGGTATTAAATCCACTTTTGTAGTATATTTTATTTCAGCTGAAGTTTTTTACAACTTAGTTGGAGTTTAGCTTTATTGAGGGCAGACCTTAAACACTCTTTATGCTGAGCTCTATTAGCTTGGGTTAATTGTATGGCCATGGTGGCTGGCACGAAATTGACCAACCCCAAATATTAGTATAATTTAGTTAAACTTTTGTTTATTACTAAAGATTTATCACTGCTGTTTCCCATGGGGGTGTGGTTGAGCAAGGTGTTTTGAGCTGCACTTGTGCATGCTTGATACCTGCTTCTTTTGATCCAGGTGATCTAGAGGGCATTTTCACTGGGGCAAGGATGCTCACGTGTGTAATCTTACTAAGAGCTAATAAAAAGGCCAGGACCAAACCTATCTGTTTATGGTATTGTGTGGGCCCATCTAGGCATTTTCAGTGTCTTGCTTTGAATAGTTAAGCCATATTAACTATATAAATACTTAAATGTAAAATTAAAATATAAAAAGAAATAAGTATGAATGGTTGTCTACAGTTCTGGAAATTCAGGGTCTTTAAAATTGAATTGACAGAGGTTTGGCCAAGAGGGTTGCTTATAATTAGAGTATAATTGATTTAGGACATAATATATGGGGCAGTGTTTTCAGAGGGATATACTCAAAGCATCATATTAGTATTAGGGCAGAAGTATAGTTATTGCATTTATTGTATGAAATGGAGGATAAATTTGGTGGGAGGGTCTTAGATTTTTTAGAAAAATTACATCAATCGAGGGGAGGCTGTTGGGGTGTTCATGGTTAAAATACGATTTCTCGGCTCTGACCGGGTTGCATTTTAGTCTTTCGTTTTTGGGGTTTGGCAAAGGTACATTTACCTAGGTTGATGGTAAAGTCAAAGATGGGGGAGAGGGGGTTGCAGATTCAGTCAGAGATAGTTCTTGAAATCGTACATGCATCAGTGTACAATTTTTCCAGTGAAAAAAGAGTCATTATTCATGTTGACATCAGCACTGTTAGGTGAAAACTGGGGACAAATGTTTTCCATACCTGAAAAACGACATAAAGATAAACTAGCCTAAAGCAAGATTTTTGTACTTTTGCACATGAGGGAAAAATCAAATACTGGCCTTTCTATTCACTTCAGTTATGCAGTTCTTAACGTGACATTAACTATTTTCTTTAAAGATAGCTTTCAAACCACTTCCAGGAGGCTATTTGACATCCAGACCATAGTTTCAAGCCAGAATATTAAATTATTCATTTTTTTTGTAAATTCCATTCGTTTCTTAGGTTTTTTGAGTGTTGGTTTTATTTTTAGTAAAATTATACACAATTTTTGTTTTCTATTTTAACCCCCCTTTTAATAGGTTCACTTGATTTAATGTGTTCTGACCTTGGACTGTCTTTTGGTTTCTTGTAGCACTAGAAAGTAGGGTGTGTTTAAAAAACTTTTTTTATTGTATATGCTTGGAAGTCTATCTCCAAAGTCTCTACAGAGGTCTAACGGAATGTAAGCAGAAGGGTGACTCTTAGACTTCTGGTTTTAGTCCATTGCATAAAAGTGAAACTTTGGTGTTATTTGCAAACCTTTAATGTCATCTGAATACAGTTCTGCTAGTAATGTCCCCTCCTCTTATGTTTCTATTATAGATGAAGGGCAACCACAGGTTTGAACGAAAATAAGCTGAAACAATGTAAACTGGTTTTATCTAAGATATTTGACTTAAAAAGATCTTAATAAAGTTTTACAGTTTTTTTTCCAAAGAATTCTTGCACATCTTTTGTTAATTTTATTTCCAAGTATTTGAGACTATTGAAAATTGTGGTTGGGTGTAGTGGCTCACACCTGTAATCCCAGCACTTGAGATGCCGAAGCAGGAGGATTGCTTGAGCTCAGGAGACTGACACCAGCCTGGGCAACATAGGCTCTATGAAAATGAATGAGGAATGCATGAATGTTTGCATGTATATATGTAGTTGTAGTCCCAGCTACTCTGGATGCTGAGGTGGAAGGGTCCCTTGAGCCCAGGAGGTGGAGCATGAGGATGAGGTTAATCATGTTCAGGTCATTGCAACTTCAGTCTGGGTGACAGAGGGAGACTTTGTTTTGAAAAAAAAAAAAAGGGAAAAAAGTATTTTGAAATTTTGTGTTCTGATTGAACTAGTGTATGCAAGTGTGATATTGTGAAATACATATTTGGTCCTCTATCCTGTTTGATGGCATACAACTAAAAATTTTAGAATCTTCAAGAAGTGACTTTTTTTTTTTGAGACAGAGTCTCGCTCTGTCGCCAGGCTGCAGTGCAATAGCACGATCTCAGCTCACTACAACCTCCGCCTCCTGGGTTCAAGTGATTCTCCTGCCTCAGTCTCCTGAGTAGTTGGGATTACAGGTGTCCGCCACCACGCCCAGCTAATATTTGTATTTTTAGTAGAGATGGGGCTTCACCATGTTGGCCAGGATGGTCTCGAGCTCTTGACCTCGTGATCCACCCGCCTTGGCCTCCCAAAGGAAGTGACACCTTTTATATGCTAGTGAGTTGACTGAGGCTGGCGGCCCCTAGGTAGTTCTGAGATGGGGAATTAGAGGGATGGGACTTTCAGCCCCACCCCCAAACTTCAGGGAAGGGAGAGGGGCTTTTCTGTGATGAAAACTTTTTATCTCTTTAATCATCTCTTTCTCCTCCAGACTTTTCTATTCTGGAAGGGTTGTATGCAAGAGGGACAAAACCATTTTCAGAAACCACATTTTAGTATAATTTAAGTAAAAATATTCATTAAGTTTAAGAAATGGTCAGGATAAAATTCTGAATTTTTAAAAAATTAAAAAATGGGTTTACAGAACCTCCATCCCTTTTGTCTCTATCATTTATCCAGAGAATCATGGAAAACTGCAATCCCTGGCTTGTGGCTGCTGCACTGAGTAGCCAAACTGCTGGACCTCTTCAGTCAATATCGTCACACATCCAGATGTATTAACCAAGAAACGCAAGGCTGTTTTACACTCCCCGTTTCTTCATCTCCAAGAAATTTCCTTCAAGCCCCTTGCAGTAAATTCACAGAGTTAAAAGTATCATGGACAAGAGAGATCCTGGCTCAGATTTTGGGAGGTGGCTGCAGTAGCTGCAGCCCAGCTGAAAACAAGGCTGGAATGTGTCTTCACATCCCCAACTCCCCTTTCCGAGACAGGGTTTTGCTCTTTTGCCCAGGTTGGAGTACACCAGAGGGCTCACAGCTCACTGCAACTTCGGACTCCTGGGCTCTAGTGATCCTCCTGCCTCACCTTCCTGAGTAGATGGGACTACAGGCACGTGTCACCTCGCCCAACAAATTTTTAAAATTTTGTAGAGCAGGTGGGTCTCACTATGTTGCCCAGGCTAGTCTTGAACTCCTGGCCTCAAGTGATCTCCTGTCTCATCTTCCCAACGTGCTGAGATTACAGGTGGGAGTCACTACACCTGGCTTGTTTTTCCTGTTTTTTTTTTTTTTTTTTTTTCCCTTAAGGCTTAAGGTTGATCTAAGGCTTACTCAAGCCAAGGAAACTGATTTTTTTCCCTCCCACTTGGAGGAAAGTGCAATTCAAATGTTCAGGAATTTTTGGCTACTCAAAGCTCTTTGATATTTGGGTCCTTTCTCTACCTACCTGCAGGAGAAGACAAAAACCAAAGTCAGCATCTGGCTGCAGTTTTCCCCTTTCCGTCATCCAGCACAGAACAGCGGTTAAGGGATCCAGTGAGCCAGCTCTCTTGCAGTTGGAGGGATTATTGTTAAATGCTGGGAGTACATGTATTTCTCATAACAGACAACAGCTGAGATGCAGCTTCACATTATGGGGAAATCCATAGTCTCCCAGGTGTGACAGCTTCATCATCTCTACCCCTTCACTCTTCCTTTATTGGAAGAAAGCTTTCACCATATTTTAGTGAATCAGAGCCTTGCTGGTGACTCACACTGTTGCTGCCACTGTGTCAGGGATCCCCAAGGCCACCCTCACTTTCAGTGATTCCCTGGCATTCTCTGCCACCCTTCTGCATACACTGCTCATAACCGAAGCCAGCCCCCTCACCTCGGCTCAGGATCCCATGCCTCCCGCCTGCTCGGGGGCTTTGTTCCTGCAAAAAAGGGAAAAGAGTATTTTGAAATTTTGTGTTCTGATTGAACTAGTGTATGCAAGTGTGATATTGTGAAATACATATTTGGTCCTTCTTTCTCCTGAACTATCAGCTGCTCCCTCTATATTGGATCATTCCCCAAGCTAAGGTGAAACTCACCTTTTTCTGCCATGTCCTTGTATAGCTACTAACATATTTATCTGCTGCCATTGAAAGCAAAACTGCATCAACAAAAACAACTCACTGCATTGGAATCAATTTTCAAAATTATCTGGAAAGGAAAAGGAACCAGAATAGCCAAAACAATTCTGAAGGATAACTTTGGGGAATTCATGCTGCATAATGTCAAGATTCACATTAATTGTCTTATTTATTTATTTTATTAATATGATTTTTAATCATCCAGCCCCATATGTCAATTATGTTAATTCTATAGGACTCAAGACACTGTGCTGTTGGAGAAAAAATTAACAGATCAGAATAGAGTCCAGCAACAGACTCATAGCCGTAGTAAATTGATTTTCAGAAGATGTGCAAAGGCAATGGAGAAAAATTGTCTTTTCAAGAAATTCTGTTGTTTTCCTTATGCTTCTTGGCCACTACATTGTTTTTTATTCCCCTGTGTCCCTTCCCTTTGTTTCTCCTTTGCCCTTCAACTGCTCTTCTGTTTAAAGGTCTGTCCGTCCCACCACAGTGTGACAGCCTCCACAGCAAGTACCACGTGTTGTTGGTTGGTCTTCCCATTTCCAGCATCCCAGATATTTCCTGTAATGTGGCAGGTATCAATGCATGTCTACTGAACTGACTAATCAATCTTCTGTAATGATCCTAACAGAAAATCACCTCCTCTGTTTTGGACTCATTATTGGAGATGGTATGTTTCTAGGCACCTTACATATGGTGTTTGGTTTTATGCCAGACACTCTAGGGTAATGGCTCTGCCATGGTGTCCTGGAGCTCTTGCAGGTCACCACATAGGCCACATAGGCAAAGTCAGGCTGCAGGCTAACCTGAGTCTTGGCAGAATACCTCGAATCTTGTTGGAGCAAAGGGAGATACGCAGCATGGTGGGAGATGCCACAAGTACTTTCTCACCAGCTCCCTATCTTCTTGAAGGCCAACACGAGGCCATTCTTCATTCATCTTCCTAGTTTCAGTTAACCACAGGCCTTTCCTCATCTTATGGTACAGTTGTAAAGTATAAAAGTGCTCACTGCCTTAGGATATGTCTGTGGGCTCCTCATAGGCAGAGAGATCCACCATCTGTGCTGTCTGTCACTGAGTACCTTCAAATTAGCATCATACTATGGGGCACATTTTTCGCTGTGTCTTCAAGCAATCAACTACTTGGATCCATCTGGGCTCATTGTCTCCCTATTGGTCAAATCTATGGATATGTGACAAGCCAAACTAACAGCTGCAGTGGTGATCCTTGTGGTCCTGTTCGCCACCACAGGGCTGCTGAGGGAATGCTTGAGCACTTGACACACTAATGTATTCAGTGGTGTGTGGTGTTGCCTGACCAGAATGTTGGCCTGTTCTTCACGGCATCACACACAGCAAACAAGTTTTCAGCACATACTATTGACTTAGGGTTGGCCTTGTCACACCTTGGTTATTTACAAATCAACTTTAGAATTGATGCCATGTCTGACATCAGCTACACTGCGATTTAATTAACATAATTTATTTAAATCAAATAAGTTTCTGAACTGATATTCATTTAAAAAGGTAAGTAGATATCCCTGCTTGACATTCAAAAGCAGTTATCACATACTAGAAATATAATTGTAAAGAAAACTGGAATGAAAAAATTTTGAAATTTTAAAGGAAATAAGGAAATATAACTAGTAAACCAAATTTATTTGCAATGTAATGCCTAGTTGGTATGTTATTTCATTGATTTTTCATAGGAATAATTTAGTGTAAATATTCTCATTTCTAATTTAGAAATGGGGAAACTGTTCCAAAGGATATAAGTATCTTGCCTGACACCTCAATGCCAGTGTGTGAGAGAGAGGCAGGAGGGAAACCCATGGCTACTTCATGCCATATCCTGTAAAGCGACAGTGTAGGTAGGACCCAAGTCATCTTGCCTCAGCAAGTTGCCCTGGTTACTTTCCCCTTTCTTCTACCTAGGCCCTAATTCTTTCACCCAGCTTTGCAGCCTGGGGACTTCTCTTATATTTTGTGGCAAATGGGTTACCCCGAGAACGGATGCAGATGAGGAGACACAAAGGGTGAGGTATGTTGGAAGGGGGAGGGAGCTTCCATGCCCTCTGTGGGCATGGTACCCTTCATGTGTTCAGCTAGCTGGAAGCTCTCCGAACCCTGTCCTTTTGAGTTTTGATGGAGGTTTTCATTATGTAGGTGTGATTGATTAAACCATTGGCCTGCCATTGGTGATCAACTTAACCTTCAGCCCCTCTCCCTTCCCTGAGGGTTAGGGGTGGGGCTGAAAGTTCCAACCCTCTATCCCCATTCTAGAGCTACCTGTAGGTCATTTAGACAGTGTATGGGTCAGAAATATCCATAGATTGATCTTTGTTACTGCTTTTCTTCTTCTAGCTTTAGGTTTAGTTTGTTCTTGTTTCTCTAGTTCCTTGAGGTGTGACATTAAGTTGTCAATTTATGCTCTTTCAGACTTTTTAATGTAGGCTTTTAGCACTGTATACTTCTCTCTTAGCAGTGCTTTTGCTGTATCCCAGAGGTTTTGATAACTTGTCTCAATATTACTCAATTCCAGGAATTTTTAAATTTTCATCTTGATTTTATTATTAACTGACATATCAGTTAAGAGCAGATTATTTAATTTTTATGTATTCATGTAGTTTTTAGGGTTCCTTTTGGAGTTGATTTCTAGTTTGATTCCACTGTGGTCTGAGAAGATACTTGATATAATTTTGATTTTTAAAAATTTATTGAGACTTGTTTTGTGACCTACCATATGGTCTATTTGGGAGAACGTTCCATGTGCTGATGAAAAGAATGTATATTCTGCAGATCTTTGGCAGAATTTTCTGTAATATTTTTTCAGTCCCTTTGTTCTAGTGTGTCACTTAAGTCCATTGTGTCTGTTGACTTTCTGCCTCTAAGATCTGTCTGGTGCTATCATTGGTGTGTTCAAGTCTCCCACTATTATTGTTTTGTTTTGCTATCTGTCTCATTTCTTAGGTCTAGTGGTAATTGTTTTATGAATCTAGGAACTCCAGTGTTTGGCGCATATAACTTTAGGATTCTATTATCTTCTTGTTGATTTAATCCTTTTGTCATTATATGGTGACCATCTTTGTCTTATTTATTTATTTTTTTCTGTTGTTGCTTTGAAGTCTGTTTTGTCTGATATAAGAATAGCTACTCCTGTCTGGGAGCAGTGGCTCATACCTGTAATCCCAGCACTCTGGGAGACCAAGGCGGGTGAATTACCTGAGTTCAAGGGTTCAAGACCAGCCTGGCCAACATGGTGAAACCCCATCTCTACTAAAAATAAAAAAAAATTAGCTGAGCATGGTGGCGGATGCCTGTAAACCCAGCTACTCAGGAGGCTGAGGCAGGAGAATTGCTTGAACCCAGGAAGCAGAGGTTGCAGTGAGCCGAGATCACACTTGCACTCCAGCCTGGGCAGTAAGAGTGAAGCTCCATCTCAAAAAAGAAGAAAAAAAAAAAGAATACCTACTCCTGCTTGCTTTTGATTTCCATTTTCATGGAGTACCTTTTTCCACCCTTTTACCTTGAATTTGTATGAATCATTCTGTGTTAGGTGAGTCTCTTGAAGACAGTAGGCATTTATATTGTGATTTGTTATCAATTCTGCCATTCTGTGTCTTTTAAGTGGAGGGTTTAGACCATTTACATACAATGTTATTATTGAGATGTGAGGTACTGTTCTCTTCAGCATGTTCGTTATTACCTAGATTTTTTTTTTATCATTGTGTTATTGTTTTATAGGCCCGATGAGTTTTAAGCTTTCAAGAAGTCCTATTTTGGTGTGTTTTGGACTTTTCTTGCAAGGTTAAGAACTCCTTTTAGCATGTCTTGTAGTGATAGTGCTTTTAGTGCTAGTGACAAATTCCTTCAGCATTTGTTTGTCTGAAAATGACTTTACTTCTCCTTCATTTATACACTAGTTTTGTGGGATACAAAATTCTTGGCTGACAGCTATTCTGTTCAAGGAGGTTGAAGACAGGGCCCTAATCCCTTCTGGCTCATAAGGTTTCTGCTGAGAAGTCTGCTGTTAGTCTGATAGGTTTTCCTTTGAAGATTACCTGCTACTTTTGTCTTGGTGCTCTTAGAATTCTTTCCTTCATGCTGACTTTAGATAGCCTGATGACTGTATAGTTTGGTGAAGATCTTTTCGTAGTGAATTTCGCATGATTTCTTTGAGCTTCTTAGATTTGGATATCTAGATCTCTAGCCAGGTCCAGGAAATTTTGCTCAATTATTCCCTTAAATAAGTTTTCCAGACATTATTTTCTCTTCTCCCTCAGGACCATTTTAGGATTGACCGTTTTACATAATCCCTTGTTTCTTGGAGACTTGGTTTATTTTTATTCTTTTTTCTTTATTTTTGCCTGATTGGCTTAATTCCATCTTCCTGGTGCCATGTTATTCCCTCTGTTCTGACGGAAACATTTCTATTCTTTCAATGTAAATAAAAAGTTTGAGGGTACTTCTTTTAAATTGTAAACCTGTGGTTTATAGGCAGAATATCATCGACCACTTTGGGACATTTTGGAAGTTTCCAAGGACAGCTGTGATTGTTGGAATGATTGGCCGGGGCTACCAGCAATGGGGGCTTAAGGTTACAGGGAGGCAAATGTCTTTTTCCAGAGTCTTAAAACAACTGTACTTTTGATAAATGTCAGTCTCTGTAAACTGAGGGAAGCTTGTGTGTTGCTTCATCTGTGAAATTAAAAAGACTGTCAATTGAGAAAAATGATGAGATAAGTCTCAATCATTTTAGGAGATTTATTTGCATACCTGGGAAACAGGTCTATGCCTTTCTCCAAAGATGATTTTGAGGACTCCCAAATTTGAAGGGGAAAGGGCAGGATACTGAGAAGTACAGAATTTCATGAAAGAGGGGGGAAGGCAAAAATAGTCATTCATGTTTTTGTCTGGCTCACTGAATCTGCATTTTTTTATATGAGATGCATAGACAAATAGGACAGAGGAAAAATGCAGGGAATCTGCATTTTACATAAGATAACATAGACAAAAATGGGGCAAGGGAACAATCAGATATGCATTTGTGTCTTGTGGGCTGGGGGTGACTGCAACTGTAAAGGTAAGCTATCAATTTACATTGCCATGGTGAAATTTTAACAGAAACACCTTGAAAGATTTTGCTGCTCACTAGGAATTTCCTTGTGGGCAAAACATGGGGGAGGCATGTAGCTTTTCATCTTGTAGCCATCTTATTTAGGAACCAAAAGTGGGAGACAGGTCTGCATGACCCAGTTCCCAGCTTGAATTTTCCCTTTGGCTTAATGAGTTTGGGGTTCCAAGATTTAATTTCCTTTAACATTTTCCCACCCCCTGACTTCTTTTGTAAAGTCTTTTGGAGAAAGTGTTTTAAAAGAAATTGAGTCTCTTGTCCCAGGTTTTGTCTGATCGCTCAAGGCCAGGATGGTTTATTTCTGTACAGGTAGGTCCAGAGTTATTAGGAAAGCTCATTTCTAGAAGGTTGTGAGGTCTCATGTCCTATGGGAAAAAAAAGTACGGGGAGGAAGGGAGAAAAACAACAAACAAAAGAACAACTCCAGAAAATTGATATAGTCCACATTACTCTGAATTCCATACATCAGTAGGCAGGCATAAAAGTGGCTTATGTAAGTAAATAGGTTGCTGTTAATTTCTTCTCAGGTTTAGGTTGTCTGGCTTCAATTTGCAGGGCTTTACAAAAGCATAGCTTAGCTTTTGGTGACTCAAAATTAGGAAAAATGGGAAAAAAAGAAGGAAAAAAATTGAAAACATTATTTTGAAGACTTGTAGCCAAGAGAAAATTAGAATTTGGTCCAAACTGTAGAGAACAATAAAAATTGAAAAGCACTGGGCAAGACTAGAAACTAACAATAGGTGTACTATAGTTTTTTTGAAACATTATTTTTCCTTCTCCAGTTTCCCATTTTTACTAAGGACTAATCATGGTAAGACTGATTTACTTCATTACAGTTGACCTAATTATTTGTATATAGCACAGCAAGAATAATTAATTTTTACATAGGCTTTTAAATTGGCTTTGATGGAACTTTGTTCCATGGAAGGAATTTCACATAAGACTTTTTGAAAGCTAAGCCTAACCATGGATTTGTGCCATCAAATATCTATGAATTGGGTACATTTCCTTCCCTCTTGAAGTTCCAAGATAAACCTGGGGCTCTGGGCCTGTCAGAAAGTGACATTCTTTACTTACCACAGGTCAGAAACTCTGTACAGGGACCATACACGCAAAATATGAGGCCAATATTTCCAAGAGCTTTATTTGCTCCATAAGTCAAGTTTGATTCCTTAAAGGAAAGCACACCATTCCAGTCAAAGCCTTGGTAATCAGTTTCTCCAATTGTACACTATTACAAATGGAAACAGATTCTTATTGCACTTTTGCAAATACTGAATTGCCGTAAGTTAAGAATACTTACAAATAGTTCCAAATCAGGTAGAGATAAACAAATAAGGAGATCAGGTAGAGATAAATAAATATGCTCCAGATTTTTTCATAGGAGTATACTAAATTGTTAAAAGCTGTCAATAGCTCAAAAGAGAAGATTCAAGACTCTGAAAAACAAAACAAAGGATCAGGAACATTTTAAACAAAAAGTCAAAAGATTAGTTCAGTCCATGCAGTTAATTCATGTTCTGCTTGATACTCATGAACATTTTATCTATGAATCCTGAAAGTTTTCCTCTATTTTGATGTCACAGTCTCCAAAGTTACCAGAAACCTGAATATAAAATCTGTTAGAGTTTTATAGCTCATTATAAAACCACCTTCTAAGAAGACCAAAACAACACAATTGCCCATGGATGACCAAAAGTTTTAGGGCAGCCATAGTGAAAGACATAATTGACAAGGAAATTTGTTACCTCTGTGACACAATAATTTTAACAAAACCATTACAATTATTACTGATAATGTACACTAAGTCATATTAGAATTATAGGAGTTTCCCATAATTTTGGAACACATGCCAATAACATATTTATAAAAATACAGCCCAAAGAAAACCAAACACCATTCCATATTTGACAATGCTTCCCGTATAATTTTTATACCAGATAAACCAAATTATGTCATTTTTGGACCTTAGGGAACCCAATATCTTAAAGGATTAATTAGGTCAGAAAAAGATATAATTTATAATCTGATTTTCTAAAGCTTGTTAAATATTAAAGGTTTAAAACACTTGATATTACAAAATAAGATTACAGGTTATTTTAAAGTCATTCATTTAACCAAAGTGATAACTCAAGGATTTTTTAAAAGGTGAAAACCTTCATTCTTTGAGAGAGGAGACAATTTTCCAAAGAAGAAGCCCTAATAAAAACAGCATGAAGCCAATTAAATTTGTTTTTTAAAATTTTGTACACGGTTTATACAATTTAATCTTGATTATAAAATATAACTTCCATAAACTTTTTATAACAGAAGTTGGTTAATGCTTCAAGAAAACCTTGTTAATCTGACACAGGGGTCCATATGCTGGTCTTGCATCAGTGTGCCTTTAACATTAATGATTAATTTAGAGAAAATGAACTTATTTTTTCTTTTAAAACTGACCCTTACAATCTCACATGCTCACCACTTCTGCAATAGTCCCTGGGCCTTGAGGAGTTGAATGGCTTTAATTTCTGGCTTTGTGTCTCAGGAATGCAGTTTATTTTGATTGGCATCTTCTACAGGGCCTGAAGATCAGGCTCTAACTGCTGTCAGTGTTCAAGATTTGTCAGGACTTGGTGTTCTTTTTAGACCCAGGCGTTAAAGCCCTGTAACTTAATGTCACAAGTACTTTAAAAGCACATACAGAAAGATACAGGGATGTAATAACCTTAACTTAAAAAAATTTTAAATCTCAGTTTTTTCCTAAGCAAAATCAAACAATAATAATGGCATAGAAACATTTCAATAAAACGTAAAATCTGTTAGGCCAGTTACCAAAGGGCAAAATTAAAAACCTTCGGCAGTGCACAGAATGTTGTGTTGGAAGAAAACATTTCCTTTAGACCTTTAAGAAAACATGCCTTTTAAAAGGGAAGAGAAAGCTGAAAAGTGGTGAGATGCAATAAAAGTTGAACTTTGGGTTAAAAAAGTTAAAATCTCTTATAATTCATTAAGAGTAAAATTGGCTCATGCCTGTAATCCCAGCACTTTGGGAGGCTGAGGGTGGTGGATCATCTGAGGTCAGGAGTTTGAGACCAGCCTGGCCAACATGGGAAAACCCCGTGTATACTAAAAAAATATACAAAAATTAGCTGGGTGTGGTGGCATGGGTCTGTAATCCCAGCTACCTGGGAGGCTGAGGCACTAGAATCACTTGAACCTGGGAGGCAAAGGTTGCAATAAGCCGAGATCATGCCAGTGAACTCCAGCCTGGGCAACAGAGTAAGACTCTGTCTCAAAAAAATAAAATAAAATAAAATAAGTAAATTAACCCGTTAAGAAAGTTTTATTGTTTTAAGCAATAATTTAGTATGTAAATGCTGTTTTACATTAAACCCAATCTCTAGAAACAGCATTTTAATTTTCCTTTAATTATAAACAATTTGATAACATAATTTTTAAATAAATCCTCTTATTGTGACTTACACAGACCATTCATGCCATGCTTGGACTTTCTGGTTTGTTCTGAGCATCCCTCCTCTTAAACAACCAGTCATTTCATTTTAGGACTAAATTTACCATACGAGATTCTTTCTCACATAAAATTGTTTCTCTTTAATCTTTCTTACAGCAAAAAAACTTCTTTATTTTTATGACTTTCTTTACACCTTTTTTACTTCCTGGTTCCTTTACCTTCTTTTACACATAACCTTTAAATAAGCTTTGAATTAGACAAAACTTGTTCATCTTTTTAAAAAAGGACACACTTCTTTGTCAAGAATGTTTTCCTACAGTATGTTTTTATTGGAAAATACCCAAATAATGAAATATTTATTATTTAATTTAATATAGCTTTATATTCTAAATTATGTCGTTTGTTTATAAGTATTTATCCCATTACATTTACCCAATTATTTTATTTTAATTGTTTACCTAGATTATTTATGAAAACTGTGATAGTCATGATTTAAAGTTATGAAACCACCATTGCAAAATTATAACTGAGAGAGTGAAAAAGATATTATCTAACTAACTCCATCCTGCTTCTAACCTCCAAACTGTCCTTGTTCATTGCTGGACTTTGGGAGGATAGTTTATAGTTTCACTTTGAAACAATAACATACAATAACAGTTCTTTTCCAAAACAAACCTCCTTACTGCCTGTGGACTAGACTGCCTAAAGCCACAGGATTAGAAATTATGGTAATCTTACTAAATTCAAGATGCAGCTATTTTTATTAAACCAATATCAATGTCTGATTTATTAAAAATTGCAAAAGCAAAGATTATTCTGGTTTGGGCTGGATTTATAGTTTTGTAACTGCTATGCTAAATTTTGCCACTGTATAGTATTTGGCAGGGATAATTGCGAAATTGGTTGATTTTGGTTGATAAATGCAACCAAAAAGTAGTGAAACATTGTGTAAACAACACATAAATAGAGAGACATATTAGGCATGCTGATGGAAATACATCTTATGGATTAATACAGACCCCCCTTCTTTTTTCCTATCTTAGACTTTCAGATTCTTAATAACCTGTTTTCCAACCCTAGGCAGTTATTAGCTAAATAACCTTAAATTTGTATATTAAAGGAAACAACTTGTGAAAATCAAATAGCAAAATTTACATTATAAGGTACAGAGAAAAAAAGTCTGGTGGTGCTAGAGGGAGACACGTTTATTTTTCTTTGAGCCAAATTAAACATAGAATTACAGAAATTTATCATAGGATTGTATAGGGAGACCAATTTTATTTAGGTAGGGATTACTTATCTGTTAACTAGATCTCAGCTTTGGGCAGAGCCCACCAGTCTGAATCCTGGGTCTCCAAAAAAATGGAGAATCATTTTGAGGTTAGACCACATGATGCTTTTACAGTGCGCTTAATTTTTTTTTAACAAAGACATTTCTAAGTGTCTAAACTGCACTCTTCCTTAAAAACTCTGGAGTAGCCTCTGTTGCAGTAGCTATTAATGAAGAAAACAGAATTCAATCAACTGAGAAGATAAAAAAAACTTTTGCTCAAAAAAACAAGGTCCTAGGAGAGAAAACAAAAAACAAACACAAAGACATGAAGGCCTTTAAATGCAAACAGGCACAATGCACACATACACACACATCTTGGATGTTAGTTTTTAATTAAGCTTTTAACCATTGAGCTCCTTTTAAAAAATCTTTTAAAATCTCATTACTATATTTCAGTTAGAACAAATTGCTGCTCTTTCAGAAGTACCAAGTATCAAACCAGAAAGGATTTGATTTAGAACCAAACCTAGGCTGTCATGGTGGGGAAAAAAAAGAAGGCAGAACCTTAGCTATTGAACTGCAGCGTGGTTGAGGGGAGAGAGGGGACAGCCATTGCATTCAGTTTGGCATGGTTAGCCAAAAAATGTGGCTTTGTTATGGAAATAAAGCCTCTTAAGTAGTCAAAATAAAAAATCTTTCCTTTTGTTTTTATTTTTCTTTTGTTGGCTGTTTTTCTCCCTGCAGTACACCACCTTTCATTTAGTAGGAATTTGGCCACTTTAGAGGCCTTGTTCCCCATCATTTGGAACTTTCCTTCAGATTTGATGAAGTCAGATAGAGTTGGCCAAACTCAATAGGAAAAAGATTGAAACAACATCAAAAACAGAAACAAACAACAGCAGAAAAACACTTAAGCAAACAAATGAATGAAACAAATTATATGATGACTTGAGTGCTCTAAAGTAAGGAGAAATTAAGACCAGCTGGTTGTTAATCTTAACTTTAGCCAAGACAAACCCCAATTCAGTTACTTACCTAGGGATGGGTCTCAGGCTGTAGACTGCTGTCTACCATCCTATAAGAAGGAAAACAAAAACAAAAACAAGAAAACAACAACAACTCATCTTCCATTTTGGAATCGAGCTACCTGCCTTCCATAGTTATGGAAACAGGAAATCTTGCCTTTGTCATGGGAAGCAAGTAAAACTCCAAAAAAGAAGAGTTGTACAGCAAAATAAACTTTAGATCTCAACCAAATTTTGGGAGATGAGGGATTCTCTGGAGACGGTGCTCTCAGACCTCAGAAAATTGTCCTATTAGTTTGAGCTGTAAAGTTAGCTCATGCTAGTACCAAGCAACAACAGGAGATTTGTCACAGGTCGGGGCATCTCTACTCACAATCCTTCCATAGTTACCAAATGTGAACCGCAAATATCGGAGACAGGTCTCAGTTAATTTAGAAAGTTTATTTTGCCAAGGTTGAGGACGTGTGCCAGTGACACAGCCTCAGAAAGTCCTGGCAACATGTGCCCAAGGTGGTTAGGGCACAGCTTTTTTTAATACATTTTAGGGAGACATGAGACATCAATCAATATATATAAGAAGTACATTGGTTCCATCTAGAAAGGCAGGGACAACTTGAAGCATGGAGGGGCTTCCAGGTCACAGGTAGGTGAGAGACAGATGGTTGCATTCTTCTGAGTTTCAGATAAGCTTTTCCAAAGGAGGGAATCAGAATACACATCTGTCTCAGTGAGCAGAGGGATGACTTTGAATAGAGTGGGAGGCAGGTTTGTCCTGAGCAACTCCCAGCTTGACTTTTCCCTTAGCTTAGTAATTTGGGGGCCTCAAGATTTTCCTTTCACAGTATAAAACCAAGCTGTGCCCTGCCCACCTTGGGCACATGTCATCAGGACCTCCTGAGGCTGTGTCATGGATGTATCCTTAACCTTGGCAAAATAAACTTTCTAAATTGATTGAGACTTGTCTCAGATACTTTTTGGTTTACAGGATAAACAGGAATGGGCAAATTTAAATATACTCTTCCATATCCTTTTAGTCAGTGTTGTAGTCCTGAGACTAGATCAGTCCAGTTAAACAGCTGTATCCATTAGGAGGTGACATTGCAAATGGACAAGGCTTCTGTATGTCATGAAGACAAACAAATTTTTAATAAGAGGCATTTCTATAGAGACAGAAGAAAAACAAAGGTTAATGTTGAGCACAATTTATCCAGATATCTTTAGTCATAGAGGAAGAAGGCAGTGACAGTCTGACACTTTTTTCTCTGGCCTATATTACAAGGCGTAAGCTTCGGCTTGCAGGCCATCAGTAAAGCAGGAGTAGCAATTTCATTGAGGAAAAGTCAGAAAAATAAAAGAAAAATTTGAAAGCATTAGGATGGGGATTGTAGCCCAGAAAGAATTCAGGATTCAGTCCAAATTGTGTAACTACCCAGTGGGTTCACCTTGCCTACTGCCTAGACAGGGCCAATTTATCAAGACAGAGGAATTGCAATAGTAAAAGAGTAATTCACGCAGAGCTGGCTATGTGGGAGACTGGAGTTTTATTATTACTCAAATCAGTTTCCCTGATAATTTGGGGATCAAAGTTTTTAAGGATAATTTGGTGGGTAGGAGGTCAGTGAATCAGGAGTTCTGATTGGTGGAGTCAGAGATTAAATCACAGGGAGTTGAAGCTGTCCTCTTGTGTTGAGTTAATTCCTGGATGAGGCCCACAAGACCAGATGAACCAGTTTATCTGTGTGGTGCTAACTGGTCCATCGAGTACAGGGTCTGCAAAATATCTCAAGCTCTGATTTTAGGTTTGACAATAGTGATGTTATCCCCGGGAGCAACTTGGGGAGGTTTAGAATCTTGCAATCTCCAGCTGCATGACTCCTAAACCATAATTTCTAATCTTGTGGCTAATTTGTTAGTCCTGCAAAGGCAGTCTAGTCTCCAGGCAGGAAGGGGATTTGTTTTGGGAAGGGACCATTATCCCCTTTGTTTCAAAGCTAAACTATAAACTAAGTTCCTCCCAGTTAGTTCAGCCTACACTCAGGAATGAACAAGGGCAGCTTAGAGGTTAGAAGCAAGACAGAGTTGCTTAGGTCAGATCTCTGTCACTGTCTCAGTTACAATTTTGCAATGGTGACTTCAGTTGCAGAAAATAATAAAAACTCAAAAACAGTGGATGAGACTAAAATATACCAACAGGTATACTACAGTTTTTTTTCTGAAACATAATTTTTCTCTCTCCAGTTCCTGCTTTTACCAAAGACAAATCACAGTGGGACAAATTCGTTTGCAAAATAAGTTTTAGTTTTATTATACTTGGCCTGAGTATTTGCATAAAGTCAGCATATTGTTTGCCATTATAGGCTCTTTTAAAAATTGGCTTTGCTGGAACTTTATTCCATAAGGAATCTCAGATTAGACTTCAAAACCTTGAGCTCAGTTATGGATTTTTCTGTGCCTACAAATACTTGTATTAATTGGGCAAATTCCACACCTTGAAGTCCCAAAGTAATTTGGAACTCCTGGGCCTGTCAGAAATGGACACTCTTTACTTACCACAGGTCAGGAACCCTGTACCAGGACTGTGTAGACAAGATATGAGGCCAGCTTTCCCAGGGGGCTTTTATCGGCTCTATAAATCAACTTTGTTTCAATCTATTTATGTCTGAAAGTATGCCATTTCAGTCAAAGCCTGGGTAAAATAGCCAGTGTCTCCAATTGTGACAAAAGAAAACAGGTATTTATTGAACATATGCAAATAATTTTACCAACATAAATTAAGTATACTTATGGATAGTTTTCAAATTCTGGAGAAATCAGCTAGAGAGAAAGAAATATGCTTCAAATTTTGCTCACAGGAATTTACTTTATCCATTGTTAAAATCTATAAATAGTTAAAAGGAGATAAAGGTTTTCTGAACTCTGAAAAACAAAAAATTCGCAATGTTTTCAACAAAAAACCATAAAAGATTATTTTAGTCTTCCATTAGTTCAGTCTATGTAATTAACTTCTGTTCTGCTTGATATTCATGAACACATTAGCTCTCTATGGGACTCTTGGAAGTTTTTTTCCTCTATTCTAGGGTCACAATCTCCAAAGTTATCAGAAACATGCATTCAGGAGCACCTGTCGTAGTCCTATAGCTGATAATGAAACCACCTTGAAAATAACCAAAGTGAAACAATTGTAGATGACAAAAGCCTTAGAACAGCCATGATAAAGTCTAGTCATCTCTGTGGCACACAATAATTTAATATAATGATCATAATTATTACTGATAACATATACTGAGACATAACAGAATTACAAAAGTCTTACATTGTTATGGAATACATACCAATAACACATTCATATAAATGCAATCTAAAGAAAACCTAATAGTATTTCATACTTGACAATGTTTCTTGTACTATTTTAATATACCAAATAAGCCAAATTTGTCTTTTGGACTTTGGGGTAACTAATATCTAAATGGTTAACCAGATTTTTAAAAAGGCTTAATTTAGAATTTAACTTTGGAAAGCTCGTCAAGTATCAAAGGTTTAAACGCTTGATATTACAATATAAAATCCCAGGTTGCTGTAAGTCATTTGTTTTGCCAAAATGATAACTCAAAACATTTTTAAAGGCAAAAATCTTTACTCATTGATAGAGGAGAGACTCGGTTTTCCAAGCGGGACCCAATAAAGACAGCAAAAAGCCAAATAAATCTGTCTCTCTGTTCCTCCTCTCTTTTTTTTTTCTGTCACTTATTCAAAAGGCAAACAAAAATCTTTTATTACATTTTAATGTTACATGAACATCTTGCTTAAAAGAGAAAATCAAATTTCTCCTTTGCATTAGTATATTATTCATCTTAAACGCAGTTCTTAATAAAACCCTATAGGATGGGTGCAGTGGCTCACGCCTGTAATCCCAGCACTTTGGGAGGCTGAGGCGGGCGAATTGCTTGAGTCCAGGAGTTTGAGACCAGCCTGGGCAACATGGCAAAACCACATCTCTACAAACATGCAAAAATTAGCTGGGCGTGGTGGCACATGCCTGTAATCCTAGGTATTCGGGAGGCTGAGGCACGAGAATCACTTGAGCCCAGCAGGCAGAGGCTGCAATGAGCTGAGATCACACCACTGCACTCCAGCCTGGGTGACAGAGAGAGACCCTGTCTTAAAAAAAAAAAAAAAGAAAGACCATAAAAACCCCTTATAATAAAATCTACACAATCTTACTTGGTTTGACCATGAGGTAAAATTTTCATAAACCTCTTACAACCTTTTACAATTTTCTATTAAACAGCCGATCAATTCTCTAAGAAAACCCTGTTATTCAGTCACATGGGCGCAGGTCTGACCCAGCATGTGTGTGCTTTTATTTCAATATTCAATCTACAGAAAAACTAAATAACCCTTTCAAATCTTAACCAACTTGCCCATACCCACAGAGCTTCTTTTACAAGATCAACCCTTCACAAATACTTTACAACTTGCTTCAACCTTTAGTTCTGCCCCATTGCTCTTTTAGGCGAGGACAATCCTTAAAAA
The DNA here is from genome assembly GCF_037993035.2 of Macaca fascicularis. Taxonomy (NCBI): domain Eukaryota; kingdom Metazoa; phylum Chordata; class Mammalia; order Primates; family Cercopithecidae; genus Macaca; species Macaca fascicularis. Next base: position 55,297,554 of record NC_088395.1, read on the forward strand.
CATCTGAACTTTAACAAATACCTTTAATAAATACCTTTAATAAATACCTTTAATAAAGTTTAATAAATAAACTTTAATAAATACCTTTAACAAATACCATATTTCCATGCCATCTTATAACCTCCCACCAAAAACATTCTACTTTCCTTCTATACCTTGCATATAAAATTGTTTTTCCAGTAGTCTCAAATACATGTGTTACAACGTTAACTCTTAGCAGCTTTCATTTTTAGTGAAAAACCTGGTAGGTAAGCAGTTTTAACAGTGTGTAAGACTGCAGAGCCCATGACTTTTCCTGGCTTAGCCAGGGTACTTGGCTAACTCCATACACCCTAGGCTTTACCTAGAATCTAGTGGTTGTAAAACAGACAAGTCAAAGAATTACTAAAAGTCATAGCATATTATGCCCTTAAAACATCTACCAAACAGTATCTGACTTGCCTAATGTAGATCAAATGTATGAACTTTGAAGACATTTTTATTTTACTTTACCAATTATCTTTAAACTTTCTTTATTTTTCAAAAATTATCAGAATCACGTGACCTTAAGGCATTAATGTTTCTTTTTTTCTGACATTATGTTTGATTCAAGTGCTTATTTTTGTTTAAGTCAATTAACTAGAGCTCTTTTATATAAACATCACACACATAACACAGATACACGGAGAGACAGAGAATCATGAAAAAAATTCCATCAACTGAGAAGTTTTTAGAGGGAGAGTGGGGGTTTTAAAACAACATATTTACACAGCCAAATATCAGCTTTAAATAAGTTGATTTCTAACTACAAAATTCTCAAAAGAAAAATTCTTTAAAAATCTTTTATTACCAGATTTCAGCCAGGACAAATGGCCAATATTTATGGCTTCTGAATATTTTTATACTAAAAGTAACTTCCTATGTGAAATTAATAAGCCTTAAAAGGGGATGACAATCACAGATGCACGAGGTGTCTCCAAAGGGGTAGTAAGCAATTTTTACAAGATCTAGAATCTCCCCAAAGGTAGTTTAGAGAAAAGAGAATTCAAGGCATGAAATCAGAAGTTGTCCATGGAGGGGAAAAGAATCAATAAATGGCAAAACTTCCAAAGGTATTAAACCCCAACTGATTCACTCTCAAAGCCAGGAATTGAACCCTGGCCACCATTGCGAGAGGGCAAAACCTTAGCAGCTGACCTAAGATACAAGGTGACTGCTGTTGTCATTCCCAGAAGGAGCATAGAGCATTTTCAAACATGCAAAAGATTTTAACTGCGCAAGAGAATTTTTTAACACTAGCCATGTCATTACTATGCATCCTCCTTTTAATTTAACCTTTTTCTTTTAGTGGTATACTCAGTTCCAGTAACAACTCAATCCAAGAAGCTTGTTAAAGTCCAGATGGTAATTTTCTAGGTTTTTACCATATAAGCATGAGGTATTTCCAGAAAGGGGGTAGAGGAGGCATCTTTATGATCCCCAAGAATTCACTCTTAGAAATGAGCTTAAGATAGCAAAAGACTACAAAAACCCCAAAGGGATGAGACCTTTTAAGACAAAATTCACCCAAGGGCTTGACATTCGGAAGGAAGAGTATGCTGACTCATCTCAGACTCCAGGTCTTCTTGGACTGGCCGCCTGACTTGAACTCGAAAATTCCTGCCTACTGGATGGAGGAGACCAAGAGAGAGTGCCTCCACATGGTCACAAAGTCATGCTCTCAAGGACATAAAACAAGGTGAGAGGGAAACCTCATTTGGTTTTTGTTTCAGGGACCCACAGCCATGTTTGTGACCAGTCTGCTGGGTGGGTTTGAATAGTGGGCTGATAAGGGTCCTAGGCCAACGCTGTATCTTGTGGTATCCCTCTTTATGACAGAACGACACAGAAAGACAAATTCATAGCACAAATTGCACCAGATTTGCTACAGCCTAAGACTAGCCTCACAAATCCTTTTTAGAGACAGTAATTTTTACAGTTTACCAGTTTGCAGAGAGAGAGAGACCAAAAGACTTTCTGGTAAGAAATTCTTACCCTTTTGCCAGCATGCCAGGTTCCTGGAGTCCCTTTCCCTGAATGGCTCTGGTGACCCTGCTTGCTGCACTATAATCACAAAGGAAAATCACCTTTTTCTATTTCATGGAAGCATAGGCAAAAGCTTCTCAATCTTGCAAGATGCCGCCCAACGGACTGCATGGGGGAACTGAGTTAACATTTTCCATCCCAGCTGACACAAAATACACATGACAAAACAGACACTGCACCCAATATCGACCTGCCTCTGTTGGTCCTTGTCATCTTTGACCCATTCAAGGTAGGGAGGGATGACCTTTGACCAGGAATTCAATAGGTGGTCTCTGGGCAAGGTAATGAGCAGACAGTCACCCTGAGTCAGGTTTGTTGAGCTTTCTGCTAACAATTCCTTCAGAGCTCACTGAATGTGACCAGATGAATAAGGAAGGTTCTCTGAGTTAGATCTGCTGGACTTCTGTCAGCAATTCCTTCAGAGATCCCCTCCACAAATACACACAACCGAGAGAGGACGAATGGAAGGCATTCCAAACCAAGATCCCTAACCAAGAATTTTCAAGAGTATTTCTTCCAAACTAACCTCCTAGTCTCCATCTGAGAAATCTCCTTGAAATCCTCCCAGTTGAGGAGAAATCTCTCAAACCAAGACTCTTCCTACTAATTAGGGAGAGCCAGTCAAGACTCCCAAAGGAGGCAAACTGAGCCCCACGAAAGGAGATGAACTGATCGGGAAAAAAAAGGAAGGAGGTGTTGGCAGTGCCTAGAATACCCACCAGGCCAGTTTAAAGGTATTTTTCCAGGAACTATTTCTCCACTGCAATCAGTCCCAAGCACTATGGGTCAATATGACCTCATCAGTAGGGACAGTACCAGAGATGGTCTTCAGTTTAATAAGCGGAGCTCACCTCTGGGTCAATCATACTGGTAGAAAGAGGGCTGATGAGCCATAGGCAGGGGATCCCAAAGGAGGCTCCAAATTTGTAACCATCTGAGGGTTTTCCCCCTGCCTGCTGCACAAGAAAGAACATGATATTATAATAGAGAAACAGTTTAATAGACATGAGGCCGGCCATGCCACAGGGGAGATGGAGTTAGTAATCAATTTATTTGCCCAGGACAATTTTTAAAAATAATTTCAACTTTCGTTTTAGACTCAGGGGATACATGTATAGGTTTGTTACCTGGGTATATTGGGTGATACTAAAGTTTGGGGTATGAATGCTTCTGTCATTAAGGTAGTGTGCATAGTACCCAATAGGTAGTTTTTCAGCCCTTGCATGTCTCCCTGTCTCCCCTGCTGTAGTAGTACACAGTGTCTATTTTTCCCATCTTTATGTCCCATGTGTACCCAATGCTTATCTCCCACTTGTAAGTGAGAACATGCAGTATATGGTTTTCTGTTAACCCAGGACAATTTTAACTGCCCATGAAAGACCCCCAGAAAAGAGCACAGAAAGAGGGAAGGACCAGAAGACTGACACACAGAATGAAGAAACTGATGAGAGTTGTCACTGAGTGAACAAGGCCTCCTAGAGGCTCGTCATTGCCCTTTACAAGTGATGCTAGGCTCCATTGTTCTTTAACGACACAGACTGCATTTCCCAGGGCCTGGGTTGTAGCACTGAGTACTGCTGGAGAAAATCACAGAACATGTTAAAACGATTGCACTTTCATAGTCGTCATTGTCTCTTAGGATCTCAATGCTAGACAGAAGACTTTCTTGGTGAATCAGGTCCCTCCCCCAGTCCCTTCTTAGGGAGTTCCAAGATTTCACCTCTCTGCTGAAACCATCTACCACGTTTATCCTCTTGCTATTAGCAAAGCACATTCCCAGTCTCGCCTGAGGTCTAAGTAGGCAGAGGGTAGGAGGAAGGCCTCAGTGCTGGATCAACAAATTTGCTTGTCACAGGGGTCCTTGTGAATGCACAGAAGCATGTACATGAGCATTCCTTCCAGCCCAGAGGAGCACTTTGATTGGGGCATGAGGTTTAAGTGAGGGAGGCAGGGATGATGTGCGAGTGTAGGCAGATGTGCGAGTGTAGGAAGAGAGGCACTACTTATCTTTTAAAATTATTGCCTACCATTTATTCCAAGGCTTTGTTTTTAAGGATTTATTTTTAGTGGTTTTAGATTGATAGGAAAATGAAGGGAAGGTACAGATGCTTCCCATATTCCATCTTGCCCCAGCCTCAAAGTTTCTTCTGTTATTAACATCTTGCATTAGTGTGGTAAATCTGTTACAATTGATAAGCCAATAATATGTAATTATTAACAAAAGTCTATAGTTAAGTTTTCACTCTTTAAGTTGTATAGCCTATGGGTTTTGGCAAATATATAAGATGTATCTACCATTACAGTATCTTGCAGGATAGTGTCACTGCCCTAAGCATCTCATGTGCATCATCATTTATCCCTGTCTTTCTCCTCCAAATCCCTTGCAACTATTATCCTTTGACTGTCTCCAAAATTTTTCCTTTTCCAGAATGTCATACAGTTGGATTGGTGCAGTATATAGCCTTTTCAGATTGGCTTTTTTTCACTTAACAGTATACTCTTAATGTTTGTCCATATCTTTTTTTGGCTTAAGAGCTCATTTCTTCTTATCATTGAATAATATTCCATTGTACAGACATACTTTATCCATTCACCCACTGGGGGATATCTTCAATGCTTCTGAGTTTTAGCAATTATTAATAAGGTTGCTATAAACATTTATGTGTAGGTTTTGTGCACATATTAAGTTTTTTTTTTTTTTTCTTGAAACAGAGTCTCCCTCCGTCGCCCAGGCTGGAGTGCAATGACGCGATCTTGGCTCACTGCAACTGCCGTCTCCCATGTTCAACGGATTCCTCTGCCTCAGCCTCCTGAGTAGCTGGGACTACAGGCCCACACCACCACACCCAGCTAATTTTTATATTTTTAGTAGAGATGGGGTTTTGCCATGTTGGCCAGGCTGGTCTTGAACTCCTGACCTCAGGTGATCCACCTGCCTTGGCCTCTCAAAGTGCTGGGATTACATGCATGAGCCACCGTGCCTGGCTCACATATTGTTTTCAACTCATTTGGGTAAATACCAAGGAGCAGGATTTCTGGGTTGTATTGTAAGAATATGCTTAGTTTTGTTGAAAAGACGCCAAACTGTCTTCCAAAGTGGCTGTACCATTTTGCATTTCCACCAACAGTGAATGAACGTTCCTGTTGGTCCACATCCTTACCATCATTTGATATAATCAATATTTTAGATTTTAGTTATTCTACTAGGTGTGTATTGGTATCTCATTGCTGTTTCAATTTCCACATCCTTGCCAGCATTTTGATGCAGGAGAGTAGGGTCTGGAGGCAGGGAACCTAAGGCTATTTCACTCCGACTTCCTAGAACTAAATTGAAAGGAAAACCCTAACTTTCCATGCCTAAGTAACAAAAGGACACTCCGTTTCACCTTTTCTGCGTGGCAGATGGGAAATTGGTTGCCGGCAACAAATCATACTGAGTGCAGGCCAAGTCTTCGTTTGCAACTTTGTAAACTCCGCTCCAGCCTCTGAATGGTTGCTTTCCACAACCAATCTGATTGCGGGCAGAGTCTTCTTTTGCATAGAAGTATAACTCTGTAACTTCACCCTGGCCTCTGAAGTTTGCACAGGAGTGTGACCTTTGTAACTTTACCCTAGCCTCTGAAGTTTGCACAGGAGTGTGACCTTTGTAACTTCACTTCAGCTTCTGGTTGGCTGCTTTCTGCAACCAATCAGACTGATTGCGGGCTACCACTTTCCTTACATGAGGTGAGCATGAAGTGGCCAATGGGAAACTTTTAGGGGGCATTCAGTTCCAAGAAGATTCCGTATCTAGGCCCTTGAGCCACTGCTCGGCTCCGCTCCCACCCTATGGAGTGTACTTTCTTTTTCAATAAATCCCTGCTACTGTTCTTTCATTGCTTCATTCTTTCTTTGCTTTGCTGGGCGTTTTGTCCAATTCTTTTTTCAAAATGCCAAGAACCTGGACAACTTGTAGTCACGACCCTCTACTAGTGACAATTTGATATAGTCAGTATTTTAATTTAGTTATTCTACTAGGTGTGTATTGGTATTTCATTGTTTTAATTTGCAGTTCCTTAATGACACGTGATGTTGAACATCTTTTCATGCACATATTTACCATCCGTATATCTTCTTTGGTCAGGTGTCTGTTCAAATCTCTCGCCTATTTTTTGATTGGGTTCTTCCTTTTTTTTATTGTAGAGTTTTCAGAATTCTTTGTATATTTGGATACCTGTCCTTCATTACTTGTGTTTTACAAATACTTTCTCCCAGTCTTCTGCATTTTGTTTTATTCTCTGAACAGTATCTTTCAGAAAGCAGAAGCATTTAATTTTATTAAAGTCCAATTTATCATATTTTCTCTTTCATGGCTTGTAGTTTTTGTGTTATTTTTAAGAAGTCATCACCAGGCCGGGCGTGGTGGCTCATGCCTGTAATCCCAGCAGTTTGGGAGGCTGAGGCAGGTGGATCATGAAGTCAGGAGTTCGAGACCAGCCTGACCAACATGGTGAAATCCCGTCTCTACTAAAAATACAAAAATTAGCTGGGCGTGATGGCAGATGCCTATAATCCTAGCTACTCGGGAGGCTGAGGCAGGAGAATCGTTTGGACCCAGGAAGCAGAGGTTGCAGTGAGCTGAGATGACACCATTGCACTCCAGCCTGGGTGACAAGGCAAGGCTCCCTCTAAACAACAACCAAACAACAACAACAACAAAATATATATATATATTTTTATATATTTATATATCTGTATATTTTATATATAGATATATAGATATATATATCTCCCCAAACCCAAAGTAACCTAGATTTTCTCCTACATTGTCTTTTAGAAGTTTTACAGTATTCCATTTGGATCTAAGATCCATTTTTTTTTAATTATACTTTAAGTTCTAGGGTACATATGCATAACGTGCAGGTTTGTTACATATGTATGCTTGTGCCATGTTGGCGTGCTACACCCATCAACTCGTCAGCACCCATCAACTCATCATTTACATCAGGTATAACTCCCAATGCAACCCCTCCCCCCTCCCCCCTCCCCATGATAGGACCCAGTGTGTGATGTTCCCCTTCCCGAGTCCAAGTGATCTCATTGTTCAGTTCCCACCTATGAGTGAGAACATGCGGTGTTTGGTTTTCTGTTCTAGCGATAGTTTGCTGAGAATGATGGTTTCCAGCTGCATCCATGTCCCTACAAAGGACACAAACTCATCCTTTTTTATGGCTGCATAGTATTCCATGGTGTATATGTGCCACATTTTCTTAATCCAGTCTGTCACTGATGGACATTTGGGTTGATTCCAAGTCTTTGCTATTGTGAATAGTGTCGCAATAAACATACGTGTGCGTGTGTCTTTAGAGCAGCATGATTTATAATCCTTTAGGTATATACCCAGTAATGGGATGGCTGGGTCATATGGTACTTCTAGTTATAGATCCTTGAGGAATCGCCATACTGTTTTCCATAGTGGTTGAACTAGTTTACAATCCCACCAACAGTGTAAAAGTGTTCCTATTTCTCCACATCCTCTCCAGCACCTGTTGTTTCCTGATTTTTGAATGATTGCCATTGTAACTGGTGTGAGATGGTATCTCATTGTGGTTTTGATTTGCATTTCTCTGATGGCCAGTGATGATGAGCATTTTTTCATGTGTCTGTTGGCTGTATGAATGTCTTCTTTTGAGAAATGTCTGTTCATATCCTTTGCCCACTTTTTGATGGGGTTGTTTGTTTTTTTCTTGTAAATTTGTTTGAGTTCTTTGTAGGTTCTCAATATTAGCCCTTTGTCAGATGAGTAGATTGCAAAATTTTTCTCCCATTCTGTAGGTTGCCTGTTCACTCTGATGGTAGTTTCTTTTGCTGTGCAGAAGCTCTTTAGTTTAATGAGATCCCATTTGTCAATTTTGGCTTTTGTTGCCATTGCTTTTGGTGTTTTAGACATGAAGTCCTTGCCCATGCCTATGTCCTGAATGGTATTACCTAGGTTGTCTTCTAGGATTTTTATGGTATTAGGTCTAGCATTTAAGTCTCTAATCCATCTTGAATTAATTTTCATATAAGGAGTAAGGAAAGGATCCAGTTTCAGCTTTCTACTTATGGCTAGCCAATTTTCCCAGCACCATTTATTAAATAGGGAATCCTTTCCCCATTTCTTGTTTTTCTGAGGTTTGTCAAAGATCAGATGGCTGTAGATGTGTGGTATTATTTCTGAGGACTCTGTTCTGTTCCATTGGTCTATATCTCTGTTTTGGTACCAGTACCATGCTGTTTTGGTTACTGTAGCCTTGTAGTATAGTTTGAAGTCAGGTAGCGTGATGCCTCCAGCTTGTTCTTTTGACTTAGGATAGTCTTGGCAATGCGGGCTCTTTTTTGGTTCCATATGAACTTTAGAGTAGTTTCTTCCAATTCAGTGAAGAAAGCCATTGGTAGCTTGATGGGGATGGCACTGACTCTACAAAGTACCTTGGGCAGTATGGCCATTTTCAGGATATCAATTCTTCCTGTCCATGAGCATGGTATGTTCTTCCATTCGTTTGTGTCCTCTTTTATTTCACTGAGCAGTGGTTTGTAGTTCTCCTTGAAGAGGTCCTTTACATCCCTTGTAAGTTAGATTCCTAGGTATTTTCTTCTCTTTGAAGCAATTGTGAATGGAAGTTCATTCCTGATTTGGCTCTCTGTTTGTCTGTTACTGGTGTATACGAATGCTTGTGATTTTTGCACATTAATTTTGTATCCTAAGAGTTTGCTGAAGTTTCTTATCAGCTTAAGGAGATTTTGGGCTGAGACAATGGGGTTTTCTAAATATACAATCATGTCATCTGCAAACAGGGACAATTTGACTTCTTCTTTTCCTAGCTGAATACCCTTTATTTCTTTCTCTTGCTTAATTGCCCTAGCCAGAACTTCCAACACTATGTTGAATAGGAGTGGTGAGAGAGGGCATCCCTGTCTTGTGCCAATTTTCAAAGGGAATGCTTCCAGTTTTTGCCCATTTAGTATGATATTGGCTGTGGGTTTGTCATAAATAGGTCTTATTATTTTGAGATACGTTCCATCAATACCTAGTTTATTGAGAGTTTTTAGCTGTTGAATTTTGTCAAAAGCCTTTTCTGTATCTATTGAGATAATCATGTGGTTCTTGTCTTTGGTTCTGTTTATATGCTTGATTATGTTTATTGATTTGCGAATGTTGAACCAGCCTTGCATCCCTGGGATGAAGCCCACTTGATCATGGTGGATAAGCTTTTTGATGTGCTGCTGGATTTGGTTTGCCAGTATTTTATTGAGGATTTTTGCGTCGATGTTCATCAGAGATATTGGTCTAAAATTCTCTTTTTTTGTTGTGTCTCTGCCAGACTTTGGTATCAGGATGATGTTGGCCTCATAAAATGAGTTAGGGAGGATTCCCTCTTTTTCTATTGATTGGAATAGTTTCAGAAGGTATGGTACCAGCTCCTCCTTGTACCTCTGGTAGAATTCAGCTGTGAATCCATCTGGTCCTGGACTTTTTTTGGTTGGTAGGCTATTAATTATTGCCTCAATTTCAGAGCTTGCTATTGGTCCATTCAGGAATTCTGCTTCTTCCTGGTTTAGTCTTGGGAGACAGTAAGTGTCCAGGAAAGTATCCGTTTCTTCTAGATTTTCTAGTTTATTGGCGTAGAGGTGTTTATAGTATTCTCTGATGGTAGTTTGTATTTCTGTGGGGTCGGTGGTGATATCCCCTTTATCAATTTTTATTGCGTCTATTTGATTCTTCTCTCTTTTCTTCTTTATTAGTCTTCCTAGCAGTCTATCAGTTTTGTTGATCTTTTCAAAAAACCAACTCCTGGATTCATTGATTTTTTGGAGGGTTTTTTTGTCTCTATCTCCTTTAGTTCTGCTCTGATCTTAGTTATTTCTTGCCTTCTGCTAGCTTTTGAATGTGTTTGCTCTTGCTTCTCTAGTTCTTTTAATTGTCATGTTAGAGTGTCAATTTTAGATCTTTCCAGCTTTCTCCTGTGGGCATTTAGTGCTATAAATTTCCCTCTACACACTGCTTTAAATGTGTCCCAGAGATTCTGGTATGTTGTATCTTTGTTCTCATTGGTTGCAAAGAACATCTTTATTTCTGCCTTCATTTCGTTATGTACCCAGTAGTCATTCAGGAGCAGGTTATTCAGTTTCCATGTAGTTGAGCGGTTTTGATTGAGTTTCTTAGTCCTGAGTTCTAGTTTGATTGCACTGTGATCTGAGAGACAGTTTGTTATAATTTCTGTTCTTGTACATTTGCTGAGGGGTGCTTTACTTCCAACTATGTGGTCAGTTTTGAAATGAGTGTGATGTGGTGCTGAGTAGAATGTATATTCTGTTGATTTGGGGTGGAGAGTTCTGTAGATGTCTATTAGGTCTGCTTACTGCAGAGATGAGTTCAATTCCTGGATATCCTTGTTAACTTTCTGTCTCGTTGATATGTCTGATGTTAACAGTGGGCAGTTGAAGTCTCCCATTATTATTGTATGGGAGTCTAAGTCTCTTTGTAAGTCTCTAAGGACTTGCTTTATGAATCTGGGTGCTCCTTTATTGGGTGCATATATATTCAGGATAGTTAGCTCTTCCTGTTGAATTGATCCCTTTACCATTATGTAATGGCCTTCTTTGTCTCTTTTGATCTTTGATGGCTTAAAGTCTGTTTTATCAGAGACTAGTATTGCAACCTCTGCTTTTTTTTGTTCTCCATTTGCTTGGTAGATCTTCCTCCATCCCTTTATTTTGAGTCTATGTATGTCTCTGCATGTGAGATGGGTCTCCTGAATACAGCAAACTCATGGATCTTGACTCTTTATCCAGTTTGCCAGTCTATGTCTTTTAATTGGAGCATTTAGTCCATGTACATTTAAGGTTAAGATTGTTATGTGTGAGCTTGATCCTGCCATTATGATATTAACTGGTTATTTTGTTCACTAGTTGATGCAGTTTCTTCCCAGCCTCGATGGTCTTTACATTTTGGCATGTTTTTGCAATGGCTGGTACCGGTTGTTCCTTTCCATGTTTAGTGCTTCCTTCCGGGTCTCTTGTGAGGCAGGCCTGGTGGTTACAAAATCTCTAAGCATTTGCTTTTCTGTAAAGGATTTTATTTCTCCTTCACTTATGAAACTTAGTTTGGCTGGATATGAAATTCTGGGTTAATAATTCTTTTCTTTAAGAATGTTGAATATTGGCCCCCACTCTCTTCTGGCTTGGAGAGTTTCTGCTGAGAGATCTGCTGTTAGTCTGATGGGCTTCCCTTTGTGGGTAACCTGACCTTTCTCTCTGGCTGCCCTTAAGATTTTTTCCTTCATTTCAACTTTGGTGAATCTGGCAATTATGTGTCTTGGAGCTGCTCTTCTTGAGGAGTATCTTTGTAGCGTTCTCTGTATTTCCTGAATTTGAATGTTGGCCTGCCCTACTAGGTTGGGGAAGTTATCCTGGATGATATCCTGAAGAGCGTTTTCCAACTTGGTTCCATTTTCCCCCTCACTTTCAGGCGCCCCAATCAGACGTAGATTTGGTCTTTTTACATAATCCCATACTTCTTGCAGGCTTTGTTCATTTCTTTTTCTTCTTTTTTCCTTAGATTTCTCTTCTCACTTCATTTCATTCATTTGATCCTGAATCACTGATACTCTTTCTTCCAGTTGATCGAGTCAGTTACTGATGCTTGTGCATTCGTCACGTATTTCTCTTGTCATGGTTTTCATCTCTGTGAATTCGTTTATGGCCTTCTCTGCATTAATTATTCTAGTTATCAATTCTTCCACTCTTTTTTCAAGATTTTTAGTTATCTTTGCGCTGGGTACATAATTCCTCCTTTAGCTCTGAGAAGTTTGATGGACTGGAGCCTTCTTCTCTCATCTCATCAAAGTCATTCTCCGTTCAGCTTTGATCCGTTGCTGGCGATGAGCTGCGTTCCTTTGCAAGGGGCGATGCACTCTTATTTTTTGAATTGCCAGGTTTTCTGCCCTGCTTTTTCCCCATCTTTGTGGTTTTATCTGCCTCTGGTCTTTGATGATGGTGACGTACTGATGGGGTTTTGGTGTGGGTGTCCTTCCTCTTTGTTAGTTTTCCTTCTAACAGTCAGGACCCTCAGCTGTAGGTCTGTTGGAGATTGCTTGAGGTCCACTCTAGACCCTGTTTGCCTGGGTATCAGCAGCAGAGGCTGCAGAAGATAGAATATTTCTGAACAGCGAGTGTACCTGTCTGATTCTTGCTTTGGAAGCTTCCTCTCAGGGGTGTACTCCACCGTTTTAGGTGTGGGGTGTTGGTCTGCCCCTAGTGGGGGATGTCTCCCATTAGGCTACTCAGGAGTCAGGGACCCACTTGAGCAGGCAGTCTGTCCGTTCTCAGATCTCAGCCTCCGTGTTGAGAGATCCACTGGTCTCTTCAAAGCTGTCAGACAGAGTCGTTTGCGTCTGCAGAGGTTTCAGCTGCTTTTTTTGTTGTTGTTGTTGTTCAGCTGTGCCCTGTCCCCAGAGGTGGAGTCTACAGAGACAGGCAGGACTCCTTGAGCTGCTGTGGGCTCCACCCAGTTCGAGCTTCCCAGCCGCTTTATCTACTTAAGCCTCAGCAATGGCGGGTGCCCCTCCCCCAGCCTCACTGCTGCCTTGCAGGTAGATCACAGACTGCTGTGCTAGCAATGAGGGAGTCTCCCTGGGCATGGGACCCTTCCGGCCAGGTGTGGGATATAATCTCCTGGTGTGCTCGTCTGCTAAGATTCTTGGTAGAGTGCAGTATTGGGGTGGAAGTTACCCGATTTTCCAGGTGTTGTGTGTCTCAGTTTCCCTGGCTAGGAAAAGGGATTCCTTTCCCCCTTGCGCTTCCCAGGTGAGGCGATGCCTCACCCTGCTTCAGCTCTCGCTGGTCCGGCTGCAGCAGCTGACCAGCACTGACTGTCCCACACTCCCTAGTGAGATGAACCCAGTACCTCAGTTGAAAATGCAGAAATCACCTGTCTTCTGTGTCACTCGCACTGGGATTTGGAGACCGGAGCTGTTCCTATTTGGCCATCTTGCTCCACCCCGCTAAGATCCATTTTGAATTCATTTTAATGAAAGGTATAAGGACTGTGTCTGGATTGATTTTTTTTTTTTTTCGTATGTTGATATCCACCAAGGCTCATTGTGACATTTACATTATGTTTAAAGCTGTATCTACAACTAATTATTTAGAGCAAATTCTACCATAAATCTACTTCACCTGAAAGAAGTTCAGCCATATTTCTAGCAATTTAGGAACAGAAAGAATCACAGACATTTCCTCTCTTCAGATAAATTGGGCAGAAATTTGCTTAGAAATAAGTCAAATGCTCAACCTACATATTAAAAAAATTGACCTCAACATTTTACATTGTAAACAAGGTTTAGATGTTGCAGTTCCTGCTCTGGGATGCCTACGGTTTGAAAAGTGCCATTCAAGTGGATATGTAGCAATTTCGTCATTTGGTTATTTTGTAGTAATTTGCTCTTGGCTAGTGGGTAGAACCCCATTGTTACACCGTCTAAAAAGATTCATAAAACCCATGGTTGTCTCTGAGAAATTTTATGTATGAGCTGGAGATAAATATGTCAAAGAACATGCAAAGGAAGTAACTGGGCTCAGAGAAGTTTCAAAATTAGGAAGAAGGTCCCTTCAGGAGTCCCTTGCCCTGATGCTGAAGACTATTTTCCAAATGCATTTATTTATTCTTAAATTGACAGATAAAATTGTATGTATTTATTGTGCACAACATAATATTTTGAAGTACATATATGTTATAGAATGGTTAAATATAGTTAATTAATGTTGTATTACCTTATGTAGTTATCGTTTTGTGGTGAGAACACTTAACATCCACTCTCAGCATTTTTCACAGTCTTCTAAACTTATTCTCCCTATCTGACTGTAATTTTGTATTCCTTTAATGAGATGTGAACTGTAGTTCAGTTCATGACCTATGGAGGATCTCAAACCATATCTCTTGAACTGATGGAGGTGTGGAGTAATGACTTCTTGCAAACACATTTGGATGTAAATTTTAAGTCTCATTTTCTCTGATGAAGTCATAAGGGTGCTTTCCAGCCCATGTTAAATTAGCTTTATAATTTATTTTGGGACAAAAGTAGTATGAGTCACTAAAAGCACAGTGTTGGAAATTACATCGTAAGGATACTGACTCTGCAGAATTGTCCCATCAGAAGAATGTTATGATCTGTGTTGGGTGCCTGTCAGAGGACTCTACTAAGAGCTAGGTGTTCAATATAATCCACTATGCATCATGAAAAATAAAGATACACATCTGAATGCCAACATACTTTACATGTGCTCTAATTCCTATGCAGCAAGTGTGAAAATGGTATTCATACAATCACACAAAGGAGTGTGTGCACACAAGGACTGGCATCCGAAGTATCTCAACTAAAAAGCCTATGTTTACCACTGTGAATGAGGAGCCTCTGGTTTCTACAACAGTGTTCAACCTGTCAGGCTATGACATTACTTCTGCTCTATGCCTAGTTTTAGCTTTGGTTTAGTCATTCACTGTGATTATATCATTTTTTCCATGTTACGTTCATTACTCATAAGTTCTTAACTTCATTGGAACTTTTCTTATGTTTTAGGACACATTAATTTAAAACAATCCACTCACTGTTTTAATATTTCATAATTTAGACTCTAGAACCTGAATAACCATGAAGATCAACTTGATGCAACATACACTGAATGTTTTAAAATTTATTTTTATTTTTAATTTTTGTAAATACATAGTAGGTGTATATAAGATACATGAGATGTTTTGATACAGGCATGCAATGTGAAATAAGCACATCATGGAGAATGGGGTATCCACTTCCTCAAGCACTTATCTTTTATGTTACAAAAAATCCAAAAACATTATTTATTTTAGAATACACAATTATTCTTGACTATAGGCACCCTATTGTGATATCAAATAGTATTTTATTATTTCTAGATTTTTTTGTACCTACTAACTATTCCCACCTACCCCCAATCCCCCACTATACTTCTCAGGCTCTAGTATCCATCCTTCTAGTTTCTATGTCGATGAGTTCAATTGTTTTAATTTTTAGATCCTACAAATAAGTGAGAACATACAATGTTTGGCTTTCTGTGCCTGGCTTATTTTACTTAACATAATGACCTCCAGTTCCATCCATGTTGTAGCAAATGACTGGATCTCACTTTTTTTTTTAATAGCTGATAGTACCGCATTATGTATATGTACCACAATTTCTTTATCCATTCATCTGTCGAAGGACACTTAGGTTGCTTCTAAATCTTAGCTATTATAAATAGTGCTGCAACAAACATAAGAATGCAGGTATCTCTTCAATATACTGATTTCCTTTCTCTTGAGTATATACCCAGCAGTGGGATTGCTGGATCATATGTTAACTCTATTTTTAGTTTTTTGAAAAACTTTCAAAATGTTATCCACAGTAGTTGTACTAATTTACATTCCCAACAACAGTGTACAAGGGTTACCCTTTCTCTGCATCCTCACCAGCATTTGTTATTGCCTTTCTTTTGGATATTAGCCATTTTAACTGGGGTGAGATGATATCTCACTGTAGTTTTGATTTACATTTCTCTGATGATCGATGATATTGACCACCTTTTCATATGCCTGTTTGCCATTTGTATGTCTTCTTTTGAGAAATGTCTACTCAAATGTTTTGCCCATTTTTTGTTGGATCATTAGATTTATTCCTATAGAGTTGTTTGAGCTCCTGTATATTCTGGTCATAAATCCTTTGTCAGAGGGGTAGTTTGCAAACATTATCTCCCATTCTGTGGGTTGTCTCTTCACTTCGTCGATTGTATCCTTTGCTGCACAGAAGTCTTTTAACTTAATGTTATACCATTTGTCCATATTTGCTTTGGTTGCCTGTGCCTGTGGAGTATTGCTCAAGAAGTCTTTGCCCAGACCAATGTCCTGGAGATTTTCTCCAGTGTTTCCTGTAGCGGTTTCGTAGTTTTCAGTCCTACATTTAAGTCTTTAATTCATTTTGATTTGATTTTTATATAGCCAGAGCTTGTGGTCTAGTTTCATTCTTCTATGTATGGCTACCCAGTTTTCCCAGCAAAATTTTTTTAAGAGAATGTCTTTTCCCCAGTATATGTTCCTGGCACTTTTGTAAACTGTGAGTTCACTGTGGGTGTGTGGATTTTTTTCCGGGTTCCCTATTTTGTTCTATTGATCTATATTTGTGTGTTTATGCCAGCACCATGCTGTTTTGGTTACTATAGCTCTGTAGTATAATGCTACACACTGTCTGCCTCAGCCTCCTAAATCATTTTTCATTTCCGATTTTATTATTCTTATTATTTTATTCATTTGGGTTTTCTCTCTTTTTTTCTTAGTCTGGCTAATGGTTTGTCAATTTTGCTTAACATATTAAAAACAACTTTTTGTTTTATTGCTCTTTTGTAGGATTTTTTTCATTTCAATTTTATTTTTTTCTGCTTTATTTTTTGTTTTTTTTTTTTGAGACAGAGTCTTGCTCTGTCGCCCAGGCTGGAGTACAGTGGCGCAATCTTGGCTCACTGCAAGCTCCACCTCCCGGGTTCAAGCCATTCTCCTGCCTCAGCCTCCCGAGTAGCTGGGACTACAAGCGCCCACCACAACACCTGGCTAATTTTTTGTATTTTTAGTAGAGACGAGGTTTCACCATCTTAGCCAGGATGGTCTCGATCTCCTGACCTTGTGATCCACCCACCTCGGCCTCCCAAATTATTTCTTTTCTTCTACAAATTTTTGGTTTGGTTTGCTCTTTGTTTGCAGCTCTTTAAGATGTGTCATTAGATTGTTTATTTGAAGTTTTTACCTTTTTTGATGTAGGCACTTATAGCTATAAATGTCTTTCTTAGTACTGCTTTTGCTGTATCCCATAGGTTTTGGTATGTAGTGTTTACATTATCATTTGTTTCAAGAAATTTTTAAATTTCCTTCTTAGCTTCTTCTATGACCTATTAATCATTCAGGAGCAGATTGTTGAGTTTTCATGTACTTGTATTGTTCCCAAAATTCCTCTTGTGATTAATTTCTAGTTTTATTCCATTGTGGTCTGGAAAGATGCTTGATATTTCAATTTTTAAAAAAATTTTTATGACCTAATATATGGTCTGTCCTTGAGAATGATCCATGGACTGAGGAAAAGAATGTGCATTCTCTAGTCATTGGATGAAATGTTCTGTGAATATCTGTTAGGTCCATTTGCTCTATAGTGCAGATAGTCTGTTTTTGTTGTTGTTGTTGTTGAGTTTCTGTCTGGAAGATCTGTCCAATACTGAATGTGGGGTGCTGAAATCTCCATCCATTATTGTATTGGGGCCTATCTCTCTCTTTAGCTCTAATGGTATCTGTTTTATATATCTGAGTGCTCTAGTGTTGGGTGCATATATATTTAAAATTGTTGTATGTTTTTGATGAATTGACCCCTTTATTATTATATAGTGACATTTGTGTCTTCTCTCAAAGTTTTTGTTTTGAAATCTATTTTTTGTTTACTCTTTAAAAATCTTTTATATTTAGTTCAGGCATACATGTGGTGCAGGTTTGTTATACAAGTGAACTTGTGTCATGGGGGTTTGTTGTACAGATTATTTTGTCACCCAGGTATTAAGCCTGGTACTCATGAGCTATTTTTCCTGATCCTCTCCCTCCTCCCAACTTCCACTCTTTGGTAGACCCCAGTGTCTGTTGTTCTCCTGTGTGTGTCCATTTTTTCTCATTTTTAGCTCCCACTTGTAAGTGAGAACATGCAGTATTTAGTTTTCTGTTCGTGCATTACTTTGCTAAGTATAATGACCTCCAGCTCTATCTATGTTCCAGCAATGGATATAATGTCATTTGTTTTTATGGCTGCATACTATTCCATGGTATACATGCACTACATTTTCTTTATCCAATCTACCATTGATGGGTTTTTAGGTTGAGTCCATGTCTTTGGCTGCAGTGAACATACACATATACACATGCATGTGTCTTTATGATAGGACAATTTATGTTTCTTTGGCTATATACCCAGTAATGGGATTGCTGGATCAAATGGTAATTCTAGTTTTGGGTCTTTGGGGAATTGACACACTGTTTCTCATGATTGTTCAACTAATTTACATTTCCACCAACAGTGAATAAGTGTTTCTTTCTCTCCACAACATCACCAGCATCTTTTTTTTTTTTTTACTTTTTAATAATAGCCATTCTGACTCGTGTGAGATGATATCTTCTTGTAGTTTGAATTGCATTTCTCTAATGATCAGTGACATTGAGCTTTATTTCATATGCTTGTTGGCCACATGTATGTCTTCCTTTGAAAGTGTCTGTTCATATCCTTGGCCCACTTTTTAATGGTATTTGTTTTGTTTTGTTTTTAGACAGAATCTCAGCCTGTTGCCCAGGCTGGAGTGCAGTGGTATGATCTCCACTCACTGTAACCTCTGCCTCACGGGTTCAAGTGATTCTCCTGCCTCAGCCACCCTAGTAGCTGGGATTACAGGCGTGCACCACCACACCCAGCTAATTTTTATATTTTTGGTAGAGATGGGGTTTTGCCATATTGGCCAGCCTGTTCTGGAACTCCTGGCCTCAAGTAATCTGCCCGCCTCAGCCTCCCAAAGTGTTGGGATTACAGTGATGAGGCACCGTGCCTGGAGTGTCTTTTTTTCTTTCTTTTTTTTTTTTTTAATTTCTTTAAGTTCCTTATAGATGCTTGAAACTAGACCTTAGATGCATAGTTTGCAAAAATATTCTCCCATTCTGTGTGTTGTGTGTTCACTCTGTGGATAGTTTCCTTGCTGTGCAGAAGCTCTGTAGTTTAATTAGATCCCATTTGTCAATTTTTGCTTTTGTTGGAATGGCTTTTGGCATCTTTATTATGAAATCTTTGCCCATTCCTATGTCTAGAATGATGTTGCCTAGGTCGTCTTCCAGGATTTTTATAGTTTTAGGTTTTACACTTAAGTTCTTAATCCATCTTTAGTTAATTTTTGTATAAGTGATCCAGTTTCAATCTTTTGCATAAGCTAGCCAGTTATCCTGGCACCATTTATTGAATAGGGAATACTTTCTATATTGCTTGCTTTTGTTGAGTTTGTTGAAGATCAGATGGTAATAGGTGTGAGGTGTGCAGCATTATTTCCGGACTGTGTATTCTATTTGATTGGTTTATGTGACTGTTTTGGTACCAGTACAATGCTGTTTTGGTTACCGTGGCCTTGTATTATAGTTTGAAGTCAGGTAATATAATGCCTCTGGCTTCATTCTTTTTGCTTAGGATTGCGTTGGCTATTCGGGCTCTTTTTTGGTTCCATATGAATTTTGAAGTTGTTTTTTTTTTTTTCCTAATTCCATGAAGAATGTCATTGGTAGTTTAACAGGAATATCATTGAATCTATAAATTGCAGTTTGGCCATTTTGACAACAAAATGCTTCTTCCTGTTCATGAGCATGGAATGTTTTTCCATTTGTTTTTGTTATCTCTGATTTTTTTAAACAGTGTTTTGTAGTTGTCATAGTAGAGACTTTTCTCCTCCCTAGTTAGCTGCATTCCTAGGTATTTTATTGTTTCTGTGGCAATTGTGAATGGGATTGTGTTCCTGATTTGGCTCTGACTTTGAAGGTTGTTGGTGTATAGAAATGCTCCTGGTTTTTGTACATTAATTTTGTATCCTGAAACTTTCCTGAAGTTGTTTATAAGGACAAGGATCTTTTGGGCAGAGAGTCTGGGATTTTCTAGGTATAGAATCATACTGTTTGCAAACAGAGATTGTTTGACTTCTATGAAAAACATAGTGCAGTGAAAGCAAACCACTGTCAGCAATGGAATAGAACAATAAAAATGCCCAATAATAAATTTAATTTGAATGTTAAGAACTAATATGAAGCAAATAACACAATCATTGTGAGGGATACATAAAAAGACTTGAGGAAATGAGGAGTGGCTTTTTCTTCCATAGAGAAATTCTAAAATAGAAAGATAGATATTGTCCCTAAGTTAAGATGTAATTTAAAAATAACAACTAGTGTCTCAATAGGAATATTTTAGCACCTGATCAAATTATTCTGAAGTTCATCGACAAACGTGTCAGAATAGACAGAAAAGGAGAAAGCAATGAGGGAGGGCAAGCGTTATTTCACATTTCAAATATAATTAAGCTACAGCAATTAAAATAGTATGGTAGTGGCAAAGGTATAAACAACTCAGTGGAAGAAAATTAAAAGAAGAGAGTTACATACAAAATTGAGTGGGGATGTAGGTGATGATAAAAGAGCCAATTCAAAACAGTGGGTGAAACAGGGATTCAACAAATAACGTAGAGTCCCTACCACTTAATTTTGTTCAGATGGACCAATGATTTTTTTTTTTTTGAGACGGAGTCTCACTCTGTTGCCCAGGCTGGAGTGCAGTGGCATGATCTGGGCTCACTGCAACTTCTGCCTCTCGGGTTCAAGCAATTCTCCAGCCTCAGCCTCCCGAGTAGCTGGGACTACAGGTGCATGCCAACACGCCTGGCTAATTTTTTGAATTTTTAGTAGAGATGGGGTTTCACCAAGTTAGCCAGGATGGTCTCGATCTCCTGACCTCGTGATCTTCCCACCTCGGCCTCCCAAAGTGCTGGTATTACAGGCATGAGCCACCACGCCTGGCCGGGATTAATGATTTTGAATGTACAATCATGCAACGAAAACTATGGATGTCTTATCGTACTGGAGTGGGTAAGATCATTGCAAGCATGACAGCAAACTCGTGAAGGCGCAAGAAAATTATTTATGAAAGCAGATATAAAATGGGTATTGACATATTTAATATTTATTTATATGATGGTGAATTTATCTGAAACACATTGTTCCCTTAGAGTAACCTGGAGCTCATATTCTCCAACGCCATTGGAAGTGAAAGAAAGGTTGGGTAGGAGAAAAAGAAAAATGCTTTGTAAGTTCATTTTCGTTGTCAGGATAGCTTGTGGTTTAGGTTCTCCACAGAAGCAAGAAAACTTGAGTCACATAGCAAATGCCCCACCGAGTGCGCATGCTGCACAGACCTGTTGCTGCGCATGTTGTTGCGCATGCGCTTTTCTGCCCACCTTCTGCCCGTCTTCTGTCCTCGCAGAGCTCTGCAGGGAGAAGTTGTGGCTTCATTCTTTCCGCCATCTTCATTCTTTCTCACTGACCGAGACTCAGCCGGTAGGTCTGCAGAGCGGTCTTCCTGGGAATTCAGTTGTGAGTGAATGTGTGGAGGAGCCAGCGTTAGGACAGGTCCCATAGCACGGTCCGTGGCTTTGAGGGAAAAGGGCCTTGTGGTCCGGCTTCTCCCAGGTCGCGATGCAGGCGCCATGGGCCAGTAATCGTGGCTGGGCTGGAACGAGGGAGGAAGGTGGGCCGTGGAGGGGGTAGATCACGTGAAGATGGGGCGAGTGGTTGGGGTGCTGTTAGACGTGTCTTGAGTCCCGAAAACGCCTGAAACTCTCTGAGGGAGGACAGTTTCCAGACTCCTCATTAGGGAGGCAAGAAGGGACAGTGTGGTCGGTAAGGAAGGGGCCTGGGAACTGGGAATGCTGTGGGGTGGTGACTGCGGCCCCGAGGTCTGTAGAGTGCCTGGTAAAGGTGTCCCATGAGGAACATAACCTTCACTCTGTGTCGCAACTTCTCACCTCCGCCATGTACGTCATGGGAAGGAATGGGCGAGGCTGTGCGTTCCAACAAAACTTGATTTTTCGCGGGGTGGGGAGGAGGTGGTGGTGGCCCTAGTATATCAGTGGGACGAAAGCAGCAGTCACTTCAGTTTCAATTCTCTTCCCGTTTTTTCCCTAAATGTCTACATGATGGAGAGTCTAATTGTGAAGCCAACATTCAGAAAAGTCCTCTGTGTTTTGCTATGGCGTTAAGGTGATTTCTATGCCTCTTCGGCTATGACACAAACAAATCTGTCCTTAGTTTGATTGGAAAGCATGAATACTTACTGCTCTGTGACTTATTTTGACATTTTTTAAATTAAAAAAGTACAAATCACCATTTTGCCATGGAATGTTCATATATATAGCTAAGTTCTTACACACTTTTCCCAAATAACAGTATTTTATTTTCAGTGGGAAATATGAGTGAGCATGTAAGAACAAGATCTCAATCCTCAGAAAGAGGAAATGACCGGGAGTCTTCCCAGCCAGTTGGACCTGTGATTGTGAGTCCTTTAACATTTGATGTTTTCTATTAACACAATTTATTTTTAAAAATATTTTTGAACGAGTGTACCTGCACTGACACAGGTGTTCCATGTTAATAAAAAAATGATGATGGCATCTCATGAAGGCAACTTTGGTTCAGGAATATTATATTCTGGTGTTGCCTGTATGGATATGGACATTTTACTCTCTCTTTCTCTCTCTATATATATATGTTGGAAAATGTCTTTAGATTTATTATTTGATGCACATATGCATTTGTGTGTTTATATTGTTGACTTTTTATTTGCACACACACTTACACCCTTAGGTCCAGCAGCCCACTGAGGAAAAACGTCAAGAAGAGGAAGCACCAACTGAAAATCAGGGTATTGCACCTAATGGGGAGATCGAAAATGAAGGAGCACCTGCTGTTCAAGGTGAAGGGAGAGTGGAGAATAATGCTTGTGGGTGGTGGAGGTATATTTATGCATTATATTTTATGACATACCCGTAACAAGAGGCCAGAAAACAATAGGAAGGAATCTTAAACATTTCCTGCTGCTGCTGTGGGGAGGGGTGGGACAAGGACATATAAAAAGCCACAAAACTTTCCTACCATTTTGATGGAGGCTTTTTATTGATTGGGTATTTGCTTGGTTGCTGTAAACCTTTGAGTGTTTTCCAGAGCTCCTGTATGATTTGTTCAGCCAGTTTGTGTTTTTTGTTTTGTTTTATGTTTCTGTGGAAAAATGGCAGCTTGCAGCTTCCTAGTCTGCCATCTGCTGACATCTCATGTATTTTTTTAAGATACTTTTTAACACACATTTATTAATGCTTCCTTATGCCACGTAATGCTAAGTGCTGGAGATGTCAGTGCCAAATTTTTGCCTAAAGCTCATAGTCTAGTTAGACTGACTCAAACAAGTCACTTACTGAATGTGATAAGAATAAGAACAAATGACTACAAAACCTACAAGTAAGTTGTCTAGGGCCAACCTTGGGAAAGGAAAGGGCAGTGTTTGAACATCTCTGCTTTCCTGTTTTTCTGGCAACAGACTCCTGAAATAATTAGCCTACAGGTTTTTATTTCACAATGATAAGGGAATAAATATTATTTCCTCATTCATAGTTCATATTTTAATTCGTAGATTGATGACCTTTTTATCTTTAAGGGCCTGATTTGGAAGCTTTTCAACAGGAATTTGCTCTGCTTAAGATAGAGGATGAGCCTGGAGGTGGTCCTGATATCAGGGAGGGGACTCTGCCCACTCTTGGTCCCACTAAAGTGCTGGAAGCAGGTATGTTATTCAATAAGATGCATACTATGGGGCTTCTATTTTCATAATATTGTATTTTGTGTGACACAGAGACAAAATTACTGCTACTTCAATATCATACTTCACATCTAAAGATTCTTTGAAGGCAATTCAGACCCCAGATGGCTGCCTTACACACTATCAGAGATAGAGGGCCAGGTTTGGTGGCTAATGCTTTCAATCCCCGCACTTTGGGAGACCGAGGCAGAAAGATCACTTGAGGCCAGGAATTCAAGAGACAGAGAAAAATTGGGTCAAAGCTAATTGAATTACGATATTAAAGGTATGAAACATGCTAAGAGAGTAGATTTTGAGTGTCTTCACAGCTATGTGAAGTAATGCATATATTAATTAGCTTGATTGAGTCATTTTACAATGTGTATATATTTTAAAACATCATGTTGTATGTGATAAATATATATGATTTCATGTGTCATTTTTAAAAGAAAGATATGAAAAGGTTTTCTAACTTTTGAATGTAAGTCATTTAACCAACAGCCAATAATTTTCAGATGTTTTTACAGGCAATTGTTTTTAACAAATATGTAACATGTTTATAATAAGTATCAGTTTATATTGTGATGTTAATTGTGATGGTAATGGCTTAAAGCTAGTGTGGTGGTTTTCGGTTTACTGTATAAACTGAAATGCTTTTAAGCACGTTGAGAGGCAGGAGTACCCATGAAAATAGTGACAAATATTCACTACTTAAAGAACTACATAATGTCTAAACTAGTCCAAAGTAACATTTTTACACTTTTTCACAAGATGCACAAAAGTAATACTGACTTTTCTATTTCCTACACTTAGGCAGTTCTAAGCATATTCTATATTCGGTGTTATTTCATATCAAAATATTTAAATGATACTTTAAAATATATTTTTTGCCTTAGGTTTTTGTTTGGTTGACTTTTTACTAAAAGTATAGGCATATTTTTGCTTTCCACTTACACATATAAAATAGATTCACTTGATTTAATTCATTCTGTACTCGAACAGTCTCTTTGTTTTCCTTATTCTACTAGAAAAAAATGGCATGAATTAAAAATATTCTTAATATGCCTGGAAGTCTACCTTCAAAGTGTATTTAGAGGCTAGCTGGATGTAAGCTAAAGGGACACCTTCAGGGTTCTGATTTTAGTTAATCAACACTGTAGTTGTATAACTCTAGTGTCATCTAAATAAAAATCTGCTGAGTAACGTCCCCTAATTTTATATTTATATTATAGGTGAAGGGCAACTATAGGTTTAAACCAAGACAAATGAAGACTGAAACCAAGAATATTGTTCTTATGCTGGAAATTTGACTGCTAAACATTCTCTTAATAAAGTTTTACAGTTTTCTGCAAAGACTTCTTATACTTTTTTGTTAAATTTATTTCTAGATTTTTAATACTCTTGAGAATTGCATCTTTTATGAAAGTTTAAATCCTGTGTTTGAGATGGTATAAAGAGACAACATGTTGATACATTGATTTTCTATCCTGCAACCTTTCTAACTATGCTTATTAATTCCAAAAGTTTACCTCTATATCCTTTTGGATTTTTAACATACACAATTGTATAATCTTTTAATAATAACAGGTGTTTTTTTTGCCATTTTTAACATTATTCCTTTTATTTACTTTTTTCATTCATGGTAGTGGACAGAATTTCCCAGTATAATTTGAATGCAGTTGGTGGTTGTAGACATTCTTGTCTTGTTTCTGATCAGAAACAGATCATTTTCCACATTTCACCATAATGGTTAGTGTACTTTTCTTATAGGTGCAGCTTATCAGAGTAAAGAAGTTCTATTCCTGGTTTACTAAGAGTAGTTATCTTCAGTATATGTCTAATTTTATCAAACACTTGTAGTGCATCTATTCAGATGATCATAGGTTTTTTTTTTTTTTTTTGACAGAGTCTCACTCTGTCACCCAGGCTGGAGTACAGTGATATAATCTCAGCTCACTGCAACCTCTGCCTCCTGGGTTCAAGCAATTCTTCCGCCTCAGCCTCCCAAGTAACTGGGATTATAGGTGCCCGCCACTGCGCCTGGCTGATTTTTGTATTTTTAGTAGAGATGGGGTTTCACCATCTTGGCCAGGCTGGTCTCGAACTCCTGACCTCATGATCCATCTGCCTCGGCCTCCCAAAGTACTGGGATTACAGGCATGAGCCACGGCGCCCAGCTGGATTTTTTCTTTATTAATTGGTTTATGTGGTGAATTACATTGATAAGTTTCTACATTAGATCTCTGAGCCCCCATTTTCATCTTAACAACCCAATAAAACAGTTCTTCAACAAAGGACTTCATTCAGAGTGCACAGTGCTTAGGGAATGGCAGGGGATTATATAGGTCAGTTATTTCTACCTTGATAGAGGTTTAAGTATATTTCTTTGATCCAAAAATATTTAAAATCTATGGTCCAAATAAAAAATGAGCCTAAATTTAGAGGTATCGCAATTTGCCACAAAATATGTGAGAGGTCCATAGGCTGAGGCAAAGATTCTTGAGTCATATCTATACTGTCTCTTTTTGGCCAAGGCGTGAAACAGCCGTGGGTTTCTGTCCTGGTTCTGAAACATCCTGGCTGGAAAACATACTTAATTTGGATCTGCTTCCATATTTCTAAAATAGAAATTGTAATGTGTATACTAAATTACTGCTATTATGAATAAGTGAGCAAACATATATGGCTAGATATTACAGTATAAATAGATTTGGTTCATTAGTTAGATTACATTTTTTCATTAAAATTTTCTTTTTTACATTTTTTTTAACCTTTACAATTACACTTCTAGCAAATAATATTGCTTTTGAATTTCAAGTAGGGGATTATTAAGTTAACTTTTTTGATGAATTTGAGTTCAACTGATTTGAATTATCATTTTCTTTTTTTCCTTATTGCCTTTTTCTTTTTTAAATTGAATATATTCATTGAATGATGTAGTTGGCATCAGACATGGCATCAATTCTAAAGTTGATTTGCAAGTTACCCATACCTGACAAAATCTGCCACAAATATTGCTGTGTGCTGAAAACTCTGTCCCTTGAGATGTGTGATGCCAAGGAAAGTAAGTCAATATTCTGGTTATGCAACACCATACAACTCAGTACCAGAGTCTGTCAAGTGGTCAAGCTGTTCCTAAGCAGCACTGCAGTGTCAAACAGACTCAAGTATCACTACTGGTATTATTAGATTGGCTTGTCACACTTACACCGATTTAACTTGTAAGGTGACAATGAGCTTGATGGATCCAAACATTTTATTAACTTACAGAGAAAGAAAAAGCAAGATCAAATTGTGTTAGCTCCCTGTGTCCCTAGTGCTACAGCATGACACTGAATCAGACGTGCTCAGTGACAGAGAGCCTAGGTGGTAGGTCTCTCTGCTGGTGATGAGCCCATAGCCATACCCTATGATAGTAGGCAGTTTTGTAGCCCACAACTGTACCCTAATTTGGGGCAAGAAGGAACATCCTGTGCCCAACTGAAACTAGGGAGATGGAAGTGTAATGGCCTTGTGTCAGGCTCCCGCAATATAGGGAGGTAGGTGAGAAACTGCCTAATTGCAGCCACTTACTGTGCTGCTTTGCTTTCCTTGTGCCAAGAGGAACCACTGGGTGTTCTACCAAGACTCAGCTCAGACTGCAGTTAAGCTTGTATACCAGGGCCTATGTGGCAAGATGCAGAGTTTCCAGGGCACCACAGCAGAGTCGTTCCCCTACAGGGTTTGGCACAAAACAAAAGGCTGTATGTGTGGGACCTTCAAACATAACATCCACAATAATGACTCCAAAGTGAGGGAGATGCTTTCCATTGCTAGGGTCATTATGATAGACATGCACTAATGCCTGCCCTATTAAGGAAGTATTTGGGATGCTGGAATTGAAAAGTACTTGCCATGAGGGATACCACACTCTAGTTGGAGAAAGTCACATAAATAGAAAAGCAGTTGAAGAGCAAGAGGAACACAGGCAAGGGGCCCATCCAACAACAACAAAACAATGAATACCATAGCCTAGAATCAAGAGTCAAAGGGAAAAGAGTGAGTGTGAGAGTAAAATCACTAGATTGGACTTCCCATATCCATTGATTACTGGGTTTACATTCTTGATTATTTTTGCCATAAGGTTGAGTGACATTTATGCCTTACACTTATAAATACTAAAATAACCAGATAGGCAGTCTTGATTCAAAAAAATATTCACTGATAGACTGATCTGTTTTTCAGCCCCTTTGTATATGGGAAGATCAGTGAATTGGCCAATACAGCCCTTAACTGAGGGAAAATCTGACCAGGATGTCCAAGATTTGTTATGAATATAAAAGTAGGAAATGCGACAGTACTAGCCACTTTCAGACAAAGTGTGGGATGAAGGCCACAAAACCCTGTGTAAGAGAACAGAAGTTTGGAAAGATAGTTCCTGTGATTTGTCATTTGCAATGTATTATTCACAGTAAGCAAATTGCTGGTTTAATAATGGCATATTTGGTTAAGTGAGTAGCATATATTACAAACATGCAGACAAACCAAAACTTGTCTGATAACCTGGGAATCAGGCTCTGGGCATTGGTCTAGAAAGATGCTAAGGACATAGGAATGTTTCATGCAGGATAAGAGTTCTTAGAGCTCAGAGTCTAATGAATAGACAGTCATTCAGAAGATTGTGACAATACAAATGTAAAACAAGCAATGACAGGGATGAGCCAGGGGATGCTCAGAACACAGAAGCAGGCCGTGTAAACCCGAGTGGTTGGGAGGAGCTTCTTCCAGGGGATGATGTGTATGCTCTAGGTAGTTTCACTGTAAATAACTTTTAATCTCTGTTTGTTATTCCCTTTTTCATAAAAAATATAAATCTCTCCACTTAATCATCTCTATTTTATAGATGAAGTAACTGAGGATCAGAGAAGGTAAGTATCTTATTCAAGTTCAAATCTTTAGCCAGTGGAACAGCCAGTTTTCAGTCCTTTCAGTTCATGTGCACCTTTTATTATATTAGGTTGGTGCAAAAGTAATTGCAGTTTTTGCTATTAAAAGTAATGAAAAATAATGGCAAAAACTGCAGTTACTTTTGCACCAATCTAAATAATCTTTTTGTTCTTAATAGTGTTTTATGTTTTAATTAACATTCACATGCTATGTATAGTTTGCTTTGCTTGTCCCATAAATTATTTTTCTTGAATTCGTTTGCAGTTGTAGAACTTTATTGCCAAGCAGGTGAAATATTTTTCAAAGTGGACTGTGCCACTTTGCATTCCCACTAGCAGTAAATGAGGGCTATAGTTGTTCCATGCCATCATGAACACTTGGTATAGTTAATTGTTTGAATTCTGGTCATTCTAATAGTTGTGTAGTGGTATATACTCCTGCTTTTAATTTGCATTGTAATATGTTGAACACATTTTCAGGTGTTCATTTGTCATACATATGTATTCTCTGCTCAAATGCGTTGGACATATTTTATTGGGTTGGATGTCTTGTGTGTGTGTGTGTGAGAGAGAGAGAGAGAGAGAGAAAGAGAGAGAGAGAGTGTGTGTGTGTTTTAAGGGTTTACTATTTATATTTATTCTTGGTATTATGAAAGTGTACAGTGAAACACCTTTGTCTGAGACTCTTCACTTGTGCTGGATAATCATGCCTTTCTTTGTTTAGGGGCATTTCTTTGCTTTTTAAAAAATTTCTGAGGTGGAGTCTCTCTCTGTGGCCCAGGCTGGAGTGCAGTGGCATGATCTCGACTCACTGCAACTTCTGCCTCCTGGGTTCAAGCAATTCTCTGCCTCAGTCTCCCGAGTAGCTGAGATTATAGGCGCCCACCACCATGCCCGGCTAATTTTTGTATTTTTAGTAGAGACAGGGTTTCACCATCTTGGCCAGGCTGTCTCGAACTCCTGACCTCATGATCCACCCGCCTCAGCCTCCCAAAGTGCTGGGATTATAGGCATGAGCCACCGCACCCGGCCTTCTTTGCATTATTTCTCTGATAATTTCTTTTGCCTCTTTCTCTTTTCTCAGTATCCAGAGATTTTCTTAATCTAAATCTATATCACCTTTATTAAAACTTTTAAAATTGTTTCACTCCTGTCTTTCATTGAATGCTTTTTTATTTGCTACCTAATTTCTAAGAGACTTTAAAACTACTTTTTCTTAATTGATAACTGAAATATAAGTATACAGCTTAACCAATTGAGCTCTCCTGTTGATACTAAAGTGAAGGCAACTTCCTAAAACATATTGGATACTCATTTTTTTCCTCTACTGTGGAAGGATGTACACAGCACTGGAGTTGTAGGAGTTGTATGTTGCCCATAGACTTGCAAGCACTGCTACCCCCCACCCCCGCCGCCACCAACTTTGACAACAACCTAAATTTTTTTTGAAAAGGATAAAAGATAGCCCATGGGGAGTAGGGATTCTTAAGTTGTACTGACTTTGGTTGGAGTGCTTTGAATGAACTAAGTTCAATTTGGGGCACGCTGAAACTCAGGGAAAACTGATTTCTGCTGTTCTCTCCAAGTCATCTGATGACTGTCTTTGATTCAGAAATTTGGGTATGGAAGCACTCAAAGGGAAGACAGAAAACTTGGGCAATGAGTGAAGATGGAGAGATTATTGTTTTCTCCACAGAGAAAGATAAACCCATAAAGTCTGGTCTGTTTATTCTCAAGTCTACCCATTAAAGGTGATTGAAAATGTTTTTCTGTTGCTCAAGCTTTGGATCATAGACTTTTGTGAGGAACTGTGTGGCTGGGTCAGAAGCCATACTGAAGATGGATGCCAACCTCCATCAGCCAGGGATCCTTGAGGTCTAAGAGATATTTATTTCAGCTGCTAAGATCATCTTCTCTGGGTGAGGAAAGTAATTATACAAATTAGTCTATGACATAGGGAAACAAAACCTCAGGAGGACCAGAGATTACCAGATGTGTCTGTTGGGCAACGCGAGGCTAAGAATCCAATGATGAGGCAGCAGCCCCTCCACGTTGCTTGGTACCAGACAGCTCAGGTCGATCAGAGTCATAGGCACCTAAAATTCCAAGATTCACAGGATAAGAATTTGCTGCAGTTGTGTGTAAGGCGGACTCCTCCTTCACAAAATGTCTGCTTTGGTGGTACTGGTAACAGCCATTGCTTAATTTTCCACTGCTGCTTTTTTCACTTAATTCAACAGTTCTTAAGCCAAACCTTTACCAATGACTCCTCAGCTTTGAATACTGAAGGCTGTTCCTCCAGGGTAACTCAATTGAGGTTATGTTGTCTTCCCGAACATACCATCCAACACTCTTAGTTATTCCAGAATAAAGATTGTGTGGTTCCAAGCATACCATGGATTTGCTGGCATGAGATGCTTTGATGTGCAATAGTTCAATCAGCTGGGTCACATCTGAATTACTTTGTAGTGCCTCAGTTTACTATATGACATTATTTTTAGTATTGAGGCATAATTCAATTACAGAAAAATTCACTCTTTCGTTCTACAGTTTGAGTTTTGACAAATGCATGCAGTATATAAGTACTACCACAATCAAGCTATAGAATAGTTCTATGATTCCAAAATTTTGTCTTCTGCCCTTTTTAAGTCAACCTCTTCCTCTGTCTCTATCCACTGGCAGCCACTGATCTGTTTTCCAACACTATAGTTGGGCCTTTTGTAGAATCATATAAATAAAATTATAGAGTATTTAATTTTTCACACCTGGCTTCTTTTACATTTCTTTTACTTTTCACTATCCAGCATGAGATTCATTCATGCTGTCTATCAGTACTTTGTTCCCCTTTATTGATGAGTAGTATTTCTCTGTATGGATTTAACACTGTTTGATTAAAGGACAAATTGAAGGACACTTTATTTGTTTTCCTTTCTTGGAGATAAAACCACTCCAAGAAGATCCATAACGTGGTTTGAATATTTGTCTCTTCCAAATCTCATGTTGAAATGTGATTCCCAGTATTGGAGATGGGCTATGATGAGAGGTGATTGGATCATGGAGGCAGATCCCTCCTGAATTGTTTAGCACCATCCCCTTGGTGATAAGT
This sequence comes from Macaca fascicularis, assembly GCF_037993035.2. Lineage (NCBI taxonomy): Eukaryota > Metazoa > Chordata > Mammalia > Primates > Cercopithecidae > Macaca > Macaca fascicularis. The sequence continues at coordinate 55,329,128 of NC_088395.1, forward strand.
GAGTTCTTGTTCAGTTCACATGAGATATGATTGTTTAAAAGTCTGGGACCTCTTCCCGCTCACTCTACTGATGCCTCTCACCATGTGTTATGCCTGCTCCCTCTTTGCCTTCTGCCATGATTGTAAGCTTCCTGACACCTCCCCTGGAAGCAGATGTGGGCACCAAGCTTTCTGTATAGCCTGCAGAACCATGGGCCAATTAAACCTCCTTCCTTTATAAATTACCCAGCCTCGGGCATGTCTTTATAGCAATGTAAAAATGGCCTAACACAGAAAATTGGGGAGGAGTGGGGCATTGCCATAAAGATAACTGAAAATGTAGAAGTGGCTTTGGAACTGGGTAATGGGTAGAGGTTGGAAGTGTTTGTAGGTCTCAGAAGAAGACAGGAGGACAAGGGAACATTCAGAACTTCTTAAATATTTGTTAAGTGGTTGTAACCAAAATGCTGATGGAAATATGCACAGTGAAGGCCAGGCTGATAACGCCTTAGATGAAAATGAGGACGTTATTGGGAAGTGGATCAAAGGTCACCCTTGTTACACCCTAGCAAAAAACTTGGCTGCATTGTGTCTATGCTATAGGGATTTGTGGAAGTTTGAACTTAAAAGTGATGACTTAGGGTATCTGGTGGAAGAAATTTCTAAGCAGCCAAGTGTTCAATATGTGGCCTGACTGCTGCTCACAACATATGATCAGATACAAAAGCAAATAAATGACTTAAAGTTGGAACTTATATTTAAAAGGGAAATAGAACATAAAACTTTGGAAAATTTACAGCCTGGCCATGTAGTAGAAGAGGAAAGACCATTTTTCAGGAGAGAACATAAACAGACTGTGGAGCAGCCACTTGCTAGAGAGGTTAACATAGTAAAAGGGAGCCAAGTGCTAATGTCCAAGACAATGGTAAAACGCCTTGAAGGCATTTCAGAGATCTTGGAGACAGCGCCTGCCATCACAGGCCCAGAGACTTAGAAGGAAAAGAATGATTTGTTGGCCAGGCCCCAGGTCCTGCTGCCCTGTGCAGCTTCAGGACACTGCTTCCTACATCTTGGCTGCTCCAGCTCCAGCCTCAGTGAAAAGGGCCTCAGATACTGCTCAGGCCACTGTTTTGGAGAGCACAAAGTGCCATAACCCTTGGTGGTTTCCATGTGGTGTTAAGTCTGTGGGTACACAGGATGCAAGACTGAAGTAAGCTTGGCAGCTTCCCTCTAAATTTCAGAGGATGTACAAGAAAGTCTGGCTGCCTGGACAGAAGCCTGCCACAGAAACAGAGCCCTCACAGAAATCTACTAGGGTAGTGCAGAGGAGAAATGTGGGGTTAGAGTCCTCCCCTCACAGAGTCCCCACCAGAGCACTGCCTAGTGGAGTTCTGTAAAGGAGACTGCCACCCTCCAAACCCCAGAATGGTAGAGCGACCAGCAGCTTGCATGCTGAGCCTGGAAAAGCTGCAGGCACTCAGCTCCAACCCATTAACATAGCCACAGGGGCTGCAACCTGCAAGCCACAGGGGTGGAGATATCTAAGGCTTTGGGAGCCCACCACTTGCAGCAGTGTGTCCTAGATGCTGGACATGGAGTCAAAGGAGGTTATTTTGGAGCTTTGAGATTTAATGACTGCCCTGCTGGGTTTCAGACTTACTTAGGGCCTGTAGCCCCCTTTTTTGTCCCATTTACCCATTTTGGTGTGGGAATGTATATCCAATACCTGGTACCACCATTGTATCTTGGGAGTAAATAAATGTTTTTTGTTTTTTGTTTTTTTTTTATATCACAGGCTCATAGGTGGAAGGAACTCATCTCCAGATGAAACTTGGTACTTGGGACTTTTGAGTTAATGCTGGAATGAGTGAAGACTTTGGGAGACTATTGTGAAGGCATGATTATATTTTGAAATGTGAGAAGGACATGAAATTTGAGGGGCTAGAGGGGGAATGATATGGTTTTGATGTTTATCCCCTCTAAATCTCATGTTGAAATGTGATTCCCAGTGTTGGAGGTGAGCCCCGGTGGGAGGTGATTAGATCATTGAGGCAGATGCCTCATGGATTGTTTAACACTTATCCCCCTTGGTGATAAGCAAGTTCTCACTCAGTTCATACAAGATGTGGTTATTTAACAGTCCAGGATCTCCCCACTTTGTTCTCTTGCTCCCTCTTGCCATGTGATATGCCTGTTCCTTCTTTGCCTTCCAACATGATTATAAGCTTCCTGAGGCCTCCCCAGAAGCAGATGCTAGCACCATGCTTCCTGTGCAGCCTGCAGAACTGTGGGCCGATTAAACCTATTTTCATCGTAAATAACTCAGCCTCAGGTATTTATGGCAACACGAAAATGGTCTAACAATCTATCTGTGAGATTTTTGGAGACATAACTTTTCTCCTTTTTGAATAAATATCTAGGAGAAGGATTGCTAGATCATATAAAAAGTGTATATTTAAGTCTATGCAATGAATTGAATGTGTCCCCATCGAATTCATATGTTGAAATCTCAATGGAGTGGTATTAAAAGATGGGATATTTGGGAGGTAATTAGGTATTGAGGGTGGGACCCTCATGAATGGGATTAGTGCCCATATAAAAGGGACCCTAGAGAGCTCTATTACCCTCTTTCCACCATCTGAGTTTATGGTCAGAAGTCAACTGTCTGAAACCCAGAAGAAAGCTTTGACCAGAAATCTAATATCCTGGCACTCTAATCTCAGACTTGTAGTCCCTAGAACTGTGAGAAGTAAGTTTCTGTTGTTTATAAGCCATCTACTTTATGATATTTTGTTATAGCAACCTGAATGGACTAAGACAGTTTATTAGAAATTGGCAAACTGTTTTCCAAAGTGTCTGTGTCATTTTACATTCCCACCAGCAATGTGTAAGAGTGTTAATTACACTGTATCCTAGGTAGTACTCGGTATTGTCAGTTTTTTTAAAAAAAATTTTCTTCACATTTTAGGTGTTGAGAGATTTTAATATTAATGGATGTTGAATCTTATTAAATGCTTTTTTTCTCATTTACTAAGATTATCATATAACATGCAAATATGAACCAACCCTGAATTTTCAGTATAAGTCTCATTTCCTCATTGTATTTTTGTATTTTTAATATATTGCTGGATTCAGTTAGCCAATATTTTTGAGAATTTTTGTGTGCATATTCATAAGAAATATTGTGTGTAGTTTCATTTATTTGTAATGTCTTTTATTGTTTTTGTACCAGAGTAATGATGGATTCATAAAATTAGTTGGGAAGTATATTAGGGTTTTCTAGAAGGACAGAACTAATAGGATAGATGTATATATGAAGGAAAGCTTATTAAAGAGTATTAGCTCACACAATCACAAGGTAAAAACCCACAATAGGCCATCTGTCTGCAAGCTGAGGAGTAAGGAAGCCAGTCTGATTCCAAAAATCTCAAAAATAGGGAAGCCAACAGTGCAGCCTTCAGTCTGTGGCTGAAGACCCAAGAGCCCCTGGCAAACCACTGGCGTAAGTCTGAGTACAAAAGCTGAAGAACTTGAAGTCTGATGTTTAAGGGCAGGAAACATTCAGCATGGGAGAAAGATGAAGGCTGGAAGACTCAGCAAGTTCACTCCTTCCACCTTCTTCTGCCTGCTTTTTATTCTAGCTGCACTGGCAGCTGATTAGATGGTGCCCACCCAGATTGAGGGTGTGTCTGTCTGTCTCAGTCCACTGACTCAAATGTTAACCTCCTTTGGCAACACCCTCACAGACACACCCAGGAACAATACTTTGCATCCTTCAATCTAATCAATTTGACACTCTATATTAATCATCACAGGAAATATTTTTGTCTGTTCCATTTTCTTGAAGAGTTTGGATGAATTGTCAATATTTCTTCTTTAGGGGTTTAACAGAAGCCATTTATGCCTGGCATTATTTTGCTGGGACTTCAAAAAATATGGATTCACAGAAAGAGGTTGAAACCCTAAATAGACAAATATCAACTTCTGAAATGAAATCAGCAATAAAGAACCAGCCAACTAAAAAATGCTCTGGATCACGTAGACAGTTACATTCTACCAGATGTACAAAGAAAACTGATACTAATCCTACTGAAACTATCCCAAAAAAAGTCGAGGAGGAGGAGGGTTTCATCCCTAACTCATTCTATGAAGCCAGCATCAGCCTGATACCAAAATTTTACAGAGACACAATGAAAAAAGAGAAATTCAGACCATTAGCCCTCATGAACATAGATGCAAAAGTCCTCAACAAAATACTAGGAAATCAAATGCAACAGCACATCAAAAAGTTAATACACCATGATCAAGTAGGCTTTATCCCTGGAATGCAAGGCTGGTTCAACATATGCAGATTAATAAATACAATTCACTACATAAACAGAACTAAAAACAAAAACCATATGATCATCTCAATAGATGCAGAAAAAGGTTTGATAAAATCCAACATCACTTCATGATAAAAATTCTATCAATGTACTAGGCATCAAAGGAACATATCTCAAAATAATAAGAGCAATCTATGACAACCCTATATCCAATGTAATAATGAGGAAAAGCTGAAACATTCCTCCTGAGAACTGGAAAAAGACAAGGATGCCTACTTTCTCTACTCCTATTCAACATAAATGCTGGAAGTCCTAGCCAGAGCAATCAGGAAAGAGAAAGAAAGAAAAGGCATCTGAATAGGAAAAGAAGTCAAACTATTTATCTTCAGTGACAATATAATTCTATACCAAGAAAATCCTAAAGACTCTGCCAAAATGCTCCTAGGATTCATAAATGACTTTCATAAAGTTTCAGGATACAAATTCAATGACAAAATATCAGTAGCATTTCTATATACCAGCTTCTAGGCTGATAGTGAAATCAAGAACAGAATCCCACTAACAATAGCCACAAAGAAAATGAAAATACCTAGGAATACAGCTAACCAAGGAGGTGAAAGATCTCTACAAGGAAAACTAAAAAACACTGCTGAAAGAAATCAGAGATGACACAAATAAATGGAAAAACATTCCGTGCTCATGGATTGGAATAATCAATGTTGTAAAAATGGCCATAATTCCCAAAGCAATTTGCAGGTTCATTGCTACTGCTATCAAACTATCGATATTCTTCACAGAATTTTAAAAAGTATTCTAAAATATGTAACAAACAAAGAGCCTGAATAGTCAAAACAATTCTAAGCAAAAAGAACAGAGCCAGAGGCCAGAGACATCACACTACTGACTTCAAACTGTACTATAAAGTGACAGTAACCAAAACAGCATTGTACTTGTACAAAAACAGACACATAGATTAATGGAACAGAATAGAAAACTCAGTAAAATAGCCTCACACCTACAACCATTTGATCTTTGACAAAGTCGACAAAAACAAGCAATGGGGAAAAGAGTCCTTATTTAATAAATGGTGCTGGGATAACTGACTAGGCATATGCAGAATATTGAAGCTGTACTTCTATCTTTCACCATATACAAAAATTAACTCAAAATGGACTAAAGATTTAAATGTAAGACCTCAAACTATAAAAATCCTGGAAGACAACCTAGGAAATACTCAACACTAATTTTTGCAAAGAATTTTTGGCTGAGCCTCCAAAAACAATTGCAACAAAAACAAAAATAGATGAGTGGGACCTAATTAAAATAAATATCTTTTGTGCAGTAAAATAAACTATCAACAGAGCAAATAGACAACTTACAGCATGAGAGAAGATATTTATAAACTATGCATCTGACAAGGGCCTAATACCCAGAATCTATAGGGAACTTAAAGAAATTAACAAACAAAAACCAAATAATCCCGTTAAAAATGGGCAAAGAACATGAACAGATGCTTCTCAAAAGAAGACACACAAGTGACCAACAAACATGAAAAAATGCACAGCATCACTAATCATCAAAGAAATGCAAATCAAAACCACAATGATATACCTACCATCTCACACTAGTTGGAATGGCTGTTTTTTAAAAATTGGAAACAAACAGATGCTGGTGAGGCTTTGAAAGAACACTATGAAATACTATGCAGCTATAAAAAGAATGAAATATCACCTATACAGCAACATGGATGCATCTGGAGGCCATAATCCTAAGCAGAGTAGCACAAGAACAGAAAACCAAATACCGCATGTTCTTATTTGTAAGTGGTAGCTAAGCATTGAGCACACATGGTCATAAGTACGGGAACAGTAGACACTGTGGACTACAGAAGGGTGGGGTTGGGTGTAAAAAAGTATGTATTGAATACTATGCTCACTACCAGGTGACAGAAACTGTACTCCAAATGTGAGCATCATGCAATATTCCCATGTAACAAATCTGCACATGTACCTGTTGCATCTAAAATAAAACTTGAAATTAAAAAAATATGGATTCAAATAATTTAATAGATCTGGGTATTCTGAGTTTTTTATTCTTGTGAGCCTTGATAACACTGTGTCTTTTAAGGAATTTTTTTTAGTTTTATTGAAGTTGTTGAATTTATAGGCATAAAAGTGTTTGTATTATCCCTTTTTTATAGTTTAATATCTGCCAAGTCTATTGAGATGCCTTCCCTACTGCATTTATGATACTGATAATTTATTACCTCTAAGTTTTTTGTTTCTTTGAGGAAATTACTCTAGCTGGAGTTTTATTAATTTTATCAATCTTTCCAAGGAATAGCTTTTAGCTTAATTGATTTTCTTTTTTTAAATTATACTTTAAGTTATGGGATACATGTGCAGAACGTGCAGGTTTGTTACATAGGTATACGTGTGCCGTGGCGGTTTGCTGCACCCATCAACCCATCATCTAGGTTTTAAGCCCCACATGCATTAGGTATTTGTCCTAATGCTCTCCCTCTCCTTGTCCCCCACCCCAGGACAGGCCCCAGTGTGTGATGTTTCCCTCCCTGTGTTCATGTGTTCTCATTGTTCAACTCCCACTTATGAGTGAGAACATGTGGTGTTTGGTTTTCTGTTCCTGTGTTAGTTTGCTCTCCTGTTTGAAGTGTCTCTTGACCCCTGCTGGGAGGGCTCTCCCAGTCAGGAGGCACAGGGATCAGGGACCCACTTGAGGAGGCTGTCTGTCCCTCAGCAGAGCTCGAGCGCTGTGCTGGGAGATCTGCTCTCTTCAGAGCTGGCAGGCAGGAACGTTTAAGTCCGCTGAAGCTGTGCCCACAGCCACCCCTTCCTTCAGGTGCTCTATCCCAGGGAGATAGGAGTTTTATCTATAAGCCCCTGACTTGGGCTGCTGCCTTTCTTTCAGAGATGCTCTGCCCAGAGAGGAGGAATCTAGAGAGGCAGCCTGGCTACAGGGGCTTTGCACCCCACTGTGGTGGGCTTTGCTCAGTCCGAACTTCCTGGTGGCTTTACACTGTGAGGGGAAAACTGCTTACTGAAGCCTCGGTGATGATGGATGCCCCTCTCCCAACCAAGCTTGAGTGTCCCAGGTCAACCTCAGACTGCTGTGCTGGCAGTGAGAATTTCTAGCCAGTGGATCTTAGCTTGTTGGGCTCTGTGGGAGGTGGGATCCACTGCACAAGACCACTCAGCTCCCTGGCTTCAGCCCCCTTTCTAGGGGAGTGAATGGTTCTGTCTCACTGGTGTTCCAGCCAACACTGGGGTACAAAAAAAATAACTCCTGCAGCTAGCTCGGTGTCTGCCCAAATGGCTGCCCAGCTTTGTGCTTGAAACCCAAGGCCCTGGTGGTGTAGGCACCCAAGGGAATCTCCTGGTCTGTGGGTTGTGAAGACTGGGAAAAACGTAGTATCTGGGCCGGATAGCTCTGTCCCTCACAGCACAGTCCCTCATGGCTTCCCTTGGCTAGGGGAGGGAGTTCCCCGACCCCTTGTGCTTCCCGGGTGAGGCAATGCCTCACCCTGCTTCTGCTCGCTCTCCATGGGCTGCACCCACTGTCTAACCAGTCCCAATGAGATGAGCTGGGTACCTCAGTTGGAAATGCAGAAATCACCTGCCTTGTGCATTGGTCTGTTGGTCTTGCTGGGAACTGTAGACCAGAGCTATTCCTATTTGGTCATCTTGCCTGGATAGCCACATTTTAAAAATCCATTTATCTGTTGATGGACACAGATTACTTCCAAATCTTAGCTATTGTGAACAATGCTGCAACAAACATGCAAGTGTAGCTATTCCCTCCATGTACTGATTTCCTTTCTTTTGGGTATATTTCCAGCAGTGGGATTGCTAGATCATATGGTAGCTCTATTTTTAGTGTTTTGTTTGTTTGTTTGTTTTGTTTTTTGTTTGCTTTGATGGAGTTTCACTGTGTCTTCCAGGCTGGAGTGCAGTGGCACAATCTCGGCTCACTGCATTCTCCACCTCCTGGGTTTAAGCAATTCTTGCCTCAGCCTCCCGAGTATCTGGGATTTCAGGCACCCACCACCATACCCAGCTAATTTTTTTTTGTATTTTTAGTAGAGTCAGAGTTTCACCATCTTGGCCAGGCTGATCTTGAACTCCTGACCTTGTGATCCACCCACCTCAGCCTCCCAAAGTGCTGGAATTACAAGTGTGAGCCACCGCACCTGTGCTACTTTTACTTTTTTGAGGAACCTCCAAACTCTTCTCCATAGTACTTGCACCAGTTTATATTCCCACCAACAGTGTTAAGAGTTCCCTTTTCTTCACATTCTCTCCAGTATTTGTTATTGCCTGTCTTTTGGATATTAGCCATTTTAAGTGGGGTGAGATGATAACTCATTGTACTTTTTATTTGAATTTGTCTGATGATCAATGATGTCGAGCACCTTTTCGTGTGCCTGTTTGCCATTTGTATGTCTTCTTTTAAAAAATGTCTATTCAAATCATTTTTGGTTGGATTATTAGATTTTTTCCCATAAAGTTGTTTGAACTCCTTGTATATTATGGTTATCACTTGTCAGATGGGCTGTTTGCAGATATTTAGTTTTCTCCTATTCTGTGGGTTGTCTTCTCACTTTATTGATTGTATCCTTTACTGTGCAGAATTTTTTTTTTTAACTTGATGGGATCCCATTTGTCCATGTTTGCTTTGGTTACTGTGTTTGTGGGGTATTGCTCAAGAAGTGCTCATCCAGACCATCCAGGCTCATCCAGATGGTAAATAAACTGGATTTACCATCCAGTAAATATCCTAGAGATATTTACTTATGTTTTCTTGTAATAGTTTCATACTTTAAGGTCTTAGTTGTAAGTCTTTAATCCATTTTGATTCGATTTTTGTATATGGCAAAAGATAGGGGTATAAGTTTCATATTTTTTTCTGCATATGGATATCTAGTTTTCCCAGCACAACTTATTGAAGAGACTGTCTTTTCCCCAGTGCGTGTTCTTGGCACCTTTGTTGAAAGTGACTCCACTGTAGATGTGTGGATTTGCTTCTGGGTTCTATATTCTGTTACATAGCTATTGCTCTATGTGTGTGTTTTTATGCCCACACCATGCTGTTTTGGTTACTATAGCCCTGTTGTATAATTTGAAGCCAGGTAATGTGATTCCTCCAGTTTTGTTGTTTTTCTTAGGATAGCTTTGGCTATTCTGGGTCTTTTGTAATTTTACATAAATTTTAGAATTGTTTTTTCCATTTCTTTGAAGAATGTCATTGGTATTTTGATAGAGATTGCGTTGAATCTGTAGATTGCTTTTGTTAGTATGGACATTTTTAACAATATTGATTCTCCTGATACATGTACATAAATTTCTTTTTTTCATTTTTTGATATCCTCTTCAATTTCCTTAACAGTGTTTTATAATTTTCATTCAAGAGATCTTTCACTTCTTTGGTTAATTCCTAGATATTTAATTTTATGTGTGGCTATTGTAAATGGAAATACTTTTTAAAATTTCTTTTTCACATTGTTCACTGTTGGCATATAGTAATGCTACTGATTTTTGTATGTTTATTTTGTATCACGCAACTTTACTGAATTTGTTTATCAGTTCTAATAGTTTCCTTGTGTAGTCTTTAGGTTTTTCCAAATACAAGTTCATATTATCAGCAAACAAGGATAATTTGACTTCTTCCTTTTCAATTTGCATATTCTTTATATGTTTCTCCTGTCAGATTGCTCTAGCTAGGACTTCCAGTACTATGTTGAATAACATTGGTGACAGTGGGCATTCTCATCATATTTTAGATGTTAGAGGAAAGGACTTCAGATTTTCCCCATTCAGTATGATACTAGCTGTTGGTCTACTGTATATGTTTTTTTAAATATATGTCAATAATTTTTCAGGAACAGGTGATTTTTGGTTACAGGGATTTCCCCTTAGTGGTGATTTCTGAGATTTTGGTGCACCCATTGCCTGAGCAGTGTACAATGTGCCCAATGTGTAGTCTTTTATCCCTTACCCCCTCCCACCTTTCCCCCTCTGAGCCCCCACAATTCATTATATCATTCTTATGCCTTTGTGTTTTCATAGCGTAGCTCCCACTTATAAGTGAGAACATAAGATATTTGATTTTCCATTCCTGAGTTACCTCACTTAGAATAATAGTCTCTAACTCCATCCAAGTTGCTGTGAATGTCATTATTTCATTCCATTTTATAGCTGAGTAGTATTTTGTGGTATAGATATACCACATTTTTCTTTATCTACACATTGGATGATGGGCATTTAGACTGGTTCCATACTTTTGCAATTGTGAATTGTACTACTATAAACATGCATGTGCAACTGTCTTTTTCATAAAGACTTATTTTCCTTTGGGTAAATATTGAGTAGTCGGATTACTGTACCAAATGGTAGTTCTATTTTTAGTTCTTAAGGATCCTCCATAGTGTTTTCCATAGTGGTTGTACTAGTTTACATTCCCAACAGCAATGTAAAATTGTTCCCTTTTCACCACATCCATGCCAAAATCTATTGTTTTTGTTTTTTAATTATGGCCATTCTTGCAGGAGTAAGGTGGTATCTCATGGCTTTAATTTGCATTTCCTCAATAATTAGTGATGTTGAGTATTTTTAATGTGTTTTTTAACTATTTGTATGTCTTTTGAGAATTGTCTATTCATGTCCTTTGCCCACTTTTTGATGCAATTGTTTGTTATTTGCTGATTTGAGTTCCTTATAGATTCTAGATATTAGTCCTTTGTGAGATGTTTAGTTTGTGACTATTTTCTCCCATTCTGTGGGTTGTCTGTTTACTCTGCTGATTATTTCTTTTGCTGTGCAGAAGCATTTTAGTTTAATTAGGTTCCATCTATTTATTTTTGTTTTTGTTGCATTTGCTTTTTGGTTCTTGGCCATGAACTCTTTACCTAAGCCAATGTCTAGAAGACTTTTTCTGATGTTGAACATTTTCTCATACACCTATTTGTCATTTGTTATGTCTTCTTTTGAGAAATGTCTTTTCAGGTCCTTTGCGCTTTCCTAAATTGTTTTTCTGCTATTGAGTTGTATGAGGTCTTCATACACTTTGGATATTAATCTTTTATCAGATAAATGATTTGCAAATTTTTTTCCAATCCATAAGTTGCCTTTTCATTCTGTTGATTTTTCCTTAAGAGCCAGAAATGTGTCTGATTCAAAGAGCCTGGTACAGAGTACAGAGATTACATGATCTCACTCACATGTGGAAGCTAAAATAAGTTCCTCTCATAGATGTATAAAGCAGAGCAGAAGTCATTAGAGGCTGGAAAGAGTAGGAAAAAGGTGAAGATAGAGAGAGATTTGTTAAAGAACATAACATTTCAGTTCTAGTGTTTCATGGCACTGTAAGATGACTATAGTTAACAATGGTATATTGTATATTTTCAGATAGAGGATATTGAATGTTCCCAGCATAAAGAAATGATAAATATTTATGATGAATATACTATATTCATCTGATTATTATACATTGTGTATGTCAAAACATCACTATGTACCCCATAGTATGTGCAATTATTATGTGTTAATTAAAAGTAAGTAAATAAAGTTTTAGAAGGAAGTTCTTTTTAAAAATTCAATGACATTCTGGAAGAATAAAAAACTTGAAGATCCTAGGGAGCGCTTTTGAGAAGTGCTAGTCGAGTCTGCAGGGCATCCTCAAAGGATGCTAGCTGATCACAACACCCAAGTCCTTTTGAATATCTGGAAAGCCTTCCCAAGAAGGATGGTTGCAAACAATCCCAGATGGTGAACGCTACAATAAATACCTAACTCTTCAGTGCCCAGACACAGAGGAACATCTGCTAGCATCAACAGCATCCAGGAAAACATGACCTCACCAAATACATGAAAAAAGGCAACAAAGACCAATTTTAGAGATATAGAAATATGTGACCTTTCAGACACAGAATTTGAAATAGCTGTGTTGAGAAAACACAAAGAAATTCAAGAAAACACAGAGAAGGAATTAAGAATTCTATCAGATAAATTTAACAAAGAGATTCAAATAATTCAAATAATTCAAGTAGAAATAAGCTGAAAAATGCAATTGACATACAGAATAATGCATCAGAATCATTTAATAGCAGAATGGCTCAAGCAGAAGAATTAGTGAGCTTGAAGACAGGCTATTTGAAAATACACAGATGAGACGAGAGAAAAAAGAACAAAAGAGAATGAAGCACAACTACAGGATTTTAAAAATAGCCTCAAAGGGCAAACCTAAGAGGTATTAGCCTTTAAGAGGAGGTAGAGAAAGAGATGAGGTAGAAAGTTTATTCAAAGGGATAATAACAGAGAACTTCCCAAAAGTAGAGAACGGTATCAATATCCAAATACAAGAAGGTTATAGAACACCAAGCAGATTTACCCAAAGAAGATTACCTCAAGGCATTTAATCAAACTCTCCAAGGTCAAGGATAAAGAAAGAATCCTAAAAGCAGGAAGAGAAAAGAAACAAATAACATACAATGGAGCTCCAATATGTCTGGCAGCAGACTTTTCAGTGGAAACCTTACAGGCCAGGAGAGAGTGACATGACATATTTAAAGTAGTAAAGGAAAAAAACTTTTACCCTAGAATAGTATATCTGGTGAAAATATCTTTCAAACATGAAGGCAAAATACTTTCCCTGGCAAACAAAAGCTGAGGGATTTTTATCAACACCAGACATGTCCTACAAGAAATGCTAAACAGAGTACTTCAATCAGAAAGAAAAAGATGTTAATGAGCAATAAGAAATCATCTGGAAAGGGGAGCAGCAAAGATGGCCAAAGAGAATCAACTCTGCTCTGCGGCTCCCACCAAGAAAAACAAAAACGGTGAGTGAATTCTGCATCTTCAATTGAGGTACAAAAGTTCTCTCAATGGGACTGCTTAAGCAGTTGTTGCAATCTACAGAGAGTGAGAAAAAGCAGGGTGGAGCAAGGGCCTATCTAGGAGGTGCACAAAGCAAAGGGAGCTCCCTTCCCCAGCCAAGGGCAGTGGTGAAGGATTGTGCTACCCCTCCCTTAAAACAATGCTTTTTCCATGGATCCTTGGAACCCGCAGATCAGGAGGTCCCCTCATGAGCACATGCCACCAGGGCCTTGGGGCCCAAGTGCAGAGCTGTGGAGACACAAGATGGTGGTTGGGTGGGCAGCCACTTGAGCAAGCACTGAGATACATAAGTATTTGCAAACTATGGCTCTGAGAACTCCGGTGAGGCAGGAGACCAGTCCATTCCTATGGGAAGGGGGCTGAAGCCAGGAAGCCAAGCAGCCTCATTCCCATGGATCTTCACAAGCTAAAACTCATGGGCTTGGAATTCCCACTGGCCAGTGCAGCAGGCTGGAAACTGCCTACGAATACCGAGTTCCCAGCAGGAAGGGGTGGCCACCATCACTGTGGCTCCAGTCAGCCGTTTTCCCCTCCTGCTAGGGCCAGTGAGACTGGGAAGTTTGGACCAGGAGCAATTCCCCACAGCATAGCACAGTGGTTGGGTCACTTTGTGGCCAGACTGCTTCTTTACGCGAGACCCTGATCCACTCCTTCTCATTGGGCAGGGCCTCCCTGTGGGAATTTCAGCGTCCCCAACCAGGGGTTTATGGACAGAATGCTGATATCCGTGAGAGGGACCCTTAGGAGGAGGGGAGGCTGCAATATCATGGATTAGCGGTCTTAATCTTTTCTGCTAGCTGACTCTCAAGAGTTAGGGCAACCTGGACGAGGGGGATCCCCCAAACACAGCATCCTCACTTCACTAAGGGGCAGACAGACTGCTTATTTAAGCAGGTCCCTGATCCTGCTCCTTCTGACTGGATGAGACCTTCCAACAGGAGTTTCCAGACACCTCATACAGGAGCATTCCGGCCAGCATCAGGTTGGTGCCCCTCTAGGACAGAACTCCCACAGAAAGGAGCAGGCTGCCATCTTGGCTGGTCTGCAGTCTCAGTTGGTGATACCTCCAGGGGCAGAAGGGACCCAGGTAAACAGGGTATGGAGTGGACTCCCAGCAAACTGCAGCAGCGCTAAGGAAGAGAAGCCTGACTGCTAAAAGAAAAACAGAAAGCAATAATGACAACAACATCAACAAAAAAGGCCCCACAAAACCGCATCCAAAGGTCAACAGCCTCAAAGGTCAAAGGTAGATAAACCCATGAAGGTGAGAAAGAATCAATGCAAAAATGCTGAAAAGTCAAAAAGCCAGAGTGCCTCTTCTCCTCCAGATGATTTCAGCATGTCTCCAGCAAGGGTACAGAACTGGGATGAGGCTGAGATGGACAAACTGACAGAAGTAGGCTTCAGAAGATGGGTAATAACAAACTTCTTTGAGCTAAAGGAGTATGTTCTAACTAATTGCCAAGAAGCTAAGCACCATGATAAAGCATTACAGGAGCTGTTAACCAGAATAACCAGTTTAGAGAGGAACATAAGTTATCTGATGGAGTTGAAAAACACATGAGAGCTTCACAATGCAAACACAAGTATCAAGAGCTGAATAGACCACACAGAAGAAAGGATATCAGAGCTTGAAGACTATTTTGATGAAATAAGGCAGACAGACAAGGTTAGAGAAAAAATAATGAAAAGGAACCAACAAAACCTCTGAGAACTATGGGGTTATGTTTAAAGACCAAGCCTGTGACTGATAGGGATACCTGAAAGAGACAGGGAGAATGGAACCAAGTTGGAAAACACACTTCAGGACATCATCCAGGAGAAGTTACCCAACCTAGCAGCACAGGCCAACATTCAAATTAAGGAAACCCAGAGAACCCCAATAAGATACTCCATGAGAAGAACAAGCCAAAGACACATAATCATCAGATTCTCTTAAGATCAAAATGAAGGAAAAATTGTTAAGGGAACCAGGGAAAAGGCCAGGTCATCTATAAATAGAAGTCCATCAGACTAACAGAAGACTTCTCAGCACAAACTCTACAAGCCCAAAGAGATTGGGTGCCGAAATTCAACATTTCTAAAGAAAAGAATTTTCAACCTAGAATTTCACATTTGGCCAAACTAAGTTTCATGAGTGAAGGAGAAGTAAAGTCTTTTTCTGATAAGCAAATGCTGAAGGAATTCATCACCACCAGAACTGCCTTGCAAGAGCTCCTGAAGGAGACACTAAATATGAAAACAAAACAAAACAAAACAAAACAAAACATTACTAGTCACTACAGAAACACACTGAAGTACACAGAGCAGTGATACTATGAAGCAACTACATCAAGTCTTCAAAATAACCAGCCAGCTAAAATCATTATTTCAGGATCAAATTCACACAGAACAATATTAACCTAAAATCATTATTTCAGGATCAAATTCACACAGAACAATATTAACCTTAAATGTAAATGGGCCAAATGCCCAAATTAAAAGACATAGAATGCAAGCTGGGGGGGGAGGGATTGCATTGGGAGTTATACCTGATGTAAATGACGAGTTGATGGGTGCAGCACACCAACATGGCACAAGTATACATATGTAACAAACCTGCACGTTATGCACATGTACCCTACAACTTAAAGTATAATAATAATAAATAAATTAAAAAAAAAGAGAACAGTAGGCAACAGGGTTCACTTGAGGGTGGAAAGTAGGAGGAGGGTGAGGATAGAAAACTACCTATCGGGGACTATGCTCACTACCTAGGTGATGAATTTTTTTTGTATATCAGACCCAGTGGCATGCAATTTACCCATGCAACAAACAGCACGTGTATCCCCTGAAGTAAAAGCTGAAAAAGAATAAAACAAGAAAAAACAAAACAAAACAAACAAAAAAAAGAATGCAAGCTGGATAAAGACTCAAGATCCATCAGTGTGCTGTATTAAAGAGACCCATCTCACATGCAAAGATACACATAGACTCAAAATAAAAGGATGGAGGAAAATTTACTAAGCAAATGGAAAAAAGCAGGGCTTGCAAACCTAGTTTCTGACAAAACCGACTTTAAACCAACAAAAATGAAAAAAGGCAAAGAAGGGCATTACATAATGGCAAAGGGGTCAATTCAACAAGAAGAAATAACTATTCTAAGTATATATGCACCCAATACAGGAACACCCAGATTCATAAAACAAGTTCTTATAGACCTACAAAGAGACTTACATTCCCACACAGTAACAGTGGGAGGCATTAACACCCCACTGTCAATATTAGATCATTGAGACAGAAAATTAACAAAGACATTCAGGACTTGAACTCAGCTCTGGATAAGTGAACCTGATAAATATCTACAGAACTCTCCACCCCAAAACAACAGCATATACATTCTTCTCATCACCACATGACACTTACTCTAAAATTAATTGCATAATTGGAAGTAAATCACCCTCAGAAAGTTCAAAAGAATTAAAATCATAACAAATAGTCTCTCAGACAACAGCACAATCAAATTAAAACTCAAGATTAAGAAACTCACTCAAAGACCACACAACTACATGGAAATTGAACAACATGATCCTGAATGACTTCTGGGTAAATAATGAAATTAAGGCAGAAAACAAGAAGTTCTTTGAAATTAATGAGAACAGAGACAATGTACCGGAATCTCTAAGACACAGCTAAAGTAGTGGTAAGAAGGAAATTTATAGCACTGAATGCCCACATCAAAAAGCTAGAAAAATCTCAAATCGACACCCTACCATCACAACTAAAAGAACTAGAAAACCAAGAGCAAACAAACCCCAAAGCTAGCAGAATTCAAGAAATAAACAAGCTTAGAGTGTAACTGAAGGAGAAAGAGACGTGAAAAACCCTTCCAAATATGGATGAATCTAGGAGCCAGTTTTCTGAAAAAATTAATAAAATGTATAGACTGCTCCTAGACTAATGAAGAAGAAAAGAGAGAAGAATCAAGTAGACACAATAAAAAAATGATAAAGGGAATATCACCACTGACCCCACAGAAATACAAACAACCGTCAGAGAGTGCTATAAACACCTCTATGCAAATAAACTAGAAAATCCAGAAGAAATGGATAAATTCCTGGACACATGCACCCTCCCAAGACTGAACCAGATAGAAGTTGAATCCTTGAATAGACCAATAACAAGTTCTGAAATTGAGGCAGTCATCAATAGCCTAACAACCAAAAAAAGCCCAGGACCAGATGGATTTACAACTGAATTCTACCAGAATTACAAAAAGGAGCTGATACCCTTTCTTCTGAAACTATTCCAGACAATTGAAATGGAGGAACTCCTCCCTAATTCATTCTCTGAGGCCAGCATCATCCTGATACCAAACTTGGCAGAAATACAACAAAAATAGAAAACCTCAGGCCAATATCCCTAGTGAACATTGATGCAAAAATTCTCAATAAAATACTGGCAAAAAGAATCTACCAGCACATCAAAAAGCTTATCTGCCATGAATAAGTTGACTTCATCCCTGGGATGCAATTGCAGCTGGTTCAATATACCCAAATCAATAGACCTAATTTACCACATAAACAGATCTAAAGACAAAAACCACATGATTATCTCAATAGATGCTGAAAAGGGCTTGATAAAATTCAACATCCCTTCATGTTAAAAGCTTTCAATAAAATAGGTAATGAAGGAACATGACTCAAAATAATAAGAGTGATACAGGAAAAAACCCACAGCCAATATCAAAATGAATGGGCAAAAGCTGGAAGCATTCCCCTTGAAAACTGGCACAAGACAAGGATGACCTCTCCCACCACTCCTACCCAACATAATATTAAACGTTCTGGCTAGGGCACTGAGGCAAGAGAAAGAAAGAAAGAGTATTCGAATAAGAAGAGAGAAAGTCAAACTGTCTTGTGTGCAGATGACATGATAGAAAACCCCATCATCTCAGCCCAAAAGCTTCTTCAGCTGATAAGCAACTTCAGCAAAGTCTCAGGATACAAAATCAATATGCAAAAGTCACAAGGATTTCTATACACCAACAACAGGCAAGCAGAGAGCCAAATAATGAATGAACCCCCATTCAAGATTGCTATGAAAGGAATAAAATACCTAGGAATACAATTAACAGGGAAGTGAAAGACCTCTTCAAGGAGAACTACAAACCACTGCTCAAGGAAATTAGAGAGGACACAAACAAATGGAAAACTATTCCACGTTCATGAATAGGAAGAATCAACATTATGAAAATGGGTATATTGCCCAAAGTAATTTGTAGATTCAATGCTATTCCCATTAAACTACCATGGACATTCTTCGAAAAATTTGAAGAAACTACTTTAAAATTCATATGGAACCAAATAAGAGCCTGTACAGCCAAGACAGTCATGCTACCTGACTTCAAAGTATACTACAAGGCTACAGTAACCAAAACAGCATGGTACTGGCACAAAAACAGACACATGGACTGATGGAACAGAATAGAGAACTCAGAAATACGACCATACATCTACAACAATCTAATTTTTGTCAAACCTGACAAAAACAAACAATGGGGAAAGGATTCCCTATTTAATAAATGGTGTTAAGAGAACTGGCTAACCATATGCAGAAAATTGAAACTGGTCCCCTTTCTTACACCTTATATGAAAATTAATTCAAGATGGATTAAAGACTTAAATATAAAATCCCAAACTATAAAAACCCTAGAAGAAAACCTCAGCAATACCATTCAGGACATAGGCATGGGCAAAGATTTCATGATGAAATCACCAAAAGCAACTGCAACAAAAGCCAAAATTGACAAATGGGATCTAATTAAACTAAAGAGCTTCTGCACAGCAAAAGAAACTATCATCAGAGTGAACAGACAACCTAGAAAGTGGGAAAAAAAATTTTGAGAGAAGTCTAATATCCAGAATCTACAAGGAACTTAAACAAATTTGCAAGAAAAAAACAACCCCATTAAAAAGTAGGCAAAGGACACAGACACTTTCAAAAGAAGACATTCTTGCAGCCAAACAAGCATGAAAAATAGCTCAACATCATTGATCATTAGAGAAATGCAAATCAAAACCACAGTGAGATACCATCTTATGCCAGTCATAATGGTGATTATTAAAAAGTAAGAAACAATAGATGCTAGCGAGGTCGCAGAGAAATAGGAACACTTTCCCACAGTTGGTGGGAGTGTAAATTAGTTCAACCATTATAGAAGATGGTGTAGCAATTCCTCAAAGATCTAGAACCAGAAATACCATTTCACCCAGCAATTCCATTACTGAGTATATACCCAAAGGACTATAAATCATTCCATTACAGAGATACATGCATGCATATGTTCATTGCAACACTATTCACAATAGCAGACATGGAATCAACCCAAATGCCCATGAACGATAGACTAGATAAAGAAAATGTTGTACGTATACACCACAGAATACTATGCAGCTGTAGAAAGGAATGAGATCATGTCCTTTTCAGGGACATGGAAGGAGCTGGAAGCCATTATCCTCAGCAACCTAATTCAGGAACAGAAAATCAAACACTGCATCTTCTCACTTAAAAGTCAGAGCTGAGCAATGAAAACACATGGACACAGGGAGGGGAACAACAAACACTTGGGCCTGTCCCAGGGTGGGATTGAGGGAGGGAGAGCATTAGAAAAAATAGCTGATGCATGCTGTCCTTAATACCTAAGTGATGGGTTGATGGGTGCAGCAAACCACCATGGCACATGTTTACCTAAGTAACAAACCTACACATCCTGCACATGTACCCCACATCTTAGAATAAAAATTTTAAAAATGTATAGTCATTTCAATTGATGCTGAAAAAGCATTTAAGGTTCAACATTCCTTCTTAAATAAAAGCCCTCATAAATCTGGGGATAGAAGAAATATGCCTCAACATCATAAAGGCCATATGTGACAGACTCACAGCTAGTATCATACTGAATAGGGAAAAACGAAAAGCCCTATGGAACATAACAAAGATGCCCACTTTCACCATTTTTATTCAACATAGCACTGGAAATCCTAGCTAGAACAATTCAGGTAAGAGAAAGAAATCAAGGGCATCCAGATTGGAAAGGAAGGAGTCAAAGTATCCTTGTTTGCAGATTATATGATCTTATATTTGGAAAAACCTAAAGGCTCACAAAAAACTATTAGAACTAATGAAAGTGTTCAGTAAAGGTGCAAGATATAAAGTCAATATAGAATAATCAGTAGCACTTGTATATGCCAACAGTGAGCAATCTGTAAAAGAAATCAAGAAAGGTATCCCATTTACAATAGCCACAAATAAAATAAAATACCTAATAATTAAGCAAAGAAGTGAAAGATCGTTATAATGAAAACTATAAAACACTAATGAAGAAAATTGAAGAGGACATAGAAAAATGGAAAAATATTTCATGTTCATGGTTTAGAACACTCAGTATTGCTAAAATGTCCATACTATCCAAAGCAATTTACAGATTCAATGCAATTCCTATCAAAATACCAATGACATTCTTCACAGAAGTAGGAAAAAAAATCTAAAATTTGTATGGAACCACAAGGACCCAGGATAGCCAAAGCTATCCTAAGCAAAAAGATCAAAACTGAAGGAATCACATTACTTGACTTCAAAGTATACTGCAGAGCTATAGTAAGCAAAACAGCATGGTACTGGCATAGAAACACACACATAGACCAATGGAGCAGAATAGAGAATCCAGAAACAAATCCATACACCTACAGTTAACTCTTTGCAACAAAGACTCCAAGAATATGCACTGGGGAAAGAATATGCACTGGAGACAGTCTCTTTAATAAATTGTGCTGGGAAAACTGGATATCCATATGCAGAAGAAACAAACTAGACCCCTACCTCTTGCTATATACAAAAATCAAATCAAAATCGATTAAAGTCTGAAATCTAACATATTAAACTATGAAAATGCTACAAGAATACATTGGGGAAACTCTCCAGGACATTGGTGTGGGCAAAAACTTGAGTAATATTCCACAAGTACAGGCAACCAAAGCAAACATGGACAAATGGATCACGTTAAGTTACAGAGTTTCTGCACAGCAAAGGAAAAAATTAACAAATTGAAGAGACAACCCACAGAACGGGAGAACATAGTTGCTCTATGAACTACTCATATGACACAGAATTAATAACCAGAATATATAAAGAGTTAACTCTATAGCTAAAAATCTAATAATCTAATTAAAAATGGTGAAGAGCTATGAATAGACATTTCTCAAAAGAACACATACAAATCGCAAACGGACATATGTAAGGGTGCTTAACATCATTGATCATCAGAGAAATGCAAATCAAAACTACAATGAGATGTCATCTCACCCCAGTTAAAATGGCTTCTATCCAAAAAGCAGGCAATAACAAGTGCTGACAGGGATGCGGAGAAAAAGGAATCCTCTTAAACTCTTGGTGGGAATGTAAATTAGTACAACCATATGGAGAACAGTTTGGAGGTTCCTCAATAAATTTAAAACAGTGCTACACCGTACAATCCAGCCACCCCACTGCAGGGTATATACCCCACAGAAAGGCAATAAACATATTGAACAGATATCTGCACTCCCATGTTTGTTGCATCACTGTTCACAATAGCCAAGATTTGGAAGCAACCTAAGTGTTCATCAACAGATGAATGGATAAAGAAAATGTGGTATTTATACACGATTGAGCACTATTCAGCCTAAGAAAGAATGTGATCCAGTCATTTGCAACAACATGGATGGAACTAGTGGTCATTATGTTAGGTGAAATAAACCAGGCACAGAAAGACAAACATCACACGCTATCACTTATTTGTGGTATCTAAAATTCAAAACAAACTCACGGAGATAGAAAGTAGAATGATGGTTACCACAGACTGGGAAGAGTATTGGAGAGGTTGGGGGAAGGTGGGGTTTGTTAATGAGTATGAAAAAATGGAAAAAGTGAATAAGATCTAGTAATTGATAGCACAAGAGGTTGACTATAGTCAATAGTAATTTAACTGTACATTTAAAATAACTAAAAGAGCATAACTGGATTGTTTGTAATACAAAGAATGAATGTTTGAGGGGATGGATACCCCATTTTCCATGATGTGATTATTATGCATTGCATGCCTGTGTCAAAACATCTCATGTATCCTATAAATGTATACACCTACTATGTACCCACAAAAATTAGAAATTAAAAAATTTTAAAAAGAAAAACAATTTAATAAAAGAAGATAAATTAACCATAAATGCATGAGTTTATTTCTATGTTTTCTATCCTGTTCTATTGGTCTATGTGTCTGTTTTTATGCCAGTAAGAACACCATGCTGTTTTGATTACTATGGATTTATTATGTATTGATATTTTAGAGTCAGGTAGTGTGATGCTTCTAGCTTTGTTCTATTCGCTCAAGATTTCTATGGATGTTTGGTGTCTTTTGTGGATTCACACAAATTTGTGATTAGTTTTTCTTTTACTGTGAGAATTGTCCTTCAAATTTTGATAGGGACTGCGCTGAATCTGACATTTTAGATTTTGTTTTGAGACAGAGTCTGGAATTTTGATAGTGACTGTGTTGAATCTGACACACACACACACACACACACATATATATATGTATGTATATACACACACATATTCTTCTTCTTCTTCTTCTTCTTATTATTATTATTATTATTTTCTGAGACAAAGTCTCATGCTGTCGCCCAGGCTGGAATGCAGTGGCGTGATCTCTGCTCACTGCAACTTCCACCTCACAGGTTCAAGTGATTCTCCTGCATCAGCCTCCCAAGTAGGTGGAACTACAGGCGTATGCCACCACACCTGGCTAATTTTTTGTATTTTTAGTAGAGACGGGGTTTCACCATGTTAGCCAGGATGGTCTCGATCTTCTGACCTCGTGATTGGCCTGCCTTGGGCTCCCAAAGTGCTAGGATTACAGGTGTGAGCTTCTGCGCCTGGCCTGACATTTTAATATTTTTAATTCTTCCAATCCATGAACGTGAAATATCTTTCAATTTATTTGTGCCTTCTTCTATTTGTTTCATCATTGTTTTATGGTTTTCAGGGTATAGATATTTCACCTCCTTGGTTAAATTTATTCCTAAGTAATTTTGTTTTACAGCTATTGTAAATGAGATTATTCTCTTGATTTCTCATTTTGGATAGTTTACTGTTAGCATATAGAGGAACTACTGATTTTTGTATGGTATTCCCTTCACTTTCAATCTATGTGTGTCCTTAAAATTGAAGTATCTTGTAGACAGCATATAGTTGAGCTTTCCTTTTTATCCATTATGCCCCTATTTCTTTTGATTTGAGAATACAGTCTATTCACAAAGTAATCATAGACATGTAACTTACTACTGCCATTTTGTTGATTGTTTTCTGATTGTTTTGTAGGTTCTTTTCTCCTTTCTTCCTCTCTTGCTACCTTCCTTTGTGGTTTGATGATTTTTTTTGTTGTTGTAGTAGTATTCTTTGATTCCTTTCTCTATTTTTTATATCTGCTACAGGCTTCTGATTTTTGGTTAACATGAGGCTTACATAAAACATCTGTTAGGTTGGTGCAAAAGTGATTGCTGTTTTTGCCATTACATTTTGCCATTAAGGCTTTTGTTTGCCATGAAATGGCAAAAAAAGCAATTGCTTTTGCACCAACCTAATACTTAAAAAAGACTGTTTTAAGCTGATAACAACTTAATCTTGATGGCATTAAAAAACTCTACACTTTTACTCATCCCTCCATTTTGTGTGTGTGTGTGTGTTGTTTGTTTGTTTGAGACAGGGTCTCCCTCTGTCACCCAGGCTGGAGCATTGGTGCGATCTCAGCTCACTGCAACCTCTGCCTCCCAAGTTCAGGTGATTCTCATGCCTCAACCTCCTGAGTAGCTGAGACTACAGGGGTGTGCCACCACACCCAGCTAATTTTTGTATTTATAGTAGAGACAGGGTTTCATCATACTGGCCAGGCTGCTCTTGACCTCCTGTTCTCAAGTGATCCACCTGCCTTGGCCTCCCAAAGTGCTGTGTTTACAGGCATGAGCCACTGTGCCCAGCCCATTTTATGTCTTTCATGCCACAAGTTACTTCTTTTTATGTGTATCTTTTAACAAATTATTGTGGTTATAGTTGTTTTTAATAGTTTTGATGTTAACCTCCATACTAGAGACATAATTGATTTACACACCACCATTACATTATTAGAGTATTCTGAATTTGACTGTGTACTTATTTTTACCAGTAAGTTTTATATATTTTCATGTTTCTAGTTAGCACCATTTTCTTTCTGCTTGAAGAACTCCCTTTAGCATTTCCTGTAAGGCGAGTCTAATGGTGATGGACTCCTTCAGCTTTTGTTTACCTGGGAAATTCTATATTTCTCCCTCATTTCTGAAGAACAACTTTTCTAGATAAAGTATTATTGGTTTACGTGTGGAGAGGGGGAGTTAACACTTTGAATCTATCATCCCACTCTCACCTGGCCTGCAAGATTTCTACTGAGAAATCCACTGATAGTCATTGATGTGAAACCACAAAAGACCCCAAATAACCAAAGCACTCTTGAGAAAAAGAACAAAGCTCAAGGCATTATACTTCCCAATTTAAAACTGCAGTACAATGCTATGTTAGTAAAGACAGTATGGTACTTGCATAAAAACACACGTGGAACAATAAAACAGAATAGAGAACCTAGAAATAAATCTAGGCATATATGTTAAACTAATTTTTGTTGTGGAAACCGAGAATACATGATAAGGAAAGGATTTTATCTTTAATAAATGGGGTTGAGAAAACTGGATATCCAAATTCCAAAGAATGATATTGGACCCTTATCTTATACCATACATAAAAATCAAATAAAAATGGATTAAAGACTTAATCATTAAGACATGAAACAATACAACACCTTGAAGAAAACAAAGATAATAAACTCCTTGACATTGGCCTTTTCAGTAATTTTTGTATAAGCTACGAAAAACATAGGCAACAAAAGAAAACAATTTTAAAATGGGACTACACCAAACTAAAAAGCTTCTATATAGTAATGGAAACAGTCAACAAAGTGAAAAAGCAGCCTACAGAATGAGATAAAATGCCGTAAACCATATGTCTGATAAGAAGTTAATATTCAAAATATACAAGGAAATTACACAACTCAATAGCAAGAAAACAAGTAACCCTCTTTTTAAAAAGGGGCAATGGACCTGAACAGACATTTTCCCAAAGAAGACATATAAATGGCCAACAGTTATAGGAAAAACTGCTCAGTGGCACTAATCAGGGAAATGCAAATCAAAACCACAATGTGATATTCCCTCACATCTGTTAGGATGGCTATTATCAAAAAGGCAAGAGATAGCAAGTGTTGTTGAGGATGTGGAGAAAAGCGGACCCATGTACACTGTTACTGGCAGTGTAAATTGGTAAAGCCATTATGGAAAATAATATAAAAGATCTTTAAACAATTAAATATAGAATTACCAAATATGGTCCAGATTATATGACTCTTCCAGTTATATATTCAAAGTTAATGAAATCAGTACCTTGAAGGGATATCTGCACTCACATGTTCATTACAGCATTATTCACAATATCCAAGATATGGAATAGACTGAAGTATCCATTGAGTGGATAAATAAATTGTGGAATGCATATACAATGAGATGTTATTCAGACTTAGAGAAGAAGGATATCCTTCCATTTGTGAAAATATGGATAAATCTAAAGGGTATTATGTAAAGTGAAACAAGCCCAACACAGAAAGAAAAATACTGCATCTTATATGTGTAATCCAAATAAGTTGAATGCATGGAAGCAGAGTAGAACAGTGATTACCTGCGGCTGGGAGGTGGGAGGAATATGGTGATGTTGGTCAAAGGGTATGAAGTCACAGCTATGTGGGATGAATAAGCCTAGAGCTATAATATATTGCATGAATACTGTTATGTACACTGAAAATTTGCTGACACTAGAAACACCCAAAAAGGTAACTACATGAGAAGATAGATGTGGCTGTTCACTTCACTCTAGTAATCATTTCACTATGTATATCAAAACATCTAGTGCACATTAAATATATACAATTTTTATTTGAAAAATGAAAATAGGAAAAACAATAGAACAAGAATAACTAAAATGATCCTGAAGAATAATGCTGAAGAACTCATGCTACCTAATTTAAAGACTTAGTGTAAAACTACAGTAATCAAAATAGTGTAGTATTGGTTAAAAAAAAAAGGACCAGAAGAGAGTTCAGAAATAGACTCATACATATATGATCAACTGACTTTCAACAAAGATGCAAAAACAATTCAATGGAGAGAGATAATCTTTTTAACAAATAGTGTTTGGATAATTGGAGTCTAGAAGCAAAAACAATAAAACAAAAAATACAAAATGAACAAACAAAAAAAACCTTTTTCTGGTTGGGAGAGGTGGCTCATGCCTGCAATCCCGGCACTTTGGGAGGATGAGGTGGGCGGATCATGAGGTCAGGAGATCGAGACCATCCTGGCTAACACGGTGAAATCCCATCTGTACTAAACAAAATGCAAAAAATTAGCCGGGCATTGTGGTGGGCTCCTGTAGTCCCAGCTACACCAAAGGCTGAGGCAGGAAAACAGCGTGAATTTGGGAGGCGGAGCTTGCAGTGAGCCCAGATGCCGCCACTGCACTCCAGCCTGGGCCACAGAGGGAGACTCCATCTAAAAAACATGCCCAAGGTAATTTATAGATTCAATGCCATCCCCATTAAGCTACCAGTCACTTTCTTCACAGAATTGAAAAAAACTACTTTAAAGTTCATATGGAACCAAAAAAGAGCCCGCATTGCCAAGACCATCCTAAGTCAAAAGAACAAACCTGGAGGCATCAGGCCACCTGACTTCAAACTATACTAAAAGGCTACAGTAACCAAAACAGCATGGTACTGGTACCAAAACAGAGATATAGACCAATGGAACAGGACAGAGCCCTCAGAAATAATACCACACATCTACAGCCATCTGATCTTTGACAAACCTGACAAAAACAAGAAATGGGGAAAGGATTCCTTATTTAATAAATGGTGCTGGGAAAACTGGCTAGCCATAAGTAGAAAGCTGAAACTGGATCCCTTCATTACTCCTTGTACAAAAATTAATTCAAGAAGGATTGGAGACTTAAATGTTAGACCTAAAACCATAAAAACCCTAGAAGAAAACCTAGGTAATACCATTAGGACATAGGCATGGGCAAGGTCTTCATGTCTAAAACACCAAAAGCAATGGCAACAAAAGCCAAAATTGACAAATGGGATCTAATTAAACTAAAGAGCTTCTGCACAGCAAAAGAAACTACCATCAGAGTGAACAGGCAACCTACAGAATGGGAGAACATTTTTGCAATCTACTCATCCGACAAAGGGCTAATATCCAGAACCTGCAAAGAACTCAATCAAATTTACAAGAAAAAAACAAACAACCCCATCAAAAAGTGGACAAAGGATATGAACAGACACTTCTCAAAAGAAGACATTTATGCAGCCAACAGACACATGAAAAAATGCTCATCATCACTGGCCATCAGAGAAATGCAATCAAAACCACAATGAGATACCATCTCACACCAATTAGAATGGCAATCATTAAAAAGACAGGAAACAACAGGTGCTGGAGAAGATGTGGAGAAATAGGAACACTTTTACACTGTTGGTGGGACTGTAAACTAGTTCAACCATTGTGGAAGACAGAGTGTTGATTCCTCAAGGATCTAGAACTAGAAATACCATTTGACCCCGTCATCCCATTACTGGGTATATATCCAAAGGATTATAAATCATGCTGCTATAAAGACACATGCATATGTATGCTTATTGCGGCACTATTCACAATAGCAAAGACTTGGAATCAACCCAAATGTCCATCAATGAGAGACTGGATTAAGAAAATGTAGCACATATACACCATGGAATACTATGCAGCCATAAACAAGGATGAGTTTGTGTCCTTTGTAGGGACATGGATGCAGCTGGAAACCATTGTTCTCAGCAAACTATCACAAGAACACAAAACCAAACACCGCATGTTCTCACTCATAGGTGGGAATTGAACAATGAGATCACTTGGACACAGGAAGGGGAACATCACACACCAGGGCGTATTGTGGAGTGGGGGAGGGGGAAGGGGGAAGAGATAACATTAATAGATATACCTAATGTAAATGATGAGTTAATGGGTGCAGCACACCAACATGGCACATGTATACATATGTAACAAACCTGCACATTGTGCACATGTACCCTAGAACATAAAGTATAATAATAAAAAAAAATAAAATAAAGGAGAAATGAAGGTTTTCTCAGAAAAAATACCTTATTCCACATGCAATAGTTAACCCAGTGTGTGTCATAGAGTTAATTATAACATCTAAAACTGGAAAACTTCTAGGGAAAAAAATAAATAGGAGAAGATATTTTTACCTTCTGTGAAGCAAAGATTTCTTGGATTAAAAAAATCCATTAGAGAAAAACTGGGTACATTGTATTTCAAAACTAAAAACATCTTCTGCTCTTCAAAATACATGGTTAGGAGAAAGAAAAGACGAGGTACACATGGGGAGAAGATGTTTGCAAAACATCACATATGGGGAGAAAAGTTTTGAAAAACACATCTCTAATGAAGTACTCATTTCCAGAATGTATAAAGTACCCTCAAATCTCATAAAGAAATGAAAATAACTCAGTTAAAAAATTGGCTAAAGATTTGAACAAGACACCACAAAGGAAGATATGGATGACTAATAGGTATATAAAAAGGTGCTCAGCATCGTAAATTATTACGGAAATGCAAATCAATGCAATATTTTACTACTATGTACCTATGCCGGTAGCTGAAATGAAAAGAAATACTTTTTAAAACGAAAATAACACTGCCCATCTGGTAAATTTTAGTTTATAATTGCCATTCAGCCTTACATTAGTAGAAGCAAGTATATGAACCCAGTGATCGGTGGATATGGGAAGTCCAGTGTATCTCTTTCACTCTAACAATGAGTCTTCTTTTTGTGCTTTTCTCCTGCTTTTAAGGAACCTCAGTCTCTTTTTTTTTTAATTATACTTTAAGTTCTAGGTTGCATGTGCACAACGTGCAGGTTTGTTACATATGTATACATGCGCCATATTGGTGTGCTGCACCCATTAATTCATCATTTACATTAGGTATATCTCCTAATGCTATCCATCCCCCCTACCCCCTCTCCACAATAGGACCCGGTGTGTGATGCTCCCCTTCCTGTGTCCAACTGATCTCATTGTTCAATTCCCACCTATGAGTGAGAACATGCAGTATTTGGTTTTCTGTTCTTGTGACAGTTTGCTGAGAATGATGGTTTCCAGCTGCATCCATGTCCCTACAAAGACAGGAACTCATCCTTTTTTATGGCTGCATAGAATTCCATGGTGTGTATGTGCCACATTTTCTTAATCCAGTCTGTCACTGATGGACATTTGGGTTGATTCCAAGTCTTTGCTATTGTGAATAGTGCCGCAATAAACATACGTGTGCATGTGTCTTTATAGCAGCATGACTTATAATCCTTTGGGTATATCCCAAGTAATGGGATGGCTGGGTCATATGGTATTTCTAGTTCTAGATCCTTGAGGAATCGCCATACTGTTTTCCATAATGGTTGAACTAGTTTACAGTTCCACCAGCAGTGTAGAAGTGTTCCTATTTCTCCACATCCTCTCCAGCACCTGTTGTTTCCTGACTTTTTAATGATTGCCATTCTAATTGGTGTGAGATGGTATCTCATTGTGGTTTTGATTTGCATTTCTCTGATGGCGAGTGGTGGTGAGCATTTTTTCATGTGTCTGTTGGCTGTATGAATGTATTGTTTTGAGAAGTGTCTGTTCATATCCTTTGCCCACTTTTTGATGGGGTTGTTTGTTTTATTCTTGTAAATTTGATTGAGTTATTTATAGGTTCTGGATATTAGCCTTTTGTCGGATGAGTAGATTGCAAAAATTTTCTCCCATTCTGTAGGTTGCCTGTTCACTCTGATGGTAGTTTCTTTTGCTGTGCAGAAGCTCTTTAGTTTAATTAGATCCCATTTGTCAATTTTGGCTTTTGTTGCCATTGCTTTTGGTGTTTTAGACATGAAGTCCTTACTCATGCCTATGTCCTGAATGGTATTGCCTACGTTTTCTTCTAGGGTTTTTATGGTTTTAGGTCTAATATTAAGGTCTATAATCCATCTTGAATTAATTTTTGTATAAGGAGTAAGGAAAGGATCCAGTTTCAGCTTTCTACTTATGGCTAGCCAATTTTTCCAGCACCATTTATTACATAGGGAATCCTTTCCCCATTTCTTGTTTTTGTCAGGTTTGTCAAAGATCAGATGGCTGTAGATGTGTGGTATTATTTCTGAGGACTCTTTTCTGTTCCATTGGTCTATATCTCTGTTTTGGTACCAGTACCATGCTGTTTTGGTTACTGCAGCTTTGTAGTATAGTTTGAAGTCAGGTAGCGTGATGCCTCCAGTTTTGTCCTTTTGGCTTAGGATGGTCTTGGCAATGCAGGCTCTTTTTTGGTTCCATATGAACTTTAAAGCACTTTTTTCCAATTCTGTGAAGAAACTCATTGGTAGCTTAATGGGGATGGCATTGAATCTATAAATTACCTTGGGCACTATGGCCATTTTCACCATATTAATTCTTCCTATCCAGGAACATGGTATGTTCTTCCATTTGTTTGTGTCCTCTTTTATTTCACTGAGCAGTGGTTTGTAGTTCTCCTTGAAGAGGTCCTTGACATCCCTTGTAAGTTAGATTCCTAGGTATTTTCTTCTCTTTGAAGCTATTGTGAATGGGAGTTCATTCATGATTTGGCTCTCTGTTTGTCTGTTACTGGTGTATAAGAATGCTTCTGATTTTTGCACATTAATTTTGTATCCTGAGACTTTGCTGAAGTTGCTTATCAGCTTAAGGATATTTTGGGCTGAGACAATGGGGTTTTCTAAATAAACAATCATGTCATCTGCAAACAGGGACAATTTGATTTCTTCTTTTCCTAACTGAATACCCTTGATTTCTTACTCTTGCCTGATTGCCCTGGTCAGAACTTCCAACACTATGTTGAATAGGAGTGGTGAGAGAGGGCATCCCTGTCTTGTGCCAATTTTCAAAAGGAATGCTTCCAGTTTTTGCCCATTTAGTATGATATTGGCTGTGGGTTTGTCATAAATAGCTCTTATTATTTTGAGATATGTTCCATCAATACCGAATTTATTGAGAGTTTTTAGCATGAAGGACTGTTGAATTTTGCCAAAGGTCTTTTCTGCATGTATTGAGATAATCATGTGGTTTTTGTCTTTGGTTCTGTTTATATGCTGGATTATGTTTATTGATTTGCGTATGTTGAACCAGCCTTGCATCCCTGGGATGAAGTCCACTTGATCATGGTGGATAAGCTTTTTGATGCGCTGCTGGATTCGGTTTGCCAGTATTTTAATGAGGATTTTTTGCATCGATGTTCATCAGGGATATTGGTCTAAAATTCTGTTTCTTTCTTGTGTCTCTGTCAGGCTTTGGTATCAGGATGATGTTGGCCTCATAAAATGAGTTAGGGAGGATTCCCTCTTTCTCTATTGATTGGAATAGTTTGAGAAGGAATGGTACCAACTCCTCCTTGTACCTCTGGTAGAATTCAGCTGTGAATCCATCTGGTCCTGGACTTTTTTTGGTTGGTAGGCTATTAATTATTGCCTCAATTTCAGAGCCTGCTATTGGTCTATTCAGGGATTCAACTTCCTCCTGGTTTAGTCTTGGGAGAGTGTAAGTATCCAGGAAATTATCCATTTCTTGTAGGTTTTCTAGTTTATTTGCATAGCGGTGTTTATAGTATTCTCTGATGATAGTTTGTATTTTTGTGGGGTTAGTGGTGATATCCCCTTTATCATTTTTTATTGCATCTATTTGATTCTTCTCTCTTTTCTTCTTTATTAGTCTTGCTAGTAGTCTATCAATTTTGTTAATCTTTTCAAAAAACCAGCTCCTGGATTCATTGATTTTTTGGAGAGTTTTTGTGTCTCTATCTCCTTCAGTTCTGCTCTGATCTTAGTTATTTCTTGCCTTCTGCTAGCTTTTGAATGTGTTTGCTCTTGCTTCTATAGTTCTTATAATTGTGATGTTAGGGAGTCAATTTTAGATCTTTCCTGCTTTCTCTTGTGGGCATTTAGTGCTATAAATTTCCCTCTAGACACTGCTTTAAATGTGTCCCAGAGATTCTGGTATGTTGTATCTTGGTTCTCATTGGTTTCAAAGAACATCTTTATTTCTGCCTTCATTTTTTTATATACCCAGTAGTCATTCAGGAGCAGGTTGTTCAGTTTCCATGTAGTTGAGTGGTTTTGATTGAGTTTCTTAGTCCTGAGTTCTATTTTATTTGCACTGTGGTCTGAGAGACAGTTTGTTATAATTTCTGTTCTTTTACATTTGCTGAGGAGTACTTTACTTTCAACGTTGTGGCCAATTTTGGAATAAGTGTGATGTGGTGCTGAGAAGAATGTATATTCTATTAATTTAGGGTGGAGAGTTCTGTAGATGTCTATTAGGTGCGCTTGGTGCAGAGTTGAGTTCAATTCCTGGATATCCTTGTTAACTTTCTGTCTCGTTGATCTGTCTAATGTTGACAGTGGGGTGTTAAAGTCTCCCATTATTATTGTATGGGAGTCTAAGTCTCTTTGTACATCTCTAATGACTTGCTTTATGAATCTGGGTGCTCCTTTATTGGGTGCATGTATATTTAGGACAGTTAGCTCTTACTGATGAATTGATCCCTTTACCATTATGTAATGGCCTTCTTTGTGTCTTTTGATCTTTGATGGTTTAAAGTCTCTTTTATCAGAGACTAGTATTGCAACCCCTGCTTTTTTTGTTTTCCATTTGCTTGGTAGATCATCCTCCATCACTTTATTTTTAGCCTATGTGTGTCTCTGCATGTGAGATGGGTCTCCTGAATATAGCAGACTGATGGGTCCTGACTCTTTATCCAATTTGCCAATCTGTGTCTTTTAATTGGACCATTTAGTCCATTTACATTTAAGGTTAATATTGTTATGTGTGAACTTGATCCTGTCATTATGATATTAGCTGGTTATTTTGCTCACTAGTTGATGCAGTTGCTTCCTAGCATTGATGGACTTTACATTTTGACATGTTTTTGCAATGGCTGGTACCGGTTGTTCCTTTCCATGTTTAGTGCTTCCTTCAGGATCTCTTGTAGGGCAGGCCTGGTGGTGACAAAATCTCTCAGCATTTGTTTGTCTGTGAAGGATTTTATTTCTCCTTCACTGATGAAACATAGTTTTGCTGGATATGAAATTCTGGGTTGAAAATTCTTTTCTTTAAGAATGTTGAATATTGGCCACCACTCTCTTCTGGCTTGGAGAGTTTCTGCCGAGAGATCTGCTGTTAGTCTGATGGGCTTCCCTTTGTGTGTCACCCGACCTTTCTCTCTGGCTGCCCTTAACATTTGTTCCTTCATTTCAACTTTGGTGAATCTGACAATTATGTGTCTTGGAGTTGCTCTTCTTGAGGAGTATCTTGGTTGCGTTCTCTGTATTTCCTGAATTTGGATGTTGGCCTGCCTAACTAGGTTGGGGAATTTCTCCTGGATGATATCCTGTAGAGTGTTTTCTAACTTGGTTCCATTTTCCCCATCACTTTCTCGCACACCAGTCAGACGTAGATTTGGTCTTTTCACATAATCCCATACTTGTTGGAGGCTTTGTTCATTTCTTTTTACTCTTTTTTCTCCACACTTCTCTTCTTGCTTCATTTCATTCATTTGATGTTCAATCGCTGATACTCTTTCTTCCAGTTGATCGAGTTGGTTACTGAAGCTTGTGCATTTGTCATGTATTTCTCATGTTATGGTTTTCATCTCTATCAGTTCTTTTAAGGTCTTCTCTGCATTGATTATTCTAGTTATCCATTCGTCTGTTATTTTTTCAAGGTTTTAGTTTCTTTGTGCTGGTTACATAGTTCCTCATTTAGCTCTGAGAAGTTTGATCGATTGAAGTCTTTTTCTCTCAGCTCGTCAAAGTCATTCTCCATCCAGCTTTGTTCCTTTGCTGGCGATGAGCTGTGTTCCTTTGGAGGGGAGATGCACTCTGATATTTTGAATTTCCAGCCATTCTGCACTGCTTTTTCCCCATCTTTGTGGTTTTATCTGTCTTTGGTCTTTGATGATGGTTATGTACTGATGGGGTTTTGGTGTGGGTGTCCTTTCTGTTTGTTAGTTTTCCTTCCAACAGTCAGGACCCTCAGCTGTAGGTCTGTTGGAGTTTGCTCGAGGTCCACTCCAGACCCTGTTTGCCTGAGTATCAGCAGTGGAGGCTGCAGAAGAAGATAGGATATTGCTGAACAGTGAGTGTTGCTGTCTGATTTTTGCTCTGGAAGCTTCATCTCAGGGGTGTACCCCACAGTGTGAGGTGTGAGGTGTGAGGTGTCAGTCTGCACCTAGTGGGGGATGTCTTCCAGTTAGGTTACTCAGGGGTCAGGGACCCACTTGAGCAGGCAGTCTGTCCGTTCTCAGATGTCAACCTCCATGCTGGGAGATCCACTGCTCTCTTGAAAGCTGTCAGACAGGGGCATTTACCTCTGCAGAGGTTTCTGCTACTTTTTGTTTAGCTATGCCCTGCCCCCAGAGGAGGAGTCTACAGAGGCAGGCCATCCTCCTTGAGCTGCAGTGGGCGCCACCCAATTCGAGCTTTGTTTACCCACTTAAGCCTCAGCAATGGCGGGTGCCCCTCCCCCATCCTCGCTGCCACCTTGCAGTTAGATCTCAGACTGCTGTGCTAGCAATGAGGGAGGCTCCGTGGGTGTGGGACCCTCTGGGCCAGGTGTGGGATATAATCTCCTGGTATGCCATTTGCTAAGACCCTTGGTAAAGCACAGTATTAGGGTGGGAGTTACCCGATTTTCCAGGTGTTGTGAGTCTCAGTTTTCCTTGGCTAGGAAAATGGATTCCCTTCCCCCTTGAGCTTCCCAGGTGAGGCAATGCCTCACCCTGCTTCAGCTCTCGCTGGTCAGGCTGCACCAGCTGACCAGCACTGATTGTCCAGAACTCCCCAGTGAGGTGAATCCGGTACCTCAGTTGAAAATGCAGAAATCACCTGTCTTCTCTGTCACTCGCGCTGGGAGCTGGAAGCTGGAGCTGTTCCTATTCGGCCACCTTGGGTGTGCCACCCCCAGTCTCTTTTAAAATTTTTATTTTTATTTTTGGCTGGATCTCTTGCCCCTGTTCATTCTTTGTGTTTCAACTGCTTTTGTGTTTATTTATGTCTGTCCCACGAGAATGTGATATCACCCATGGCAAGCACCACATTTTGTTGGTCTCTTCATTTCCAGCATTCCAGAAATTTCCTGAAGCATAGCCAGCGGCAAGCCATATTTATTGAATTAATCTTTTGTAATGACCCAGACAGGGAAAGCATCCCCTCCATTGTGGAACCAGTATTGGAAATGTTATGTTCGTAAACACTATACGTATAGTGTTTTGTTTTATGCCAGACACCAGGGGAATGGCTCAGCCTTGGTGCCTTGGTGACCCTGCCACAGGGAATTTTCTCACTTGCCTCCTATCTTGCTGGAGGCTGACATGAGATCATTACTCATCCATCTTCATAGTAGTTGAGCACAAGATGTTCCTTGTTGCCCCACCTTAGGGTACAGTTTTGGGTATAAAATTGTTTGCTGACTTTAAGTATGATTATGGACTTCTCAATGGCAGAGGACCCACCACCTGCACTGTTACCGAGCACCTCTGATTCAATGTCAAACTGTGGGACTAGGGAAACAGAAAGCTGATACAATGCTTATCTTGCTTGTGCTGTCTGTAAGTAGTAAACTATTTGGATCTATTTGAACTCATTGTCTTCTTACTAGCTGACTGTATCAATGTGCAGCAAGCCAATCTAACAATTGCAGTGGTGATCCTTATGGCACTAGTTAGCCACCACAGGGCTGCTTAGGGACTGCTTGACCACTTGACAGACAGACTCTGATATTGAGTTGTGTGGTGTTGCATGACCAGAACATTGACTTCTTTTCAATGGCATCACATAGAGCAAGGAGCAGTTTTCAGCACATAGGATGACCTAAGGTGGCCTTTGCCAGGCCTCTGTCATTTACAAACCAACTTTAGATACAATGCCATGTCTGATACCAACTACACTGCTATTTAGTTAATGTTTACTTAAATCAAATTAGTTTCTGAGCTCAGATTCATTTGGTTATATAACGTAATTACTTGAAATTCAAAATCAGTATCTCTTACTAGAGATATAATTGTAAAAGTAAATGAAATAAAAAATCAATTTAAAAATGGGCTATAACTAGTGAACCAAATCCATTTATACTGTAATGCCTACTTCATATGTGCTATCTCACTCATTTATTTTTATTATTTTATTTTTAGTAGTGATGAGGTCTTGCTATGTTGCCCAGGCTAGTCTCAAACTCCTGGGCTCAAGCAATCCTTGGCCTTCCAAAGTGCTGAGGTTATAGGCATGAGCCACCATGCCTGGCTTTATCTCACTTATTAATCATAGTAATACTTTAATGTAAATATTGTAATTTATATTTTAGTAATGCAAAACAGTTCCAAAGGATGTAAGTATCTTTCTCACTATCACACAGCCAGTTTGTGTCACAGCCAGGATGAAAACCCATGGCTATTTCATGCTACAGCCTATAAAAAGACAGTGTAGGTAGGACCCAAGACATTTTGCCTCAGCAACTACCCCTTTCATTCCTACCTAACTTCTAATCTTTGCAGCTAGCTCCAGCATCTAGGAACCTCTCACATATTTTGTGAAAATTGATATACCCTGCATTTTTCTCATTTTTAAATTTTAACCATAGATTATTAGTCTTTTTGGATCAAGAAAATATTTTTAACTTGCAAGTAGAAGAAATAGTTGCTATTTATAATCCTGTGTCTTTCCCTAAGCAAGGTGGATTTTAGGTAGGGTCTTTTCTTGTATAACTGTAAATGTGTGTGGATATGAATGGGGCTCAGAGATGCAACCTGCTGTCATTGTGTACAGTAATAAGGGTGTAAGCCTGGAATTAGGCAGCTTTGGAAGCTTCTTAGCGAGATATGGGGAATATCAGGCCAATAAAGAATTTTATAGAGGAAAAAAGAGATTTGTCACTGCTCCTTCTCAATCTCTAAATTAACTTTGAGAAAGAACAGAAGGGCATAAAAGAGAAACTTTCCTTCAAGGAAAGAACAAGGTCTTTTATTTTATTTATTTATTTAATTTTTTTTTTTTAACGTGCAGGTTTGTTACATATGTATACTTGTGCCATGTTGCTGTGCTGCACCCATCAACTCTTCAGCACCCATCAACTCGTCATTTACATCAGGTATAACTCCCAATGCAATCCCTCCCCCTCCCCCCTCCCCATGATAGGCCCCGGTGTGTGATGTTCCCCTTCCTGAGTCCGAGTGATCTCATTGTTCAGTTCCCACCTATGAGTGAGAACATGCGGTGTTTGGTTTTCGGCTCTTGTGATAGTTTGCTAAGAATGATGGTTTCCAGCTGCATCCATGTCCCTACAAAGGACACAAACTCATCCTTGTTTATGGCTGCATAGTATTCCATGGTGTATATGTGCCACATTTTCTTAATCCAGTCTGTCACTGATGGACATTTGGGTTGATTCCAAGTCTTTGCTATTGTGAATAGTGCCGCAATAAACATACGTGTGCATGTGTCTTTATAGCAGCATAATTTATAATCCTTTGGGTATATACCCAGTAATGGGATGGCTGGGTCATATGGTACTTCTAGTTCTAGATCCTTGAGGAATCAACACTCTGTCTTCCACAATGGTTGAACTAGTTTACAATCCCACCAACAGTGTAAAACTGTTCCTATTTCTCCACATCCTCTCCAACACCTGTTGTTTCCTGACTTTTGAATGATTGCCATTGTAACTGGTGTGAGATGGTATCTCATTGTGGTTTTGATTTGCATTTCTCTGATGGCCAGTGATGATGAGCATTTTTTCATGTGTCTGTTGGCTGTATGAATGTCTTCTTTTGAGAAGTGTCTGTTCATATCCTTTGCCCACTTTTTGATGGGGTTGTTTGTTTTTTTCTTGTAAATTTGTTTGAGTTCTTTGTAGGTTCTGGATATTAGCCCTTTGTCGGATGAGTAGATTGCAAAACTTTTCTCCCATTCTGTAGGTTGCCTGTTCACTCTGATGGTAGTTTCTTTTGCTGTGCAGAAGCTCTTTAGTTTAATGAGATCCCATTTGTCAATTTTGGCTTTTGCTGCCGTTGCTTTTGGTGTTTTAGACATGAATTCCTTGCCCATGCCTATGTCCTGAATGGTACTACCTAGGTTTTCCTCTAGGGTTTTTATGGTATTAGGTCTAACATTTAAGTCTCTAATCCATCTTGAATTAATTTTCGTATAAGGAGTAAGGAAAGGATCCAGTTTCAGCTTTCTACTTATGGCTAGCCAATTATCCCAGCACCATTTATTAAATAGGGAATCCTTTCCCCATTTCTTGTTTCTCTCAGGTTTGTCAAAGATCAGATGGCTGTAGATGTGTGGTATTATTTCTGAGGACTCAGAACAAGGTCTTTTAAGTCAAACAATTTTATATTCACATGTTGATTAAATTTTTATGAAAGTATCCTATTACTGGCTAAGGTCATCATGTACAGTGTTAGTTCCTTATACAACACTTTCAGAAGCATATACTTTGAGAAAAGTATCAGCATAAAAACATGAGCAGGTGGCTTTCAGAGTGATAGCATCATTAAAGGCATCTAAGCATTCAGAGAAGATGTTCCTCATAAGGTTTGAAGGGATGGGAACCTGGAGCTGCCCCTTCTGTCACTGCCTTTGAAGTCCTAAAATGTAAAATTGTAAGAGACAGAAGCCATACAGAAACAGATGAGCGTAGGAAAGCCTAGCCCTTCATAACTCACAATTTGTGGCGATTTTATTTCTAGAGAATGGAAAAAGAAGTTTTACATCCCAATTCACATTAAAAAGCTAGCATAATCTTGATACCAAAGTCAAAGATTGTACAAGAAATCAGTGTAAGTTAATCTCACTCATAATATATATATACATATACCCTAAATAAAATATTAGGACATAGATTATTGAAAAAGGATAACATTTCAAGAACCAATTATGTTTACCCTACAAATGCAAAGTTAGTTAAATGTACTTAGTGTATTCACCACAGTAATAAATTAATAGAGGAACAAATCCTATGATAATCACAGTCGATGAAGTACAATTCTTTGGGGAAAGTCAACATATATCCAAGAGGAATACTATCAGGAAACTAGAAGTAGAAGGAACTTCTGATAAAGCACATCTACAGATAAAATCTACACCAAATCATGGTAAAATGTTGAATATTTTCCATTTCTTATCAGGAATAAGATGAGAGTGTCCACTATCACGAGTTCAATTCCACATTGTACTGGATGGGTCTGTCCAATGCCATAAAATGAATTAAGGAAATAAAGAGTAAAATACTTTAAAAGGCAGACTGAAAAGTATTATTACTCACAGATGGTATGCTTGTATATGTTGACAATCAAAAAGACCTAGAGACAAACTTTTGGAATTAATAAGCATATTTAGCAAGGTTTCTGGAGAGAAAAATCAATACGTAAAATTATATCTCTATACACCAGCTCAAACAGAATATAAATTTTCAAAAAACAAGCATGAAACACCTAATTATTCCTAGTTTAATATAAGCTGCACAAGACTTCTTTGCAGACAATTGTGAAACTTTATTGAGAGAATTTCAATGGTCAAGTTTCCAACGTAAAGACTGCATGTATGGTTTCAGCTTGTCTTCATTTAAACCGATGGTGGCCCTTCACCTATAAGATAAACATAACAGTTGAGAGTATTTTTTAGCAGAACTTTTTTTGATGACACTACGAGTTGAAAAAAGACATAGTTTTGGTTTTATGAAATGAACTATAACAAGGTAACCCTCTGGCTTATATCCAGTTAAACCTCTATAGAGACTTCGAAGGTAGGCTTTCAGGTGTATTAACAATATTTTAAAATCCCACTCATTTTTCTAGTGTATGAGAAAGAGTTTGAGTTCAAAATGATTTGATCAAATGAACCTATTTAAAGAAAGTTTTAACTAGAAACTAAAAACTGCGTGTAATTTTAGAAAAAAAATCCAACTAGCCAAACATAAACATAAAACTTAGGAAACAAAAGAAATTTGAAATAATGTTTTGAATATAGGATAGCTCAAACAGTAATGCTACATTTGAAAGTGCTTAAGTGACATAAATAGAAAGGCTAGTATTATATTTGTTTTGTTTCTGTTGTGGGAAAACGCTAAAATGTTTTTGATGAGTTTACTCCTTATATGGTTGTTTTAAGTAGGTTAACCATTTGTCCCTGTTTTCACCTGTGGTTCTAGTATAATTATCAATAATGCCTCTTTGCACATTTAAAAATATTCCAGTTTGTCCAATAAATTATATCGTCACACTGGTTGCAAACCATTATCATTATAGATGAAGTGTTGAAAAGAAATAGTAATGATTCTCATAATTTGGCAAAAGGGGGAGCAGAAGGAGAGGGAGAGGAGGAGAGAGAGAAAGAGAAGAGACTGAGGAATCTAGAAAAGCCAAATACAAATAAACAAACAATAGCTTATTTTTTTTTTGTTTTTAAATGATAAATAATTTTGATGGAAAATTCTGGCAAGTTTTAAAAGTTCATCCATGTTATCATGTTTAAATATTCAGTACTACTGTGGTATAGTAAATAATTTTATGTTTTGCTAGCATATCAAACATTGCATCAAATTGTGAAAATTGTTTAGAGCTCAAGAATGCATCCACTTTTAATTATATTACACATTCAATATCTGTCCTGCCTTGTTCCTATTTTTTATTGTGTATACTTGGGCTTTGTCCATTTTCTTCAAGATTATGCAAACTAGGGGATCCTCTATTCATAGATATGTTGAAAATCTCTTTTATTTACTAGCTGAATTATTTCCCTTAATGACTTATACCTATCTTTTATTAAGTATATATTTTTTCCCTTATGTTTATTTTGTGCCTGTTTCTTATTTTTTTATATTGAATGCTCATATAATTTTATATTTTTATCTTTTAATAACATATGTATTTAAGGCAATGATCTTCTTATGAGTATATGTTCAATAGGTTCCTGAACATAGCCCGAAAAATACTTTTAATCTAAATATTCTAATGGAATGGATCAGGAATGTAGAGCAAAAGCAGTAGACTAATGCAAGATAATTTCTTCCCTAAACACTAAGTGTTTATATTAAATTCAGAAGCTCATATAATTAATGCCTAGAAGTTTGGGAAAAAAATGTATAAAACATACTTAAGTTTATTACTCAAATTTTAATATATTTGATTTTGACCCATTTTTGTAAGAGCAAATATGGGTTTAGAAGATAAGGAATTTGCCCAAAGTCAGTGAAATTTTGTTAGAGCTTGGACTAAAGCCTACTTAATTGCCTCAGCATGTTTCATACAATGAATATCTGTTACAAATTCATTAGGTATTTATTAAAAGCAGACCTTTATAAAAGTATCTGATATTATTAGCTGTTGGTTTAGGAACTTACACTAAAAAGTAAGAAAGTACCTTCACATTTTATAATTGAATGTGACTTTGACCCAATGTGGTAGAATCTATGATTCTGTTTGTTTATAAGTCAGGCTTTTGGGGACTGAACTATCTTTCAAAGAATCTTTATATACGAACTCTGTTAAATTATATTAGCAGTAGTGGTACCTCTGTATTATAAAATGTATAGTATTTTTGAAAACAGAAACCCCATAATTTGCATTTTTAATGAATAACTTACCTGCTTCTGGTATTTTAACAGGCTCGAGATTTGGCAGAAATTCTCCCTTGACATTAGGACCATCTCCACGTTCACCCCCAGTCTTTGACCGAGTCAGTTCCCAGAGATAGGCTGCCAGGTCTAGCATGTAAAAATAAAAAAGGTTACCAATTTAAGTTGTAAAACGTAAAATATAAATAAAAGAATGATAATATTCACTCCCTCAATGTTATGAAATAAAAGCCTATAGGCTAGTGTGGTAATACATGCAATGCATAAGAATTTCAAGAACATTATTTCAGGAGTCTTATCAGAAAAAGAAAACAAAGTTTTCCAAATGTTATCACCCTTTTCTTTTCCCACAACTGCCCCAGACAGCTTAGTTGAACCCTCTGTAGGTATACGTTAT
Source organism: Macaca fascicularis (assembly GCF_037993035.2). NCBI lineage: Eukaryota > Metazoa > Chordata > Mammalia > Primates > Cercopithecidae > Macaca > Macaca fascicularis. The sequence continues at coordinate 55,371,638 of NC_088395.1, forward strand.
TGTACTTATCATTTTAAGTTAGTGATTCATTTGAGTCTGTCTAACTAGATTATGAGCTCAAGGCTGAAATCATCTCTCTCATTATATTTACATCCCTAAAACCTACATATTGCATGGCATGAGTCACTGTGAATAAATGTTGAGTGAAAAAAAAAGTATTTAAAAATACAGCCCATACTGGTGAACACTCTGCAAAGCAACTGATCCATTCTCTTAAAAAATACCAGGGTCCTGAAAGACGAAGAAAGAGTGAAGAACTGGTCCAGATTAAAAGAGATTAAATAGGATTGACAACTATATGTAATGCATGATCTTGGAATCAGAAAAAAAAAATCTATAAGGGAAATTATTGGGACAACTGGGGAAATTTGAATATAAGCTATATATTAAACAACTGCATTTTTCATTGTTGAATTCCCCAAATGTAATAAAAATACAGGGGTTATCCAAGAGAATATGGCTATATAAGAGAATAGTGGGTATGAAATCAATGTGGCAAAGCTGTAAACATTAGTTAATCTCGGTGAAAAGCATATGAGCTGATTATAATAGTCTTGCAACTTTTCTGTAAATTTTATATTTTTTCAAAACATAAATTAAAAATAAAAAAGAATAAATGACAACTGTGTTGGAGTTCAGGAAGACAAGAGTTAGTTTTGACAACATTAACAACAACTAGGATTGGACTTCAGACAAGATTGAGTGGATTCAGGGTGGTATGGCTGTGGATGGATTGGATTTCATATATTTGTTTTCCTGCATTACAAAAACCTCCATTTTAAATGACATTGTAAGAACAAAGCACAAAATGTGCTGTCCTTATATTTTACCACAGCGCAATCAGGGAATAAACATCAATTATCCAGGAAATCAGAAATTTACACCATGGATAAGATTTAAATTACATTTAAATTATAATTTTATGAAGAATTAGCTGAATGGATTTGTAAGCATATGGCATATTTTATAGTCATGACACCCATAACCCTAACCTGTGGAGGTAACAAGAAACTTACTTTGTTAAAATAAAGTTACTTTTCGGTCCAAAGGTCTTATATGTTACTTTCCATAAATGAATTCCATATACAACGAAGTTCTTAAAACAACAGCAAAATTATTTGTGAATACAGCAAAATCATTGACTTCCAGCAAGAATAATGGGAAGTGGAATGGAAAGAATTTAATGGGTACTATTGTCATCATAATTCTAGGACTCTTTCAACAGTGAATTGCTAAAATAATCTACAGCTTGAGCTATGTAAACATTTTGCTCCAAAATGCCATACCTGGAAGAACTAATTGTTTCATGATAATTGTAGGTACTTAACCTTTTGATGTTTCTAGCCATAAGAGGATTTAACCACCTTTTAAAAGCCACTTAAAAATTATACTGAACCAGCTACCTATATGCTAATATCCTGAATTGTTCAGCTATTAACTAAACTTTCCATACACAAATTTCAATCAAAGTAAACAGTGGCTATCATTCATTGAGTCATTCTCTGGAATCACATTCTGTTCCACTGAATTGGGTCTATTCCTATGCCAGTACTAAGCTATCTCACAGAATAGACATTTTAGTATTAAACAGTTTGAGCAAAATCATTCACTTTTTCTTACAGCAACCTAAATGGTAAGAAGCATACATACTTTGGAATAAAATACAAATTATTTCTCCACCAGTGAAGTGCCCTTTGGTAAGACACAATCTCTGAGTTTCAGTTTTCTTACTTATCAAATGGGATTTATATTTCTATGCAAGCTAGTTTAACCCAAGGTGTTATATATGACATACATATGTGATGTGTATATCACATATCATGTATAGATTTATATCTCGATGCAAGCTAGTTTAATCCAAGGTGTGAATTAGTGTGGATATGAGATATATATATGATATATATATTCATATATGTGATCTATAGTATATATATATAATGCCTTAACACTCTACACATGCTATTACAAGTTGCTTAAACTTTTAATATAATTACTAAAAAGGACAGACAATATTCTAAGATCAAATTTAACTAGTGAAATAGTATACAATTCTGACTAAAATTAAACACAGTTTCCCTGGATTTGCTAATGAAGCACTCTGGCAAGCATAACAAGTAAGTCTTGGAGGTTGAATGCATTATACTAAGGGACTGCCCCCGGCTGCAAACTATGCCTTCTTCACTTTTCCAGCCAATTTTCAGGCAATGTTTGAGATCTCTTTCTATTGCTTTTTTCCCTCCTTTTACTTCCATATCATAATACATGATATATACATACACCTCCTCCATTCATAGGCATTCTTTCTTTCCCACCCTTCACCTTGGAACTCCAGTGCTCCCTCGTCTCTCTCTTGACCAGGTGTATAATCCTGACTTTCAATTGGTGGTTCCTGTTGTTGAAGTTGGTCATCACTGGGTGGCTCCTGGGCCTAGGAATATGAGTGCATGTGCAAATAAAAAGCTCTGTTATTAATAATGCATGTTAATAACATACATATACTCAGTATACAAATATATCTTACCATAAATAAGCCTAAAGACATTTTTTTATCCTACACAATTCTATATACTTATTCTTAATAGTTACTACAAGAAAAGAGTTACCCTTAAAAACTTGGGAAGCTATTTTAATCCACGCTGGAATGGATGTATACAATGTGTTATGAATAAGCAGGAGAAGGAAGCCATAGAGAATATTTCTGGGGAATATAAAAACATAACCATCCAGGTAACATTAGAATGCAAACATCCAAATCTATGTTTACTTCACGAGATTCAATTATTACCATTTATAAGCATGGAAAACCTTATTAATATATCAATATTAGTTCAACAACATTTTCACAAAAATAAGTTTCTAATAGAAAATATCAAATGTTAAAATACTCACAACCACAGCCCCTATTGGATGATTAGAGTCTTGATCATCTCTTCTTTCTCTAGATCTGGATCTTGTTCTTTGATGTCCACTCATGTTTCACTCTGAAAGTGGCATACTGTGATTCAGAAAATGTACGTAAGAGTGTATCATTTGACCACTTCCATGGCTAAACTGGAAAGCATGCAAGCTCACAATTACCCTGGGACTTAATTTTAAGATATTTTCAAATTTTTTCAGGTATCATCTAATTTAGCCAAATATGGCTGCTTGCGAAGTCATTAATGTTATGGCTCTGGTAGCAGGCAAGGCTCACGGCAAGACAGAGGACTTCTCTGTGAGTTTTGGTTTTACAATTAGACTCTCCATCATGAAGACATCTAGGAAAATACAGGTGGAGAATTGGAACCGGAATGACTACCTTTTGCCCCACTCTCATTTACTAGGCCCATTTCCCCCCTAAAATCAAGTTAAGTTAGAACGCACAGCCTCTCCCATTCCTTCCCGAGATGTCATTGGCGGAGGTGTGAAGTTGCGAAGCAGAGTGAAGGGCGTGCTCCTCACTCTCTACCGCCGTGGGGCACTCTGCAGACCTCGGGGCCGCGGTTATCAGGCGGCAGTGTTCCTAGTTTCCAGGCCCCTTCCTTACTGCCCACTTCGCCAGGCCACTGCCCAGGTGAGAACTGGGGAATCTGCCCTCCCTCTGAGAGTTCCAGGCGTTTCGGCACTCAGATTCCTCCATCAGCACGCCCAGCACTCGCCCCATCTTCACGCGATTCCTCCCCTCTTCGGCCCACGTTCCTCCCTCTTCCTAGCCCAGCCACGACGACAAAGGCCCATGCGGCGTAGTGACCTGGGAGGAGCCGGACGTCGACCGCGAGGCCCTTTTCCCTCAGAAGCCACGGACTGTGGCTTCTGTGCCGCAGGGCCTGTCCAAAGCCCGCTGGCGCCCCCTCACATTCACTCACAACTAAATTCCCAGGAGGACTGATCTGCGGACCTACCAGCTGAGTCCCAGTCAGTGAGAAAGAATGAAGAGGACAGGAGGACCACCTCTCAGGGCACAGCTCTGAGCGCAGACAGCAGACAGCAAGGCACTTGCGCAATAATGGACACACCCAGCAACGGACATGCATACGGATGCAGCTTGTGTTACGTAGACTGAGGCTTTCCTGCCTCTGTTGACTGGGAGCCACAAGATTTCTTGAGTATTGAAAGGGGCTTGCACAGCTCTTTTACTTTTCCTTCCTAAACTTTTTGACGTCTTAAGTAAGGGTCCTTGAGGCTCGAGGTCAAATTAACTATCATACCTAATACAACTCTCATACTTCCCTCATAAATAGAGGGAAGAGGGATCATAAATACATGACATTTAACTGCACCCCAGCCCCAGCCCAAGAACAGCCTTACACAGGATGGCAAATGACCAAGAGGGCACCTGTACCTGTTGATCCTTTTTCCTAAGGTCTAATTTGTATTAATTAACTCTTGCCTTTTGAAAAACAAACACTGTTATCTGAAGTTTAATGTGAACCTTTAAAGATGCATTGTTTTTTAGTCAAAAAGGACATATTTGATATGGGCCACTAGGGTTACCACAAAATACATAGTTGTTGATGAAATGTAATTTACATCTTTAATGTAATGAGCAAGAACAGCATTTTAAAGAAACACAATAAAATAAAATAGAAACTATCAGAACTGCATTTAGGATATACACATAGCGTACACACACACGTATAAACATACATGTTTACCCACATATATTTATGTTCAGTCCACATCTCCTGCCCTCAAACTGGGATTTACACCATCTGCTTCCCTAGTTCTCAGGCCTTTGGATCTGGATTGAAGTACATCACTGGTTTCTGGTCTCCTTCTTGCTTCTTGCTTCTGGCAGACTGTGGGACTCAGCCTTCATAATTGTGTGAATCAATTTTTCACACAATTTTATATATATATAAAATACACACACACACGGATAAGGAAAAGGGCCAGGATATCAGTCCTACTCACTTCTCTTCAGCACTGTCCTGGTGAATCTAGTTAGTGCAATGAGACAAGAAATGAAATAAAAGGCATTCAGATTGAAAAGGAAGAAGTAAAACTGTATGATTCATAGATAACATAATCTTTCATGTAGAAAATCTGATAGACTCTATAAAACAGTTACTAGAAACAATAAGTGAGTTGCAGAATTAAAAATCGATATAAAAATTTAATTGTATTTCTGTGTATCATCAATACAAACTTGGATTGGCATTTTTAATGGTATGTATTATGGTATTGAAGAATATTAACTGCAAAGGGAAGAATCTGAATAAGGAAGTTCAAGACCTATAACACATTGAAAAGTACAAAAGATGGCTGAGAGAAAATTTAAGACTGAAATAAAATTAAGAGATATATCTTGTTCGTGAATCAAAAGAGTCAATATGCTTAAGATACAGTTTCCCCAAACTGAGCTATAGATTCAAAGCAATTCCAATCAAAATCCCAGAGGGTGTTCTTTTCGGAGAAATTGATGAACTGATCTTCTAAAATAAAGAGAAAGTTTTTAGGCAGAATCAGACAAGTGCAGAAACAGCAGAAACATATATACATGACTACAACCACTAATCAGACAAGTGCAGCTGCTCTGTCTGTGGAGTAGCCATTATTTTATTCCTTTACTTTCTTAATAAACTTGCTTTCACTTTGCACTGCAGACTCACCCTGAATTCTTTCTTGAGTGAGATTCAAGAACCCTCTCTTGGGACATGAGGTCAGGATCCCTTTCCTGTAACATATTTCTGGCGACCACAGAAGGGACTATAGTGCAGAAACCCTGACCCAACGGCTACCTTTGGGTAAGTGTTGGGGTCCTGTAACATCTCTCTGGCGACCACGGAAGTGATTATACTGCAGACACCCCCAACCAAAAGGCTAACTTTGGGTAAGTGGTGGGGTCTGGTAACATCTTTCTCGTGAACCACAACAGGACAATACTGAAGAAACCTCCCCAACCCAAAGGAAATAGACTGCAGCACTGATTGGACGACTTTGGGTAAGTAGCAGGGTATCAGGCTAAAGGATGGGATTGGGTTAGAGGCCCAACTTAGGGGAGTTAAAGTCTCTCCTAAGAGAGAGTAGATTAGAGGCCCCTCTTCATAAAAGGCAAGGACACTTGACTGACCTTGGGTTACAGGCCCAACTTAGGAGTGTTAGAGTCCCTTCTAAGATTTAGGGGGTTAGAGGCCCCTCTCGGTAAAGTCCCTCTCAGCTAAGAACAGGTTCGGCACTATGGGATGTTAACTGCTATTCTCTTTGAATTAATCTGGCTTGCACTCTTTGCTGATGGCTGTGGGTGACAGGATTAGGCACGTGCAGGATCGAGGGACATGGGGAGCATTTTCCTCCTCCAAAAGGGGAAACTTGAGAGCTGATGGGACTGCTTGAAAAAGATCCCTGCCAGACGACAGTAGCCGCCTGAACTTTTCAATGTCGCTGCAATGGGTGGGTCTTTCTCTGGCCTCCCTGATCATTTTGCTTTCCCCACCCGGCCACAGGCAATACTTTCCTTCTCTACTTTTTGTTTCTCTTTCTTATTTTTATTTTATTAATTTGTTTATTAGTTAATTTATTTATTTGACAAAGTCTTGCTCTGTTGCCAGGCTGGAGTACAGTGGCGTGATCTTGGCTCACTGCAACCTCCACCTCCCAGGTTCAAGTGATTCTCCTGCCTCAGCCTCCCTAGTAGCTGGGACTACAGATGTGTGCCACCACGCCCAGCTAAGTTTTTGTTTGTTTGTTTGTTTTTTAGTAAAGACGGAGGTTTCACCATGTTGGCCAGACAGTCTCCATCTCTTGACCTTGTCATCTGCTCACCTCAGCCTCCCAACGTGCTGGGATTACTGGCATGAGCCACCGCGCCCAGCCCCCTTTCTTATCTTTTCTATTATTCAGGGCGACCCTCTTGCCCAGAGACCATGTGTTGAAACTCTAAGTCGGAGGTTGGATTAAAGATGACAGGGTCCATCTGGGGGCAAATTTAAGCCTTGCTAGTTTGATATTGGGTGCTAAGCAGAGTGGCTAATGTCTATGTTTTATCACACGTAGTTTGCTCCAGCCAGAACAACAAAAAAAATAATTTTCCTTTATGATGCAGCTTGGCCCCCAGGGTGATGGTGCTGCAAACCAGATCACTAGGGCTGCTCAAGGAAAGAGAACCCAAAAGCCTGTCATGCTGATAAAAGTGTAAGAATTTCTTACCAGTCAGATTTCTGGCTTATCTCTCTCTCTGTAAACGATCGAATGAATTGAAAAAAAAATCAGTGTTTATCTCCTCTGTAAAGTTTTGATTAATGTGAAAAAGAATTAGTTTTAAGACTAGTCTTAAGCTGGTGTATTTTGTTCTATGAATTCATTTTTCTGTGTTGAGGGGTACTTCAGCGTAAAACATGGGCTTAGAACACTTGTAAGCCCGCTTTTCAAGACGACCCAGCAAGCTGGTCAGTAACTACTTTGGCTGCAGGTCCCTGAAACAAACAAACAAACAAAAATGGATTAAGTATCCACATCGTTTTACATCCTTGGGAGCTTGACCTTTTAACCACGTGGCCGTACTTTCTTTCGGTCTCTGCCTTCAGGGAACAGGAATTTTAGGGTTCATGTCATAGTTAGTTCTAAAACTCATACTGAATAGTTAAAAGCCTTTGCAAGCTCAAAATTAACTACTCTAGACTCCTTCTGGGAAAGAAGCTGAAGACTGCTGCGGGCTGTAGCTCACTAGCTAAGGTATGGGACTTTCGCAGTGGTGGTCCGAGTTCATATTCCTCACCTAGGAAGTAAGTCGTTTCTGGTTTAGTGTTGCGTAACTTTGCCAATTATCTTCTTCTCCACAGACTGTCTTAAATTTTCCTTTCTCTAAGCGCCTGAGAGGTTAACTTGAGTAAAGTTCAAAAGCCAGAAATATCGGCCGTTTGGCATAAGAAATACTAAAAGGACTTTATTAAAACATGCTAAAAGCAGATGTTCAAGCTCTAATAGCCAGGACTCCTTGGGAAAAACTCCTTGGGACTCCTTGGGAGGCACCAGAGACCCCTTTCCTGGCCCTGTTCTTGCAAGGGCTCCACCCTAAAGCCAGTAATCCAATTAAGAAACTTAAAAACTGGCAAATGAAAAATCTTACAACTACTGCAGTAATCATCTTCTGTCTTTCTGTGTAGCTATATATGTGTTGCGTGTAACATTTATATAAAAGAGCTCTAATTAATTGGCTTAACAATAAGCATTTAAATCAAATATTTTAAAAGCAAAATAAAAAGTGTAATGCCTTTTAGTTTATGTAACTTTAGTAACCTTTGGGAAATAAAAGCAGTTTTAAAAATTACTGATAAAATAAAAACATTTGGTCTAAATTATGCAGGTCAGATATTAAGTTTGTTAAATGCTTTAAAGTCATAAACTGCTTCTTTAACATTTAATAATTGTTCAATTTACCTACCTCAAAGCCATTAGATTCTAGATGAAGTCTCAGGACATGTGGAATTAGCCATGCCCTCTAGCTATACAAAGAAGATTATAAAGAAAGTTATTTTATATGCAAAAGGATCTTGTATGATAAATTCTTGTCCTAAAGTAAAATGACTGGTTGTTTAAAAGGAGGGATGTTTTTATTTTATATTTTTATTTTATAAAAATGTTTTTATTTTATATTCATACAGGAAGCATTATCAAATGTGAAAAAGTGTTTTGCTTTCTTTGGACTAAATTTGCATAAATATGTTATTGGTATATGTTCCAAAGTTATGGGAAACCCCTATAATTCTAATATGACTTAATGTATGTTATTAATAATTATAATTGTTACATAAATAATTGTATACCACAGAGGTAACAAATTTCCTTATCAATTGTGGCTTTACTAGTGGCTGCCCTAAAACTTTATTATCCACAGAAAATTGTTGTCTTGTTTTAATTTTCTTTAGAAGGTGGTTTATAATCCACTATAGAACTCTAGCAAGGATTCTTAAATGCAGCTTTCTGATAACTTTGGAAATTGTAGCATTAAAATACGGGAAACAACTTTCAGAACTCTCATGAAGAGCTAAAATGTTCATGAATATCAAGCAAAACCAAAACAAGAGTTAACTAAATTCACTGAACCAATGAAAAACTGAAGTAATATTTTAACTTTGCTTAAAATGCTGCTGATCCTTTGTTTTGTTTTTCAGAGTCAAGGAAACTTTTCTTTTGCACTATTCACGGCTTTTAGAAGTTGAGTAAAATATACTCCTGTGAACAAAATTTGTAGCATATTTGTTTCTGTCTGCCCGATTTTGCCAGAATTTGGAAACTAGTCATGAGTGTTCCTAACTTATGGCAATATTGTTATTTGCATAAGTGCAGTAAGAATCTGTTTTCTTTTGTAACAGGAAACAGTTGGAGAAATTGATTATTTTACCAAGGTTTTGACTAGAATGGTGTGTTTTCCTTTAGGGAATTAAACTTGACTTATAGAGCCAATAAAAGCCCTGTGGGGAACTGGCCTCATACCTTGCCTACAACAGTCCCTGTGCAGGGTTTCTGACCGGTAGTGAGTAAAGAATGTCACTTTCTGACAGGTCCAGAAGCCCCAAGTTATCTTGGGACCTCGAGAGGACAAAATTACCCAACTCATAGGTATTTAAGGGTACAAACCCATGGTTGGGCTCGGCTTTAAAAAAGTCTTATCTGAAATTCCTTCTATGGAACAGAGTTCCATCAATGCCAATTTAAAAAGAGCTTATGTGAAAAATAATTATTTTTGCTGCACTTTATACAAATAATCATGCCAAGTATAATAAAGCAAATCTGTCTTACCATGATTTGTCTTTAGTAAAAATGGGAAACTGGAGAGGAAATATTATGTTTCAAAAGCTATGGTATACTTGTTAGATTCTAGTTTCATCAGTTGTTTTTAAGTTTATTTCTGCAATTTAGGGTAGCCCTGCTTATTCTTGTGAACCAAACCAGTGGTCTCTGACTGTTGCTCAGCAGAAACAAGAGGGATGGGTAATATAAAAATCTGGATCAGTATTCTAATCACTAATTAGAATACTGGATCAGTATTCTAATTACACATTGTAATCAGCTAACAACCCCACACCAGCTTAGTTCCAACAGTTGCCCAGTTCATGAAAAGTCTTCTAATTTAGTTTATTTGGAATAACTGTACTTATTTTGCTTTACTCTTGTGGAATATATTGCTGTTATATTCTTTGTGTAGGAATATAGGACAAGCTTACTGAATGTTTTCTTAAACACCTATTAATCTTCCAGATATCACCTTTTGTTGAAACTCAAGAGTTATGAGTGGATCTTACTATACTGGTGCTTTCTGACTGAGCTCCTCTCTACCTTGAATGCAAGAAACCCTCACGGTTAGGCAGGAATATCATAGGCCCTATTCAGTCTGAGGAAGTTACAGAAGATGGATCTTCATCAGCGGTGTGTGAACCAGAGCAATTCCATTTTAAATAGGAGCTGGGTGAAATGAGACTTAAACTTACTAGGCTGCATTCCCAGACAGTTAAGGCATTCTAAGTCACAGGAAGAGATAGGAAGTCAGCACAAAATACAAGTCATAAAGACCTTGCTGATATAACAGGTTGCTGTTAAGGAGCGAGCCAAAACCCACCAATACCAAAATGGCAATGAGAATGACCTCTGGTCATCCTCACTGCTTCATTCCTATCGGCACTATGATAGTTTACAAATGCCATGGCACTGTCAGGAAGTTACTCTATATGGTCTAAAAAGGGGGGGGCATGAATAATCCACCCCTTGTTTAGCATATCAACAAGAAATAACCATAAAAGTGGGCAACAGCACCCCTTGAGGCTGCGCTATCTATGGAGTAGCCATTCTTTTATTCCTTTACTTTGTTAATCAACTTATCAACTTGCTTTCACTTTGGGAAAAAAAAAAAAAAAAAACAAGTGCAGAAACATCCATACATGAGTACAACCCTTAATTAGAAGAAAATAATCTTACATACTTAACATTATTACCATTTTTGGTGCTCTTAATTCCTTTGTTTAGATCAAAATTTCTACCTGTTTTTATTTTCCTTCTATAAGAAAGATGTCTCTTAACATTTCTTGTAATGTGATATACTGGGCACTGTTCTTTTTTGTTTTTCTTTTTTATTGTACTTTAAGTTCTGGCATACATGTGCAAAATATGCAGGTTTGTTACATGGGTATACATATGCCATGGTAGTTTGCTGCACCTATCAACCCATCATCTCGGCTTTAAGCTCCACATGCATTACGTATTTGTCCTAATGCTCTCCCTCCCCTTGGATGTGGTTTTTGTGTAGTGGTCCTTTATGTTGGTGTTGATGTTATTGCTTTCTCTTTGTTACCTTTTCTTCTAACAGTCAGGCCCCTCTTCTGTAGATCTGCTGCAGTTTTCTGGAGGTCCGCTGAAGACCCTATTTGCCTGGGTATCACCAGTAGAGGCTGCAGAACAGCAAAGATTGCTGCCTGCTCCTTCTTCTGGAAGCTTTGTCCCAGAGGAGCAGCGGCCTGATGCCAGCCAGAACTCTCCTGTATGAGATGTCGATCGACCCCTGCTGGGAGGTCTCTGCCAGTCAGGAGGCAGGGGGGTCAGGGATCCACTTGAGGAGGCAGTCTGTCCCTTAGCAGAGCTCGAGCGCTGTGCTGCAAAACCTTTTCAGTATGCACTGCTCTCTTCAGAGCTGGCAGGCAAGAACGTTTAAGTCCACTGAAGCCATGCCCACAGCTGCCCCTTCCCTGAGGTGCTCTGTCCCAGGGAGATGAGAGTTTTATCTATAAGACCCTGACTGGGGCTGTTAACTTTCTTTCACAGTTGCCCTCCCTGCCCAGTGAGGAAGAATCTAGAGAGGCAGTCTGGCCACAGCCACTTTGCCGCCCTGTAGTGAGTTACACCCAGTCTGAACTTCCCAGCTTCCTTAACACTGTCAGGGGAAAATTGCCTACTCAAGCCTCAGTAATGGTGGATGCCCCTTGCCCCACCAAGCTCCATCGTCCCAGGTTGACTTCAGACTGCTGTGCTGGCAGTGACACATTCAAGCCAGTGTTTCATAGCTTCTTGGGCTCCATGGGAGTGGGACCCACTGAGTGACACTACTTGGCTCCCTGGCTTCAGACTCCTTTCCAGGGGAGTGAAGGGTTCTGTCACGCTGAGGTTCCAGGTGCCACTGGGGTATGAAATAAAATAAATAAATAAATGAATAAATAAATAAAACTCCTGCAGCTAGCTCAGTGTCTGCCCAAACAGCTGCTCAGTTTCGTGTTTGAAACCCAGGGCACTGATGGTGTTAGCACGTGAGGGAAACTCCTGGTCTGTGGACTGCAAAAACTGTGGGAGAAGCATAGTATCTGGGCAGTACAGCACAGTCCCTCATGGCTTCCCTTGGCTGGGAGAGGGAGAACCCTCGCTCCTTGCACTTCCCAGGTGGAGCAATGCCCCACCCTGCTTCTGTTCACCCTCCAGGGGCTGCACCCACTGCCTAACCAGTCTCAGTGAGATGAACTCAGTACCTCAGATGGAAATGCAGAAGTCCCCCGCCTTCTGTGTTGGTCTCGCTGGGAGCTGCAGACCGCAGCTGTTCCTATTTGGCCATCTTGCCAGATCCCCACCAACCATCCCATATAAATTTGAAAATAGTTTTTTTTTTTTTTTCCTAAATCTGTGAAGAATGTCATTGGTGGTTTAGTAGGAATATCATTGAGTGTATAAATTGCTTTGGTCAGTTTGGCCATTTTGACAATATTGTTTTTCCTGTTCATGAGCATGGAATGTTTTTCCATTTGTTTGTGTCATCTCTGATTTCTTTGAGTAGTGTTTTGTAGTTCTCATAGAAGAGATTTTTCTCCTCCCTAGCTAGCTGTATTCATAGGTATTTTATTCTTTTTGTGGCATTTGTGAATGGGATTGTGTTTCTGAATTGACTTTGAGCTTAGAAGGTTGTTGGTATATAGAAATACTCCTGGGTTTTGTACATTCATTTTGTATCCTGAAACTTTCTTGAAGTTGTTTATTAGATCAAGGAGCTTTTGGGCAGAGAGTCTAGGATTGTCTAGGTATAGAATCATATTGTTTGCAAACAGAGATTGTTTGACTTCTGTGAAAAACATAGTGGGGTGAAAGCAATCACCTGTCAGCAATGGAATGGAACAATAAAAGTGCCCAAGAATAAATTTAATTTGAATGTGAAGAATGAATATGAAGTAAATAACAATCATTGCGAGGGATACGTAAAAAGACTTGAGGAATTGAGTAGTGGCTTTTTCTTGGATAGAGAGATTCTAAAATAGAAAGATAGTTATTGTCCCTAAGATGTAATTTAAAAATAATAGCTAGTATCTCAACAGGAATATTTTAGCACCTGATTAAACGGTTCTGAAGTTCATCTGAAAGACAAATGTGTCAGAATAGATAGAAAAAGAGAAAGGAATGAGGGAGGGCAAGCATTATTTGACATTTCAAATATAATCAAGCTACAGCAATTAAAAAATATAGTAGTGGTGCAGTTATAAACAACTCAATAGAAGAAAATTAAAAGTAGAGAGTTACACACCAAATTGTGTGGGGATGTAGGTGACGATAAAAGAGCCATTTCAAAACACTGAGTGAAACAGGGATTCAACAAAAATGTTGAGTCCCTATCACATTAATTTTGTTCAGATGGATCAATGATTTTGAATGTACAATAATGCAACCAAAAACTATGAATGTCTTATCGTATTGGAGTGGGTAAGTTCATTGCAAACATGACAGCCGACTCATGAAGGAGGCAAGAAAATCATTTATGATAGCAGATATAAAATACGTATTAAGATATTTAATATTTATTTCTATGATGGTGAATTTTTCTGAAACACATTCTTCCCTTAGAGTAACCTGGGGCTCATATTCTCCAAAGCCATTGGAAGTGAAAGAAAAGTTGGGCAAGGGGAAAAAGAAAAATGTTTTGTAAGTTCAGTTTTGGTGTCAGGAGAGCTTGTAGTCTAGGTTCTCCACAGAGGCAGGAAAACTTCAGTCACGTGGTGAATGCCTCACTCAGTGCACATGCTACACAGATCTGTTGCTGTGGATTTCTGTTGCTACGCATGACTGTTGTTACGCATGCGCCTTGTTGCCTACCTTCTGTCCACGCAGAGCTTTGCGAGGAGAGGCTGTGTTTTCTTTCTTTCCGCCATTTTGAATGTTTCTCACTGACTGGGGCTCAGCAGGTAGGTCCTCAGAGCGGTCTTCCTGGGAATTTAGTTGTGAGTGAATGTGAGGAGGAGCCAGCGGGCTTTGAACAGGTCCTGCGGCACAGTCTGTGGCTTCTGAGTGAAAGGGGCCTCGCGGTCGTCGTCCGGTTCCTCCCAAGTCGCGATGCTGCTATGGGTCTTGACATAGTGGCTGGGCTGGAACGAGGGATGAAGGTGGGCCGCGGAGGGGAGGGATCACGTGAAGGTGGGGCGAGTGCTGGGGGTGCTGTTAGAGGTATCTGAGTCCCCAAAACTGGAACCATCGGAGAGAGGACAGTTTCCAGACTCCTCGGTAGGGATGAGGGAAGGACGGCGTGGTCCGTAAGGAAGGGGCCTGGGAACTGGGAACGCTGTGGGCTGGTGACTGCGGACTGAGGTCTGTAGAGTGCCTGGCAGAGGTGTCCATTGAGGAGCATAACATTCACTCTGTTTAACGATTTCTCACCTCCGCCGTGGACGTCATGGGAAGGAATGGGTGAGGCTGTGCGTTCCAACAAAACTTGATTTTGGTAGGGGGTATGTAGGGAGGGAAATGCGCCTAGTAAATCAAAGTGGGACAAAAGCAGTAGTCATTTCGGTTTGAATTCTCTGTCCGTTTTTTCCTAAATGTCTTCATGATGGAGAGTCTCATTGTGAAACCAAAACTCAGAATCTAAGTCCTCTGTGTTTTGCTATGGCGTTAAGGTGATTTCTGTGCCTCTTCGACTATGACACAAACAAATCTGTCCGTAGTTTGATTGGAAAACATGCGTACTTATCATTGCTCTGTGAATTATTTTGAAAATATTTTCAAAATTAAAAAAGTACAAATCACCATTTTGCCATGAAATATTCATATATATAGCTAAGCTACACACTTTTTTCAAATAACAATATTCTATTCTCAGTGGGAAATATGAGTGAGCATGTAAGAACAAGATCCCAATCCTCAGAAAGAGGAAATGACCGAGAGTCTTCCCAGCCGGTTGAATCTGTGATTGTGAGTCCTTTAACATTTGATGTTTTCTATTAACACAATTTATTTTTAAAAATATTTTTGAGCTAGTGTACATGCACTGATACAGATGTTCCATGCTGATAAAAAATGATGATGGCATCTCATGAAGGAAACTTTGGTTCAGGAATATTATATTCTGGTGTTACCTGTATGGATATGGATATTTCTCTCTCTCTCTCTCTCTCTCTCTCTCTCTCTCTATATATATATATATATATATATATATGCCTTTAGATTTATGATTCGATGCACATATGCATTTGTGTATTTATGTTATTGACTTTTTATTCGCACACACACTTACACCCTTAGGTCCAGCAGCTCGCTGAGGAAAAACGTCAAGAAGAGGAACCACCAAATGAAAATCAGGGTATTGCACCTAGTGGGGAGATTGAAAATGAAGGAACACCTGCTGTTCAAGGTGAAGGGAGAGTGGAGAATAATGCTTATGGGTGGTAGAGGTATATTTATGCCTTATATTTTATGACATACCAGTAACAGGAGGACAGAAAACATTAGGAAGGGATCCTAAACATTTCCTGCTGCTGCTGTGGGGAGGGGTGGGACAAGGACACATAAAAAGTCACAAAACTTTCCTACCATTTTGATAGAGGCTTTTATTGATTGGGTATTTGCATGGTTGCTGTAAACCTTTGAGTGTTTTCCGGAGCTCCTGTATGGTTTGTTCAGCCATATTCTGTTTTTTGTTTAGCTTTGTTTTGTTTTATGTTTCTGTGGAAGAATGGCAGCTTGCAGCTTCCTAGTCTGCCATCTGCGGACATCTCATGTATTTTTTAAGAAACTGTTTAATGCAGATTTATTACTGCTTTCTCATGCTGCGTAATATACTAAGTGCTGGAGATGTCAGTGCCAAATTTTTGCCTAAAGCTCATAGTCTAGTCAGAATAACTCAAACAAATCACTGATTTAATGTGATAAGAATAAGAGCAAATGAGTATAAAAGGGGCAAGTTGTCTAGGGCCAGCCTTGGGAAAGGAAAGGGCAATGTTTGAACATCACTGCTTTCCTGTTTTCCTGGCAACAGACTCCTTAAATGATTAACCTACAGGTTTTTATTTCATAATGATGAGGGAATAAACATTATCATTTCCTCATTCATAGTTCATGTTTTAATTTGTAAACTGATGACCTTTTTATCTTTTAAGGGCCTGACGTGGAAGCTTTTCAACAGGAATTGGCTCTGCTTAAGATAGAGGATGAGCCTGGAGATGGTCCTGATGTCAGGGAGGGGACTCTGCCCACTTTTGATCCCACTAAAGTGCTGGAAGCAGGTATGTTGTTCAATTAAGATGCAAACTATAGGGTGTCTGTTTTCACAATATTATATTTTTGTGACACAGAGGTAAAATTACTGCTACTTTAATATCATACTTCACATCTAAAGATTCTTTGAAGGTAGTTCAGATCCCAGATGGCTGCCTTACACACTATCAGAGAGAGAGGGTCAGGTATGCTGGCTCATGTTTTTAATTCCAGCACTTTGAAGGCCAAGGCAGAAGGATCACTTGAGGCCAGGACTTCAAGAGATGGAGAAAAATTGGGTCAAAGCTAATTGGATTACGATATGAAAGATACGAAACATGCTAAGAGAGGATATCGAGTGTCTTCACAGCTATGTGAAGTAATGCAGATATTAATTAGCTTGATATAGCCATTTCACAATGTGTATATATATTTTAAAGCATCATGTTATGCATGATAAATATATATGATTTTATGTGTCATTTTTAAAAAAAGATATGAAAACGTGTTCTGACTTTTGAATGTAAGTCATTTAACCAACAGTCAATAATTTTCAGATATTTTTATAGAGGCCTGTTTTTAACAAATACGTAAGATGTTTATAATAAGCATCAGTTTATATTGCAGTGTTAACTGTGATGGTAACGACTTAAAGCTAGCGCGGGTGTTCAGTTTACTGTATAAACTGAACTGCTTTTAGGCATGTAAAGAGGCAGGAGAACCGGTGAAAATAGTGACAAATGTTCGCCCTACTTAAAGCAAGTACATAATGGCTAAACTAGTCCAAAGTAACGTTTTTACACTTTTTCATAAGAGACACAAAACAAATGTAATACTATTCTATTTCCTTCACTTACGGAGTTCTGAGCATGTTCTGTATTCAGAGTGTTATTTCATATCAAAATATTTGAATGATAATTTGAAAATATCTTTTTCCCTTAGGATTTTGTTTCGTTGAATATTCATTGAAAGTATATGCGCTTTTTTTTTTTTTGCTTTCCACTTATATATACAAAACAGACTCACTTGATTTAATTCATTCTGAACTTGAACAGTCTCTTTGTTTCCTTAGTCTACTAGAAAAAGTGGCATGAATTAAAAATATTGTTAATATGCCTGGAAGTCTACCTTCAGAGTTTATTCAGAGGCTAACTGGATGTAAGCTAAAGGGTCACCCTCAGGGTTCTGATATTAGTTCATCAACACGGTAGTTGTATGCCTCTAGTGTCATATGAATAAAAATCTCCTGAATAACGGGCCCTAGTTTTATATTTATGTTATAGGTGATGCGCAACCATAGGTTTACACCAAGACAAATGAAGACTGAAACCAAGAATGTTATTCTTAATCTGGAAATTTGACTGATAACATTCTCTTAACAAAGTTTTACAGTTTTCTGCAAAGAATCCTTGCACGTTTTTGTTAAATTTATTTCTGGATCTTTAATACTCTTGATAATTTTATCTTTTTTGAAAATTTAAATCCTGTGTTTGAGATGGTACATGGAGATAAAATGTTGGTACATTGATTTTCTATCATAGATAGATAGGAAGCTGGAAGCTTTCTTTTTTTTTTTTTTTTTTTTTTGAGACGGAGTCTCGCTTTGTCGCCCAGGCTGGAGTGCAGTGGCCGGATCTCAGCTCACTGCAAGCTCCGCCTCCCGGGTTTACGCCATTCTCCTGCCTCAGCCTCCCGAGTAGCTGGGACTACAGGCGCCCACCACCTCGCCCGGCTAGTTTTTTTTTGTATTTTTAGTAGAGACGGGGTTTCACCATATTAGCCAGGATGGTCTCGATCTCCTGACCTCGTGATCCGCCCGTCTCGGCCTCCCAAAGTGCTGGGATTACAGGCTTGAGCCACCGCGCCCGGCCTTTTTTTTTTTTTTGAGACTGAGTCTGGCTCTGTTGCCCAGGCTGGAGTGCAGTGGCCGGATCTCAGCTCACTGCAAGCTCCGCCTCCCGGGTTTATGCCATTCTCCTGCCTCAGCCTCCCGAGTAGCTGGGACCACAGGCGCCTGCCACTTCGCCTGGCTAGTTTTTTGTATTTTTTAGTAGAGATGGGGTTTCACCATGTTAGCCAGGATGGTCTTGATCTCCTGACCTCGTGATCCGCCCGTCTCGGCCTCCCAAAGTGCTGGGATTACAGGCTTGAGCCACCGAAGCTTCATAGGGGGATGCCAACAGCTGCACAGATAGAAAAGGAGTAGCTCAAGCTGAGGACTTGCCTGCATAATAAAAGATTAGGGTGGGGCCTGGGAGAGATTCACGCCCTATGTAGATGGTACACGTGGTCCTAACCGGTTGTTTGTACCCTATGTAGATGATCAGATACTGCCTCCCCACTAGTTCATCCATAAAACCCCCTGCATTTCACTGCAGGATGGCAAACGTTTTTTCTGGGACCCCTGTCTGTAGTAGAAAGCTGTTCTCTTTGTTTCTTCTATTAACTTTCTGCTCTAAACCTCACTTTTGTTGTGCCCATGTCCTTGATTTCCTTGTCTGTGAGACCAAGAACTCCAGGTGATACCCCAGACAACCAGGCCACTTCAATACTAGCTGTGGGTCTGTGGTATATGGCTTTTATTACATTGAAGTATGTTCCTTCTTTCCCCGGTGTTTTGAGGGTTTGTATCATGATGACATACTGAGTTTTATTACATGCTTTTCAGCATCAATTGAAATGATTATATGGTTTGTAACCTTCTTTCCGTTGATATGATTTATCACATCAGTTGATTTGCGTATGTTGAACCATCCTTCCATCCCAGAGATAAATCTCACTTGGTCATGATGATGATTCTTTCTAATGTATTGTTTAATTTGATTGCTACTAGTCTGTTGAGAATTTCTGCATCAATATTCATCAGCGGTTTTGCCCTGTAGTTTTCTTTTTTTGATGTGTCTTTGTCTGATTTTGGTATCAGGGTAATACTGGCCTCATAGAATGAGTTTGAAACTATTCCCTCCTCCTCTGTTTTTCAAAATAGTTTGAGTAGGATTGGTATTAGTCCTTTTTTAAATGTTGGGTAGAATTCAATAGTGAAGCCATCAGTTCTGGGTGTTCTTTACTGGAAGACTTTTAATATGGCTTTGATGTCGTTGCTTGTTATTGGTCTGTTCGGGTTATGGATTCGTGATTCAATCTTGGGAGGTTGTATGTGTCTAGGAATTAGTCCATTTTTTTCTAGATTTTCCAATTTATAGGCATGGAGTTTCTCATAGGAGCCAGTTATGATCCTTTGCATTTTTGCAGCATCAGTTTTGTAATGTCTCCTTTTTCATTTCTTTTTTTTCTCTTCTTTTCCTTTTTTTTTTTCCTCGAGACAGAGTCTCCTTTTGTCGCCAGGCTGGAGTGCAGTGGCACAGTCTCAACTCACTAGAACCTCCACCTCCAGGGTTCAAGCAATTCTCTTGCCTCAGCCACCCTAGTAGATGGGATTACAGGTGCCTACCACCACGCCTGGTTAATTTTTGTATTTTTAGTAGAGATGGAGTTTTGCCATGTTGGCCAGGTTGGTCTTGAGGTCCTGGCCTCAGGTGGTCCACCTGCCTCAGCCTCCCAAATCCTTTTTCATTTCTGATTTATTTATTTGGGTTTCTCTCTTTTTTTCTTAGTTTGGCTAAAGGTTTGTCAATTTTGGTTAACTTATTAAAAAAGGAAACTTTTGTATTATTGCTCTTTTGTAGGGTTTTTTCTTTTTTTTCATAATTGAGATTTTATTGGTTGAGGATCAGTACAGACATTTCAATCTGTACACAATTCTTAACATATGTAACGAAATTCTAAAAAGCCACATGTTGTAATTCTTTTTTAAAGTTATTCCAGTGACTTTCCAGCTTAAAATTTGGAAGCAAATTTTCCTTAAGAGGCTATCAAATACCAGTATCTTCACATGTTGGTCAGCTGTTACATATGGCCCACCAGTTCACAACTGAATAGCATGTACACTACATATTCAAATCTGTAATCTTTCACAGCACAGCAACAAAGTTATTAGAAAAACAGGACTACCACAACCAAAGATGTTACAGAGTGCACACAATTCTGACAGGGAGCGCCATGAACAAGGAGTGGTTTTCTTTAGGAAACAATTCTACTAAAAAACATGAGAATAGAAGTAAAATAAAATGTTCAAGACATTAAATGCAGGACTGACTCCATATTGCCATTTAATATGCTTTGTATTATAGGACATAAAAACTAACCCCCCATCTATGGAATGTTAAGCCGACACCCGAGACAGTCAAAGCCTCCCATAATTCAATATCCTACACTATTTTCTGGTTGTACCAAAAAATAAACAACCAGCAAATGATTTCACCTCTTAAAAAAAAGCATTTACACTTAAAAAAAATGGGATGAGGTGGTATTCTCTCCTTCTTAAAAGATGTTTCTACAGCTACTAAAAGACTTGCATTTACAAAATAGTTGATAAAAATATTCCTCTGGATTGTACAAGAAGGGAGACAGGGACCACTGGTAAGACATGGTACATACGTCTTGGCTTCTTTCTCTCCTGCTTCGTCAGAGGCTGGACTCTCCTCAGTTTTCGTTTCCCCGTTTTCTGCAGGTAAATCTTTAGTTTCTTGGTTAGCCACTTTGGCCTGTTTTCCCTTTGCTCCCCTTTTCCCTTTTGTTTGCACTTTTTTGTCTGAAGATTTATCAGCTGACAACCGCGCTGATCTCCTCTTGGGCTCTTCCTTGGCGGCCCCTTCAGCAGAGCTGACCTTCCTCTTGGGCATCCTGGCGGCGGGGAAGGCACGTGCCAGGTGCCTGTGGGCCACGGCGCGCCTAGAGCCTTCGCGAAACTGGGCTGCCTGGCCGCTGCCACTCCTCCCACCACCCGAGCTGCTGACTGTAGGGTTTTTTCATTTCAATTTTGTTTATTTCTATTGGGATCTTTATTATTTCTTTTCTTTTAATTTTTGGTTTGGTTTACTCTTTCTTTGCCGCTCTTTAAGATGCATCATTAGATTGTTTATTTGAAGTTTTAAACCTGTTTTGTTGTAGCACTTAATAGCTATAAACCTCTTTCTGAGTACTGCTTTTGCTGTATCTCATCGGTTTTGGTATGTTGTGTTTCCATTATCATTTGTTTCAAGAAATTTTTAAATTTCCTTCTTAGCTTCTTCATTGACCCATTATTCATTCAGGAGCAGATTATTTAGTTTTCATGTATTTGTATAGTTTCCAAAATTCCTCTTGTTATTAATTTCTAGTTTTATGCCATTGTGGTCTGACAAGATCCATGATATTATTTCAGGTTTTTTTTTAATGTTTTGAGACCTAACATATGGTCTTGTCCTTGAGAATGATCCATGTGCTGAGGAAAAGAATGTGTATTCTGTGGCCGTTGGATGAAATGTTCTGTAAATATCTATTAGATCCATGTGTCTGTAGTGCTGATTAAATCTGTTTTGTTGTTGTTGTTGTTGTTGTTGTTGTTGAGTTTCTGTTTGGCAGATCTGTCCAATACTGAATATGGGATGCTGAAGTCTCCATCTATTATTTTATTAGGGCCTATCTCTCTTTTTAGCTCTAATAGCTTTTGTTTTATATATCTGGGTGCTCAAGTGTTGGGTGCATATATATTTAAAATTGTTAATATCCTCTTGATGAATTGACTGCTTTATTATTACATAGTGACCTTTTAGTCTCTTCTCAAAGTTTTGCTTTGAAATCTTTTTTTTCTTATTTTTGTATCTTTTAAGTTGAGGCATGCATGTGGTGCAGGTTTGTTATACAGGTGAACTTGTGTTATGGGGGTTTGTTGTAGAGATTATTTTGTTACCCAGGCATTAAACCTGGTACTCATGAGCTATTTTTCCTGATCCTCTCTCTCCTTCCATCCTCTGTTCTTCAGTAGGCCCCAGTGTCTGTTGTTCTCCTCTGTGTGTTGATTTTTTTCTCATTTTTAGCTCCCACTTATAAGTGACAACATGCAATATTTAGTTTTCTGTTCCTGCATTACTTTGCTAAGTATAATGACCTCCAGCTCCATCCATGTTCTGGCCACGGAGATAATGTTATTCGTTTTTATGGCTGTATGCTATTCCATGGTATATATGTACTACATTTTCTTTATCCAGTCTACCATTGATGGGCTTTTTGGTTAATTCCATGTCTTTGGTATTGTGAATAGTGCTGTAGTGAACATATGCGTACATGTGTCTTTATGATAGAACAGTTTATATCCCTTTGGCTGTCTACCCAGTAATGGGATTGCTGGATCGAATGGTGGTTCTGTTTTTAGGTCTCTGGGGAATCAGCACACTGTTTCCCACAATGGTTGAACTAATGTACACTTCCACCAACAGTGAATAAGTGTTTCTTTTTTCTCAACAACATCACCAGCATCTGTTATTTTATTTTATTTTATTTTATTTTTTACTTTTTAATAATAGCCATTCTGACTGGTGTGAGGCGATATCTCATTGTGGTTTGAATTGCACTTCTCCAATTATCAGTGGCTTTGAGTTTTATTTCATATGCTTGTTGGCCACATGCATGTCCTCTTTTGAAAGTGTTTCTTCTTGTCCTTGGGCCACTTTTTAATGGTATTATTTTTTGTTTTGTTTTATTTTCTGAGACAGAGTCTTAGTCTGTTGCCCAGGCTGGAGTGCAGTTGCACGGTTTCTGCTCACTGCAACCTCTGCCTCCCAGTTTGAAGTGATTCTCCTGCTTCAGCCACCCTAGTATCTGGGATTACAGGCATGCACCACCATACCAAGCTAATTTTGTATTTTGTTGGTTTAAAGTCTGTTTTGTCCAAGAGTAGGATTGCAACCCCTGCTTTTTTATTTTTTTGCTTTCCATTTTCTTGGTCAATATTCCTCCATCCCTTTATTTTGAGATTTTGAGCCTGTGTGTTCTTTGTACCTGAGATGGGTCTTCTGCATCTATCACACCAATGAGTCTTGACTTTTTATCTAGTGTATCTGTCTCTGTGTTTTTATTTGGTTGAATTTTTACTGAAGGTATATGCGTTTTTTGCTTTCCTCTTATACATATAAAATAGATTCACTTGATTTCATTCATTCTGAACTCGAACGGTCTTTTTCTTTCCTTTTTGTACTAGAAAATGTGGCGTGAATTAAAAATGTTAACTACCTTCAGAGTTTATTCAGAGGCTAACTGGATGTAAGCTAAAGGGTCACCCTTAGGGTTCTGATTTTACAGTATTTGTATACCTCTCGTGTCATCTAAATAAAAATCTGCTGAGTAACGTGTTCTAATTTTATATTTATATTATAGGTGATGGGCAACCTTAGGTTTAAACCAAGACAAATGAAGACTGAAACCAAGAATGTTGTTCTTATGCTGGAAATTTGACTGCTAACATTCTCTTAATAAAGTTTTACAGTTTTCTGCAAATAATTCTTTCACATTATTGTTAAATTTATTTCTAGATTTTTAATACTCCTGATAACTGTATATTTTATGAAAGTTTAAATCCTGTGCTTGAGATGGTATATAAAGATAAAATTTTGGTACATTGATTTTCTATCATACATAGATAGGAAGCTGGAAACCTTCATAGGGGGATGCCAGCAGCTGCACAGATAGAAAAGGCCACATGGGGCCAGGCATGTCCACCATGAGGGTTCCACTTCCCTTTTTTTAGCACATGCACAGTAAGAAAGAAATGAGCAACATGGAGTAACTCAGGCTGAGGACCTGCCTGTATAATAAAAGTTTAGGGTGGGGGCTGCCAGAGATTCATGCCCTATGCAGATGGTACACCTGATCCTATCCGGTTGTTTGTACCCTATGTATCAGATACTGTCTCCCTACTAGCTTATCTATAAAAACCCCTGCATTTCACTGCAGGATGGCAACCCTTTTTTCGGGACCCCTCTCTGTAGCAGAAAGTTGTTTTCTTTCTTTCTCCTATTAAATTTCTGCTCTAAACCTCATTCTTTGTGTGTCCGTGTCCTTGATTTCCTTGTCTGTGAGATCAAGAACTCTCAGTGTTACCCCAGACCATGTGGCCATTTCAGTGCTAGCTGTGGATCTGTTGTATGTGACTTTTATTACAGTGAAGCATGTTCTTTCTATCGCCAGTGTTTTGAGGGTTTATATCATGATGACAATGTTGAGTTTTATTAAATGCTTTTTCAGCATCAATTGAAATGATCATATGTTTTTTTATTCTTCATTCTGTTGATATGATTTATCACATACATTAATTTGTGTATGTTGACTCATCCTTGTATCCCAGGGATAAATCTCACTTGGTCATGATGAATATTCTTTCTAATATATTGTTGAATTTGATTTGCTGGTATTTTGTTGAGGATTTCTGCATCATTGTTCATCAGTGATTTTTGGCCTGTAGCTTTCTTTTTTTGATGTGTCTTTGTCTGGTTTTGGTATGAGGGCAACACTGGCCTCATAGAATTAGTTTGAAAATATTCCATCTTCCTCTATTTTTCAAAATAGTTTGAGTAGGATTGGTATTGGTTTTTCTTTTAATGTTGGGTAGAATTCAGCAGTGAAGCCAGTGAATTCAGCAGTGAAGAAAAGTCCCAG
This sequence comes from Macaca fascicularis, assembly GCF_037993035.2. Lineage (NCBI taxonomy): Eukaryota > Metazoa > Chordata > Mammalia > Primates > Cercopithecidae > Macaca > Macaca fascicularis. The sequence goes on from NC_088395.1 coordinate 55,396,577, forward strand.
GCTTTTCTTTACTAGAAGACTTTTATTATGGCTTTGATGTTGTTACTTGTTATTGGTCTGTTCAGGTTATGGTTTCTTCCTGCTTCAGTCTTGAGAGGTTGTAGGTATCTAGGAATTAGTCCATTTGGTCTAGATTTTTCAATTTATAGGCATATATTTGCTCATAGGAGCCAGTAATGATCCTTTGACTTTCTGCAGCATCAGTTTTAACGTCTCCTTGTTCATTTCTTTTTTCTTTTTTTTTTTTTTCTTCACAGAATTGCGCTCTGTCACCTAGGCTGGAGTGCAGTGGCGCAGTCTTAAGCTCACTAGAACCTCCATTTCCTGGGATCAAGCAATTTTCTTGCCTCAGCCACCCTAGTAGCTGGGCTTACATGCACCTGCCACCACGCCTGGCTAATTTTTGTATTTTTAGTAGAGATGGGATTTTGTCATGTTGACCAGCCTGGTCTTGAGCTCCTGGCCTCAAGTAATCTGCCTGCCTCAGCCTCCCAAATAGTTTTTTTATTTCTGATTTTATTTATTTGGATTTTCTCTTTTTTTCTTAGTCTGGCTAATGGTTTGTCAATTTTGGTTATTAAAAAACAACTTTTGTTTTATTGCTCTTTTCTAGTTTTTTTTTTTTTCATTTCAATTTCTTTTATTTCTGCTCTGCTCTTTATTCTTCTACTAATTTTTGGTTTGGTTTCCTCTTTCTTTGCAGCTCTTTAAGATGCATAATTAGATTATTTGAAGTTTTTACTTTTTTTGATGTTGGCACTTATACCTATAAACCTCTTTCTTAGTACTGCTTTTGCTGTATCCCATAGGTTTTGGTATGTTGTGTTTCCATTATCATTTGTTTCAAGAAATTTTTAAATTTCCTTCTTAACTTCTTCATTGACCCATTAATCATTCAGAAGCAGACTGTTGAGTTTTCATGTATTTGTATAGTTTCCAAAATTTCTCTTGTTACTCATTTCTAGTTTTATTCCATTGTGGTCTGACAAGAAGCTTGATATTATTTCAATTTTTAAAATGTTTTGTGACCTAACATATGGTCTGTCCCTGAGAATGATCCATGTGCTGAGGAAAAGAATGTGTATTCTGTAACTGTTGGATGAAATGTTCTGTAAATATCTGTTAGATCCATGTGGTCTATAGTGCAGATTAAGTCTGGTTTTTTGTTGTCGTTGTTGAGTTTCTGTCTGGAAGATCTGTCCAATGCTGAATGTGGGGTGCTGAAGTCTCTATTATTGTATTGCAGCCTATCTCTCTCTTTAGCTCTAATAGTATTTGTTTTATATATCTGGGTGCTCCAGTGTTGGGTGCATATATATTTAAAATTGTTACATTCCTTTGATGAATTGACTCCTTTATTATTATATATAGTGACCTTTTGCCTCCTCTCAAAGTTTTCGTTTTGAAATCTATTTTTTTCTTTATTCTTTTTTTATCTTTTATATTAAGTTCAGGCATACATACATTAAGTTCAGATGCAGGTTTGTTATACAGGTGAACTTGTGTCATGGGTTTGTTGTACAGGTTATTTTGTCACCTAGGTATTAAGCCTGGCACTCATGAGCTTTTTTTCCTGATCCTCTCCTTCCTCCCATTCTCCACTCTTTGGTAGGCCTCAGTGCCTGTCGTTCTCCTCTGTGTGTCCATTTTTTCTCATTTTTAGCTCCCACTTATAAGTGAGAACATGCAATATTTAGTCTTCTGTTCCTGCATTACTTTGCTAAGTATAATGACCTCCGACTCCATCCATGTTCCATCAATAGATATAATGTCATTCATTTTTATGGCTGCATACTATTCAGTGGTATATGTGTGGTACATTTTTTTTTATCCAGTCTACCATTGATGAGCTTTTAGGTTGATTCCATGTTTTTGGTATTGTTAATAGTGCTGCAGTGAAAACACGTGTGCATGTGTCTTTATGATAGAACAATTTATATTCCTTTGGCTATATACCCAGTAATGGGATTGCTGGATCGAATGGTAGTTCTGTTTTCAGGTCTTTGGGGAATTACCACACTGTTTCCCACCATGGTTGAACTAATTCCACTTCCACCAACAGTGAATAAGTGTTTCTTTTTCTCCATAACATCACCAGCATCTGTTATTTTTTTTTTTCTTTTTTACTTTTTAATGATAGCCATTCTGACTCATGTGAGATGATATCTCACTGTGGTTTGAATTGCATTTCTCTAATGATCAGGGATGTTGAGTTTTATTTCACATGCTTGTTGGCTGCATGCATGTCTTCTTTTGAAAGTGTCTGTTCATATCCTTGGCCCACTTTTTAAAGGTATTGTTTGTTTGTGTTTTTTTTTTTTTGCTTTGTTTTTTGAGACAGAATCTCAGACTGTTGCCCGGGTTGGAGTGCAGTGGTGCGATCTCCACTCACTGCAACCTCTGCCTCCCATGTTCAAGTGATTCTACTGCCTCAGCCCCCCTAGTAGCTGGGATTACAGGTGTGCACCACCACACCCATCTGATTTTTGTGTTTTTGGGAGAGACGAGGTTCTGCCACGTTGGCCAGGCTGGTCTCGAACTCCTGGCCTTAAGTGATCTGCCCGCCTCGGCCTTCCAAAGTGCTGGGATTACAGGTGTGAACCACTGCGCCTGGCCTGTCGTTTTTGTTTGTTTGTTTGTTTGTAAATTTGTTTAAGTTCCTTATAGAGGCTGGATACTAGACTTTAAACAGATGCACAGTTTGCCATAATTTTCTCCCATTCTATGTGTTGTGTGTTCACTCTCTGGATAGTTTCTTTGCTGTGCAGAAGCTCTTTAGTTTTATTAGATCCCATTTGTCAATTTTTGCTTTTATTGCAATTGATTTTGGCATCTTTGGTATGAAATCTTTGTCCTTTCCTGTGTCCAGAATGATACTGCCTAGGTCATCTTCCAGGATTTTTATAGTTTTGGGTTTTACATTTAAGTTCTTAATCCATCTTTGATTAATTTTTGTATAAGAAGTGGTCCAGTTTCAATCTTTTGCATATAGTTAGCCAGTTATCCCAGCACCATTTGTTGAATAGGGAGTCCTTTCTACATTGCTTGTTTTTGTCAACTTTGTTGAAGATCAGATGATAATAGGTGTGAAGTGTGCAGCATTATTTCTGGGCTGTGTATTCTATTTCATTGGTCTATGTGTCTGTTTTGCCATCAGTACCATGCGGCTTTGCTTATTGTAGCCTTATAGTGTAATATAAAATGAGGTAATATGATGCCTCTGGCTTCGTTCATTTTGCTTAGGATTGCCTTGGCTATTCAGGCTCTTTTTTGATTCCATATGAATTTTTTCTTTTAGTTTTTTTTCTTTTATTTTTTAAAATTTTACTTTAAGTTCTGGGATAAATGTGCAGAACCTGCAGGTTTGTTATATAGGAATACGTGTGCCATGGTGATTTGCTACATGTATCAACCCGTCATCTAGGTTTTAAGCCCTGCATACACTAGGTATTTGTCCTAATGCTCTCCCTCCCCTTGCCCCCCACCTCCTGACAGGCATGGGTGTGTGATGTTCCCCTCCCTGTCTCCATGTTTTCTCATTGTTCAACTCCCACTTATGAGAACATGCGGTGTTTGGTTTTCCATTCCTGTGTTAGTTTGCTGAGAATGATGGTTTCCAGCTTCATCCATGTTCCTGCAAAAGACATGAACTCATTCTTTTTTATGGCTGCATAGTATTCCATGGTGTATATGTGCCACATTTTCTTTATGCAGTCTATCATTGATGGGCATTTGGGTTGGTTCTAAGTCTTTTCTATTGTAAATAGTGCTGCATTAAACATATGTGTGCATGAGTCTTTATAGTAGAATGATTTATAATACTTTAGGTATATACCCAGTAATGGGATGGCTGGGTCAAATGGTATTTCTGGTTCTACTTCCTTGAGGAATTGCCATACTGTCTTCCACAATGGTTGAACTAATTTACACTCCCACCAACAGTGTAAAAGCATTCCTATTTCTCCACATCCTCTCCAGCATCTGTTGTTTCCTGACTTTTTAATGATTGCCATTTTAATTGGCGTGAAATGGTATCTCATTGTGGTTTTGATTTACATTTCTCTAATGACCAGTGATGATGAGCTTTTTTTCATATGTTTGTTGGCCGCATAAATGTCTTCTTTTGAGAAGCGTGTGTTCATATCCTTCACCCACTTTTTGATGGGGTTGTTTGTTTTTTTCTTGTAAATTTATGTTCCTTTTAGATTCTGAATATTAGATCTTTGTCAGATGGCTACATTGCAAAAATTTTCTCCCATTCTGTAGGTTGCGTGTTCACTCTGATGATAGTTTCTTTTGCCATGCAGAAGCTCTTTAGTTAGGTCCCATTTGTCAATTTTGGCTTTTGTTGCAATTGCTTGTTATTTTAGTCACAAAGTCTTTGCCCATGCCTGTGCCCTGAATGGTATTGCCTAGGTTTTCTTCCAGGGTTTTTGGTTTTATGTTTAAGTCATTAATCCATCTTGAGTTAATTTTTGAATAAGGCATAAGGGAGGATTCCAGTTTCTGTTTTCTGCATATGGCTAGACAGTTTTCTCAACACCATTTATTAAATAGGGAATCCTCTCATTGCTTGTTTTTGTCAGGTTTGTTGAAGATCAGATGGTTGTAGATGTGTGGTGTTATTTCTGAGGCCTCTGTTCTGTTCCGTTGGTCTATATATCTGTTTTGGTACCAGTGCCATGCTGTTTTGGTTTCTGTAGCTTTGTAGTATAGTTTCAAGTCAAGTAGTGTGATGCCTCCAGCTTTGTTCTTTTTGCCTTGGATTGTCTTGGCTCTACGAGCTCTTTTTTGGTTCTATGTGAAATTTAAAATAGTTTTTTTTTCTGGTTCTGTGAAGAAAGCCAATGGTAGCTTGATGGGAATAGCATTGAATCTATAAATTTCTTTGGGCAGGATGGCCATTTTCACGATATTATTTCTTTCTATCCATTAGCATTGAGTGTTTTTCCATTTGGTTGCGTCCTCTCTCATTTCCTTAAGCAGTGGTTTGTAGTTCTCCTTTAAGAGGTCCTTCATGTCCCTTGTAAGTTGTATTCCTAGGGATTTTATTATCTTTGTAGCAATTGTGAATGGGAGTTTACTCATGATTTGGCTCTCTGCTTGTCTATTATTGGTGGATAGCAATGCTTGTGATTTAAGCACATGGATGTTGTATCCTGAGGCTTTGCTGAAGTTGCTTATCATCTTGAGGAGTTTTGGGGTGAGACGATGGGGTTTTCTAAATATACAATCATGTCATCTGCAACAAGAGACAATTTGATCTCCTCCCTTCCTATTTGAATACCCATTTTCTTGCCCGATTGCCCTAGCCAGAACTTCCAATACTATGTTGAATGGGAGTGGTGAGAGAGGGCTTCCTTGTGCTGGTTTTCAAAGGGAATGCTTTCAGCATTTGCCCATTCACTATGATATTGGCTATGCGTTTGAAATAAATAGCTCTTATTATTTTGAGATGTGTTCCATCAATACGTAGTTTATTGAGAGTTTTTGGCATGAAGGGCTGTTGAATTTTATTGTAGGCCTTTACTGCATCTATTTAGATAATCACGTGGTGGTTGTCATTGGTTCTATTTGTGTGATGGATTACATTTATTGATTTTTTATGTTGAACCAGCCTTGCTTCCCAGGGATGAAGGGGACTTGATCATGTTGGATAAGCTTTCTGATGTGCTGGTGGATTCGGTTTGCCAGTATTTTATTGAGGATTTTTGCATTGGTGTTCATCAGGGATATTGGTCTGAAATTTTCTTTTTTTGCTATGTCTCTGCCAGGTTTTGGTATCAGGATGATGTTGGCCTCACAAAATGAGTTAGGGAGTAGTCCCTCTTTTTCTATTGTTTGGAATAGTTTCAGAAGGAGTGGTACCAGCTCCTCTTTGTAGAATTCGGCTGTAAATCTATCTAGTCCTGGGCTTTTTTTGGTTGGTAGGCTATTAATTGCTGCCTCATTTTCAGAACTTGTTATTGGTCTATTCAGGGATTCAACTTCTTCCTGGTTTAGTCTTGGGAGGGTGTATGTGTCCAAGAATTTATCCATTCTAGATTTTGTAGTTTATTTGCATAGAGGTATTTATAGTATTCTCTGATGGTAGTTTATATTTTTGTGGGATCAGTGGTGATATCCCCTTTATAATTTTTTATTGTGTGTATTTGATTCTTCTCTCTTCTTTATTAGTCTGGCTAGCGGTCTATTTTGTTAATCATTTCAAAAAAACCAGCTCCTGGATTCATTTACTTTTTGAAGGGTTTTTCGTGTCTCTGTCTCCTTCAGTTCTGCTCTGATCTTAGTTATTTCTTGTCTTCTGCTGGCTTTTGAATTTGTTTGCTCTTGCTTCTTGAGTTCTTTTAATTATGATGTTAGGGTGTCAATTTTAGATCTTTACCGCTTTCTGATGTGGGCATTTAGTGCTATAAATTTCTCTCTTAACACTGCTTTAGCTGCGTCCCAGGGATTCTGGTATGTTTTCTCTTTGTTCTCATTGGTTTCAAAGAACGTCTTTATTTCTGCCTTGATTTCATTATTTACACAGTAGTCATTCAGGAGCAAGTTGGTCAGTTTCCATGTTGTTGTGCAGTTTTGAGGGAGTTTCTTAAACCTGAGTTGTAATTTGATTGCACTGTGGTCTGAGAGACTGTTTGTTACAATTTCCGTTCTTTTGCATTTGCTGAGGCGTGTTTAACTTCCAACTATATGGTCGATTTTAGAATAAGTGCTGTGTGGTGCTGAGAAGAATGTATATTCTGTTGATTTGGGTGGAAAGTTCAGTAGATGTCTGTTAGATCGGCTTGATCCAGAGCTGAGTTCAAGTCCTGAATATCCTTGTTAATTTTCTTTCTCATTGATCTGTCTAATATTGGCAGTGGGGTGTTAAAAGTCTCCCACTATTATTGTTTGGGAGTCTAAGTCTCCTTGTAGGTCTATAAGAACTTGTTTTATGAATCTGGTTGCTCCTGTATTTGGGTGCATATATATTTAGGATAGTTAGCACTTCTTGTTGCATTGATCCCTTTACCATTATGTAATGCCCTTCTTTGTCTTTTTTTATCTTTGTTGGTTTAAAGTCTGTTTTATCAGAGACTAGCATTGCAACCCCTGCTCTTTTTTGCTTTCTATTTGTTTGATGGATATTCCTCCATTCCTTTATTTTGAGGCTATGTGTGTCTTTGCACATGAGATGAGTCTCCTGAGTACAGCACACCAATAAGTCTTGACTCTTTATCCAATTTGCCAGTCTGTGTCTTTTAATTGGGGCATTTTGCCCATTTATGTTTAAGGTTAATATTGTTATGTGTGAATTTGATCCTGTCATCATGATGCTAGCTGGTTATTTTGCACATTAGTCGATGCAGTTTCTTCATAGTGTCTTTGGTCTTTATATTTTGGTGTGTTTTTGCAGTGGTGGTACCGGTTTTTCCTTTCCATAAGGCCAGCCTGGTGGTAACAATATCCCTCAGCATTTGCCTGTCTGGAATGGATTTTATTTCTCTTTTGCTTATGAAGCTTAGTTTGGCTGGTTATGAAATTCTGGGTTGAAAATTCTTTTCTTTAAGAATGTTTAATATTGGCCCCTACTCTCTTCTGGCTTGTAGGGCTTCTGCAGAGAGATTCACTGTTAGTCCGATGGGCTTCCCTTTGTAGGTAGCCTGACCTTTCTCTCCAACTGCCCTTAACATTTTTGCCTTCATTTCCACCTTGGAGAATCTAACGATTATGTGTCTTGGGGTTGGTCTTCTCGAGGAGTATCTTTGTGTTATTCTCTGTATTTCCTGAATTTGAATGTTGGCCTGTCTTGCTAGGTTGGGGAAGTTCTCCTGAATAATATCCCGAAGTGTGTTTTCCAACTTGCTTCCATTCTCCTTGTCACTTTCAGGTACAACAATCAATCATAGGTTTGGTCTTTTCACATGGTCTCATATTTCTTGGGAGCTTTGTTCATTCCTTTTCATTCTTTTTTCTCTAATCTTGTCTTCATGCCTTATTTCAGTAAGTTGATCTTCAATCTCTGATATCCTTTCTTCTGCTTGATTGATTTGGCTATTGATACTTGTGTATGCTTCACGACATTTTCATTCTGTGTTTTTCAGCTGCGTCAGGTCTTTTATATTCCTCTCTAAGCTGATTATTCTAGTTAGCAGTTCCTGTAACCTTTTATCAAGTTCTTAGCTTCCTTGCATTGGGTTAGAACATGCTCCTTCAGCTCAGAGGTGTTTTTTATTACCCACCTTCTTAAGCCTACTTCTGTCAATTCATCAATCTCATTCTGTCTAGTTTTGTGTCTTTGCTGGAGAGGAGTTGCAATCATTTGCAGGAGAAGAGGCACTTTGGTTTTTGGAATTTTCAGCATTTTTGCACTGTTTTTTCCTCATCTTCGTGAATTTACCTACCTTAGTCTTTGAGCCTGATGACTTTTGGATGGGGTTTTTGTGTGGGCGTCCTTTTTGTTGATGTTGATGTTGTTGCTTTCTGTTTTTTAGTTTTTCTCCTAACAGTCAAGTCCCTCTTCTGTATGTCTGCTGGAATTTGCTGGAGGTCCACTCCAGACTCTGTTCACCTTGTTATCACCTGTGAAGGCTGCAGAACAGCAAAGATTGCTGCCTGTTCCTTCCTCTAGAAGCTTCATCTCAGAGGGGCACTGGCCTGATGTCAGCTGGAGCTCTCCCGTGTGAGGTGCCTGTTGACCCTTGTTGGGAGGTCTCTCCTAGTCAGGAGGCATGGGGGTCAGGGACCCACTTGAAGAGGTAGTCTTTCCCTTAGCAGAGCTGGTGCGCTGTGCTGGGAGAATTCCTCATGTCAAGATCAGCTGCTCTCTTCAGAGCCAGCAAGAAAAGATTGAATCCACTGAAGCTGCCCCGACAGCTGCGACTTCCCCCAAGTGCTCTGCAGTGATATGGTAGTTTTATCTGTAAGCCCTTGACTGGGGCTGCTGCATTTCCTTCAGAGATGCCCTGCCCAGTGAGGAGGAATCTAGAGAAGCAGTCTGGCCATAGCCGCTTTGCTCTGCTCTGGTGAATTCTGCCCAGTCCAAACCTCCCAGCCTCCTTAGCACTATCAAGAGAAAAACACCTACTAAAGCCTCAGTAATGGCATATACCCCTCCCCAACAAAACTTGATCATCCCAGGTCGACTTCATACTGCTGTGCTAGCAGTGAAAATTTCAAGCCAGTGGTTCTTAGCTTGCTGCGCTCCGTGGGAGTGGTACCCACTGAGCGAGACCACTTGGCTCCCTGGCCTCAGCCCCCTTTCCGGGGGAGTGAGTGGTTCCGTCTCATCTGGGGTTCCAGATGCCACTGGGGTAAGAAAAAATCTCCTACAGCTAGCTCAGTGTCTGCTCAAACAACTGCCCAGTTTTGTGCTTGAAACCCAGGTCCCTAGTGGTTTGGGCACACGAGGAAATCTTCTTATCTGTGGATTGCAAAATCATGGGAAAAACATATTATCCAGTAGCTCAGTCCCTCATGGCTTCCCTTGGCTGGGAGAGGGAGGTCCCCTGGCTCCTTGCACTTCCCAAGTGAGGCGATGTCCCCTTGCCGCCCTGCTTTTTCTAGCCCATCTCGGGCTGCACCCACTGCCTGACCAGGCCCAATGAGATCAGCCAGGTACCTCAGTTGGAAATGCAGAAATCCCCGCCTTCTGTGTTGGTCTCACTGGGAGCTGCAGACTGGAGCTGTTTCTATTCGGCCATCTTGGCCGCTCCGTCAGTTTTATATTTAGTACTCCCTTAAGGATCTCTTGTCAGGGTTGTCTAGTCGTAATGAATTCCCTTTGCACTTGCTTGTCTGGAAATGATTTTTTTCCCCTGCTTTCCTTATGAAGCTTAGTTTGGTGGCATGTGAAATTCTTGGTTGAATTTTCTTTTCTTTAAGAATGCTGAAAATAAAGCCCCAGTCTCTCCTGGCTTGTAAAGTTTCTGCTGAGAAAGCCACTGTTAACCTGATGGGGTTTCCTTTGTATGTGATCTGACTTTTTTCTGTAGCTGCCTTTAGGACTTTTTTTTTAGCATTGACTTTTGACAGTCTGGTGACTACGTGCCTTGATGATGTCCATGTTGTGTAGTATCTTGCAGGTGTTCTCTGGATTTCTTGTATCTGGATGTCTATCTCTAGCAAGAATAAGAAAGTTTTCTTGAATTATTCCCTCAAGTATGCTTTCCAAATTGTTTTCTTTTTCTCATTCTCTCTCAGAAATGCCAATAATTCATCAATAATTCATAGGTTTCATTGCTTCACACAATGCCATATTTCTTGAAGACTTTGCTCATTTTTTAAAATTATTTTTTCTTTATTTTCATCTGACTGAGTTACTTTGAAAGACCAGTCTTCAAGGTCTGAATTCTTTCTCTGCTTTGTCCAGTCTATTGGGAAATCTTTCAGTTGTATTTTTTAAATCCGTAGGTGAGTTTTTCAATTGCTTTAGGAGTTTCTTTGTGTGGATTTTCCACCTTGTCTTGGATCTCATTGAACTTCCTTGCAATCCATGCTTTGAGTTCTTTATGTGTCATTTCTGAGTTTTCATTTGGGTTAGGGACTATTTCCAGAGAGCTAGAGCAATCTTTTGGTGGTATCACTACATTCAGATTTTTTATGGTGCCAGAATTCTTACACTGGTTCCCTCTCATCTGGAGATGCTGACACTTCAGATTTTTGTAATTATTTTTGTGCAGGTAGAATTTTTCCTTTTTCTTTCTTGCTCTATAATATGTTTTATTATTTTTCTTTCTCTTTCCCCCTTTCCGAAGTTATGTGACTATAGAGAATGTTCGATAGGGTCTTTTGGCTTTGCTTCTATATCTCTATGCAATTGTTTCAGCAGATTTTATATTGGCATGTGCAGTTCAATCTGTGAGACAGTAGATGACACATATAGGTAAGAGCCAACTGTGGCCAACATGGCTGAGTATATACTTCTTTGTTTATGGAGAGGAGCTCTCAGTTGCTTCAGGCAGTGGGTTGATTCGTGGAATGCCAGTTGGTCTGAGCTTTCTGCTTAGCCTCGGGAGAGTGGGGGCCATGAAGGGGAGAACCAGATCAGGCAGGCCCACCTACAGGTCCCCCAGTGGCAAGTACAAGCACCAGTGGCTAGGGAAAATCCAGTGAATGGCCATCAAGCACCCAAAAGCTTGCATAGGCATGGAGCTGGGAAACCTTTTTGGCCCCAAGTTCTCTGCATGGGGATTGGGAGTGGCCTAAGCTCTAAGTCCAGGGGAGTGGGTGTTCCAGATGCCTGGAGATGTACCTGGGCATGTAGTGGAGAACCCCCTACACTGCACCAAGATTTCTGCATAGGAGGGGTGGGACGACTGAGGCTGCTGCTTCAGGTGAGCAGATGCTCTCTGAATGCCTGGAGATCTCCCTGAGTGTGGAGCAGAGAGAGCCTTCTATATTCAGGAAGGGTGGGGTGGCTCAGGCTGCTGAACTAGATGAATGCTTCCTATTTTCAATTGCTGCTTTCATTCATTTATCTGTAAAATTTATGGGAATACCCCCTGCAAACCCACTCACTTTACCACAATATCTGCCCCAACCTACATTTGCAGTTTCATCATTCTCTAATCCCTGCACCAGGATTTCTCCAAATGTGGTTCTGAGACCACTTGTATTTGACTGCCTTCAGGAGACCTTGTTAAAATGCACCCTTCTGGGGTCACACTTCTGATCTGTTGGGCCACAGTCTCTTGACAATTTTGGAATGGTTCAAGACCTGATCTTGCACACGTCTTGGAGGCCAGTTCTATTCCCTTCACAGGCCATATGAATCCTGTCCTTTCTGCTTCAAAATGCCCATCCAGAGCCTCTACATTGATTAGCTTTTCCCTCTCTTCTAGAAAAGTTCAAAGGCTACCTCCTCCTTGAAGCCTTCACAAATACCTTAATCTAACTGTTTATAATCCGCTGCCATCTTAGCACTGTGGAAAATACAAAAACTTGGAGTTAGAACATCATCAGTTTTAATGTAAGCACCATCCTTTCTAGCTGTATGGCCCTCCTGAGCCTTACTTCTTACATCTTTAAAATGGAACCAGCTCAACAAGCATAAGGATGTAGTAAGAATCAAGACGCTGTACATGCAGCACCTGGCCGGTGGTAAGAGCTTGGTTATCACAAGTTATCTTCACCCTCTACCTTGTGTGGCACTATTTCTTCTATGACCTTGACTGCTCTCTGCACTGATCTTGGAGTTCCCTGGGAAAAGGTGTCTCCTTTTTTATTACCTCCCAGGAGCACCATGAGTGATGCTCTACTTGTAGTATACCCTGAAATGATTATTCTTAAAGAGTAGCTCTCCTGACTTGAGAGTTTGCTCTGTGTTAGGTACCACTGTAACACTGGATGTTGACTATGTATGTTATTTAATACTTCCATCAACCCCATAATGTAGAGAGAATCATTATGCCCGTTTTAAAGATGAGAAATTGAGGCACAAAGCAGCTAAGGGAAATTGTCCAAAATCTCACTGCTGGGTGGTATTGCAAGTATGTGAATACAGATAGCTCAATGCTACAGCTAACTTATTCTTAGCCAGTGCATTATATTCCTTTCCAAGAGAGAGTGGACTGCCCTACTGGCATTATGCAGAGGTCAGTAGTTGGGCAGAGATAGGAGAACAGCTCTCTGCAGATCCCGAGTCTGCACTTTTTCCATGGTTCCACGCTGCATCTGCTCAGTCCTTCTCTTGATCATGCTCAATTCTGTTGTGCCAGTTTTTTAGTTAAACAGTGTTTTATTTAGCTTCTTCCAGTGCCACTCAGGAGCTGACAGGCCTAGTCGTACAGTTTCTGTCCTTAAGTTTCTTTCTGAGGAAAAGTAAATAAGCAGCATAAATCAAACAACTGGAGCCTGCAGTTACCACCAGCTCTGTCTAGGGCTGGTAATAGGAGGAACAGAGTGAAATACACCTGAGCTATTGTGGCAATCAAGGCTGTTGAATGTCAACATCAATTTGCCTCTGATGATACCATCAGCCAATAGCGGAGGGTTTTCCAATCAACATGATATGGAAATCAATGGTCATGACAGAGGCAGTGGGATCTCTTGGAAAGGAGAAAGGTGAAGGGCACCAAAGGCAAAAAGCCTAGCTTCCTGAGTCAGCCCTGCCAACAACCCAGGCCTCCATCTCCTTATCTATAAAATAGAAACATTGAAACCATCTAACCCCCTGGCAGCCTCAAATAAAATCCAAGGGTAAACCTGGGATAAGAAAGAAGCTAGGCCTAGGATCTGTGCCTTTGGGGTCTTCTCCTGGTCTTGTGGCCCCAACTTGCTTTGAGAACTTGAGCAAGCTGTTCCCGTGTCCCTGAGATCACTTCCAATTCTAATCCTCCTGGACTCCAGGATCTTTTGCAATGTCCTTTCAACTTTCATTTAAATTAAAATGAAAACCCTACATCCACTTCATTTTGATTTTTTTCACCCGAAGTCTTCATAGATAGAGTGCAGATCACAATCCCAGCCCAGTATGTCTCACACGGTCCCTGGTTATGTGACAAAGACAGCCAAAGAAAAAATGACACTAACAATGAGAATATTAATAGCTAGGATTTTCTGAGTATTGACTAGGTATCAGTCAACATGCAGTGCCCCAGTTAATCCTCACAACAATCTGAGATACTCTCATTATTCACATTTTACACCTGGAGAGACTGATGCCCAGGAAAGTCAGAATCTTACAAAGAATGAGTAAGTTTGATTTAAAACCAAAACAAAACAAAATCATCTAATCCTATTCCTAGAGCCTGTGCTTTGCTGTGTTCTTACACAAGCTGGGCTATGAAGAGCTGCCATGGCAGGCTTCCCTGTAGGGAATTCAAAGGAGCGTCAGTGACTTGTGCACATCTCTGCATGTTCTCTCTCTCTCTCTGTCTCCCGCGCCCCCCGCATTTCTGCTTATCTCTGCCTTAGTTTTTGTGTTGGCCTCATTATCTGTACAGAACTTTTTCATAAGCAGGAAACAAGGCATCGCTCAACTCTTATTGTAGAAATTTCTGCAAAAAGCAGAGACTTTTTTCCTCCCCATGTCTAAATCTCAGTCCCCAAAAAGGGTTCTGATTGGCTCTACCAGGACTACCTGCCTGGTAAATCAATCCCTTACACCTAACAGTGGGGTCCTGTGGTAGCTTAGGCCTCAGCATGTGCCAATGCTGGAGGCCAGAAGAATATGCCTATGAGCTGAATGAGGCATTTAGGAGGCAAGAAAGCCACTGTGCAGAACCTTGGCCATTTAATTCACAGTCTAAATGATGCATCAATTCCAAGCGTTCAATAGAACAGAAAATCAAGATGCAGTAAACAGGAGGCAGTCTGGAGATTACTGACAAAAGTTCTGGCCCAATGCAGAGGGACACATACCCATAGTCTCGAGGGCAGGAGGGAAGTCATGACCCCCAGCATGGGCAGTCCAACTCACTTAATTCACCTGCAGCATATGAAGGGACTGGGTGTTCTTGAGCTCCATCTATCTATCTGCCCTCCTCCACCAGCATTGCATACAATAAAACTCAAGATGATAAACAAAATTAATTGTCTCTTGATTATAGTGTGTAGGACCATCTCCAGTCCTTTGAAAGATCCTTTCCATGACACTAATTGCTGGGGGTTGGCATATTTTAACATGGGACTTGGAGCACAGGGTCCCTTCCTGGTAAAATGCCACCTGGGTCAGAGAATGGCTTGACAAATGGTGACAAACTGTGTTGTCAGCAACTGCACTGAATTAAATAGTAATGACAGGGGGGACCACTGAAGACAGCATATGCAATTGTGAGGAACATTTCAGAACATAGACAAAAGTGCCACTCAAACTTGGAGAAAATAACTTCATTTAATTCTGCTTCAGTCAGCTGAAACATCCCATCAAAATCTGAGTTACTTTGCCAAACAAGTGAAATGTCCCTTCATTTTCCAGGAGACAAGCTCTTCCCTTCATGAGTCCAGCCAGAGCTGGCTTAGAGCCAGAACTAGTTTTATTAATCCTACATATCATTCAACTTTGAGCTCTACAGGGAACAGAAAAACAAAGTTTACCTCACCCCTGGGGCTAGCAAAACAGTTGATGAAACAAACAAAAAAAACCCTTCACAAATAGAAATGATTTTTTGCCCCAGTCATCTCAGCATCCAGTAGCCTGCCCTTGCAAGGGGCCAGAAGTCACCAGAAGGGACAAAGGCTGAGGTCTGCTCCAAGTTCTTAAGGGTAACTAACCTGTGGAAAAGGACTACTCCTTGGAGCAGGAGCTAGTTCCCTCTCTTCTGGGGACCATAGCTGCCCTAAAGAAGAGGTAAGTGGCATTCTCTGAACCATGACAATCAGTCTCATCACATCCAGGCTCCTTTCTGAATCTAGACCTGGTAGAGAGGCCTGATGAACAGATTAGAGGCCCTGACAGCTACAGAGTTTCAGGAGTGGTCTGTGTGGCTGGAGGCTTCTGACACATAGCTTCTAGGTCCAGGTCTGCCTCTCACAGCTTCCCTTCTCTAGCCTTCAGCTTTCTCACATATTCAACAAAAAGGACAGACTAAATTATGTCCAGAAACAACATTCTAAGATTTTAATCCTACATCCAACAGTGTTAATAGCTTAGATTCCAAAAAATTCAAGCTCCAAGGCCCAAAAAGAAGTGAGGTGGAGAAAGAATATAGCACACAGTTTCTCCATAATATGCCATGGAGGGGTAAAGGTAACAGCATGACCCTGGATGGTTCCCACTCTCTCCACCAAGCATTCCCTGCAAGTAGCGCTGTGGGCTGGAGCTGGAGTTCAAGGCCTGCCTGTCTCTTTCTCACTCCGTGATCGCAAGCTGACCTGGTTTTTGTATTTGGGCAATAGGCACAGTAGACTTAGCTCCAGAGTCTTTGTGAGGATAAATGTGAGGGTCTAGCCTGGATCGGAGTTCAATGTGTATTAGTCAGGGTTCCCCAGAGGAAAAAAACCTGAGGTTTGTTTATAAAAGCATATATCCTCTCAAGAAAGAGTAAGTGAGCATCTTTTTTCATATGAACAAATGAGCAACGGAATAAAATGTGATACACTAATGCACACACATTTGTCACAAATATATTATCTCAAACACACATGCTAACAAACATGGACATGCTCACCCACACCTTTGGAGAGACACATTCACACACTCATGAAGCCATCACGCGTGTGGAGGATTTATTAATGGAAATGTATCTCTCCCCTTTACTTGATTTATTTAGTCAAAGTACACATGAGATAATAATTATGGAGTTTCATAAGGGCTTCACTTATGTAGTGTCTAAACTTCACTTTTTCCCAAACCAGAACATTTTTATAAGTAATGAAAATGGCTCTGCTTCAGGATTCATGATCTTCCATATGTACCAAGATGGGAGATGCCCTAGGGGTAAGCTCTCTGCACGATACTGAGTCATGTCCAGACCAAGAATCCAGCCTGGCAGTATCGCAGTCACTGGGGCCTTTTAGGATAGTGCCTGGACAGAGGAAAAGAGGGTGCTCATCCAGGGTGAGGGTCAGGATGATGCTCAGGGTCCTCATAAGGCTAGGAGATAGAATAATACTGAGGACTCAGTTACAAATAGCTTATTCAAGGTAGAAAAGCCCTGGAGAACTAGGGAGTCAGCAAGGCTTGGCCTTGGAGCCCTGCCCCTGTAACTAGGGCCAGACTCTCCTTTAGCTCTTCCCTTCTATAACTGTAGGCTTTCAGTCTGCCTCCTCTTCTACCTTACCACCCATCAATGCTTCCCCTCATCTCCTTTGCAGGGATGTTATGGGAATCAAAGAAATTCGTAAGAAACACAGGACAGTGCCATCATGTGGCTGCAACATGATAAACGGCCATAACTTTTATCATTTAAACTAGGTTTTTGGTGCCCATTCATACATGTCACAAATTTTGGTAGTTACAGCTTGCAACCGCCTGTCCTCAAACGGTTCTCCCTGCTGTATCCCTTACTGATCCATTTCCTGTCACCAAATTAGGCAACTTCCTGTTATGTGGACAGGACCCCAACATCCCAATTGAAGCCCTTATTCAGGTACTGTTCCCCATATCTGAGACCCCCTCCCTGCAAACTTATTCCATAGCACCCTGTCTCTGTGTATTGACATCCTTCTTGTGGTGGACAGACTCCAGGGTGACTCCTATGATCTTGGCCTCTTGATATTTACAACCTTGTATAATCCTCTCCCCTTGGGTGTGGGCAGGACATATGACTTGCTTGTTTAAAAAGTATTTTAATTAATTTATGTTTTGAGATGATTGAAGATTCACATGCAGAGAGATCCCTATACTCTTCACCCATTTTCCCTCAATGGTAATATCTTGCAAAACTGTAGTACATTATTACAGTCATGGTATTAATATTGATACATTCAAAATGCAAAACATTTTATTTTTATTTATTTTGTTTGTATTTTGTTATTTCAATAGACTTTTGGGGAATAGGTGGTGTCTGGTTACAAGGATAAGTTCTTTAGTGGTGATTTCTGAGATTTTGGTGCACCCATCACTTGAGCAGTATATACAGTAACCAATGTGTAGTCTTTTATCCCTTAACCCCCCTTTCACTCTTTTCCTTGAGTCCTCAAAGTCCATTGTATCATTCTTATGCCTGTACATCCTTAGCTCCCGCTTATGAGTGAGAACACACAAATGTTTGGTTTTCCATTTGTGAATTACCTCACTTAGAATAATGGTCTCCAATCCATTCAGGTTACTGCAAATGCCATTATTTCATTCCTTTTGATGGCTGAGTAGTATTCCATGGTGTATTTATACATTTGCTTTATCCACTCTTTGGTTGATGGGCATTTGGGCTGATTCCATATTTTTGCAATTGTGAACTGTGCTGCTCTAAACATGCATGAGCTACTATCTTTTTCATATAATGACTTCTTTTCCTCTAGGTAGATACCCTGTAGTGGGATTGCTGGATCAAATAGTAGATCACTTTTAGTTCTTTAAGAAATCTCCACACTGTTTTCCATAGTGGTTATACCAGTGTACATTCCCACCAGCAGTGTAAGAGTGTTCTGTTTTCACTACGTCGACGCCAACATCTATTATTTTTTGATTTTTTTGATTATGGCCGTTCTTGCAGGAGTAAGGTTGTGTCTCACTGTGGTTTTGATTTGCATTTCCCTGATAATTAGTGATGTGGAGCATTTTTTCATATGTTTGTTGGCCATTTGTATATCTTCCTTTGAGAATTGTGTATTCATGTCCTTAGCGCACTTTTTGATGGGATTTTTTTCTTGCTGATTTGTTTGAGTTCCTTGTAGATTCTAGATGTTAGTCCTTTGTCAGAGGTATAGATTGCAAAGATTTTCTTCCACTCTGTGGGTTGCCTGTTTACTCTGCTGATTAGTTCTTTTGCTGTGCAAAAGGTTTTTAATTTAATTAAGTCCCATCTATTTATCTTTGTATTTGTTGCATTTGCTTTCGGGTTCTTGGTCATGAAGTCTTTGCCTAAGCCAAATGCCTAGAAGGATTTTTCTGATGTTATCTGCTGGAATTATTATGGTTTCAGGTTTTAGGTTTAAGTCTTTGATTCATCTTGAGTTGATTTTTGTATGAGGTGAGAGATGAGGATCCAGTTTTATTCTTCTATATGTGACTTGCCAATTATCCCAGCACCATTTGTTGAAGTGGGTGTCCTTTCCCCACTTTGTGTTCTTGTTTGCTTTGCTAAAGATCAGTTGGCTGTAAGTATTTGGCTTTATTTCTGGGTTCTCATTTCTGTTCCATTGGTCTATGTGCCTATTTTTATACCAGAACCATGCTGTTTTGGTGAGTATGACCTTATAGTATAGTTTGAAGTCAGGTAATGTGATGCTTCTAGATTTATTCTTTCTGCTTAGTCTTGCTTTGCCTATGTGAGCTCTATTTTGGTTTTGTATGAATGTTAGAATTGTTTTTTCTAGTTCTGGGAAAAATGATAATGGTATTTTGATGGGAATTGCATTGAATTTGTAGATCACTTTTGGCAGTATGGTCATTTTCACAATATTGATTCTACCCATCTATGATCATGGGATGTGTTTTCAATTGTTTGTGTCATATATGATGTCTTTCAGTAGGGTTTTTCAGTTTTTCCTGTAAAGGTGTTTCACCTCCTTGGTTAGGTATATTCCTAAGTATTTTATTTTTTTGTAGCTATTGTAAGAAGTGTTGAGTCTTTGATTTGATTCTCAGCTTGGTTGCCATTGGTATGTAGCAGAGCTACTGACTTGTCTACGTTAGTTTTGTATACTGAAACTTTGCTGAATTCATTTATTAAATCTAGGAGCTTTTCGTATAAGTCTTTAGGGTTTTTAGTTATATGATCATGTCATTGGCAAACAGTGACAGTTTGACTTCCTCTTCACTGATTTGGATGCACTTTCTTTCTTTCTCTTGTCTGATTGTTCTGGCTAAGACTTCCAATAGTATGTTGAATAGAAGTGGTGAAAGTGGGCATCTTTGTCTTATTTCAGTTCTCAGGGGGAACGCTTTCAGCTTTTCCCCATTCAGTATAATGTTGGCTGTGGGTTTGTCATAGATGGCTTTTATTACCTTAAGGTATGTCCCTTTTGTTGAGCGTTTTAACCATAAAGGGATGCGGGACTTTGTCAAATGCTTTTTCTGCGTCTATTGAGATAATTATGTGATTTTTGTTTTTAATTCTGTTTGATTCTGTTTTGTTTTTAATTCTGTTTATTGACTTGCAGATGTTAAACCATCCCTGTATCCTTGGTATGAAGCCCACTTGATCATGGCGGATTATCTTTTTTGATATGCTTTTGGATTCAGTTTGCAGTATTTTATTGAGGATTTTTGCACCTATGCTCATCAGGGATATTGGTCTGTAGTTTTATTTTTTTGTTATGTCTTCCTGGTTTTGGTACTAGGGTGATACTGGCTTCATAGAATGACTTCAGGAGAATTTTCTGTTTCTATGTCTTTTGGAGTAGTGTCAATAGGATTAGTACCAATTCTTTTTTTGAATGTCTGATAGAATTCAGCTGTGAATCCGTCTAGTCCTGGGCTTCTTTGTTGGCAATTTTTGAATTACCTTTTTAGTCTCGCTGCTTGTTATTAGTCTGTTCAGAATTTCTATTTCTTCCTTGTTCAATCTAGGAAGGTTGTATATTTCCAGCAGTTTATCCACGTCCTCTAGGTTTTCTAGTTTGTGCATATAAAGGTGTTCATAGTAGCCTTGAATGATCTTTTGTATTTCTGTGGTATTGGTTGTAATATCTCCTGTTTTGTTTCTAATTGAGCTTATTTGGATATTCTGTTTTCTTTTCTTGTTTAATCTTGCTAATGGCCTAGCAAATTTATTTATTCAAGATGTAAAACATTTGTATCACCACAAGGATCTATTAATGCTTTCCTTTTATAGGCACACTCACTTCCCTTCCACACTCACTCCTTCCTTAAATCCTGGAAACCACTAGTCCATTCTCCATTTCTACAATTTTGTCATTTCATAAGTGTTATATAAATGGAATTATACAACATGAAATAGTCATTTTCACTCAGCATTATCCTCTAGAGATTCATCCCAGTTGTGTTTTTATCAATAACATTTTCCCTTGTTATTGCTGAGTTGTATTACCTAGCATGGATGTGTCAGTTTTTTTTTTTTTTTTTTTTTTTAATCAGTCACCCATTGAAACAACATCTGGGTTGTTTCCAGTATTGGGCTATTATTAATAAAGTTGCTGTAAACATTTGTGTGTGAGTTTTTGTGAGAACGTAAGTCTTTGTTTCTCTGGGACAAATGCCTAGGAGTGTAATTTCTGGGTTACATGGTAGTTGCATGTTTAGTTTTCTAAGGAACTACTAAACTATTTAAAGAGTTCTGCTTGGCAATGTTTGAGTGATCCAGTTTCTCTGCATCTCACCATCATTTGTTGTTGCCAATTTTGTTTTTTTTAGCCAATCTGATAGGTACAGTGATCTTTCATTGTTGTTTTAATGTGCATTTCCGTAGTGGCTAAAGACGTTAAACGTATTTTTGCATGCTTATTTACCATCATGAAGTATATCCTCTTCAGTGAGATGCTTGCTTATGTCCTTTGCCTGTATTCTAATTGGATTGTTTGCTTTTTATGGTTGAGTTTTGACAGTTTTTCTATATTTTAAATATCAGTGATTTGTCAGATACGGTCTTCACATTTCTTTCTCCCAGTCAATAGCTTGACTTTTTATCCTCTTAACAGAACTTTTCACAGAGCAGTTCCTATTTTGATGAAGCCTAACTGATCAATTTTTTATTTTACAGATCATGCTTTTTGTTACTATGCTAAAATTGTTTCCTAGTTCAAGATCCTAAATGTTTCCTCTTATTTTTTTCCTAAAAGTTTTTTTTATATATACTTTAAGTTCTAGGGTACATGTGCACAACGTGCAGGTTTGTTACATATGTATACATGTGCCATGTTGGTGTACTGCACCCATTAACTCATCATTTACATTAGGTATATTCCTAATGCTATCCCTCCCCCCTCCCCCCACTCCAGGACAGGCCCTGGTGTGTGATGTTCCCCACCCTGTGTCCAAGTGTTCTCATTGTTCAGTTTCCACCTATGAGTGAGAACATGTGGTATTTGGTTTTCTGTCCCTGCGATAGTTTGCTGAGAATGATGGTTTCCAGCTGCATCCATGTCCCTATAAAGGGCATGAACTCATCCGTTTTTATGGCTGCATAGTATTCCATGGTGTATATGTGCCACATTTTCTTAATCCAGTCTCTCATTGATGGACATTTGGGTTGGTTCCAAGAATTTGCTATTGTGAATAGTGCCACACTAAACATACGTGTGCATGTGTCTTTATAGCAGCATGATTTATAATCCTTTGGGTATATACCCAGTAATGGGATGGCTGGCTCAAATGATATTTCTAGTTCTAGATACTTGAGGAATTGCCACATTGTCTTCCACAATGGTTGAACTAGTTTACAGTCCCACCAACAGTGTAAAAGTATTCCTATTTCTCCACATCCTCTCCAGCCCCTGTTGTTTCCTGACTTTTTAATGATCGCCATTCTAACTGGTGTGAGATGGTATCTCATTGTGGTTTTGATTTGCATTTCTCTGATGGCGAGTGATGATGAGCATTTTTTCATGTGTCTGTTGGCTGCATAAATGTCTTCTTTTGAGAAGTGTCTGTTCATGTCCTTTGCCCACTTTTTGATGGGGTTGTTTGATTTTGCTTGTAAATTTATTTAAGTTCTTTGTAAATTCTGGATATTAGCCCTTTGTCAGATGGGTAGATTGTAAAAATTTTCTCCCATTCTGTAGGTTGCCTGTTCACTCTGATGGTAGTTTCTTTTGCTGTGCAGAAACTCTTTAGTTGAATTAGATCCCATTTGTCAATTTTGGCTTTTGTTGCCATTGCTTTTGGTGTTTTAGTCATGATGTCCTTGCCCATACCTACGTCCTGAATGGTATTGCCTAGGTTTTCTTCTAGGGTTTTTATGGTTTCAAGTCTAAGATTTAAGTGTTTAATCCAGCTTGAATTAATTTTTGTATAAGGTGAAAGGGATCCAGTTTCAGCTTTCTACACATGGGTATCCAGTTTTCCCAACACCATTTATTAAATAGGAAATCCTTTCCCCATTTCTTGTTTTTGTCAGGTTTGTCAAAGATCAGATGGTTGTAGATATGTGGTATTATTTCTGAGGGCTCTGTTCTGTTCCATTGGTGTATATCTCTGTTTTGGTACCAGTACCATGCTGTTTTGGTTACTGTAGCCTTGTAGTATAGTTTGAAGTCAGGTAGCATGATGCCTCCAGCTTTGTTCTTTTGACTTAGGATTGTCTTGGCAGTGTGGGCTCTTTTTTCGTTCCATATGAACTTTAAAGTATTTTTTTTTTTCCAATTCTGTGAAGAAAGTCATTGGTAGCTTGATGGGGATGGCATGGAATCTATAAATTACCTTGGGCAGTATGGCCATTTTCACAATATTGATTCTTCCTGTCCATGAGCATGGAATGTTCTTCCATTTGTTTGTGTTCTCTTTTATTTTGTTGACCAGTGGTTTGTAGTTCTTGAAGAGGTTGTTCACATCCCTGGATTCCTGGGTATTTTATTCTCCTTGAAGCAATTGTGAATGGAATTTCATTCATGATTTGGCTCTCTGTTTGTCTGTTATTGATGTATAGGAATGCTTGTGATTTTTGCACATTGATTTTGTATCCTGAGATTTTGCTGAAGTTTCTTATCAGCTTAAGGAGATTTTGGGCTGAGACAATGGGGTTTTCTAAATATACAATCATGTCATCTGCAAACAGGGACAATTTGACTTCTTCTTTTCCTAACTGAATACCCTTGATTTCTTTCCCTTGCCTGATTGCCCTAGCCAGAACTTCCAACACTATGTTGAATAGGAGTGGTGAGAGAGGGCATCCATGTCTTGTGCCAGTTTTCAAAGGGAATTTTTCCAGTTTTTGCCCATTCAGTATGATATTGGCTGTGGGTTTGTCATAAATAGCTCTTATGATTTTGAGATATGTTCCATCAATACCTAGTTTATTGAGAGTTTTTAACATGAAGGGCTGTTGAATTTTGTCAAAGACCTTTTCTGCATCTATTGAGATAATCATGTGGTTTTTGTCTTTGATTCTGTATATGCTGGATTACGTTTATTGATTTGTGTATGTTGAACCAGCCTTGCATCCCAGGGATGAAGCCAACTTGACCGTGGTGGATAAGCTGTTTTGATGTACTGCTGGATTTGGTTTGCCAGTATTTTGCTGAGGATTTTTGCATTGATGTTCATCAGTAATATTGGTCTAAAATTCTCTTTTTTTGTTTTGTCTTTGCCAGGCTTTGGTATCAGGATGATGCTGGCCTCATAAAATGAGTTAGGGAGGATTCTCTCTTTTTCTGGAGATTGGAATAGTTTCCGAAGCAATGATACCAGCTCCTCTTTGTACCTCTGGTAAAATTTGGCTGTGAATCCGTCTGGTCCTTTACTTTTCTTGATTGCTAGGCTATTAATTATTGCCTCAATTTCAGAGCCTGTTATTGGTCTATTCAGGGATTCAACTTCTTCCTGTGTTAGTCTTGGGAGGGTGTATGTGTCCAGGAGTTCATCCATTTCTTCTAAATTTTCTAGTTTGTTTGCGTAGAGGTGTTTATAGTATTCTCTGATGGTAGTTTGTATTTCTGTGGGATCAGTGGTGGTACCCCCTTTATCTTTTTTATTGCATCTATTTGATTCTTCTCTCTTTTCTTCTTTATTAGTCTTGCTAGTGGTCTATCAATTTTGTTGATCTTTTCAAAAAACCAGCTCCTGGATTCATTGATTTTTTGAAGAGCTTTTTTGTGTCTCTATCTCCTTCAGTTTTGCTCTGATCTTAGTTATTTCTTGCCTTCTGCTAGCTTTTGAATGTGTTTGCTCTTACTTCTCTAGTTCTTTTAATTGTGATGTTAGGGTGTCAATTTTAGATCTTTCCTGCTTTCTCTTGTGGGCATTTAGTGCTCTAAATTTCCCTCTAGACACTGTTTTAAATGTGTCCCAGAGATTCTGGTATGTTGTATCTTTGTTCTCATTGATTTCAAAGAACATCTTCATTTCTACCTTCTTTTCATTATGTACCCAGTAGACGTTCAGGAGCAGGTTGTTTGGTTTCCATGTAGTTGAGAGGTTTTGATTGAGTTTTTAGTCCTGAGTTCTAGTTTGATTGCACTGTGATCAGAGAGACAGTTTGTTATAATTTCTGTTCTTTTACATTTGCTGAGGAGTGCTTTACTTTCAATTATGTAGTCAATTTTGGAATAAGTGCGATGTGTTGCTGAGAAGGATGTATATTCTGTTGATTTGAGGTGGAGAGTTCTGTAGATGTCTATTAGGTCTGCTTGGTGCAGAGCTGAGTTTGATTCCTGGATATCCTTGTTAACTTTTTGTCTCACTGATCTGTCTAATATTGACAGTGGGGTGTTAAATTCTCCCATTATTATTGTGTGAGAGTCTAAGTCTCTTTGTAGGTCTCTAAGGACTTGCTTCATGAATCTGGGTGCTCCTTTATTGGGTGCATATATATTTAGGATAGTTAGCTCTTCCTGATGAATTGATCCCTTTACCATTATGTAATGGCCTTGTCTCTTTTGATCTTTGTTGGTTTAAAGTCTGTTTTATCAGAGATTAGCATTGCAACCCCTGCTTTTTTTTGTTTTCCATTTGCTTGGTGGATCTTCTTCCATCCCTTTATTTCGAGCCTCTGTGTGTCTCTGCACGTGAGATGGGTCTCCTGAATACAGCACACTGATGGGTCTTAACTCTATCCAATTTGCCAGTCTTGTGTCTTTTTACTGGGGCATTTTGCCCATTTACACTTAAGTTTAATATTGTTATGTGTGGATTTTATCCTGTCATTATGATGTTTGGTGGTTATTTTGCTTGTTACTTGATGCAGTTTCTTCCTAGCATCTATAGTCTTTACAATTTGGCATGTTTTTGGAGTGGCTGGTACCAGTTTTTCCTTTCCATGTTTAGTGCTTCCTTCAGGGGCTCTTGTAAGGCAGGCCTGGTGGTGCCAAAATCTCTCAGCATTTGTTTGTCTGTAAAGGATTTTATTTCTCCTTCACTTATGAAGCTTAGTTTGGCTGGATATGAAATTCTGGGTCTGGGGGCAGGGCATAGCTGAACAAAAGGCGGCAGAAAGTTCTGCAAACTTAAACATCCCTGTCTGACAGCTTTGAAGAGAGTAGTGGTTCTCCTAAAAGTTTTATAGTTTTGCATTTTATGTTCAAGTATGTGATCTTTTTTTTTTTGTTTTTTGTTTTTTGTTTGTTTTGTTTTTTTTGAGATGGAGTCTCACTGTGTCACCCAAGCTGTAGTGCAGAGGTGTGATCTTGGCTCAGTGCAACCTCCTAGTTTCTTCAAAACTGTTTAACCTATTTTAGACCTTTTGCTTTCTCATATATAATTTAGAATAATCTTATCTATATCTGCAAAAAATCTTGTTGATAATTGAGAGGGATTGCATTAAAACTGTGTTTATATTTAGGAGGATTGACATCTTCACTATGTTAAGATTTTAAATCCATGAACATGGTATGCCTCTCCATTACTTAGATATTCTTTGATTTTTAACAGAGTTCTATATATGTTTTGTTAAATTTACCCCTAAGCGTTTGATTGTTTGAAGGGATTGCAAATGGTATTGTATTTTTAATTTATGTGTCCATAAGTTCATTGCTGGTATATGTAAATACAATTGATATTTGGATATTGGTCTTGTAGCCTGTCACCTTTTCTGAACTCATTTATTAGTTGTAGGGGATTTTTTATAGATTCCTTGGGATGCTCTAGATAGCTAATTATGACATCTGCAAATAGGGACAATTTTATTTCTTCCTTTCTGTTCTGTATCACTTTAATTTTCTATTCTCACATTATTGCACTAAATAGAACTTTCAGGACTATGTTGGATAAGAGTGATAAGGGTATCCTTGCTTTGTTCTCAATATTAGGGGGAAAATTCAGTCTTTTGCCATTAAGAAGCTGGGTTTTCTGGAGCCTGAAGCCATGAGGATTTGCCTGGAGCCTGGCTCCCCGGGGGCTGATTTAGCAGTGAGGTCTTGGGATGGGCCTACACCCTGGGTCTTCTGGAAGGCTAGCAGAAGCTAGCTTGGATAGTGGAGCTGTGGGGACCAGCCTGACATTGGGCAAGCCCTGAATACAGGGCTGCTGGATCTGGGTTGGTCCTGGGGAAGGCTTGGATCCTGAGTCTATGGGGACTGACCTGGTGCTGGGGCAATCCTGAAACCCCAGTTCACTGGAGCTGACCTGATGCTGGGGAAGGTCTGGAGCCTGGGCCCACTGGGGTCAGTTTAGTGCTATGGCAGGCCCAGAGATCGAGTCTGTGAGGCAGGTCTGAAGGCTGGGGCTGTGGGATCACACCTGTCTTGGAATCCCTGCCTATGGGTACTGGCTTGGCATCTGGGGCCAGAGGGCTGGCCTGGTGCTGGTTGGGCCTGGAGTCTGTGTCTGCAGGGGCCAGCCTGATGACTGGGGCTGTGGCAGTTGGCCTGGCAGAGGGGTGGGCCTGCACCCTGGTGCCACTGGGGCCATCATGTGCTGGTCGTGGGGGTGAACTGTTTCCTGTAGCTGCTGGTGCCAGCCCAAGGCCTGGGGCTTCTGGGGTTGGCCTGGAAGTGGGGTGACTTGGTGATGGAGTCCACCCCACCAGGCAGTCATGGAGCCTGGGTATGCAGAATTTAGTCTGTCATCAGGGTGGACCTGGAGGATCAGTCTACATGTACCAGTCTAGGGTCTGGAGTGTTGGGGCCTGTCTGCTGCTGAGTTTTAGTGGGACAGACCTGGTGGTGGGGTCTGAGGCAAAGTACAGTGCTCACTTCCTCTTCCTTCAAGCAAAGGGTACCTCTCTCCATGTTGTGCTGCCTGTGGTTGGGGCAGGGGTGATATGGATAATGTAGAACTGTCCTTGGTACCCTCTTCAATGTGTCTTTTCTTATTTCTGTGCCATACTCAGGTGCTATAATCTCTCACCTGGTTTCCTTAGCCCTTATGAAGACATTTTCATGTGTGGATAGTTGTTCAAATTGATGTTCATGCAGGCAGATGAGCACTGAAAAGTCCTATTTCACCATCTTGTTGATGTTACCCTTCCTCTGTAGTTTTCTTTTGTGGGAGTTTTTATTAATCACAAAGTAATTTTCTTATGGGGCTATTCAAATTTTGTATTTCATAATGAGTGAGTTGTGGCAGTCTGTGTTTTGCAAGGAACTGGTCCATTTCATTGAAGTTGTCAAATTGATCTGTGTAGAGTTAACCTTATACACCTAATTATCCTTCAGATGTCTTCATGGTCTATGTTAATATCCCCTATTTTATTCCTGGTATTCGTGTATTTTCTCTTTCTTTGTCAGTCTTGCTAGAAGTTTGTCAATTTATTGATCTTTTCAAGGAATCAGCACTTTCATTGATTTTTTTTTCTATTTTTTAAATTTTTAATTTAATCAATTTCTGCTCTTATTCTTATTTTTTTCTTCCTTCTGCTTGCTTGGGATTTATTTTGCTGTTCTTTTTCTAGGTTCTTGCAATGAAAGCCTAGATTACTGATTTGAGACCTTTTCTCTTTTCTAATGTATGCTATAAATCTATTAAAACTGCTAAAGCTGGGTCCCACATATTTTGATATATTGTATTTTTTACTTTCATTCAGTTGAATGTATTTTATATTTTCTCTTAATATTTTCTCTTTGACTCATTATTATTTGGAACTGTGTTGTCTAGATTCCCTAGGTTTTGAAAATTTCCTGTTATTTTTGTTATTGATTTCTAATTTGATTCCAATATGATGATCAGAGAATATTCTCTGTATGATTTCAATGCTGTAAATTTGTCAAGGCATGTTTTATGACTAAGTGTATTGTTTATCTTGGTATATTATTTTTGAACACTTGAAGAAAATGTGTATTGTACTGTTGTTGAGTGGAGGACTCTATTAATATTCATTGGATCCTGCTGTCTGATAGTGTTACTGAGTTGTCTATTCTTGCTGATTTTCTGTCTAGTTGTTCTTTTATCATTGAGAGAAAAGTATTGAAGTCTACAACTCTAACTGTAGATATGTCTGTTTCTCATTTCAGTTCTATTAGTTTTGGCTTCACATGTTTTCCAGCTCTATTGCTTGGTGTATACCCATTTTGGATTGCTATGTCTTTTTGGTGGATTGACCTTTTAGGAATATAAAACGTCTTTCTCTAATACATCTGGCAATTTTCTTTGTTCTGAAGTCTACATTTTCAGATAATATAGTTATGTCTGCTTTCCTTTGCTTAATGTTTTCATTATATATCCTTTTCCATCCTTTATTTTCAACCTGCCTATATAATTTTATTGGAAGTGAGTTTCCTGTAAACAGTATATAGTTGGGTCATGTTTTTTAAATCTACTCTGCCAATTTCTGTCTTTTAATTGGTATGTATAGACCATTCACAATTAATGTAATTGTTAACTTGGTAAGGCTTAAAGTGAACTACCATTTTATTTTTTGTTTTCTTTTTTCTTCTGTTGTACATTTCTCTTTTATTTCCTCTTTCTCTGTGTTTTTAAAATATTTCTCAGATTTCATTTTAATTTATCTATAGTGTTTTTAGTGTATATCTCTGTATGGCTTTTGTTGTAGTTACTATAGGAATTACATTGTATATAGTAACTAATCCAAGTCTACTGGTGTTGTCACTTTGCTAGTTCAAGTAAAATGTAGAAAACTTATTTCTCTTTGTGTCTCTCTACACTTTTGTGTTTGTAGTATAATTGTTTTTAAATATTTTCCTTATATGCATTTAGAAAAATATTAGACTATATTATATTTGCTTCAACCATCCAACATAATTTAGGAAAATCAAAAGGATTTAAAAAGCCTACTGTGTTTACCCACTTTTTGTTTACTCTACTTTTTCTTACTTAATTTTCAAGATTCTTTGTCTGATAATATCTTGATTTTTCCTTCATTCCTGAAGGATATTTTCACTGGGCATAGGATTCTGGGTGGACAATTCTTTTCTTTCAGTATTAAAAAAATATTGTGCCACCTCTTTTAGTCTTCCGTGGCATTGTTTTTCTCTGGTTGCTTTCAAGATTTTACCTTATGGCCGGGCGCGGTGGCTCAAGCCTGTAATCCCAGCACTTTGGGAGGCCGAGGCGGGCGGATCACAAGGTCAGGAGATCGAGACCACAGTGAAACCCCGTCTCTACTAAAAATACAAAAAATTAGCCGGGCGCGGTGGCGGGCGCCTGTAGTCCCAGCTACTCAGGAGGCTGAGGCAGGAGAATGGCGGGAACCCGGGAGGCGGAGCTTGCAGTGAGCCGAGATCGCGCCACTGCACTCCAGCCTGGGCAACAGCGTGAGACTCCGTCTCAAAAAAAAAAAAAAAAAAAAAGATTTTACCTTATATTTAGTATTCAAAAGTTTAATCAGGATGTGCTTTGGTAAGGATTTCTTTAAGTTTATTCTATTTGGGGTTCGTTCACCTTCGTGGGTTTGTACGTTTATGTTCCTTGCCAAATTTGGAAAGTTTTTAGCCATTATTTCTTTGAGTAGTTTTTCAGCTCCTTCTCCTTTTTCCTCTCCTGAGACTCCAATGACATTGAAGTTATATCTTTTATTATAGTGCCACAGGTCCCTGAAGCTCTGTTCTTTTATTTTTTTGAAGTATTTTCTCTTTGTTGTTCATATTGGGTAATTTCTCATTATATTCCATCTTTCAGTTCATTGGGATTTTTTTGCCCTCAGTTCCCCCATTCTGCTGTTGAGCCTGTCAACTCAGCTTCTTATTTTGGTAATTGGATTTCTAGTTCTAACAACTTCCGTTTGATTCTTCTTCATATCTTCTGGGGGTTTTTTTGTTGTTGCTGTTGTTGAAGCTTTATATTTTTTTTCTGAAGCTTTCCTTTTTTATCATTTGTTTAAAAATGTTAGTAAATGCTCATTTAAGCATTTTTATCATGGATGCTTTAAAAATAATTGTCAGATAATCCTAACATCTCTGTTATCTTGATATTGGAATCTATTAATTGTCTTTTAGAATTCAGTTTGAGATCTTTCCGGTTCTTAGTATGACAAGTTACATTTTGTTGAAACATGCACGTTTTCATATTCTGTTATAAAACCCTGGATCTTATTACAACCTTCTATTTTATATGACTTTCTCTGACTACACTCTAGCAGGTAAAAAAGAGGGTACAGTCTTGTTATTGTCAGGTAGAGGTGGAAGTCATTTCTGTACTTGGCTTTCACTGACATCCAATGGCAGGCTCATTATTATTGCTGGGAAGTTTCTGCCAATACCACATTATAGCTGGGTGGCTTTTACTACCATTACAATAGGGATGGCTTCATTACTGCTTGGGCAGTGGTGAAAGTCCTGACTCTCTATTAGGCTTCCTCTGACACCACCGTAGAGGGGAGAAAGGTGCTTTTTTACTGCCAGATGGGAGTGGAAGTCCAAGCTTCCCACCTGATCTCCACTGATAACGCTAAGGAAGGAAAAGGCTAATGACTTGCTGGTGGGGATGAAAGGCCTAGTTTCCTACTCAACTTTCCTCCATACCACTCTGATAGGGCTGCTGCATTTCTCATTATATCCTCTCAAGGAAGTAAGTTTAGGCTTGCTGCTCAGACTTTGCTAGTGTGGGTGTGGTGGAGCAGTTTTATGAATTTTGTGTGTGTGTGTGTGTTATTTGGTTGGAGTGAAGCAGTTACTGTCTAAAAGTTTTCTGTCTTGCTAGGCTGCCCTTCCCCTGGTTCTTTGGCTAGAAAGAGCAGACTTTTGTTCAGTCTTTTTTTTGTCTGTGCCTTATTGGTGTTTCTAGGTCACTGTCTTCTTTAGCTTCAAGTCCAGGATATATAAAACAAAAAGAAAACTCAGGATATACACCACTGGGTTTTTCCCAGGATTCTGAGGTCCATAATTGGTCTACTTTCTTCTTTCTGCCTTTCAGAGTCTTGCGTTTGTTTTATTTGATGCCTAAGGCTTTTAGTTGTACAGTGGAAGAAATAGGAGAAAGTATGCCTATTTCCTCCTTCCAGAAGCATAAATTAACTTTTTACACTGTTAGACTATAGCACAGGTTATTAGTGTCACTTAGATGATTACATTATATTATATACGACTCCATCTTGCCAGAAAACATGTTCTAGAGACTCTTGTTGAGGTGACCATGTTGGGGAAGTCCACATGGCAAGGAACTGCCAGACTCTAGCAACTTCAGCCTCCAGTGACTACCAGCAAGAATCCAGAGCCATCAGTCCTGTAAGGAAATGAATTTTACCACTAACCTAAGTGAGATTGGAAGTGAGTTCTTTTCCAACCATGCCTCCAGATAAGAACACAGTCACGGCTGATGCCTTCATTGCAGCCTTGTGAGACCCTGAGCTGGGGAACCATTTAAATAATATTCAGACTCTTGGCCATCAGAAATGGTCAGATAATGAGTGTATTTTGTTTTAACCTGTTAAATTTGTGGTAATTTGTTATGTAGCAATAGATATACAATATACTACCCATACTTCAAGTCCCTAAATGACATTTCCTCCTGGTAGCCTCCAACTGTGTCAGGTAATTTCCTTTCCTTGCAGTCAATCCCAGTTTTTCACTTCTAATTCACTACTGTCATTTAGTTACAGTCTTTCTAGCTCCAGCCAAGCTTGCTCTGACTTAGACTCTCTGAGTAGACCCATAGTTCACTGAGAACAGGGATTAAGGCTTACCTATTACAACTTCCTCTGCAGGAACAAGCATATCTCAGGGACTTTAGGCATTTGGCATGTGGATAATGGGTGCACAGGACCCTATCCTGAGGGAAAAAGTCAATTCAGTCCCCATTCATGTTCAGACTTTGAAATCAGCCGTGTCCAGGCACAAAGAGATGACTGTAGTACCTGCTGGAAACAGCGTGTATTTAGGCAACTACTCTTGATATGACTGTGGTTAGTGATAAAGGCAAGGAGCAGGCAAAGAGGAAATCCAACTCTTATATCTGACCATTGGGGAGTGACATTTGGCATGGACAGTAAAAGACAAGAAGATAAAAAGAGGTCACAGCAGGCAGGGGCCAGTATGAGCAAAGGTGGAGAAGCATGGCTGGGGAAAAGCTATTATTCTGGTGCAGTTGGAGTAAAAACATGAAGGGAACGAGGGTGCCAGATGGAGAGAGGAAAGAAATTGATTGAGAAAGGTCTGAGTTCATCCTCTTTCCTCTTGGCTCTCTGTAATGTATTTTTTATCCACTTGAGTGGCACCACCAGATAGCCTGCCCCAAACTAGACACCATGTGTCTGCATAGCCTCCTCCCTATGTCTCCTTCCTGATATCCAGTTGATGATAGCAGGCCATTGGTTCTGCCCTCTAAGTGTCTGAATCTTGCTCCTCTTTTCTACCCCATGATGATAGGCCAAGTTGGAGCTTTTCTACTGAAAAAAATCAGGGCCATCTTCCATTGCTGCCATTCTCATCCATTCACTGACTCCTGCAATAGACTTCTAATGGTCTCACAGCCTCCAGTTCCATTTGTATCCAACTCACCATTCATTCCATCCCCTCACTGCATACAGAAGGCTCCTCAAAAGGCAAACTAATCATGTCACTGCCTCCTGCTTAAAAGCTTCCATGAGTAACCAAATCCTTCAGAATAAAATCTATGCTCTTGACTTGACATATGTATCTCTTTATGACCTGGTCTCTGATAGCTTCTCCACCCTCATGGCTACCTCTTCCTCATCCCTATTGTCCGCACTAGAGCAATTGCAGTTCCCTAAGATCAAAGAACTTTCCTCTCCTCCAGACTGAACTTTTGTCAGACTTCCCCCTCCTCACCTGCATTTGCTAACTAAGTCTTCCTCAGCATCTGGATCTCAACCTTTTCTGTCAACCCCTCACTAGACTGGCCAGGTGAGGCACCCTTCTCTGTGCTACTACTTAGAGCACTTATCATCCTGCATTACAACTTTCTGATTACCTACTTGTCTCCTCCATGATGCCCAGAGCTTCAGGGGGCAGAGTCTTGCAGAAGGGGCTAAGGGGTGGGTTTTATGTGTATGTGTGTGGTGGGGTATGTGTTTGGGTGTTTGAATAAGAGAGTGAATAAATGGACTTGCTTACTAAGAAATTTGAACTTGACAATAAGGAGGGTAATTGGATTATCTAAATTACTTCCAAAAGTAGTAGTTGAACTTTAAGAGAGGAGAGCATCCTTGGAGAGGTTAGGCAACTATGGAAGGAGCAATCATGGGAGCTCTTTCATTGTGCCTAGTTCTGGGTTAGATTCAGGGGATAATATAGTGGAAATGGATGGAACTCTTGCCCCAAGAACATTATGTGAGGAACAAGACATTTTTGGAACAGATCTTGACACCAGCCAACATTGCTTAACAATGATTTGTGGCAAACACTATTCTTGGGACTTGACATAAACTAACTACATCCTTGAATGCTCATGACCCCTCTATGAGATGATACCACTATTATCCCAGTCCTGCAGGTGATGACACTGTGGCATTGAGGAATTAACTATTACCTCAAGATCAGGTAGCTACTATGTGGTAAAGCTGAGATTCAAAGAATGGTCACATGACTCATGAGCTAAGGCCTAAAATGCCAACAAGGGGTCAATGCACATGGCACTGAGAAAAGGAAGGGCACCGTGGCCTGGAGCAGTCCTGGAAGTCACTCTGCAAATAGTCTCCCTCTCCATCCTGCCACTCTGGGCACCTCACACTGCAGTCAAACTGGACTGCAGACAGCTTCATATCTCTAGACATTTGCACTTGCTGTTGCAATTGCCTGAGTGGTCCTTTCCTTCCTTCCACCCATATTTTATCAGACCAAACTCTAGTACTTCTGAAATTGTATTGTTTCTCACATGATCCTCCTCTGGATGAGTTAGCAAGCCCCTGCTCTGTGCCCTAATTCTCAGTAACCTTGAAGAAAACAAGGGCAGGGAGGCTCATCAACTTATAAAGTCCACATAGTAAGCAAATGGCTAGCCTGGAATTTGAACCAAATTGTTCAACACCAAAATTATTTTATCTGAATCAGAGAGGGCATATGTTTGGCATAGGGACTTACACTTATTACTGAGAGTTTATGACATTTGTGATGGCTAACTTTATGTGCCAACTAAGCTGGACCATGGAATACCCAGATATCAGGCTAAATATTATTTCTGAGTGTGTTGTGTGGTATTTCCAGCAAAGGTTAACATTTGAATTGGTGGACCAAGTAAAGCAAACGGCCCTCACCAATGTGGGTGGGTATCATCTAATCCACTAAGGGCCTGAATAAAACAAAAAGGTGGGGGAAGGTTGAATTCTATCTCTGCTTGAGTTGGGACATCAGTTTTCTCCTGCTCTAGGACTGGCAATTATACTGTTTATGCTCCTGGTTCTCAGGCCTTTCTACTCAAACTGGAATTTTCCTGTTTCTTGAATGCGCAGATGGCAGATTGTAGGACTTCTCACTGTCCATAATTACATGAGCCACTTCTTTATAACAAATATTTTCTTCCCCCCGCTTCAATATATAGGTTCTGTTTCTCTGGAGAGCCCTGACTAATAATACAACATTCTTTCCTGCTGCATCTGTATTAGACCTCAGAATCTTTCTCAACACTATGTGATTACAGCCACAACCAACCGATCAGAACTGATAGTCAAGAACTATTTACTTATCATGCTGCTTCTGTTAATGGTGGCTTCTTTCCTAACAATGGTTCTCTCTTCTATCCCCAGCACCCCATCCCTCTCATATGTCTTAGTGCTGCCAAATTTGCCGTGCAAAAGGCATCTTCAACCTGTCAGGAAGAGCCAGCCCCACCTCTGATGGTGCTATGGTTCATCCAGGTGCAATGCAACATATTCTTCTTTGGGAGTATTCAACGGCAAGCACCTTGGAGGCTCTGCCTAGGTCACTACAGGCTGGAACAAAGAACACACAAATGCTAGGCATCCATCAGCTGGGTATCTGACCGAAAAGACATGAGGGTGCAGGGCAAATGCCAGATGGTGGGAGGAATGGTGAACATTAGGAAGACATAAGGGGTCAGGAAATGGGAAACTAGGAGACTTTATTGACTACAAATATCTTCTATTGAATATATTCTTTATGTTGCCAGGCTGAAAACAGAGATTTTCTCTATGTCAGTGTTCTCAGAGTTTCGTATACACACACATCACCTGGGAAGCTGCTTGAAATGCATATTCAGAGGCAACAAATAGGCAGTGGGGTCTGAGGATCTGCATTTCTGTCCAGCTCCTGGGTGATGCTCCTGGTCCAGGGACCAAAATTTAGTTAGCAATTCTGCTTTTGTATCCTCTCACATTTAAGACTTCCATCATGCCTTTACAACCTCACCCTTTCCTCTCTCACTTCTTTCTTAGCTCCCCATCTGCCCAGCAAATCAGAGATACTCACACTTGTGATGCTCAGCTCCAGCTCTTCATCTCACAGGGTCTCCATGCAATCATAGACATACAGCACTTGCATATATATTATTAAAAGCACTTGCATATAAATGATGTGCTGGGAATTTCAAAACAGCCCTGTGAGGGAAGGACTGTCGTGGCCAGAGACAGGGCAGCAATCACCTACTGTCATGCAGCTAATAAAAGTGGCAGAGGGAAACTGGCATCCATACTGGTACAGCACCAGAGCCAATGCTGCTTTCAGCATGTAATACTGCCTTCTGGAAAGGAAAGTGAAGGCTGAGTTTTAGTCTTGACCTCAATGTAGCCTCTGAAAAGTTTGCTAACCTTTCTGGGCTTTGTTATCCATCTGTGGGCATAAAATAGGAGGCCTTTGAAACCATAAGGCCTATGGGTTTGGCGGGTTTTTTTTCTTACCATCAGTTACCTAGCACCCATGAGCATCCAAGCACTCCACAGACACCTTTCCTCTAATTCTCCTCACGGCTATGTGAGATGGGCACCCTGATCTTCAGGAGTCTGAGGCAGGGAAAAGTTAAGTAACTTACTCAAGGTCCCATGGACCACGATGCCAAGCTTGAACCAAGGTCTGTCTCACTCTAGAGCTGGCTGTTCATAGTCTACTGACTGTCTCCAGTCTCTTTTCAAGGAAGGGTTATTGGGTGCATGAGTTACTAGCCCTGGGGAGACTTGTTTTTCCTTGTCTGTAACATGAAACAACAGTGCCCACTTTACAGGGATGTAACGGGGCTCTGCCAGACAGTGCATCTTGCAGGTACTTCAAAAGCCACCAAGTGCTGCCTTCCTTCTCATAACCTTAATTCCTTGCCTGTCTTTCATGTGTGCTGTTACATTAAATGTGCTTTCCAAAAGAAGCATTCAAAACAGTTTCAGGGACTGTGGGCCAAACATTCGTTAATTCATTCAACAGCCATTTCCCAAGGCCTTGGTCTGTGTCAGGCATAGAAGATATGGTAATAGGAAAGTTTGGGGAACAAAAGTAACGACCTTCAGAGAAACCTTTTATAGCTCTCAGAGCTGCTTAATGGCCTTCAAGCCCTTCATCCAGCGCTCAGGTTACATGATCAGGCTACACAAAGAAGTCTTCAGATTTTTCCAGTTTCTTCTTTATGTGTCTCTTCCCTCCATTCAAATTGAACTCCTACATCTTCTCCCAAGTGCCTGAATTTTATCTCACCTGCACTTTGGTCCACAGTGGACTCTGGTTTGAAGGTTCACTAAGGCCCCCATCTTATGTTAGAGATACTCCCAGTTCTCCAGGCTGTGCTCAAAAGCCATCCCTCAAAGGAGAAGCCTGTTGTGACCACTCAACCAGAGTACTTCTTCCAAGCACTGTTTTTTTTTACCTGAGCTAAAGCCCACTTGTCAATCACTGCCTTGCAGGCATTAGCTGAGGGTTAGTTTCCCTGGTGTCTTCATTCCAGTCATTCCTAAAAACCAAGGACCATGTTTGTTGAACTCTGAGTCTCCCACAGTTCCTGCATTACGGTGGGTATGAGTTTAAATAGACTGACAACTGTGACAGGGAACATGGGAACAGAGAACAGGATTTTGTGTTGGAGAGAGAAGCTAAGCCATTGAATGGGTACAGCTCATACCCAGACCAGCCATCAGACAGGACAAATGCAGCCAACTTGGAAAGTGGTAATCACTTAGAAATGACTGAGGATGACAAGATACTTGAAGCAATTGCTCAGTTGCATTGGGAGAAAATAATATTTGCAAACTCTTGTAATGAGCCAAGTAGAAGATGGCCATGACTCCAGGGCAGAGAACATGGAGCCAGGATAATGAGTCAGGGCAAGAATGAGGCAGAAACCAGGAGAAGGAAAATCATTTTGCTCTGGGCCATGTGAGACTCCCAACTTGACCCTCAATGCAGAGAATTGTAAGTTAATATATCAGCATCCACTGAG
Organism: Macaca fascicularis; assembly: GCF_037993035.2. Classification (NCBI taxonomy): domain Eukaryota; kingdom Metazoa; phylum Chordata; class Mammalia; order Primates; family Cercopithecidae; genus Macaca; species Macaca fascicularis. Next base: position 55,434,441 of record NC_088395.1, read on the forward strand.
TCTGCTATACAATTATGTATTTATACTCATGTCAGCTATAAATAAATAGTTTTCATTTCCAGATGGGAGATGAAACATCCCTAGCCAATCCTGTATTATGAGTTGGAGGCATTGATGAATCACAGCTCTATACAGAGATCCAAGAAGGGAAACAGCCCCAAGGCCAGAGTGGGTGATTGTGAATAGGGAGCAACCTTAACCAGACACATCTCTACCTGCAAGTGCTGCTTTGTGCCACAGAAATGCAGGTCTGCACATGGGAGCTTCTCAGGGCATTCTAGAATGAAGGACCACCCTGTGCTGTCTCCAGAATTATCTTGAGAGTCCACTTTAGGGTCATCTGCCATGTATTGCAGACAAGAAAATGGAGGCTCAAAGAAGAAACACTCTGGGGCCAAGAGTACACAAGAAAATAGGAGCACAGCTAAGAGTAAGGCCCAAGTTTCTGATTCCCAGGTCTAAGCTCTTTCCACAAATGCAGGAAAAATCTGACTGTGTACTATTCAGGCAGCAGTTGCTATGCAGCAGGAATCTTCTCAGTGCCTTGAAAGGTTAGTTCTTGGACCAATCTCAGTGACCTTGGGTCAATTCAGAACTTACTCTCCTTGAGGATAGATTGGCCAAGCTTCCAAAGACTCCACCAAAACCTGGAGTTGTGTGGGGAGGAGCAACAGGAATGGAACTGAGACCTGGAGTGGAGCCTGAAGATGTTTATTGGCATGATCAGTCCTGGACCTGGGGGTAAGGAGTCAGTGCGCAGCAGGCCTGTGTTTTACGACAGCCTGGGAGGTGGTGCTCACACTTCCAGTAAGATTGCTTATGTTAGGGTCAAAGTTGGGCAATGAGGTACCTCCTGCACATTAGGTTAGGGGGTAACAGCCCTGGCGACAGATGTTCAGGAACTTCTTAAGCTGTGTCCCTACCTTCAAATGCCCAGTCTTTCCCGCATGCACTGTGCAGGTTAATGCTGATATGCAGCTCTGACATGGCCCTGCTCAGCTCAAGGCGCCTGTGACTCCTCATGTCCTCCACACAGTTTACCCTATCATCCCCTATGCTCTGACCCTGGCTACCTCTCTGCCTTTATCTCTCTTCTGCACCCTCACCCTGTTTTGTTTGCAAGTCAAATTGAACTCCTCAACCTCCCCCATCCGTTTCCAACTTCTGCCTCTGTGCCTTCTCTCCCTTCTTCTCTTGTTAGGAATACCCTCCTGCTTTCTATCATTTTCTCCTACCAGAATTGTGTCCCTCACGCAAGCACAGTTCTGTTCTTTTCTCCCCCATTCTTTTCCTTTTGTGGGCCCCGTCCAGATGGGGCTTTCTCTCTCCTTTGAGCTTCACAAAGACCTGGTTGGATGCCTCACTATAGGTTTTGAGTTACATTTAATATAGTTGCATCCTCTCTTTCTTTCTGCAGACTGTGAAGTCCTTTCAGGCAGGCAGCCACATGCAACACACAACAAAGCCCTCGTTCAGAGACACTGCTTATAAAAGTTAGTGATAAGAATATGGCTGTCAGTCTCTCAGTGTAGAAGGCGGTGTTTCAGGATTTCGGGACTTCTAAGCCATGCAACCAAGTGTCCATATCTGAAACAAAGTTCTCAAAGAAGGGTATTTGGGAGAGATGATAAAACAAGATTTCAGAAGGTGTATGGTCCTGCAATTAAATGTCTGTTTCCTACCAGCTGTGTGAACTTGGTAAGACACTCAACATCCCTGAGCCATCATCCTCGTCTGCATAATTGGGTAGAAAAACACCCATATAGGCCGGGCACTGTGGCTCATGGCTGTAATCCCAGCACTTTGAGAGGTTGAGGTGGGTGGATCACCTGAGGTCAGGAGTTCGAGGCCAGCCTGACCAACATGGTAAATCCCCGTCTCTACTAAATATACAAAAATTAGCCAGGCATGGTGGCATGTGCCTGTAGTCCCAGCTACTCAGGAGGCTGAGACAGGAGAAACACTTGAACCCGGGAGGTGGAGGTTGCAGTGAGCCAAGATTGTACCACTACACTCCAGCCTGGGCAACAGAGCAACTCCATCTCAAAAAAAAAAAAAAAAAAAAAAAGGAAAAAGAAAAAAAGAAAAGCAACAACAACAAAAAAACCCCACACATATATAGGGATAATAAGAGTTCTGAATTTCTTAACATAGAATAGTTCTTTTGGAGCTAAATTGCCTAGTGCTTCTCTGATCCATGCATGTATATGTGTTTTACATATAAGTGGACAAATACTTTTGGATCTCAGATATTTGACTGCTTTCCAAAAGTCTGCTTAATAATAACTCCTGGGAAATGTCATGAATCTAATCATTCCTCCACATGAGAGGACTTGCTCAAATTGCATGTAACTTGGAAGTAAAATATTACAATTGCAGCACATTAATGTTTAAGAAATATTTTAAGAATATATCATGTTACAGATACTCTGAGAAGGAAGAAATACATGGTGATGGCAAAACAGACAGTGTCCTGCAGGGGTCACAGTCTAGTGACAGGGACAGACAAATGCCCTTAGGGTCATAACATAGGAAAAAGGATGCCTGACCAAATTGGAGGTTGCCTGGCAATCCTGGGTAGAGATGGTGGTGGCCTGGACTAGTAGACTTAGTCTAGGCATGGAAAGAAGTATAGGGATTAAGAAGTCGCTAAGGAGGCAGACAGTGGAACGTATAAGGACAAGAATTGGATGTGTCTGTTGAATCCCCATCCCCTAGCTCCAGGTCTGGGACACAAGGGAACATGAAAACTCTGAGAAATGCAAAAGTTATCAGACTCAATGACTGATTGGATGTGGTATTTCAAAAAGCTGGGAGCTCCTGTATTCCTGGCATCCTCTGTGAGGTAGGTATTAGAGGAATAATTAACAACCACTTGTCAAGTTGAATGTTGCTGTTAATCCCACATGTATCAGTTGGGTATTAGTATGCGCCATGGCAGAGTCATGGGTAGGCTGCAGAGATAAAGAAGGTGGCCCAAGCATTAAGAGGCATATAAACATGGTGTGATGACGGTAAGACACTGGGTTTATAGAGCAAAAACCAAGTTGGGGTCCTAGCTCCACCACTAACTTCCTGCTTGATCTTGGATGCATCCCTCTGATTTTGTGAGCCTCAATTTCCTTATCTGTAAAACTATGTGACAGGGTCAATTTAATGTTTCCCAAGCTACTTCTGGTGGATACATCAGAATCACCTAGGGATTCTGACTTGACAAGCCTGGGGATCCCAGGCTCTTGAGGAAAATCTGATGCGTGGCCAGGTTTGGTAGCCATGGCTCTAGATGGCTTCTCAGGGACCTTCCAGGGCTAGGGCTGTGATATAGATTTACCCCAGCCATGGGAAGTTTTCCTTAAATCAGGACATCCTTTTAGCAACTATTGAAGTTAGTAACTTACGTATCTGCAAAAAGAAAAGAAATTTGCTTCAGCAACCCTAGCACAGAGATTTTAAAGGGCCTCAGTAGCTTTTGACTGCTTCACTAGTAGCTTTCTCTTTGGAAATAAATGCATCTTTAATATAATTTCTGGGTGACAATCCTTTAAAGCAAGTAGATTAGCAGAGGAGAGAACTATCAGTCAGCGACTTGTTCAAAAAAGTCATGTCTATTTTGCTTTCTCTGCTTTCAAACCTGCTCCATAGAAAGTAAAACCTGGGGAGAAAGGCTCAAGGCACTGGTCGAAATCTGGTTCCTGGGATGAGCAGCCGCTAGGAGCTTGTGTGTGCATACAACCATCCTCTTTTGCTTCCCCAGACTAGCACCAAATCTAAGGGATGACTTCTCTTTTCACTTGTTTGATTTACCAGTGATCTCACCCAATGTCTACCCTAGATCAAATGAATAATTCAGATGCAAATATCCTTCAATCATTTACTGATTCAATAAGCATATACAACATGCATTCCATAAGGTTCTTTTCTTTTTTTTTTTTTTAAGGAACTTATTTATTTATTTACTTTATTTTAATTTTATTTTTTGAGATAGAGTTTCACTTTTGTCACCCAGGCTGGAGTGCAATGGCATGATCTTAGCTTACTGCAACATCCATCTCCCAGGTTAAAGCGATTCTCCTGCCTCAGCATGTCAAGTAGCTGAGATTACAGGCGCCCGCCACCACGCCTGGCTAATTTTTGTATTTTTAGTAGGAATGGGGTTTCACCATATTGGCCAGGCTGGTCTCGAACTCCTGACCTCAGGTGATTCACCTGCCTCGGCCTCCCAAAGTGCTGGGATTACAGGCGTGAGCCACAGTGGCCAGCCGCATTCCATAAGGTTTCTATCACGTGCTAAAGTTTTCCTTGATACGAAATAGTTCTCAGCTTCTCCATCTTCACAACAGTCAGCCCAGTGTTGTTATCCTCAGCAGTTGTCGACTTTTTTTTTTTGCATGAATTAATATTATTTCCTGACTACGGGTTACCAGAGTAGGTAAGTTTGTTTCCCAAGAGAATTGCCAAATGGCAGTGGGGTTTAAGAGGATAGGAACAGCATTTCCGATATGCAGGCGATATGGGCCATGCCAAGACTGCATGTCTAGCACTGCCCCTGGAATTCCTTCAGCACTAGACTGCATCAGAAGACATATGAAATAGGGGCAAAGATGAACTGTGCTGATAATGGTGATAATAACTTGTGAGGCTGGAGCTAGATCTTTCTAAATGGAAGGGAAAGAAATAGACCAGATTGAGCACCAACTGTGTACCAGGTGATAAAACATTTTGATGCTTATTTTCCTAGTTGATTCTTTTTTTCAGTTTTTATTTTTGTCTTTAAATTTTTACTGTAAATTGACAATTTATAATTGTATATATTTATGGGGTACAAAGTGATGTTATAATTTATTAATACAATGTGAAATAATTAAATCAAACTAGGTAACATATCCATCACCTCAAATGCTTAAGATTTCTTGTGGTGACAGCATTTGAAATTTACACTCAGTAATTTTGAAATGTAGAAAACTCCATTATTAGCTATATTAACCATGTTGTACAATAAATCTCAAAGAGAAATATTCTTCCCATCTAACTGATAATCCATACCCTTTAAGCTATGATTATCTCTTTTTTACACTTGAGGACATTAGGTATGTATGCATTTAGAGTTAACAAGCGAAGAGCAAATAAGGTGGCAGCCAGATGATTGACAAAAAGCTTGCTTTATGACAGTAGAGGCAAGCAAAAGAGTGGACAGGACCCAGAGGATCTTTAGGGGTGCAGCTTGTGCTGCCATGATGCCTAGTAGAAGACACTGCAAACCCATCCAGGCAGTACAGCCAAGCTTTCCAACATGTTGCAAAGTTGAATAACAGGGTAATTGTGGAAGAATATATTTCCCCAAAAGGATCATTTTGTCATACTCACATAAAGAGGTAAAGTCTATTTCCTCTCCTCTTGAACTTGGGTGGCCTGTGACCCCTGCAACTGAGAGAGTACCCAGGAGATAGTGCTAAGTGACTTCTTAAACTAGGTCATCAAAAAGGTACAGTTTCTTCTCGGTTCTTTCCCTCTTTTTCTTGGAATGCTCACCCTGAAAACCAGCCACCAAGTTACGAGGAAGCTCAGGCTACATGAAGAGAACATATGAGTGTTGCAATCAACAGCCCTAGCACAGGTCTCAGGTGGCAGCCAATATTTACTAGCAGACATGTGATTGAGTGAGCTTTCAGATGATCCTAGCCTCCTGCCTTTAAGCAACCCCAGTGGAATCCAAGAGGAGCAGAGATTAGCTATTCCTAGAAAGCTCTGCCCGAATTCCATATTTGATAGCGTTGTCACTGTTTCAATCCACTACATTTGGTGTGATGGTCAATACTGAGTGTCAACTTGATTGGATTGAAGGATGCGAAGTATTGTTCCTGTGTGTGTCTGTAAGGGTGTTGCCAGGGAGATTAACATTTGAGTTACTGTGAATGGGCTGGGAAAGGCAGACTCACCTTCAATCTGGGTGGGCACAATCAAATCAGCTGCCAGCGTTCCCAGAATAAAAGCAGATAGAAGAACGTAAAAAGTCTAGACTGCTTTAGTCTTTTGGTATACATCTTTCTCCCATTCTGGATGCTTCCTGCCCTAGAAGATCACACCCCAAGTTCTTCAGCCTTGGGACTTGGACTGGCTTCCTTGCTCCTCAGCTTGCAGATGGCCTATTGTGGGACCTCACCTTGTGATCATGTGAGTCAATACTCCTTAATAAACTCCCATTTATATATACATCTATCCTATTAGTTCTGTCCCTCTAGAGAACACTGAATAATACATTTGGGATTCTTTATTATGCAGCCATGTTAACTGTAACAGGAACTAATACTTGTGTTTATGTTCTTTACTGTAAATTTAGTTAATCCCTTCCATTTATATCTACTCCCTAGCCCTTTCACCAGTCCTCTTCACTATTACATAGGCTGTGTTGGAAGTAATTAAATTTGTTACTTAGTCCATAATTTGGAGGATAATAAAGTGGCCTAGGACAACACTAGAAGTGGAATGGGCATCACCTGAATGTCTTGGATTAATAGCCATTTTTGCTGAAAAGGTGTGCCATGCTAAGTGGAAGTATTATTGCTCTTGTGTGTATGAGAAAGTGAGCAGATGTAGACTTCAGGCAGCCAAGAAGTAGACTGTAGTGGACATCTGTGGGGTTTGTTTGCCCAATATCTATACCCCCACCCCCTTTCCTTAATGCAGTCTTAGTGGGACAGTCAAATGAAGTGCTGGAACTCCTCTGGCCAGAGGGAGGGCCAATAACACAAGTGGGGACAAGCAGACTGTCTTCCTTGGAATTTGAATTTTCATTAAAGTAACTTGAGAACTTAAAATGGCTGTAACTGATTCATGCCATCAACCTAGATTTTGGTTCTGTAAGCTGTCTCACAGCCTTGCATTATACTTCCTTTTGCTTTGGTTAGTCAGAATTAGTTTTTACTGTTTGAAATCAGAGGCCCTAGCTGAAGTCTTGTTTTAGAAAGATTGCTTATGGCATGGATGTGGAGGCTGGGTTGGAGGCTGAGAGGCTGGGCCCAAGACTGTGTATGAGGAGGCTGGTGTACCTAGTTATACAAGTAAGGGAAGGCAAAACCTGAACCGGGCAAAACCTGAACAGGACGGAGGGAAGAGACTGAGTCAATGAGGTAGAATCCGGAAGAAAAGGGTGCTTTTTGGAGGTGGAGGAGGGAATGAGGTGAGAAAGAGGGAGTTGTCCAGGGTGGACATTAGGAAGGGGATGGGATTAGGGCCTCATCAAGGGGAGAAACTGTGCTTGGATTATTTACAAGGCATTCAAACAGAGTAAGTCCAGAGGTGAGAAATCTGGGCTGACCACAGGAGCAGAGAGGGCTCTCATTAGTATGTGAATAGAGACTGAGGCCTGAAAGTGGGCAAGATCACCTATGAGAGAAGAGAGGGTGAGAGAAAGGAAGAGGACTTAAGACCAGGAGGAGAGGTTTCAAGATGATTGACTAGGGACATGACAGTTCTCCTCAGAAAGAAGATCAAAGTTACTGTGAATTGACAACTTTTGAATGGAAAATAGAGGAAAGAGAGCCAGGACCTTTAGGAGCACCCATGGGAAGAAGCTGGAGCTCAGAAAATGAAAGCAGCAAGAGTGACTGAGATCCATCCCTGAGGATCTCAGAGCCCTGTGGACAGGGTAAGTGGGAGTGCTTCTCTGCTCCCCTCACCCCTCTGGCAATCTGCTGACTGTCAAAGTCCCTCTGCCCCAAAGCCCCACTGCTGGCTAGTGCCACTGCACCACCAGATCACCTGCAAACATACCCCATTACCCATTGCCCATGGTAAACCAACAAGTATCTGAGACAAGTCTCAATCGGCTTAGAAGTTTATTTTGCCAAGGTTAAGGATGTGACTGGGAGAGAGATCTGTGCTTTTTTCCAAAGATGATTTTGAGGGCTTCAGTATTTAAAGGGGAAAAGCAAGCTGGAAGGGAAAAGGAGAGTATGGTAGTTCACATGTTGCAAGAGAAAAGGAGCAGGTAAAGGAATAGTCAATTATATTTTAATCTTGAGCTCAGTAAATCAGCACTTTACATAGGATAAGGTGAACACAGAGTATCCACCTTTTATTTGTAGCTATCTGCTTAGGAACAAAAGGAAAGGTAGTTTCTTGCATGACTCAGCTTTCAGCTTTTTTTTTTTTTTTTTCTTTTGGTGCAGTGAATCGGGGCCCCAGGTTTTAATTTTTCTTTCACATCATTCTGACTTTGACAAGCACAGGAAACCGATAGTTCCCCAGGGACATGTGGCCCCCTGGAGATCTAATCCTTAATGCAGTCTGCCCTGAAGGGAGGGGGTCCCCCTTGGGACAAAGAAAATGCAGACACAGCACAAACTGCTGAAGGGGGCAGCACCGATGCCCAGGAATGGGCCTCGAGAGGGTGTCATCTCCCACACACACCAGTCCCACTGGCCAACACCCCTCCCCACCCACCACCAATAATGCCCACCACATCCCTCCTCCAACACCTCTTCCTTCCCCCTCAACACCTCCCTCTGCTAACACCTGTCCCCCTCTCCCCCTACACCACCTCTCTCTGCAACATCCCTGCACCACCCTCCCTACCCTGCTCCCAACACACAGTTTCCGAGTGAGTGGCGGTTCTTCTCACAAGAGTCCCAGTGTGCATGCACTAAAAGAAAATGCTTTTTGTGTTTTTCCAGTGGCCCCACCCTAGCTGAAAGTGAGTCTGTGCCTGCTAAGGCTTTCTAGAAGGGCAGGGCCTAAGTTCCCACCCTACACAGAGCAGCAGCATCCCGGCAACAAAGTTCAGACTATGGAGTTGCCTGTCCTGGACTAGGGGAAGAGGCTCTGCCCCATCCCCATTCTAGTGGTAACCATTAGAGAGCAGGATCTAAGGCCCACAGCCACACTATGGCAGGAACAAAAGGACAAAGCCTTTATAAATAGAAGGTCGTGAGTCCTGCAACTGGGGCTTAAGAGGGAAGTGAATAGTGTTTCTGCTGGCCCAGGAAAAGGAGTTGGTGCACATCTTCCCCCACATTCCTTCCCACCGCCCCCCACCATCCCGAGACTTTCAGCACACCCCAATACAATTTCTTTCTGCTGTCCCTGTCAGGGCAGGTGCATCCACTGGGCACCATACTGGTTCTCACTCTTTTGCTCCTTCTACTGCACTGCATCATGAACTGCACTACCAAAAAATATACATGGCTACAATAAGGAGAATCTGAGAATGCTTCTCCACAGAACCTAACCACAACAAACGAGCCCATATGGCTAAAGAGAATAAACAGCTTTGGCCCCATGAAAGCACCTGGAAATGAAGCCAATCAGTCTTACACAGCATATACCACAGTCATACCTTGAAGGGAAAAAAAAAGAATTAAAAAACTAAAAGGCCCCATTCAAATGATAGCAAATTCAAAAATAAGAAGCAATAGCTCCCTCAAATGAGAAGGAATCAGTGCAAGAACTCTGACAGTAAAACATCCAGTTTTGACACCTCCAAAGGCTCACACTGGCTCCCTAGCAATGGATCCTAACCAGAATGAAATGTCTGAAATGACAGATAAAGAATTCAAAATATGGATTGTGGATCCTGTTCCAAGATGGCCGAATAGGAACAGCTCTGGTCTGCAGCTCCCAGCATGATTGATGCAGAAGATGGGTGATTTCTGCATTTCCAACTGAGGTACCTGGATCATCTCATGGAACTGGTTGGACACTGAGTGGAGCCCATGGAGGGTGAGCTGAAGCAGGGTAGGGCGTCACCTCACCCAGGAAGCACAAGGAGTCAGGAGATTTCCCTTTCCTAGCCAAGGGAAGCCGTGACAGACTGTACCTGAAAAAACAGGACATTCCTGCCCACATACTGCACTTTTTCCATGGTCTTAGCAACTGGCAGACCAGGAGACATTTTCCTATGCCTGGCTCATTGGGTCCCATGCCCACAGAGCCTTGCTCACTGCTACCACAGCAGTCTGAGATTGACCTGCAAGGCTACACACTGGTTGGGGGAGGGGCGTCCACCATTCCTGAGGCTTGAGTAGGTAAACAAAGCAGCAGGGAAGCTCGAACTGGGCAGAGCCCACTGCAGCTTAGCAAGGCCTACTGCCTCTATGGACTCCACTTCTGTAGGCAGGGCATAGCTGAACAAAAGGCAGCAGAAACTTCTGCAGACTTAAACGTCCCTGTCTGACAGCTCTGAAGAGAGCAGTGGTTCTCCCAGCACAGCATTGGAGCTCTGAGAACACACAGACTGCCTCCTCAAGTGGGTCACTGACCCCATGTAGCCTAACTGGGAGACACCTCCCAGTAAGGGCCAGACTGATGCCTCATACAGGTGGATGTTCTTCTGGGACAAAGCTTCCAGGGGAAGGATGAGGCAGCAATATTTGCTGTTCTGCAATATTTGCTGTTCTACAGCCTCCACTGGTGATACCCAGGCAAACAGGATCTGCAGTGGACCTCCAGCAAACTCCAACAGACCTGCCGCTGAGGGACCTGACTGTCAGAAGGAAAACTAACACACAGAAAGGAATAGTATTGACACCAACAAAAAGGACATCTACACAAAAACCCCATCTGTAGGTCACCAACATCAAAGACCAAAGGTAGATAAAACCACAAAGATGGGGAGAAACCAGAGCAGAAAAGCTGAAAATTCTAGAAACCAGAGCACCTCTTCTCCTCCAAAAGATTGCAGCTCCTTGCCAGCAACAGAACAAAGCTGGACGGAGAATGACTTTGACAATTTGACAGAAGTAGGCTTTAGAAGGTTGGTAATAACAAACTTCTCCAAGCTAAAGGAGCATGTTCTAACCCATTGCAAGGAAGTTAAAAACTTTGGAAAAAGATTAGACAAATGGCTAAAAAGAATAAACAGTGTAGAGAAGGCCTTAAATGACCTGATGGAGCTGAAAACCATGGCACAAGAACTTTGTGGTACATGCACAAGCTTCAATAGCCAATTCGATCAAGTGGAAGAAAGGGTATCAGTGATTGAAGATAAAATTAATGAAATAAAGTGAGAAGGCAAGGTTAGAGAAAAAAAGAATAAAAAGAAAAGAACAAAGCCTCCAAGAAATATGGGACTATGTGAAAAGACCAAATCTACATTTGATTGGTGTACCTGAAAGTGATGGGGAGAATGGTACCAAGTTGGAAAACACTCTTCAGGATATTATCCAGGAGAACTTTTTCAAACTTGCAAGGCAGACAAACATTCAAATGCAAGAAATACAGAGAACACCACAAAGATACTCCTCAGGAAGAGCAACCCCAAGACACATAATGTTCAGATTCATCAAGGTTGAAAAGAAGGAGAAAATGTTAAGGGCAGCCAGAGAGAAAGGTTGGGTTACCCACAAAGGGAAGCCCATCAGACTAACAGTGGATCTCTCAGCAGAAACCCTACAAGCCAGAAGAGTGTGGGCAAATATTCAACATTCTTAAAGAAAAGAATTTTCAACCCAGAATTTCATATCCACCCAAACTAAGCTTCATAAATAAATGAGAAATAAAATCCTTTACAGACAAGCAAATGCTGAGAGATTTTGTCATCACCAGGCCTGCCTTACAAGAGCTATTAAAGGAAACACTAAACATGGAAAGGAACGACAAGTACCAACCACTGCAAAAACATGCCAAATTGTAAAGACCATCAATGCTATGAAGAAACTGCATCAATTAATGGACAAAATAACCAGCTAAAATCATAACGATGGGATCAAATTCACGAATAACATTATTAACCTTAAATGTAAATGGGCTAAAAGTCCCAATTAAAAGACACAAACTGGCAAATTGGATAGAGTCAAGACCCATCAGTGTGCTGCATTTGGGAGACCCATCTCACCTGCAGAGACACACACAGGCTCAAAATAAAGGGATGGAGGAAGATCCACCAAGCAAATGGAAAACAAAACAAAATAAAAAAGCAGGAGTTGCAATTGTAGTCTCTGATAAAACTTTAAACCAACAAAGATCAAAAGAGACAAGACCATTACATAATGGTAAAGGGATCAATTCAACAAGAAGAGCTAACTATCCTAAAAATATATGCACCCAATACAGAAGCACTCAGATCCATAAAGCAAGTCCTTAGAGACCTACAAAGAGACTTAGACTCCCACACGATAATAATGGGAGAATTTAACACCCCACTGTCAATATTAGACAGATCAACGAGTCAGAAGGTTAACAAGGATATACAGGAATTGAACTCAGTTCTGCACCAAGCTGACATAATAAGACATCTACAGAACTCTCCACCCCAAATCAACAGAGAATATACATTCTTCTCAGCACCACATCTCAGTTATTCTAAAATTGACCACATAATTGGAAGTAAAGCACTCCCCAGCAAATGTAAAAGAACAGAAATCACAACAAACTATCTCTCAAAGCACAGTGCAATCAAATTAGGACTCAGGATTAAGAAACTCACCAAAAACCACACAACTACAGGGAAACTGAATAACCTACTCCTGAATGACTACTGGGTAAATAACGAAATGAAGGCAGAAAAAAAGATGTTCCTTGAAACCAATGAGATAAAAGACACAATGTACCAGAGTCTCTGGGACATATTTAAAGCAGTGTGTAGAGGGAAATTTATAGAACTAAATGCCCACAAGAGGAAACAGGAAAGATCTAAAATTGACACCCTAACATCACAATTAAAAGAACTAGAGAAGGAAGAGCAGACAAATTCAAAAGCTAGCAGAAGGCAAGAAATAACTAAGATCAGAGCAGAACTGAAGGAGATAGAGACACAAAAAATCCTTCAAAAAATCAATGAATCTAGGATCTGGCTTTTTGAAAAAATAAACAAAATTGATAGACCAGTAGCCAGACTAATAATGAAGAAAATATAAAAATCAAATAGATGAAATAACAAATGATAAAGGGGATATCACCACCAATCCCACAGAAACACAAACTACCATCAGAGAATACTGTGAACACCTCTATGCAAATAAACTAGAAAATCTGGAGGAAATGGATGAATTCTTGGACACACACACCCTCCCAAGACAAAACCAGGAAAAGTTGAATCTCTTAATAGACCAATAACTGCAATTATTGCTTTAATTAAGGCAATAATTAATAGCTTTCCAACTAAAAAAAGTCCAGAACCAGATGGATTCACAGCTGCATTCTACCAGAGGTACAGAGAGGAGCTGGTAACATTCCTTCTGAAACTATTCCAATCAATAGAAAAAGAGGGAATCCTCCGTAACTCATTTTATGAGGCCAGCATCATTAGATACCAAAGCCTGACTGAGATACAACAAAAAAAGAGAATTTTAGACCAATATCACTGATGAACACTGACGCAAAAATCCTCAATAAAATACTGGCAAACTGAATCCAGCAGCATATCAGAAAGCTTATTCACCACGATCAAGTGGGCTTCATCCCTGGGATGCAAGGCTGGTTCAACATACACAAATCAATAAATGTAATCCATCACATAAACAGAACCAACGACAAAAAACACATGATTATCTCAATAGATGCAGAAAAGGCCTTTGACAAAATTCAACAGCCCTTCATGCTGAAAACTCTAAATAAACTAGGTATCGATGGAATGTATCTCAAAATAATAAAAGCTATTTATGACAAACCCACAGCCAGTATCATACTGAATGGGCAAAAACTGGAAGCATTCCCTTTGAAAACCGACACAAGACAAGGATGCCCTCTCTCACCACTCCTATTCAATACAGTGTTGGAATTTCTGGCCAGGGTAATCAGGCAAGAGAAATAAAGGGTATTCAATTAGGAAAAGAGGAAGACAAATTGTCCCTGTTTGCAGATGACATGATTGTATATTTAGAAGACCCCTCATCTCATACCCAAATCTCCTTAAGCTGATAAGAAACTTCAGCAAAGTCTCGGGATATAAAATCAATGTGCAAAAATCACAAGCATTCCTATGCACCAATAAGACAAACAGAGAGCCAAATCATGAGTGAAGTCCCATTCACAATAGCTACAAAGAGAATAAAATACCTAGGAATACAACTTACAAGGGATGTCAAGGACCTCTTCAAAGAGAACTACAAACCACTGCTCAACGAAATAAAAGAGGACACAAACAAATGGAAGAACATTCCATGCTCATGGATAGGAAGAATTGATATCCTGAAAATGGCCATACTGCCCAAGGTACTTTATAGAGTCAGTGCCATCACCATCAAGCTACCAATGGCTTTCTTCACTGAATTGGAAGAAACTACTCTAAAGTTCATATGGAACCAAAAAAGAGCCCGCATTGCCAAAACAATCCAAAGCCAAAGGAATAAAGCTGGAGGCATCACACTACCTGATCTCAAACTATACTACAATGCTACAGTAACCAAAACAGCATGGTATTGGTACCAACACAGGTATATAGACCAGTGGAATAGAACAGAAGCCTCAGAAATAACACCATACATTGCCAAGACCAGCTTGGTCATGGAGACCCCAACCCAGCAGCACTAGAGGAATAAAGATACAGACACAGAAATAGAGTGCAAAGTGGGATCAGGGGGCTAACAGCCTTCAGAGTTGAGAGACTCGAACAGAGTTTGACCCACATATTTATTGATAGTAAGCCTGTGATAAACATTGCTTCTGCAGTTTATAGATTAACTAAAAGTATTCTTTACGGAGAACAAAGGGACAGGCTCTGGCTTGTTATCTGCAGCAGGAACATGTCTTTAAAGCACAGATCACTCATGCCATTGTTTGTGGTTTAGGAATGCCTTAAATGGTTTTCCACCATGGGTGGGCCAGGTGTTTCTTGCCCTCATTTCGGTAAACCAGCAACCTCCATTGTGTGCATCATAGCCATTACGAGCATATCACAGAGCTGCTGAGATCTCGTTTATGGCCAGTTTCTCATGGCCTGTTTAGAGCCAGGCTTGGAGCCTGTTCCCAGCAACACATCTGCAACCATCTGATCTTTGACAAACCTGACAAAAACAAGAAATGGGGAAAGGATTCCTTATTTAATAAATGGTGCTGGGAAAACTGGCTAGCCACATGTGGAAAGCTGAAACTGGATCCCTTCCTTTCACCCTATACAAAAATTAATTCAAGCTGTATTAAACAATTAAATGTTAGACTTAAAACCATAAAAACCCTAGAAGAAAACCTAAGCAATAGCATTCAGGACATAGGCATGGGCAAAGACTTCATGACTAAAACACCGAAAGCAATGACAACAAAAGCCAAAATTGACAAATGGGATCTATTAAACTAAAGAGCTTCTGCACAGCAAAAGAAACTACCATCAGAGTGAACAGGCAACCCACAGAATGGGAGAAAATTTTTGCAATCTATCCATCTGACAGGAATCTACAAAGAACTTAAACAAATTTACAAGAGAAAACAACCCCATCAGAAAGTGGGCAAAGGATATGAACAGACACTTCTCAAAAGAAGACATCTGTGCAGCCAACAGACATGAAAAAATGCTCGTCATCACTGGTCATCAGAGAAATGCAAATCAAAACCACAATGAGATACCATCTCACACCGGTTAGAATGGCAAACATTAAAAAGTCAGGGCACAACAGATGCTGGGGAGGATGTGAAGTAATAGGAATGCTTTTACACTGTTGGTGGGACTGGAAACTAGTTCAACCATTGTAGAAGACAGTGTGACAATTCCTCAAGGGTCTAGAACTAGAAATACCATTTGACCCAGTGATCCCATTACTGGGTATGTACCCAAAGGAGTATAAATCATTCTACTATAAAGACACATGCACACGTATGTTTATTGCAACACTATTCACCATAAGAAAGACTTGGAACCAACCCAAATGTCCATCAATGATAGACTGGGTTCAGAAAATGTGGCACATATACACCCCAGAATACTATACAGCCATAAAAAAGATGAGTTCATGTCCTTTACAGGAACGTGGATGAAGCTGGAAACCATTATTCTGAGCAAACCATCACAAGGACAGAAAACCAAACACTGCATGTTCTCACTCATAGGTGGGAATTGAACAATGAGAACATTTGGACACAGGGTGGGGAACATCACACACTGGGGCCTGTCATGCGGTGGGGGGCCGGGAAAGGGATAGCATTAGGAGAAATACCTAATATAAATGACAAGTTGATGGGTGCAGCACACCAATATGGCACATGCATAGCTATGTAACAAACCTGCACATTGTGCACATGTACCCTAGAACTTAAAGTATAATAATAATTAAAACAAAATATGGATTGCAAGGAAACTCAATGCGATCCAAGAGAAAGTTGAAATCCAATACAAAGAAACCAGGAAATGATCCAGGATATGAAAGACTATGAATGCATAAAAAGTATTAGACAAAATCAACATCCTTTCATAAAAACTCAAACTAGGCATTGAAGAAGCATGCCTCAAAATATTAAGAGCCATCTATGACAAACCCACAGTCAACGTTATACTGAACCAGCAAAAGTTAGAAGTATTCTGGAGCAAGTTAGAAGAACTGGAGCAAGTAAGAAGAACTGGAGCAAGACAAAGATATCCACTTTCCCCACTCCTATTCAGAACTGTACTGGAAGTGCAAGCCACAGCAATCAGACAAGCAAAAGAAATTAAAGGCATCCAAATTGGAAAAGAGGAAGTTGAATGAACTCTGTTTAGGTTGATATAATTCTATACCTAAAAATCTCTAAAGATTTCTCCAAAAGGGCTTTTAGACCTGATAAATGACTTCAGCAATGTTTCAATATATGAAATCAATGTACAGAAAATCAGTGGCATTTCTATACACCAATAATGTTCAACCTGAGAAACAAATCAAGAATGAAATTCCACTTACAATAGCCTCCTTCCTTTCCCTCCTGCAAAATATCTAGAAATACATCTAACCAAGGAGGTGAAAGAAGAACTCTAAGACAAGAAGAACTATTAAACACTGATAAAGGAAATCATAGATGACACAAACTAATGGAAAAATATTCCATACTCATGGATTGGAAGAATCAAGATCATTAAAATGCCTATATTACCCAAAGCAATCTTCAGATTTAATGTAATTCTTAGCAAACTACAGACAACATTTATCACAGAGTTAGAAAAAGTCTATTCTAAAATTTATATGAAACCAAAAAGCCTGACTTGTCAGAGCAATCCTAAGCAAAAATAACAGAGTACAGGCATCACATTACTTGATTTCAAACTATACTACAAGGATATAGTAACCGAAACAGCATGGTACTGGTACAAAAATAGACACATAGATCAATGGAATAGAATAGAGAACCCAGAAATGAAGCCACACACTTACTCCAACTGATTTTTGACAAAGTTGACAAAAATAAACAATGGGAAAAGGATATCCTATTCAGTAAATGATGCTTGGATAACTAACTAACTGTATGGAGAAGATTGAAACTGGACCCCTTCCTTTCACTGTATACAAAAATAAACTCAAGATGGATTAAAGACTTAAATGTAAGGTCACTACCTATGAAAATCTTGGAAGAAAACCTAGGAAAATTTCTTCTGGACATTGGCTTAGGCAAATAGTTGATGACTAAGACTTCAAAAGCAAATGCAACAAAACAAAAAGTTGTTAAGTGACAGTTAAATGAAAGAGCTTCTGCACAGCAAAAGAAACTATCAAAAGAGTAAACAGACAACTTACAGAATAGGAGAAAATTTTTGCAAACTATGCATCTGATAAAGTACAAATATCCAGAATCTGTAAGTAATTAAAATCAATAAGAAAAGGACAAACAACACCATTAAAAAGTGGGTAAAGGACATGGACAGACACTTCTCAAAAGAAGTCATACAAGTAGCCAACAAACATGAAAAATTTTTCAACATCACTGATCATCAGAGAATTGTAAACTAAAACCACAATGAGATGCCATCTCACACCAGTCAGAATGGTTATTATTAAAAAGCAAAAAAATAATGTGGAGAGAAAGGAATGCTTATAGACTGTTAGTGGGAATGTAAACTAGTGTAGCCACTATGAAAAACAGTATGGAGATTTCTCAAAAAACTAAAAATAGAACTACCATATTATCCAGCATTCCCACTACTGGATATTTATCCAAATGGAATGAAATCAGTGTATCAAAAAGATACCTGCACTTGTTTGTTTATTGAAGTACTATTCACAATAGCCAAGATGTGGAACCAGTGTAAGTGTCCATCAATGGACAAATGGACAAAGAATATATGGTACATATTCACAATAAAATACTATTCTCCTAAAAGGACATATGCATTCACTATGATGTGTTATGTCTTTGTCTGTCTTTGCCTCTCTGCATGTCTGTTTCAATGTCATCTCCCACACATAACTACATATGTCTTCTATATGTTGGTTGGCCTTACAGAGAATAATCACTCTGTAAAAACTGAGCTGTGCAGCAAGCACTTTGTGAATTAATTCTGGACCTGTTTTCAAGGTGAACATTACCTGGTTAGTGTTCCATGAGTTCTGTTTACATTGTTTACATTGTTCCAATAGTTCTGTTTTGAATTCTGCTGTTACATTTTTAATTTTTGAAATGTTAAGTGACTTTTTCCCCAAAATATGATAATGTGACTTTTCTTCATTGTAAAAGAGATATCGGTTACCAACTTTTATGAAGGGAGGGAGATTTGTTAATTAAAATTCTCTGATGCCTTCTAAGGACAGCTGGTGGGTCTGTGGGAGGATACAAATAGGGGGCTAAGACTAACTCAAAGTGCCATCATGGTGAAACTGGATGCAGATGGCAGCTGGAGACAGGAGGCTGTGCAGGTCCCCAGGGAGATGAGAGAAGCAGGTGGGGTGAGAGCAGGTGTCCTCAGGATTAGGAGGGAAATGGAATGTCAGTCAACAGAGAGGAACTTTAGGAAAATGCAGTGTTGTGCATGTGGAGGCTTTATTCACTTTTCTATTGCACTCCCTCTGTCAGGCACTATACTGATAGCTTTATGCATTGATTACAGCAGTCAGTCATCTTAACAACCCCACCAGGCAGTTGCTATCATTTCTTTCCTTTTACAGATGAGAAAACTGACTCACAGACCTTAGGAGTCATGCTAAAGTTTATAAAATAAAAAAAAAAAAATGGAGAATTTGAAGAGAGAAAAGACATGTGACTTGCTCTAGAAGAATAACTTTAGAGAAGGGCAGAAAATTTTCTCTAAGGGAGTTATTTTGTTTAACTACCTGATTGAGGTATGACTGACAAACTCACTAAGTTGAAGGAAGTTTTGAAGTATAGCCAGGAAGTGGGTGATGGCCATACTCTTCTCCATGCACCCTCAAAGAGTCCCAAGTTGACCTCAGTGTGCAAGTTATTTTCTTTTTAATTCCACAATACAATGCATATATTACACAACACTTGGGCTCCACTTTATTCTATCTTCCAGAGCTTTCTTGTTGTCCTCCTCTCCTCATATAACTCTTTTTTTTTTTTTTTTTTTTTTTTTTTTTTTGAGACAGAGTCTCGCTTTGTCGCCCAGGCTGGAGTGCAGTGGCCAGATCTCAGCTCACTGCAAGCTCCGCCTCCCGGGTTTACACCATTCTCCTGCCTCAGCCTCCCGAGTAGCTGGGACTACAGGTGCCCACCACCTCGCCTGGCTAGTTTTTTTTTTGTATTTTTAGTAGAGACGGGGTTTCACCATATTAGCCAGGATGGTCTCGATCTCCTGACCTCATGATCCGCCCATCTCGGCCTCCCAAAGTGCTGGGATTACAGGCTTGAGCCACCGCGCCTGACCTCCTCATATAACTTAAGTAAGGGAGGCTGGTCAGGGGACAATTCCCTGGAGAGACAGAAATGTCCCTGACCTCTACAATTAAGGTTTTCTTCTTCCCTGACATTTTGTCTATTGGAGTAAGCCCTCTGCATGGACACTGCTCGGCTCCTCCTGCCAACTTTGGCCCCAGCAATTTGACAAACATGCATGGACATCTCTGAACCCCAGGGATTAACAAAGCTTAGGTGGGGGGACGGAGCAAGATGGCTGAATAGGAACAGCTCCAGTCTCCAGCTCCCAGTGTGAACAACACAGAAGACAGGTGATTTCTGCATTTTCAACCGAGGTACCGGGTTCATCTCACTAGGGAGTGCCAGACAATCGGTGCTGGTCAGCTGCTGCAGCCTGAATAGCGAGAGCTGAAGCAGAGCGAGGCATCACCTCACCTGGCAAGTGCAAGGGGGAAGGGAATCCCTTTTCCTAGCCAGGGGAACTGAGACACACAACACCTGGAAAATCGGGTAACTCACATCTCAATACTGTGCTTTACCAAGGGTCTTAGCAAATGGCACACCAGGAGATTATATCCCACACCTGGCTGGGAGGGTCCCACGCCCGCGGAGCCTCCCTCATTGCTACCACAGCAGTCTGCAATCTAATGGCAAGGCAGCAGCGAGGCTGGGGGAGGGGCGCCCACCATTGCTGAGGCTTAAGTAGGTAAAGCCACTGGGAAGCTCCAACTGGGTGGAGCCCACAGCAGCTCAAGGAGGCCTGCCTATCTCTGTAGACTCCACCTTTGGGGACAGGGCACTGCTAAACAAAAAGCAGCAGAAACCTCTGCAGACACAAACGACCCTGTCTGACCGCTTTGAAGAGAGCAGTGGATCTCCCAACATGGAGGTTGAGATCTGAGAACCGACAGGCTGCCTGCTTGGATGGGTCCGTGACCCGAGGGGCCTAACTGGGAGACATCCCCCACTAGGGGAAGACTGACACCCCACACCTCACACGGTGGAGTACACCCCTGAGATGAAGCTTCCAAAGCAAGAATCAGACAGGTACACTTGCTGTTCAGCAATATTCTATCTTCTACAGCTTCTGCTGCTGATACCCAGGCAAGCAGGGTCTGGAGTGGACCTCAAGCAATCTCCAACAGATCTGCAGCTGAGGGTCCTGACTGTTAGAAGGAAAACTAACAAATGGGAAAGACACCCACACCAAAACCCCATCAGTACATCACCATCATCAAAGACCAAAGGCAGATAAAACCACAAAGATGGGGAAAAAGCAGGGCAGAAAAGCTGGAAATTCAAAAAAAAAAAAAGAGTGCATCTCCCCCTCCAAAGGAACGCAGCTCATCACCAGCAATGGATCAAAGCTGGATGGAGAATGACTTTGATGAGTTGAGAGAACAAGGCTTCAGTCCATCAAACTTCTTAGAGCTAAAGGAGTAGTTACGTACCCAGTGCAGAGAAACTAAAAATCTTGAAAAAAGAATGGAAAAATGGATAACTAGAATAATCAATGCAGAGAAGGCCATAAATGAACTGACAGAGATAAAAACCATGACATGAGAAATACGTGACAAATGCACAAACTTCAGTAACTGACTCGATCAACTGGAAGAAAGTATCAGCGACTGAAGATCAAATGAATGAAATGAAGCGAGAAGAGAAGTCTAAACAAAAAAGAGGAAAAAGAAATGAACAAAGCCTTCAAGAAGTATGGGATTATGTGAAAAGACCAAATCTACATCTGATTGGGGTGCATGAAAGTGAGGGGGAAAATGGAACCAAGTTGGAAAACACTCTTCAGGATATCATCCAGGAGAACTTCCCCAATCTAGT
This sequence comes from Macaca fascicularis, assembly GCF_037993035.2. NCBI lineage: Eukaryota > Metazoa > Chordata > Mammalia > Primates > Cercopithecidae > Macaca > Macaca fascicularis. The sequence continues at coordinate 55,455,978 of NC_088395.1, forward strand.
AAGGCAGGCCAACATTCAAATTCAGGAAATACAGAGAATGCCACAAAGATACTCCTCGAGAAGAGCAACTGCAAGACACATAATTGTCAGATTCACCAAAGTTGAAATGAAGGAAAAACTGTTAAGGGCAGGCAGAGAGAAAGGTCGGGTTACCCACAAAGGAAAGCCCATCAGACTAACAGCAGATCTCTTGGCAGAAACTCTACAAGCCAGAAGAGAGTGGGGGCCAATATTCAACATTCTTAAAGAAAAGAATTTTAAACCCAGAATTTCATATCCAGCCAAACTAAGTGTCATAAGTGAAGGAGAAATAAAATCATTTACAGACAAGCAAATGCTTAGAGATTTTGTCACCACCAGGCCTGCCTCACAAGAGACCCTGAAGGAAGCACTAAACATGGAAAGGAACAACTGGTAGCAGCCATTGCAAAAACATGCCAAAATGTAAAGACCATCAATGCTAGGAAGAAACTGCATCAACTAACAAGCAAAATAACCAGTTAATATCATAATGACAGGATCAAGTTCACACATAACAATTTTAACTTTAAATGTAAATGGACTAAATGGTCCAATTAAAAGACACAGACTGGCCAACTGGATAGAGTCAAGACCCATCAGTTTGCTGTATTCAGGAGACCCATCCCTCATACAGAGACACACAGAGGCTCAAAATAAAGGGATGGAGAAATCTACCAAGCAAATGGAAAACAAAAAAAAAGCAGGGGTTGCAATCCTAGTCTCTGATAAAACAGACTTTAAAACATCAAAGGTCAAAAGAGACAAAGAAGGCCATTACATAATGGTAAAGGGATCAATTCAACAGGAAGAGCTAAGTATCGTAAATGCATATGCACCCAATACAGGAGCACTCAGATTCATAAAGCAAGTCCTTAGAGACTTACAAAGACACTTAGACTCCCATACAATAATAATAGGAGACTTCAACACCCCACTGTCAACATTAGACAGATCAATGAGACAGAAAGTTAACAAGGATATCCAGGAATTGAACTCATCTCTGTACCAAGCAGACCTAATAAACATCTACAGAATTCTCCACCCCAAATCGATAGAATATACATACTTTTCAGCACCACATCACACTTATTCCAAAATTGACCACAAGTAAAGCACTCCTCAGCAAATGTAAAAGAACAGAAATTATAACAAACTATCTCTCAGACCACAGTGCAATCAAACTAGAACTCAGGACTAAAAAACTCAATCAAAACCACTCAACTACATGGAAACTGAACAACCTGCTCCTGAATGACTACTGGGTACATAACGAAATGAAGGCAGAAATAAAGATGTTCTTTGAAACCAATGAGAACAAAGATACAACATACCAGAATCTCTGGGACACACTTAAAGCAGTGTGTAGAGGGAAATTTAGAGCACTAAATACCCACAAGAGAAAGCTGGAAAGATCTAAAATTGACACTCTAACATCACAATTAAAAGAACTAGAGAAGCAAGAGCAAACTCATTCAAAAGCTAGCAGAAGGCAAGAAGTAACTAAGATCAGAGCAGAACTGAAAGAGATAGAGACACAAAAATCCCTCCAAAAAATCAATGAATCCAGGAGTTGGTTTTTTGAAAAGATCAACAAAATTGATAGAATTGATCATGAATGAACTCCCATTCACAATAGCTTCAAAGAGAAGAAAATACCTAGGAATCCAACTTACAAGGGATGTCAGGACCTCTTCAAGGAGAACTACAAACCACTGCTCAGTGAAATAAAAGAGGACACAAACAAATGGAAGAACATACCATTCTCATGGATAGGAAGAATCAATATCGTGAAAATGGCCATATTGCCCAAGGTAATTTATAGATTCAATGCCATCCCCATCAAGCTACCAATGTCTTTCTTCACAGAATTGGAAAAAACTGCTTTAAAGTTCATATGGAACGAGAAAAGAGCCCACATTGCCAAGAGAATCCTAAGTCAAAAGAACAAAGCTGGAGGCATCATGCTACCTGACTTCAAACTATACTACAAGGCTACAGTAACCAAAACAGCCTGATAATGGTACCAAAACAGAGATATAGACCAATGGAACAGAACAGAGCCCTCAGAAATAATACCACAGGCCTACAGCCATCTGATCTTTGAGAAAAAGACAAGAAATGGGGAAAAGAGTCCCTATTTAATAAACGGTGCTGGAAAAATTGGCTAACCATATTTAGAAAGCTGAAACTGGATCCTTTCCTTACTCCTTATATGAAAATTAATTGAAGATGGATTAGAGACTCAAATGTTAGACCTAATACCATAAAAACCCTAGAAGAAAACCTAGGTAATATCATTCAGGACATAGGCATGGGCAAGGACTTCATGTCTAATACACCAAAAGCAACAGCAACAAAAGCCAAAATTGGCAAATGGGATCTAATTAAATGAAAGAGCTTCTGCACAGCAAAAGAAACTACCATCAGAGTGAACAGGCAACCTACAGAATGGGAGAAAATTATCCAGGACCTACAAAGAACTCAAACAAATTTACAAGAAAAAAACAACCCCATCAAAAAGTGGGCAAGGGATATGAACAGACATTTCTCAAAAGAAGACATGCATACAGCCAACAGACACATGAAAAAGTGCTCATCATCACTGGCCATCAGAGAAATGCAAATCAAAACCACAATGAGATACCATCTCACACCAGTTAGAATGGCAATCATTAAAAAGTCAGGAAACAACAGGTGCTGGAGAGGATGTGGAGAAATAGGAACACTTTTACACTGTTGGTGGGATTGTAAACTAGTTCAACCATTATGGAAAACAGTATGGCGATTCCTCAAGGTTCTAGAACTAGAAGTACCATATGACCCAGCCATCCCATTACTGGGTATATACCCAAAGGATTATAAATCATGCTGCTATAAAGACACATGCACACGTATGTTCATTGTGGCACTATTCACAATAGCAAAGACTTGGAATCAACCCAAATGTCCATCAGTGACAGATTGGATTAAGAAAATGTGGCACATATACACCATAGAATGCTGTGCAGCCATAAAAAAGGATGAGTTTGTGTCCTTTGTAGGGACATGGATGCAGCTGGAAACCATCATTCTCATCAAACTATCACAAAAAGAGAAAACCAAACACCGCATGTTCTCACTCATAGGTGTGAACTGAACAATGAGATCACTTGGACTCGGGAACGGGAACATCAGACACCGGGGCCTATTATGGGGAGCGGGGAGGAGGGAGGGATTGCATTGGGAGTTATACCTGATGTAAATGACGAGTTGATGGGTGCAGCACACCAATATGGCACAAGTATACATATGTAACAAACCTGCACATTATGCACATGTACCCTAGAACTTAAAGTATAATAATAATTAAAAAAATGAAAAAAAAACCCACAAAGCTTAGGTTCAAGATGGGACATCTCTCCCCACTGATACTTTTTCCTATCTAAAAATAACCTGCATTTTATACCAAAGTAACACATGATCATTTGGTACAATTTCAAGCATATAGAATTAAGTAAATGAAGACCTTAAGATGAACTTTCAATTCTTTCTACCTGAGATAACAAAGTTGACATGAAAGCAACAATGTATGTACCAGGCACCAGTGTTGGACAAACTTGAGGTACATTCTTTCAGTTAATCCTCACAAAAAAGCAACAAAGTGGGTCATTTGATCATACATAAGAATTCTTGTCACTTTGTCAAGCTCTCTTTTAGTAATGAAAATGGATCTCCATGGTGGCTCCTCTTGTGGTCATCTAGGGAAAGCCCACAGTGCATGGTGGTTGAAGGCATGGGCTCTGGAGGGAAATTGTCTGGGAACAATTCTGGACCCCATCATACATCAGACTGTGACCCTTAGCAAGTGATAGAGCCTCTGTGACTCAGGACTGTCTTGTGTGACGTCAGGTGAGGATATACGCTACTAATAGAGCTCTTGTTTGGGGATTAAATGTTTTTGTAGGCATAAAGCCCCAAGAAAAGAGCCTGGTTTGAGTTCAAGTACGTTGGGACATAATCCCATCTAAGTCAAAGAGTATCTGTACAGGAATATTATCACCAACTTTATCCGAATAAACTTGTCAGTCCTTACATGCCTCTGAGTGCTTCTAGAAGGAAAGCAATATTTGGAATGGAGGGATGGAAGTGTTCCTGCTGAGCCAGGGATTTGCCCTATTTTGACCTTGAGTGAGGAAGAGGACTAAGCAGCTGAAGTGGTCTTTCCATCCAAAGCTGTGGGGAACAGAGTCTTGAGTGTGATGCTTTTTCGCTACCTCCCATTTAGACTCCTCCACAAGGCTGGCTCAATCTAATCTTTCTTCTTTGCCTTTGTGGACAAACTGCTGAGTTGTACATCACTCAAGTAAACTTCCTGATGGAGGAGTCTAGGGTGTTGCTGTTGGTTTTTAGCTCCCCCTTGGCACATGTCCAAGCAGCCTGACAAGTGTTATGGCAGACATCAAAAGTTCCATTCTCTTGATTGATGGCTTGCCTTGGAAGGCAATGCAGACACAGCTGCTTCCCAGTTGTTTCTCTACATTTCCTAATGCAGCTTGAGAGAGAGAGAGAAAGAGAGAGAGATAGAGAGTGAGAGAGATTGAAAGAGAGAGGATCTCCCTTTTCTCACTAAAGTTATTTCCTAAAAAGAATCCAGTCAATCGGTATATATAAGAGTCAATTAAAAGTGCATATTCTGATTTCTTTAAAAAATATTACTTTCTCGTCAAAGCTGCCATTCTCTCCCTCTCTTCCATATACCATCTCTCTTACATTTAACTGATGGTAAATGTAAGCATAAATAGTGAAAATGGAGATGATGTATATAGCTTACTGTCTACATTAACAAGAGTTTACTCATCTATAGTTTTCATCAGCATTGCTTTACCATTCTGGGAAACTCTTGCCCAGAAAGGAACCTGCAAATAACTTCATTGTTCATTCCAGGAACTTCATGAAAGACCCATCTTCTTTTCTTTCAGGTAATTGTTTTTGTTCGTTTGTTTTTGTTTTTTAAGTTATGGGGTCTTTCTCTGTCACCTAGGCTGGAGCGCAGTGGCGCAACTGTAGCTCACTGCAGCCTCAAATTCCTGGGCTCTAGCGATCCTCCTGCCTCAGCTTCCCAAAGTGCTGGGATTATTGGCATCAGCCACCTTGCTAGGCCCCCATCTGTGTTTCAATAAAAAAATCCAAATAACATTTTTTAACCCCAAGACTCTCTGAATGCTTTGAAAATCCTTGCATTGCTAAATCCACCCATCCTAAACAATTATTCATATATTGTAATCCTTACCACATACCCTATTGTCCTTCCTCACCCACATTTGAAGACTCACTTTACCACAGACTTCAAAATCTCAATAAATATCCCTTCCTCCTCTGATATTTTCATAAGGCTCTGTCCAGATGTTGCTCTCCCTTAGACCATTATACAGTAATGACAGCTATGTCTTATCAATAGTTGTTTGACAGATATCTGGATAATACTCTCCATGCACTGTATTACAATGTTTCAGTCAACTATGGACTACATAAATAAGGACGGTACCATAATAAGGATGGTCTCATAAGATTATAGTAGTAATATACTGTATATTTACAGTATATTTTCTGTGTTTAGATACACAAATACTTGTGTTTCAAATGCCTACAGCACTTCTTACAGTAACATGCTGTACAGATGTATAGCCCAGGAGCAATAAGCTATAGCATATAGCCTAGTGTGCAGCAGGCCAGGCTATACCATCTAGATTTGCATAGAAACACTGCAGGATGATCACATAGTGATCAACTGAGGCATCTCTCAGAATGTATCCCAGTCAATAAGTGATGCATGCCTGTATATTATGGTGAGCATAGGCAACACCATTGTACAACATGCAATAGTACATGAGTCCAAATCCTAGTACCCATATCTATGGGTATTTCTGAACCATACACTGTCCGAATGAACACAGGCATATTCAGCAAAATTAGTGTCACTTCAGAGACACAATTATGCAACAAGGCATCCAAAACTATAAAGAAATCATGTGAAGGTGTTTATTTTATGGGAATTGGCTAGGTCATTGCAAATATGACAGAAATCTGAGAAACAGGAAAGGACATAATTGATCAATGCATGTGCAAATTAGGTATTAAAGTTCATAATGGCTATTTCTGTTACAGGGATCTTTCTGTGACACATCTTTCCCTAAAGGTAACCTCGGTCTGTCAGTCCCCAAAATACCTGGACAGGGAGGAAAGGATGGATGCAAAAAAGAAGGAACTGCACAAGCCCCTTTTCATACTCAGGAGAACTAGTGGTTCCTTGTCTGCAGAGGTGGGAAAACCTCAGCATCCACACCCTCCTATGGATCAGTGCACATGTCTGCTATTGCCATCAATTATTGATAAGACACAGCTATCTTTACTACATAGCACTCTAAGGGAGAACAATATCTGGACAGAGCCTTAAGAGGGTATCAGAGGAGGAATGGATATTTATTGAGATTTTGAAGTCTTGTAAAGTGAGTCTTCAAATGTGGGTTGGAAGTACAATAGGGTATTTGATAACCTTGCACCTTTTGCTGTCCGTGTTCTGTGCTCAAAGCTGTGCCAGAGCAGGTGGTCGTCCTGAGGTCTTTGTTCTTTTTCCTCAACTGAGACTCAGGTGGTGAGTCCCCGGTTCAGACCTTTCAGGAGTTTAAGTGTGAGTGGATGTGAGGAGGAGCTAGCAGTCTTCGAGTAGGTCAGGCAGGTTGGTCTGTGACTTTGGAAGAGGGAGGGGCTCGAGTTCATCTTCTCTTCACAGGTGGCATAGCCGCCATGGGCCTTGTCATCGTGGCTGGGCTGGAACAAGGGAGGAAAGAAGGTTGAACAACGGAGTAAAGGAGTAGGGGGTGTCAGGTGAAGATGGAGCAAGCACTGGGGGTGCTGTTGGAGGTATCTGAGTCCTGAAAACACCTGGAGCCCCTGAAAGAAGACAGATTCCAGACTCCTTGGTGAGAACCCCGGAAGAAGTGGGACGGGCAGTAAGGAAGGGACCTTGAATCTGGGAATACTGTGGGCTGGTGACCACAGCCCTGAGGACTGGAGAGTGTCTGGCAGAGGTGTCCAGTGAGGAGCACACCCTTCACTCTGTGTCACAACTTCTCACCTTCTACATGAATGTCATGGGTAGGAATGGGTAAGGCTGTGTATTCCAACAAAACTTGATTTTAGTGGGGAAATGAGCCTAGTAAATCAGAGTGTGATGAAAGCACTATATACTAAAATTCTAAATCTCTAGTCTCTAGAGTCCAGTTGTGAAACCAAAAATCATCAGAAACATCCCCAGGCTTTTTTTTTTTTTCTTTAACCATGTTCATAAGGGCAGTTCTCTGCCTGCTTGAGGATATACAAGCAAAGGCTTATTTACTGTGATTAGAAAGCATGCATACTTGTAATGACCCTGGGACTTTCTCTGCAAATATTTTCTAAATTTGAAAAGAAAAGGGCACTGTGGAAGCTGATATACAGGAAGATTGCTTGAGACAGGAGGATTACAGGAGTTCAGGACCAGGCTGGGCAACGTAGCGAGACCCTATCATTTACAAAAATTAAAATAAAATTTCAAGTCACCATTTGGCCATGAAGTGTTCATATATAGCTATTCTTTTAAGTACATTTTCAAAATCACAGTATTCTACTTTCAGCATGAAATATGAATGGACATGTAAAGACAAGATCCAAATCTAGAGGAAGAGGAAATGATGGAGAGACTTCCCAGACAGCTGAACCTATAATTGTGAGTGCTTTGACATATCATGTTTTCTATTTGCAGAAATTTATTTTTGTGATAATGTTGTTGAACAAATATAGATACACTTTTAAAAGGCTTCCATACTGATAATGGGTGACACTGAAATCTCATAAAGCAAACATTGATCTCGAAAGATTACATTCTGGTGTTGCTTGGATGACTGCTGTTAGTTTACTGGGAATATGCCTGATGACTTCTTCTCATGCTTATTAACAGATTGCTTATATCCATGCCAGCATAGATTAAAATACCTTCAAAAGACCTACGAGTAACTTTTCTTGTTATCTTTACTCCTCCTTTGTAGGAAGAGTAACTTTGTTAAGAGTATAAATATAGAATAGTACTGGGAAAATGTTGTTGAACTTATTTATGATTAGATATATGTATGTGTTATGTATATTTATATTATTGGCATATATATTTTATTATAAATTGAGAATTTATAGTATATATAGGGTACAAAGTGATGTTGTGATTTATGAATAAAATGTGAAATTATTAAGTGAATTAACATATTCATCACTTCAAGTACTTATCCATTTTGTTGGTAAGAATATTTGAAATTTACTCAGCCACTTTGAAATGTACAATCCACCTTTATTTACTGTATTTACCATGCTGTGCAATAGATCTCAAAAATTTTCTTTCAATCTGTCTGAAATTTTGTACTCCTTGACCATCATCTCTTCATTCCCCCAACCCTTGCAGACTCTGTAACCACCATTCTACTCTCTGCTTATATGAGTTTCATTGTTTTAGATTCCACATATAAATGAGATCATGCAGTATTTGTCTTCCTCTGCCTGACATATTACACTTAATGTAATGCTCTCCAATTCTATCCATGTTGTTGCAAATGACAGAATTTTCTTCTTTTTTAAAGCTGAAAAATATTCCATTGGGTATATATGCCATATTTTATTTATCCATTTATCTGTTCATGGACACTTAGGTTGATTCCATAACTTGTCTATGGTGAATAGCGCTGCAGTGAACATGGCAGTGCAGACATCTCTTCAGCAAACTGATTTCAATTTTTTTTTGGCAAATATCAAGAAGGGGGATGGCTAGATCATATGGTTTATCGACTTTTAGTTTGTTGAGGAACTTCCTTACTGTTTTCCATAATGACTGTACTAATTTATATTCTTGCCAGCAATGTACAAATGTTCCCATTTCGCCACATCCTTGCCAGCACTTGTCATCTTTTTGACAATAGCCATCCTGACATGTGTGAGATAATATCTCATTGTGGTTTTAATTTGCATTTTACTAATGATGAGTGATATCAACCATTTTTAACATATATCTGTTGGTCATTTGTATGTCTTCTTTTGAAAAATGTCTGTTCAGGTGGGCACGGTGGCTAATGCCTGTAATCCCAGCACCTTGGGAGGCCGAGGCTGGCAGATCAGGAGGTCAGGAGATTGAGACCATTCTGGCCAACACAGTGAAACCTTGTCTCCACTAAAAATACAAAAAATTAGCTGGGCATGGTGGCAGGCGCCTGTAGTCCCAGCTACTCGGGAGGCTGAGGCAGGAGCACAGTGTGAACCCAGGAGGTGGAGCTTGCAGTAAGCCGAGATCGCACCACTGCACTCCAGCCTAGGTGACAGAGCGAGACTCTGTTTCAAAAAAAAAAAAAAAAAAAAAAAAGTCTATTCAAGTTTCTTGCCCATTTTTTAGATTTTTTCTTGATATTGAATTGTTTGAATTCCTGATATATTTTGGATATTAACCCCTTATTGTATGTGTGGTTTTCAGATATTTTCCTTAATCATTAGGTTGTTTCTTTATACTCGTTTCCTTTGCTGTGCAGAAGCTTTTTAATTTTATGTAATCTCATTTATCTCTTTTTACTTTTGTTGCCTACGCTTTTGCAGTTAAATGCAAAAAATCATTGCCTAGACCATGTTTTGTAGTTTTCCCACTATGTTTTCTTCTAGTAATTTTGCAGTTTCAGGTCTTATGTTTTTAATTCACTCTAAGTTGACTTTTGTGTCTAGTGTGAGATAAGGGTCCAGTTTCGCAATTATCTTCATGTGAATATCCAGTTTTCACACCATTTATCCTTTCCTTATTGTGTATTTTTGGCAACTTTGTTAAAAAAATCATTTGACTGTACATGTATGAGTTCAGTTCTGGGCTCTCTGTTCTGCTCTGCTGGTCAATGTAACTGTTTTCTGTCAGTGCAATACTATTTTATTTACTATAGCTTTGTAATATAGTTTGAAATCAGGTACAATGATGCTTCTAGCTTTGTTCTTTTTGCTCATGATTGCCTTGACAGTTTAGTATTTTTAGTGGTTTCCTGTGAATTTTAGAATTTTTTTCTATTTCCCTGAATAAAAACATTGAAATTTTGGTAGGGACTGCATTGACTCTGTGGGTCACCTTGGGTAGTATACATATTTTAACAATATCAATTCTTGTAATCCATGAATTATGGGGTTTCTTTCCATGTTTTGTGTCTTTGATTTTTTTTTTTGTCAGTGTTTTTATAGTTTTCATTGTACAGTTCTCTCACCTCATTGGTTAAATTTACTCCTGAGTATTCTTTGTCATTGCTATTGTAAACAGGATTGTTCCCATTTTCTTTTTCAGATAGTTAATGGTTAATGTGTAGAAATGCTACTGATTTTTGCATGTTGACTTTGTATCCTACAACTTTACAGTGGCATCTGTAAGGTTTACTATATATAAGATTATGTCATGAGCCAACGGTGACAATTTATCTTCTCCCTTTTCAGTTTGGATGCCTTCTATGTCTTTCTCCTACGTAATTACCCTGTTGAGGTTTTCCACTACTATGTTGAATAGAAGTGGCTAGAGTAAGCATCCTTATCTTCTTCCAGATCTTAGAGGAAATACTTTTCACCATGGAGTATAATATTTGCCATAGACCTCTTCTCTATGGCTTTTCTTGTGCTGATGTACATTCCTTCAAAACATAATTCCATGAGAGTTCTTATCATGAAAAAAATGTTGAATGTGTCAAATTATTTTCTGCATCTCATGAGGTGATTATATGGTTTTTATCCTTCATTCTGTTATGTGATGTGAAATACCACATTTATTGATTTGCATATGTTGAACCATCCTTCAAACCCAGGGATAAGTCTCATTTGATCACAGTGGATGATCTTTTAATGTGTTGTAGAATTTGGTTTGCTACTATTTTGTTGAGGATTTTTGCATCTATGTTAATTAATAACTTTTATTGTAATGTCCTTGTCTAGCTTTGGTAGCAGACTAGTGCTGGCCTCATAAAAACAGTTTGAAAATATTTCCTCATTTTATTTCTTGGAAGAGTTTGAGAAATATTGGTATTCATTCTTCAAATGTTTGATAGAATTCAGCAGTGAAGCCATCAGTTCCTGTGCTTTTCTTTGATGGGAGGAATTTTTATGACTGATTAATCTTATTATTGTGTTGTTCAGATTTTCTATTTCTTCATGATTCAGTCGTTGTAAGTTTCATGTGTCTAGGAACTTATTGATTTCTTATCAGCTGCAATGTCTCTTTTATTTCTGATTCATTTGAATTGTCTCACTTTTTTTCTTTGGTAGTTTATCTAAAGTTTTGTTGGTTTTGTTATCTTTTCAAAAACCCAACACTTAGTTTCATTGATTTTTTTTATTCCTTTTTAGTTTGTATTTTGTTTATTTCTGCTCTGACCTTTGCTATATCTTTCTTTTTTTTTTTTTGGTTTTTTTTTTAAATTTATTTATTATTATTATACTTTAAGTTGTAGGGTACATGTGCATAACGTGCAGGTTTGTTACATATGTATACTTGTGCCATGTTGCTGTGCTGCACCCATCAACTCGTCATTTACATCAGGTATAACTCCCAATGCAATCCCTCCCCCCTCCCCCCTCCCCATGATAGGCCCCGGTGTGTGATGTTCCCCTTCCTGAGTCCGAGTGATCTCATTGTTCAGTTCCCACCTATGAGTGAGAACATGCGGTGTTTGGTTTTCTGTTCTTGTGATATTTTGCTAAGAATGATGGATTCCAGCTGCATCCAAGTCCCTACAAAGGACTCAAACTCATCCTTTTTTATGGCTGCATAGTATTCCATGGTGTATATGTGCCACATTTTCTTAATCCAGTCTGTCACTGATGGACATTTGGGTTGATTCCAAGTCTTTGCTATTGTGAATAGTGCTGCAATAAACATACGTGTGCATGTGTCTTTATAGCAGCATGATTTATAATCCTTTGGGTATATACCCAGTAATGGGATGGCTGGGTCATATGGTACATCTAGTTCTAGATCCTTGAGGAATCGCCATACTGTTTTCCATAATGGTTGAACTAGTTTACAATCCCACCAACAGTGTAAAAGTGTTCCTATTTCTCCACATCCTCTCCAGCACCTGTTGTTTCCTGACTTTTTAATGATTGCCATTGTAACTGGTGTGAGATGGTATCTCATTGTGGTTTTGATTTGCATTTCTCTGATGGCCAGTGATGATGAGCATTTTTTCATGTGTCTGTTGGCTGTATGAATGTCTTCTTTTGAGAAATGTCTGTTCATATCCTTTGCCCACTTTTTGATGGGGTTGTTTGTTTTTTTCTTGTAAATTTGTTTGAGTTCTTTGTAGGTTCTGGATATTAGCCCTTTGTCAGATGAGTAGATTGCAAAAATTTTCTCCCATTCTGTAGGTTGCCTGTTCACTCTGATGGTAGTTTCTTTTGCTGTGCAGAAGCTCTTTAGTTTAATGAGATCCCATTTGTCAATTTTGGCTTTTGCTGCCATTGCTTTTGGTGTTTTAGACATGAAGTCTTTGCCCATGCCTATGTCCTGAATGGTACTACCTAGGTTTTCCTCTAGGATTTTTATGGTACTAGGTCTAACATTTAAGTCTCTAATCCATCTTGAATTAATTTTCGTATAAGGAGTAAGGAAAGGATCCAGTTTCAGCTTTCTACTTATGGCTAGCCAATTATCCCAGCACCATTTATTAAATAGGGAATCCTTTCCCCATTTCTTGTTTCTCTCAGGTTTGTCAAAGATCAAATGGCTGTAGATGTGTGGTATTATTTCTGAGGACTCTGTTCTGTTCCATTGGTCTATATCTCTGTTTTGGTACCAGTACCATGCTGTTTTGGTTACTGTAGCCTTGTAGTATAGTTTGAAGTCAGGTAGCGTGATGCCTCCAGCTTTGTTCTTCTGACTTAGGATTGTCTTGGAGATGCGGGCTCTTTTTTGGTTCCATATGAACTTTAAAGCAGTTTTTTCCAATTCTGTGAAGAAACTCATTGGTAGCTTGATGGGGATGGCATTGAATCTATAAATTACCTTGGGCAGTATGGCTATTTTCACGATATTGATTCTTCCTATCCATGAGCATGGTATGTTCTTCCATTTGTTTGTGTCCTCTTTTATTTCACTGAGCAGTGGTTTGTAGTTCTCCTTGAAGAGTTCCTTTACATCCCTTGTAAGTTGGATTCCTAGGTATTTGATTCTCTTTGAAGCAATTGTGAATGGAAGTTCATTCCTGATTTGGCTCTCTGTTTGTCTGTTACTGGTGTATAAGAATGCTTGTGATTTTTGCACATTAATTTTGTATCCTGAGACTTTGCTGAAGTTGCTTATCAGCTTAAGGAGATTTTGGGCTGAGACAATGGGGTTTTCTAAATATACAATCATGTCATCTGCAAACAGGGACAATTTGACTTCTTCTTTTCCTAACTGAATACCCTTGATTTCTTTCTCTTGCCTAATTGCCCTAGCCAGAACTTCCAACACTATGTTGAATAGGAGTGGTGAGAGAGGGCATCCCTGTCTTGTGCCAGTTTTCAAAGGGAATTTTTCCAGTTTTTGCCCATTCAGTATGATATTGGCTGTGGGTTTGTCATAAATAGCTCTTATTATTTTGAGGTACGTTCCATCAATACCGAATTTATTGAGCGTTTTTAGCATGAAGGGCTGTTGAATTTTGTCAAAAGCCTTTTCTGCATCTATTGAGATAATCATGTGGTTCTTGTCTTTGGTTCTGTTTATATGCTGGATTATGTTTATTGATTTGCGAATGTTGAACCAGCCTTGCATCCCAGGGATGAAGCCCACTTGATCATGGTGGATAAGCTTTTTGATGTGTTGCTGAATCCGGTTTGCCAGTATTTTATTGAGGATTTTTGCATCGATGTTCATCAGGGATATTGGTCTAAAATTCTCTTTTTTTGTTGTGTCTCTGCCAGGCTTTGGTATCAGGATGATGTTGGCCTCATAAAATGAGTTAGGGAGGATTCCCTCTTTTTCTATTGATTGGAATAGTTTCAGAAGGAATGGTACCAACTCCTCCTTGTACCTCTGGTAGAATTCAGCTGTGAATCCATCTGGTCCTGGACTTTTTTTTGTTGGTAGGCTATTAATTGTTGCCTCAATTTCAGAGCCTGCTATTGGTCTATTCAGGGATTCAACTTCTTCCTGGTTTAGTCTTGGCAGAGTGTAAGTGTCCAGGAAATTATCCATTTCTTCTAGATTTTCCAGTTTATTTGCGTAGAGGTGTTTATAGTATTCTCTGATGGTAGTTTGTATTTCTGTGGGGTCGGTGGTGATATCCCCTTTATCATTTTTAATTGCGTCGATTTGATTCTTCTCTCTTTTCTTCTTTATTAGTCTGGCTAGTGGTCTGTCAATTTTGTTGATCTTTTCAAAAAACCAACTCCTGGATTCATTGATTTTTTGGAGGGTTTTTTGTGTCTCTATCTCCTTCAGTTCTGCTCTGATCTTAGTTATTTCTTGCCTTCTGCTAGCTTTCGAATGTGTTTGCTCTTGCTTCTCTAGTTCTTTTAATTGCGATGTTAGAGTGTCAATTTTAGATCTTTCCTGCTTTCTCTTGTGGGCATTTAGTGCTATAAATTTCCCTCTACACACTGCTTTAAATGTGTCCCAGAGATTCTGGTATGTTGTATCTTTGTTCTCATTGGTTTCAAAGAACATCTTTATTTCTGCCTTCATTTCGTTATGTACCCAGTAGTCATTCAGGAGCAGGTTGTTCAGTTTCCATGTAGTTGAGCGGTTTTGATTGAGTTTCTTAGTCCTGAGTTCTAGTTTGATTGCACTGTTGTCTGAGAGACACTTTGTTATAATTTCTGTTCTTGTACATTTGCTGAGGAGTGCTTTACTTCCAATTACATGGTCAATTTTGGAGTAAGTACGACGTGGTGCTGAGAAGAATGTATATTCTGTTGATTTGGGGTGGAGAGTTCTATAGATGTCTATTAGGTCTGCTTGGTGCAGAGATGAGTTCAATTCCTGGATATCCTTGTTAACTTTCTGTCTCGTTGATCTGTCTAATGTTGACAGTGGAGTGTTGAAGTCTCCCATTATTATTGTATGGCAGTCTAAGTCTCTTTGTAAGTCTCTAAGGACTTGCTTTATGAATCTGGGTGCTCCTGTATTGGGTGCATATATATTTAGGATAGTTAGCTCTTCCTGTTGAATTGATCCCTTTACCATTATGTAATGGCCTTCTTTGTCTCTTTTGATCTTTGATGGTTTAAAGTCTGTTTTATCAGAGACTAGTATTGCAACCCCTGCTTTTTTTTGTTCTCCATTTGCTTGGTAAATCTTCCTCCATCCCTTTATTTTGAGCCTATGTATGTCTCTGCGTGTGAGATGGGTCTCCTGAATACAGCAGACTGATGGGTCTTGACTCTTTATCCAGTTTGCCAGTCTGTGTCTTTTAATTGGAGCATTTAGTCCATTTACATTTAAGGTTAAGATTGTTATGTGTGAACTTGATCCTGCCATTATGATATTAACTGGTTATTTTGCTCGTTAGTTGATGCAGTTTCTTCCTAGCCTTGATGGTCTTTACATTTTGGCATGTTTTAGCAATGGCTGGTACCGGTTGTTCCTTTCCATGTTTAGTGCTTCCTTCAGGGTCTCTTGTAAGGCAGGCCTAGTGGTGACAAAATCTCTAAGCATTTGCTTATCTGTAAAGGATTTTATTTCTCCTTCACTTATGAAACTTAGTTTGGCTGGATATGAAATTCTGGGTTTAAAATTCTTTTCTTTAAGAATGTTGAATATTGGCCCCCACTCTCTTCTGGCTTGTAGAGTTTCTGCTGAGAGATCTGCTGTTAGTCTGATGGGCTTCCCTTTGTGGGTAACCCGACCTTTCTCTCTGGCTGCCCTTAAGAATTTTTCCTTCATTTCAACTTTTTGAATCTGGCAATTATGTGTCTTGGAGTTGCTCTTCTCGAGGAGTATCTTTGTGGCGTTCTCTGTATTTCCTGGATTTGAATGTTGGCCTGCCCTACTAGGTTGGGGAAGTTCTCCTGGATGATATCCTGAAGAGTGTTTTCCAACTTGGTTCCATTTTCCCCCTCACTTTCAGGCACCCCAATCAGATGTAGATTTGGTCTTTTTACATAATCCCATACTTCTTGCAGGCTTTGTTCATTTCTTTTTCTTCTTTTTTCTTTTGGTTTCTCTTCTCGCTTCATTTCATTCATTTGATCCTCAATCGCTGATACTCTTTCTTCCAGTTGATCGAGTCGGTTACTGAAGCTTGTGCATTTGTCACGTATTTCTCGTGTCATGGTTTTCATCTCTTTCATTTCGTTTAGGACCTTCTCTGCATTAATTACTGTAGCCATCAATTCTTCCACTTTTTTTTCAAGATTTTTAGTTTCTTTGCGCTGGGTACGTAATTCCTCCTTTAGCTCTGAGAAATTTGATGGACTGAAGCCTTCTTCTCTCATCTCGTCAAAGTCATTCTCCGTCCAGCTTTGATCCATTGCTGGCGATGAGCTGCGCTCCTTTGCCGGGGGAGATGCGCTCTTATTTTTTGAATTTCCAGCTTTTCTGCCCTGCTTTTTCCCCATCTTTGTGGTTTTATCTGCCTCTGGTCTTTGATGATGGTGATGTACTGATGGGGTTTTGGTGTAGGTGTCCTTCCTGTTTGATAGTTTTCCTTCTAACAGTCAGGACCCTCAGCTGTAGGTCTGTTGGAGATTGCTTGAGGTCCACTCCAGACCCTGTTTGCCTGGGTATCAGCAGCAGAGGCTGCAGAAGATAGAATATTTCTGAACAGCAAGTGTACCTGTCTGATTCTTGCTTTGGAAGCTTCCTCTCAGGGGTGTACTCCTCTCTGTGAGGTGTGGGGTGTCAGACTGCCCCTAGTGGGGGATGTCTCCCAGTTAGGCTACTCAGGGGTCAGGGACCCACTTGAGCAGGGAGTCTGTCCCTTCTCAGATCTCAACCTCCGTGTTGGGAGATCCACTGCTCTCTTCAAAGCTGTCAGACAGAGTCGTTTGCGTCTGCAGAAGTGTCTGCTGCGTTTGTTTAGTTTACTGTGCCCTGTCCCCAGAGGTGGAGTCTACAGAGACAGGCAGGTTTCCTTGAGCTGCTGTGAGCTCCACCCAGTTCAAGCTTCCCAGCAACTTTGTTTACCTACTTAATCCTCAGCAATGGCGGGCGCCCCTCCCCCAGCCTCGCTGCTGCCTTGCCGGTAGATCACAGACTGCTGTGCTAGCAATGAGGGAGGCTCCGTGGGTGTGGGACCCTCCCGGCCAGGTGTGGGATATGATCTCCTGGTGTGCCTGTTTGCTTAAAGCGCAGTATTGGGGTGGGAGTTACCCGATTTTCCAGGTGTTGTGTGTCTCAGTTCCCCTGGCTAGGAAAAGGGACTCCCTTTCCCCTTGCGCTTCCCAGGTGAGGCAATGCCTCGCCCTGCTTCAGCTCTCGCTGGTCGGGCTGCAGCAGCTGACCAGCACCGATCGTCCGGCACTCCCCAGTGAGATGAACCCAGTACCTCAGTTGAAAATGCAGAAATCACCGGTCTTCTGTGTCGCTCGCGCTGGGAGTTGGAGACTGGAGCTGCTCCTATTCCGCTATATCTTTCTTTCTGCTAACTTTGGGCTTAATTTGTTCTTTCTCTTGAAAAGTAATGTGAAATTATTTTTGAGAGCTTTCTTCTTTTTGATTTAGGCATTTATTACTATCAACTTTCCTTTTAGAACTGCTTTTGTTGTATTTTATAAACATGGGTGGTATGTTGCATTTTTATTTTTGTTTTTCCCAAATATTTTTTTGATTTACCTTTTATTTTTTTGTGGATCCACTGGTTGTTCAAGAGCATGTTTTTTAATTTCCATGTATGTAAGTTTTCTGGAATTCTACTTTTATTGATTTGTAGTTTCATGCCATTGTGGTCAGAAAAGACACTTGATATGATTTCAGTCACCTAAAATTTGCTAAGGCTTGTTTTGTGTCCTAATGTGATCAATCCTGGAGAATGTTCTAAGTGCAGTTGAGAATAATGTGTATTCTTTTCTTGGATGGAATGGTCCGTATATATATATTGGGCCCATTTGTTCTAAACTGTTGTTTGTGTCCCATGTTTCCTGATTAATTTTCTGTCTGGATAATCTGTCCATTGTTGAAAGTGGGATATTGAAGTCTTTAGCCTGTGATTCTGGAAGGTCTAGCTGTTGATGGGTAGGCAGAGCTTGTTGTGAGTTCCCTAGTTGGCTGGATTGCTGCACTGTCTTTGCTCTGATGTTAGGTGGGGCTGCTGTCTAGGTTCTGCTGTCTGGTGACACTACTGGTGAGACTGTTGTCAGGCAGAGCTGCTGGCTAGTTACTGCAATGGCTTCTGGTCAGGTTGGTCACAGGACGTATTCCCTGGCTGGGCAGTTCTGCTCTTTAGGATGAGTAGTTGGGCAAGACTGCAAGCTGGGCTCTGAGGTGAGGCAGAATTGCTGCTCAGGATGGGTGGGACCAGAAGATATGGTTCTGTGAAATGCATGATTTAGGATTACCTCCCTCTCCTGGAAGAGCTGTGGGATGGGGTTTTGGCTGAGTCAAAAAGCTCTTTGACCTTCTAGATCAAGTAGGTAAACACTTCTCTGCAATGTGCAGAGGTGGGGGTCTTTCTGCTTGAGTGGATGTTTTGGCTGAGTGAAGACTTGTGAGTCAAGCAGATCTAGTCTATACACATCTCCAAGATGGCCAGAGGTGGGCATCTCCTTGCTTGGGTGAATCATTGGACTGGGCTCTGAGGCCAGGCATGGAAACTAGACATCTAAGTATTTAAGCTATGTTGACCCTCCCCTGGGCTTCTGAAAGTGACCAACTCAACTTTATAGGTGGCTATAAAGTTGGCTGATGTCTCCAATCATGTACAACAGGTAGCAGGAACATAGAGGTACCACAAAGATCCATGTGCTGGTCACCATGATCTCTGCCTCCTTTCTTTGTTTCTATCTGACCCTGGCCACTTGGGCCCATTACATTTGGTGTTTCCCATGAGGTGAGACTAGAGTAGGCTTTTTGAGAAGCATCTAATAATGCTAGGAAAGCCTGATGACTGTCTCTGGTTCTCTTTTCCCCTTGTAGCAATCATGCACTCAGAGAAATCTTCTCTATATGGAATTGTGTCAACTTAGGGGAGGTGGAACGGTGGTGCAGTTGAAGTGAGACCATTCTTCTTACCCCTTTAAATTGGTTTTCATTCAGTTCCAAGGATCACACAGTTGTCTTGGGCTTGATTCCATTTATTGGTGTTTTCAAAAAGGTGTTCTTGTCTGTGAATAGTTGCTAGTCAAACTTTCTGTGGGCTGGGGTTGGAGCTTGAAACTTTCTACTCCACCATCTTGCTGATGTCATCTTTATTGACATATATTAATAACAAAATTTTTAATTTGCACACACGTATTCCTAGGTCCAGCAGCCCAGTGACGAACAATCTCAAAAAGAGACACCACCACCTAAAAGTTGGGATATTTCTTCCATTCAAGAGAAAGGAGATGAAGAAGTATCTGTGGTTCAAGGTGAAAAGAAGGGGAAGAAGAACGCCTATGGATGGAAGTTTATGTGTGCGTCATGCATTATGACAGATCAGGAACAGAAGAGAGAGCATTAGAGAAGGATATCAAACACTTCCTAAAAATTGACTTGAAAGTGAAGTGGGCTTGCAGCCATGTGCAGTCCCCTCGTCATTATGAATTTTCCCTTTCTCTTCAAGACTTACTTGGTGTGCTTGGAAAACACAGTACTTCTCAGAACTAATCTCTAGTGAATCTAAGAAAGCTATTTAATTTTAGTCATAAAATTGTACATCATTTCACTAGTTAAATTTGATATTAGAACATTGTTGCTGGATTTTTAGATCATTGCATGAAAAGTGTAAGCAACTTTTAATAGCATGTGTAGAGTGCCAAGTCAAAATGTAAAGTGCCAAGTGAACATACCTTGAAACATTCTGACTAAAGCCCCGTTGTGTAGAAATGTTAAGCTACTTTGTAAATGAGAAAACTGAGGCTAGGTCATTGTGTCTCACCAAAGAGGATGCAAATGATAGCTACAGAATTCATGTTTCATTCCAGAGTTTGTGTTCTTCCTAAAATCTCTGTTGCTTTAAGAAAAAGTGAATGATTTTGCTTAAAATGCCTAATACTCAAATTTCTATACTGTAAGATAGCTCAGCACTGGCACAGGCATAGATCTAGTTCAAAGGAACAGGACAGACTCTGGAAAGGAGCTCAATGAATGATGGCCATTGTTTTCTTTGATTTACATTTTTTGTGTGGTAAGCTTGGTTAAGAGCTGGATAATTCAGGGTACTGACATACTTGTACATGTTTTACTGTAATTATTTAAGTCACTTTTAAAGGTGGTTAAGTCGTCTTATGGTGAGGAAACTCGAAAGACTGAGTTCCTAAGATTAACAGGAAAAAGAATCATTTTTTCCATATAGAGTATTTTTAAGCAAAATATTTCCATAATTTAGACTGTGGATTATTTTAGTGGTTCATTGTGAACAGATTTCCAGAATATGACTCAAACAATGCCCATGCATTTGTCTCCCCCCCTTCTTCCCTTATTCTCAGTAGAAGACAGTAATTTTGCTGTATTCACAAATAATTTTTCTGTCGTTTTTGATTCTTTGTTCTGCCTGGTATTCATTTGTGGAAAGTTACACATAGGACTTTTGGATAATTTTAACAAAGTATGTTTCAGGTTACTCCAATAGTGGTGGAAGTCATGACTATAAGATTTGCCATGGGCCCTCAAATCCATTTGGCTGATCCTTTAGAAAATTATCTTTTAAATGTAATTGAAATCCTGTTCATGGTGTAGATTTCAGATTTTTTTTGACAGCTGATGTTTATTGCTCTTAATACACTATGGGGAAATATAGGAAATGTAGGTTCAGCATGGCTCTTACGTCGTCATTTAAAATAGGGTTTCGTAAGACATATAGAGGTAACAATGCTATTTTAATAGTAGAGTTTACACATAAAGATTCTTTGAAAAGCAGTTCAGATTCCATATATACTTGACTTATAAACTATGAGAGAAAAAAATTGGGTCAAAGCAATATTGTATTATAAAACATGAAGGTGTTTACTTACTTTTCAGTGTCCTTTAACCAACAACAAATAATTTCAGGATACTATCATAATGTCCTGATTGTTACAAATAAATAATACATTTATAACACAAATCAGTGGTATGAAATATGCTATGCACTGAGGTTGGTTGTAGTACCAGCTCTAACATAAGTTTTTTGACTCTGGGTCAGTCCCTTAAGATCTAAACTTATTTTTGCTGTTATAAAAACTCTAAGTTCAGTTAATAGTAATTTATTGTATATTTCAAAATTGCTAAAAGAGTCAACTTTTTTAAACATTCTCACCACAAAAAAGTGCTAAGGTGGTGAGGTAAGAGATGTGTTAATTAGCTTGATAGGATCTTTTTATAATATGTACCAGTATCACATTGGACTCCATAAATATATACCATTATTGTCAATTAAAAATAAAGAAGCAAAATCGAAAAAAACAGTGAGTTCAAGTCAGATATTTTTAAATGATTTTCAGTGTATTCTGGTTCTGTTGGCTAGAATTCATAAAATAGAATCTGCTTTGTGTGATTTGTTTATCATACTTCATCAGACTCTGGCCTGAGTCCAATTTAATTCTTCTGACTTTTAAAGAATAATTACATTTTAAATCCTTCTCCAAATGTAACGGCAAATGATTGAATGATAAAATGGTGAGAGGCTATCTAGTTTCTAGTTACTGTAGTTGGTGAAGTAGAGAGAGTGCATATAGGTCACTGATACTCCAGATGGGTGTAAGTGAGATGCCCATGCTAAGCATGCTTCTTGCTCCTGTCAGTCTTCTAAGACAACTGTGGACACTATATTATAGAGTTCAAGTTCAAATACCATAACAGCAGTACTTATTTAATAATTTAGTGTTTTACGTATGTGTTTTCCAATTTTCTCAGCATTAATTACACAAGCTTCTGAATTTAAAAGAAGCTCTTGATGTTTAGGGAGGAAATTACCTTGTGTTAGTCTTCTAATGCACTCTACATTTTTTCATTCTACATTCCTTACCCATTCCATCAGAATATTTAGATTAAAAAATTGTTTTTAAACTACTCTTAGAAACCTGTTAAACATGGCTAAATGTACTCATGGAAACATCATAGCTTTCAATCATTGTTATTAAAAAGATGATAAATTACATGAGCACCCAACACAAAAATAAGGATAAAAGAGTAACAAAATAAACCTAAGGGAAAAGGAATGAGGTACTCAATGAAAAAACAGGTATAAATCATTAGTAAAAGAAAAAATAGTGCCAGAGAAAGCGCAGAGCAGCCAAGATGGCGGAATACAAACAACTCCACTCTGCAGTTTCCACTGAGAAGGATGAAAACCGTGAGTGAACTCTGCATCTTCAATTGAGGTAGCAAAGTTCTCTTTGGGACTGACTAGGTGGTTGGCACAACCCACAGAGAGTGAGGAAAGCAGGGTGGAGTGATGGCCCACCCAGCAGCTGCACAGGGCAAAGGAGAGAGTGAGGAATTGTGTCTCCTCTCCCTGAAAACCACAGCTTTTCCCAATCCTTGCAACCTGTGGATCAAGAGGTCCCCCACTGAGCCCATGCTCCTAGAGCCTTGGGTCCCAAGCACAAAGCTGGGGAGACCCATGGTGGCTTCTCAGGCGAGCGACTGAGTGAGAAGGCACTGAAACACAGGAGTATTTGCATACTCCAGCTCTGGCAACTTCCACAAGGTGGGAGATTCCTCCACTCCATCCCAGCTAAAGCCAGGAAAGGGAGCTGAAGCCAGGGAGCCAAGCAGCCTCACTTCACTGGAACACCACAAACTGAAACCCATTGGCTTGGAATCTTCCCCGGCCAGCCCAGCCCTCTAGAGACTGCCTAAGAGGACCGAATTTCCAGGGTGGGGAGTTGAGGAGGGGCAACACGATCACTGCAGCTCCAGTAGGCCGTTTTCCCCTGCTACCCATGCCAGTGAGATGGGTGGTCTGGACCCAGAGCAGTTCACCACAGTGCAGCACAGCTGCTGGATCAATTCGTGGCCAGACTGCTTCTTTAAGCAGGACCCTGATCCACTCCTCCTCATTGGGCAGGGTCTCCCTGTGGGAATCTCAGTATCCCCAGCCAGGGGTTTATGGACAGAACTCTGATAACCCTGAGAGGAGCCCCTATGAGGAAGGGGTGGCTGCAATATCGTGGATCAGTAATCTTAGTCTTTTCTGCCTGCTGGCTCTGGAGAGTCAGGGCAGCCCAGATGAGGGAGATTCCACCCAGTGCAGCACATGTGCCCCACCAAGGGGCAGACAGACTGCTTATTTAAATGGGTCCCTGGTCCTGCTCCTCCTGACTGAGACCTCCAAACAGGAGTCTCCAGACACCTTATACAGGAGCATTCCCGGGAGCATCAGCTCAGTGCCTCTCTGAGATAGAGCTCCCTGAGGAAGGAGCAGGCTGCCCTCTTGGCTGGTCTGTAGCCTCCACTGGTGATGTCTCCAGGGGTGGGTGGGGCCCAGGTGAATAGGGTTTGGAGTGCACCCCAAGCAAACCACAGCAGCCCCACAGAAAAGGGGCCTGACTGCTAAAAGAAAACAAAGTAGCAACAACAACATCAATGAAAGAGACCCCACGAAAACCCCACCCAAAAGTCAGCAGCCTCAAATATCAAAGGTAAATAAACCCATGAAGATTAGAAAGAATCATTGCAAAAATGCTGAAAACTCAAAAATCCAGAGTGCCTCTTCACCTCCAAATGATCACAACACGTCTCTAGCAAGGACATAGAACTGGGTTGAGGCTGAGATGGATGAATTGACAGAAATAGACTCCAGAAGATGGATTATAATGAACTTCACTGAGCTAAAGGATTATGTTCTCACCGCAAAGAAGCTAAAAAACATGACAAAACATACAGGAGCTGTTAACCAGAATAACCAGTTTAGAGAGGAACATAAACAATCTGATGGAGCTGAAAAACACAACATGAGAACTTCACAAATCAAACAAAAGTATCAATAGCTGAATAGACCAAGAAGAAGAAAGGATATCAGAGCTTGAAGACTATCTTACTGAAATAAGGCAGGCAGACATGATTAGAGAATAAAGAATGAAAAGGAATGAACAAAACCTCCAAGAACTGTGGGATTATGTTAAAAGACCAAACCTACAACTGATAGGGGTACCTAAAAGAGATGGGAAGAATAGAACCAAATTAGAAAACACACTTCAGGGTATCATCCAGGAGAACTTCCCCAACCTTAGCAAGACATTCAAATTCAGGAAGTCCAGAGAACCCCAGTAAAATACTCCATGAGAAGATCAACCCCAAGATACATAATCATCACATTCTCCAAGATCAAAATGAAGGAAAAAATGTTAAAGGTAGCCAGAGAGAAGGGCCAGGTCGTCTCTAAAGGGAAACCCATCAGACTAACAGCAGACCTCTCAGCAGAAACCCTATAAGCCAGAAGAGATTGGGGGCCAATATCCAACATTCATAAAGAAAATAATTTCCAACCAAGGATGTCATATCTGGCAAAACTAAGTGAAGGAGAAGTGAAGGAGAAACACAGTCTTGTTTAGACAAGAAGATGCTGAGGAAATTCATCACCACCAGGCCTGCCTTGCAAGAGCTCCTGAGGGAAGCACTAAATATGGAAAGGAAAAGCCATTACCAGCCACTACAAAAAACACACTGAAGTACACAGACCAGTGACTCTATGAAATAAATACATAAACAAGTCTGCAAAGTAACCAACTAACATCATGATGTCAGGATCAAATTCTCACATAACAGCACTAAACTTAAATGTAAATGAACTACATGCCCCAACTAAAAGACACAGAGTGGCAAGCTGGATAAAAAAAGTCAAGATCCATTGGTGTGCTCTATTCAAGAGACCCATCTCAAATGCAAAACCACACATAGTTTCAAAAGAAAAGGATGGAGGAAAATTTACCAAGCAAATAGAAAACAGAAAAAAGCAGGGTTGCAATCCTAGTTTCTGACAAAACAGACTATAAACCAACAAAGATAAAAAATGACAAGGGCATTACATAATGATAAAGGGGTCAATTCAACAGGAAGAGCTAACTATCCTAAATATATATGCACCCAATCTAGGATCATAGATTTACAAAACAAACTCTTAGAGACCTACAGAGAGACTTACACTCCCACACAATAATAGTGGGAGACTTTAACACCCCACTGTCAATATTAGACAGATCAATGTTACAGAAAACTAACAAAGATATTCAGGACTTGAACTGAGCTCTGGATCAAGTGGACCTGATAGATATCTACAGAGCTCTCCACCACAAAACAACAGAATACACATTCTCCTTGGTGCCACATGGCACTTACTCTAAAATTGATGATATAATTAGAAGTAAATCACTCCTCAGAAAATGCAAAAGAACTGAAATGATAACAAACAGTCTCTCAGACCACAGCACAATCAAATTAGAACCCAAGATTAAGAAACTCACTGTAAACTTCACAACTATGTGGAAATTCAACAACCTGCTCCTGAATGACTCATGGGTAAATAATGAAATTAAGGCAGAAATCAAGAAGTTCTTTGAAACCAATGAGAACAAAGAGACAATGTACCAGAATCTTTGGGAGGCACCTAAAGCACTGTTAACAGGGAAATTTATCACACTAAATGTGCACATCAAAAAGCTAGAAAGATTTCAATCGACACCCTAGCATCACAACTAAAAGAACTAGAGGACCAAGAGCAAACAAACCCCACAGGTAGCAGAAGACAAGAAATAACCAAGATTAGAGTGAAACTGAAGGATATAGAGACAAGAAAAACCCTTAAAAAATAAATGAATTCAGGAGCTGACTTTTTTTGAAAAAAAATAATAAAATAGACCATTAGCTAGAGTAATAAAGAAGAAAAGAGAGAAGAATCAAATAGACACAATAAAAGATGATAAAGGGAATATCACCACTGACAACACAGAAATACAAACAACCATCAGAGAATACTATAAACACCTCTATGCACATAAACTAGAAAATCTAGAAGAAATGGATAAATTCCTTGACACACACACCCTTCCAAGACTAAACCAGGAAGAAGTTGAATCCCTGAATAGACCAGTTCAGGTTCTGAAACTGAGTCAGTAATAAACAGCCTCTCAGCCAAAAAAAAAAAAAAAAAAAAAAAGCCCAGGACAAGGTGGATTTACAGCTGAATTCTACCAGAAGTACAAAAAGGAGCTGATACCCTTTCTTCTGAAACTATTCAAAGCAATTGAAAAGGAGGAACTCATTCCTAACTCATTCTGTGAAGCCAGCGTTATCTTGATACCAAAATCTGGCCGAGATACAACAACAAAAAAACTTCAGGCCAATATCCCTAATGAATGTCGATGCAAAAATTTTCAATAAAATACTGGCAATCCAAATCCAGCAGCACATAAAGAGCTATTTATGACAAACCCACAGCCAGTATCATACTGAATGGGCAAAAGCTGGAAGCATTCCCCTTGAAAACCAGCACAAGACAAAGATGCCTTCTCTCACCACTCTTATAGAGCATACTATTTGAAGTTCTGGCCAGGGCAATCAGGCAAGAGAACGAAATAAAGAGTATTCAGATAGAAAGAGAGGAAGTAAAATTGTCTTTGTTTGCAGATGACATAATTGTATATCTGGAAAACCCCATTGTCTCAACCCAAAAACTTCTTCAGCTGATAAGCAACTTCAGCAAAGTCCATACAAAATCAGTGTGCAGAAGTCACAGACATTCTGATACACCAAAAACAGACAAACAGAGAGCCAAATAATGAAGGAACTTCCATTCACAATTGCTACAGAAAGAATAAAACACCTAAGAATACAGCTAACAAGGGAAGTGAAGAACTTCTTCAAGGAGAACTACAAACCACTGCTCAAGGAAACCAGAGAGGACACAAACAAATGGAAAAATATTCCATGCTTATGGATAGGAAGAATCAATATTGTGAAAATGACCACATTGCCCAAAGTAATTTATAGATTTAATGCTATTCCCATTAAACTACCATTGACAGTCTTCATAGAATTAGAAAAAACTATTTTAAAATTCATATGGAATCAAAAAAGGGCTGTATAGCCAAGACAATCCTAAGTGAAAAGGACAAAACTAGAGACATCACACTGCCAGGCTTCAATATATACTGTAAGGCTACAGTAACCAAAACGCATGGTACTGGCACAAAAACAGACACATAGACCAATGAAACAGAATAGAGAACTCAGAAATAAGACTGCACATGTACAACCATCTGATCTTTGATAAACCTGACAAAAACAAGCAATGGGGGAGAGGATTTCCTATGTAATAAGTGGTGCTTATTAGAGAATAGGCTATCCACATGCAGAAAATGGAAACTGGACCCCTTCCTCACACCTTATACAAAAATTAACTCAAGATGGATTAAAGACTTAAATGTAAAATTCAAAACTGTAAAAACCCTAGAAGAAAATCTCGGCAATACCATTCAGGACATAGGCATGGGCAAAGATTTCATGATAAAATCTCCAAAAACAATTGCAACAAAAGCAAACATTTTCAAGTGAGACCTGATTAAACTAAAGAACCTCTGTGCAGCCAAAGAAACTATCATCAGAGCAAACAGGCAACCCACAGAGTGTGAGAAAATTTTTGCAATATATCCATCTGACAAAGGTCTAATATCCAGAATCTACAAGGAAAAACTTCACAAGAAAAAAAAAAAACATTAAAAAGTGGGCAAAGGACATAAACAGACACTTCTCAAAAGAAGACATTCATGCAGCCAACAGAAATATGGAAAATAGCTCAACATCACTGATCATTAGAGAAATGCAAATCAAAACCACAATGAGATACCATCTCATGCCAGTCATAATGGTGATTATTAAAAAGTGAAAAAACAACAGATGCTGGTGAGGTTGCAGAGAAATAGGAATGCTTTTACACTGTTGGTGGGAGTGTAAAGTAGTTCAACCACTGTGGAAGAAGGTGTGGCAATTCCTCAAAGATCTAGAACCAGAAATATCATTTGACCTAGCAATCCCGTTACTGGGTACATACCCAAAGAAACATAAATCATTCTATTAGAAAGATAGATGCATGCATATGTTTATTGCAGCACTACTCAAAATAGCAAAGACATGGAATCAACCCAAATGCCCATGAATAATAGTCTAGATAAAGAAGATGTGGTACATATACACCATGGAATACTATGCAGTCATTAAAAGGAATGAGATCATGTCCTTTGCAGGGACATGAATGAAGCTGGAAACCATTATCCTCAGCAAACTAACACAGGAATAGAAAACCAAACACCACATGTTCTTGCTTATAAGTGAGAACTGAACAATGAGAACACATGGACACAGGGAGGGGAACAACACACACTGGGGCCTGTTGGGGGTTGGTGTTGGGAGAAGGGAGAACATTAGGAAAAATAGCTAATGCATGCTGGGCTTAATGCCTAGGCGATGGGTTGAAGGGTGCAACAAACCACCATGGCACACATTTTCCTATGTAACAAACCTGCACATCCTGCACATGTACCCCAGAACTAAAAATAAAAACTAAAAGAAAAAAAAAAGGAAAAAATAACCCAACTAGTAAATTAAAAAGATTGCTACTTTTAAATACATCTACAAATAGAGGATCCACTAATTTTACATAATCTTGAAGAAAATGGACAAAACCAACCATATACAATAAGGAATATGGACAAGACGCTAACACATAATGAGTATGTTATATAATTAAAAGCTAATACATTTTTGAAATATAAATATTTTTAAAATATGAGTGAAATGTGCTAGGAAAACATAAATTCTTTAACATATTGCAAGAGTAACTAGATATCTAAACAACACAAATAATATGGATGAGCTTTTAAAATTTGTCAGTTATCCCTCCAAAGCAATTATCTTTTAGAAGCCAATAATAATCTGTATATGTGTATACTGACTTTTCCCGATCTCTCTCTCTGTCTCTTTCTCCCAGACTATGAGAAATTAATTGTACTATTTTTTTTCTTCACGTTGTTTTGTTTCCTAAAATTATATGACTTAAAAGTAGTGTGTTCCTGTAATTTATTTTACAAACTGAAAAAAACTTTAAGTGTATAAAGAGGCATTGTTTATAATTAAAGCAGGAGTATGGGTGACAAAGAGGACAAGTGGCTACTCTAAAACAAACACACAACGGCTAAATTAGCCTAAAGGTACATTTTTGTACTTTTCCACAAAAAGATAAAGTAAATATAATGGTGGTCTTTTTATTCACTTTACCTAGGAGTCCTAAGACTGACATCATTTTTGCTATCTTGTGTTGAGAATATCATTTCCAGGCAAAATATCTCAATGATACCTTTAAATATTTCTCTTTGTTTTGATATTTGTTTGCTTTAGTTGCATTGTTATTAAAAGTTATGGGATTTTTGCTTTCGACTTAAAAGAACCTTTAAATAACTTTTGATTTAATCTGTTCTTTACTTGAATAGTCAATTTGAATCCCCTTCTACTAGAAAGGGTAGTATGTTTAACAAAAAAATATTGTTAATATGCCTAAAATTCTACCTTCAGAGTCTGTATAGACCTTTAACTAGATATAAACCCAAGGGTTGCCCTTAGAATTCTGTGCTTAGTTCACTCTATAAAACCTTAACTGCAGTGTTCTTTGGACCTTTACTGTCATCTAAATAAAACTTTGCCCAACAGTTTTCCCAACTGTTATGTCTATTTTATAGGTGAAAGGCAATTGTAGCTTTCAAGGAAGACAAAGTCCTTCAAGGAAGACATGCTGTCCTTACGTTGGAAATTTGACTGTTTAAAATTCTCTCAATAAAGTTTTATAATTTTATCCAAAGAAGTCCTGCATGTCTTGCTATTATAAACCATATATTTTTCTGAAATTTTATACTACAACTGATCTGATATACAAACGTGTACTTTTTGGATACTGATCATTCTGCAATTTTGCAGTTCCCCCATCTTTCTCAGGAGCATTCAGTGAAAGTATATTTGGAAGAACTTGCAAGAGAGAACAACAGTCCTTGTGTCTGTGGCTCTCAAGAGTTCTATACCATCATGGTAGGCCACACTAGGCCCTTATCAGCTTGTTAAAAGTGTTAACTGAAGTCTACTCATCCACAGTGTGTCCTCCTCCCATGCTCTGCCCTGTGGTGGGGGAGTCATCATTCTTGTTTTGAAAATTCTTACAGGTACTTTTCTTTCCTTAGATTTCAGGCTAGCAAGTATCTCTGAAAACTAAGCTTTCTGATTAGTTCAAGAAAAGTTATGATTTTTAGCTTTTTCTTTCTGTTTGTGTCGGAGTAATGCTCTTTCCAGTTTTTCAGTCTTATGCAGAAGCCAGAATTCATCTAAATTTTTTAAGTCTGTTAAATGAATTTTAGAGTCAATTACATAAAAATCATTTCTATTTAGTAAAGGAAATCTGTCATACATCTAGGCACAACTCAAAACTGAACATTTGTGTTTAATTTATATTGCCCCCTTATCCTGCCTGATGAAAAATAGATGGTTGTAATTTAGAATAGTGAACTATGTCTTTCTTCCAAACTCAAATACAACTTAAATCTTAATATATATGCAAATAAGACCTGGAAACCTGTACTTCTTCCAAAAACCTTTAAAATTATGGTACCCTGTGAAATTTTTATCAAACTCTAGGGATTAATATGCTGGGGGAAATAGCCCTGTTGATTTTTCACATTTACATGTACCATGTATGGGGAGGACTAAAGTATTCTATTTACATATTTGGATTTTTTTCCTCTCTATTGCTGTTACACTGACCAGTTTATCTAAGCAATGCCATTAACCCCTGATTTTACAACAATAGCACAAAATTCGACTTCGCAACTGGGGCATTCTTTTATTGTTGGTTTTTTCTTTTTCTTGAGACAGGGTCTCACTCTGTCATCCAGGTTGAGTGCAGTGGTGTAAACACAGGTCACTGCAGCCTTAACTTCCTAGGCTCACGTGATCATCCCACCTTAGCCTCCGAAGAAGCTGAGCCTACACACCCATGTCACCATACCTGGCTAATTTAAAAAGTGGGTTTTGTTTTTTTTTCTCTGCAGAGATGGGGTCTTAACTATGTTGCCCAGGCTGGTCTCAAACTTCTGGCCTCCTGCCTTGGCCTCCCAAAGTGCTGGGATTACAGGCATGACCCACTCTGCCTAGCCTGGTGTATTCTTACATAGAGAAATTACCTTGAAATACAAATTATTAACCATACAACCAAATTCATCATAAGAGTGTAGTTTTCCTTCCATAGATCTGATCCACTCTAGAAAACTGAACCAAGAGTCCTCTCATTCTCTGAAAATATTGAAACAATTGACTAGTTAAATTTATACAGGTTGAACAAACTTAATTTGAAAATGTGAAATCTGAAACACTCGAATCTGAAACTTTCTCAGTGCCAACATGATTCTCAAAGGAAATGCTCATTGGAGTATTTTGTATTTCAGATTTTTGGATTAGGGCTGCTCAACCAGTAAGTGTAAGTATTAGCTCGGTGCAAAAGTAATTGTGGTTTTTGCCATTACTTTTGATGACAAAAACAAAATAACAAAATTACAGTTTTTGCCATTACTTTTGCATCGACCTAATAAATGCACATATTCCAAAATCCAAAAAATCCAAAATCCCAACACTTCTGGTCCCAAGCATTTCAGATAAGGGATACTCAACCCGTACTGATTAAAACAAACAAACAAACAAACAAACAAAACAGAACATGTTTAAATTCCAGAGTTTCTCTGATTATCTCAGTAAGCGAATCATCAGTTTCTATGAAAACACTTCAGTTTCTTTATCTTTTTTCCATGGGGTTGGGACTTAGTTGGGAGGCATCATGCCCTCTCCTCCCTGCACAATTTTGGAGGAGCAATCCTCCTAGCCCAGTTAGGTCTCTGCGTTTGACATTACCCATAGAAGGTTTAAAGATCTTACTCTCCACCTATAAGGGAAATTCCTAACATGAGAAGAGAAACATTTCATACGCAAATTTTAAATCAAAATTCTGTTCTTGAAGAGACAATGTGTGTGAGTCTAACAATTGCTGAATGCAGTTTAAGGTCAGGAAAAGAGAAAGATTATGTTCAATTATGGAATTCTATTTTTAAAATTTATTTTTGTTTTTGAGACAAGGTCTCACTCTGTCGCCCAGACTGGAGTGCAGTGGTGAAATCATGGCTCACTGCAGCCTCAATCTCCTGGGCTCAGGTGATCCTCCCACCTCAGCCTACTGAGTAGCTAGGACTACAGGTGTGCACTACCATGCCAGGTTAATTTTTGTATTTTTTGTGGAGACAGAGTCTCACTGTGTTGCCCAGGCTGATCTCAAATTCCTGGGCTCAAGTGATCTGCCCACCTTGGCCTTACAAAGTGCTGGGATTACAGACATTAGCCATCGCACCCAGCCAGTTATGGAATTCTAGAAACATTAAGTCATACCCTGGCCTGACTTTTTATTCTCATATTCTCTCTCTCATTCTTTAATCTCCTTCTCTCTGTCTGTGTCTCTCAGGCCCATGTTGTCCTCACTCCAAGTGCTACTTCAAATTATCTGTCTACATCTACTACCTTAAGAACCACTCCCCCAGAATAAGAGGTTAAGATCTGTGAAAAAAAGTACTCCTTTGGAAGTCCTAGACTTCCTTAAATGACAGGAGAAGGACAACAGCGTCATAAGGCCACCTGGTTTTCAGGCCACTGGGAAAGAGCTTCTTAGAGAAACTGAATCCTAGTTTCCTCCCTCAGGCCTGAAGCAGACAGGGCTGGATGAAAAGAGGGTGGAGCTGTGGAAGGGGAGGTAGGCTTTTTTGGGTAACAAAAAATAAAGCTCTATTCTGAGGAGGAAGGGGGTTGAGCACTGAAATACAGGACATCCCAGCACATGAAAGTAGAAGCAGCATGGGAGTGACTTATCCCCAATAGGTGTGATTGGCTGGAACAAGTGCTTCTTGAGGAGGAAAGAAGAGTTTTCGGGCAATATGAGTGACTTCACAGAAAGGGGTTTCATTACAAAAAGTGGACCCTAAATATCCCAGCTCTAGGTCCTAGGGTTGGGACTAGAAGGATGGAAATGAAATGGGCTTCTCTGTGGGGCTGACTGGTAAGTTTATTTTTATTATAGTAATAATATATTTATTATAGTGCATATTCATAAGAATAAATACCTTTTATTGTAAAGTTGCTTAAATGCTTACTGTTTTTGCATAAGCAATACAGGTACATGGTAAAAATGCCAGAAACATCTTCATGCCTAACTATAGGGAAACGTGTACAGAGATTCTCTTCTTGTAGGGAGGAAATTGATAATAGAACAGCTCTTTGTTGTTACAAATAGAAGTAATATATTCATAGTCTAAAAGAAGAGAGAACTGAATAATTATCCCAAATTTTTATTATTTTCATTGCAAATGAATTATGTTTAAGTAAAATATGATCTCCAAAATCACAGGAGTAATTCGTGAGAGGACCATATATTGATGAACATCAGATCCACATTTCTAGCTCAGGCCTGTTTCCTAATCTACATGCTTCCTGGCCAACTGTGGGTCCCAGAGGCACTTGACAATCAACATGTCTGTAATGAAGTCATCTTCCCTCTACCCTGAAATCGTGCACTCCTTTAGTGTTGCCTAACAAGGTGAAAGCCACTGCTCTCTACTCATTTTACCCAAGCCAGAAATCTTTAACACTATATATTTATTTGAGAGAATTACCTTAGCCACTCAACCTCAGGGTAGATTTTCCTGATATGTGCTAAACTGAGGCCACAGCAAACCTTTTATTATTATTATTTTACACTCAGGGCACATGTGCTTTTTTGTTACATGGGTATATTGCATACTGGTGAAGATTGGGCTTCTAGTGTACCTAGTACCCAAATCGTGAACATTGTCTCTCATAGGTAGTTTTTCAACCCTCACTCCCCTCCCACTCTCCCACCTTTTGGAATCTCCAGTGTCTATTATTTCATCTTTATGATCATGTGTACCCATTGGCACACTTTATTTTGAAGAACACTTTCTCAGTTTGATGTCACTTTTTTTTTGTATTGCCATCTTCTCCAACACCCATTCTGTCTTGCTGCTTCTGAATGTTCAGTGCTTAGCACAGTTTCTGACACACAGTTTTGGAAAAGGAAAAGACTGGCAATTATGATTGGAATAACAAGGAAATATAAATATGAACATACTTTTTCAGTTTATGGAATAAAGGTGCAGTGAAAAACTACAACTAAAGGAAACGTAATTTTTAAACATATTTATTTATTTCAACTTTTATTTTAGATTCAGGGGGTACATGTGCAGTTTTGTTACCTGGGTATATTGCATGATGCTGAAGTCTGGTGTACAAATGTTCTGCTACCCAGGTACTGAGCATAGTACCCAATAGTTAGTTTTTCAATTCTTGCCTCCCTCTTTTCCTCCCCCATCTAGTAGCCCCCAGTGTCTATTGTTGCCATCTTTATGGCCATGCAAACACAATATTTAGCTCCCACTTATAAATAAGAACATGTAGCATTTGGTTTTCTGTTCCTGAATTAATTCGCTGAGTATAATGGCCTTGAGCTGCATCCATGTTTCTGTAAAAGACATAATTTCATTCTTTTTTATGGCTGTGTAGCATTCCATGGTGTATATGTACTTTTTTTTTTTTTTTTTTTTTTTTTTTTTTTTTTTTTTTTTGAGGCAGAGTCTTGCTTTGTCACCCAGGCTGGAGTGCAGTGGTGCTATCTTGGCTCGCTGCAAACTCAGCCTCCCGGGTTCACACCATTCTTCTGCGTCAGCTTCCCGAGTAGCTGGGACTACAGGCACCTGCCATCACGCCCAGCTAATATTTTTTTGTATTTTTAGTAGAGCCAAGGTTTCACCGTGTTAGCCAGGATGGTCTCGATCTCCTGACCTCGTGATCTGCCCACCTCGGCCTCCCAATATGTACCATATTTTTAAAATTCAATCCACCATTGATGGGTACCGAGGTTGATTCCATGTCTTTGCTATTGTGAATAGTGCTGCGACGATCATGCAAGTGCATGTCTTTTTGGTAGAACGATTTGTTTTCTTTTGGATACGTACCAAAGAATGAAATTGCTGGGTCAAATGGAAGTTCTGAGTCCTTTGAGAAATCTCCAAATTGCTTTCCACAGTAAGTGAACTAATTTTCACTCCCACTAACAGTGTATAAGCATTTCCTTTTCTGGGAACATGTAATTTTTAATAGAACATATCAATGACTTTATTCAACTCAATTAATGGACATACCAGTAAGATGTTGACACAGGTTCAAAGAAGAAATTGAAGAACAGGAATTTATGTTGTCAGTCAGAAATATTCTTAAGTGAACTTGTTAATAAATGCAAAACTGATTAATATCTTGAAAAACAATAAATTGCATTATTAAGGATTATCTTTTCTACATAATGTTCATTGCCGCTATAATTATTATAATTAATTATACCAGATAAAATTTATTTGCATTGAAATATATAGGAATCCTTTGTATTTCTCTCAGACCAGAATAATTTACATTGTTATCAATTTTCTGCAAGTTAACCTCTACCTGTACAGTGCTGTAAAAGAGTAGCCAAACAAAAATTAATGATTGCATGCCCAGCACTACACTGATAAGAATATCCACATTTTGAATAATTTTTCATTAAAATCTCAGCTTTGTGCTTATAAATAACCTCTAAAGATTCACAAAATGACTTATTATGTTTTGCCCAGTTATTTACATAAGTGTAGCAGGGGTGCTTATTAATAACACAGAAATCTTTGAGTTTGTGTTTCAAATTCAGCTTCTAGCAATATCGAGCAATTCCTAATGCCCAATAATTAATTTCTGCCAGGAAGTTGTCCTACTGAATCTTGGAAAGAACTTTACAACTTCTTCTATTATATACTCTTCTATCTCAAGGAGAGAATATCAAACCCAAGAAATTAGCTTTACCATATTTCACCTGAAGCTCCTACAAATTCGAGGGTATTTCTCCCTTCTCAGGGTCCACCAAATTTGCTGTGGTTTGTAGCATGCCAAGAAGTGACCTTTCTTACCACTTCTGTGGATGGCACTGGTTTGTAGTCATTGGTTTGCATGTAAAGTTAATCTCTGTTCCTTAGTGGACTTGACATAAATGATTAAGTGACACTTTAGGCATTGCCCTGGTTGCATAATTGATTTGTTCAAGTATATCCTGGTTAAAAGGAGAACAGATTCTTATTTAATCCATATAAAAAGCTATGTTGCCATGAAAAGTAAGAAAACTCAGTTATAAATAATTGTTTCTGAATTCTGATAGTTTAGTGAGAAGGCGATATCATTTTAAAGTGTTTTATTTCAATTTACAAAAGCACAGTCAAATAAATTGTGAGTTAGAGATAGATTGATAAAGAATATAAGGGACTTCTTCATATATGCATCAGAAAATAACAATTTTCTTTAAACAACATCAACATGTTTCCAATAAATAGCCACAATTAACTTTCCCTCATTATTTCATTCATGCTGTCTTAGTCTGTTTGTGTTGCTATAACAGAATACCTGAGACTGGGCAATTTATAAAGAGCATAAATTTATTTCTCACAGTTCTGGAGGCTGAGTACTCCAAAATCAAGGTGCTAGCATCTGGTGAGGGTCTTCTTGCTACATCCTTATATGGCAGAAGGAGGAAGGGCAAAAGAGAACTTTTTAAATTGATATATAATAGTTGTACATATTTTGTCAAGCCCTTTTTTATTGATATATAATAGTTGTACATATTTTGGGGGTACATGTGATATTTTGATACATGCATACAATATGTAATGATTAAATCAGGGTAATTGGGTTATCACCTCAAATATTCATCTTTCCTTTGTGTTGAGGACAGTCCAGCTCTTCTCTTCTGGCTATTTTAAACATAAAATAAATTACTGTGAACTCTAGTCCCCCTTTTGTAGTATCAAAAACTACAACTTATTCCCTCTATCTAACTGGGTATTTGTACCCATTAACCAACTTCTCTTCTCCACCCACTCTTCTCAGCCTTGAGTAATGACCATTCTACTCTCTACCTCAATGAGATCCACTTTTTTAGCTCTCACATATTTGTGAGAACATGTGAAAATTGCCTTTCTGTGTGTGACTTATTTCACTTAGCATAATGTCCTCCAGTTCCATCCATATTGCTGCAAAAAACTCAGGATTTTATTTTTCTCATGGCCGAATACTATTCTGTTGTGTGTATACACTGTATTTTCTTTATCCATTCATCCATTGATGGACATTTAGGTTGATTCCATATCTTTGCTATTGTGAGTAATGCTGCAGTAGGTATGAGAGTGCAGATATCCCTTCGACATAATTATCTCCTTTCTTTTGGATATATACCCAGCAGTGGTATTTCTGGATCCTATGGTAGATCTATTTTTCATTTTTTGAGGAACCTCCATACTACCCCATTTGTCTATTTTTGCTTTTGTTGCCTGTGTATTTGAGGTCCCACACAAAAAATCTTTACTGAGACCAATGTCCTAGAGTATTTCCCCAACATTTTCTTCTACTAGTTCCATAGTTTCAGGTCTTACATTTAAGTCTTTAATCTGTTTTGAGTTGATTTTTTTATATGGTGAAAGATTGGGACCTAGTTTCATCTTCATATGGATATCCAGTTTTCCCAGCACCATTTATTTAAGAGAGTATTCTTTCCCCAATATATGTTCTTAGAACTGTTTTAGAAAATGGGTTGGCTGTAAGTTCTCTGAGTTCGTTCCATTGGTTTATGTGTCTGTTTTTATGCCAGTACCATGCTTATTTGTTTACTATATCTTTGTAGTGTATTTGAAGTCAAGTAGTGTGATACCTCTAGCTTTGTTCTTTTTGCTCAGGATTGCTTTAGCTATTTGCAATCTTTGATTAAATTGCTTACTAGGGTTTTAATATTTTTAGCTGTTGTAAATGGGATTGTTTTAATTATTTCTGTTATAGATTGACTGCTGTTAGAGTACAAGAGTGCTACTGTTTGTTTCATATTCATTTTGTATCCTACTACTTTACTAAATTCATTTATCAGTCAGTTATAAGAGGTTTTTGGTGAAGTCTGTAGGTTTTTCTAAATGTAAGATCATGTCATCTGCAAATAAGGATAATTTGACTTCCTTCTTTCCAACTTGGGTGCCCTTCCCTTCTTTTGCCTAATTGTTCTGGCTAGGACTTCCAGAACTATGTTGAATGAATGATGAAAGTGGGAACCCTTGTCTTGTTTCAGATTTTAGTGGAAAGCCTTTCAGTTATTCCCAGTTCAGTATGATATTAGCTGTGGATTTGTCATATATGGCCTGTATTGTTTTGAGGTATGTTCCTTATACACCCAGCTTGTTGACTTTTTATCCCTTCATGAAGGGATGTTGAATTTGAATTTTATTGAATGCTTTTTCAGTATCTATTGAAATAACCATGTGGTTTTTGGCTTTGATTCTTTTGATATGATGTATCACATTTATTGATTTGTGTTTGCTGAATCCTTCTAACATTCATGGGATGAATCCAACTTGATCATGGCGAATGGTCTTTTAAATTTATTGTTGTTAAATTCAGTTTGCTAGTTTTTGTTGAGGATTATTGCATCTATGTTTATCAGGAATATTGGCCTGTAGTTTTCCTTTTTTTTGGTGGCTCTCTGGTTTTGATATGAGGGTAAAGCTGGCCTTGTAAAATGAGTTTGAAAGTATTTTTTCTGCAATTTTTTGGAATATTTTGAATAGGATTGGTATTAGTTCTTAAATTTTTTGGTAAAATTCAGCAGTGATTGCTTCAGGGGTAACTTTTTATTGCTGCTTCTAGCTGGTTATTCATTATTGGTCTATTAAGGTTTTCTGTTTCTTCATGTTTCAATATGGTAGGTTGTATATG
This sequence comes from Macaca fascicularis, assembly GCF_037993035.2. Lineage (NCBI taxonomy): Eukaryota > Metazoa > Chordata > Mammalia > Primates > Cercopithecidae > Macaca > Macaca fascicularis. The sequence goes on from NC_088395.1 coordinate 55,495,018, forward strand.
TTCAGGAATATATCCATTCTTCTTGGTTTTCCAATTTGTTGGTGTATTAGTCCTTTCTCATGCTGCTATAAGGACATATCTGAGACTGGGTAATTTATAAAGGAAAGAGGTTTAATTGACTCACAGTTTCACATGGCTGGTGGTGCCTCACAATCATGGTGGAAGGCAAATGAAGAGCAAAGTCAAGTCTTACATGGTGACAGGCAAGACAGCATGTATAGGGGAACACCCCTTTATAAAACCATCAAATCTCATGAGACTTATTCAGTATCATGAGAACACCATGAGAAAGGCCCTCCCCCATGATTCAGTTACCTCCCACTGGGTCCCTCCCATGACATGTGGGGATTACGGGAGCTAAAATTTGAAATGAGATTTGGGTGGAGACACAGCCAAACCATATCAGTTGGTGTATATTTGTTCATAATAGTCTCTAATGATTCTTTGGGTTTCTGTGGTATCAGTTGTAATGTTTTTGTATTTGTCTCAGATTTTCTTTGAGTCTTCTCTTTCTTAATCTAGCTAATGTTTTGTCAATTTTTTTATCCTCTTCAAAAAACCAACTTTTCATCTTATTGATCTTTTGTATTTTTTAGTCTCAATTTCATTTATATCTGTTCTGTTCTTTATTATTTATTGTTTTCTACAAATTTTGGGTTTAATTTGTTCTTGTCTAGTTGCTTGAACTGTTTCATTAGGTTGTTTATTTGAAGACTTTCCACTTTTTTTGATGTAAGTGTTTGTTGCTATAAACTTCCCACTTACTACTGCTTTTGCTATATCTCATATGTTTGACATGTTGTGATGACACTTTTATTTGTTTGAAGAATTTTAAAATTTTTCTTCTTAATTGTTTCATTAGCCCATTGGTCATTCAGGAGCATGTTGTTTAATTTTTGTGTATTTATACAGTTAGTTTCTGAAGTTCTTGAGTTCCAGTTTTATTCCATTGTGGTCAGAAAAGATACTTGATATTATTTCATTTTTTTAAATTTGTTGAGACTTGTTGATAAGGGCATTTAGTCTCATCTGCAAAGAAGCCCTCATGGCTTAACCACCTCTTAAAAGCTCCATCTTTAAATACTATCACGTTGGCAACATCTGGATTTTAAAAGGAGCACATTCAAACCATAAGACATATTTATGTATTTAATTCATGTTCTGCTGGATGTTGGGTCATGACTCAATTGGTTTGGGCTGCTGCAATAAAATATCATAAACTAGGTGGCTTATAAATGACAAATACTTATTCCTCACAGTTCTGGAGGCTAGGAAGTGCAGGCTCAATATGTCAGCAAAATCAGTCTCTGATGGGGATTCATTTCTTGATTCATAGGCAGTCTCTTCTCACTGTGTCCTCACATTATGGAAGGTGGCAAGGCAGCTTTCTGTGGAGCTGTTTATAAGGAGACTAATTGTGTTCATGAGGTTTCTACCCTCATGGCATAATCACATTCCAAAGGACCCACTTCCTAGTACCCTCACTTTGGTGATTAGCTTTCAACATATAAATTTTGGGTAGACACAAATCTTCAGAACAAAGCAGTTCAACAGTCTCCTTCCATGTAGCCATATGCTTCCAGCCAAAAGTCATCCTGGCAAAAATACCAAGGCCAAAGGGTACAGTCTGAAAATTGCTTAAGTGATATCAGCTAGGAGTTTCTAACCAAGAATCTATTCTTTGAAGCATCAGTACTTTATAGTAACTGCTAACATTCTTTCAAGATTTCTAAAATTTAATTTAATTTTTTAAATGGACAAATATTTCTTAGCTCTTTATTCTGTTCCGTTGGTTTATGTGTCTGTTCTTGTACCAGTACCATGCTGTTTTGGTTACTGTCACCTTGTAGTATAGTTTGAAGTTGCATAGTGTGATGCCTCCAGCTTTGTTCTTTTTGCTTAGGTTTGTCTTGGCTATGTGGGCTATTTTCGGGTTCCATATGAATTTTAAAATAGTTTTTTTTCCCTAATTCTGTGAAGAATGTCAATGGTAGCTTAATGTGAATTGCATCGAATCTATAAATTACTTTGGGCAGTATGGCCATTTTCATGATATTGATTCTTCCTATCTGTGAGCATGGAATGTTTTTCCATTTGTTTGTGTCCTCTCTGATTTCCTTGAGCAGTGGTTTGTAGTTCTCCTTGAAGAAGTTCTCCACTTCCCTTGTTAGCTGTATTCCTAGGGATTTTACTCTTTTTGTAGCAATTGTGAATGGGAGTTCCTTCATTATTTGGCTCTCTGCTTGTCTGTTGTTGGTGTATAAGAATGCTAGCTATTTTCGCATATTGATTTTGTATCCTGGGACTTTGCTGAAGTTGCTTATCAGCTGAAGAAGCTTTTGGGCCGAGACGATGGGGTTCTCTAGATATAGGATCATGTCATCTGCAAACAGAGATAATTTGACTTCTTCTCTTCTTACTTGAATGCCCTTTGTTTCCCTCTCTTGCCTGATTTCCCTGGCCAGAACTTCGAATACCATGTTGTATAGGAGTGGTGATAGAGGGCATCCTTGTCTTGTGCTGGTTTTCAAAGGGAATGTTTCCAGCTTTTGTCCATTCAGTATGATGTTGGCTTTAGGTTTGTCGTATGTGGCTCTTATTATTTTGAGGTATGTTTTTTCAATACTTAGATTATTGAGAGTTTTTAACGTGAAGGGATGTTGAATTTTATCAAAAGCCTTTTCGGCATCTATTGAGATAATCATATGGTTTTTGTTGTTGATTCCGTTTGTGATGAATTACATTTATTGATTTGCATATGTTGAATCAGCCTTGCATCCTGGGACATTTTAGCAATGTCTGGAAATATTTTTGTTTGTCACACTGGGGAGATGTTGTTACTAGACTCTAGTGGATAGAGGCCATGAATGCTACTAAAAATCCAACCATGCACAGGAGAGCCCCTCCCCCCACAGCAAAGAATTATCCACCTCAAAATGTCAACAGCACCAAAATGTCAACAGTACTCAAAATATTAAGTAACTCTGTAAGTAATGGGTAACAAAATAAATATGTAAATTGCAATAGCTTTCATATACACTGAAGATAACCAGCCAGAGGATGTGATAGTAGAGAAAATTCTATTTTTATCAGCAAAATAATATATAGGAATAAACATAACAAGTGAATAAAACTTTAAAACACTTTGTTAGTAGCTAGATTTAATCATTTCACATTATAAGTATATATCAAGACTTCACATTGTACCCCATAAATATATACAATTATTATTTCGAAATTAAAAATTTAAAAAACACTTGTGAAAGAAAAGTAAACTTAAACAAATGAAATGTTACTAATTGATCTTGCATCAGACAACTCAACATCACAGACTTTATTTTTCTTGAAGTTAATTTATTAATTTAATGTGATCTGGGATAATCTCCTTATTTTAAGACCCTTAATTTAGTCAAACCTGCAACATCTCTTTTGTGCTTGTAAGGTAACACTCAGGCTTCATTGATTAGGACATAGAAACCTTGAGGGGCCATTATTCAGCCTACTACACAGGTGAACTTCCTTTTTGAAATCACTTTTGGTTTGTGTATTACCTGACAAGATATTCTCATGTTTTTTCTTCTACCATACTGGTCGTTCTTTCTTAAGTGTTTTTACTAGTTTCCTCTCCTCCAGCTAACTTTTAAATGGGTTTGAGGCTCTAGCTATATTATCTCTGAGTGGTTTCATCCAATCCATAATATAGCGTCTTTATCGTGAGACCTCCCAAATTGAATTATCATGCACCAAACCCTTCCCTGATACCTAGACTTTTATCTGACCTCTCTCTGGATAGTAAAAGGACAAACTCGACATTTCCCAAACAAAACTCCTGGTTTTATTATATTTTATTAGTTTTTTTATTGCAACCCTTTAGCAAGTCTTTTTGATTTGATCTAAAAAACAGAACCCTTAATCCAGCCCTTTCTCTTCTTATATACTTCTACCAAGTTAAAATACAAACTCTCTAATCATCACTTCTATTAGCTACTAAGTTTACCTCTTTATTTATTTTCTTATTTGAGTTATCTTTCCTTTAAAATCTATTTTACACAAGGCTGTAAAATTATAAACTTAATCTTACTAGAATGTAAATCAGATAATGTCTGCATTCTGAGAAAAAAATCTCCAAAACTTCACATTGCACTTGTGTGGGGAAAAGAAAGAAAGATCAGACTGTTACTGTGTCTATATAGAAAGAAGTAGACATAAGAGACTCCATTTTGTTCTCTATTTGAGATGCTGTTAATCTGTGACACTACCCCCAACCTTGTCCTTGCAAGAGACATGTGCTATGGTTACTCAAGGTTTAAAGGATTTTGGGCTGTGCAGGGTGTGCTTTGTTAAACAAGTGCCTGAAGGCAGCTTGCTGGTTAAAAGTCATCACCATTCTCTTAATCTCAAGTACCCAGGGACATGCACACTGCCAAAGGTCGCAGGGACCTCTGCCTAGGAAAGCTAGGTATTGTTCGAGGTTTCTCCCCATGTGATAGTCTGAAATATGGCCTGGTGGGAAGGGAAAGATCATCCCCCAGCCTGACACCCGTGAAGGGTCTGTGCTGAGGAGGACTAGTACAAGAGGAAAGAAGGCCTCTTGGCGGTTGTTGGCAGTTGAGATAGAGAAAAGCATCTGTCTCCTGCCCGTCCTTGGGCAATGGAACATCTCGGTATAAAACCCGATTGTATGTTCTGTTTACTGAGAAAGGAGAAAACCGCCTTAGGGCGAAAGGCGGGACTTGCTAGCGTAATGCTGCTCTTTATGCACTAAAAAGGTTTATGGAGATGTTTACATATGCATATCAAGGCACAGCACTTTTCCTTAAACTTATTCATGTCACAGAGAACTTTATTCATATGTCTTACTGCTGACTTTCTCCCTATAATGATCCTATTATCCTGCCACTTCCTTTTCTTTAAGATGGTAAAGATAATTATCAATAAATACTAAGGGAACTCAGAGACCGGTGCCGGCGTGGGTCCTCTGTATGCTGAGCGCCGGTCCCCTGGGCCCACTTTTTCTTTCTCTATACTTTGTCTCTGTGCCTCATTTCTTTTCTCAAGTCTCTTGTTCCACCTAACGAGAAACGCCCACAGGTGTGAAGGGGTAGGCCACCCCTTTACACTTGTAATAAGATTCATTGTTATTTTGGCCTATAAAACCATTCAAAATTAGGACCTAGCCTAGCTTTCCAAATTCATTTTCTTATTACCCTCACATCACTCATTATGATCAAGCAACATTGGAATTTTTCTTTTCCTTTAATACATCGTGCTCATTTGCTACTTTAGGTATTTGCACTTTTTGTTTTCTTTTTATGAGCTGGTTTTCCCCCAGATCTTTTCACACCTGATACCTTTTCACATTTCAAGTTTTAGCTCAACCGTCACTTCATAAAGAAAATCCTTTTCTGGCTGCTCATTCTAAAGTAAAGTGTGCCTGAGGTAGTTTTTATTGCAGTTCACATAATATTTTATTTTTTTCTCACGTCAAGGCATACAACCTTACTGCACATCTTTGTTCCTTGCAGTTTGGTGGGACCATGTGACCAATTGTGAAGTGATGACACTTCCAACATAGAACACTAAATTGCTGATGTGAGTCCTTATAGATATCTCTCTTTTGCTCTGCTATGAGATAGGTACTCTTAGGGATTGTAGCTTTTGTAACATTGACTACAGAGCCCTATTGTTGCCCTGGGATGGATAAACATTAGCAATAGTAAATAGTAAATAAATCTTCATGATTTTGAGGATCTCATATCTGGGAGTTGTTTCCTATTACAGCTTAACTTTACCTACCCTTCATACAGTTAGCCTCTACTTTATCACATTTATTATTGTCTTCAAAGCATTTATTCTAATGTGAAATAACTCAACTCATTTGTTCTTTAACTTTTGTCTTGTTTAGCAAGTCAAATGAAATGTGGGATAAGTGATGGTTTTGCTTCATTTTTTAATGTTTCATTTTGTTTAAAATTGGTGAAATCTGGGAAGCCTGCATGGGGTTGTTGAGCACTAAGACTCATTCCTGGCCCTGAGTGGCTCCTAGGGAATGGGTAAGTTAAATAGGCATGGAGTGGCCCAGGCTCACTATGAACCTCTGAAACCATAGCTGCAGGAGACCCTATGGTCCCCATGGGCATTGGAACTGGCAGGGAGAGCTGTTTGGAGAGTTGGCAGGGACAGAACTCCAGAAGGTTTGGTGTGGGAATGGCTGCAGTGGAGCACAGCCAGGGATGCCCACCCCAAGGCCTGCCATGGCTTTTGTTGACTATTGAACCTGAACAGAACAGGGCTATCTTGCCTGTGGGACAGGGCCAATCCAATCTGAACATCCCCCTGTCAGGGTCTTTGTTGGACCGCACTCATTAGCAGTGCAGCTCCAGATACCCAACCCAGGTGCTTCTCAGGGGCTACTACCATAGCTCCTTCACTGGCAGACCCTGCCTGTCAGAGAGCTTCTGCAAATGGGCTCCTGCTGGCATGCGCCCACCCACTGCCTACCCCAACCGCTTTGCCAGCCTTCACTTGCCTGCAGCCTTCCCGCATTGGTTTGCTGGTGCAGGCACATGGGCCTCACTGGTCACTGCCACCAGCATGTGTGGACCTTGCTGAGGCCACACTGCTCAGGCTGGTCCACATGTGCATACCCTGCTGCCCTGCCACCACTAGCATGTTCTACACACATAACACCATCATGCTGCTGCCACTGGGGCACGTGCATGAGTGAGGATCCTGCTGCCACCACTCTGATGAAGAACTTTTGCCAGCACTCCCCACTGGAATGTTTTTGCCAGCAGATGAGAAACACCTTGGTCTCTCCAGCACAGCAGGTGGTCAATCTTGAAGGACCAGAGAACAAAGCAACTGGCTTGGTCCCAACCTCCCAGAGTTAGAGCATGAATCCCAGGAGTGCAGAGCTGAACCTTGGCCACCTGAAATGAAACCAGGCAACTGAACTCAACTTATACCACAGTCATACCCTCTAGGGCATCAAATAATATAAAAATATAAATATAAAGAATTTATAAGAATATAAAACCATATGCAAAGGACAGTAAGTTCAAAGATTAAAGGAACAACAACCTGCAAAGCTGAGAAAGAACCAGCTCAAGAACTCTGGCAACTCAAAAAGCCCAAGTGTCTTATCTAGAAATGACTGCACTAGCTCCCCAGCAGTGGTCCTTAACCAGACTGAAATGGCAGGAATGATAGACAAATAATTCAGAATTCACATGGCAATGAAAATTATCAAAATCCAAGGGAAAGTTGAAACTTAATCCAAGGGAATATAAGGAATCCAGTAAAATGATGCAAGAGATGAAAGATGAAATAGTCATTTTTAAGAAAGAACCAAACGAATCTGAAACTCAGTACAAGGATTACATAATCCAATCAGAAGTATTAACAGAAGAATAGACCAAACTGACAAAAGAATTTTAGAGCTTGAAAATCAGTGCCTCTAAACAACACAGTCAGACAAAAATAAAGAAAAAGAAATAAAAAAGAATGAACAAGACCTTCAAGAAATATGGGATCATGTAGAGACCAAACCTAAAACACATTGGTGTCCCTGAAAGAGAGGGAGAGAGAGCAAGCAACTTGAACAACATTTTTGAGAACATTGCTCCTGATAATTGTCCCAACTTTGTTAGAAAGATTGACATTCAAATTCAGGAAATTTAGAGAACCCCTACAAGGTACTCTGCACTCCAGCCTGGGCGACAGAGCGAGACTCTGTCTTAAAAAAAAAAGAAAAAAGTAAGAACCAACTGTATGCTGTCATCAGAAATCTGACATTCATAAGTTCAAAGTAAAGGTATGGAGAAAGATCTATCAAATAAACAAAAACCAAAAAAGATCAAGTGTTGCTCTTCTCATTTCAGACAAAATAGACTTTAGACCAACAAATATCAAAAAAGACAAGGTCATTACATAATGGTAAAAAGTTCAATTCAACAAGAAGATGTAACTATCCTAAATATATAGGCACTCAACACAAGAGCACCCAGATTCATAAAACAATTTATTACAAACCTATGAAGAGATTTAGATAACCACACAATAACAGTGGAAGACATCAACACTCCACTGACAGTATTAGACAGATCATGAAGGCAGAAAACTAACAAAGATATTTGGGACCCAAACTGAACACTTGACCAAATGGACCTAACAGACATCTACAGTATGCTCCACCCTGAGACAACAGCATATACACTCTTATCATCTGCACATGGCACAGTCTCTAAAATTGACCACACAATCAGCCATAAGACAATTCTCAGCAAATTCACAAAAACCAAAATCATACCAACCACACTCTTTGACTACAGTGCTATAAAAATGGAAATCAATACTAAGGAGATTACTTAAACTCATACAATTACATGGAGGTTAAACAACCTGTTCCTGAATGACTTTTGGGTAAACAATGAAAGTAAGATAGAAATCAAGAAATTCTTTGAACCTAATATACAATATACATTCTTTGAAACAAAGATACAAAATACCAGAATCTCTGGGACATAGCTAAAGCAGTGTTAAGAGGAAAAATTATAGTGATAAATGCCACCATCAAAAAGTTAGAAAAATCTCAAATTAACACACGAATATTACACTTAGAGAAACTAGAAAAATAAGAGAAAACAAACACCAAAGCTAGCAGCAGAAAAGAATAACCAAAATTAGAGCTGAACAGAATAAAATTGAGGTGCAAAAGATCAGTGAAACCAAATGTTGGTTCCTTGAAAGAATAGATAAGATAGACTCCTAGTTAGACTAATAAAGAAAAAAAGAGAATCCAAATAAACACAATCAGGAATGACAAGGGGGACATTACCACCATACCACAGAAATAAAAAATATTCTCAGAAGTTCTTACAAATACTTGTATGCACATAAACTAGAAAACCTAGAAGACATGGATAAATTCCTGGAAACTTACAACCTTCCAAGAATGAACCAGGAAGAAATTGAAAGCATAAACAGACCAATAATGAGTTCTGAAATTGAATCAGTAATAAAAAACCTACCAACTAGTAGAAGGCCTGAACCAGCTGAATTCATAGCCAAAATTTACCAGACATATAAATAAGAGCTGGTACCAATTCTACTGAAATTTTTCCAAAACTTGAGGAAGAGTGAATCCTCCTTATCTCATTCCATGAGGACAATGTCATTCTGAGATCAAAATCTGGCAGGGACACAAGAAAGAAAAGCTTCAGGCCAATGTCTCTGATGAACATAGATGCAAAAATCCTCAACAAAATACTAGCACACCAAATCCAGAAGCACATGGAAAAGCTAGTCCCTCATGATCAAGCAGGCATTATTTCTGGGATGCAGGGTTGGTTCAACATACACAAATCAATAAATGTGATTCATCACATAAACAGAACAGAAAACAAAAACTACATGACCATCTCAATAGATGCAGAAAAGACTTGATAAAATTCAACATTCCTTCATGTTAAAAAACCTCAGCAAACTAGGCATTGGAAGAACATACCTCAAAATAATTAAGCCATCTGTGGGAAACCCTCAGCCAACATCATACTGAATGGGCAAAAGCTGGAAGTATTCCCCTTGAGGACCAGAACAATACAAGGATGCTCACTCTCACTATACCTACACAACATGGTACTTGAAGTCCTGCAAGAGTTATCAGTTAATAGAAAGAAATAAAAGGCATCCAAATAGGAAGATAGGAAGTCAAACGATCTCTTGTTGCAGACCATATGATTCTATACTCAGGAAACCTCATAGTCTCTACCCAAAGACTCATATATTTGATAAACTTTGGCAAAATTTCAGGATACAAAATCAATGTACAAAAAAATCAGTAGCAGTTTTATACACCAATAACATCCAAGGTCAGGGCCAAATCAAGAACACAATCCCATTCACAAAGCCACAAAAATATAAAATACCTAGGAATACAGCTAACCAGGGAAGTGGAAGATCTCTACAAGAAGAATTACAAAACATTGCTCAAAGAAATCCCAGATGACAAGCAAATGGAAAACGTTCCATACTTATGGATAAGAAGAATCAATATTGTTAAAATGGTCATATTGGCTAAAGCAATTTACAGGTTCACTGCCATTCCTATCAAAGTACTCATGTCATTTTTCACAAAATTAGAGAAAAAAGGCCAGGCATGGTGGCTCACGCCTGTGATCCCAGCACTTTGGGAGACCGAGGGGGGCAGATCAAGAGGTCAAGAGTTTGAGACCATCCTGGCCAACATGGTGAAACCCTGTCTCTACTAAAACCACAAAAGTTATCTGGGTGTGGTGGCACATGCCTGTAGTCCCAGCTACTCGGGAGGCTGAGGCAGGAGAATTGCTTGAACCCAGGAGGTGGAGATTGCAGTGAGCCGAGATTGTGCCACTGCACTCCAGCCTGGCGGCAGAGCAAGATTCCTTCTCAAAAATAAATTAATTAATTAACTAACTAATTAAATTTATATTTAAATTCTAATGATCCCATATTTTACATACTCCCTGAACTCCATCCCCAGATTCAGGTAAAATTGTGCCGATACTTATCTTAGAGGGTATTTGTGCATCTTAGTTATGTGTGTACAGGGCCTGGTTTCTAGCTGTCCTTCAATAAGAATTCTCTGAGCAACTGCTATGTGCTTTGTTACTATTTTCAGTGCTGAGAATACAATAGAAAACACCATTCACAAATATCTAACCTCATAGAATTTTCCAGGAAATGTGTAGCCCACTAGAGGGTAGTAGGTACTGCATAAGTCAGGAAGAATGATATGTGAAAAGAATTGCTACTGTATTCAAGTATATCAGGGAAGGCCTCCCTGAAAACATGATTATTGATCAGACCTGGAGGAAGTGAGGAAGCAGGCCATGCAATTACCTAGAGAAAGAATATTCCAGGCAGAACAGTAGGTGCCCTGATATGGTTTGGCTATGTCTCCACCCAAATCTCATCTTGAATTGTAACTTCCATAATCCCTATGTGTTGTGGGAGGGACGTGGTGTGAGGTGATTGAATCATGGAGGCAGATTTTCCTGTGCTGTTCTCGTGATAGTAAATAAGTCTCATGAGATCTGATGGTTTTGTAAAGGGCAGTTCCTGTGCACACACTCTCTTGCCTGCCACCATGTAAGATGTGCCCTTGCTCCTCCTTTGCCTCCCCACCATGATTGTATGGCCTCCCCAGCCATGTGCAACTATGAGTCCATTAAACCTCTTTTTCTTTATAAATTACCTAGTCTCGGGTATTTCTTCATAGCAGTATGAAAAGGGGCTAATACAGCAAATTGATACTGGTAGAGTAGGGTACTGCAATAAGCACACCCAAGAATGTGGAAGCAACTTTGGAACTGGGTAATAGACAGGGGTTGGAACAATTTGGAGGGCTCAGAAGAAGATAGGAAAATGTGGGAAAGTTTGGAGCTTCCTAGAGACTTGGAGGGCTCAGAAGACAGGAAGATGTGGGAAACTTTGGAACTTCCTAGAGACATGTTGAATGGCTTTGACCAAGATGCTGGTAGTAATATGGACAATAAAATCCATGCCGCGGTGGCCTCAGATGGAGAGGAGGAACTTATTGGGAAGTGGAACAAAGGTGATTCTTGCTATGCTTAGCAAAGAGACTGGTGGCATTTTGCCCCTGCCCTAGATATCTGTGAAACTTTGAACTTGAGAGAAATGATTTAAGGTATCTGGCAGAAGAAATTTCTAAGGAGCAAAGCATTCAATAGGTGACTTGGCTGCTCTTAAAAGCATTCAATTTTATTCATTCACAAAGGGATGGTTTGGAGTTAAAACTTATGTTTAAAAGGGAAGCAGAGCATAAAAGTTCAGAAAATTTGCAGCCTGATGATGCAATAGAAAAGAAAAACTCATTTTATGAGAAGAAATTCAAGTGGGCTGCAGAAATTTGGAAAAGTAATGAGGAGCCAAATGTTAATTGTCAAGACTATGGGGAAAATGTCTCTGGGGCATGTCAGAGGTCTTCATGGCAGCCCCTTCCATCAGAAACCTGGAAGCCTAGGAGGAAAAAATGATTTCATGGGCTGAGCCCAGGGCCTTGCTGTTTGCTGCATTCTTGGGACTTGGTGCCCTGTGTGTCAGCTGTGGCTAAAAGGAGCCAAAGTACAGCTCGGGATATTGCTTCAGAGGGTGCAAGCCCCAAGCCTTGGTGGCTTACACATGGTGTTAAGCTTTCAGGTGCACAGAAGTCAAGAATTGAGGTTTGGGGACCTCTGCCTAGATTTCAGAGGATTTATGGGAATGCTTGAATGTCCAGGTAGAGGTGTGCTACAGGGGCAGAGCCCTCATGGAGAACATCTGCTAGGGCAGTGTGGAAGGGAAATGTGGAGTGGGACCCCCCACCGAGTCCCCACTGGGGCACTGCCTAGTGGAGATGTGAGAGGAGGACCACCATCCTCCAGACCCCAGAATGGTAGATCCAACAACAACTTTTGCCATGCACCTGGAAAAGGTGCAGACACTCAATGCCAGCCCATTAAAGGAGCTGGAAAGGGAGCTGTACCCTGCAAAGCCACAGGTTCAGAGCTGCCCAAGTTTGTGGGAACTCACCTCTTGCATCAGTGTGACCTGGATGTGAGACATGGAGTCAAAGGAGATCATTTTGGAGGTTTAAGATTGGACTGCCCCACTGTATTTGGGACTTGCATGGGGCCTGTAGCCTGTTCATTTTGGCCAATTTCTCCCACTTGAAATGGGTGTATTGACATAATGCCTATACTCCCATTGTTTCTACAAAGTAACTAACTTGCTTTTAATTTTACAGGCTCATAGGTGGAAGGGACTTGCTTGGTCTCAGGTAAGACTTTGAACTGTGGACTTTATAGCTAATGCTGAAATGAGTTAAGACTTTGAGGGGACTGTTGGGAAGCCATGACTGGTTTTGTAATATGAGGACATGAGATTTGGAAGGGGCCAGGGCTGAAATTACATGGTTTTGCTGTGTCTCCACCCAAATCTCATCTTGAACTGTAGCTCCCATAATCCCCATGTGTCATGGGAGGAACCCGGTAGGAGGTAATTAAATCATGGGGGTGGGTTTTCTCATGCTGTTCTCGTGATAGTGAATAAGTCTCATGACATCTGATGGCTTTATAAAAGGCAGTTCCCTTGCACATGTTCTCTTGCCTGCCACCATGTAAGACATGCCTTTGTTCCTCCTTCACCTTCTGCCATGATTGTGCGGCCTCCCCAGCCATGTGGAATTGTGAGTTCATTAAACCTCTTTTTCTTTATAAATTACCCAGTCTCAGGTATTTCTTCATAGCAGTATAAAAATGGACTAATACACTCCTTGAGAAGAAAACTTGGTATGTTCCTGAAATATGACTCCTGTAATACTTGTAAAGCCTCATCATCCCAGGTTTTGGCACGTAGCATTCATTGAAAGCCACCTACTAGTAGTAACTCTATTTCTCCTACAACGTGTGAGAGAGGTGGGGTTATTTCCATTGTATAAATGAAAGACCTGAGACTCTGAAAATTTCCCTGAGCCTCTTTTCCTGTTCACACCTGGAACTCTTAAAGGAGGAACAAAGTCTTCATTATGAGAGACAAAGATTTGAGCATTACAGCTAGAGGGTGGACACCATGCACAATGGATGCCAGCTAACCAGCCAGTATAGATGAAAAGTTATAATAGAGTGACCATGACCATCATAACATTTCTACTTTTGGTGAAGAGAAGGATATTAGGAATGAGACAGGCATTGGGATATGGGAGAAAGGCAGAAAGGGGAAGCTGGGGACAGTGGAAAAAACAAAACAAAACAAAAACTGATTGGGAAGGGATCCAGTGGACATTTGCAATGCTGATAATAGTCCACTGCTCGATCTCGAAGTATAATTGTACACTTGTTCATGTGTCTTCCCAGTTCTGCCTTATTTTGCTCACATATTTTAAATTTCTGTGTTGAATGTAGTATAGAAAAGTGTTAATCATAGTCGGCCTGATTCTGCTATCCTAGAAAAGGCCAGTTTTGCAAGGTTGGGCCTTGCCAGAAATCTAAGAACTTGGATTTTGAGAGTATTGTCATGATTTCTTAATTGATAAAGGTGGTTTACTGTGCCTCATCTATTTGTGTAAAAAATAGAATCAGTCCCCATTATCCATGGGCTCTACCTCCTTTGAATTCAACCAATGGCAGATTGAAAATATTTTTTAAAAAAGGATGGTTGCATCTGTATCAAACATGTACAAACATTTTTCTTGTTATTATTTCCTAAACAATACAGTATAACAATTTTTTACATAGTATTTACATTGTATTGGGTAGTATAAGTAATCTAGAAATGATTTAAAGTATATGAGAGAGGAAGGACTTCAAGATGGCTGAATAGAAGCATTTCTGGCTCACCTCCCTCCTTCGCTTAGAAGAACCAAAATAGTGTATAGACAATCACATTTCAAATACATTATCCAATAGAGAACATTGAAATTCAACAGAAAAGTGAGTGACAGAAAGCAAGAAAAGAGAAGGAAGAGAGGCAGTATGCTTGACTGAGTTTGGCTGGGAACTGGGAGTGACTTCCTTACATGGGGAAAAGGCAAGTGACAGACATGTAGCGGCCCACATCCCCACCATCAAATCTGCAATCCTGATCACTTGAAGAGCCCCTCGATCCTCCAAGCCCTGAAATTAACATAAGGAGCTGGCAGAAGATGATGAGACAAAACTGCTCCAGGGAGGGAGCTCGCACTAAATCCCAAACCCTTTCTGACAACTAAATGGCTACTTTAGTTAGCATGGTGCCATTTAAAATCCCAGCCTTTAACAGAGTATGCCAGGACTGAGGCATTAGTGAAGCTTGGGCTGTTGTTGCTGGAGCTGGGGAGCAAGATGGAAACAGGCTCCCACGGCTGGGGCTGAGAAGTGAGCAAGGCATGGGCTGCAGCTGTCAGTGTTGGGAATTGAACACTACTAGTATTGAGACTGAGATGTGAAAGGGGTGCAAGTTGCCATTGGGACTTAGTTTCAAGCTGGGTGAGGGACTGCTGCAGCTAGGGCTGGGGTGAGACTTAGGTGTGGGCTACCACCACCAGGATCAGGGGGTGAGCCTCGCTGAAGCTGGAGCATGAGAGTGACATGCATTTCCCACCTGCTAGCCAGGCTGTGGCCACTGAGGTGAGCCCCACCCTGACCAGTGGCAGGGCCTCAGCTCAGTTGCTAACCGCCCCTCTCCTGAGCATTCCACCTGGAGTCTTAGGATTATCTGTCCCTGCTAACTACAGCTGGTGCCTACTGTCACCATTGGAGAGCCTGAGTACAAGCCCACTCAGCCCAGTTTTACACACTCTCTCCAAGACCCCAGGCATATAACCTGGGGTCATGCAGATTGCCCAACCCAATCCATCAAATCGAACACTTGAACACTTTCCCAGGGGCCTAAGATTGAGCAAAAACTCCTGACCACTGCCACCACAGTTAGCTTCTGCCTGCAAGCACCACCTTCAGGCCTGGAGACTGACCCACCCAACCCATCGCAGCCACTGCCAACATCGATGCATACTGCTCCGGACCCAGAAAATCATCCCACCATTGCTAGTACCATTGTCCATGCCACACCAGTTGTCCAGGGACTCAAGAACCCACCCAACCACCTGGTTCACCATTGCGACTACCAGTATGTAAGCAAGCCACCTGGACGCCCAAAAATTGGTCTGCTGGTAACCACCAACACTTATGCCAGTGTACATTGCCCTGGTGCACAAAGATAGGCACATTCAGCCCACTGCTGCCACTACTGGGGCCTGAGGACTTGCTCACCCGAGTGTCCGAGTCCCAAGCACAACTTCATCCCTGCCTCTACTAATAACTATACCTAACCCACCAAGTAAATCATAGTTACCACTAATGCTGTTTACAGCCAAAGAAATACATACAGAGACTACACCGCTGCATACACCCAAAATCAAAGTCAAAATGCCCTACCCAATCAACACCATAAATACATCGTCAGGAAAACGTCTTCCCCTTCAAAAGTAAATTCAAAAATAGGAAGAAGCAACTGTTACACTAGATGTTCAGATATCAACATAAAGACACAAGAAACATGAAAGACCAAAGAAATATGTTACTTTCAAAGGAACACAATAATTCTCCCGCAATAGACCTTAATCAAAAAGAAAATCTCAAAATTCCAGATGAAGAATTCGAAATATTGATTTTAAAGAGGCTCAGTGAAATACAAGAGAATTCTGAAAAACAACACAAAGAATCAGAAAAACAATTCAAGATATGAATGACAAATTTACCAAAATGATAGCTATTTTTTAAAAAATCAAATAGGGGAAATCCTGGTACAGAAGAATTTATTGAAGAAAGTACAAAACATTTGAAAGCTTCAACAATATATTAGATCAAACAGAAGAGATAATCTCAGAACTTGAAGACAGGTATTTAAAAATAATCCAGGCAGAAAAAACTAAAGAAAAATGAATTAAAAAATTAGCAAAACCTTCATGACATTTGAAATAACATAACACAAATACTTATAGCCAACTGATCTTTGAAAAAGCATACAAAAACATAAAGTGGGGAAAGGACACCCTCTTCAACAAATGGTGCTGGGATAATAGGCAAGCCACATGTAGAAGAATGAAACTGGATCCACATCTCTCACCTTATACAAAAATCAACTCAGGATGGATCAAATACCTAAATCAAAGACCTGAAACCATAAAAAATCTAGAACGTAACATTGGAAAAACTCTTCTAGATATTGGCTTGGGCAAAATTTCATGACCAAGCACCCAAAAGCAAATGCAACAAAGACAAAAATAAATAAATGGGACCCAATTAAACTAAAAACCTTCTACACAACAAAAGAAATAATCAGCAGAGTACATAGACAATCCACAGAATGGGAGAAAATATTTGCAACCAACACATGTGACAATGGACTAACATCCAGAATCTACAAAGAACTCCAACAAATCAGCAAAACTCCCACAAATAGACCCATCAAAAAGAGGGCCAAGGGCATGAATAGACAATTCTCAAAAGAAGATATACAAATGGCCTTCAAACATGAAAAAATGCTCAACATGACTATCAGGGAAATGCAAATTAAAACCATAATGAGATACCACTCTACTTCTGCCAAAATGGCCATAATTTAAGAATAAAAAATAATAGGTGTTGGTGGGGATGTGGTGAAAAGGGAACACTTTTACACTGCTGGTGGGAATATAAACCAGTACAACCACTATGGAAAACAGTGCGGCGATTCCTTAAAGAACTAAAAGTAGAACTACCATTTGATCCAGCAATCCAACTACTGGATATCTACCCAAAGGAAAAGAAGTCGTTATATGAAAAAGACATTTGCATATGTATGTTTATAGCAGCACAATTTGTAATTGCAAAAATATGGAACAAACCTAAATGCCCATCAATCAATGAGTGTATAAAGAAAATGTGGTATATATACACCATGGAATACTACTCAGCCATAAAAAGAAATGAAATAATGCCATTTGCTGAGCTTGGATGGAGTTGGAGATCATTATCCTAAGTGAAGTAACTCAAGAGTGGAAAATCAAATATCATATGTTCTCACTTATAAGTTGGAGTTAAACTATGAGGATGCAAATGCGTAAGAATGATGTAATGAACTTTGGGGAATCAGGGGAAAGAGTGAGAGGGGGATGAAGGATAAGAGAGTACACATTGGGCACAGTGTACACTGCTATGGTGAAGGGTGTATCAAAATCTCAGAAATCACCACTAAAGAATTTCTCCATGTAATCAAAACCCACCTGTTTCCCCAAAACTATGGAAATAAAAATTTAAAAAATACATATATCATAGCACAATGGATGCAAAAAAAATAGCAACATCCATGTTTGGCAAAAATACTGATCATGCAAAATTTCAGTACATTGCTGATAGGAGTACAAGTTGTTTTAATCAATTATGGGAGTAGATTGGAATTATCTAGTTAAAAGGAAGAGGCACACAGCTATGAATTTTAAGTACATACCCCAGAGAAAAATGTGTACATATGCACCATAATGTATTCACAAGAACATTGATAAGAATGTTGTCCTTGTTAGCTAAAACTTATAAAATACAGAAATCCATCTACCCAAAGGAGGAAAACTGGGTGGTATGTACACTCTGTGGAATATTATAAGGTAGTGAAAATGCATACACAAAAACAAGCACCAGTGTAGTTCAATTTCCAATCATGATGTTGAGTAAATGAAAGAAGATTATACAAAGTATGTGTACATGGTTATTTTGTTACATAAAGCTCAAAGGAAGGCAATATTTCTTATTTAGGGAAGCATATCTAGGAGAATTTTGTAAAGCCTGTGGTATCTATATTGAAATTACTTCTTTTCTAATATATATAATATTGACAATGTCTGTCACTTCTTGTTTTGTCTGAAATTCTATATTTTGCTATGTTTTAATTGTATTATCATTTTTCTTTTATGTATTTTAACTGATAAATATACATATTTGTGTGGTACAATGTGGTATTTTGATATATGTATATATTATAGAATGATTAAATTAAGCAAATTAACAAAAAAATTGAAATAACATAAAGTGACTGAATAGTAGAATAATTGGTATCCCCCAGGGCAAAGAGAGAACAAAAGTATTTAGAAAATCTATTTAACAAAATGATAGATAAAAACATCCCAAGTCTAGCAAAAGATTTAGACATCCAGATACAGGAGAGTCTGTGATCCCTAAGCAGATAGAATGCAAAAGGGTCTTTTACATGACACATTATAGTCGGACTATTTAAAGTTAGAAAAAAAGCAAAATCCTAAAAACAGCAAGAGAAAAGCAACTAGCCACCTATAAAGGAAACCCCTTCAGACTAACAGCAGAGAGAGAATGGGATGATATATTCAAAATGCTGAAAGAAAACACTGCTAGTCAGAATATTATATCCAGCAAAAATGTAGGAATGCAGTCTTTCCCAGACAAGCAAATGCTTAGAAAAATGTGCTACCAATAGAACAGCTCTACAAGAAATGCTTAAGGGAGTCCTAAACATGGAAGTGAAAGGATGACATTTATTAATACTATCATGAAATCACATGAAAGTATAACTCACTGGTAAGGCAATTACACAATGGGCTCAGAGAAAAGACTCAAATGATACCACTACAGAAATTCACTAAATCACAACGACAGACAATAAGAAAGATGTATACAGCAGGATGTACATAGGTCTATGCAAACACTACACCATTTTACATAAGGGACTTGAGCATGTGTGAGTTTTGGTTTCTACACATGTTTCTCTTTCCTTTGTTGCATGGATACTGAGGGAAGACAGTATTTCAAACTGAGTGCTTTTGTTTGTGAGAGTCTAGAATATTGGTATGTGCTAGGTAGAGTGCCTAAGTGACCAGCTCTCAATAACAACTTTACATGCTGAGTCTATAATGAGCTTCCCTGGTAGACAACATATCACACAAATTGTTACAAATCATTGCTGGAGGAATAAAATGTGTGATTCCACAAGGAGAGGACTTTTGAAAACTTGTACAGATAATCTTTCAGTCCTCTCTCCAGGCATCTTTTCCTTTTGCCATTTTTGTTTTATGTCCTTTTACTGTAGTAAATGTATTTTTTCCTTTTTGATTATGGTAAAATCACATAAAACAAATTTATCATGTCAACAATTTCTGCGTTCAGTAGTGTTAAGTATATTTTCATTAATGTGCAACTAATCTCCAGAACATTTTCATCTTGCAAAACTAAAACTATACCAATTCAACAATAGCTCCCCTTTCGTTGTAGCAAATCTGAGCTGTGAATTTGACTATCAGCTGAGTCCTGTGAGTTTTCCTAGGAACTCATCAAACCTGTGGTAGTTTTGGGAACAGCTGACACTGATGTGTACACATTAAGTTGGTCTTTGATCTGCTTCACTGATCTGCTACACATTTTACATGTGGGAGGTGGGGTAGAGGAATCACCACTTCCGCATTCAGTGAATCTTCATTTTTACATAGGATAAAATAAGCATAGGGCAGAGGAAACAGTCAGATATGCATTTTTCTCAGGTAAACAGAGGGATGACTTTTTAGTTCTGTCCTTTGTCTGGTACCGGTGAAGGTAAGTTATTAATTTACATTGTCAGGGTGAAATTTAACAGAACTGTTTTAGGGTAAAGACCTTGGGGCCCATTGTGGGCAAATTATGAGGGAGGTATGCAGCTTTTGTTCTGCTTATGTTTGTAGCTATCTTATTTAGGAACAAAATGTGAGGTAGCCTTGTGTGACCCAGGTCCCAGCTTGACTTTTCCCTTTGGCTTAGTGAGTTTGGTGTCCCAAGATTTATTTTCCTTTCACAATAGTAAAATGGTTACTATAGTGAAGCAGATTAACGATTAACTTTTTTAACTCCTAGAATTTCCATTTGGCTCTTTGTTAAATCTTTTTTGTGCTTGCTTGTATGTATGCTGAGATGTCTGTATTTCTTTCAGAAGTGTTCATGATTGCATGTTGGAGCATTTTGACAATTTTGGCTTTAAGCCTGTCAGGTAATCCCAACATCTCCGCCTTTTTGACTTTGGTATCTGTTAATTGTCTTTTCCCATGTAGGTAGAGATTTTCCTAATTCTTCATGTTGTGAGAATTTTGAATTATGGGAATTTTGGATATCAGGTTATGAGACTCTTGGTCTTGTGTATATTCTGTAAAGAATGTTGATATTTTTGTTTTAGCAGGCAGTCTACTTCTCTTCTCTGGTGATGCCTTTGCCATGACTCTTTTCCTCATGATGGAGCTAAGGCAAAAGAGAAAGGCTGCAGAAGGAAGGTGTTTAAAGATAGGGTGAGTTTTGAGGGCACTGTTTAAGGTGCCTCTGCCCAGGACACTGTGACAGAACTGCTGGTGGTGCACAGATTTCAGAATCCTTAGTGAATACAAAAGATGGAGGTAGGGTAGTAAAGAAATGGCCTAGTAATTAAAAATTATGTCAAGTTGTAACTGCATTTCTGAGATTTATAGTGTGACAAGCAACAGTGCCAAGTGAGGAGAGCACCACTTATGGTCTTTATCACAGCTACTCAACTTTACCGATTATTGAACCAGTACAGACGAATCAACCAGTACAGAGAACTAAATATTGTTTCATTATGGGTGACCAAGTGTTAACAATTGGCTATTACTTACACTCTGGCTTGGATTGACCTTAGTCAGGCTCCTTTATTCCTTGCAGGCTTGTTCCCTAGTTGGAGGGAGCAGTCATTATAATTCAAAATCTACCCTTAATAGCTTATCCTGAGAAGCAATTGACCACAGCATAAAATATTTTCTGTCAGGTCACCAGGTTATGTTGTCTGTTCAGTCTCACTCTTTCCCCCAATTTCCCTTCAAATGTTCCTGCTAGGCCTGCTTATCTCTTCCTATAAAGGAAAGCCTTTTTCTGATTCTGAGATTCTCAAAGACTCTGAAGTCAGAGCAATCTTCCTATGATAACAGTGTTTTTGAAAAAAGTCTTTCTTTATCTAAGACTAGATTGTTTTTATTTGACTTAGTGATATGGATGGAGGAAAAAAAGTGTGTGTATGTGTGTGTGTGTATTGTGCTATCCTCTAGCCTAGTTATAAATGTAACATGAATGTAAATAAGTAATATAATAAAAATAATAAAATAATAAAACCCTTCTGAGGAAAATGATAGAAGACTGGAGAAATTTGGCAATTACTTTTTTCTTTGATGAACAGACATCGTTATAGAAAGATGATGATTTTTCCTAACTTAATATATAAACTAAATACTACTGCAATTAGTATCCCAACAGAATTTTTTTTGGCATTTGACTGAAAGATTTTCAAGTTCTTCTGAAAGATCAAAGTACCAGAAGAGCCAGGAAAGGAGAAAATAATGGAGAAGAACGAAGGTTACTTGACATTTAAAACATTAATTAGGTTATAGCAATTAAAATAAAGTGATACAAAAATAAATATACAAAAATGAATATTGAATAAACAAATGTACAATAAAGAAAGAAAATAAAATTAAGAGGAGAGAACTAAATACAAAAATGTATGGGGATGTACGACATAAAAAATAAGCCATTTTAAACAAGTGGGAGAAACAGGGATTCATTAAACAATGGTGAATCCTTCACTCTTTGCCCTAAGTAGATGTGCTAAAGAAAAAATTAGTCAAACTTGTTAAAGCATGCCAGGCAGACTTTATTCAGGATCATTGTGATGGATATAAGGACCATGACATTGGGGTTTTGCAGCAGGAAAAGAGATTGGATTCAACTCCAAAAGTAGTACGGGAAAGTAGTAATTTATAGCCAAGGAGCAGAGTGGGAGTCAGTGGATGGAAAATTACTGAAAGGGAACATCAGGATTAAGGAGGATTCTGGCTAAACCTGCCTAACAGGATTCTTGCTGAAGACAGGCCAGAGTGATCAGACATCACCTAGGGATTGGTGGAGGATGGGGAACAGGATCAGATATCAAGGATGATCAGATATCAAGGGTAGGGTGTTCTTGCTAAATGGACTTAGCAGCGTTCTTTGTTAAAACTGGATTTTACAAGTACACAGATGGGCCTAGGAGAAGTTTCGGGAGCCCGACTAAAGTTTGGTCAAACAGAAACTCTTTGTCAGATGAAGGAATTAAATGTATAATAATGCAACCAAATAGTATTAAACAAAACAGATGTGAATGTGTTTATTCTGTAGGGTGGACAAAGTCATTGTAAGAATGACAGAAAAACCAGGAGCAGAGAAGAAAATGATTGATGAAAGTTTGGGCAAAAAAGCCAAATGCTAAAAAATGTCTGAAGATTTATTCTAAGCCAAATGTGAGGACCATGACTCATATGCAGGGGCTTCCCTCTACTCATGATTTTTTTCCCTAGCTGTTAAAAAAGAGGAAAGATTGTCCTTTTTTCAGATTTAGATGCTTAGCATAATAATGAATTAGCATATCAGTTTTTCCCTTACACTGACAACACACATCCAGTGTGTTGACGAAAAATCCAAACTCTAAAATATTTGAAGAAATTTATTCTAAGCCAAATGTGAGGACCATGACCCATGACACAGCCTCAGGAGATCCTGAGACCATGTGCCTAAAGTGGCTGGGTTGCAGTTTGGTCTTCTAAATTTTAGGGAGACATAAGATATCAACCAATACACGTGAGGTATACATTGGTTCGGTCCTTAAGGGCAGGACAGCTTGAAGTGGGGGTTCTCACAGGTCATAGATGGATTCAAAGATTTTCTGATTGGCAATTGGTTGAAAGAGTTAAGTTATTATCTAAAAACCTGTAATCAATAGGAAGGAGTGTCTGAGTTAAGATAAGGGATTGTGGAGACCAAGGTCCATATTAGGTAGATGAAGTCTCCTCGGTGGCCATCCTTAGAGGCAATAGATGGTAAATGTTTCCTTTAAAAGGTGCTAGACTCTCAGTTAACCTCCTCAGGATCAGTAAAAGACCTGGAAAGGGAAGTGGATTATCTACAGAATATAAATTTCCTCCACAACAATTTTGCAGAGCCATTTCAAAATATGTCAAGGAAATATATTTTGGGATAAAATACTTCAATTTCTGGCCAGGCGCGGTGGCTCACGCCTGCAATCCCAGAACTTTAGGAGGCTGAGGCAGGCGGATCATGAGGTCAGGAGTTCAAGACTAGCCTGACCAACACGGTGAAACCCCATCTCTACTAAAAATACCAAAATTAGCTGGGTTGGTGGCACACACCTGTAATCCCAGCTACTCAGGAGGCTGAGGCAGTAGAATCGCTTGAACCTGGGAGGCGGAGGTCGCAGTGAGCCGAGATCGTGCCATTGCACTCCAGCCTGGGTGACAGGAAGACTCTGTCTCAAAAAATAAATAAGTAAATAAAACAAAAAACAAACAAACAAACAAAACAAAAACCTTCAGTTTTCTTCAGGGCCCTGCTATCTGCCATTTGATACTATACTAGAGTCGGGTTGGAATTTGACATCTTATTGCTACAAAGAATTTATTTTGTCAGTCTTAATATCTCCTTTTTTAATGTTAATTCTTGTCAGTTGTGCCTGAATTCCAAAGGGAGGAGAGCATAATGAGGCACGTCTCAGGTGAAGATGGGGCGAGTATTGGGGGTGCTGTTGGAGGTATCTGAGTCTGGGACAGAATCCAGATCCCTTGATGGGGACCCAGGAAGGGGCAGGGTGGACAATAAGAAAGGTGCCTGGAAACTGGGAATACTGAGGGCTTGTGCCCACGGCCCCAAGATCTATAGAGCACCCCATGGAGGTGCCAAGTGAGGAGCGTGCCCTTAGCTCCTTGTTGCAGTTTTTTTACCTCTGCCATGGATGTCCAAGGAAGGAATGGGCAAGGCTGTGCGTTCTAACAAAACTTGATTTTAGGGAGGAAATGGGCCTAGTAAATTAGAGTGTTATGAAAGCAGTAGTCACTCCAGTTTCAGTTCTCTAGTGGTATTTTTCTAAATGTCTTCATTTTGGAGAATCCTGTTGTGAATCTAAATCTCATCAATAGACTCCTCTATCTTTTTACCATAAGCCTTAAAGTGATTTCTATGCCTGCTTGGCCGTAAAATAAACAAAAGCATATTTACCCTGATTAGAAAATGTACACAGTATAATAACTGGGATTTATTATTAAAACATTTTCAAATGTTAAAAAAATGTACCCAAATGCAGGTATGGATGCTTGCCACTTACAGAGTGCGATTAACAAGAACGAGGTCTAGTAGAAATAACGTGTCTTTTTTTTAACCAAAAGTAGTAAAAGGGAAGTGGCCAGATTCCTATCCAAAGTAACCACTTCGATTTGGAGGGGAAGGGAAGCCACAAATCTCTGTTTTCCTAAAATTCTTTGTTGCCTGACAGCAAATCTCAGCCCTTCCTGATTCCTGTCTTACACCCTTATCATTGTACACAAGAACAACAAGGTACATCTGTGAGCCCCGATTTGTACCCTCACAGTCTTAGAAACAGTTCTGTAACAAAAGACTCTACTAAGAATCTACCCTGCTTAGGAAAGCAATTATTTCTCCTACAGAGGTTTAAAAATAAATTTCTGATATAAAAGCACTGAAAATCTATGGTTCAAATATGAAGTGAGACTTATTGTAGGATATCTCAATTTGCCACAACATATGTGTAATGTCTCCACAGTGGGACCATTGAGGTGAACAGACAGGGTACAGCCTCAAGAAAAGCAAGTTTCCCATCCCCTGGGGAGAACAAAATGTCAACGGTCAATTAACATGGAGTGATTTCTGTTGCAATAACAATAAAAATACTATCAGCATTTACCTGACTGTGATTCTGTGTCAGACACTTACCGATCAGTTTACATGAGTCCTGTTTTCTTACACCAATTCCTGAGTGTAAACGGTATGTTTATCATTAGTTACAGATGGGAAAACTGAGACCCTGAGGGCCTTCTGTGTTCTCTTCAGCCCTGAGTAGTCCTTTGCAGGGGCCTTCCTGATCTTCCTCTCCCTCCTCCTTGTGACTAGGTCTAGTATCTTAACCTCACAGTGGTCCCTATTCTCTCTGTCCTCAGCCCTCATCGCAGCTGTCAACCACTCACATCTTACCACACTTCCACTTCCTCTTCTGGATGCCTATGGTCCGGAGTGAGACCAGGTCCAAACCTGAGCTTCTTGCTAAGTCAAAGTGACCTTTTCCTGTCAGTCAGGGAAGAAGAGCTGTGAAAGTGGTGCCATGTTGGTTGACTTGCTGTCACCAGGCAGAGCTCAGACTGCCCATATTACAGTGATATCTGCTTTTGCCAGAAGGGGCATCTTATCTCCCAGACCTGGAGGTCTTCAGAGAAGACAAGGGAGAGACACACTCTTAAACACTCATACCTGTTAAGGTCACAGACCTCAGGATGCATGAGGGCCAAGCTGGGGTGTCCCCCCAATCAACACTCTCTCTGCGTGGACAGGTGGGGCAGGCTAAGGCTGGCTTAGCCCCTTCCTCCTAAAGGGCCCCAATTTTAGTCAGTGCTGTTTGGAATCATCTCCTTATGGCTGTTTTCTCCTTTATACTCCTTTCCCTCATACCAGAAGCTCATTTCCAAGGCTAAAGGTAAATTCTCACACATTTTTATCTTTTTTTCTTATTTAATGATTGCATTATATGCTTTCTTCTACAAGATGCACTGGCTCTGAGGGAGGTCAGTGCATCTTGTACTTGTGCCAGGCAGGGCAGGCTACAACTTGGCGTGTCCTGAGGGCACAAGCCTGGATCCTGAAGACACTGGGGAAAACCCCAACAGAGCACTTGGCTTAAGAAAAGACCACCAACTTCCAGCCAAATGCTGGTCAGCTGCCAGCTCTGCCTCCACCCAGTCCTATATCAGGGTCTGAAGGCTGGATCTAGAATCCCAAGTTGGAGTGAGTGGATGCCCCAGGACGGGGAGTCTGAGGGGTAGACTGACAGGCCAAGAAGGCCTCTCAGAGGAGGAGGCAGCAGAAAATCTCCACATGGCTTGAGGGGATGTACAGCTGTGGGGTGAAGCACGGCCCAGCAACCACCTGTTCACTGACCTGCTGTTCAGGTGCAGGTCCAGTTTTTGCCCTCTTTGGGCCTCAGTCTCCTCACCTGCACAATAGGCATAATTAAACCTCCAGCATGCAGGGGATGTTTCTGAATGGAGAGGAGCTGAAGTGATAAGAAAGCAGATTTGGCCCAAGAAGAGGAAAAGTGGGTCAGAGTGGGTGGGGAAAGGCTGATAGGGGCCACTTCAGCACAGCCAGGGGCTGCCTTCCTGGAAGTGCTCAGCGCAGTCAGGCAGGGGGAGACTCTGAGGCTGTGGTGGGAACCACAAACCAGAGACCAGGTGAGGTTGTTTCTGTAGTGCTCTGGGGTGATCAGCTGCTGTGTCTGCTCCTTCCTCATCTCTGCTCACAGGGAGTCCCAAATAAGCCCAGTGGTTATCTTTGCCCCATTGGTTACTGTGACCCATGTGAAGTTATTAGAGCCAAATGTCATCATCACAACGGTCACCAGGTTAGTACTTTGGAAATTTATCCAAATAATGGCTTGCCTGTTCTGAGATGATTTTGATAATATGTCATCATTTATTGTAGCCATAGTTTATTCAGCCATTCTCCTATTGGCTATTAAGTAGGGCTTGATTTACTTTTTATGCATCTTAAACTAGTTGTGGTGAGCATTCTTGTACATAAATGTAAATATGGAGGATATAGAGCAATGTACTATTTGTAATAGCAAAAAACTAGAAACAGTCCATTTATATATTAAGGAAATGGTTCAGTGAATTATGTTATATTCACATCATGTGATAGATACAACAATGATAATGAAAAAATTAAACCATATGCAGACATGTGAAGTGAAAGAAGCCAGGCATAAAAGAGGGCATGCTATATGAAAGTAGACAAAACTGGTATTTAGGGATATATGCACTTGTATTAAAGCAGTTTTACAGAAAACAAGGATTCTCACCTATCTGAATAATAATTTTTTTGTAATTTTATTTTTTAAGCAATCAGGCAGTAAAATTGACATTTCAAGGTGTACAGTTTAATGAATTTGTAAGCACGTATTGATTTACCACCACATTCAGAACACAGAACTGTTCCATTATTCCCAAAAGCCTCCTATGTGCTTTATTTTTATGGTCACACCTCTCTATTCACTTAAGCCCCTATAACCACTGATCTGTTCTTTATCACTATACTTTTGTGTTTTCAAGAATGTCATATAAATGGAATAATACGGCATGTAATCTTTTGAGTATGGCTTCTTCATTTAGCATAATGTCATTTAGTTCTATGCAAGTTTTTTAATGTATCCATATTTCATTTGTTTTATTGCTAAATAATAGTCCGTTGTATGTGTATACCACACCTTGGTTATCCATTCACCCAAGGATATTTGGATTATTTCTCATTCTTTGTGATTATAAATAGAGCTGTCATAAACATTTGTATATGGGTTGTTGTGTAATCATAAGTTTTCACTTCTTTATAGATCAGTTTGGGAACAATTGACATCTTAACTGTGTTGAGTCTGTTAATCCATGAATATGTGCTGTCATATTTTGTTTTCTGGAGACTTTACTGAGAGAAGACTCTTGGAAGCTTGTGTTAGTTTTCTCTGGACTTTGCTCTGTTTACCTTTTCACTTCGCTGATTTTCATTTGCATCTTCTTACTGTAATAGATATAAGCTATTAATATGTGTGTGACTATATGGTGAATTCTGTGAGCCCTCCTTGGTAATCATCAGCAATCATCGAAATTGGGTGTAGCTTCAGAGATTCCTGACACAGTGGTGACAGGGGCTGAAATTTTCTAGTGCAACCCAAAACTCTAAAACATACCAAGAGCATTGTTTGGGTAAAGGAAGGATGAATGATTGAAGAAGGATGAATCTCTGATACCTGTGTGACTATTGGGTTACCCATGACTTCATATGAAGTAGCCAGTCAGCTGCTTGTCTGTTATGAGAGGTGAAGCCACCTAGGATATTTAACCATAATGCATCCAACTCCAGTAGAGTTCACTCACTGGATCTCTTGGCTGCTATTGGCCATGCTTGATGAAGTGAGGGGAAAAGCATAGCTGGAGAATGCCTTTGTCTTTGTTTTTGTTTTCTCTTCTCCAGGGAGAAGGAGAAAGATCACAAACGTCTCTAAAGGTGACTTTTAAGTAGGCCAAAAATGTTAAAAGTTGATGTTGCTCTTTTCTAAGTGGAAGGGAAAAACTAAATCAGATCCCTTGGCTGGAGCAAAGCTTTGGATAAACCAGAGGGGAAATAAAGGGGACACTTCAGCCTTTTCTTAAATTTGGCTGCTGTTTCTGATGCAGCCTTTTACTCTCCTCTGGCATTCCAGCCAAGATTTCTCATGCGAACTATAATGTTAACCTTATAAATGTTAAATTTATTGTTTGCAGTTTTAATAAACTTGCAATGAGATAAAAATGAATTAAAAATGACTTTGTGTTTGTGGCTATTGCATTTGGATGTCTCATGGAGGTTATTTTCTATGGAAATAAGCTTGTTAGAGTACTTTACAGGACTTGTGTAGAATATGTTGAATAATCTCACTTGACTAATTCAAATTTATTTATCTCCACTTTATTTTTTCCTGATGTTGCCTTTCTGAGTAATTATACTCTATTTTTCACACTACACCCACCTCACCCTCTCCTACCTGACAAATTGTTCCAAAATCATAAACAAAGATTGAACCATTTGGACAAGAAGAAACTATAGAAGGAAGCACATATGTCAGTAAAAGGAAAGAATTAGAAGGTAAATTTGCATTTGCTTGCATGTGTGCATTGTGTTATACCTGTAACATGTGGTCCCCATTCTCCTCTTATTAAGACTCTAACTGATGAAGGAAGAGTTTGTACTATTTAGGTAAGTATCCTCCTTACTATGATTAGAAAGACATTTCGTCAATATCTTACCCAGCCTAGTTAAGGCTTAGTGGGAAAAAAAGAACTTATTTTTTATAGGATTGTACCTTAACCAAAACAAAGTAAAGTAATTACATTTCAAATACAGACATTCAATTGGCATACCATTGCTCTAAATTAACCTGGTGCCCTTAAAATATCATTTTCTTGCCCCTGAAGTCACTATTTCAAAAGATGGAGAAAATATTAATGACACTTTGTTATTAATTTTATTGATACGTAACATAATAGATGTACATACTTTGGGATACAGGCAATAATTTGATACATTCATGTAATATGTAAAAAACAAAAGTATTGGGGATATTCGTCATCTTAAATATTTATTTTTTTCTTTATGCTGGCAACATTTGAATTATTCTTTTCCAGCTATTTTGAAATACACAATAGATTACTATTAACTATATTCAACCTACTGATCTATCAAACACTAGGTCTTATTTCTTCTATCTAACTGTATATTGTACCCATTGAGGAGAGATTAATTAATGACACTTTCGTTGTGCTATGTTCACTTATATTTCATCCTCCCTAAATCCAAGGAATGCTGTGAAGCTTATCTGCATTTCATAGGTAAGAAAAATATGTGGCATACTTAAAATGACTTCGCTGGTGCAACCAAAATTTAGATCTGGTTTGAAAGCTTTGTTATTCACCATTCTATTCTACTCTAAGAGTAAATGACTTTGCTTAGAAGGGCTTATTTATTCATTGACAAACTGTTTTGGCTGCTAATTATGTGTGTACCAGGCATGGTTCTAGGTTTAATATTACAGTGTCTCTACACTAATTCACACAGCTTAGTACTGGTTCAGAAATGCACACAGATAAATGCAAAGGGTGAAGGAATCTTGAAAATATGTCTAAAAATGGGAATTTGTTTATGTTATAATAAAATTGGTATTTAAAATCTGTGGGATTGAGTCAAAGATATTCTTTATTAAGAAATATGGGATCACGGCCCAGTCTTTTGCAAAATATAAAAAAGGATCCCTTTTAAAATTATTATACTACAGTAAATTCTATATGGACACAAGATGCAAAAGTAGAAAGTAAAGATGCCAAAATAGTACATGAAAATATGACAAAGTGTTTTGTAGTATTGACATGTAACTCAGTATTCATACAGGGAAAGACTGATAAATTTGATTACACACAATATTGAAACTTATGTATGGAAAATTTTCATAAACAAAATTGGGAATTATTTTGTAACAAACATGTTAATTTTATATGAGTGATACAATGCAACCTGGGCTGTAGCAGCTTGGGGTTTTACAATCACAGGACTCTATTTTATTGATGGCCAGCAGATGTGGGGTGAGGTTTTTTTGAGGTATGCATAGCAGATGGTCTCTAAATGGCAAAAATATGCTTGTTTGGGCTATTTTTAAAACAATTGGACGTGTAAAAATTGTATTTTACTACCAGCAGACTTAAGCTAATGGGTCTCAGCCTGTAGGGAAGAAATAATTAACCAAGGGACCAATACACATAGGCTATTTTTGGCTCATTTATGTAACACTTCAATAAGATTAAAAAACAATTTGCAAAACAGAGTACATACTACATTCCTATTTGTGTGAAAAATATCTGAGATTATATGTATGTGTTTTCATTTCTCCTGGTGTATATATGTGTGTAGTACACAAGAGGAATAAATTTTGAAAGATGACCTTTATTAACAGAAGTGTTTGGAGTGGAAATTGGACCAGTGGAAAACAAAACAAAACAAAAAAACAAAACAAAACAAAAACTCCAGTTTTAAAAATGTTTTAATACATATATGTATTTTTCAAATTTTCTTTTACTCAGAATGTGTATTACTTATATACTTTTAAAAAGCTATTAGGTCAGGCATGGTGGCTCACACCTGTAATCCCAGCACTTTGGGAGGCTGAGGTGGGTGGATCACTGAGCCCAGGAGTTTGAGACCAGCTTGGGCAACATAGTGAGACCGTGTCTCTACAAAAAATAAAAATTAGCTGGTTAGCTCTGTGTGGTGGCATGCGCCAATAGTCCTGTCTACTTGGGAGGCTGAGGTGGAAGGATGGCTTTAGCTTGGGAGATCCGGGCTGCAGTGAGCCATGATCACACCACTGCACTCCTACCTAAGACCCTGTCTCAAAAACAAACAAACAAACAAACAAAAAATACCTAGTTAATTTTTCATTAAAAACCCATTGAGATAGTTACTATTGTATTTCCTAAAGAAAATAATGTATGGGAACCACTTTTACATTAATATATTTCTACTGCTGTCTGAGCAGTAATAAAATATCACTAACGTATTCCAACATTTCTTCTTGTGATCTTCATGGTTGGATTTTCTCCAGCAATGTATGATGCTTGCTCTCGTGATCTGCTTTATTGGTGTGCTCAGTTTAGATAGAAAGACTTCATAGATTTGGGATTTAGGACAAGAGGTGTGCTAAAACAGTTTTAAGAATAGGTTTATTTTTAGTGGTAGTTGATAATGTAAATAACATTGCAGTACATAATTCAATCTCATTTCTTTTTTCAACGCTATATAATTTAGACTGCACTAATTTTGGCTTTTTCTCATCTAGCTGTTTCTTCAATATAAGTTTGTTATGATTTTGAGCCTTTGTTCTCTAATCTCAAAAAATGTGGATTCTTAATAGTTTTTGTGGTTGTATAGCATGCTCAGGCTCTGGAATCAGACAGTCCTCAGTTCTGAATTCTAGTCATTTAAGAACTGCATGGATTTGGGCAAGCTATTTAATCTCTTCTATATCTTCTATGCTACAGTTTCCACATCTATATAATGGGGATAGTTGTAGTACCTACCTCATAGCACTTGTGAGAAATAAATGACATTTTCCATAAAAGCATGGTATACGTACAAAAACAGACATATAGACCAATGGAACAGGATATAGAACCCAGAAATAAAGCTGCACACCTACAAACATCTGATCTTCAACACTAGTAAGCAATGTGGAAAGGACTACCTATTCAATAAATGGTGCTGGAATAACAGGCTAGCCATATGCAGAAGATCAAAACTGGACCCCTACCTTGTACCATATACAAAACTTAACTCAAGATGAATTAAAGACTGAAATGTAAGACCTAAAACTGTAGAAACCCTAGAAGAAAACCTAGGAAATACCATTCTAGACATCAGCCTGGGCAAAAACTTTGACTAAGTTTCCAAAAGCAATTGCAATAAAAACAAAAATTGACAAGTGGGACCGAATTAAACTAAAGAGCTTCTGTACAGCAAAAGAAACTATTAATAGATTAAACAGACAACCTACAGAATGGGAGAAAATATTTTCAAACTATGCATCCAAGAAAGGCCTACTATCCAGAATGTATAAGGAGCATAAATGTTGAATTCAACAAGTAAAAAACAAATAACCCCATTAAAAGTGGGCAAAGGTCATGAACAAACCTTTCTCAAAAGAAGACATACATGTGGCAAACAAATATATGAAAAAAATGCTCAGCATCACTAATTATTAGAGTAATGTAAATCAAAATCACACTCAAAACCGGTGAGATTCATTGGTTAGAATGCTTATTATTAAAAAGACAAAAATAACAGATTTTTGCAAGGTTGTGGAGGAAAAGGACTGCTTATACACTGTGGGAATATAAATTAGTTCAGCCACTGAGAAAAGCAGTTTGGAGATTTCTCAAAGAACTTAGAACTACTATTTAACCCAGCAGTTCCATTATTGGTATATAACCCCCCTAAAATAAATCATTCTACCAAAAAGACACATGAACTTGTATGTTCATCACAGCATTATTCACAATAGCAAAGACATGGAATGAACCTAGGTGCCAATCAACAGTGAAGTGGATAAAGAAAATGTGGTATATATACACCATGGATTGCTACACAGTCTTAAGAAATAATCAAATCATGTCCTTTCAGCAACATGGATGCAGCTGCAGGCAATTATCCTAAGCAAATTAATGCAGAAACAGAAGGCTAAATACTGAATGTTCTCACTTGTAAGTGGGAGCTAAACATTGAGTGCACATGGACGTAAAGATAGGAACAACAGACACTGGGGATTACTAGAGGGGGAAGGGTGGGATGGAGAAGAGGTTTGAAAAACTATCTATTAGACACCATGCTCACTACCTGAGTGACGGGATCTTTTGTATGCCAAACCTCAGTGACATGCAATTTAGTCATGTAACAAACCTGCACATGTACATACTGAACCTAAAATAAAAGTTGGAAAAAAGCAGATGGAATAAAAATTAGTTCTAATTTGGAAATTGAAAGTTATTAATAGCATTTTCATTTTTTGAGGAGTGTACATTTTATTGGAAACCTTAAATAATTTTCAGAAGACATCTTCAATCAAGTTTCTTGTGTGGCCTACACAGAAAACTGAAGCTTTTTGGATTAGGGGCAAGGAGACGGACAGTACAGAGGACAAGGACCCCTCACAATGAATGGCCTTCAGCTAGCTTTTGCCACAGCTTCTTCAATGGGTCCTAGCCTATAGAAGATCTGTTCTGGGAGATGGTCATATTCACCTGGCAAAATCTGCTAGAATCCTTTGATGGTATCCTTCAGGGGTACCAGCTTCCTCATATGACCTGTAAAGACCTCAACAACCTGGAATGGCTGAGACAAGTAACACCGTATTTTCTGTGCACAGGACATGGTCAATTTGTCATCCTGAGAAAGTTCATCCATACCCAGGATGGCAATGAGGCCTTGGAGGGATTTGTAGTCCTGCGGGATCTTTTGCACCCCATGGGCCACATCATAATGCTCATCACCAACAATGTTGGGATCTATGATACAAGAGGTGGAATCTAGAGGATCCACAGCTGGACAGATGCCCAGTTCAGCAATGACTTGGGACAGCACATCCAAATGAGCAAAAGTAGTAGCAGAGGCAGGGTCAGTCAGGTCATCAGCAGGCACATAGATAGCCTGTACAGAGGTGATAGATCCCTTCTTAGTGGTGGTAATTATTTCCTGCATAGTACTCATGTCAGTGGTCAGGGTAGGCTGATAGCCCACAGCGGAATGGATTCCGCCTGATAAGGCAGACACCTCTGCACGAGCCTGGATGAAGCAACAGATTTTATCAATAAATAGCAATACATCTTGACCTTCTTGATCTGTGAAGTATTCAACCACAATCAGTCCAGTCAGAGTTACCTGGGCACGAGCACCAGGTGGTTCAATCATTTGACGTATAGCAGCACTATCTTGGAGGTGGCATGTTTTAAGCTGATAACATCAGATCACAGAATAAATCATTGCCCTCACGGGTCCTGTCACCAACACCAGCAAACACCGAGTAACCACCATGGGCTTTGGCGACATTGCCTACTAACTCCATGATCACTACAGTCTTGCCAACTCCAGCACCACCAAAAAGTCAAATTTTGCCAACCTTGGCACAGGGAGCTAGCAGATCTGGTGACCTTGATATCAGTCACTAGAATTTCCTGCTCAACACTCATTTCCATGAACTCAGGAGCCTCAGCATGAACGGGAGCAAACTGTGTGGTTTTGATGGGACCTCTTTCATCAGGCTCCTTAATGACATTCATGATTCTGCCCAAAGTCTCAGGACCAACAGGAATTTTGATTGATGCACCAGAATCCAGGACTTTCTGGCCTCTAACCAAGCCTTCTGTACCACCCACAGCAGTGGTCCTTACTGTGCTCTCACCCAAATGCTGGGCCACCTCCAAAATCAGCCTGGTCTTCCTGCCTTGCACCTCCAGGGCATTTAGGGTATCCCATCAAACTGGACATCCACCACTGCATTAATGACTGCCATGATGCTCCCAGTGAGAGCGTCTGCCTTCAACAAAGGAGATGCTTGTGATGCATTGTCCCTGGCAGGATGGACTGCTGTGGGAATGGCCTGCAGTAAGAGTTGAGCTATGGATAGAGATGCTGAAGGACTGAGTCCCCGCAAGGCCCTAGAGACTGAGGCAGCAGCCACAGGACCAACAAGACTCAACATGGTAGAGTCCGGGTGGAGTCTAGCACTTTCAATTTTGAAAGGTATTACTTTTGTAGAAACTACTTTTTTTTTTCCTGCAGAAAATCTCTAAAATGTGATCAAAACAACTCTTTCTAAATTTACTTACATTTCTTTAGCTAAGCCATGTAGTATGTATTCAATTTTTCAATGTAAATGCTTTGAAGAAATATGTATTTTGAGCATGTAAAAACATAGAGGTGGTTAAGAGCTTGGCATTAACTTATGATGGGTAAACGAAGAAGTGGTCAGAAATGTTTTTCAGACATTTCTAATTAAATTTGTTTTAAAAATAAACTGACTAATTTCTCTGTCCATTTCAATTTATGATTTTGCAGCAAATATTTATGGATTTTTATAAACCTTTTGTTATTTGTTTCTTTATTTGCTGTTATTGATCTTTAGAATGCGGATTGGGTAATTCTTTCTTATAATTGAAGTCGAATATAGAGAAGAAGCCTACTGAAGAGCTTTATGATATCATGTTACACCAGATACTCAGTAAATAGCTGCATGATATATGAGCAATTATTTAAAACAGACTTTACTTTTTAGAGACATTTTAGGTTCAAACTTGAGCAGAAATTATAGAGTTCCCTTCCATGCACAGAATCCTCCACAGTCAACATCCCACACCAGAGTGATACATTTTCTAAAAATGGTGAACCTACACTGATAACATTATCTCCGAAAGTCATGGCTTACATTAGAGTTCAGACTTGGTATTATACATTCTCTAGGTTTGGATAAATATATACTGATATGCATCTACCATTGTAGTATATGGAATAATTTCGCTGACCTAGAAATCCTCTGAGCTTTGACTATTCATCCGTTTCTCACCCCCGACACCTGGTAATCACTATCTTTTTATTGTCTCCGAAGTTTTGCCTTTTCCAGCATGTCAACTGTTGGAATCATACAGTATTCAACCTTTTTATATATGCTTCTTTCACTTACAAATATGCATTTGAAGTTTCTTCAGGCCTTTTCATAGCTTGATGGCTCTTTTTTTAATTGTTGAGTATATTCCATTGTCTGGACATACCACAGTTTTGCTGAAGGACATCTTGGCTTTTTCTAAGTTTTGTCAATTATGAATAAAGCTGTTATAAACATCTGTGTGCAGGGTTTTTTGTAGACATGAGTTTTAAACTCATCTAGGTAAATACCAAGGACAGCAATTGCCAAATCACATGGTAAGAGTATGTTTAGTGTTTTAAGAACTGCCAAACTGTCTTCTAAGGTAGCTATACTACTTCGCATTACTACCAGCAATGAATGAGAGTTTCCATTGCTCCACATACCTGTCAGCATTTGGTGCTGTCACTGTTCTGGATTTTGGTAATTCCAAGGGATGTGTAGTGGTATCCCATTGTTGTTTTAATTTGAATTTTCCTAATGGCACATGATGTTGAACATTTTTTTTTTACATGCTTATTTGCCATCTGTATATCTTCTTTGGTGAAATATCTGTTCTTGTCTTTTGCCCATTTTAAAATATTTTTGTATTATAGTAATTTAATTTTGTTCCCGTATTATATTAATTAATTTAATCTCCGTTGAAACACAGGGTTTAAAATGTGTAAAATAATTTCAGCTTTTGTTTTAAATTCAGGGTGTACATGTGCAGGTTTGTTACATGGGTATGTTGAATGATGCTGAGGTTTGGGATACAAATGATCGTGTCACCCAGGTAGTGAGAATAGTACCCAAGAGTTAGTTTTTCAGTCCTCATGCCCCCCACTTTCTTTACTTGTTTCTCCAATAGTCAGTCTAGTGTCTAGTGTATAGTCCAGTCCAGTGTTGACACCTTTATGTCCATGAGTACCCAGTGTTTAGCTCTCACTTATAAGTGAGAACATGTAGTATTTGGTTTTCTGTTCCTGCATCAATTTGATTAGGATAATTATTTGATGATTTTTAAATCTGATTTTTTACTTTCTTATTTGTACGTTATAAGAGTTAACTGTACATTTTAGATAATAGTCTTTTATTAGATATGTATTTTGCAAACATTTTCTCATAGTCTGTGGCATGTCTGCTCATACTCTTGGTGGTGTCTTTCATAGAGAAGTTTTAAATTTATTTTAGTTTACATATATTGTTTTATTTCAGTAGCTTTTGGGGTATAACTGGTTTCTAGTTATATGGATGAATTATATAGTGATGAAGTCTGGGATTTTAGGGCACCTGTCAGCCTAGTAGTGTACATTGTAAAAGCAGTTTTCTGTTCCTTTCCCTCCTTCTACCCTCCCAACTTCTCAGTCTCCAATGTTCATATTACCACTCTCTATGCCTTTGCATACCCATAACTTAGCTCCTACTTAAAAGTGAGAAAATGCCATATTTGGTTTTCTGTTCCTGAGTTACATCACATAGGATAATGGCCTCCAGTTCCATCCAAGTTGCTGCAAAAGAGATGATTGCATTCTTTGTAATGGCTGAGTAGTCTCCCATGGTGTGTGTGGAACATTTTCTTGATGGGCATTAGGTTGATTCTATACCTTTGCAATTGTAAATTGTGCTGCAATAAGTACACATGTGCAGGTGTCTTTTTTATACAATGACTTATTTTCCTTTGGGTAGATAACCAGTAGTGGGATTGCTGGATTGAATGACGGGTCTCTTTTTAGTTCTTTGAGAAATCACCATCCTGTTTTCCACAGAGGTTGTAAATACTACTTTACATTTCCATTAGCAGTGCACATATGTCCCCTTTATACTACATCCATGCCAACATTTGTTGTTTTTTGACTTTCTAATAATGGCCATTTTTGCAAGAGTAAGATGGTATCTCATTGTGGTTTTAATTTGCATTTCCCTGATGATTAGTGATATTGAGTACTTTTTTAATACACCTGTTGGCAATTTGCATATCTTCTTAGAGAAATTTCTGTTCATGTTGTTTGCCCACTTTTTCATGGGGTTATTTGGGGTTTTCTTTCTTACTGATTTGTTTGAGTTCCTTATAGATTCTGCATATCTGCATATTAGTCATTGGTCAGATGCACAGTTTACAAATATTTTCTCCCATTCTGTAGGTTGCCCATTTACCCTATTGGTCACTTCTTTTGCTGTGCAGAAGCTTCCAGTTTAATTGGGTATCGTTTATTTAATTTTGTTTTGTTGCATTTGCTTTTGAGGTCTTACTCATAAATTCGTTGCCTAGGCAAATGTCCAGAAGAGTTTTTACTAGATTTACTTTGGGAATTTTTATGGTTTCAGGTATTAGATTTAAGTCTTTAATCTATCTTGAGTTAATTTTTGTATGTGCTGAGAGGTCAGAATCCAGTTTTATTCTCCTATTCATGACTACCCAAGGACACTGAATCAAGTGCAGTGTATATTTTTGTCTACTTTATCAAGGACAAGCTGGTTGTAGGTATTTGGTTTTATATCTAGGTTCTCTATTCTATTCTGTTGGTCTATGGGTCTACATTTATCACAGTACCATGCTATTTTGGTTACTATATCCTTGTTGTATGATTTGAAGTTGGGTAATGTGATGCTTCTAGATTTGTTCTTTTTGCTTAGAATTAGTTTGGCTATTCAGGCTCTTTTTTGGATTCATATAAATTTTAGGATTGTTTTTTCTAATTCTCTGAACAATGATGTTGGCATTTACATAAGAATTGCATTAAGTCTGTACATTGTTTAGCATAGTATGGTCATTTTCCCAATATTGATTCTTGCAATCCATGAGCAGTGGATGTTTTTCTATTTGTTTGTGTCATCTATGATTTCTTTTTTTTTGCCGGTGGAAAATAACTTTTATTGAGACCCCACCAGCTGCAAAATCTGTTCCTGGCACTAAATAAGCTTCTTCCTTTGCAATTTGGTTTTTCTTTTTTTTTTAAATTTATTTATTATTATTATACTTTAAGTTGTAGGGTACATGTGCATAACGTGCAGGTTTGTTACATATGTATACTTGTGCCATGTTGGTGTGCTGCACCCATCAACTCGTCAGCACCCATCAACTCGTCATTTACATCAGGTATAACTCCCAATGCAATCCCTCCCCCCTCCCCCCTCCCCATGATAGGCCCTGGTGTGTGATGTTCCCCTTCCTGAGTCCAAGTGATCTCATTGTTCAGTTCCCACCTATGAGTGAGAACATGCGGTGTTCTTGAGTGGTCCCATGAATACTTTCTTCTCCTCCTTGATCTGGAACTGCCCATGGCCAAACTCGAAGGTGGTGTCAATGAACTTAAGGTCAGTCTTCTCCAGGGCCCACTGTTTGGTCTGCACCAGCAAGGACTTGTGGAGGGTGAGCACTCACTTCTTGGTTCCCACCAAACAGCCTTTCAGCATGACAAAAGTTATTGGTCACTTCACCATAGTGGACAAAGCCACCCAGGGGGTTGATGCTTTTGTCAGACAGGTCATAGTCAGTGGAGACCTTGTCCTTGATCAGTTTGATGTCATTGATAAGGTAGCCCTGGCCAATTTTATAGATCCTCTTGTTGATCTCAGTACAGTGATGGTAGCCTTTCTGTCCAGTGCATGCCACAGGGAAGGCTGCATGAGCATGATGCCATGCTCTAATGCAGATCACCTTGCACAGGCCTCAGGGGGTCTTGAGGGGCAGCCTCTTGCTGTGCCAATGACTGGTGACTCCTTTGTAACCTTTGCCTGTGGTCACCCCAATGATGTCGATTATCTCATCCTGTCCAAACACTTGGTTCACAGGTACCTGCTGCTCGAGCCTCTCTCGGGCTCAGTCCAGCTTCTTGGCCATGGTGCCTCGGTTCACTTGGATCTCCATCAGGTGGGCCTTCTGGCACAGAGGAAGTGGGTGCCTCTGGGTGTGGGCAATGACGTGGATGACTTGGCAGTACTTCTTCATGCTGCTGAAGTCCTTCTCCAGCTGCTTCTTGCCATCCTCATACTGCCATTTCTTGCAGTACTTGAGAAAGGCCTTCTTCTTAGATTTATGCCAGTCCTTATAGCCCTTTGCACTCATTACTGATGTGCTCAGCAAAAATGGTCTTGAAGTTCCGGAGGCCTCAAGGGGTTTCCCTGTCACCCACATTGCCCACAACCACCATGGGTGATGTCTCCACAATGGACACAGCCTCTACCACCTCCGTCTTGTTCACCTTGGATTCTGGCCTGTCGACTTCCCACATGATGCAGGTCATGCCAGCCTTGTATCCCAGGAAGGCTGTGAGGTGGACCGACTTGGAAGGGTCATCTTAAGGAAGCAATTCACCTTCCCATGGTGCCTGCTGCTGCACTTCCAAGGCAGGAAGCCGAGGGACCCATGTCTGGGAACAGAGAACTTTCTGTGAGACATCACACTGTCAAATCCCGCCAGTAGAGTCATCTATGATTTCTTTCATCAGTGTTTTGTAGTTCTCCTTGTAGAGATCTTTCACTTAATGATAAAGTATATTCCTAGGGGTTTTTTTTTTTTGCAGCTATTGTTAATGGGATTGAGTTATTGATTTGATTCTCATCAGTGCTCCTAATTTCCTC
Source organism: Macaca fascicularis (assembly GCF_037993035.2). Taxonomy (NCBI): domain Eukaryota; kingdom Metazoa; phylum Chordata; class Mammalia; order Primates; family Cercopithecidae; genus Macaca; species Macaca fascicularis. The sequence continues at coordinate 55,535,950 of NC_088395.1, forward strand.
TTCTAATATAAATTTGACATGTGACTCCAATTTAATTACTTCTTCTTGAGGAATCCTTGTTTAGTCATGACACCAAGACAAGGTTTGCCAAATAGGACAAATAGATACAGGACACTTTGTTAAATTTGGATTCCAGATAAATAACAAATAATGAGACACACTTATAATAAAAATCATAAAATTTATTATTTACCTAAAATTCAAATTTAATTAGGTGTCCTGTATTTTATCTGGCAACCTTAACTCAGAATTACTTTGTTTCTACACCCCTTCAGATTAAGATACTGCCCCACCTGCCAACACACAAATACATTCTGGATGGTCTTCAGTAGCATAGAACACTCCGAATAGATATCCTCTGACTTTCCCTTGATAAGTTCAGACGATTGACTAGAAAAAGAGATTCTCTTGCGTATTGCAAGTAGACATCTTCTTTTGAGAGAAATCCTCTCCCTCTGGTGAAATTTTCTGACAGTCATTCTGGCTATTTTCCCTATTCAGAATAAACCAGACCTCAGAAAGTGTGCATCCATCCTTTCTTTACTCTGGCACTTGACATTCTGTCCCAGGTCTATATTGGGAAGAGCAGCTAGTTCAGGTCATCTCTTATAAGTTTTAGCATTTTCCAAATTTATAAGAATATTCTTATTTTTAAATTTTAATCATTTTTGTGAAATTATGCATGTTGTGTTTTTAGATTAATTTAATAATTAATAGCTGTAGAAGAATTATTTACTTTAAAAGGCTTGGAAATTCTATAATTCTATAATTCTATAGCTGTAGAAGAATTATTTACTTTAAAAGGCTTGGAAATTGTGACGTTGATTAGGAATTTCTTCCTTCAGTCCTGGGACATTGAAACATGTTCTTCCCTATATCACCTTCCAAAATTAAATGAGGATATAGAAAGTAGGGCCAGTAAGGTAAATCATAAATATGGTAGCAGATTGAGCACCTCCCTTTGTTGAGTTCACCCTCGCACTGCCTTGATTTCTGAAAAGAAGTAATTCAACAACTAACTCTCCTGACCTCTCTTCACAAAACCAGGATAGGTTTTGTAACTTGCTTTAGTATTTTCAAAGTGTGGACAGTGCTATCATTTTAGGCTTACCGATGCTCCAAATCTCCAGATGGCCAGTTTACAGATCTAATGTACTAGAAAGGGCCCAGAACAGAGCATTTTCCAAAGCAACCAAGACCCACACTAAGCATGTTCCTGACACTGTAAGTAGCATACAATGTAGCAGGCTCTTCCTAAATGAAAACATCGTAAGACAAAATTACAACAAACTTAATTATAGATCTAATTGGTTTTTATTCACAATTCATTCATCAGGGTTACTTTCATTCTACAAAATAGAATGAAAGCTGCTGGACAATACAGAACAGTGGGTTTTGTAGGGTGGGAATTAGAAAGGAAAACAATAGGAAAAAAGCTCATTGGTTAATATAAGGTTATTTTGGTTACTTTTCTGTAAGGGTTGAAGCAGAAGGGACTTCCTTATTATGCTAATGCAGGTAGACTGGAATCTCCTAATTTCAGGAAAAACTGGTCTGTTCAGCATCTATTTGCTTCCTTAAAGCTTCAGTTTGATTACGTGACATTTAGCATGAGTGACTCAATTTTGATTTGGTCTGGTCTGTTGTGGCCTAGTGCAGGGGCTCAGTACAAAATAATGGCCTCCCATCATTTTTGTTTAAAAGAAGTAAGAAATGGCAAAGGATGCAGAACCTTTTATTTGAGGGACCAGAGGACAGGTAGAAGTGTCATTGAATCAAGGCTTCCTAAATCTTTCTTAAATTCTGCTTTCTCATGCCTCTTTCAATTATCCTGTTATTATCTTCCCCATAGTGTCCAGTTCCTCTTAAGTTCTGCTCCAGATTGATTTACATTTCAATTTACTCACAATTCACTGTTTTAATTCCTGTGCTAAGTTTACCTTCTTCCCACTGCCAGGTTCTGCTTACTAACAGCTTCATAATTGAATCCATTTTGTCTAGCTTTAGTCCCAAGCAGCCCTTTTTAGAACTGACCAAGGATTGGGTATATACCTAGACAGGATGCTTACAAGAGAAAACATTCTCCAAAGACACACATATTTACTTTACAAACAGTGTAAAGTATCACTTTTTGTGCTTATCTCCATAAACGTGAGAGAATGAGTTACCTGGTTCCAAGAATGAATGACTTAATTAGGGATTAATCACCCTAATCACCCTTCTGTTTGTCAACCTTTTGTTTTTCAAATAATTATTCTATATGTATGAACAATTTGTAATAATTAAAAGTACGGTAAGTACATCTTTCTGAAAATATATTAAAATGTTCAAATATGGAAAATAATAAATAAAATGTTAAAATAGACAAAAATCTATAAAAATCATCTTTATGAAATACAAAATCAATAATGCCCCTTGATTCTGATAAGTGCACAATTTGTTTGGGGAGAAAAGTTAAAAAATATCCATTGCTGTAGTAAAAACAAAGGATCAAAAGATTTTTAAAAGTGACAGGAATAAACTTATGGCCTGGCAGAAAAAGCAACAAAACAACTAATGCTGAAAAATAATTTCTAAATGGTATAAAAAGTGATTGTAAATGATTTATGACCATATTATTTTGATTTGGAAAGTTTGTTTTCAAGGAAACTGTTTGAATCTTCTCAACTGAGAAGTTTCCATTTATCTTCTACAAAGCTCTCAAGATTTGCCCCAGCAGGTATCTGAGTGACAGCAGGTACAGTAATACTCCTTCTAGTTAGTATCTGTGGCAATACAAGAAACTCAAGCATTCCTTTAGGAGAACAGTGTCAGAAACCCCAGGAGCCTAGGAACTCTCACTAGAGACGTTTCAATTGTCACGTGACTCAGGAGACTGCCTCAGGCTTCTCGTGCTTATTTAGACTGTAGGCTTCTAGCTAGAGCAGAGTAAATACCCTCCATTGCTGTGTAACCTGTGAATGGTGATCTCTGTCTTTTTACATTATCATGCTTCTTCATTCACACAAGTGTGGTTTGTGGAGATTAAATGTAAACCTCATGTTTGTTACCTAGACATGCAGACTCTTATTTCCAAACCCAAACCTGAAATAGGAATCAGAATATTTTCAGACTTTTCTTTTCTTTTTCTTTCTTTCTTTCTTTCTTTCTTTCTTTCTTTCTTTCTTTCTTTCTTTCTTTCTTTCTTTCTTTCTTTCTTTCTTTCTTTCTTTCTTTTTTTTTCAGATGGAGTCTAGCTCTGTCGCCTAGGCTGGAGTGCGGTGGCACGATCTCGGCTCACTGCAACCTCCGCCTCCTGGGTTCAAGCGATTCTCCTGCCTTAGCCTCTCGAATAGCTGGGATTACAGGCACCCGCCACCATGCCCAGCTAATTTTTGTATTTTCCGTAGAAATAGGGTTTCACTGTGTTGGCCAGACTGGTCTTGAACTCCTGACCTCGTGATCCGTCCGCCTCAGCCTCCCAAAGTGCTGGGATTACAGGCGTGAGCCACCGTGCCCGGCCTAGATGTTTTAAGAATAATCCATTCACATCACAGTAATAAGTGAGGATTTCAGGGAACAGATGAAGTTTATTCCTCAGTGTTTCACCAGGAAAACCTGCTTTGGCCACATTCTCCAACCAGAAGGATTCCCCTCTATATTCTTCTTCTGGGAAGCCTCTAAATTTCTCTAGATCTTGTCCTACTTGGCTGTCAGCCCCCCTTCACCCCCATCACAATAGAACAATTATAAATCAAATGTAAGAATCTCTCAGTTTCTAAAGCTAAATTGGAACACCCTACCCTTTACTGAATTCTGCCTTGAAAAATGCAAAAAGACATTTAGTGTTCTAAAGCTAAAAACAGCACTCAGAAAAAAACAATCTCCTCCACTTAGTATAACTCACTTCCTTAAAAGGCAATAGAGAATTTTAAGTAAACACTGTTTTCCTATGGATACATATATAATGTAAATGGGCATATTAGTGTTGTTGTTAGGTAGGATGGAGACATTGAGTCTCATGTTACTTCATTAGCAGTATCCATTCAGATAACCGCTGACAGATATCTATTTGAAGCAAATAGAAACAGTAGCAAATAAAACATAACATACATACAGCATGCTGTCACTCATCTAGGGATTAAAGTCACTTGGACCCATGGAACTGGCATTTGGACCAATAGGAATGTACTGGTCAATGTTTCACTGATTACAAGCTGATTGTAAGCATTGCATTACAGCCTTATACCAATTATTAAAACTAGGTTATTCAACGTTAGTAGTTGATGTAGAATTTTAAGACTCTCATCAGCACATTAGAGTAGTTTGTTGCAGAAAGGTGTGCATTAGGCAGATGTGTTTTTACCACCTGCTTTCTGTCTTAATAATGCAGATAACAGTTACGGGGCCCTATTAAGTGCTGGGTGCATTTTTGATGTGTTTTCTGATTTAATCCTCACAATATCCCCCTGACATGAATATAATTATCACATTTTATAGATGAAGAATGTGAGACATGGAGAGATTAAGTAACTAACTAAAGATCAAATAGCTAATAAGTTGTCAAGCCCAAGATGTGAATACAGGTCTGCTTTGACTTCACACACCCTATATTTATCACTACAATATAAATCTCTCTGGCATCTGGCATTCTGATTTTTTTAAAAAAGAAAATAAAAAGAAAGAAAATAGCCCAAAGTGGGAAGATTAAACTTTGTTTGGAGACTAGTATTTTCCCTCACCAAGAGGCTCAGCTACATTTTACTGGTGGTACAATGTAAAGACAGTGCAAAGGGAAAATAGTTGGGTGACAGTGGGATTGCTAAACAACAGTTTATGAAATCCAGTAAAACCATGGCAATGGAACACAATGGTACCAGTCACGAACCTATTCAATATTCAAGAGTAAAGACACAGCTATCAGGAACATCTGGTAAGATAAATCAAGAGTGCTATAAACTTTGGAAATACAAGGCATCAGTATCATTATTGTTATTACCAGCACATATGATACAAATAATCAAAACAATCAGTGCATTTAAAATAATTGCTTCATTAAAAATGTCATTGTCACATATAGAAACTTTATTTTCCTTGACAAACAAATTTTCTGCTTTCTTTTCTTACTAAACACAACTCTTCACTTTGATTAAAGAATGGATCTGTGCTACACCAGAACACTTTGCATTTTAAAGCATTTTGGATTTACAATGTGCTTCCTGACAATGTGTTTCTGACGATGCTATAACAGATAGTATCATTCCCATTGCATAGAAAGAAAAATTGGGGCTTTAAGGAATTTAAGCAACTTGTCCAAGGCACACTGTTAGTCAATATCACATCCTAAACTTCCACGGAAGTCTACTTCTAGACAAGAGCTTCTTCCAGTCAAAGTACTTTTTATAATTCCCTAAGCCACATACGTATCTGAGAATCTGACCAAGCTCGTGGTCCCTTCCTCTGTCCTTTTTGATGATTGTGTCATCTCCCTGGGCTTTGTCAGTTATTACATACACCTCACTCCAAATGTCTGCATCCTGAGTTTGATCACAAAAATGGACGCTTGATCTAGCAGCAACTCAAAACCCTGCTTAACTTTCTGCCTTGCACTAACCTGCACCCATCCACCTTCTCTATGTTCAAACCAGCACTTTAAATAATGAAGTCAGGAGCCATTATTTAACAAGACCCTTTCAGGCTAGAGTAACACCTTTGTTCCTCTTTCTTATTCCCAAGATTGTCTATGTAGGGTAGGCTTCCACATTTGATATGAAACATATCAGTTAAGGACTGTGTACAGTACTTTAGGAGGTAAGAACTCATGTTTACTGAAGGTCTGATCATTCAATTCTCCATCATCTTATGTAAATCAGAAGACATAAACCTCATTTTTCCAGTTCCAGTTTGATATGCACCATTGACATTATAGCTAGAAGGATCTACTTTGATATGCACTGTTTACAGCCAGAACTGCCTATATAATAAAACATATGAGAAAAGCTGCAATGTCAGAATCCAACCTTTCTGTGAGGTGTAATGCTCTAAAAATTCTTTTGGAGATAATTATGATGACTGAACATGCATGGATATGAGATACACACAATCGTGATCACCTTTGACCAGTGCCTCCTCAATGTGGTCCCAGTATTTGGAGAGTGCAGTGGGGCTCAACTCTGTTTGAATGGCTATTCACATGTTACAGACAATAGAAGGTATCCACACTTGCAGTGATACAATGCTTGGCTATTTCCTAATGTCATGCATTTCCTTATAGGTCTTCTGAGGGTCTTCTATACTTATAAAGTCCTCAGTTTACCACTTCTTGTTACGCTTAAGTATTATGGAAGAACATCCTAGGAAGAACATACAAGGAGGCATCAGACTGGTATGTTCAGTGAACTAAGCACAACGTCTGAAGTCTCCTCAGTTTTTTAGTGGACACTAAAGTTGGTGGTGATGGTATTCCTTGTACCAGATCACAGAAAACTCTATCAGGAGCAACCTAAGCCAGATTAAGAGTTAATAGGAAGGAAGCCAGATCTCTATAGCTTATTGGATTACTGTCCAAATAAATTACAGATATAGTTAATTACATTATTCCTCTAGGGACTAAGATCTTCCACATGGTGTTGTAAAATCATTTTTTTTTCAGTAGCAGAACCTTTTCTTCACATATTACCTCAAACCCATTTTGTAATTTGGTTATTTAGTTTGTTTTGCTTGTAGGTAAAATCTGTTAGTGATATATTATCTCAATGTTTATCAAATAAAGTTTTAATTATTCTTTTATTTTTGAAGGATAGTTTTTCCAGATATAAATACTGGGTTGACAGCCTTTTTATTTAATCATTTTGAATATGCCATCCCAATGACATCTTGGCCTCCATGGTTTCTGATGAGAAGTCAGCTATTATATTTTTGAGGATACCTTGTATATGATGAGTCACTTCTCTCTTGCAGCTTTTAAGATTTTTTCTTTGCCCTTGCTTTTTGACAGTTTGACTATGATGCACTCAGCTGTGACTCTCTGTGTTAATCCTAATTGGAGTTCGTTGAGCTTCTGGGATGTGTAGGTTAATGTTTTTCACCAAATTTCATAATTTTGGTGATGATGTCTTCAACGTTCTTTCTTTCTCACTTCTCTCCTCTCCTAGAATCTTATGCCTATGTTGGTGCTCTTGATGTTGTTCCGTAGGTTCAAGTTGCTCTATTTATTTTTATTCATCTTTTTTTCTGTTTCTCAGACTGTATAATATCAATTGACCTATCTATATCTTGCTCACTCCTTTTTCCTGCTAGTTCAAACCTGCCGTTGAGCTCCTTTGTGAAAATTTTCTTTTTAGTGGTACTTCTCTTCATAATTTCGATATTTTTCAAATAATTTTCATATCTTTATTGATATTCTCTACTTGGGAAGACATAGTTTTCATACTTTCTTTTAGTTCTTTATACATGGTTTCCTTTAGTTCATTGAACATATTTAAAATGGCTGATTTAGATTCTTTGTTTACTAAGTTTAATATTCATGCTTCCAGAAAAAGTTTCTATTGATTGTAGGATGTTTTTCTGTGTATAGGCCATAATTATCTATTTTTTTTGCATTCTCATAATTTTTGTTAAAAACTGGACATTTTAAATAATATAATGAAGCAATTCTGGCAATGAGGTATCCCTTACTACAGGTATGGCAAACATAAGTAATTACTGCTCATAGATGTTTAATGTCCTAATTACCCAGAATCTTCTATTATAACAGATTATATTGTAAAAGGGAATTAAGTTTGCTTATGCAATCAACTTTGCTAATATGCTGACCTTACAATAGGGAGATTATCCTGGATTAACTGAGTGGCCCAATGTAATTACAAGGTTGTGTAAAAGTGGAAGAGGAAATCAGAAGAGATAACCTAAGAGATGGTAGCATGACAAAAGACTGGGGCCACACAAGGAATGTAGGTGGAATCTAGAAACTGGAAAATGTAAGAAAAAAAGATTCCATCCTAAGACATCCAGAAAGAACATATTCTTGCTGATAACTTGATTTTGGTCAGCTAAGACCCATTTTAGAATGAGTCTTTCCAGAACTATAAAATAATAAATTTGTGTTGCTTTCCAGAACTATATAATAATAAATTTGTGTTGTCCTAAGCCACTAAGTTTGTGTGAATTAATAACATCAGCAGGCTGTTAATGTACTAGGATTTCTTCTTGTTGCTAGTTTGTTTTTGTTGTTGTTTGTTTAATGACTTTACTGAACCAATTCTGTAGTCTGTATTTTTTGTCATGTACAGCAAATTCTCCGCTCAGTTAGCTTAGTAGTCAATGATAAAGTAGGGATTTCCTTAAATGCCTTGAACCATTAAGTCTCCCAGCCTTTACCAAGAAGCTCTGTGTATGTGTTGAGATATACCTTCAGTGCTCCAGCAGGCAGTTTACAATTCTGCCTTTGCCTTCATTTCCTACTTGTGCAAAACCACAAGTGAGAGATTAGGGCCTTCTCATGTCTTTCTTGAATATGTCCAAAGCCTTGGACATATGCATGGCCTTCTAAATTCCCAAGAATATGTTGTAGGTTTTCCAAGCCCCATATGAAACCCTCATTCTCCAGTTTTTTTCTTTTAATTTTTTTTGTAACCTCTTATTAGCCCTAACTTCTTCTAAGGCAGCTGTTATGTTAAACACTTGCCTCTGATGTTTTTGACAAATGCCTTGGCAATAGAGTTTTTCAGAGTGATCTCTGAGTCATGTCAAATAAATATAAACCTTGAGCATGAAGCTTTTCAGTGAGTTTCCAGACAGGTCAAATTGTAGTAATTCTCTGGGTGAAGCTTTTGGGGATCTCCAAATGCATCCTCCACTCCCACCCCACATTTGCTGCTAGGTTGCTGGTTTTCACAGGTACTATAGCACTGGGGCTATTCATTTCCAAGGATACCATGAAGGTAAAGAGTGGGGGATATAACAAGGGCAAGTTAAAACACCATGAAGTTCACATTTCTTGTTGAGATTCAACATTTTTCTTGAATAAGCACTTCTCAGTTATTGCAAATATTTAGTTAATTTCCAGTTTTGAAAATTTTGTTTGACATATTTTACCAGTGCTCTTGTAGCTGCTATAGGGAAGATTTTTTTTCTTGTCATTTCAGATGGCCCTGTCTTTTCTAATTTAGGTGGAGATTTTCTTGGTTCTAGGTATTGTAAATGATTTTTTATTGAAACCTGGGCATTTTGGGTGTTATGACACTATGGACCTTATTTAAATCGTTTTTCTCCCATGCTGTCAGGAAAAGAGGGGTACTTCCTCATTTCTTCTAGATGGGAGTAGAATTCCAGATTCTCCACTTGACCTCTATGAATATCCAGTGGTAGAGGCTCATTCTTACTGCTGAATGTAGGTAGGAGTTGATGCTGTTTCTTGTAAAGAAGTAGATAGTTTTCATAGCCCTACATATTAGTAAAAACTTTCCCAGAAAGAACACTCCAGGCCCAGAATTCTACCAAACATTTAAGGAAGTAATAACACCAATTTTCCACAATCTACTCCAATAAAAGAACCAGAGGAAACACTTTCCTACCATTCTGTAATGTGAGCAGTACTCTGATACAAAAATAAAACAAAACAAAGTTTACAAGAAGACTACATCAATATATATTGTGAATATAGATACAAAAATCTTTACTAGTATTTTAGCAAATCATATATATGTGTGCATGTATGTATATATATATGCTATATATATTATATATATACATACACACACAAATGATATGTTATGTTTATTTTATTTATTTGAGACAAGGTCTTGCCTTGTCACCCAGGCTGGAATGCAGTGGCATGAACACAGCTCACTGCAGCCTCAACCTCCTGGGGTCAAGTGATCTTCCTGCTTCCACCTTCTGAGTAGCTAAGACTACAGACATGTACCACCATGCCCAGCTAATTGCTTTAAAATTTTTGGTAAGATGGGGTTTCACTTTGTTGCCGAGACTCGTCTTGAACTCCTTGGTTCAAACAGTCCTCCTGCCTTGGCCTCCCAAAGTGCTGGGATTACAGGCATGAGCCACTGCCCCTGGCCCAATAATATTGTAGGTTATAACCACATGGGGTTTATCCCAGGCATGCAAGTTTGGTTTAATATTGGAAAACTGATCAGTAGCATTCATCATATTAACAGTCTAAAAAGTACAGTCTATATGATCATCTCATTTACTGCAGAAACAACATTATACAAAATCCAAATGTTCACGATAAAACCTCTCAACAAACTAGGAATAGAACGAAACTTCTTCTTGGTAAAGGGCACCTACAAAATACCTGTAAGTACCATCATACTTAATGGTGAAAGACAGTGCTTCCCCTCAAGACTGAGAGTAAGCCAAGGAAATCTTTTCTCAAAACTCCCATTTGAATTTTTACCATAGATGCTAACTAATGTAATAAGTCAAGTAAAAATATGTATTTTTTTAAGTAGAAAAACTATTTTTCTACTTTTAACATGTTTTAGACAACATGATTGCATATGTATATAAAAAAGATACTAGAACTAAAAATTAGTTTAGCAGGGTTGAAGAATACAGGGTCAACATGCATAACTCAATTGCATTTCTATATACCGGCAACTAATAATCTGAAAGTTAATAATATTTACATTTTATGTACAAAGAATGTGAACAGCATTTTTATTTTCCATTAACTGTAATTTGGGGTCTCCATTGGGTCACTTGGGTTATAATAATTACATCTGGTTTGCCACAATTGTGTAATCTTAAAACATCTAAAATTTAAAGAATAGACAATAGAGTGAGTATCCTTAAAATGGGGAGTTGCTGTCTACCAGTTATATAGTATCAGTTACACAAGATGAATACATTCTGAACATCTGCTGTACGACATTGTGCCTACAGTTAACAATACTCTATTGTGCACTTAAAATATGTCAAGGGGATAATCTCATGTTTAGTGTTCTTAACACACACACAGACACAGAGGCACACACACACACACACATGCACACACACACACACACACACACACACACACGAGGGGGAGGAAAAGCATCTGTAACACCAAGAATGAGTCTCCAAAATAGAATCACCCTTTGTTTGGAGAGAAAAATGTTTTAGGTAACTTCTTGCTAACTGGAATTGTCCTCTACCCAGTGATATATAAATTATGACCTGAATATTTAGAAAAATTCTGATATCCAACATTCTTCCCCCTGTCCATACACAAGGTAGAAAATTACCTGGAAATTTTATTAGTATGTCTTTCACATTCAGAGATAGCATAAAAATCTTTGGCAGCTCATATGTTCTAACTTTAGATTTACATTTATTTATTAGAGTTAGCACTGAAGAACAAGTTACTTTACATCATCACACAGATATCTTTGATACCTGTCTCAGCTTCTGTGGCAGAAATTGACTTCCCATTAAAATTGCCTGACAAAATACAGAATACCTTGTTAAACTGAATTTTAGCTATATGGTGAATATTTTAGCATAATTATATCCTGATTATCACAAGAAGCATATTTATACTATAAAATAGTTGTTTATCTCTGTCAATTTGGGTTGACAACTTGTGAAGCATTAAGATGATGAATATAATGATTGAGTAGGTTTTACTTACCACTCTCTACTACCTAACACATTTAGCCTGTGATATAATTGTGATCGTGTCTACAGTGGGATGGAGTAAACAGGAAGACATATTTGAATAAGTTAACAAGAATGAAATTCAGAGAAATAAAGAAATTAAAAATATGAAAGAGAAATTAAATGATATGGAGAATATGGTATGCAGGTTGTACACTCATCAAATTGTAATGTCAGAAATAGATAATAGAAAGAGTAAGAAATAGGTGGTATTTAAAATATAAAGGCTGGGGGGGGCAGAGCAAGATGGCTGAATAGGAAAGCTCCAGTCTCCAGCTCCCAGTGCAAGTGACACAGAAGACACGTGATTTCTGCATTTTCAACTGGGTTCATCTCACAAGGAAGTACCGGACAATCGGTGCTGGTCAGCTGCTGCAGCCCGACCAGCAAGAGTTGAAGCAGGGCGAGGCATCGCCTCACCTGGGAAGTGCAAGGGGGAAGGGAATTCCTTTTCCTAGCCAGGGGAACTGAGACACACAACACCTGGAAAATTGGGTAACTCCCACCCCAATACTGCGCTTTACCAAGGGTCTTAGCAAATGGCACATGAGGAGATTATATCCCACACCTGGCTGGGAGGGTCCCATGCCCGTGGAGCCTCCCTCATTGCTAGCACAGCAGTCTGTGATCTAATGGCAAGGCAGCAGCAAGGCTGGGGGAGTGGCACCCACCATTGCTGAGGCTTAAGTAGGTAAACAAAGCCACTAGGAAGCTCGAACTGGGTGGAGCCCACAGCAGCTCAAGGAGGCCTGCCTGGCTCTGTTGACTCCACCTCTGGGGACAGGGCACAGCCAAACAAAAGAAAAGGCAGCAGAAACCTCTGCAGATGTGGGCGACCCTGTCTGACAGTTTGAAGAGAGCAGTGGATCTCCCAACACGGAGGTTGAGATCTGAGAAGGGACAGACTGCCTGCCCAAGTGAGTTCCTGACCCCTGAATAGCCTAACTGGGAGACATCCCCCACTAGGGGCAGACTGACACCCCATACCTCACATGGCAGGGTACACCCCTGAGATGAAGCTTCCAAAGCAAGAATCAGACAGGTACACTCGCTGTTCAGCAATAATGTATCTTCTGCAGCCTCTGCTGCTGATACCCAGGGAAACAGGGTCTGGAGTAGACCTCAAGCAATCTCCAACAGATCTACAGCTGAGGGTCCTGACTGTTAGAAGGAAAACTAACAAACAGGAAGGACACCCACACCAAAACCCCATCAATACATCACCATCATCAGATAAAACCACAAAGATAGGGAAAAAGCAGGGCAGAAAAGCTGGAAATTCAAAAAAAAAAAAAAAAAAAGAGCACATCTCCCCCTCCAAAGGAACGCAGCTCATTGCCAGCAACGGATCAAAGCTGGACGGAGAATAACTTTGATGAGTAGAGAGAAGGCTTCAGTCCATCAAACTTCTCAGAGCTAAAGGAAGAATTACATACCCAGTGCAAAGAAACTAAAAATCTTGAAAAAAAAAAATGGAGGAATGGATAACAAGAATAATAGATGCAGAGAAGGCCATAAACGAACTGACAGAGATAAAAACCATGACACGAGAAATACGTGACAAATATACAAGCTTCAGTAACTGACTCAATCAACTGGAAGAAAGAGTGTCAGCGATCGAGGATCAAATGACTGAAATGAAGTGAGAAGAAAAGTCTAAAGAAAAAAGAGGAAAAAGAAATGAACAAAACTTTCAAGAAGTATGGGATTATGTGAAAAGACCAAATCTACATCTGATTGGAGTGCCTGAAAGTGAGGGGGAAAATGGAACCAAGTTGGAAAACACTCTTCAGGATATCATCCAGGAGAACTTCCCCATCCTAGTAGGGCAGGCCAACATTCAAATCCAGGAAATACAGAGAACGCCACAAAGATACTCCTCGAGAAGAGCAACTCCAAGACACATAATTGCCAGATTCAAAAAGTTGAAATGAAGAAAAAACTGTTAAGGGCAGCCTGAGAGAAAGTTCGGGTTACCCACAAAGGGAAGCCCATCAGACTAACAGCAGATCTCTCGGCAGAAACCCTCCAAGCCAGAAGAGAGTGGGGGCCAATATTCAACATTCTTAAAGAAAAGAATTTTAAACCCAGAATTTCATGTCCAACCAAACTAAGTTTCATAAGTGAAGGAGAAATAAAATCCTTTACAGAAAAGCAAATGCTTAGAGATTTTGTCACCACCAGGCCTGCCTCACAAGAGACCCTGAAGGAAGCACTAAACATGGAAAGGAAGAACCGGTAGCAGCCATTGCAAAAACATGCCAAAATGTAAAGACCATCGAGGCTAGGAAGAAAATGCATCAACTAACAAGCAAAATAACCAGTTAATATCATAATGGCAGGATCAAGTTCACACATAACAATATTAACCTTAAATGTAAATGGACTAAATGCTCCAATTAAAAGACACAGACTGGCAAACTGGATAAAGAGTCAAGACCCATCAGTTTGCTGTATTCAGGAGACCCATCTCACATGCAGAGACATACATAGGCTCAAAATAAAGGGATGGAGGAAGATCTACCAAGCAAATGGAGAACAAAAAAAAGCAGGGGTTGCAATACTAGTCTCTGATAAAACAGACTTTAAACCATCAAAGATCAAAAGACACAAAGAAGGCCATTACATAATGGTAAAGGGATCAATTCAACAGGAAGAGCTAACTACCCTGAATATATATGCACCCAATACAAGAGCACCCAGATTCACAAAGCAAGTCCTTAGAGACTTACAAAGAGACTTAGACTCCCATAAAATAATAATGGGAGACTTCAACACCCCACTGTCAACATTAGACAGATCAACGAGACAGAAAGTTAACAAGGATATCCAGGAATTGAACTGATCTCTGCAGCAAGCAGACCTAATAGCAATCTACAGAACTCTCCACCCCAAATCGATAGAATATACATACTTCTCAGCACCATATCACACTTATTCCAAAATTGACCACATAATTGGAAGTAAAGCACTCCTCAGCAAATGTACAAGAACAGAAATTATAACAAACTGTCTCTCAGACCACAGTGCAATCAAACGAGAACTCAGGACTAAGAAACTCAATCAAAACTGCTCAACTACGTGGAAACTGAATAACCTGCTCCTGAATGACTACTGGGTACATAACGAAATGAAGGCAGAAATAAAGATGTTCTTTGAAATCAATGAGAACAAAGATACAACATACCAGAATCTCTGGTACACACTTAAAGCAGTGTGTAGAGGGAAATTTAGAGCACTAAATACCCACAAGAGAAAGCTGGAAAGATCTAAAATTGACACTCTAACATCACAATTAAAAGAACTAGAGAAGCAAGAGCAAACACATTCAAAAGCTAGCAGAAGGCAAGAAATAACTAAGATCAGAGCAAAACTGAAGGAGATAGAGACACAAAAAACCCTCCAAAAAATCAATGAATCCAGGAGTTGGTTTTTGAAAAGATCAACAAAATTGACAGACCGCTAGCAAGACTAATAAAGAAGAAAAGAGAGAACAATGAAATAGACACAATAAAAAGGATAAAAGGGATATCACCACCGACCCCACAGAAAAACAAACTACCATCAGAGAATACTATAAACACCTCTACACAAAAAAACTAGAAAATCTAGAAGAAATGGATAATTTCCTGGACACTTACACTCTCCCAAGACTAAACCAGGAAAACGCTGAATTCCTGAATAGACCAATGGTAGGCTCTGAAATTGAGGCAATAATTAATAGCCTACCAACCAAAAAAAGTCCAGGACCAGATGGATTCACAGCTGAATTCTACCAGAGGTACAAGGAGGAGCTGGTACCATTCCTTCTGAAACTATTCCAATCAATAGAGAAAGAGGGAATCCTCCCTAACTCATTTTATGAGGCCAACATCATCCTGATACCAAAGCCTGGCAGAGACACAACAAAAAAAGAGAATTTTAGACCAATATCCCTGATGAACATTGATGCAAAAATCCTCAATAAAATACTGGCAAACCGAATCCAGCAGCACATCAAAAAGCTTATCCACCATGATCAAGTGGGCTTCATCCCTGGGATGCAAGGTTGGTTCAACATATGCAAATCAATAAACGTAAGCCAGCATATAAACAGAACCAAAGACAAAAACCACATGATTATCTCAATAGATGCAGAAAAGGCCTTTGACAAAATTCAACAGCCCTTCATGCAAAAAACGCTCAATAAATTCGGTATTGATGGAACGTATCTCAAAATCATAAGAGCTATTTATGACAAACCCACAGCCAATATCATACTGAATGGGCAAAAACTGGAAAAATTCCCTTTGAAAACTGGCACAAGACAGGGATGCCCTCTCTCACCACTCCTATTCAACATAGTGTTGGAAGTTCTGGCTAGGGCAATCAGGCAAGAGAAAGAAATCAAGGGTATTCAGTTAGGAGAAGAAGAAGTCAAATTGTCCCTGTTTGCAGATGACATGATTGTCTATTTAGAAAACTCCATTGTCTCAGCCCAAAATATCCTTAAGCTGATAAGAAACTTCAGCAAAGTCTCAGGAT
This sequence comes from Macaca fascicularis, assembly GCF_037993035.2. Taxonomy (NCBI): domain Eukaryota; kingdom Metazoa; phylum Chordata; class Mammalia; order Primates; family Cercopithecidae; genus Macaca; species Macaca fascicularis. Next base: position 55,552,111 of record NC_088395.1, read on the forward strand.
ACAAAATTAATGTGCAAAAATCACAAGCATTCTTATTCACCAGTAACACACAAACAGAGAGCCAAATCATGAATGAACTTCCATTCACAATTGCTTCAAAGAGAATAAAGTACTTAGGAATCCAACTTACAAGGGATGTAAAGGACCACTTCAAGGAGAACTACAAACCACTGCTCAGTGAAATAAAAAAAGACACAAACAAATGGAAGAACATACCATGCTCAGGGATAGGAAGAATCAATATCATGAAAATGGCCATACTGCCTAAGGTAATTTATAGATTCAATGCCATCCCCATCAAGCTACCAATGAGCTTCTTCACAGAATTGGAAAGAACTGCTTTAAAGTTCATTTGGAACCAAAAAAGACCCCGCATTGCCAAGACAATCCTAAGTCAAAAGAACAAAGCTGGAGGCATCACGCTACGTGACTTCAAACTATACTACAAGGCTACAGCAACCAAAACAGCATGGTACTGGTACCAAAACAGAGATATAGACCAATGAAACAGAACAGAGTCCTCAGAAATAACACCACACATCTACAGCCATCTGATCTTTGACAAACCTGAGAGAAACAAGAAATGGGGAAAGGATTCCCTATTTAATAAATGGTGCTGGGAAAATTGGCTAGCCATAAGTAGAAAGCTGAAACTGGATCCTTACCTTACTCCTTATATGAAAATTAATTCAAGATGGATTATAGACTTAAATTTTAGACCTAATACCATAAAAACCATAGAAGAAAACCTAGGTAATACCATTCAGGGCATAGGCATGGGCAAGCACTTCATGTCTAAAACACCAAAAGCAATGGTAACGAAAGCCAAAATTGACAAATGGGATCTAATTAAACTAAAGAGCTTCTGCACAGCAAAAGAAACTACCATCTGAGTGAACAGGCAACCTACAGAATGGGAGAAGAGTTTTACAATCTACTCATCTGACAAAGGGCTAATATCCAGAACCTACAAAGAACTCAATCAAATTTAAAAGAAAAAAACAAACAACCCCATCAAAAAGTGGGCAAAGGATATGAACAGACATTTCTCAAAAGAAGACATTCATACAGCCAACAGACACATGAAAAAGTGCTCATCATCACTGGCCATCAGAGAAATGCAAATCAAAACCACAATGAGATACCATCTCACACCAGTTAGAATGGCAATCATTCAAAAGTCAGGAAACAACAGGTGCTGGAGAGGATGTGGAGAAATAGGAACACTTTTACACTGTTGGTGGGATTGTAAACTAGTTCAACCATTATGGAAAACATTATGGCGATTCCTCAAGGATCTAGAACTAGAAGTACCATATGACCCAGCCATCCCATTACTGGGGATATACCCAAAGGATTATAAATCATGCTGCTATAAAGACACATGCACACGTATGTTTACTGCGGCACTATTCACAATAGCAAAGACTTGGAATCAACCCAAATGTCCATCAGTGACAGACTGGATTAAGAAAATGTGGCACATATACACCATGGAATACTATGCAGCCATAAAAAAGGATGAGTTTGTGTCCTTTGTAGGGACATGGATGCAGCTGGAAACCATCATTCTCAGCAGACTATCGCAAGAACAGAAAACCAAACACCGCATGTTCTCACTCATAGGTGGGAACTGAACAATGAGATCACTTGGACTCGGGAAGGGGAACATCACACACCGGGGCCTATCATGTGGAGGTGGGAGGGGGGAGGGATTGCACTGGGAGTTATACCTGATGTAAATGACGAGTTGATGAGTGCTGACGAGTTGATGGGTGCAGCACACCAACATGGCACAAGTATACATTTAACAAACCTGCACGTTATGCACATGTACCCTAGAACTTAAAGTATAATAATAATTTTAAAAAAAGAAAAAACAAAAAAAAATATGTAAAGGCTGAGAATATTTCAGGAATTATGAAAGAAATAAATCCTCAGATTCAGGAAGTCCAGTGAACCCCACATAGAATATGTAAAACTAAATTCACACCTAGACATATTATAATAAAACTACAGAAACCCAAAAACAAAGATATGTTCTAAGAAGCAAAAGAATATGTAATTATCTACAGAAGAATTACATTTAACCTCTTAGATGACATCTCAATAGGATCAGTAAAATCTAGAAGACACTATAACATCTATACAGTGATAAAAAGAAATAAGGTTTTGGGACAAGATGACTGACTAGGAGCAGCTAAGGTGCATGCCCCTCACAGAAAGAAACAAAAGGAGCAAGTAAATATAGCAAATTCAACTGAAAAATCCAGTTACTCACATTGGGACTAATCAAGGAAACAACTCGACCCACAGAGAAAGGAGAGAAGACAGGACAACAGCCCACCTGGGAGTGACACAGAGCCAGGAGAACCTCCCCAACCCAGGGAAGCAGTGAGTGAATGATTGTCCCCAGGAAACCATGCTTCTGTCACTGATCTTTGCAACCCTTTGGTTGGGAGACCCTCTTATGAAGACACCCCACCAGGACCTTCAGTCTGACACTCAGTGTGAAATCTCGGCAGGGCAGCTACTCAGGCATGCATGGAGGCCCAGGAGCTTTACATACTCCAGCCCCAGGCTTACTGGCAAAAGTGACTGCAACTCAGGCAAGGCAGGGGGTTGAACCTCCACACATACCTCTAGGAAGGGGGCTGAGTAGCAATGGTCTGTGGCCCCACTTCCACTGAGCCTCACAGGATAAGACCCACTGGCTTGGAATTCCAGCCAGTGTTGCCCATACCTGGGACAGAGTTCCCAGGGGAAGGGGCAGGCCACCATCTTTGTTGTTTGGGTAACTCAGCCATTCCAGCCTGCAGGCTTTGGAGAGTCCAACCAGGAGCAGAAGGGATCCCTAACCACAGCACAGCTGCTCTACCAAAACGTGGCCAAACTGCTTCTTTAATCAGGTCTCTGATCCGTTCCTCCTCGCTGGGCAGGACATGCAATCTGGGCTTCCAGCCACTCCCACTGGTGTTCTTTGACTGATAGAGATTTGAATCCTCCCTGGGAAAGAGTTTCCTGGAGGAAGGGGTGGACTGCCATCTTTGCTGTTTCAGCAACTAAGGTGTTTCAACCAACAGCCTTGGGAGAGTTCAAACCAAAAGAGGGTGGAAGCAGTATTCTGGCACAGCACACCTGCCCTATAAAAGTATGGCCAGACTGCTTCTTTAAGCAGGTATCCTATCCCATTCCTCATGACTGGGTGAGACCCCAAAATAGCATCTCCAACCACCTCCTACAGGTGCATTTGGGCTGGCAACAGTTCTGTACCTCCCTGGGACAGAGGTCCCAGAGCAGGGGGCAGGCTGCCATCTTTGCTGTTTCTCATCCAAAGGTCAGCAACCTCATAGACTGAAGGTAGATAAGCCCACACAAATGAGGAAGAATTAGTGCAAGAATGCTAAAATTTCAAAAAGCCAGAGTGCCCTATTTCCTCCAAATGACTGCACCACCTGTCTAGCAAGGGTTCAGACCAGGCTGAGGCTGAGATGGCTGAAATGACAGAAGTAGAAATCAGAATATGAATAGGAACAAAGTTCACTGAGCTAAAGGGGTATATTGTAACTCAATGCATAGAAGCTAAAAATCATGATAAAACACAGCAGGGGCTGACAGACAAGATAGCCATGATAGAGAAGAATGTGACTGACCTGATAGAGCTGAAAAACACATTGGAAGAATGTCATAGTGCAATCATAAGTATTAACAGCAGGCTAGATCAAACAGTGGAAAGAATCTCAGAGTTTGAAGACTGCATTTCTGAAATAAGACAGGCAAACAAGTATAGAGAAAACAGAATGAAAAGAAATAAAGAAAACCTCTTAGAAATAAGGGATTATGAAAAGAGTGTGAATCTAAAACTCATTGGTGTATCTGAAAGAGATTGGAGAAATGGAACCAATTTGGGAAACATATTTCAGGTTTTATGCATGAAAACCTCCCCAACCAAGGAAGACAGGCCAACATCGAAATTCAGGAAATGCAGAGAACCCCAGTAAAATACTCTATGAGATTATCATCCCCAAGACATAATTTTCAAGTTCTCCAAAGTTGAAATGAAAAAAAAAATTGTTAAAGGCAGCTAGAGAGAAATGCCAGGTTACCTACTAAGGGAAGCCCATCAGAAGAACAATGTACCTCTCAGCTGAAGCTCTATAAACCAGAAGAGATTAGAGGCCAACATTTAACATTCTTAAAGGAAAGAAATTCCAATGCTGAATTTTGTAGCCAGCCACACCAAACTTCATAAGCAAAGGAGAAATAAGATATTTTTTTCACAGAAAAGCAAATGCTGAGACCTGCCTTACAAGAGCTTCTGAAAGAAGCACTAAATATGAAAAAGAAAGACTGTTACAAGCCACTACAAAAACACAATGTACTTCAGACCAGTGACACTATAAAGCAACCATATAAAAAGTCTGCAAAATAACCAGCTGACATGATGACAGGATCAAATCCACACATATCAACACTGACCTTAAATATAAATGGGCTAAATGCCCCAATTAAAATACACAGAGTGACAAGCTGGATAAAGAACCAAGACCCATTTGTATGCTATCTTCAAGAGACCCATCTCGGATGCAATGACACACATAGGCTCAAAATAAAGGGATGGAGGAAAATCTACCAAGCAAATGAAAAACAGAAAAAAATCAAGGGTTGCAATCCTAGTTTCTAACAAAACACAATTTAAACCAACAAAGATAAAAAAAGCCAAACATGGGCATTACATAATGGTAAAGGGTTCAATTCAACAAGAAGAGCTAACAATCTTAAATATATATGCACCCAACACAGGAACACCCAGTGAAGGGGTGGCCTGCCCCTCCACACCTGTGGGCATTGCTTGTTAGGTGGAATGAGAGACTTGAGAAAAGAAATGAGACACAGAGACAAAGTATAGAGAAAGAAAAAGTGGGCCCAGGGGACTGGTGCTCAGCATACAGAAGACCCACGCCGGCACAGGTATCTGAGTTCCCTCAGTATTTATTGATCATTATCTTTGCCATCTTAGAAAAAGGGAAGTGGCAGGATAATAGGATCATTGTAGGGAGAAAGTCAGCAGTAAGACATATGAATAAAGATCTCTGTGACATAAGTTTAAGGAAAAGTGCTGTGCCTTGATATGCATATGTAAACATCTCCATAAACCTTTTTAGTGCATAAAGAGCAGCATTGCGCTAGCAAGTCCCACCTTTTGCCCTAAGGCAGTTCTCTCCTTTCTCAGTAAACAGAACATACAATCGGGTTTTACACCGAGATGTTCCATTGCCCAGGGATGGGCAGGAGACAGATGCTTTTCTCTATCTCAACTGCCAAGAGGCCTTCTTTCCTCTTGTACTAGTCCTCCTCAGCACAGACCCTTCATGAGTGTCAGGCTGGGGGACGATCAGGTCTTTCCCTTCCCACGAGGCCATATTTCAGACTATCACATGGGGAGAAACCTTGGACAATACCTAGCTTTCCTAGGCAGAGGTCCCTGTGACCTTTGGCAGTGTACGTGTCCCTGGGTACTTGAGATTAAGAGAATGGTGATGACTTTTCACAAGCTTACTGCCTTCAGGCACTTGTTTAACAAAGCACACCCTGCACAGCCCAAAATCCTTTAAACCTTGAGTCACCACAGCACATGTCTCTTGCAAGGACAAGGTTGGGGGTAGGGTCACAGATCAACAGCATCTCAAATACAGAACAAGATGGAGTCTCTTATGTTTACTTCTTTCTACATAGACACAGGAACAGTCTGATCTCTCTTTCTTTTCCCCACACCCAGATTCATAAAACAAGTTGTTAGAGGCCTTCAAAAAGACTTAGACTTCCATGCAATAATAATGGGAGATTTTAACACCTCATTCACAATACTAGGCAGATCATCGAGACAGAAAGTTAACAAAGATATTTGGGACTGAAGCCCACCTCTAGATCAAGTGAACCTCATAGATATTGACAAAACTCTCCACCCTAGACAAGAGAGTACACATTCTTCTCATCAACATAGAAGCACGTGATGGGAAGTAAAGCACTCATCATCAAATGCAAAGGAACTGAAATCATAACAAACAGTCTCTCTGACCACAGCACAATCAAATTGGAACTGAAGACTAAGGCATTCACTCAAAACCATGAAATCACATGAAAATTGAATAACCTGCTCCTGAATGACTTCTGGGTAAATAATGAAATTAAGGCAGAAATCAAGAAGTCCTTTGAAACTAATGAGAACAAAGAGACAATGTAGCAGAATCTCTGGGATGCAGCTAAAGCAGTGTTAAGAGGGAAATTTATAGCACTAAAGGCCCACATCAATAAGTTAGAAAGATCTCAAATTGACACCCTAACATGACAATTAAAAGAACTAGAGAACGAAGAGAAAACAAACCCCAGAGCTAGCAAAAGACAAGAAATAACCAAGCTCAGAGCAGAACTGAAGGATATAAAGATATGAAAAACCCTCCAAAAAATCAACAAATCCAGCAGCTGGTTTTTTGAAAAAATCAGTAAAATATATAGACTGCTAGCTAGACAAATATAGAAAAAAAAGAGAAGATTCTAATAAACACAATCAGAAATGTTAAGAAGGATACCACCACCGACCCCAGAGAAATACAAACAACCATCAGAGAATACTATAAACACCTCCATGCAAATAAGCTGGAAAATCTAGAAGAAATGGTTAAATTCTTGGACACATACACCTTCCCAAGACTGAACCAGGAAGAAGTTAAATACCTGAATAGACAAATAACAAGTTCTATAATTGAGGCAGTAACAAATAGCCTACCAACCAAAAAAAAGCCCAGGACCAGATGGATTTACAGCTGAATTCTACCAGAGGTACAAAGAGGAGCTGATACCACTTCTTTTGAAACTCTTCCAAACAACTGCAAAGGAGGGACTCCTCCTTAATTCATTTTGTGAGGACAGCATCATCCTAACACCAAAACCTGGCAGAGATACAACAACAACAACAAAAACTTCAGGTCAATATCCCTGATGAACATTGATGCAAAAATTCTAAATATAATACTGGCAAACCAAATACAGCAGCACATCTAAAAGCTTATCCACAATCAAGTCAGCTTCTTCCCTGGGATGCAAGGCTGGTTCAACATACACAAATCAATAAATGTAATTCATCCCATAAACAGAACTAAAGACAAAAACCACATGATTATCTCAATAGATGCAGACAAAGCCTTTGATAAAATTCAACATCCTTTCATGTTAAAAATTCTCAATAAAGTAGGTATTGAAGGAACAAACCTCAAAATAGTAAGAGCCATTTATGACAAACCCACAGCCAGTATCATACTGAATGTGCTAAGGCTGGAAGCATTCCCCTTGAAAACTAACAGAAGACAAGGATGCCCTCTCTCACCACTCTTACTCAATGTAGTACTGGAAGTTCTGGCCAGTATGGTCAGGCAAGAGAAAGAAATAAAATGTATTCAAATAGGAAGAGAGGAAGTCAAATACTCTTTATTTGTGATGACTTGATTCTATATCTAGAAAACCCCATTGATTCAGCCCAAAAGCTTCCCCAGCTGATAAGCAACTTCAGCAAAGTCTCAGGATACAAAATCAATGTGCAGAAATCACAAACATTCCTATACACCAACAACAGCCTAGCAGAGAGCCAAATCATGAATGGACTCCCATTCACAATTGCCACAAAGAGAATACAATACCTAGGCATATAGCTAACAAGGGAGGTTAAGGACATCTTCAAGGGGGACTACAAACAACTGCTCAAGGAAATCAGAGAGGATACAAGAAGACTGAAAAACATTCTATGTTTATGAGTAGGTAGAATCGATGTGAAAATGGCCATACTGCCCAAAGCAATATAAAGACTCAATGCTATTCCCATTAAACTACCATTGACATTCTTCACATAATTAGAAAAAGACGATTTTAAAATTCTTATGGAACCAAAAAAGAACTTGTATAGCCAGGACAACCCTAAGCAAAAAGAACAAAGCTGGAAGCATTAAACTACCTGACTTCAAACAATACTATAAGGCTACAGTAACCAAAACATCATGGTACTGGTACAAAAACAGGCACGTAGACTAATGGAACAGAATCAAGAACTCAGAGACAAAACCACACATTTACAACCATCTGATCTTCAACAAACCTTTGACAAAAACAAGCAATGGGGAAAAGATTACCTGTTTAACAAATGATTCTGGAAGAACTGGCTATTCATATACATAAAATTGAAATTGGATCCCTTCCTTACACCTTGTGCAAAAATTAACTCAAGATGGATTAAAGAATTAAATGTAAAACCAAAAACTATAAAAACCCTAGAAGAAAATCTAGTCAATACTATTTAGGACATAGGCATGGGCAAAGATTTTTATGATGAAATCACCAAAAGCAATTGCATCAAAAGCAAAAATTGACAAATGGGATCTAATTAAAGAGCTTCTGCACAGAAAAAGAAACTATCATCAGAGTGAACAGACATCCTACACAATGGGAGAAAATTTTTGCAATCTATCCATCTGACAAAGGTCTAATATCCAAAATCTACAAGGAACTTAAAACAAATTTTATGAGAAAAAAACAAACAATCCCATTGAAAAGTGGGCAAAAGACATGAACAGAGAATTTTGAGAAGAAGACATACATGCGATCAACAAGCATGTGAAAATAAGCTCAACATCACTGATCATTAGAGAAATGCAAATCAAATCAAAACCACAATGAGATACCATCTTATGCCAGTCAGAATGGTGATTATTAAAAAGTCAAGAAACTATAGATGCTGGTGAGGTTGTGGAGGAATAGGAATGTTTTTACACTGTTGGTGGGAATGTAAATTAGTTAAACCATTGTGGAAGACAGCGTGGTGATTCCTCAAAAGATTTAGAACTAGAAATACCATTTGACCCAGCAATCCCATTACTGGGTATATACCCCAAGGAATATAAATCATTATATTATAAAGATACATGCATGCATCTGTTCATTGAAGCACTATTCACAATAGCAAAGATGTGAAATTAACTCAAATGCACATCAATGATAGACTGTATAAAGACAATATGGTACACATACACCATGGAATACTATGCAGTCATAAAAAGGAACAAGATTATGTCTTTTGCAGGGGCAAGGATGAAGCTAGAAACCATTATCCTCAGCAAAGTAATGCAGGAACAGAAAAACAAACACCACATATTCTCAGTGATAAATGGCAGCCGAACAATGAGAACACAAGGACAAAGGGAGGGGAACAGCACACACTGGGGTCTGTCAGGGGAGGGCAGGGGGCGGGGAGAGCATTAGGAAAAAAAAGCTATTGTATGTCGTGCTTAATACCTAGGTGATGGGTTGATAGGTGCAGCAAACCACCATAGTACACATTTACTTACGTAACAAACCTGCATATCCTGCACATATACCCTGGAACGTAAAAAATACAATAAAATAAAAAAAAATACAAAAAGTAGAACCATCATGCAATTCAGCAATTCCTTTACTGGGTATATATCCAAAGGAAATGGAATCAGTATACTGAAGGGATATCAGCACTCCCATGTTCACTGCAGCATTATTCACAATAGTCAAATATGGAATCAAGCTAAGTGTCCATCAATGGATGAGTGGATGAATATAATGTGGCATTTATACACAAGGGAATACTATTCAACCTTAAAAAAGAAGAAAATCCTGCCATTTGTGACCACATAGGTGAACCTGGAGGACATTGTGCTAAGTGAAATAGGCCAGGCACAGAAAGAGAAGTGCCACGTGATTTTACTTACATGTGGAATTTAAAAGAGTTGAGTTGATAGAAGTAGAAAATCGACTGATGATTTCCAAGGACTGGGAAGATGTTGGTCAAATATTACAAAATTTCAGTTAGATAGGAAGAATAAATTCAACAGATCTATTGTACAACATGGTGACATAGTTAACTACAGTTAACTAAACTATACTATACAATAACTATAGTTAACTATTGAAAATTGCTAAGAGCATAGATTTAAGTGCTATCGCCACAAAAATGATAAGTATGTGAGGTAATGCATATGTTAACTAGGTTGATTAAGCCATTACATGTATAAATATGTCAAAACATGTTGTATATGATAAGTATATATAATTTTTATTTATCAATTAAGGAGCAAATAGGTAACAATGAAGTATTAATATACACAACAATTGGGATTGATCTCAAGGATGGATTATGTTGAGTGAAAAAAGCCAATCTCAAAAGATTACACACTGTATATTCTATTCATATAACATACTCGAATTGACAAAGGTATAGAAATGTAGAATGGATTAGAGGTTATCAGGGCTTAGGGATGTTGGATTCTAGAGAGTAGATGTGGCTGTAAAGGGGTAATTTAATAGTTTTGTATTTTAAGACAGTGGTGGTTATTAAAATCTACATATGTGATAATATGAACTATACATATTATATATGTGTAGAACATAGAACTATACACAAACATTGTGTCAATGCCCATTTCTTGGTTTTGATATTGTGCCATAATTATGTAAGATGTTACCAGTTGGGTAAACTTGAAGAAGGTTGTAAAGGATCTCTCTGTATTATCTTTGCAAATTTCACTCTATCTGTAATTATTTCAAAATAAAGTTTTTAGAGCTAATGAATGAAGAAACTATACACACAAAAATAATAAACAGAAGGCTCGTGAAATTATATTGACATCAGACTAAGCTGGCTTTAAGGCAGAAAAACACATAATAAAATTAAAACCTTATAAATAATGCTAAATTAAACAACTGACTCAGAATCTGTATCAATTCTGGATATTTATAAACCAAAGAATATAGCTTCAAAATATACAAAACAGAAACCATCAGACTTAGAAGAAGAAACTGATAAATTGACATTTATATTTTAGAATTTTAGCATATCCTCTCCGTAATTGCTAGATGAAGCAAACCAATACTAAAGAAAGATAGAGATAAATTAAACAACATAGCAAGGTTTATCTGATAAATGCATGTAAAATAAGACATTGAACAAAAAAATGAGTACATATTAATTCTAGACTAAACAACATTTTTTAAAAGTAAACACATACTATAACACAGAGCAAATATTACCAAAGAGTCATTACCCTCTTTATCACATTGTCTTCCTACAATACAAGTAAATTAGTCGTCAATAACAAAAGATAACCCCCAATGCTTGAAATACTTGGCCATTCAAAGAATAGTTTATAAATAACTTGTGGGTCAAGGGAGAATTCATAGGGGAAATTAGAAAAGGTTTGGAATGAGAATGAAAGCAGTACACATCAAAACTTGTGGGATGCAGCTAGAGTGACATTTAAAGTGAAATTTTGAAGACATAAATGTTTGTATTGACAAAGAAGACTGAAAGTAGTAAGCTAAGTAAATAATTCAAGAAATTAAAAAAGAACAAAATAGAAGTAAAAGAAAGGAAACAATAAGATTAACAATCAACAAAACCAAAAGCTGATTATTTGACAAAAATAAAAGTTAATGAGAGAGAGAGAAAGATCACAAATGAGTAATTATGGGAATCAACAGGGAATGTTAAGTACAGGATAATAGCTTTTAAAAATTCACTTTTAAAAAAGGAGCACTGTGCACAATGTTGTTAAACAATACATTTAAACTTACATCAAAAGAACAATATTCTGACTTACCAACAAAAATTAAAATAAAAGAATAAAAAGGGAAAAAAATATGGGGGTGGGGGAAGATGGAAAGTCAGTGGAAGAATCAGGAAGGGGGAGAAAAAGAAAAGAAGAGAGGTTTGAGTTGTAACCTATAGTACAGTAGGACAGACAGTGCCGAACAGAATAGGACTTGAAAAGATACAACATAATACAACAGAATTCACTATTCTCTCTCTCCCTCTATCTCTCTCTCTCTGTCTCTCTCTTTCTCTCTGGTCTCTGAAACATCACTAAAAGTCTCTTACTAAGGAATCTTCTAAAGGGTGAAACTTTGGGATCACTGAGTGTTATTACTTCAGTAAAGTGAAGTACAAAACATTTATTAATTTAACTATGATAAAATTTCAGACAAAACTAACTTTGCAAAATAATGGATACATTATACTACAAGACTGAGTTGTTTAACTGTCAAAACTGTAAATCTACTACAGATCTCATCACATTCTGTCAGATGAAAACCAACAGAGGATTGAAAGTGTTTACTGAAGGCTTCCAAAGGACCTGGAAGGGCCCCATTATGAGGGGCCCTTTGAGATTTTGCCCCATCCCATCACTCTAACCTGTCTCTTGATTCCTCCATCCAATCCATCAGCAAGTCCAGTATGTCCAGTTCCTAAATACATTCCAAAACCATCCACTTTACCTCCACTGGGCCAAGATTATACCTATGCGCCTTCATCTCTCACCTGCAATAGCCTCCTAACTAGTTGTTCTTCTTTCACTACTGACCTTTACAGTCTATTCCTTACCCAACTGCAAGTGTGAAATATTTTAAATGTTGATCAGATTATGTTACTCACATACTCTAAACTTTGTAAGAATCTTCCACTACACTAATAATAACATCCAAACTTGCTACCCCAGACTTCAAGGCACATTCATGATCTGGCCTCTACCTATCACTGTAGTCTCATGTTGTGGCCTCACCTCAAATGTTACATTCCCAAAGAAGCCTTTTATTTTCTTCTTGTTTTAGGCAGTACTCTCTCCCTACAAGTACTCTTTATCACTGTACCCTGGTTAAATTCCTCATAGCATTTACTATGATCTGAAAGTAGTACACACCCACACAGAGTCACTCCTCACTCCCACTATATTTCTTGTCCTGAGACCATGCATCTTGTCCACTACACTTTAACAAGCCACCCAGAAACTCCAAACACTACTATCCCTCAGAGTTGGCCCAAATTTATCTAACTACAAATTAGAATTTGTTCATATAGATGAACATTCAAATGTAAAATTTAGCAAATTCTGTTCAGTCTACAAAACTTATAACAAAGAAGATGAAAATATCTTACCTGCTAAATATGCGCACCTTGCACACATCACTGATAAAATGAGAGTGATCTGTTGGCCTGTAATATTGAGGTTTTCATAATGAAAGGTTGTGGTCGCTTTTTAATTTTCTCAAAACATGAAGAAGCACCTAATGGGATTTTTGACTATACATAAATGGAAGTACATAGCATCCTCAGACACATGTCTACAAGAGGGCTATTATTGTTGCCAGTCACAGAAAATATCTAAACTGTTGGTCTGCCATAAAATCATATTTTCAAAACATGAGATAAGAAGAATGTCATTCTCTTATTTGAAAATATATTGAAGATGGGAAAGGAGAAAAGGATTAGAGTAAAACAGAAATTTTTATGCTGTTCCTCTAAAACTGAAGATCTTTGAAGAACCTTTAAGAAGTTTGTCAAAAAAAAAAAAATGCTGGAGACTTGTTGAAGTTGTAAGGACAGATTTTAAAATAATTGGCAATATACTATTGCAATAGGGAAAAGCATCCAGCATAAACTGAACACAACTTCAGTTTGTGGAGAGGTACCTGGGTATTAATGAAGAAAAAATGAAAAGTAGAGAGGAAATGTTAGGGACTTGAGCAGAGTACAGGAAAAGGAAAATTATAAAAAGCAAGAAAGGAAGCTGAGGTGCCTACTGAAGCAGATATATCTTAGATCACAACACCCAAGTCCTTTCAAATATCTGGACAACCTTCCCAAGAATGGTGGGTACAAAAAAGCTGAGACCGTGAAGACTACAATAAAAACTTAACTCTTCAATGCTACGACACCGAAGAGTATCTACTAGCATCAACATCATCCAGGAGAATTACCTCACCAAATGAGCGAAGTAAGCCACCAGGGACCATCTTAAAGAAAAAGAGATATGTGACCTTTCAGACAGAAAATTCGAAATAGCCATGTTAAGAAAACTCAAAGAAATTCAAGATAACACAGACAAGGGGTTTAGAATTGTATCAGATAAATTTAACAAAGGGATTGAAGTAATTAAAAAGAAGCAGAAATTCTACAACTGAAAAATGCATCTGGCATACCGAAGAATGCATCATAATCCTTTAATGGCAGAATTCATCAAGCAGAAGAAATAATTAGCGAACTTAAAGACAGGCTGTTTGAAAACTCACAGTCAGAGGAGACAAAGTAAAAAGTAATAAAAACAATGGAGCACACCTATGAGATTTAAAAAATAGCTTTGAAAGAAAAAAATCTAAGAGTTATTGACCTCAAAGAGATAGAGAAAGAGATAGGGATAGAAAGTTTATCCCAAGGGATGCTAATAGAGAACTTCCCAAACCTAAAGAAAGATATCAATATCCAAATACAAGGCAGATTTAACCAAAAAAAAAAGAATATTTTCACTGGATATACTATAGTAAAGTGTTGAAGGAAAAAAAAAATCTATTATCCTAGAATAGTATATCCAGTGAAAACACAAAGCAGGTTTAACCAAAAAAAGACTACCTCAAGGCATTTTATAATCAAATTCCTAAAGATCAAGGATACAGAAAGGACCCTAAAAACACCAAGAGAAAAGCAACAAATTACATACAATGGAGCTCCAATACATCTGACAGCAGACATCTCAGTGGAAACTTTACAGACCAGGATAGAGTAGTGTAGCATATTTAAAGTGCTGAAGGAAAAAAAAAAATCTATTATCCTAGAATAGTATATCCAGTGAAAATATTCTTCGAACATGAAGGAGAAATACTTTCCCAGCAGACAAACAAAAAAACAAAAACTTGAGGTACTTCATGAAGACCCAGACTTGTCCCACAAAATGTTAAATGGATTTCTTCAATCTGAAAGAAAAGGGTGTTAACAAGCAATAAAATATCTGAAAGCAAAACACTCATTGGTAATAGAAAGTACACAGACAAACACAGAATATTATAATACTGTAGTTGTATAAGCTACTCATATCTTGAGTACAAAAACTAAAATATGAACCTATCAAAAATTATAACTAAAACATCTTTTCAAAACATGGACAGTATAATAAGATATAAATTGAAACAAGGAAAAGTTTAAAAGTAGAGGGGGAATGAAGTTAAAGTGTACAGTTTTCATTAATTTTCTTTTTGCTTGTTAGTATGTTTATTTGTTTTGCAATCACTGTTGTCATCACTTTAAAATAATGGGTTATAAGATGTTATTTGCAAGCATTATAGTAACCCCAAATCAAAAAACCTACAACATACACCCAAAAATTAAAAGGAAAGAATTAAAACATACCACCAGAGAAAATCACTTTCACAAAAAGGAAGGCAGGAAGGAAGAGAAGACCACAAAACAACCAGAAAACAAATAACCAAATGGCAGAAATCCTTACTCATCAATAATAACATTGAATGGAAATGGACTAAACTCTCCAGTCAAAAGATAGAGTGGCTCAATGGATTATGAAAACAAGACCCAGCGATCTGTTGCCTACAAAATACACAGTTCACCTATAAGGACATGCATAGACTGAAAATAAAGGGATGGAAAAAGATATTCCATGCCAATGGAAACAAACAAACAAACAAACAAACAAAAAAAAGGAGTAACTATACTTATTTATATCAGAATAAATAGATTTCAAGACCAAAACTATAGAAGGGACAAAGAAGAACATTAAATAATGATAAAGGGGCCAATTCAGAAAGAGGATATAACAATTACAAATACATATGCACCCAACACTGGTGCACCTAGATATATAAAGAAAATATTAATAGAGCTAAAGGGAGTGATGGATTCCAATAAATTAATAGCTGGGGACTTCAGTGCCCCACTCTCAGCTTTGGACAGATTATCCTGACAGAAAATCAACAAAGAAACATCACACTTAATCTGCACTATAGACCAAATGAACCTAATAGATATTTACAGAACACTTCATCCAACGGATGACGAATGCACATTCTTCTCTTCAGCACATGGATCATTCTCAAAGATAGATCATATGTTAGGCCATGAAACAAGTCTTAAAACATTGAAAGTAATTGAAATCATATCAAGCGTCTTCTCTGATCATAATGAAATAAAATAAAAAGTCAAAAACGAGGAACTATGGAAACTATACAAACACATGGAAATTAAACATGCTGCTGAATGATCAGTGGGTCAATGAATAAATTAAGAAGGAAATTGAAAAAAATTCTTGAAATAAATCACAATGGAAACAACATGCCATATCTACATCAAAAAAAAATAGAAAAACTTCCAATAAGCAACCTGACAATTCATCTTAAAGAACGTGAAAAGCAAGAGCAAACTTAGCCTAAAATTAGTAGAAGAAAATAAATAATAAAGATCAGAGCAGAAATAATGAAACTGAAATGAAAAAAACCAAAACACCAATAAAAGGAAAAGTTGGTTTTTCAAAAAGATTTTTAAAAATTGACAAAGCTTTAGCCACACTGAGAAGAAAAGAGAGAATACCAAAATAAATAAAATCAGAGCTAAAAAGGTAGACATTACAACTGATCCTGTAGAAGCTCAAAGGATCATTAGAGACTAACTATGAAAAACTATATGCCAATAATTTAGAAAACCTAGAATAAACGGATGAATTCCTAGACATACACAACTTAGCAATATGGAACCATGAAGAAATCCAAAACCTGAGTAGATCAATAACAAGTAATGAGAGCAAAACTATAGTAATAAAAAAAACTTACAGCAAAGAAAAGCCAGTGACCCCATGGCTTCACTACTGAATTCTACCAAACATTTAAAGAACTAATACCAATCCTAATTAAACTATTTCAAAAAGTAGAGGAGGATGGAATAGTTCCAAACTGATTTTATGAGGTCATTGTATGAGGTCATTACCCTGATACCAAAATCAGATGACACATTAAAAAAACCCCACAAAACTACAGTCCAATAACCCTGAAAAATATTGATGCAAAAATCCTCAACAAAATACTAGCAAACCGAATTCAGCAACACATTAAAAATATCATTCATCATGACTAAATGGAATTTAACTCTGGGATGTGAGGATGTTTCAGCATATGCAAATCAGTCATTGTGATACACCATATCAACAGAATGAAGGATAAAAACCATATGATCAATTTAATTGATGCTGAATAAGCATTTGATAAAATTCAACATCTCTCCATGGAAAAAAACTAAAAAAACTGAGTATAGAAGGAGCATACCTCAACACAATGAAAACCATAAAAACCATAGATGACAGACTCACAGCTAGTATCACACTGAATGGGGAAAAACTGAAAGCCTTTCCTTTAAGATCTGGAGCAAGACAAGGATGCCCACTTTTACCACTGTTATTCAACATAGTACTGGATGTCTTAGCTAAAGCAATCAGACAAGAGAAAGATATAAGGTGCATCCAAATTGGAAAGGAATAAGTCAAATTATCCTTGTTTACAGATGATAAGATCCTATATTTGGCAAAACCTAAAGACTCCACCAGAAAACTCTTAGAACCGATAAACAAATTCAGTAAAGTTGCAGGATACAAAATCAACATACAAAAGTTAGTAGCATTTCTATATGCCAACAGTGAACAGACTGAAGAGGAAATCATGAAACCAGTCCCATTTAAAAGAGCTACAAATAAAATAAAACACCTGGGAACTCACCTAACCACCTAACCAAAGAAGTGAAAGATCTCTACAGTGAAATCCACAAAACATTGATGTGACAAATTGTAAAGGACACAAAAAATGGAAACATATTCCATGATCATGGATTAGAAAAATCAATGTTACTAAAATGTCCATACTACCCAAAGCAATCTGCAGATTCACTGTAACCCCTATCAAAATACCAATGGTGTTCTTCATGGGAATAGAAAAAAAATTCCTAAAATGTATATGGAACCACAAAAAATCCAGCAAAGCCAATGCCATCCTGAGCAAAATTAACAAAACTGCAGGAGTCACATTACCTGACTTCAAATTACACTACAGAGTGATAGTAACCAAAACAGCACAGTACTGGTATTTAAACAGACACATAGACCACTGGAATAAAACAGAGAACTCAGAAATACGTCCATACTTCTACAGGGAACTCATTTTTGACAAAGATGCCTAGAACCTACATTGGAGAAAGTATAGTCTTTTTAATAAATGGTGTTGGGAGAACTAGATATGCATATAGAGAAGAATGAAACTAGACTCCTATCTCTCACCATATAGAGAAATCAAATGAAAATGGATTACAGACTTAAATCTAAGACCTCAAACTATGTAACTACTAACAGGGAACATTGGGGAAACTCTCCAGGACATTGGTCTGGGCAAATAATAATTCTTGAGTAATAACTCACAAGTGCAGGCAACCAAAGCAAAAATGGACAAATACGATCACATCTAGTTAAATTGTTTCTGCACAGCAAATGATACAATCAACAAAGTGAAGAGACAGCCCACAGAATGGGAGAAAATATTTATAAACTGTCTTATCTGAAAAAGGATTAGTAAGCAGAATATCTAAGGAGTTCAAACACCTTAATAGAAAAAGTCTAATAATCTGATTTAAAAATGGACAAAAGATCTGAATAGACATTTCTCAAAAGGAGACATGCAAATGGCAATAGCTGCTGCCTACTTTAGATAGAGAGTGTGCTTGTGAGTTTGCCCCAGTTCCTATGTCATTGAGTCTGCAAAATATATTTACATTTCCTTTTTGGTCCCTGTGTGTATTTGAGTTTAGAACCCTGCTCATAAGATCATAAGATATAACTCTATCAGTCTGTGATAGAGTCAGTTCAATATTTTGTACAACATTCCAGATTCCATAAACTTTTTTCCTTAGCCTCTACCCATTTCCAGATGAGGGTATCTTTGCTCTTATTTCAACTTTTGAAATACTCTCATCAGAACTTCCTGCTTCCATTCTGAGTCTGTTCCTACCACCATTACCATCCTGCCACTCCCAACCCCTGAATTATAAGGTAACAAATAGTTTTATTTAGTAATCAGGCTTTTATTATTTCTTTTAACTTGACATACGAAATTGTATAAAAGCCTGATTACTAAGCCAAAAAAAAAAAAAAAAAAAATCCTGATATGCTGCCTTAATATTGGGAACCCCTGCCCTAAACAATCTTTACTTAATAATAATTCTTATTGCCCTAAACAATTCTTTACTTAATAATATGCAGTGAATTTTTTCTGAGTTATTCAGCTGAATTTTTTTACCTGCTTAAAACCTCATAACTCTAAATTATTGACCACAGTTTAAAAGGCCGTTTATTTCTCACTAGTCCTCCTTATACAGTGTCCACTGTTCAATTGCTTATACAAGGCATCCCTTTATTGTCCTTAAGGTGACAATTTCAGGTTGTCCCTGATACCTTCATATCTCCAAACTAGGCGTACTCTTTCTATAACAATTTTCAAGATGACCCTGCCATATGTACTTAGGAAGGAGGAGGGCAAAACCTCCATTTACCAAAAGAATATGTGCAAACTAAAATCCAATGATACTTCAGTAGGACAAGATACCCAAGAGAAGCTCAAGGCAGCTGACCTGCTTCTCCTCCTGTAATCTGAATCTCATCTCCTACCCAAGCCAGAACCTGGGTGTCCCACTTAACCCATTTTTCTCCCTCACTGCCAAGATCCAAGAAATCCACAAGGCTTGTTGATGTGGTCTTCTAAACATCTCTCATATTCATTTCCTTCTCTCCATCTTCACTCTATTTTAGATCACCACTATCTGTAGCCTGGATAAGGGTCTTCCACTCTCCCTTCTCCCCTCCCACATAGTCCATTTTTCTCCATACTGCAGCCAAAGAGATTTTGCTAAACCACAGATCTGATCTCCTCAGTTCCTTGCTGGAAAATATCCAGTGCCTTTGGGGTAATGTTCAACAAGGCTTATGTATTGTAGAATTATGTAGTCAGACACGTCTCTGCTTCCTATTGAAGATTCAGGAAAAAACCGTAAATTACCTCTATTCTGACTGAAGTAGAAGGAAGAATTTTAAATAATTTGTCAAACATCCTGAAGATAACATTTACTCTCGTACTCCTTTGGAAATATTTCCCATTTGAGAAAATGGGCACTGAATTTTATTAGAGCATTGTTTTTAGAAAATTAAATAAGTTGGGTGGGTCCATTCCAAGATGGCCAAATAGGAACAGCTCAAGTCTGCAGTCCCAGTGTGATTGATGCAGAAGATGGGTGATTTCTGCATTTCCAACTGAGATATCTGGTTCATCTCATTAGCACTGGTTGGACAGTGGGTGCAGCCCACAGAGGGTGAGCTGAACCAGGGTGGGGTGTCGCCTCACCCAGGAAGCCCAAGGATCAGGGCATTTCCCTTTCCTAGCCAAGGGAAACCGTGACAAACTGTACCTGATAAAATGGGACACTCCCACTCAAATACTGTACTTTTTAAACTGTCTTAGCAACTGGAAGACCAGATTATATCCCGTGCCTGGCTCAGCAGTTCCCATGCCAATGGAGTCTTGTTCCCTGCTAGTGCAGCAGTCTGAGAACAACCTGCGAGGCAGCAGTCTGGCAGGGGGAGGGGCATCCACCATTGCTGACAGTTGAGTAGGTAAACAAAGTGGCCAGGAAGCTCGAACTGGGCCGAGCCCACCACAGCACAGCAAGGCTTGCTGCCTCTATAGACTCCACATCTGGATGCAGGCATAGCTGAACAAAAGGCAGCAGAAACTTCTGCAGACTTAAATGTCCCTGTCTGACAGCTCTGAAGAGAACATTGGTTCTCCCAGCATGGTGTTTGAGCTCTGAGAATGGATAGACTGCCTCCTCAAGAGGGCCCCTGACCCCTGTGTAGCGTAACAGGGAGATACCTCCCTGTAGGGCCCAACTGACACCTCATACAGCCAAGTGCCCCTCTGGGACAAAGCTTCCAGAGGAAGGATCAGGCAGCAATATTTGCTGTTCTGCAGTATTTGCTGTTCTGCAGCCTCCACTGGTGATACTCAGGCAAAAACGGTCTGGAGTGGACCTCCAGCAAACTCCAATAGACCTGCAGCTGAGGGACTTGACTGTCAGAAGGAAAACTAACACACAGAAAGGAATAGCATCAACATAAACAAAAAGAACATCTACACAAAAACCCCATCTGTAGGTCACCAACATCAAAGACCAAAGGTAGATAAAACCACAAAGATGGGGAGAAACCAGAGCAGAAAAGCTGAAAATTCTAAAAACCAGAGTGCCTCTTCTCCAAAGGATCACAGCTCCTCACCAACAACAGAACAAAGCTGGATGGAGAGTGACTTTCACGAGTTGACAGAAGTAGTCTTCAGAAGGTCAGTAATAACAAAGTTCTCCGAGCTAAAGGAGGATGTTCGAACCCATCACAAGGAAGATAAAAACCTTGAAAAAAGATTAGATGAATGGCTAACTAGAATAAATAGTGTACAGAAGACTTTAAATGACCTGATGGAGCTGAAAACCATGGCACGAGAACTATGTGTTGCATGCACATGCTTCAATAACAGATTCAATCAAGTGGAAGAAAGGGTAACAGTGATTGAAGATCAAATTAATGAAATAAAGTGAGAAGAGAAGTTTAGAGAATGAATAATAAAAGAAATGAATAATGGTGTGAACCCGGGAGGGAGAGCTTGCAGTGAGCCGAGATCATGCCACTGTACTCCAGCCTAGGTGACATAGCAAGACTCTGTCTCAAAAAAAAAAAAACAAAAAAAAAAACAAAAAAAAAAAAAAAAAAAAAGAAAAAGAAAAGAAAAGAAAGAAAGAAAGAAATGAAATGAACAAAGCCTCCAAGAAATATGGGGCTGTGTGAAAAGACCAAATCTACATTTGATTCGTGTACCTGAAAGTGATGGGGAGAATAAAACCAAATTGGAAAACACTCTTCAGGATATTATCCAGGAGAACTTCCCCAACCTAGCAAGGCAGGCCAACATTCAAATTCAGGAAATACAGAGAACACCACAAAGATACTCCTCAAGAAGAGCAATCCCAAGACACATAATGGTCAGATTCACCAAGGTGGAAATGAAGGAAAAAAGGTTAAGGGCAGCCAGAGAGAAAGGTCGGGTTACCTTCAAAGGGAAACCCATCAGACTAACAGTGGATCTCTTGGCAGAAACTCTACAAGCCAGAAGAGAGTGAGGGCTAATATTCAATGTTCGTAAAGGAAAGAATTTTCAACCCAAAATTTCATATCCAGCCAAACTAAGCTTCATAAGTGAAGGAGAAATAAAATCCTTACAGACAAGCAAATGCTGAGAGATTTTGTCACCACCAGGCCTGCGTTACAAGACCTCCTGAAGGAAGCACTAAACATGAAAAGGAACAACTGGTACCAGCCACTGCAAAAACATGCCAAATTGTGAAGACCATTGATGCTATGAAGAAACTGTATCAATTAACAGGAAAAATAACCACCTAATCATAATGACAGGATCAAATTCATACAAACAATATTACCTTAAATGTTAATGGGCTAAATGCCCCAATTAAAAGACACAGAATGGCAAATTGGATGAAGAGTCAAGACCCATCAGTGTGCTGTATTCAGGAGACCTCTCACATGGAGAGATACACATAGGCTCAAAATAAAAGGATGGAGGAAGATCTACCAAGCAAAAGGAAAGCAAAACAAAACAAAACAAAACAAAAACACAGGGTTTGTAATCCTAGTCTCACATAAAACAGACTTTAAATCAACAAAGATCAAAAGAAACAAAACCATTACATAATGGTAAAGGGATCAATTCAACAGGAAGAGCCAACTATCCTAAATATATATGCACCCAATACAAGAGTAGCCAGATTCATAAAGCAAGTTCTTAGAGACCTATGAAGACACTTAAGATTCCCACACAATAATAATGGGAGACTTTAACAACCCACCATCAACATGAGACAGATCAACGAGACAGAAGGTTAACGAAGTATACAGGACTTGAACTCAGCTCTGTACCAAGCAGGCCTAATAGACATCTATAGAACTCTCCACCCCAAATCAACAGAATATACATTCTTCTCAGCACCACATCACACTTATTCCAAAATTGACCACATAATTGGAAGTAAAGCACTCCTTAGCAAATGTAAAAGAACAGAAATCACAACAAACTGTCTCTCAGAGCACAGGGCAATCAAATTAGAACTCAGGATTAAGAAACTCACTCAAAACTGCTCAACTACATGGAAACTGAACAACCTGCTCCTGAATGACTACCGGGTAAATAATGAAATGAAGGCAGAAATAAAGATGTTCTTTGAAATCAATGAGATAAAAGACACAACATACCAGAATCTCTGGAACACATTTAAAGCAGTGTGTAGTAGGAAATTTACAGCACTAAATGTCCACAAGAAAAAGCAGGAAAGATCTAAAATTGACACCCTAACATCACAATTAAAAGAACTAGAGAAGCAAAAGAAACAAATTCAAAAATTAGGAGAAGGCAAGAAATAACTAAGATCAGAGCAGAACTGAAGGAGACAGAGACACAAAAAACCCTTCAATAAATCAATGAATCCAGTAACTGGTTTTTTGAAAAGATCAACAAAATTGATAGACTGCTTGCAAGAGTAATGAAGAAAAGAAAGAAGAATCAAATAGACACAATAAAAAATAATAAAGGGGATATCACCACTGATCCCACAGAAATACAAAGTACCATCATAGAATACTGTAAACACCTCTATGCAAATAAAGTAGAAAATCTAGAAGAAATTGATGAATTCCTGGACACATATATCCTCCCGAGGCTAAACCAGGAAGAAGTTGAATCTCTGAGTATATCAATAACTGATATTATTGCTGAAACTAAGGCAATAATTAATAGCTTTCCAACCAAAAAAGTCCAGGACCAGATGGATTCACAGCTGAATTCTACCGGAAGTACAAAGAGGAGCTGGTACCATTCCTTCTGAAACTATTCCAATCAATAGAAAAGGAGGGAATCCTCCCTAACTCATGTTTGAGACCAGCATCATCCTGATACCAAAGCCTGGCAGGGACACAACAAAAAAAGAGAATTTTAGACCAATATCCCTGATGAACATCGATGCAAAAAAATCCTCAATAAAATACTGTCAAACTGAATCCAGCAGCACATCAAGAAGCTTATCCATCATGATCAAGTTGGCTTCATCCCTGGGATGCAAGCCTGGTTCAACATACACAAATCAATAAATGTAATCCATCACATAAACAGAACCAAAGACAAAAACCACATAATAATCTCAACAGATGCAGAAAAGGCCTTTGACAAAATTCAACAGCCCTTCATGCTAAAAACTCTCAATAAACTAGGTATTGATGGAACATATCTCAAAATAATAAGAGCTATTTATGACAAACCCACAGCCAATATCATACTGAATGGGCAATTGGAAACATTCTCTTTGAAAACTGGCACAAGACAGGGATGCCCTCTCTCACCAGTCCTACTCAACATAGTTTTGGAAGTTCTGGCCAGGGCAATCAGGCAAGAGAAAGAAATAAAGAGCATTCAATAAAGGAAAAGAGGAAGTCAAATTGTCCCTGTTTGCAGATGACATGATTGTATATTTAGAAAACCCCATCGTCTCAGCCCAAAATCTCCTTAAGCTGATAAGCAATTTCAGCAAAGTCTCAGGAAACAATATCAATGTGCAAAAATCAGAAGAATTTCTATACACCAACAACAGACAGAGAGCCAAATCATGAATGAACTCCCATTCACAATTGCTACAAGGAGAATAAAATACCTAGGAATCCAACTGATAAGGGATGTGAAGAACCTCTTCAAGGAGAAATATAAACCACTGCTCAACGAAATAAAAGAGGACACAAACAAATGGAAGAAGGTTCCATGCTCATGGATAGGAAGAATCAATATCGTGAAAATGGCCATACTGCCTAAGGTAATTTATAGATTCAATGCCATCCCCATCAAGCTACCAATGACTTTCTTCACAGAATTGGAAAGCACTACTTTGAAGTTCATATGGAACCAAAAAAGACACCACATTGCCAAGACAATCCTAAGCAAAAAGAACAAAGCTGGAGGCATCATGCTACCTGACTTTATGTTATAAGGCTACAGTAACCAAAACAGCATGGTACTGGTACCAAAACAGAGATATAGACCAATGGAATAGAACAAAGCCCTCAGAAATAATACCACACATCTACAGCCATCTGATCTTTGACAAACCTGACAAAAACAAGAAATGCGGAAAGGATTCCCTATTTAATAAATGGTGCTGGGAAAATTGGCTAGCCATAAGTAGAAAGCTGAAACTGGATCCTTTCCTTACTCCTTATACGAAAATTAATTCAAGATGGATTAGAGACTTAAATGTTAGACCTAATACCATAAAAACCCTAGAAGAAAACCTAGGTAATACTATTCAGGACATAGGCATGGGCAAGGACTTCATGTCTAAAACACCAAAAGCAATGGCTACAAAAGCCAAAATTGACAAATGGGATCTAATTAAACTAAAAAGCTTCTGCACAGCAAAACGAACTACCATCAGAGTGAATAGGCAACCTACAGAATGGGAGAAACTTTTTGCAATCTACCCATCTGACAAAGGGCTATTATCAAGAATCTACAAAGAATTTAAACAAATTTTCAAGAAAACAAACAACCCCATCAAAAAGTGGGCAAAGGATATGAACAGACACTTCTCAAAAGAAGACATTTACGCAGCCAACAGACACATGAAAAAATGCTCGTCATCATTGGTTATCAGAGAAATGCAAATCAAAACCACAATGAGATACCATCTCACACCAGTTAGAATGGCGATCATATAATAGTCAGGAAACAATAGATGCTGGAGAGGATGTAGGGAAATAAGAACGCTTTTACACTGTTGGTGGAAGTGTAAATTAGTCCAATCATTGTGGAAGACAGTGTGGCAATTCCTCAAGGATGTAGAACTAGAAATGCCATTTGACCCAGTTATCCCATTACTGGGTATATACCCAAAGGATTATAAAACATGATACTATAAAGACACACGCACATGTATGGTTATTGCAGCACTATTCACAATAGCAAAGACCTGGAACCAACCCAAATATCCATCAATGATAGACTGGGTTAAGAAAATGTGACACATATACACCATGAAATACTATGCAGCCATAAAAAAGGATGCATTCATGTCCTTTGCAGGGACATGGATGAAGCTGGAAACCATTCTGAGCAAACAGTCACAAGGACATTCTGCGTCATTCTGAGCAAACAGTCACAAGGACAGAAAATCAAACACTGCATGTTCTCCCTCATAGGTGGGAATTGAACAGTGAGAACACTTGGACGCAGGGCAGGGAACATCATACCTTGGGGCCTGTCATGGGGTGGAGGGTAGGGGGAGGGATAGCATTAGGAGAAATACCCAATGTAAATGATGAGTTAATGGGTGCAGCAAACCAACATGGCACATTTATACCTATGTAATAAAGGTGCACGTTGTGCACATGTACTGTAGAATAATATAATAATAATAATAAAAGAAAATTAAATAAATTGAAGAGATTATGGTAAATCCATTGCAAGGAATATCATCCAGCCACTAGAATGAAAGAATTAGAAGTGTAAATTGAGGAGATTTCATTATGAATTAGGAAAAAGGTTTGCCTGGAAATTCAATATGGAATGTTTTGATTTTTATAAGTGAAACAAAGTAGAAAGCCATGTGTTCTATCTAAACATATACATGCCAACACATCCAGTAACCCTACTCTTTGATGTTGATCCTAGAGAAATGCATGCACATGTTCACAGGGAACATGCACACAAATATTAATAAGAGTATTATATTGTTTTGGAAAAATGGGAACTTCATAGGCGTGGATCATTAGGGACAGGATAAATTGAAAATGATGAAATGTACAAAATTAAAATAAATGAACTAGAGTTCCATGTATTTACATGGGTAAACATAAAAAATATAAACTTGAGCTGGAAAATCAACATGTCGAACAATGTATACAGCATGATGATGTGCTTTAAATAAAGGAAGAGATTCTATGTTGTATACAGACACACAAGTAGGTAGAAAATATATACAAGTTTCCATGGGCATAATAATTGCTGACTTTAT
Source organism: Macaca fascicularis (assembly GCF_037993035.2). Lineage (NCBI taxonomy): Eukaryota > Metazoa > Chordata > Mammalia > Primates > Cercopithecidae > Macaca > Macaca fascicularis. Next base: position 55,579,163 of record NC_088395.1, read on the forward strand.
CATAGAGGAGCACAGTGGGGAAGGAGAGAGCAGAGTGGGTCATGGAAGACGTCAAAGGAGTGTTTTACCATATCCAATATATAAAAGATAGACAGTAAGTAGGGCCTAATATTTAAATTTTATGCAGCTAACTATTGGTGTTTATAATATTAATCTCTCTTCTTGCCCTATGTTTGAGATTAATTCGCAGTAAAAAAAAAATTCATGCTAAACACAAGCAAATAAACGGCAAAAGTAATCCCCCCATTTTTGTTTCATAGGGTAGGATTGTACATGCTATAGACTTCCATACAAGACCCAAATTCCTGGAAACAGTAAAATAAGTTCATACCTGCACTAAAGAACAATTTAGAGCAATTATCAGTGGACCAGAAACTGCGAGAATTCTCAGAATGTGGGACAGCAGATAGAGCCAGACTACTGGTTTGAGTAAGCCATGACCCAGAACGAATGCAAAGATTATCCCAAATGGAGGGCTGGCTCAAGAGTGCTCTATGTCCTGGAGAGGTGCTTTCTTTGCTGAACCAAATTGATTTATTGCTAACTTACCCAACAGGAGGACTCAGTAGGCTCTAATTATAAAGAAAATTTCAGCAAGACACGCATAAAGTATTCATGTGTTTCTTAAGAGTTCAGTTAAGAACACCTATAAAATCTTTTCCATCATGTATTCCTTCAGCATGCATTGATTAGATGCCACACTCACACACCGCTTGGAAAACCTTGAGAGGCAGAGTCTGTGCTTACCATGTAATAAATGCTTTTCATTTTTTATCATATTTAATTCTCACAACCCTATGAGGGCAGTACTTTAGCCCCACTTTACAGATGGAAAAACAGGCTTAGAGAGAAGTGACTTGCTTAAACTAATACCTTGAATGACATAAGAAAGACAGAGTGCTAGTTTTAGGGCTTTCCTCAATGGAGTAAAAATGGACTCACGACCTTTTTGGGCACATCAAGACAAGTTTCAGGGAGAAACAGGTCTGTGAGCAGCCAGGTGGAATTTAGCTAGTTGGAGAAGACTGAGAAGGCAGGTCAGGCAGAGCAAACAGTGAGCAAAAGCAAGCAGTGGACAAAGTTCAGAGTATGTTCTGAAAGAAGCAAAATAAATCAGGTGTCCACGAAGACGGGAGCCTAGAAACCTTGGAGCCAACCTGCACCCCGTCACCCCCTCCCCATTCCCCACTTCATCCATTCTGTCTACAAAGCCCTTCAATGGTCACCTTTAAAATGTCTTTCTGCCTCTCCATCCCCATGGCAACAGCCTCAAGGCATACTTTAGTTCCCAGTGCTTCTTATTCCAATTGCTTCCTATGTGGTCTGCCAGGAAATAGTTTGCTCTTCTGAAAGCCTGCACAAATGCAATTCCTCTAATCCTGTCACTGCCCTGCTTTCATACATACATACATACATACATGTAAGTGTGGTAGATATATGCACTGTATATAAAAATGTGGTAGATATATGCACGATATATGTATGTATGTATGTATGTATGTATGTATGTATGTATGTGTGTATATATGTATAAAAGCAGAGCAGTATATATATCGTGCATATATCTACCACATTTTAAAGGCTCTGCACCTCTTTCACCCTGCTTGTTTCTGCAGTCCCATCTCCTCACATCATCCAGCACATCTGCCATAACAATATTATCCGGGTCCTACACGGGACCACGAATTCATTAGTATACACATAAATGCCTTCTGAAAACAGGGCGAGTGAATGAACGCGATGTGTAAGCCAAGACAGGAAAGGAAGGCTGGAGACAGCTGACTCCTTCCAAGAATACACCCTCCCGCCACCCCTGGCCTCCCAACCTGCAACACACACACCGCCTGTCGTCAGTGGGAATGGAGCTGACGCACTCCTTCCCCAGACTGCCAAGCCAATCTTGGAATGTTTGTACTAGGCTGATAATACAGAAACTTTAAGCTATTTTTTTTTTCTCTTCTGCAAACTCCAGCCCCCACCAATCTCTAGCTGTCATTCCTGCCCTTGTCCCACCCCTGTCGCTGCCTGCCCCTTTTCCTATCTGCTAGCGGAAGTCCCTGTGGAGGACCAGCCTACTTCCTCTTTGGTGCTAGGAGTGTGCGTGGCAGGAGAGGCGGGGCCGGTTTTGCTGAGCTTTCTCGCGGGCTTGCAGCTGCGGCAAGTGCTGGCGGCGGTTGCTTGCGCAAGTCAGCTGGCGTGGGAACTAGCTTTGTAGCTGAGAACGGCTTTATTGATACAAAGACTATTGACGTTGGTAGCTCCAGCGGCAGCAGCTTCTTACGGTATAAAGCAGTTGCTTCCTGAAGAGGCTACAAGCATCCTTCCCTAGGACTGCTGTAAGCTTTGAGCCCCTAGCAGGAGACATGCCTCGGGGACGAAAGAGTCGGCGCCGCCGTAATGCGAGAGCCGCAGAAGAGAACCGCAACAATCGCAAAATCCAGGCCTCGGAGGCCTCCGAGACCCCCATGGCCGCCTCCGTGGTAGCGAGCACACCCGAAGACGACCTGAGCGGCCCCGAGGAAGACCCGAGCACTCCAGAGGAGGCCTCTACCACCCCTGAAGAAGCCTCGAGCACTGCCCAAGCACAAAAGCCTTCGGTGCCCCGGAGCAATTTTCAGGGCACCAAGAAAAGTCTCCTGATGTCCATATTAGCGCTCATCTTCATCATGGGCAACAGCGCCAAGGAAGCTCTGGTCTGGAAAGTGCTGGGGAAGTTAGGAATGCAGCCTGGACGCCAGCACAGCATCTTTGGAGATCCGAAGAAGATCGTCACAGAAGAGTTTGTGCGCAGAGGTTACCTGATTTATAAGCCGGTGCCCCGTAGCAGTCCGGTGGAGTACGAGTTCTTCTGGGGTCCCCGAGCACACGTGGAATCGAGCAAACTGAAAGTCATGCATTTTGTGGCAAGGGTTCGTAACCGATGCTCTAAAGACTGGCCTTGTAATTATGACTGGGATTCAGACGATGATGCAGAGGTTGAGGCTATCCTCAATTCAGGTGCTAGGGGTTATTCCGCCCCCTAAGTAGATCTGAGGCAGACCCTTGGGGGGTGGAAAAGAAAGTCACAGGTACCCCAAGGAGTAGATGGCCAGGGTCCTAAGTTGAAAATGATGTGGATTGGGGGCGGGGGACACTGTATTTGATACTTGTGATCAGTGATCGTTGTTTAACTGCAAAATAGAGTGTTTGCTTTTGATAATGGAAAATTGTATTCGTTTTAAAATTCTGTTTGTTGAGAATAACAATATGTTTAAAAATATAATTGAACAGATTTTTTTTTCTTTGTTTCCTGTCATTGACATTTAGTATAACAGTTTTGCTACCGTTCTAAAATGAAGTCGTTCCATCATATTCTATAATCTTGTACAGCACTTATAGGAATGAGCTGTTCTTTTGAAGTTGAAATACCCAGTAAAAGGTTGAAGAAGGATGGAGGATTTCTTCATATATGACGTTTCTGAAACGCTTTGTGTTTGCTGTTGTGTGAGATTGACATTTACTATGATTTTCCTTGGTTACTGCAGAACATAGAGAAAAATAAAAGCATAATGACTAGTACATCTTGCGCATTTTCTGACCACCTGTTATGTGAGGCACCAGTGTAGATTCTAGGAATACTCCCTAGTACACATCCTCCATGTCCAAAGAATGTTCTAGATTATGTGGGAGAGAAAAATAGGTAAACTGGCGGTGCAGTAAATGCTGGGATAGAGTGCCATGAAAATGTAGAAAACGACTGAAGTGCCATGAAAATGTAGAAAACATTATGTGACCTGTCTTGGGGAGGGGGCCAGGGAAGGGAGCATTACAGGATGTGTGAAAATTCAAGAGACACTTAAATAAGTTTGGGGGGACTGAAATATATGATCAGAATATATGATGAAAATATAATGTATCAGATATTTGATTGGATACTCCACCCAGCATAGGGGAGGGAGCACTGGCAAAAAGAAGGGGACATCACAGGGTGCCTGCCACGGAAGTAGAAAATACACATAAACCATCTTGAGAAGAGGAGGGCAGAGGGAAGGGGTGGGTGCAGGGGAAAAGGTTGTCATGGGGTACTTCGGAAATAAAAAAAGATGGGGCCGTCACAAAATCTTGGTGAGGGGACAATCTGAGGTTTGGAAATAATAGAGAAGAAGGAGAGGGAGTAAAAATGGAGACACTGAAGGCAGCGTGGACATTTGGAAATAAATTCTTCACTGAACTATTAAGGTTATTTGAAGGGGAAAGTAGAGAAAAAGGAATGAGGCAAGCGAAGAAGTGCGCAGGACAGACCCTCAAAGGGTGGGTGACTTTAAACTAATGACAATGAAAATGATTAATAATAATAACAACCCTGAAATAATTTGAGAAAACGCTATAGAAAAGCAGAGCTTCTGAGATACTGGATGAGCCAGAGAAAAGGCTCCACCTGTGGCATCTCCAAAAGGTAACCTTGCACTTCTCTCAGGAACTATGGTTTGTTAGGGTGCACACATTGTTTAAAAGTGTGTGTGTCCAAGGGGGCAAGGGGACATTAGTATTTTCACTCTCACCTTCGGCCAATGGAGTAAGTCCGGATTGGTACCTGGCATGAAGGTCCATGCTATACTAAGTCATGTGGGATCAGGCCCAAATCCTACCACCTTTTCTCCAAGAGCTAAGCACTGCATGAACTGGGTCCCCTGCTGGAGAGCACCAGTGACAAGTGCCCAACCTAGCCCTGTGGGGCTCATGGTTAGCAGCTATAACACACACAAGAGTGGTCAGGCTACCTTCTTCCTTCTTGACATCCAGGTTTACCCTGCTTCCAGCTGTGTGCAAAGTAACGTCACCAGGTGCAGGGTAGGCTAGCAAATGACCTTCTGGAGAAGGCCCAGGGACCCGCTCTCCTCAGCCTGCAGGCCAAGGAGGCTTCAAACAAAAGTAGTAACTATGACCCCATCAGCAGCTCCACATTCATTCAGCAAGCCCGAAAATGGTGAGCGCCTTCTGGGATTCAGACAGTGTGATAGAAACTGGAGCTGCAGAAAATCAAAAGGCCTGTTCTTTGCCCTGGGAGGAGTCCTATTTATCAATATCACCTCCAGAGGTAAACAAGGTGGGAATCTGAGGTCCGGGTTTCTCGGTGACTTTCCCATCTAGAGCCACAGAAGTGGCAAGAGAGAGATCCTAGACAAGACCCTATGTCCATTCCCTGCAAACCCAGGGTGCTTTCCTCTAGGCCACCCTGCTGCCTGTCTCTGCCTGCTAGTGCACTCTCAAGTCTCTGTCTTCAAAAGAAACACCACGTGAAGACAGGGGAAGGTATGTGAGTAACCCTGGCCGCAGCATCCAATCCTTTTGGGGACCAGGCCAGATTACATTCCTCCCCGCACCCGCCCTTTTACCCAAGGGGGCTTACAGCAGTCAGTGAGCCCCAGGTCAGTCAGCTAGTAAGTGGGAGAGCTGCAGAGTAAAATGATTTGTTGAGCACCTGCCTGTCCCAGAAGCACGCCACATATTATTTCTGCCAGGTCAGTGTGATTACTGCCCATTAAACAGGATGCTCCTCCGGCTAGCTTGGGGGAAGAGGTAATGTCTTCCCCTGCCCTGTGTGAATCCATGCTTTCTCTGGCTCTGGTGGCAAATTATCATCCAATGGTCTAAAATGGTTCTTTGCAAGTACGGGCCAAGAAGCTTAATTCAGTCAGAGAACCAGCAGTATAAGAGGAGAAAGACTGGGAGAATACCTCCAGCTGCCCTGTCAGAGTGATGACTGCTGGAATCCTGAAGGCCTCAGGCAGGAGGCTCTGCAGGGGATTAGGAAACAAGAGATTGGGTGATGGGTGACCTGCCCTAGCGCAAGGAGTACGCGATCAATGGACCAGGCCTATTCTCTTGTGGCCTGGAGGTTCAGTCTCCCTAACACACTACAAGAGTACTGCAAAGAGTTAAACTTCCTTTGGTTAGATAAAGGCTGAAGAAGGGCGGGACTTCCGGTGGCTGTGAAATGAAAGACAGGGGTGAGGGAGAAGCAGGGAAAGGGGCTTCTGGAAGGTGGAGAGGAAAAGAAAACATTCACTGTGCCATTTACAAAAATTCTTTGAGCTTTGCGGGGCATCCAGATGAGACATCCAGGTGCAAGCCTCTTGCTGAGTAAATCTGAAACCCAAACTGGCCCCACCCCAGCGGAGGTTCCACAAAGCAAGTGGGAAAGCTGCAGTTTTAGGTGCAAGGATGCCTCTGAAAAGGGATTGAGTTTCTGGGTCCTAGAACACTCCAGTTGAGTGTTAGGAGCACTCAAGGATAGAGAGCCCCAAGCTGCCCAAAGCCTAGCGAACATGGCAGTTGGCATTTACCGAGTACCTAAATTGTTCCAGGCACTTTGACTGCTGTTTTCATGCATTGTCTCTAACTGCAGTAGTCCTGCAAGGGAGGTGCCACCAGGTCAGGCCGAGTTTACAGAGGAGAAAACCCCAACTCAGATCTCACAAGCAAGTTGCCAGGATCAGCTGGCTGGTCATTGGCAGCCTTGCAGGTGGACCCAGGGCCTGCCAAGTCTGAAGCCCACACTGCTGTGCTACAGGGAAAGATTCCATCTCCAGGAGAGCTGGGGCTCTGCCCAACCTTGGGAAAGTCTTCTGTTTTCACACTCGGACACATCGCAGGGTAGGAGTGACAGGGAACATGCCGGGGTCAGGTGAGGAGGTGTGGAAAAATAAAATTAATCTGCACTTTCAGGACTAGCTGTGGCAGTCTGTCCCTTTATTTTGAAGGGCTGGGGCCCCATTGCCAGGCATCTTGGAGGAATCGTATGTGTGGAGTGAGCATTTCCTTCCAAGACAAGTGGACTTCCCCATCACAACACATTCCCCGGAAACTTAACTACCCAGCACCCTCCGTCAGTCCTGAAAATCCTAGGTCCTGGCTTTCCCACGGTGGACCAAGCAAACAACAATGTTTCTGAGCCTGCAACATTGCTCCGATACTGTTGCCAATGCAGAAGGTACTGGCAGACCTGTTCCCTTGAGCAGAGCAACCGGGATAAGATGCTGGCAGACAGCAAACAGTGGGCATCTGCCCATGAACAAAAGACAGGTTCCAGGGCATCCTCCTCGGGCCCAGTGTTGCGGCCTTGGCCTCAGCAGGCAAGTGCAGAGTAGACAATGGCCATGACCAAAGGGAGATTTGGATTCAGCCTGGGCTCACGTTGGCCCCTGTGAGGTGGGGAGCGGGCAGGATCTCCCCGACTCCTTTCTTTGGCAGAAAGGTAGAATTCTGGCCTTCTGGAGGAAATGATTTTGGAGTTGTGGCGGAGGTGGATAAGGGTGATTCTTAGGAAGATGTACTGAGACCTGTACACAGGTTCCTCCAGGGCTCACGAGCCATGGAACGGTTAAATGTCAAAGAGCAGATGGAATTTCTTTGAACATCCCTGTGAGGGCACTTTGTCAAAGGAGGGCCTGAGCTCAGCCAAGACTACATAGAAGAATAACTGGAGTAATCTGGGGCTCAGAGAAAAGGTTTCTGGAGGAGAAGTGGGCTCTACGCTTACACTGCTCATCATGCAACAGGCTTGCAAAGCTCACAAGGGTGATTTGGAGGGGAAGGCAGAGTCTATACACAGCTAGTGGAAATCAGGCCCAGTTCTTGACTGGTCGACTTCTGCCCCAGTTCCTGTGGCAAGTGACACCAGTGTTGCCAATGTTATCTCCAGATGTGCAACGCACGAGAAGTGGTTGAGATTCCTCCTGTAACTTGGACCACGGAGGCCTGTGTAGTCTCAATAATAATGTAGCCTATATTATTTTTCATGTTGTGATTATCTAATGATTCATCCATTCACTCTTTCAATGACTGCTTATTAAGGTCTACTATGTGCCAGTCATGAGTCTAGTCACCTGGGATTCATAGGTGAACAAATCACAAGCACCCTTGCCCTCATGAATGGTACATATAAAGGCAAGGAAACAGAAAATAAAATGCAAACCTTCTACATTACTAATTATATAGAAGGGTAGAAGGAGACAATCACTTTGGGTGGGGCAGGTGGTGGGTGGTGGTGGTGGTGGTGGTGGTGGTAAGCTAACACACAGCAGGGTAGGGTGCATCTCGGGTCGTTGAGAATGGGAGAGGAGAAAGGGAGTAGAGCATTCACTGCCATATGCAAGGGTAAGCAGGTAGGCTTCATTGGAGGGGCGACATTGGAAGAAAGAAATGAAGAAGGTGAGAGGGGTTGCCTTGTGGATATATAAAGAAAGTACTGTCCGGGCGGAAGGTCCAGCTGGTGCAAAGGCTCTAAGGCCAGGGAGTGACTACCACGCTTGAGAAATGGCAGAGAAGCCAGCGTGGTTGCTGTAGAGTGAGCCAAAAGGACGAGAGCAGGAGAGGAGGTCAGAGAGATTAACAGAATCCCACATTCTGTAGGTTGGGAGTCCGTTTTAAGGACCTTGGCTCTTGCTTCGGGTGAAATGTTGGGGGAAGAAGGAGGGAAGCAGTGAGGGGTGGAACAGAGGAGTCATATGATCTGACACATGTTTGGAAGGGATCACTTTGATTACTTGCTATGCCAAGAATAGAGTCAATTCAGGAGAGGGTAGCGGAAGCATGTAAACCAGGTAGGAAGCTACCACGGCTGACTCCAGGGTTTTTTTTTTTTTTTTTTTTGCCTGAGCAACAAGTGGACTGGGATTGGTATCAACTGATATGGGGAGCACTGCAGTGAGAATAGGCTTTGTAGGTAGGGAGGGGTCCAAGAATTCAGTTTTGTACACATTGAGTTAAGCTGTCTCTCTGACATCCGTGTGAGTCAAGTAGGCAGCTGTATATACAAGTCGGGAATTTGGCTGAAAGATCTATACCTAAATACATATGGATGGCACTTGAAAGCCATGAGACTACACGAGCTCTGCTAGGGAGGGAGAGCACATAGAGGAGGGCATAAAGTCACAAACAGAGCCCTGCAGCATAAAGGGATCAGAGAGAAGAGGAGACACCAGCTGAGGAGATGGGGAAATTGACACCAGTGACCCATGGAGGAAAACCAAGAGTGTCCTGGGAACTATGTGAATAAAAGTGTCTCAAGAGACATCCAGCGGTTCACTCTGCTCAAACTGCTGATGTCAGGCGAAATAAGAAGAGGATTGAGAATTAACCATTGCATTTAGCAATGCAGAGGTTCCTGGTGACCTTAATAAGAGCAGTTTTTTGGGGGGACTGTGTGAAAAAGCCTGCTTGGGACAGCTTTAAGAGAAAATGGGAGGAGAGGAATCAATGAGTATGGACAAGTTTTACAGGTTTTGCAGCAATTGGGAGCAAAGAAATCAGGCAGCATCTGGTGGGGAAAGAGGGAGTCATGAAAAGGTTTACTTCAGGTGGGAGAAATATCATTGTGCTGAAGGCAAGCACCCGGTGGAGAGACATGAAATCGATAGCACAGGGGTGGCAGAGAGCATCCGTGGAGCGGCAGCTTTGAGTAGGCAGGAGGGTGCAGGGACCTTGTATCAAGGGGAGAGCTGGAGCATGCAGGAGGAGTTGCAAAATAGGGAGTTACTGGAATGGGTAGATGTCAGCTAGGCATTCTGGCCGTCCTGAACTCCTCTAGCTGAGGTTAGGCACCTGTCTATTTGTTGATTCTGCATGTCTGTTGAGCATCTACTATGCATGAGGCAAACTTGTGGGCACTTTACTAACATTTAACACTCCAAACAACCCATTAGGTGGGTTGTGTCACAATACCATGCTACATGTGAGAGGTCTGCCGCTCAAGGAGGTCAGATGGACTGGCCAAGTTCACTTAGCAAACAATTGGAAGAGTAAAGCTTTGAGAGACAGCCTGCCTCTCCAGGCAGGCTTATAAAGCTCATATCTGCCAGCAAGTCAGAGTGTGGGATTACTCTTGCATCCCCTTACACTGGTAACAAGCTTGCCCACTGAACCACAGCAGCTTCTGATGACCACATGGAAGCCACAGTCTGTATGTCTGGGCACTTGCCTCAGTTTCCTGTGTGCCAATGCTATTTCAGTGTGCATGAGCTCGATTCTGAGTCTGAGGCTGAGGGGCAGGGCCTCTCTGTGACCTTGTCTCATTTAAAACAGACCTCTCCTCTGAAGGCTGGCTCAGCTCCAAGTGGAACAGACACTCCAGAACTACAGAACTGCCCTTCCACTGGCTTTTTAAACACCCTTACTACCCGAAAGCCTGCTTTCTCACCAAGTTAGAGAAGAAAGGGCCACTGAGCTCACTGAGCCATGTGGACCATTATCATCTAGATTGATGGACACACACACACACACACGCACACACACGCACACACTCCACATGAATGTGCGTGTGATCTCTTCTCATTAGACCTTTCTCTCTCTCTCTCTGTATGAGTGTGTGTGTGTGTATGGGTGTGTGTGTTTGTGTGTGTGTGTGTGTGTGAGAGAGAGAGAGAGAGAGAGAGAGAGAGACACACAGAGAAAGAGAGAGAGAGAGAGAGAGACCTTACTTCATTCTGTCCTCTTCCTGCTTTTGGCCAAACTTGTTAAGGAATGATCCTATCAAATAAGACCCCCAAAGAAATAAGCTTTACGGTGTGTGGAGCCCCTCCTGTAGGGTACGCCTGGGTCCAGATACAGCTTTTGCAGGGTTGGGTCTCAGGGTACAGGGTCCAGGCCCATCCTGGGAAAGGAATAAACATTTTGCTGTTCTGAGCCAGTGAGAATGAGGCCAGAGACCATGAGAAGAAAGGAACAGAGAAGAGAATGGCCACTGGGACCATTCGAGTCTTAAATCGGGAGGGCAAATTATTTTATAAATGAGCTTCTTTAAGGCACACACACCTGTCTTCTACCCACTCCAATAGCCTTGATGACCCAGAAACAGCAATCAAGGACTTTGGGTACCCACCTCCCTCCAGATGGACATTTAGTATCTTTTGACTCTGCTTTCTCTTCATACACTGCTTTAGATAACATGCTTGAATGTGTCTCCCTCTTTTCAGAGATGAACTCCACCAAGATGCTTCAGAGCCCTGCTGCAGTGACTTCCATAAAGGCTGCTGAACTGCTCTGAAGGCATCACTGGCCCACATGATGTGGGGAGGTGAAAAGCCCCACCATGGTTGGGTTATCTGCACTTTGGAAATCCTGGTAAGTAGCCATTGATGTAAACCATGCATGTTGAGGGGAAGTATGCTGGTCCTGGAACCAGAGTGTCTACTTGATCAGTAGCTTGGGGACCTGGTCGAAGTTATCTCCCTTGGGCCACCCTCTGTTTACATCTCCAAATACATGAATAATGACTCCTGCTTTATATACATGCTGCAGAAAATACATCAGCTGAACTTCACAAAGCTCCAAACTGTTGCTTCTTGAGCTCTCTGATGTAAAGGAGAAGCATTTAATTTTTTTGTACATCAGTCATTCATGGATCAATACATTCCTGTAACACAAGGAAAGTGAACAAACGACTAGAAAGAAGAAAAATATAGCAAAGACGTACAAAATACAAGCCCTGATTATTTCAACATCCAAATGACTCTCACTGCATGCTATAAAACTTCCTAAACGTATATTCTTATGCTATAAAACTTCCTAAACGTATATTCTTATGCTATAAAACTTCCTAAATGTATACTCTCAAATGCTGTACTTACCGCAGAGAGGTAACAAACTTTGGCGAAGCGGCAAGAGTCCATGGACTGTGCTTTCATCAGTGATGCTCTGGTGCAGCAGCACCTGACCTATCACATTCATTCACTCGGTGGTTACTGTTGCAAGGGAGTTATTACAAAATATGGTTCTTATCATGAAGGAGCTTCCATAACAAGAAATTGCAACTAAAGAGTACAAGAAATGCCAAAAGGTTCAACTGCTGCCTGTCATGAGAGTTGTGAGTCCCTGAAGCAGCACAGGAGTTCAAAAAGCAGATATCACAGTGTACATGACTTCCATTGGGCCTTGACGATCAAGGAAGGGTGGAACTTACTTTGTAGCGTTTTGTATTCTGTGATTGTAGGAAAGGAGCTTGATCATTGCACACGTTTCTGCAAGCCCTAGAAGAATAAGGCGGCTGGAAAATATTAAGCCTAATCCCAAGAATCAGAGTTTACCTGTGCTAACATTTATGTGTACACCTTCAATGCATAGTCAGGAATATTGTAATAATGATAAGTAGAATTATTATAATAACTATATATATATTTTTTATATATATTCTATATATATACTGCTCTACACACCCTATGTTTGCAAATATTTATACCAGTTTTCTGTAAGCTGATGCAAACAATTACCTTGACTCAGAGCTCACACTACTGAGTTTGACTCGGAGCTCACACTGTTGACGTTCACACGACATTGATGAGATTCCCACAGTAGTTGTGTCTAGGAGTGCCCAAAGGGCGATACAAGTCATTAACAAGAGCAATCTGCACACTACAAGCAGCCCCCTGAGAGAGCCTCACTGTAGCCTCCACCCTTGTGATGTTGACATTGTCCCTGATCAGCTCACAAAGCTGCCGGGACCCAGGTGCCAGAGCTGAGCTGCATTCTGTGTGGAGGTACATGGAATGGCCCTGTCCTCACCCCGTACCCAATCATGGACTCTGAAGCAGCTCTGCCAAACCCACACTGTCCCTCTCAGGAAGGCGAGCTCCTCGCCGCCTTCCTTCCAATCAAGTTCATCTGCAAACAAATCGCCATGTACAACACAGGTCTGCAGGCAGTATGGCTGAAGATTCACACATATTACTTAAATTCACACAGCAATCATAGGAAGCATGTCAAATTGGCCCCATTTTACAGGTTACAAAACCAAAGTTCAAGGAGGTTTCTGATAAGAGATGGAATCTCAGAAACACTGACCTGGTAGCTTCCAACATCACACATACGCACAGTTCAGTTTCTCTCTCTCTCTCTCTCTCTCTCTCTCTCTCTCTCTCTCTCACTCTCATTTCCTTCTCTGTGTCCTGTCCCCCACTACACACACAGACTACTGAAAGAGTCTTGGAAGGGGGCAACATGGTCCCCAGCCCTGAGGAAGAGTTACAGTGAGTGGGCGGCACCCACAACCTCCCGTGAGTCTTGGGCACAGAAGAACTCAGTCCTTGACCCCAGCCCCAATAGCTCCAAAGTCCATAGTTATGGCCCCTGCTTCTCAGCTCTTTCTTTTCACTGCTCCCTCTCCCTGCAGTGAGGCCTCCCTGCACCCTGACTTGTCTATCTTAGAATGTAGCTGCAGCAAGAAAGCAGATGTATCTGTTGTTCTATCCAACCACTGGTCTCAGGAATCCCAGCTCAAGAGAAGATAAAACGCTCATGTGCAAGGGGGATGAAGGAACACAGACAACCTACATACCATAACAGGGAACAGGAGATTAGCATGCAAGGCAGTGGCTACATATCTGGGAGCAAGGAGAGAAATGAGGAGGGAAGCCAAGGGAATCCTGCCCTGTGATCCAGTGCTGCCCTCACACAAAGTTTTCCTCAGGACTCACAATGAGTCTCTTAGCAACCCCTTCCTCCTTCTAGCTCTGGAAAATCAGACTGCTTGCCCTAGCAAAGCTCAGTCCATGGCATGCCAAGCTTTCATCTGAGGCTTGGAACCTGTAATTCACAAATACGTAGACTGAAAACTCCTGAAGAATGTCAACACCAAAAGTGTAATAATAATAATAATAGTAATAATAAAAAAGAATGTCAACACCAGACTCTGGCCATCCACAGGACTCAACCCAGGACTCTGCTGAAGCAGAGGAGAAATGGCCTCTCCCTCTCGTCATCATGTGGTTAACAACCCCAAAGCCCTCTGCCCTCTCTCAGTAGACTCCGACAGGGCAGGGTACAGAATTTTGGAGGTCTGAAGGAGGACGTCCACATGGTCCTTGTGGTCCAAGGGCCAGGAAAACCATGGTGCCCAACATTCCGCAGACAGGCTCCTAATCAGAACACTTGTGTCTCTCCAGTCCTGGCAAGCAATGTGTGGATGTGTGATGAGGTTGTGTGAGACTAAGTCTAGGAGGTAGATTGTGAAAAGTGCCTCTGAATGATCAGTGTCAAGAAAATTGCCAGACATTGGTATGCCAGGAGAGTGGAAGGTGCTGGGCTTAGAGCAGGACCCAATTAGATCTTTATGCTAGGGTTTCCCTCAAAGCAGCCCCACCGTCTGTTCCCATCAGCATTCGTGTTTTCACATGTGTGCTGAAAATAGTCCCATGAGTGCAACTGGCAGCAAAGTGGAGATGGGCAAGCAAAGGGGGAACTAGAGAAATGCACTGTATCTACCCTGCAAAGAACTTGTGGGCAGCAGTAGCCTTCCCCTTCTTCTGTACCCTACTGCGTACTGCACCCTACTGTTGCAGTAAGGAATCACCACCCACAAGCCATGTTCGTGGCCTTTGGACACCACTGGCGGGAGCAATCTCAGGGGCTGCCATGTCCCTGACCTAAGTCAGAGAAGCAAGTTTGGACTGGCTGTGGCGTGCTGCTTCTCCATATCAGCCCCTTATTCCCACCCCAGCCCTAGCAGACTATAGAGAGTGCTCAACTCGAAATGAGGATAGGGATAGGAAATGAGGATAGGGATAGGAAATGAGTATCTTTTCCTTTCCCATGTCATCAAGAGTGTGGACCTTGCTGCCAGGGAGATCTGTGCATAGTGAGCGTAAGTAAGCCTTGGGCGTATCAGACACTGTGGTGCTTGAGAAGGCAGGACCTGGCCCATTCATCCTGCGAGTGGTTGATTCAACCAGCAGGCCAACACATATGGTACTAATCCCTGGGCTGTGGAAGCATCACAGATTGCACTGAGGCAATTGTTCTTCATTCTTTGAAAAACTCTCCTTCTGTGACCTAAACAGGCACAGGAGCATGCGGTGTGTGCACGTGCACGCGCACACTCTCTCTCTCTGTCTCTCTCTCTCTTTCTGTCTCTCTCTCTCTTTCTGTCTCTCTCTGTCTGTCTCTGTCTCTCTCTGTCTCTCTCTCTCTCTCTCTGTCTCTCTCTCTCTCTCTCTGTCTCTCTCTCTCTCTCCCTCTCTCACACCCTGCACACTGTGCGTTGTGATCTTCCATTTTCTCATTGGGTTGGAGCTGCCTTTACTAGTTACGCCCTGAGAAACATGGATGGGATTTGGAATCAGAAGATACGGCTTCCTCCCTATCTCTGGGCTGTGTGATGCCTACTGACAGCATGGCTAGGAAGATTAAATGAGGTACAGTGTGTGCAACTGCTTTCTAAAGTGCAAGGGGTGGCTAAGCAAATATGATACCTATCACTGCCAAATACAACAATAGATAAGCAAGTTCAATGGAGCTGGTCACGTTCCTACCAAGATAGGAAAAGATTGTCTATCTTGTCTGGTTTCTCTGGAAAATACAGCAAAGTCTGTGGCCAGCAAGTCGGTCCATGGTTCTATCCATTCCCCGTTATTTTGCTACAATGTAAGCTTCACGGGATCAGAATTCTGCTTGTTAGTAACACTTTCTTCACTGATGTGCCCCTAAAGCCTAGGACAGTACCTTGTGTATATTAAACAGTCAAAATATGAAGTGTGTGGGTGAATGAATCTTTTTGATCATCTACTGGAAAGGACGTCAAGGGTAATGACTGTAAATAATTTCAAGTGGGCGAGGTACTCACACAAAAATATCAGCTGACAGGAGAATATTACGTCACTCATCTTTAAGTGAAGGATACCAAGTTATTTTTAATGATGAAAACCACTGAAGCTCAGGGATGGTGCGTAAAACAATCCTAAAGCCAAGGCTGCATTCTGTGGTAGCACAGCTGGAAAATGCTGTGCTAAGTTGCTCTGGAGGTGGTACAGAATCCTCCCCTGATCCTGGGGGCAGATTCCAGAATGGAGCAAGAATATGAATCTTATCCGTAGCGTATATATCTTCAGCACCTATTTTGTCCTGGGTATATAGTCATATCATTCATCTCAGCCTCATCACAACCCTAAGTGACAGGAATCACAGCCCTCCTTTTTCCAGATGAGTAAACTGGGAATCAGAGAGGTTAGGTAGCTTATACATTGCCATGTGAGCCTCCTATTAAGCGGCAGAAGTAGGATCTGAAATCGGTCTCTCCAAGTCCAAAATACACACTTTGCTGTTAAACATTAGATGGCATTGCCTTCCATTATCTGCGGGCTGGTCCAAAATGCTAATATGAGATACGTCTGTTTTTAGGTGAAGTTCTGAACCACTAGAGGGATAGAGACACCATAAATTGAAAGGGAGCCACATGGATACAAACTATCTTGCTAACAGGAGCTCAAATTTTAATACAGTATACAGTATAGGTTGTTGTGGAAATACAAAGAAACTTGTTTGCTTTCCATAAATAATCCTGCTTTCTGAGTACACAATCCAACGGTTACTACAAGTGAGCAGGGGTGACCAGTTACAGTTCTCCAATGAATTAAACATTCTTCAGCCTCTTCCAGTCTGGCTACTCTCTTTCAAGCAATCATTGAGTCATTTCTAAGATCTATGGACACCTCCATCTCCCTCTATAAAATCATGTCTGGGGATTGGAGGAAGGAGTGTGACATAAGTGATACTAGAGAGGCTTTGCAGCGGCAGTTGCGGGGGGTCCCCACTTTGAGTGCTTTGCTCTGGATTCTGCTGATATGTGTATACAACCTGTGTGCTCCTTTCTTACTGAACTTCTTTTTTCTCTTTCAAATATTGTGGATCCATATGAGATTTGGTTGCCACTCAGAGTTGAGACTTCAATGTGGGTGCTCAGTGCACATTTGCTGTGGCAATGGTCTCTGATAATTTTTCATCAGACATTGTACTGGGTTGAATGGTGTCCCCCCAAAATACATGTCCACCCTGAACCTCACAAGGTGACCTTATTTGGAGACAGTGTCTTCACAGATGTAATTCATTAAGAGGAAGCCATACCCAGTTGGGGTGGACCCTCAATCCAACATGACTGATGCCCTCATAAAAAAGAGTAGAGAATACACGGAGACACAGACACACGGGGAGGAGAACACTGCGTGAACATGAAGGCAGAGACTAGAGTGAGGTGTCTACAAGCCAAGGAACACGAGGATTGCCATAAGCACCAGAAGCTGGAAGAGGCAAGGAAGGACTCTCCCCTGGAGGATTCAGAGGTAGCACGGTCCTGCCAATACCTTGCTTTCAGATTTCTAGCCCCCAGAACTGTGAGATAATACATTCCTGTTGTATTCAGTCACGGAGTTTGTGGTAATTTGTCACAGCAGCACCGAGAAACAAATACACCAACAGTAATAAAAGATGTTGAGCCCACACCTACAATATATGTATCTTTGTAAATTTACAAATTACATACTGGAAACACTGTATAAATATGGAATTCTCATATAGAACACACACCAAAATTAGACTTTTAAAATAAAGTGATACAAATGAATATGCATAGACTTGCTAATGTTTCCTTCCCATGCCTCAATGGCTCTTCTTGCCATTTCTGCATGTGCACACCTCATTTTGTAGAATAAGGCACTCCAAGATCTACTCACCATGGTTGGGGTGGCCATGGAGTGCTTGCCAGAAAACATTCAGCTGCCTTCTGGACCCTTCCATCAGGCTGGTGAGACATTCTCAATCTCTTCTAAAGCAAATAGGAGCTGAGGAAAGTTCAGGAGTGCAGACGTGGGTCCATTCTCTCCAAATCCACTCTGATTGACGTGTCTTCACACAGACTGCAACAAATCTTTCCTCTTAGAACAGTCAGAACGGCCCCAGTGTGGATGGCACATGGCCCCCTCTATATCCGGCTTTCTCATCCATCTAATGCCTCCACCTGTAGGATTTTTCACAAGATTGTTTCAGGTCACATATAACTAAATAATTTATATCTCTGTCTCTGTCTCTGTCTTTGTCGCTCTCTCTCTCTCTCTCTCTCTCTCTCTCTCTCTCTCTCTCTGTCTCTCTCCATGTATTCCATCCTCTTTCTGTCTCACTTCTGGGGAGGGGAGAAGCATTGTGTTTTACCTCTTTTGTCTAATTGCCAGAGACCTAATTCTCCCATATAATGTTACCCTTTTCCTCAAGGGGATATCCTCTGTGGCCATCAGGGCTGTTGCAAGGCAAACCATTTATGGTGGAAGAATCAATAATACTCACATTTATTATTTCAATATAGCATCCCCATTATACAGCTTTGCTTCTGGAAAGTACCCAACCCTGAAAACAGCAGAGGGTGAAAACCTCACCCCCACCACCCCTGACCTCTGTCACCTGTAGTGATATAACTTAGATGAGAAGCATCAAGGTGGGACTGCTCCTCTCTTGAATATAAAGCAAAAGGGGAGGCAGGGGGTGGGGGTGATCCTCACAGATGAAGGTGATAGCTGATAGCCTAGGTTCAACATTTTACT